>NC_086128.1:56064208-57384208 GCF_963921235.1 Mobula hypostoma | reverse complement strand
AATTAAAGGAAAATCGACATTTCAGATTTATTGCCGTTTATGGGGTTTGCCAAATCCGATCTCTCCCATCATCCCTGTTTATAATGCGAATTTAGCAGAAAACGTAACTAATCGCTTCGCGTCCAAGGAAGGATTGCCGGTCTCATGCAATAAAACAGGAAATCGCCCTAAGACTCTGGAATGTGTTTTTTTTTCCGGAATGTGTAAAATAAACCTCTTCAGGGATCTGAAATTAAAATCTTCGGGGGATATTTTACTAATTTATTGAGCGGTGAAATGGTTTTAGAGAACTGTAATGTACATTCGGAACTTCATTAGATCAAACATAATTCTAAGTTTGTGAGATCCCATTGTGTTGTAGCGTTGCTCTATGGGACGCGCATTTATTAAGCTAAACCCAGGGGAGGTGGAATTATACGTGAACGGAATAAGGCGAGGTATTGAAGAACCGGACGGGTGTAGTAAGAAACTTCTTTGTAATTCTTCACTTACTCGGGATAGGTCGAAGAGCTCTACAGCCAATGAAGTTGCTTTCCACTGTTGAAGGAGCTGTCTAGATTGCACACAGCAAGTTTCGATAAAATAGCTTTATTTGTGAAGTGTACATGGAAACATCGAAATTTACTGTGAAATGCGTCGTTAGCGTCAAATCAAATCAGCGAGGATTGTGCAGGGCAGCCCTCAAGTGTCGCTATGTTTCAGGCGCTAACACAGCATGCCAACAATTTACTAATCGGAATGCATCTCGGTTGAGTTGGGTGTTACAAGGACAGTAACTGGGTTAGTGTTGGAACAAGGAGATCCGCCTGATGAGATCTGTAGCACTGTGGTAGTAGCTTGGCTGGGTTTAGTCACTAACAATATCGTTGATATTTCAGGTAATCCTGCAACTTGATCGGGTTGGATTCTATCATTCCTCAAGAACGTCATCCTGAAAATATTGCAACGGACTTAATAGGCATTCGGCAGATCCACAGCGGCCTTCTACTGTGGTAGACTTGACCTTATCAACGGAACTTCCAATCCGTTCCCCTTCAAGTACGTGTCTCTTAAAATCCATTTGTTCTCATCAGCAAAGATCTCATAAAAGCATAGCACGGAAAACCGCGGCACGGAAGTTGACCATTTGACCCGTCGAATCAGTCACAAGGTCCGCTCGATCCCACCAGCCCCGCAGAATATTCACTCTTAGTTGTTTTTCAATTCCCTTTCGACGTTTCAAATTGATTCCATTTCTGCCACACCCTCTAGCAGTGAACTTCACTCGGTGTAGGAGATTGTTTATTCGAAAGGCCTCCGACGCATCAACAATGGGTTTCAGAAACCCCTTGCTTCCGTCAGGAAGGAGATACAGGAGAATCAGGACTAGTACAGCTCGATTGAATAACAAATCCTTCCTCAGGCTGTGAGACCCTGTCACCACCGGGGTCTTGTCACTAGGACAGTGAGCTGTTTACAGCCGACTGTCTATTGTTTACCTGTGCTGAGCACTAAATGCACTTCGAATTACGTTTTAATAACTTATTTGTGTGAATATTATGCTTTATGTGCTGTGTGATGTATGTTTTGTGGGTGCACCGTGGTCCGGAGGAACAGTGTTTCATTTGGTTGGAACAGGTACGATCAGATGACAATAAAATTGAATTTGAATTTGTACTTGAACTTGAAAATGCTCTTCCTTGGAGACTCGACTCCATGGTGCAACGTTTCCTGGATTCTCATGAAGACAAATTAACACCTATTAATGATCTTATTTGATAAATATTCTTTCACTCCTCGTGATTGCTCTTGATCCTGTTATAGGATGTGAGCGTGACAGGCAGAAACTTCTTTTATTCCCCGCCCAAATGCAAGTTTAGTGTCACTCAAGCATACAGATGTATACAGCTAAACGAAACAGTGTTTCTCTGAGACCAACGTATAAAACACAGTACATATATCACACATAACACATCAAAATAATATCAACACAATAATATTAACAGATATTTAAGAGGGAGTTAGATATGGCCCTTGTGGCTGAAGGGGTCAGGGGGTATGGAGGGAAGGCTGGTACAGGGTTCTGAGTTGGATGATCAGCCATGATCATACTGAATGGCGGTGCAGGCTCGAAGGGCCGAATGGCCTACTCCTGCACCTATTTTCTATGTTTCTATAAAATATTCTGTGGATGTACAAGTTGACATAAAGTGCGTATACAACATATCGTTAAATGTACAACAATATTACTGTTACTGGCACTGCCATAAATAATGTAGACAGAGTGTTCAGAAGTCTCACAATCTGGGGGAACAAGCTATTACCCAGCCTAACAGTCCTTGTTCTTATCGTGCAGTACCTTCTACCTGATAGTTGGATGTCAGAGAGGTTGTGGATGGATGCGAGGGGTCCTTGACAATGCTGAGGGCTCTGCGAATGCAGCGCTCTGGTATACTCTGTGTCCTTATTCTCCATTGAGGTGGTGATCCATCCTCTTGAACTGCGACGATGCTTCGAATGTGCTGCTGGATAGAGAATGATTCCGATTAGATGAAGGATTAGACGAGTAAAGAATTTGGTATTCAACTTTGCAGTCCAAATTCCATTTGCCATAAACACGGTATATAAACGCAAGAGCTTCCGCAGGTGCTGGAAATCCAGGTTAACAAACACAAAATGCTAGCTGGTAATTGGACAGGAGAACGTCAACTACACCGTCTCCACTGGGAAATCTACCTTCAAACCCTGACCCTCAATCTCACTGTGCTGTAATTTATATACAATGCTACAGAAAATGCTGAAGTCAGGCAGCAGCTATTGAGCGACATATGGAGGGGACATTTGTAGAATATCGATCCGAAATGTCGTCTGTTTATTCCCTTCTAGAGATGCTGCCTGGCCTGCTAAATTCCTCTAGCATTTTGTGTAGCGTTGTATATAATTTATACCACTGTGCGATTAAGACTCGGGGTTTGTACATCGATGTCCCCGTGAAGACAGAACCCAGAGAGCGTTGTAGTTCTCGTTCCCCCATCCAATTACAGTACCTGCCTTCGCTTCTCGTCCTTCAGAGAAGACCCGAAACGAAACCTCAGCGACTTTCTGTCGCAAGTACCTTAACCCTGATTTCTTTAGTTTGAAGCACGAAGCCAACTTTAATCATTTTATACATTGATCCGGTATAGGCTTGTATGACATCCACAGAGCACTCTCAACATCTGCAGCTGTCAGCGAGAGAGTCAAATCAGCGAACTATTGATCATGGGACTTCCATTCAAGATGGTGCTGCCGATACACGACGATGCTTTGCAGGGAGCCCAAAAAACTTCTAGATTCAGCAACAATTATTACCCTTCAACAATCAGGCTCCTAAACCAGCGTGGGTAACTTCACTCACCTCAACACTGAACAGTTTCCAATCTACCGAACCAAATTTCAGGACTTTACAACTCATGTTCTCAATATTATTAATTATTATTGTTTTTTATTATTTGCAGTTTGTCTTCTTTTGCACGTTGGTTGTTTACTTGTCTTTGTGAGTAGTTTTTCATTTATTCTATTGTATTTTTTCTGTCTACTGTGAATGTCCGCAAGAAAATGAATCGCAGGGTAATATATGATGACATATACGTACTTGACAATACATTTACTTTGAACTTGTGAACACTATGAATCAGTGTTTGGCTTAATATACGCCCTGTTTCAACGCTGTTTTCAGTTGGGATGATCTCTCATCGGCCATGAAATGAACCACGGAGTTTCATAATTAGATTCATTCTTTCCAAAGGCAGGTTGTTCATTCAACAGCTGTGCCAACTGCATTTCCTGGTAACTCGCGCCAGACTTGGCTCTACAAACATTCAAAATGTTGCTTTATAACTAGAAATTACGACCTTCTAATAATCTGAAGTTAGCGAAAATAAAGAGAGTAATCGTGACTCGAGAGAGATTGCGGATGCTAATAATCTGGAGCAACATACAAAATTACTGGAGAAAGTCAATGGGCCAGGCAGCATCTGTGGCGGGAAATGTACAGGCGAGGATTCGGATCCGGACAGAGAAATAGCGGAGTGGTTGTCACGATAAACGCCACATTTCGCCAATAAAGATGACATCCTCGTCGCCATTTTCTCTAATTGGTAAAATGAAACTGGCCTATTTCAGGGAACATCTCTACAATTTGAATTCTATATACAAGATCATTGAAAAGACCCTAACATTCGTTTTCAATTATCTTTCTATCGCTGGTTTAAGCCCACACGTAGTATGAATTTGCAAACTACGGTCTACAAGTCCCACTGTGCCAAGTGTGTGCGCGTGTGTGTGTGTGTGTGTGTGGGGGGGGGGGTGGGATGTTCATGGATGGGGTGAACCAAAATCAGAATCAAGTTTAATGTCATTGACATATATTGTGAGATAAGTTTGTATTTCAGTATAGAGAATACAGTTTCTTTCAAATTAACTAAGTAGTGCAAAAATGGAGCAAAACTAGTGAGGCTGTGCTCATGGGTTGGTTCACTGTCCGTCCAGAAATCTGAAAGGTGGAGAGGAAAAAGCTGTACCTCCTCCTATCTTATGGTAGCGATGAGAAGAGGCAGGTCCTGGGTGATGGGGTTCCTTAATGATGGATGCCGTCTTTTTGGGCATTGCCTTTTGAAGATGACTTCGACGCTGGGGACACTAGTTCTGCCCCTACCTCCTAACCCGCCAGCTCTCTTCTCCCTTTCTTTGTTGGAAATGGATGGGACCGGATGGAGTTTCAGGATTTCCAGACTCTTGCTTTAACGAAGCTGTGTCAGTAACATTTATAATACAATAATAAAAAACTTCCACGAGTTAACTGTTACTTCACTGAATCAAACCTGCCAAATGCCCCGTTATTATCTACCACCACTCTGCCCCGAAACAAGATTAGCATTACAACGTTTGTATTAAGTTCAAAAGACTACTCTTTTAAAACATTATTTTAATATGTAAATTAGAACAGGAAAGAACTCTTAGTTTACTGCAAATTTTAAACTTTAGAACCTGTTGTGGGTGCATTTTGCAGGCCTCTTCTAGAATCAAGACCCGTCTACGTCTATATTTGTTTCTGTCATTTACAATATATTGTAGTATTGATTGTGTTCAGCATTGAACATGAACTTTAAATAGGTTTCTTTTGTCAAGAATTAGGAAAAGAAGAACTGATTTTTATTTATGTGGAGCATTTTAACATGCTAATTTTTGTAGGTTTCAGCTGAGAGTTATTGGGTAAAACTGTTATATTTGCCCGAGTTATGGATGGAAATTAGTTGTCGGATGTGGAGCTAATGCTCATTCTGTTCTCTCTAGGCGCAGATATGAATAAAGTTTATTTAAATAGACGACCATAGCATAGATAAAGTGTCTGGGACAGCGGACTTTGCACATCAGAGGAGGTTAACAAAATAGCAAATCTCCAGGCACTACTTCTGATTTATTTTTGTTTGTAACAGGGGAATTGTATCAACTTCTTTCTTCTCCGAATGACGTAAGGCATCCCGAGGTGTCCACTAGGAGGGTAATCCGTCAAAGACTGGCAGTGAGTCGAAAAGGGGTGTTAGGGTGGCGATTAAAAACTTAGTCAAAACAGTAAAATTCAAACAACATTTTTTAATGAAAGAAAAATCACATTTTAAGAAGGAAAAAGGGGATCTTAGGGTCATGACAGTCGGAGTAACGCTATTAATTAAAATTGGGCACAACAAAGCCTCACTTATTATTCTACATCCATCAGGTTCCCTAGACCAGTTTGGATGACTTTTCACTCACCTCAACACTGAACTGATTCCACAACCTATGGACTCACTTTCAAGGACTCTACAACTCATGTTCTCAGTGTTATTTATGTATTTATGCATTTACTTATCTATCTAAATTATTATTTTCCGATCTATCTATCTATCTGTCCATCTACCTATCTATCTATCACTCTATCTATCTATCTCTCTATCTATCTATCTGTCCATCTATCTATTTACATTTGCACAGTTTTGTCTTCTTTTGCACATTGGTTGTTTGTTGGTCTTTGTGTGTAGTTGTCATTGATATTATTATATTTCTTTGTTCTACTATGGGTATCTGCAAGGAAATGAATCTCAGGATTGTATACGGTGACATAAACGTACTTTGATAATAAATTTACTTTGAACTTTGAAAATCTGATGCGTCTAGATTTTGAAAGGTTTTTGAATGGACGATTCTCCAAAGATTAAAAAAGGGGGAGTCAGTGTGCAGACGTTTTAAAAAGGATAGTTTTTAAAGGTTGAAACATAGTTCAACCAGAATTAATCGAAGCGGCGAAATCTGACCACCGCTTGACAGAAGCGTGACAGGGATTCCACTGTTTTGGATAACACGTTTACGTAAAGTCTGTCCAAGTAGCAGTATTATTGTGATCGCTAGAGTCAAGCATGATGTTCTCCTAATGGGTTGCCTGTTGATGGGTCTTCAGGTGGCTGTAGAGGTCACCATGGGACTTAATCCGGAATGTTAGGGTGGGATTCCCGTAAGGGACAATGCCTGTGCGTGCGATTGTTTAATGTGGGGGAGGCACGCGGTCCTTGACATATCGGGGTCAGGATCTCGTGGCATGCAGTGTAAGACGACTGGGACCCTTCACTACTGCATCATAATGGTGTCGAGGTCCTCATCGACGTCAATGATGGACGAACAACAACTGCAGCTAACCTGGAGCCAAGTAACAGACAGCATTGCTCTCGGGATCACATGAATTCACAAGCGCTGACGATCCTCGGAGAAGAATATTCAAGCTAGGATGCATCAAATGGCGAGAGCTTTGGCGGTAGTCGAGTTAAGCCAGGGCGCAATTTCTGGTACTTACGCGTGGAACGAGCTGTCTGGGTGGCATGCAAACTTCTCCGATGATCGCACCTTGTGGTGGTGGAGAGGTTTGTGTGTTTCTGAGGTCCCGAGAGCGATGTCGCCCGGAGCTTTGCACATGGTAGGGTCAACCATGGCGGTAAGGTCAAGGGGTGTTTCCATACAAAGAGCGATCCAACCAAGACCTCACAGTGGAGCTGGGGGCGGAAGATGATGACACGTTACGATGACAGTAAAGGCGGAGGGTGGCTGTAGCAGTGAAGGGACCCCAGTCATCTTGCACTTCATGCCACTAGATCCTGACCCGGATCTGTCAAGGACCATGTGGTGGCTGCCCGTTCATCGGCCTCCCCACTTTAAACCAGGCGTCTCCATTAATGGAATCCTCCCTAACAGAATATGTGAATCCCCGATCGGCCTCTACAGCCACCTGAAGACGCACCAATAGACAACCCCTTCGGTGAACATCATATTCGACTCGAGTGATTGCATTACTTGCTCTACGCAAACACATTTTTTCCACAGTATTTCGGTACATATACCAACAATAAAGCAAAGTCCAGTTGTCATGTCAGGTGATGTCATAGAAGTGGAACTAAGTATTGTTACTGATTGGTTGGATACGTGGTTATAAACATGAAATGGGGTCAAATGCGATCCCAACTTTCCGAACTGTCAGAGTCGTGTCAGGGGGAGGGATTTCGTAAGATGCCTGGGAATGGAAGTTGTGGCAGAAATCAATGGCTGTGACTTTAGTTATATTAAATAAGCGTTAATGGGTCTGGGCAATTTTTTAGATGTTTAAGATAATAAAGCCATAAGAAACAAGAACAAGATAAACTCTTTTCCATTAGAGTATATATCCTCAAAGCATTGTTCTGCCCCCTGAGAAAATTATATGTTTTAATATAATCACCTTTCATATTTCTACTCTCCTTTGTGTACAGATCCAACCTGCTTAACCTTTTCCTATCACACAATTCCCGCATATCCGACTTCTCTGAACTGCGTAAATGATAACATAACTTCAAGTAAGAGGATCTAAACTGCCCGACAGCATTTAGGTCTCATTAGAGCGTTGTACAATTGTAGTAAGGTCTTCTTACTTATATAGTCCAAGCTCATTTAAATATTAGTTAATATTTTATTAGTCATTCTGATTCGGTACTTTATTGATCCCAAAGGAAAATACAGTGTCACAGTACTTGCGCACTGTCTACCAGCTTCCCGCATTTCATAAGTGAAGACCCAATATAAACATAAATTAAGACCGTGTTCCGTAGCTTCACTTAAATCTTTCTCTTTTTGAACTATATCACTTTTTTCACTTTCCAAACTGAACAGCTTTACATCTTCAGGAAACATATCACTGTTCCTTCATTGTCGCTGAGTTAAAATCATGGAATTCCCTCCCAACAGCACTGTGGGTGTACCTACACCTCAGGGACTGCTGCGGTTCAAGAAGGCAGCTCATCACCACCTTCTCAAGGGCAACTAGGGATGGGCAATAAATGCTGCCTTAGCTGGCGACGCCCACTTCCCGTAAATGAATAAAAAAAGATGTCAGAATGTTGCTAAGCAGGTAATAAAGGGTTCAGAATCGAAGCTTCAGCTACACAGAATCTATTATCAGGTGTTGGGCGATAATTCAAGGTATAATATGTCTAAATTTGCTGGTTAAGCGAGCTATAAGAGTAAGAGTACAGTATAACTAGGTACAGTTAGTGTAGAAAGAAATTGCAGAGGGCTGGATTATGGAATGCGGTAAATTCCGATGCAACTAAACCAAAAGCAATTTCTATGCTGATTTTCTTTGCAATGGGGTTTAAAAGGCAGGTTCAGATTCAGATTAATATCTATTTATTGATAAAATGCACGTTGAAACATACAGTCGTTTTCATGAGCAATCAACACAACCTAAGGATGAACTGGGGGCAGGGGATTGGGGCTCAGAGGGAAAGGATCAGCCACGATGAAATGGCGGAACAGACTCAATGGGCCAAATGGCCTAAATCTGCTCCTATCTCTTATGGCCTTATAGCAGCCCGCAAGGGTCTGCACATATTTCGGCACCTACATCACAAGTCACAAATCAAATTTATTGTTGTTTAACTATATATATATATGTATACTCTCATATGAGACGTTTCACCAGACCAGGGTGTAACACACAGTAGTACACATAACACACAATAACTTAGGAAAATACGAATTAAATCTACAAATGAATTGCGCAAAGATAAACAGAATAAAGTGCATAAATTAAATATTGTAAGGTACAGCACAAATTGTCCGGTAACACTTTAAATGTGATGAGTCAGGGAGTTCAGAGATCTGATGGTCTGGAAGAAGAAACTGTTTCCCATCTTGACCATTCCTGTTTTTGGCATTGGAATCTCCTGTCGGACGATGCTGAGGATGTTCTACGAGTCTGTGGTGGCCAGTGTGATCATGTTTGCTGTTGTGTGCTGGGGCAGCAGGCTGAGGGTAGCAGACACCAATAGAATCAACAAACTCATTCATAAGGCCAGTGATGTTGTGGGGATGGAACTGGACTCTCTGACAGTGGTGTCTGAAAAGAGGATGCTGTCCAAGTTGCATGCCATCTTGGACAATGTCTCCCATCCACTACATAATGTACTGGTTGGGCACAGGAGTATATTCAGCCAGAGACTCATTCCTCCGAGATGCAGCACAGGAAGTCATTCCTGCCTGTGGCCATCAAACTTTACAACTCCTCCCTTGGAGGGTCAGACACCCTGAGCCGATAGGCTGGTCCTGGACTTATTTCCTGGCATAATTTACATATTACTATTCAACTATTTATGGTTTTATTACTATTTAATTATTTATGGTGCAACTGTAACGAAAACCAATTTCCCCCAGGATCAATAAAGTATGACTATGACTAAGTCAAAGAGGATGTTGGATGAATGGGTCGGATCCTTGATAATACTCAGGGCCCTGCATGGGCTATGCTCCTGATAAATGTCTCCAATGGATGGTAGAGGGACCCCTATGTTGTCTTGGTCGCTCTCACAGTCCTTTGTAGGGAATTCCAGTCTGCTGTTCTGCTGCACACCTACCAGATGGAGATGCAGGACACTCTCAATGGCGTTGCTGTAAAATTCAGTTAAGATGGGTGGGGGGGGGCGGTTGTTGGTTGGCAGGAGCCTCAATCTGCTCAGGAGGTACCATTCAGGGACTAGGTGAGGTCAACTGTGATGTGAACTTGGTGCACAACTCTTTTTACAGAGGAGCCATATATGCACAGAAGGGCAAGGTTCAATGTTCAGAGAATAACAAGCAATAACAACAACAGAACAACGAGAGCAAAATAAGCTCTTTACTTCCCTGACACCCACCCACCCATGCACACGCGGACCAGGACAGGCCTTTGTAGAACAATGGCAAATAATGTAATTGTATAGGGCTATGGCAACAGCATACCTTGAAGTCTATCTGAGGTTTTGGTCTCCATGGATTAAGAAAAAACAATTTCATTGCATATGGCCCAGCTGAGATTCACTAGGGTGATTCCTTGGACAATGACATTGTCCTGTTGGGAGAAGCAGACTGACGCTTTTTTTTTGGTTTATTTTATTTAGAGATGCCGTATGGTAATAGTCTTTTCTGGCCCAATGAGCCCACACCAGCCAATTACACCCATGGGACCAATTTACCTGTATATCCACCAAAGCACCCAGAGGAACCATGCACATGTGGAGAACGGGGAGAACATACAAACTCCTTACAGTGGTGGCAGGAATTGAACCCGTGTTGATGGCGCTGCTAAACTGTGATGCTGACTGTAACTTTCACGCTTAGTGAAAAGGGTAAATAAGAGGTCAGCTCATTGAAACCAGTAAGACTGCAAGAGAGACTGATGGAGAGAATGTTGAGGAGTTTAGAACCAGTCTAGGATTATGGTCTTAAAATAGGAAGGTGTTAAGCAACATGTGGATATTTGTCTTTTACTCAATGGGATCTAATTCTGAGGAATTCTATATGCTGGATACTGTGCTTTTTAAGGATGTTAATTGCTGAAACTGACCTATCTTTGGTCTCTGAACCCAATGGCATAGGAGACAAATGGAAAAATGAGCAGAATCTGATTGGATGCCAGGGCCATTTTGTTAGTTCCCTGCAATATTTTGTTGGCACAATTTTCAGCTCATCCATGTGGATAAATCGCTCTAGCAAATTTCAACAGATGTATCATAGAGAGCATTCTAACTAGTTTTATTGCTGTCTGCTAGAGAGGTGAATGGTATAGGACTGAAAGGCAAAAGCAGCAGAAAGTTGCAGACTCAGTCAGCTCTATCATGGGCACCAGCCTCCTCGGCATCGAGGGCTCCTTCAAAAAGCAATGCCTGAAAAAAGCAGAATGTTTCAATAAGGACACCCATCACTCAGGAGATGCCCCATTCTCATTGCTACTATCAGGGAAGAGAGGAAGTACAGGAACCTGAAGACACATGCTCAATGTTTTAGTAACAACTTTTTCCCTCTGCCATCAGATTTCTGAATGGACAATAAACCCATCTACACTAACTCATTATTTTCTGCTCTTGTTTTGCACTATTTAATTATATATATGCAATTTATACTGTTGCAGCAAAAAAACAAATTTCACAATACTGTTTGCAGCAACACACATCAAAGTTGCTGGTGAACGCAGCAGGCCAGGCAGCATCTCTAGGAAGAGGTACAGTCGACGTTTCAGGCCGAGACCCTTCATCAGGACTAACTGAAGGAAGAGTTAGTAAGGGATTTGAAAGTTGGAGGGGGAGGGGGAGATCCAAAATGATAGGAGAAGACAGGAGGGGTAGGGATGGAGCCAAGAGCTGGACAGGTGATTGGCAAAAGGATCATGGGACAGGAGGCCCAGGGAGAAAGACAAGCGGGGGAACCCAGAGGATGGGCAAGGGGTATAGTCAGAGGGACAGAGGGAGAGAAAGGAGAGTGAGAGAAAGAATGTGTGTATAAAAATAAGTAACAGATGGGGTACGAGGGGGAGGTGGGGCATTAGCGGAAGTTAGAGAAGTCAATGTTCATGCCATCAGGTTGGAGGCTACCCAGACGGAATATAAGGTGTTGTTCCTCCAACCTGAGTATGGCTTCATCTTTACAGCAGAGGAGGCCGTGGACGCAGACTGGGAGATCGTTTTGCTGAACAGCTACGCTCTGTCCGCCAGAGAAAGCAGGATCTCCCAGTGGCCACACATTTTAATTCCACATCCCATTCCCATTCTGACATGTCTATCCACGGCCTCCTCTACTGTAAAGATGAAGCCACACTCAGGTTGGAGGAACAACACCTTATATTCCGTCTGGGTAGCCTCCAACCTGATGGCATGAACATCGACTTCTCTAACTTCCGCTAAGGCCCCACCTCCCCCTCGTACCTCATCTGTTACTTATTTTTATGCACACATTCTTCCTCTCACTCTCCTTTTTCTCCCTCTGTCCCTCTGACTACACCCCTTGCCCATCCTCTGGGTTTTCCCCCCCCTCCCCCTTTTCCTTCTCCCTGGGCCTCCTGTCCCATGATCCTCTCATATCCCTTTTGCCAATCACCAGTCCAGCTCTTGGCTCCATCCCTCCGCCTCCTGTCTTCTCCTATCATTTTGGATCTCCCCCTGCCCCTCCCACTTTCAAATCTCTTACTAGCTCTTCTTTCAGTTAGTCCTGACGAAGAGTCTTGGCCCGAAACGTCGACTGTACCTCTTACAATAGATGCTGCCTGGCCTGCTGTGTTCACCAGCAACTTTGATGTGTGTTGCTTGAATTTCCAGCATCTGCAGAATTCCTCGTGTTTGCGAAATTTCACAATAGATGTGAGTGATATTAAATCTGATTCTGATTTGATTTATTTATTGAAATGGAGGGTGGAGTTGGCCCTTCTAGCCCTTCAAGCTGTGCCACCCAGCAAGCCTCGATTTAACACGAGGGTAATCGTGGGATAATTCACAGTGACTAGTTATCCTACTAATCGGTACGTGTTTGGACTGTGGGAGAAAACTAGAGCACCCAGAGGAAACCCATGCAGTCACAGGGAGAATGTATAAACTCCTTACGGGCAGCACCGGCAATTGAACCCATGTTGCTTCTAATGTAAAGTGTTGTGCTAACCACTACACTACTGTTTCACCCTAAAAGAAGGTGAGGAGGCACCCAGATTTGAACTGAGGGCCTCTTGATCTGCAGTCAAATGCTCTACACCAAGCCATACCCCCTGCATTCTGAATGAGACAAGTACGTGTGGAGGATCAGTGGTGAAGGAGACATGTGAAAATGTCATTGTAAGGCCAGTAGGGGTAGGATCTAAATGAGAAACAGGAGCGGGCAAGAGGTAATAAGTCAAAGGTAAACCAACAGCATAAAGTTTCATTTGCAATTATTGACCTCCCAATAATATATTTAGCATGTGTTTTGAGGTTAGATTGATTCCCATGGGTCTAAATAATATATTAATTGGGAAATGTCTGACCTTTGTAATAGTATACAAGCACAACTTTCAGAGTTAATGAAATCCGATTAAGATCTGTATCCCTATCAATGACTAACTGTGGCAACACTTTCATCAGAAGGACAGCAGCGGTTCATGAAGATGGCTGACAACTACCTTCTCAAGGCTTTGTCTAGACCCTGAGACTGAGTTACGTCAACCTAAGTAGGAGTGCAGCTCCAGATAAAGAAACGCATTGATGTTAACAACTCATTGGAATTGGAAACCATCTACTTCTGCTTAATGATGGAAACAGTGAAAGCAAAAGATAAATATTATAACTCAGTCAGCTTCACCATATTGAAAATGTAACTTGTCATTCCAGTCATAGGCCATTGGTCCAGACATTAATTGGGAAAGACTCAATTCATTATTTTATTTTTAACTAGACAAGGAAGACTAATGGGACGATAATAACTGAACATGATTTTTATCAAATTAAACTTTACCCATAATAAAAATTATTTCCAAGAATAAACCATGCAACATCTTAAAATCTTAGATTCCATAAGACCATAAGATATAGGAGCAGAATTAGGTCATTAGGCCCATCGAGTCTGCTCAGCCATTTCATCATGGCTGATTCAATGTTTCTCTTAATCCCAATCTCCTGACTTCTCCCCATATCCCGCCATGCCCTGACCAATCAAGAATCTATCAACCTCTGCCTTAAATATACATGAAGACTTGGCTTCCACAGCTGCCTGTGGCAAAGAATTCCACAGATTCACCACTTTCTGGCTAAAGAAATTCCTCCTCATCTCCATTCTAAAATAAGGCCCCTCTATTCTGAGGCCATGTCTTCTGGTTTTAGACTCTCCCATCATAGGAAACATCCTCTCCACATCCACTCTATCAAGGCCTTTCACCATTCAATAGGTTTCAATGAGGTCACTCATTCTTTTGAATTCTAGTGAATGCCGGCCCAGAGCCATCAAACACTCTTCACATGACAAGCCATTCAATCCTGGAATCATTTTCGTGAACCTCCTTTGAACCCTCTCCATTTTCAGAACATTCTTTCTGAGATAAGGGGCCCAAACCTGGTCACAATACTCCAAGTGAGGCCTCATCAGTGTTTTATAAAGTCTCAACATTACATCCTTGCTTTTATATTCTGGTCTTTTTGAAATGAATGCTAACATTGTATTTGTCTTCCTCACCACCAACTCAACCTGAAAATTAACATTTAGGGAACCCTGCACAAGGACTCCCAAGTCCCTTTGCGTCTCAGTTGTTTGTATTTTCTCTCCGTTTAGAAAATAGTAAATCCTTTCAGTTCTTCTACAAAAGTGCATGACCATACACTTCCCGACACTGTACTCCATATGCCACTTCTTTGCCCAGTCTCCTAATCTGTTTTAGTCCTTTTGTAGCCTCTATATTTCCTCAGAACTACAGTACTGCCCCTTCACCGATCTCTGTATCATTTGCAAACTTTTCAACAAAGCTATCAATTCCATTGTCCAAATTATTAACATATAACGTAAAAAGAATCAGCCCCAATACAGACCCCTGTGGAGCACCAGTAGACACCAGCAGCCAACTAGAAAAGGCTTCTTTTATTCCCACTTGTTGCCTCCTGCCAATCAGCCACTGCTTTATCCATGCTTGAATCTTTCCTGTAATACCATGGGCTTGGAGCTTGTTAAGATGCCTCATGTGTGGCACCTCATCAAAGGCTTTCTGAAAATGCAAATACACAACATCCATCAATTCTCCTTTGTCTATGCTGCTTGTTATTTCTTCAAAGAATTCCAACAGATTGATCAGGTAAGATTTTCCCTTGAGGAAACCATGCTGACTACAGCCTATTTGATTATGTGACTTCAAGTACCCTGAGACCTCATTCTTAATAATCAACTCCAACATCTTCCCAACCACTGAGGTCAGGCTAACCGGACCATAGTTTCCTTTCTTCTGCCTTGCTCCTTTCTTGAAGAGTGGAGTCACATTTGCAATTTTCCAGTCTTCTGGAACCATTCTAGTATCTAGTGATTCATGAAAGATCACTACTAATGCCTCCACAATCTCTTCAGCCACCTCTTTCAGAACACTGGGCTGTACACTATCTGGTCTAGGTGGCTTATCTAACTTCAGACCTTACAGTTTCCCAAGAGCCTTCTCTTCAGTAATGGTAACCTCATACACTTCATGAACCCTGACACCTGGAACTTCCACACATTGCTAATGTCTTCCACAGTGAAGACTGATGCAAAATACTTATTCAATTTTTCTGCTATTTCATTGTCCGTTATTACTACCACTCCAGCATTGTTTTCCAGTGGTCCGATATCCATTCTCGCCTCTCTTTTACACTTTATGTATCTGAAGAAACTTCTGGTATCCTCTTTAATATTATAGACTAGCTTACTTTGGTATTCCATCTTTATCTTCTTAATGACTTTTTCAGTTGCCCTCTGTTGGTTTTCAAAAGCTTCCCAACCCTCTAATTCCCACTAATTTTTGCTCTGTTTTTTGCCCTCTCTTTGGCTTTTATGTTGACTTTTACTTCTCGTGTTAGCCACCGTTGTGTCATCTTTCTTTTTGAATACTTCTTCCTCTTTGGGATGTATATATCCTGTCCCTTCTGAATTGCTTCCAGAAATTTTAGCCATGATGCTCTTCCTTCATCCCTGCCAGTGTTCTTTTTTAATCTATTCTGGCCAACTCCTCTCTCATGACTCTGTAATTCCCTTTACTCCACTGTAATACTGATACATCTGACTTTAGCTTCTCCTTCTCAGATTTCAGGGTTAATTTGATCATTTTATGATCAGTTTCCCTGAAGAGTTCTTTTACCTTCAGCTCTCTATCTAATTCAGGCTCATTGCACAACATTCAATACATAATAGCTGATCCCAACAGAATCAGCATAGTGGGCTTAACCACGACCTGCTCTAAAAGGCCATCTCGTAGGCACTCTAGCAATTCCACGTGCCCGCCCCCCCCCAGAATCCAGAACCAACTTGATTTTCCCAATTTACCTGCATATTGAAATCCCTCATGACTATTGTAATATTGCCCTTTTGGCATATATTTTCTATCTCCCATTGTAATTTGCAGATCACATCCTTACTACTGTTTGGGGTTCTGTATACAATTCCCATCAGGGTCTTTCTATCCTTGCAGTTCCTTAGCTCTATCCACAATGATTCAACACCTTCTGTTCCTATGTCACCTCTTTCTAATAATTTGATTTCATTTTTTACCAACAGAGCAACGCCACTCCCACTGCCTTCCTATCTGTCCTTTCGATACAATGTGCATCTCTGGATATTAAGCTCCCAGCTATAATCTTCTTTCAGCCATGATTCAGTGATGCCTACAACATCACACATGCTAATCAGCAACTGTGGTACGAGTTCATCTACCTTATTCCATATACTGTGTGCATTCAAATATAACATCCTCAGTCCTGTATTCACCCTTTCCAAATTTGCCTTCCTTTTACATTTCAACTCATTCTATTGACTGCAATTTTGCCATATCAACAGCTTCTCCTCACTGCACATTGCCTCTTATTAAACCAGCTACGTCATCTTCAGCACAATCATTCTCCTTTCCTATGATACTTCTTGCATTGAAATATATGCAGCTCAGGATACTAGTCGCACCATGCTCAACCTTTTGATTCCTAACTGTGTCTGAGGTCTTACCAACATCTGCCTCCACAACCTCTCCACTGACTGTTCTGGCATTCTGGTTCCCATCCCCCTGCAACTCTAGTTCAAACACCCCCATGCAGCATTAACAAACCTTTCCACCAGGATATTAGTCTCCCTCCAGGTGCAGGTGCAAACCATTCCTTCTGTGCAAGTCCCACCTTCCCTGGAAGAGATTCCTATAATCCAAAAATCTTATGCCCTCCCTCATACACCAACTCCTTCGCCACGTATTGAACTGTATAATCTTCCTAGCTCTAGCCTCACTAGCACGTGGCAAGTTGTGCCAACCCTGGAGGTCCTTCCCTTTAACTTAGTACCGGACTTCCTGAACTCCCGATGGAGATCCTCGTTACTTGTCCAACCCATGTCATTGGTACCAACACGGACCACGACTTCTGGCTGTTCACCCTCCTACTTAAAAATGTTAAGGACTTGCTGTGAGATATCCCGCACTCTGGCACACGGGAGGCAACATACCATCCAAGAATCTCATTCTCGCCCACAGAACCACTGTTCCCATAACTAACAAATCCCCTATACCACAGCATACCTCCCCCCCCCCACCAGTTCTTTTCTGAGTCGCAGAGCAAGACTCAGTGCCAGAGACCCAATCACTGTGACTTTCCTGTTAGGTCACACCACCCCCCACCTACAGTATCCAAAGTGATATACCTATTGTTCAGGGGTATGGCCACAGGGCTTCTCTGCACTGGCTCCTTAACCCCTTTCTGCTTCGTGAACGTCACTCAGTTTCCTGTGTCCTTATGTCCTGTCTATCACCCCCACAGTCTCCTGAATGATCTGGAGTTCATCCAGTTCCAGCTCCAATTCCTTAAAGTGGATTGTTCAAAGCTGCAGCTGGATGCATTTCTCATAGTTGTAGTCATGAGGGGCACTGGAGGTTACCCTGCCTTCGCACATCCTGCAAAAAGAGCATGCAATTATCCTGCCTGGCACCTCTACTGCCCTAGCTGAGCTGATAAAAAGAAGGAAAGGGGAAAAATCTTAACCTTGAGCTTTTTTTTCCCTTTGCTTTCTCTGACTGGAGCCTCTCCTCATTGAAGCCTCAAAGAGCTGAAGCCTCAAGATCACCACTCAGATGATGGCTACTGCGCCTGCCCCTGCCTTCCTTCAATTTGTTCTTGTTAATCAATCCCAAACACTGACTGATCACTGGTCAATGCTTTATGTTGTATTCTACTACCCTGGCATGGTTTACCACTGCAATAATTGAGGAGCTTCCCCACCCAATCCGCCCTTACTCTGTCCAGTAACCTTCACTGTGGTCTTCCTCCACCAAGCCCTTTTGATGGCTGCACCGAGCTTCAGTGCATCCCTTAGCACGTTCTCCTCCAGCCTGGAATATGCCAGTCAAATGCATGGGCATCTTGATGTGCTGGCAGAGCAGCAAGTTTTTAAAACGCCAGAATTAGACATTTGTTCTCAGGAATAAGAATGGCTGCATGGCTTTATGTGGAGATTGAGAGCCTGGTAACCCTGCTGAAGGGTTTCTGCCCAAAATGTCAGCTCTTTATTCCTCTTCAATGGATTTGTCCAACCAACTCTCATTTGAACTCCTGACCTTGTATTTGGAACTCATATATAGACTATTACAAAGAATCTCCTGGGTTTGGATGAACCGTTTGTGCTCTGAGACCTTTCATGGCTTCGTAACAATTTGTGGTCTAAACAGAAAAGTGCTCTTTCTGTCTTTGATCAAGACATTAGCTCTTCATGGCCAGGACATGAGAGATCTGGATATTATCTGATCATTAAACAAACATAAGAAGTTGGAGCAGAACCAACTCATCCTGTCCTGGAGCTTGCTCCATCATTCAATAAGATGATAACTGGTCTTCCAGTTCCATGCTACTTTCCTGCCGTATCCCCTTATGCCATCAGAAGTCTACAGATTCTGTTTTAAGTGAACACAATAACTGAGAATCCAGAATTTTCCTTTTTAAATCTTTTTATTGAATAAGTATACAAAAAGGTAAGCCATATAGGCACTAATACACTGTTAGAATATAATAAAATTACAGAAGATATTAATACAAAAAAAATACTACAAACAATGTAATTTAAACATAACATACCAAGGTAACATAATAGTATACTAATTTTTATATATATCAATAGAGAAAAGGAAAAAAAACCCACCATGCAACTAACTAAAAGCAAAGCAAAGCAATGGGCTACCTAGGTACCCAGTAGAGTTAAAGAACTTAAGATCACGTCCTCAATCCCGACCTCCATTAAAAACAGTAAAAAAAACAAGAAGGAAATATATATCATTAAATGAAAATATTGAATAAAAGATCTCCAAGTCTGTTCAAATTTAAATGAGGAGTCATAAAGATTGCTTCTAATTTTCTCCAAATTCAAGCATAATATCGTCTGAGAAAACCAAAAAAAGGTAGTTGGAGCATTAAGCTCTTTCCAATGTTGTAAGATACATCTTTTTGCCATTAAAGTAAGAAATGCAATCATTCTACGGGCTGAAGGGGAAAGATTACTGGAAATTTTAGGTAGTCCAAAGATAGCAGTAATAGGGTGAGGAGAGATATCTATATTCAATACCTTGGAGATAATATTAAAAATGTCTTTCCAAAAAGTTTCCAGAGTAGGGCAAGACCAAAACATATGAGTTAAAGAGGCTATCTGCCCCGGACATCTATCACAAAAAGGATTAATATGAGAATAAAAGCGCGCTAACTTATCTTTGGACATATGTGCTCTATGAACAACTTTAAATTGAATTAGGGAATGTTTAGCACAGATAGAGGAAGTATTGACTAATTGTAAAATCTGCCCCCAGTCATCCACGGAAATGATAAACCCCAATTCCTGTTCCCAATCTACCCTAATCTTATCAAATGGAGCTTTCCTAAGTTTCACAATAATATTATAAATCATAGCCGATGCACCTTTCTGACATGGATTAAGGTTAATTATAGTATCTAAAATGTATGTAGAAGGAAGCATTGGAAAGGAAGAAAGTATAGTACTTAGGAAATTTCTAACTTGTAGATATCTAAAAAATGTATTCTTGATAAGTTATATTTATTAGATAATTGATCAAAAGACATAAGGGAACCATGAGAATCCAGAATTTTCCAAGGCACAGAACTGCATAAAAGCACCATACTTCCTACCATGAGGAACTTTGTCAAACGCCTTACTAAAATCCATGTAGCCAACATCCACAACTCTACATCAATCACCATCATCTTTGTCACCTCCTCAAAAATCTCAAGCCAAGTTAGTAAAACATGCCCACTGTATTGTAGGGTTTAGTGCAACACTATTACAGCTCAGGGTTTTGGAGTTCAGAGTTCAATGCCAGCATCCTCTGTAGGAAGTTTGTATGTTCTCCATGTGGTGGTGGGGGTTTCCTCCAGGTGTTCTACTTTCTTCCCACAGTCCAAAGACATACCAGTTAGTAGATTAGCCTGGGTTGCTGGGTGTTGTGGCTCACTGGGCCAAAAGGCCCAGTATCTCTAAATGAAAAAAATAAAACCAACTCTGAGGGGAAAAATGTGCCTCACAATTCATTCCTCATTTTGGGAATGTGACCCCTATTATTAGATTCCCTAACCAGGTGAAGAACCCCCTTCTCTATCTTGATGACCATTCTCACCAGATATCACCAGGGAAAAGGCCCAAAATAGTTGCATAGAGTGTGAACTTTATTTCTGTCTGGGAGCCACCTGCTTTAACTCTCTTTAAGAAGTCTATCCTAAGAATGTTAATTTTAAGTGTGTGCCTCAAACATACAGCGACAGGTGAAGCGGCAACAATGTAGTCTATTCTGTGATAAACTGTCAAGATTCTAGTCCCATTAAAACCAACGTGAAAATAATAATATACTAATTTTGCGACTGAGAAATGTTGTGATGTATTAGAACATATACTGAAAGGCAATGAATGAACATGGCCTTGGAGACTAGGACAGCATGGTAACATACCGGTTAGTGAAAGACTATTATAGCACCAGGAACAGGGGCTCAGTTCCTGTTGCTGTCTGTAAGGAGTTTGTACATTCTCTTTGAGGCTGTGTGGATGCTCCAGTTTCCACCTACATTCCAAAGATGAATGGATTAACAGGTTAACTGCTCACATATGTGCACGTGAGCAGCGCTGGCTCGTTGGGTTGGAAGGACCTGTTATCCCCAAATAAAACAAATGTGTTTAACTTAACCTTCTGATTTACAGTTACTCTCATGAAGATTTATAAATATGAAAACCAAAGTTGTGTATCAAACTAGCTGGTTTAGGTGCAGGCTTATTGATAATGAGTAAAATAAATTTCACTGTTATGGGGATCTATCAGCGAAGAACTTTAACCATTTTTATTAAAAATCTATTATAATTATAATTCAGTTTTCTAAAGAGATATTAAACGGACTGACCATCTTTTCACACAGATCTTCTCATTTTGTGGAAATGCTGAAAAAACCACGCAGCTTTGGTGAGGACAGGAGCAGACTTAACCTTCAGGCTGATGGCTTTTCATCAGAGCTCCTTTTACTTGCATTGCATTCTGTTATTCTCTCCAATACTACTCATCCCTCAACCAAGGTCCGGATCCGTTCATCCCGTCGGGCATTTCGCTCTCTAGGAGTCATAGTCATAGTCATACTTTATTGATCCCGGGGGAAATTGGTTTTCGTTACAGTTGCACCATAAATAATAAATAGTAAAAAAATCATAAATAGTTAAATAGTAATATGTAAATTATCCAGGAAATAAGTCCAGGACCAGCTCAGGGTGTCTGACCCTCCAAGGGAGGAGTTGTAAAGGGAGAGTTTACTGTGAACAAATTGGCAGTTCTTATTTTCATAGAAATTCAAAATAATGTTGTGTTAAAGTCCTTCAGAGCAAGCGGTAGCAGTTGAAAACGCTAAATAAATGAAAGTTTTCTGTATTCATCAGATTTCATCACTCGAGTTGAATCAGGGAAGCTAGTGTTCACAAGGAAAAATAAAGTCTGGATTTGTAAACAGCATGAATTATAACAGACACTGTGACGCAGATCGAAATATTTCCTAACGTGTAGACGTGTGGCTCCGTAACCCACATTTGCTCCTGCGGTGGTAGTTACGAAGCCGCACGTCTACACGTTAGGAACCGAAGGAGAGACGTCGAGGATGCCCTGCTCAGGGTTGACGGTAGTTTAGAGGTTCGCGACCTGAAGGGTCCTGCTCAGGGTGAAGAGACCGGCCCTGCACACCGCAGGAGCGACAGCAGCAAGTGTGGGTTTAATTGACGAGCATTGGAAATGGCGACCTGACAATTCAGCAGAGGCGCTGTTATACATCCTGTACTGATGTGGCGCATTATTCTACAACCTCGGTTTAAACTACATTCAATGACTCAGCAGCGATGGAAAACGCAGTTTATTTGGGAGAAAGAAGCAATGTTTTGCTTTGCTCAGCAAGTTTCGACGGATTGATGTGAACTTGTAGTAATCTCTCCCTATAGACCCGCCAAACTTTTTGGGTAGTTATTTAGTAGTATAACATGCTGACAGTCTGCAAGTACGATGCTTAATATTTACAAACCGGTTCTGAATTAGAATTGGGAAAATGTTTCGCCACAAAGAAAGCTAGTTCTGAGAACTAAATATGATCTTTAGTTATTTTTTCATGAGAAATCGTGTGATCATGTTTTGGAATTCAATATGATGAAGTACTAAAATAATTCATTTCATCCTACGCATGTACATCTTCCGACACAAAGAAATCACGTGGTATATTTTCCATCCATTGCTAGTTTGGCGAGGTGAAAAAATATCATGATTTTATAGCCAGAGCAAAAGCAAATTTCATGACTTATGCAAACAGACATGCATATTCATGCACAGAGTAAAATGTGCGGCTGTGTTTCTCTTTAACAGAGGACGCATACTTATTTTCCTCTCATAACAGACGGCCCTATCTTCACACTGCTTGTTGTTGTTATTAATTTTTTGACAGAAATTATAAGACGAAGGCCTCTGATTTTCCAAACGAATTAAATATATTCCCAAACACAAGAGATTCTGCAAATGTTGGAAATCCAGAATAACCGGTGCTCTGGTTTCCTCCCACAGTCCAAAGACGGTCAGTAGGTTAATCAGCAAATTGTCTAATGATTTTAGGCTAGTTCTAAATAGGTGGGTTGCTGTATCTCCAGTAATAAAAAAAGAAGAAAAAAAAGGCTGAGGGAACTCAGTTGGTCATGAGAGGATTAAATGTTGTTCCTCTCGATGTTTCGGGCCGAGGCCCTTCATGAGGACGAAGAGCCTCGGCCCGCAGTATAGAGTCAGTAGAGTTCAACTGTTTTCACAATCATGATAGGATCCACCAGTAAGTATAAACGTGGGCTGAAAATTTAAAGGTTAAAAAAAAATGAAAACCGATTAGGAACCAATTACTCACAGGAGGGCGGTTAACCTGCAGGATTCCGTACTCATACAGCACAAATGTAAAAGATCCCTGCCTCCCTGACAACAGATACAAAGGCCATTTTAATTGCTATTACTTACTTGTTTTTATTTTCACTTTACTATTCGTCCTACTTAACAATATAGGTTTTGTGCACGACCCGTAATGTCCTTTTTATGTTAACACTTTGCGACTGACGCATGCTTTACTTGTTCATAAGAGCATTGACACTCTTAAAATGCCAAAGAGCGAGATTTTGGGACAGGTTTCGGCTCGAATCCAAGAAACTGTCACGAATATAGGGTTCCATTAAGTTATTAGCCAGAGGATTTTATAAATGCCAGGTTTGCTGAGGCGGCTGGGATAATTCGCGCGTGTAATGCAAATTAAACTTACAAGATACTGTAGAATTTTGTAATAGTTTCACTGAAAAGAGCGGCGAGTGATGGTCAATATTTACCATGAACATTCAGGTGTACTTCCGGTTTATTTTTAAACACTTCCCTTTAAAAAAATGTAAAGCACTCTGTGAAGCTCCCGAGACCTAAAACTGCGGCAATGGCACAGTAAATCAATAATGCTAAGCCACTGTTAATTGATTGGCCGGACAAACGCCTTATTTGCATTCTAACAATGGCAACGAACCCACGTTAATTAATTGAACGTGGTGAGATCTGGAAATCTCCTTTATGATGAAGTCGTATTTAATATGTGCGGCTAAGTAATCGGTTGATTAGAATTTACTGAAAACTTGTTTAGTGGATGAACATCCTAAGGTTGAATATCGTGAAGAGAAGGCCAGTGTTTCGTGAAGGCATGTTTCAGTGTAAAATGACTCTCCTGAACGTACAAGGAAAGGCTCGGTTTTCATTAAGTTTTCGAACTCATCCTATAACGCTTAAAGAACTGTCTTGCAAGTGTCTCGATGAACAATCTCGACACGAAACGTCGACTGTCCATTTCCGTCCATAGACACAAGAGATTCTGCAGGTGCTGGAAATCCAGAGTAACACACACAAAATGCTGGAGGAACTCGGCAGGTCAGGCAGCGTATGTGTAAAGGAATTAGCACCAATGAAGGATCTCAGCCCAAAATGTCGACTCTTTATTCCCTTAGATGCTGCTTGACCTCAACATTCTGAGTTCGTCTAGATTTTGTATGTTCCTCCAGTTTTCCAGCAAGTGTAGCCTCTCTTGTTTCCACGCTTGAAGAATAATCACGATTATAATAGAAAACGGTGTATATTTAGGCTCAAGCCGGAGTCCATTAAGAGAACATTTCATTATAGCACAAACCCTAATCTAATAGGTGATCTATTTCTGTGCCGTTGAGGGGTAAAATTAGACAGGTCGCGGCCTCCTTTTTACGTCCACTTGTTACATCAGAAACCGTTTAGTTTCGCCTGTGAAAATCAGAATCTTTGACTGTACAGAACTGCACTGCACATATTTTTATTCTCAAGGGTCTGGAATGGGGTTTAAATTCTTTGACTCAGAAACAACAGGCTCATAAACGCTGAAGAAACAACACGCATAAACGCTGAAGGAACTCAGCAGTTCAGTCAGCATCTATGGAGAGGAATAATGGGTCGATGTTTTGGGAAAAAACTCTTCATAGGGTCATTAACTTAAATGTATTAATTTAACACGGATACATCGTCCACACACGGTCCTAGAGCCTGAAAAGGACAACATCGATTTCGATAACCAATGCATGCAAAATTCAAACCAGAAATTCACCCCCCCTTCAACATTCCCCATCCCGTTTTCCCTCTCTCACCTTATGCCCTTGCCTACCATCGCCTCCCTCTGGTGCTCCTCCCCCCTCGTCTTTCTTCCATGGCCCTTTGTCCTCTCCTATCAGACTCCCTCTTCTCCAGCCTCGTATCTCTTTCACCAATCATGTTCCCAGCTCTTTACTTCACCCCCTCCTCCCGGTTTCACCTATCACCTTGTGTTTCTTCCTCTCCTCCCCCACCTTTTAACTCTACCCCTTATCTTTTTTTCTCCAGTCCTGTTGAATGGTCTCGGCCGGAAACGCCGACTGTACTCTTTTCCATAGATGCTGCCTGGCCTACTGAGTTCCTCCAGCATTTTATGTGTATTGCTTGGATTTCCAGCATCTGCCGATTTTCTCTTGTTTGTGATTAGAATGGAAAATCTCCGTATACCAGGCAATATCTCCGAAGAGATGAGGAAATTAACGTTTCAGTCGATGGCTTTGTTTTGTCACTATTGATGAGTGCTCTGTTTCTCCACATATGCTGCCTGACCTGCTGAAGGTTCCCCTGATCGTTTCATACTCCTTGACCCTGCTTTAGAAACATAGAAACATAGAAAATAGGTGCATAGGTTAGAACATACTCTCTCTCTCTCTCTCTCTCTCTCTCTCTCCCTATTCAAGCCACCAACTGAACGACATCTACAATTAGAAACAGCCTTGTGCTCCCATCGATTATCAAAACCGGAAGCATCTTACTACTAAGTCGAAGACTTTGCTTTCTCGCATATGGATTCCAAAAGAATTGATCGCTCGATATTGTGCATTCACAATGTGTTCGCGTTAAACTGGGATTCATTTGTGTTATTGTATTGTTAGTTTACCAAAATGAATTACCCAGTAATTAGTTACTTGACAGAGAGACTCCCTTGTTCAATGTCAGTTCGTTAGATCTTCCAAAGGATGTTTTCTTAATGTCGACAAAAGTAAAACGTGTTTTCTTATCGTTAAATTCTACAATATTTTCAAATAACGCGGAACAGAGACTTCATCTATAGCTTTTATCTATAGAGAAGGTTGTGGTACAGAGGAAAATATGGCTGAGTCGTGTTGCAGTCGTGTTGCGTTGCAGTCCTGAAGGACGGTCTCGGCCCGAAACGTCGACCGTTTATTCTCCTCCATAGATGCTGCCTGACCTACTGAGTTCCTCCAGCATTTTGTGTGTCTTACTCGGTCAGCGTTTTCGGGTAGTTTTATCCATACCTGGCTGCCCATAACGTTGAACCACGTTCTTAACCCGCGGTATTCCCTCTGGCCGTTGTTATTATCATTTAGCCAGCGCCATCATAGCACTAGCCTCCCCAGCATCGAAGAAACCTTCAAAAGGCGATGCCTTCATTAAAGACACTCGTCGCCCAGGATATGCTGTCTTCTCACTGCTCCCATCAAGGGGGTGTGACAGGAGCTGAAGGCACACACTCTACGTTTCAGGATCACCTTGTACCCTCCACCCTCAGATTTCTGAATGGATAATGAACCCAGGAACACTACCTATATTTTTGTTGGCTCTCCTTTTGCACTACTTAAACACACACACACACACACAAACACCAGTGATACTAAACCCGATTCTGAGCACCAGCCAACGTCAATGACAGAAGGCTTTCATTTTCAGGTCAGAGCAGGGCTTCGAGGCATGATACATTTCCTTTGCGACTGTTGCCCTTATTCGTACAAGTATTGGAGGTCTCAGGGTTGACACGTGCTTTCCAAGAGCTTCGAGAAACACCAGAACGCATTTTGAAGGGGTGAAATTCAGGATGTGGACAGGTTGTGTGTCAAGTCGGCTGTTCCCGCTCAAGGATGAGTTGGTGGGATCTTTTGCAACCTCTCCCAACTTGCACGGTAGCCTAACACTTTTACAACGCCAGGGATCGGAATTCAATTACACCACTGTCTGTAAGGAGTTTGCACGCTCTGCTGTGACCGCGGGTTTCCTCCGGGTGATCGGGTTTCCAAAAACTTACAGTTACCGCCTGTTACACCGCTGGCGTTTAGGGCAGCAATGAAGGTCTTGCATCTTTGGTGGTGTTCAGGGATTCCTTCATCATGTCAGTAGCTTCCTCTCTGTTTTCACTACTGTCAGTTATGCAAATCCCGGGTGGAGACTCAGGAATATCATCACAATCAGATGTAGAAGGATTTTTCATTGCCGTTGCCGTAACAATTTTGTGTTACCAGTCTATTTTGCTTTACCAGTCCCTGAGCTGAACCCTCGAAGCTGGAGGACCAGTGGACCGCTCTTAGTCTGGCCTCTACCCTTTGATCTGTTTGGCATGTGTGACCCTACCAAAAGCCAAAGCATAAAGCCTCTCTGGGTCGTTGTTGCACACAAGCCTCCAAACCACGACAAGGTTGTGGTCATCTTGGAGGAAAGACGGACAGGTTAGTGGGCTAATTGGTTACATGGGGTGTAATTGGGCGTCGCGGGTTATTTAGTCCGAAAAGGCCTGTTACTATGTTGCATCTTTAAATAAGAAATAAAACTTCATCAAAAGTAGCCAATGCACTATTGATTTTTCTGTCTTTTCTACTGATTTATTTTATG
Organism: Mobula hypostoma; assembly: GCF_963921235.1. Taxonomy (NCBI): domain Eukaryota; kingdom Metazoa; phylum Chordata; class Chondrichthyes; order Myliobatiformes; family Myliobatidae; genus Mobula; species Mobula hypostoma. The sequence continues at coordinate 57,356,430 of NC_086128.1, read as the reverse complement.
AGAGCCTTCTGTTTCTTTCAACAATTAGTAAGTTTTTTAGCACTCAACTTACGGCAGCAACCTCTGCGTTAATTTTCACTATGGATTTTGTTTCTCCGTTTGGACTTTCAAGTTTCAAATTTTAGCAGAAACTTTCAAACCAATTTTCGAATGCTTGTGCAAACAGTTATGTCTGTTCAATCTGCATTTCGGAATCAAGGGCACAGAATCTAGGATAGACTTTTCATATCTGCGAAGTAATGCAATAGCTCTTTGAAACCTCGGTTAGACCACGCTTGGTGTGTTGTGTTCAGTTCTACTCGTCTCATTATAGGAAGGATGTGGAGGCTTTAGGAGGTGGAAGAGGAGATTTACAAGGATGCTGCCTGGATTGGAAAGCATGTCTTAATGAGGATAGGTTGAGCGAGCTAGGGCTTTTTTCTTTGGAACAAAGGAGGATGTAACGTGATTTGATAGAGGTGTACAAGATGTTAACATGTATAGATCGAGTGGATAACCAGTGACTTTTATTTCCTAGGGCAGAAATGGTTAATACGGGGGTGTATAATTTTAAGGTGAGTGGAAGAAAGTAGGGGAGAGGGAATGTCAGGGGAATCATTTTTATGCAGAAAGTGTTAAGTGCATGAAATAGGTTATCAGGGGTGGTGGTGGAGGCAGGTACATTAGGAACATTTAAGAGACTCGAATATAGGTACACGGATATTCGAAAAATAGAGGGTTATAAGGGAGGGGAGGAAGGATTACGTTGATCTTAGAGTAATTAAAAAAGTCCGCACAACATCGTGGGCTGACGGGTCTGTAGTGTACTGTAAAGTTCTATACTCTATAGTCCTGAAATACTGTGCTAGATGCTGTCCTTTGGGTAAGAGTTTAAGACGAGAGCTTCGGTACTTTCTCCAGGTTAACTAGGAAGATCCCATTACATCTCAGGATCACCCATCTTGATCGACGTTTACTGTTATTAGTACAAACAGCCAGTCAACATTGCGTTTCGTGAAGGCTTAGAGTTCTCGATAGAACGCACGGTCTTCTATATTTCAACAGTAAATACACTCAAAATGTGCAGACCGACGTTCTTATACCACGAGTGACTCCGCATAAAAGTACTTTCCTCCTTTTAATCAATAGTCGTTTTGTGGGGGTGACGTATTTTATACCTATATATTGTTTTGGGTTATTCTGTAAGACAATAACATGCACACAAAACACCTATGGAATATTGACATGGCTAGAGCGGACGTGGAGAGGATGTAGGGGGAGTCTATGACTAGAGGGCATACAGAAGGACGTCCCTTTAGAACAGAGATGAGGACAAATTTCCTTAGCCAGATGGTGGCGAATCTGTAGAATTCACTACCACAGACGTCTGTGGAGGCCAAGTTATTGGGTATATTTAAAACGGGAGTTGATAGGTTCTCGTTTTGTAAGGGCGTCAAAGATTACGGGGAGAAAGTAGGAGAATGAGGTTGAGAGGGAAAATAAACTACCCATAGGCAAATGGCGGAGCAGACTCGATGGAGCGAATGACCTAATTCTGTGCCTATGTCTTATAGTCAATGCTGTTGGAAGATGATATCTGTTAATCTTGCTAATTTTGACAACCAATCTAAAACAGAAATATGATTTAGTTTTCTGTGGGAAGGATACAAATTTACAGTGAAATTGTGTTGGATTTCAGAGTTGCACGAGTTCAGCCTACGCTTGCCTGGCTCGGAAACGCTTTGTCTGCTCCTATGATGAATCACGGTCTTGGGTTTTCTCTTGCAATAGCCAAGCTCAACGCAGATCAACGTACACAGAAAGTTGAATTTAAAATATGAGTTGGAAGAAATTGTATTAACTTTTTTTTGTCTTTTACTGTGGCGTCATCTGCCCAATCATTTAAAAAGGATACGCAGTGACGTGAAATAATGAGCAACTTCTCGTGTACAATTGGCCATGAATGTTTGCCACTTTCAAAAGTAAAGTTCAATGTAAATTTATAAGCAAACAATACTCGGCCTGAAACGTCGACTGTACCTCTTCCTAGAGATGCTGCCTGGCCTGCTGCGTTCACCAGCAACTTTGATGTGTGTTGCAGGGCTTTTCTTGTGGCGGACTGGGCTGTATCCGTCACTTTTATAGGCTTTTTTGTTCTTGGGCATTGATGTTTTCATACCAGATCGTGATGCAACCAGTCAGGATACTCTCCACTGTGCAGCTATAAAAGTCTATCCAGGATTTGGATGACATGCAGAATCTTCGCAAATCTCTAAGAAAATTTCTTGTGTGAGTTTCAAGGTAACTGGACAACCCTGCCGCTGCATGTTAAGATGTGGAACCACCTCATCTGATGTCACTGTTAGCCATCTTAAACTTTGTGTTTTCTACAATTTTCAATCAGGAAGGGATGCTTTGATTGTTCAGTGCTTCAGAGAAAACGGTAAAAGATGCTCCAAAATCTAGGTGAGCTATTGAGAAGTTTTCTGAGTTTCTAATGCCGACTGTCCTTGCACCCCCCCCCCACTTCACCGCCCGCTTCTCCTACTCTCGTGCCTCCTCATATCAATTTCACTGAGAAGTTTTATTTAAATCATATGGTCCTTTTTTCACAGTAGTGCCCCCCTCCCAAAAATAAACAGGGAAAATTGTAAAGCATGAAAAACTAAAGATATCAAAACTGAAATGTCAGCATTTCAGAAGTATTTATCTCCCCTTTGCTCAGAAATTAGTGGAGCCACCTTTGCTATTACAGCCAGTAGTTATTTTGGATAAGTCTCTATTAGCTTTGTACAACGTGATGGAGCAAGATTTGCCAATTCCTCTTTGCAAAATTGCTTAAACTGTGCCAGGTTAGTTGGGGAGTGGCGGTAGACAGCAATCTTGAGGTCTTGCCAAAGATCGAGTTAAGGTCAGGACTCTGACTGGTCCACTCAAGGATCTGTTTTCTTCATTTGAAGCCACTCCATGGTTGCTCTGGCAGTCTGCTTTGGGTCGTTGTCCTGCTGAAAGATGTTTAAGATTTCTGGCAGAGGCTAGCAGGTCTTTCTTCAGGATCTCTCTGTCTTTAGCAGCATTCACCTTCCCATCAATCATGCCCAGATTTCCAATCACTGCTGCTGAAAAGCATCCCCATAGTATGATGCCACCTCCACTATACTTTACGGTAGAGATGCAACCTGGCTGATGTACAGTATTAGATTTATGCCACATTTACCATGTAGCATTGAGGCTAAAATTTCCACTTTAGTGTCATCCGACTACAAGACCTTCTTCCACATCTTTTTTTTTGAGATATACATGCATATTTATTATCCCATACAGACAAATATAAAGCATATACCAATGTTCTAATTAATATGGCTGTCAATTACTGACATGATTTTGGATTTATGTACTAAGAAGGCAAGTCTACTAAGAAAAGATCTTTGCAAATTAATTCAAGCAGTGCAGTCTAATGAAGATGAATTGGGGTAAGTAAAAACAAAAAGCACTGAAATACTCAGCAAAACAGGCAGCACTGAATAAAGTCTTACAGAGCCGAGAAGTAATCAGAAGCTCAGACAAATTTAAAGACTGACCGAAGGCATTCAGGAAAGCAATGATCAAAATGTTTTCTATGTGACATGGAGAAGACTAAAATAGACTGCTTTATAAAATGCTCCACCAGTTTATGGAGAAAAAAGAACTTGGCATTGAAGTTGTCAAATTTCTTCCACATCTTTGCAGTATCTTCAAAGTGACACTTTGCAAAGTCTTTATGGGTATATGATTTTTTTTTTAGCCAGGTCTTCTTCCTTGCCACTCTTCCATAAATACCCTTTCTGTGCTAGGCCTTACAAATTGTGGAGTCATGAACTTCATCTCCAGTTGCATCCACTGCCTTCTGCAGCTCACTCAGTGACTGTTGGTGTCACAGTAGCCTCTCTTACAAGTGTCATTCTTCTCTGGCGACTAGGTTTAGAGGGGCAGCATGATCAAGGCAATGTGTCTGTTTTATATGTTTTTCCACATTTTCACAATGGATTGCACTGAGCTCCAGGGTATGTTCAATGCCTTTGTGATGGTCTTGGACCCTTCCCCAGATTTGTGCTTCTCTATTATCATTTCCCTGACTTGTCTTGAATGCCCTTTTGTCTTTATTTTGGCTTGGTCTGTTGTAAAAATTACCATACTGTTGGACCTTACAGAGAAAGGGATACTTATGCTTATGGATTCATTGAAAACAGGTGATTCTCCAATTTTCCATATCCACAAATTGGGTGAGTTGGTACAGTAATATGTACAGTGTAGTACACCTGAGGAAATTTAGCGTAATAAATACCAAGGGGATGACTATTTTTTCAGCCTCAGAATATTGGTTTTTAATTTTTAGTCAATTGTTGCTAGATTTTGGAATTTTACTTTTAATTTGACAGAATGCACAATGTTTTGTAGTTTAACTGAAATAATATTTCAATATATAGATTTTCAGGGCACTCTATATTTTGATTTTTTAATTGAATGGGGCGGCACTACAGAGTAGTGATTAGCATAACGCCCTCACGGCGCCAAAGACCAGGGTTTAATTCAGTCCTCTGTCAGTAAGGATTTGTACGTTCTCTCTGTGACCGGGTGGGTTTCCTCTGGGTGCTCCGGTTTCTTCCCACCTTCTAAAGATGTATGGGCTAGTAGGTTAATTGGTCACTTTGGTGTATCTGGGCGGCATGTGATCTTTGGGTCGGAAAGGCCTCTTATCGAGCTGTATCTCTAAACAAAACAAATAAAATTTGTATTTAAAGTATTTTGACACCGTCCTATAGACTCCAAGCAACTTCTGTTCTATTAATAACTCTTTCCCAGCTACCCCCCCCCCCCCATGTCCATCCACGCAGACCAGTTGTGAGCAGGTTAACTGAACACGGGAAGGCGTGTTTGGAAGAGTGGAGAGGCTGGTATGAAGTCACAATGTTCTTGCTGTAATGGTGCAATGCAGGTCTAATGGAATCTTTTCCCAGCTCGCCCAGCAGTTTTGCATGTTGCTAACAACGCGCTAAAATGTTCAGAGCAGAATCAGGTTTACTATCACTGGCATATGCTGTCTTGTGCCCGCAGTACTTTGTAATACATAATAACGATAAATAATAATAATCATCATCATCATTATCATCATCCAGTTTTAGAGTCAGTATACCACAAATTATATTATAGCCGATCAGGTATTACAGATAGGACAATCCATAATAACCGTCTGGATATAATAGTATAGGATAAACAAGCAAGAACAACTTACTTAATAGATATAGCCATTCCAAACACACATACCATACGGAAATCATTAAGAGAAAAACACCAGAAATGTGCTGAATTAAAAGAGGAAGTTGAAAGATTCTGGAACATGAACAGAGTATACATTGCCCCAATAGTAAGATCTAAAACTGTTATCATCCCAAAGCCACTACAAAATAGCATTAAACAATTAAGGCTACACAATAATATCTATGTAATTCTTCAGATGGCCACAATACTAAACACCATTATAATAGCCAGAAAGTTCCTAGCAATTGACAAATGAGCGTTCTTGGCTATGCCCGTACCTCAGGTTTTACGAGTTTGAGCTCAGAAAAATAAATGACAATGCAAATCTTCAGAAAGCCACAATAATAAACACACTAGAATAGTCTGAAAGTTCCTAGTAATTGATCAATGAGCATGTTTGGTTATGCCCGCACCTCAGGTTTTATCAGCTTGAGCTGAGAAAAAAAATGTGCTTTTATAAATAATTAACTATAAATTACAACAAAAAGTATAAGTCATGCAAAAAGGGAGCAAAAATAACGAGAGAGTGTCCACTGGTTCATTGTCCATTCAGAAATCTAATGTCGGAGGGGAAGACGGCGCTCCTGAAACGTTCAGTGAATGTCTTAGGATTTCTGTACCTCCTCCTTGATGAGAAGAGGGCATGTTTTGGGCGATGTTGCAAATAATGAATAAGATATAAGCTAGAAATGCCTCAAATATTTAAATAGTATTTCTCTTTGTTCGATTGTTGTAACACATTCTTTGTGTGTTACCTTCAGAAATAGTTGTAAAGTGTCGAGTAACAGGACATAACTTAGGGAGTCATTACCATGGATTCCCTCTGGTCATACCTAACTGTAACCACGGTCAAAGGTTTTCTAGGGAGATGCGTATTAAGCTATTTTGGTACCTGTAACAGATGTACGTGTTCTAGAGAACAAGGCAATCCGAACTTCACTAAATAATTCTAAACAGAACAATTCCTGGAGAAGTAATTTGCTTTGCAAAGATCTGAAGCTGTCTTAGTGTAAGCTTTTGCCTTCAGTATTGACCTGACCAGAATCTTCAATACAGTACATTTATTTTAAAGCGAAGACGGTACCACGCGGACTTGCACGGAATAGTTCCACCCGCGCCGCTGGAAGCGGTGTAAGTTTTAGCGCGCAGAAAGCCGAAGAACACACATTTGGCAAGTGTGTTGCACCGCATCAGGGAATAACTCGAAAATACGTGAGAGAACGTTGGTCCAATGCACAATCTGCAGATACTTTGTGAAGTTACCCTTATGTTTTCGGAGTGGCACTTAGAAAGCCGCTCCACAACAGAAGAAATGATTTTGCAACTGTATTCTAAAATAGGTCAAATTCCAGGCAGAATCTTAGTGATAACGTCCATTCGTTGCAATTTTGATTTGAACCTTGACGTGAACAGGAACTTTGAAAGCTTATAAAAATCTCTCTCCTTCTCTTCTTCTCCCTCTCTCTTTCTCTCTCACTCACTCTCACCCTCCCTAATCTCTATCTCCATATTATGAATATTGTCGACGAAAAAAATATTTTCGAAACCAGGGCAGTCCCGAAGCATCCAATGCTACTTATTCACACAAAATGTTGGAGGAACTCAGCAGGTCAGCTAGTATCTGTGGAGGAGAATAAACGGTCGACGTTTCGGACCGAGACCCTTCAACGGAACTTATTCCTCTCCATTGGATAATAAATCAATCTTATTCCTTTATTCCCCATTCATAGCTGCTGCCTGACATGCTGAGTTCCTCCAGTACTTTTTTTCTTCTGTGTTACTCTGGATTTTCAGCATCTGCAGAATTTCTTTTATCTACGGAGGGAAATGGACAGTCGACGTTTCGGGTTAAGATCCTTCATCTGTAACGCTTTCAGAACAGTTCTTCTTCAAGCATTATAGGATTAGTTCGAAAGCTTAATGAAAACCAAGCCTTTCCTTTTACATCCTTTTACATTCTCTTACACTGATACATATCTTCAGGAAACACTCGCCTTGTCTTCAGGATTTCCAGAATATGTTGTGTTAATAATGCGACTGATTCTATTCTTTCTATGTTATAGCGGTGACTCAGAAGTAACCCAGTTGGTGTATAATATCAAATACTTTGCGACATTTGATTTTTATTGAGAAATCGAATCACCAGGTCCTAGACTACACGGGCAACCACGAAGCTTTTAATAGCCGTCGACGGCCCATAACTCAAGGCTATTTTTTTGCAGTTTATAATCCCATTTCGTGATTGCAATAATAATTGGTTCATACAGAGAATAAAGGATTGTGATGTAGACCGGCTGCGACCCATAAACTGGCCCCGTGTTTCCTCAAATGAGGATGATGGCGTTATAGAGAGAGGGTCAAAAACACACGCAGCTAATAAAAAATGATTGAAATTTCTATTTGGCGCAGCGGCTGGACTAAGAAGCGAGTTCAAAAGGGGAGACGTCGGCCATGGAAGCAGGCAATGATGGAGGTGGTTTGTGGGAAGCAACGGGGTCCCTTGCCAGTAAACTGAGGTCAGGAGAGAGGTTGGGGGAAAACTGGAGTGCCGACTGAGCTGAGAAACGGAAGCTTCGGTGTTGGGTGAAGGGATAGACGTGCTGTAACCAACGTACCATGCGCCAAAAAGGGGAAAAAAACGGTGGGATTTACCCGCCAGATTGAAAGAGGGGCGGGCGCCCACCACCTGGGCAACCGAGCACACCGACTGAACCCTGTGAAATCTGGATTAGGATAGCGTTCTGTTTTCTTACCAACACACACACACACACACACACCTAATCTACCTAGTTTTTAATTTCCAATACGCGGTGTCAGAATCCAATAATTATATTCCGACGCCATTGATTAGATTTAAGAAAAAAAACTCTTCGTGGGACTGGATATCTGTCGAAGTTCTTGAAAATCGGGATAAAAAAAAACCCACAAGAGATTCTGCAGATACTAGAAATCCAAAACAGTACACGGAATGCTGGAGGAACTCAGCAGATCAAGCAGCATCTATGGAAAGGAATGATGGGCTCTTTATAGATCAGGGGTTCCCAACCTTTTTTATGCCATGGACCCCAAGTTCTGAACCCCTGTTACAGATGCAGGACAGAGAGGAAGAAAGAGACGAAGAGAGAAAGAGGAAGAGAACAGAGAGAGAGAGAGAGAGAGGAAGACAGAGGGAGAGGGAGAGGGAGGGGGAGAGGGGGAGAGAGGAAGAGAGGAGGAGATGGGGAGACGGGGAGAGAGGGGGAGAGGGGGAGAGTGGGAGCAGGGAGCGGGGACAGAGGGGGAAAGCGCGATTGAATAAAATCAGGCAGGGGGTTAGAAACAGTGACAGCTGAAAATAATGTGCGGGAAATGTAAATGCATTGGACGGGATGAAGTGAACGAAGCTTTAAATACCGTCTGTCAACAATGGAGAAATTTGCCTGTTCGTGGGGCACTTAGGGTCACGGAAAACATCTCCCAGTGAGAAGCATGCGTCAGTAGTAAGTTCCCTTCCACAAAAAAGGAAACTTTGATTTTGTTTTAGTACCTAACCTCCAGCCTATCCGAGCCTATTAATTAACTCTGGTTTCTTGTAGAGGAGAATAGCCATTTGCGGTGCCCTTTGTCGGTGCATAGCACATACAGAACAGATTATATTGGGAAATGAACGCATTACTTGGGTGTGTGTGTGTGTGTGTATGTGTGTGTGTGTGTGTGCGCGCGCGCTCTCTCTCTCTCTCTCTCTCGCGCGCGCGCGTGCATGTGTGCTTGTGAACATGTGTATGTACAGTATTTATGTGTGTGTATGTGCGCGTGCGCTGAGGAAGAGGAAGATAATTTCTTCGAATCCATGTTTCAATTACGGAAGGTCCAAATAAAACCGTTTTGATCTGTGTAATGGGACGGGCACAGTAGAGTGGATATACTTGAGGGACTTTTCAGAACTTAAAAAAAATTACCAAAAATAATTAAGAGAGCTGCTCAGAAAATTGACTGGAACGTATAAAAAGAGTTTAGTTTTAATTATACTTCATGAACCTTTGTGGCGCCCGACCTACCATCTCCCTGGAATCCAGTGCCCGTGAAACATAAGAGTGTTGTTTTGAATTCCTTGTTGGCATTCGGATGAGAGGCCATCGGAATGTGGCATTCATGAAACCTTGCAATGTATTTGCTGGAAACTCCCATTGACTTGCAACTCCACAGGCAGAAACTCCATTAATTTCTTTCAGTTAGTTAAATGTATTTTAATGCATCTGTAATAAAAATGAAAGGAAATATTAATTAAAAAAATATATAAAGGTGCAATTGCTTTAAAAAGAAAAGAAAACATGGATATTTATTCCCAAGCCACACTCCCAAGTAGCCATGATTGTAACATAGTTGGTAGACGAAACCGATTTTTAAAAAATTGAAGTCGCGCCCGCACTATATTGGTGCGTTCTTTTTTCAGCCATATCATGACTTTGTCCGACACTGAATAGAAAATGGCGGAAGCGCTGTTAAAATTCACCTCGTCTACCCAACTGAAATAATCGTTTCCGCATTCAGTGGTGTAGCTCAGTACTACGGCAAGGTCAGGACATTGCTACTAACATTTATTTTAAACTCTGCCCTACCGGCTAGTTTCAAACACTTCAATGTCGGGTAGAAAGAAACCTGGTTTAATACAAAGTGGAATGATCTGAATATTCGGAGTTTTTCCCTTCTGATCTCGTCTGGAAAATCTCAGATACGGTTCTTGTGTTTAAGTAAATACATTATCAAACATTCCCGACAGGCTGATGGTTCACTAGACAATCAAAACAGTGCTCCCCTCATATACTGCTAAATGCAAACTTTTCCCCCCAAAAATTAAGTCCGGACGAGGTGTAATTCACAGTCTATGGACCTTCCCAGCAAAAGAGATAGATCGCCCGTGTCAGGATGAGTATCATTCGCCCTCTGCGTGGACCTGAGATCTGGTTGCAAAGAGTCCATTCAACTGAGCAACACACAGAATATGCTGGAGGAATGTTTATTCCTCTCTGTAGATACTGCCTGACCTGCTGAATTCCTCCAGCAACTTGTGTGTGTTACTCTGGATTGTCAGCATCTGGAGGATCTCTTGTGTCCATGCAACTGAGCAGCTTCGGTAAGACTGCAGCCTCGAAACACAACACACGTATTAAACATCGGAGAAGAAGCGCACGAAGTTGGAAAATCAACATATTTATTCAGAATCAGAAACTGGTTTATTATCACTGACATATGTTGTGAAATCAAGGATATTTTCGAAATTGCATTGCAAATGTAAAGGTGAAACTTTTAAGCAACACACAGCAAAGTTGTTGGTGAACGCAGCAGGTCAGGCAGCATCTCTAGGAACGGTCCCGGCCTGAAACGTCGACTGTACCTCTTCCTAGAGATGCTGCCTGGCCTGCTGCGTTCACCAGCAACTTTGATGTGTGTTGCTTGAATTTCCAGCATCTGCAGAATTCCTCGTGTTTGCGAGGTGAAAATTTTACTTTGCCGGCTTAATTTAATTGGCGCTATTCCATTCCTTTCCTATCTAATTATTGTATTACCTCTCGCTCATAAAGACGGAGCCATGCTAATCTTAACAATTAACGGTTGATCCCTATATTTAATAAATACATAATAGATGCAGCGGGCAAAAAGATGACTTTTTCAAAGTTTACGGGCTGATGCAAACCTCACGCATATCATGGAGGTCAGTAGATCATCACTAAACCCTTACACCATCTCTAAATCGGCTTTCCGCTAACCCGTTTCCTCACCCCTCTTACCACCCCCTACCGTTCAAAACTCTCGAAACTCACAACACCCTCCCTGACCCCTCCCCCAACACACACACACAAACACACTCACGCAGACATTACACACACAACAAACATTACACAGAACAAACACCACACACACACACACACACACACACACACACACACACACACACACACACACAAACGCACGCGCGCGCGCGGTATCTCCTGGAAGAAGCAAGTAGGCATGGAAAAAAGAAAGAATGAAGAAAAATGTTCTGAAATCGCAAGAAGATTTAGAGCCGGACAATAACGAAGGAGGTGGGGCGGGGACGCTGAAGGAGAGCAGGAGATTTACAGTTCTGGGGTATTGAAATGAATGTGTGGGAAGCAACACCGTGGTTTTTGATTCCAGCATCTGGAGGAGATTGAGTAACAACCAACACTAACTCAACCTAGTCATGAGAACCAGTTTCCAAGCTGGCCAAAGTATCTCGGTTTAGAAGTATATTCCTCAAGTGAGTGATTCTTGTGAAGCTGTGGACTTTTATTTTGTTCTTACTCGCAAATATCACTGGAAGCCAGCGGGAATCTCCACTTCTGCTGCGATGGCAAAACTATTACGGGATGTATTATATCACCCTCCATGTCAGGAATTTTCTGAAACTACGTCATCCGCCGCCCGATATTTACAACTCGCGGAGCAGGCGCCTACTGTTGCTGTTAAGTGATCGCCGCTTCGTTGCTCGCATACCGATAACGTTAACGGCCTCCCTCGCAAGAAACAGCCTGCAGGCGTAAAGGGCTCTATACCACTCACGGACGAGTTGAGACGCCTTGCAGCCAATCCGAAGTGCCATTACTTTTGTAATGTAGGAAACTTTCCACATCAAGAGGAGGCGTGTGTAGATAACCAGATGGTCCGTTTTCCAGTGAGTGGTGTTAACGTTGACTTGGACTTACTCTGTGTTTAAAGTCCTCAGAGGCTGGTGGTCAAGGTTAGAGGAGATTTACGGGCTTAACCCCAAATGCAGGACGTTTCTAGAACCTCACTCATGATCACATCATCAACTCTCTTTACCAAAAAGCACACAGATTTCGGAAAACCTAAAAAGATAAACCTAAATATTTGGCGTGGGGTATGACGCAAGGGAGGAGCAGTGAATATGAATGTGTTATTTCCATGTATGTCATGTGTACGGCGAATGGGAGGTGGCGCCATCCAGTTGTGGACTGAATGACATCGGCATCTCCCCCGTAGGCTGTCAACATCACAACTTCCGAAACGATCGGGCAGATTTGGTCGATAGCCAATAGTCCCGTGATCATAACCTAAGAGAACCTTGTTATTGAAATATCAAATCACATTTTAATTTCTTTATGGGGAACATTTGGAGTTTAATGCAATTCCAGTATTTTGAAATATTTGAAAACACATTCAAGACGCCGGTCATATCAAAGGCGATTTTGAGAAAAACAATATTACACTTTACTGTAACACACACAAAATGCCGGAGGAATTCGGCAGTCAGGACCATCTATGGAGATACTTACACCTTAGCAGCGCCATTCGTTTGGCCATTATGTGGACATGGAAACCAGACTCAGACTGTGCACAATAAGACCCCACGAAAAAAAGCAATGTGATCATCTATTTCTGTTTTACTTTAGTTGGCCACTCCATGTAGGAGGATTCCTGATTCTTCCCTGAAAATGTGTCATGAAATCAGTTGGATCCACCTGAGAGAAAAGCATCTCGCTCAGAAGATGACAGTCTGGCGTGTGCTGATAGGAATCAGCTCAGTTAGTGCTGGACGTGCACGGCATGCCGGTCAACTGCTAAAAACTAAAGATGGCGGGCGTTTCCGAGATGGCTAGTTGTGCTATCCCAATGCAGTGTCTCGGTAATGTGCAACCACCCAGGACTTTTGGCCTGGATCCCTATTTCAGAATTCCATTCACGACTTTCATCGGCGTCCCTTCAAGGGCCAGATTTCTCAGTGAAGCGGTGAAGAATTTAAGTATGAATGAAGTTAATATGACCCAAGAATAAAGAGAAAAATGAAACAATGCTCCCCTAGAGCAATATCAACTGAAAACGGAAAAGACGATAATCTATTTTTGCTCCCATCGATTCGGTTTAATCTGGCCCAGGAAAATGGGATTTGAATCTTTTCCTATGAGTTGAGCGCCCCAGATTTAAAAGTTCGTATATGAAGAAAACGTGCTTATCTCGTTGTTTTCACCCTGTCCTTAAAGCAGGATATGTTCTATAAAGTCTAAACTAACGCTAAGCAAAAGAAATCCGGCGCAGAAACTACGGAGTAAACATGTTCCTGGTCCTAAAGGCTTTAAAACTGGATCGGTATTCGCTTGAATTGAGGACCATTCACGTAGTTTGAAGTTCCACATTTTTTACACCTTAGAAGATTTCACGGCCCATTTTGATAGAATTGTTAGGGCACAAAAGCAACTATTCGGTCCATCAGTTCCGCGCCAGCCCATTGTTGAGCAATCTATCCAGTCCCGTTTTCCGCCTCCCCCTCCCCCACCCCCGTACTCCTGCGGATTATTTCTCCACAGATGTCTAACCAAGATGCCTTCCTGCCCGTCCCGGTTGGTTTTCTCCGTTAGTCCTACAGCTAACTCCAGACAAGCTCTCTCTCCCCTCCCCTATCTCTTTCCTCCCATCGCTTTGTATCCGTGTGTCCGTCGCTTTGAATCGACCGTGTGTAATTACTTGGTTGAGGTGTTCTCTATCTCGTTCGATGTCTCATAACAGTTAACTGGCGCGGTACATTTGCTTCAAGACTTCAGCTCATGCTCACCCTTCCCCGTCACCAACAGCACTATCGTCCCGCCCCTCTCCCCTGTCTCCGCATTAAACCCGTATCGGTTATTGGTCCCAAGAGGAACGTACGGGTTCTGAATGTTATGGTGGCGCAGAAGATGGCACAGCTTCGAGGGAGTCGATTGAGCATCTCCAGAGTGGGTCAAAGCGCGCTGGCTGACACGCACTTAAATTGCTCTTCAAACGTATTCACTTTTCCCGTTCTATTCTTGTGTAAAATGTGTCCAGCGCTTACTCGCTACGCACCATGTCGTATATAAATATATTAATAGAGAAAAAAACATATTATGACAACGAGAAAAGCGGAAGGTAATTGATGGCGCCCCGAAACTCAGTAGTACTACTTGGCAACATACCCGTTTTCTCTTGAATTAAACCGATAATTAAAAATAAATCCCATTGGAAATTGATCTTGATCTTGGGTCTGGCTCAAAGGCCAGATATTTGCAATCAGAAAATGGTGTATTAATCGACACTCTGTTAGGTTGGGCAACGGTCTGTATTGGATCACTATTCCATTCTTATAAATGGATTGATAACTAAGACTCACTCTGCGTTGTAGATTTTAAATGATTGCACGCAAGATAAATACAAACATTCACGGAAAAGCCACAATGTGAAACCGTGTGAATAGATCAAACAATCGGCGTGACGAACAGTCAGAATTCAGGAGTGTAGAAAGATTAATAAACCCATGTGCTAGGTGTTGCCGTGTGTATTCAGAATGTTAAATAAATGCTCGACTGTCGTTCGGATTGCTCCTGTGCCCGGTGTTAGGAGCAGAGTTTATTTCACATGAATGGGCCAACAGGAAAACCGGTACTCCGTTCCCTCGTTTCAAATCTCTAACTATTGATCTATGCCTTCTCAAACCACTTGTAATCGTTGGTTGCTACACGATAGAAAGGGGCGTTATGGCTCAGTTTTCCTCTTATCTTCCAGGTACGGTTCTGTACAATTTATAAAGGGGCTCCATTTTATAAAATAATACAAGTCAATATTTGTTCTTTTAACATGGTGCCAATTCCTCCCACCGCAACCTCCCCCCTCCCCCGTTCATGTCTTTCTCTCTGAGCAAGCGGGCCTGCCGCTCGCTCTATGTCGCTGCCACTTTGGATCTCTCTCTCTCTTTATGTTTGTCGGTCTGCCTCGGGATTTTTGTTCTCAGTTACAGTTTCTGAGCCACTCCTCTCTCTCGCTGTGTGTGCGTGTATGTGTCTGTCTGTGTGTGTGCCTGTGTGTATGTGTACCCGTGCGCCTTTAGTTCCCTTCTCTGTCTATACTTGCGTCTCCCTCTCTCTCACACACACCCTGTTATTTCTCGGTAACTGTCTCCCTCCCTCTCTGTCTGTCTGTCTGTCTGTCTCTCTGTCTCTCTCTCTCTCTGTCTCTCTCTCTCTCTCTCTCTCTCTGTTCTCAGTCAGTATTTCTGCCTCTGGACACCCTGAAGGAATGAACCCACGTGACTAAACGGGGCGGTCGATCAGGAGCTGAAAAAAAAGCCATTTTGTTCGAGGAGCCTGTAGTAACAGCTTCAGCTAAACACTCTTTCTTCGCCCTGCTCCCGGCACCAGAGACGGCGGCCGCCCGATCAGCAGGTAGGGACCGCTTTAAAAAATATCCCACTTCCCCACCGGCCGGAGAGACTGAGCTTACCATCCGGCAGATGTCTTTACTCGAACGAAATTAGTGGTGCGGGATTGCTTGACATCGTATCGCTGTTTCCATTTCAAGATGGCCGCTTGCCTTGAATTCAATTCTACCGATCTGTTACTTTTCATTGTGTTTCTGCCGCTTGTCTCCGTTGTTTCGCTGCTTGTTTTTGCTGTGGTCGCTCGGTCTGACCCAAGACGTCCCCTTCGCCACCCAGTCCGCTCCATCAGTTGCCGGTCGGTGCAATTATTTGTTGGAAATTTGCCGTTGGGTGTCTGTGCCCAGCATAGGCTCCTAGCTGCTCGATATGTCTCTCTCTCTCTCTCTCTCGCTCTCGCTCTCTCTCTTTCAATGCCCCCACTTTAACGTTGGTGAGTTTAGTGAGCCCGAGCCACTCTCTCACTGAACAGCAGTTCGAAATCGCTGTTTTTTCAAAGACGAGTAAAACTGGCCCGGCGCGGCTGCAAAGGTCACATACTTGGCTTCAGTTCGCTCTTACTTTGAGCTCCGGTTTGCTTCACGGTCGCTCGGGAGAGCGTTGGGAAGCCCGGTCGGCTCGGCGCGGCCAGCCTCGTGCGCAGAGAAAAATCCGACCGTCCTGAGATCGGGCACGATTTAAAACTTTGTCCCGGGTTCCTGCGGCACGATTTTATAGAATCCAGTAGTACAGTGTGTAATGATTGTCACTGCCAGGGTCTAGTCGCAATCTGACTAACCCCGGCGCTTTTACGAACTTTTTTCGCCCGAGCCCTTGTCTTGAAATACTTGGTAGCCTGTGTGGTTCGCCTCCCCCTTTCGAGACCCTGCTCGATGAACTAAATCTCTACCCGGGTCAAGGGGGAGTGAATACGGACGAGATGGTCGCATTTATCACTGTTTTTAAAAAAAAAATTGCGTGTGCGAACGGGTTGGCAAAACGTTTGTTGAGTACTAAATCCAGAAGTCTATGTCTGTGTCCGGACTCAATTGGTTGTATCGCTGTAGTTCTGGTTAGTTATAACGAAACTATACTTAAACGCGTTTTTTTTACTGCACGTGCCGTGTGTTTTGAACTGGAGGTGAATATATTCTCTTTGATGTTAGCAGTTTGGATAACTTTGCATTCTCGAGCGTGTTTTAAACTCACCGCGATTGTGGTAGAGGATTTCTCTGTGAAAATAGATACTTCGAATTGAGAATGTATTTTGTTCATGATCAGTAACATGAAAGTCTGCATGGAACACGCGTTTATTTTAGTCTTGGTTTATACCCTGCGAAGTTGGTACATGTTTTATCCAACTTATTGGATATAAAGACTAAAATAATTTCGGCGTTTCCTGCATATATAACTTTAATCCACTTCTCTGATTTGGGTAGCGTCATTCGAGTTCGCAACAACAGTAGGTAATCAAAGTGCTGTGCGAAGTCGTTACAAAAACTGTTTTATGGTTTAGGGACGGGAATATTTGTGCTTGCGGAAGACTGGGGCAGTGTGGATATCATTTGAAGTCGGTATTCTCAAACCAGAGTGGTTTTAAAAATTAAACCTGCAAGTACATTTGTGTGAGGGAGAAAGAGAGAATCAGGGCGTTTCGGTTTGAAATGGAGGGTTCAGAGGGGTGTGTTTGTGTCTCAATACTAGAAGCCTGTCGTGTCTGTTCTCTGCAAATTACACATTGACCTCCCCGGCGCAACTAAATCGAATCAGGTCAGAAATACAAGATCTGCCTTAGTCATTTAAATATATATGATTAGATTGAGAGGCGCTTCTCAGCCCCAGTTTAGGAGTATTACATGCGAACGGGAGGTGGGGAGGAGCTGGGAGGAAAATTACTGGGCACCCGGCCCGTTAGTGGATTTCCTGACGGCGCTCCGGGCCGTTGCTGTGCTGTCTACCGTAAGGCGAAAGTCTCTGTTGTTATTCTCACCCGCTCCCCTTCCCCTTTAATTCACCCCAGCACGCCCTCCACCCCCAGCTGATCATGGGAACTGAGTTTATGTGTTGAGGAACGGGTTGGCGATTGGAAAGTGTTTTGGAGGAAGTTAATACTTTGCTCCGCGTGTTTGATATAGAGCAGCTCAGGACTCTCCTATAGCTGATTACTCAAAACCATGTGATACAACACTTTCTTAAAAAAAACAGCAAACATTTTGACACAGTCTTCTTTCCGAATCACGTGTACAGCGTATCCGGCTCCCAGTCACTGCAGTTCCCTTGATATACCACCGTAACCAACCGATGTTTTCTGCGGGAGCCATTGAACGTGAACCGCACGGCCAACCCTCCTCGGTAGCCGCACTGAAAGGCCGAAGTAACCCACACAACGAATTCGGGAACGGCGCCGGCATTAGTTGTCCTCCCTCTCGTCGAGGTCCCCGACAATTAAACGCAATAAGCAAACTACCAACACGAAATCAGTTAGATGTCGAGTTGCACAACTTCCAGATGTTAAACGTGTCCATGATTATCTGCCCGTTAAATATACAACCCCAATGTATATCATGTCTGTAACTAAAATGTCCCCGACAATTAGAAATTCCCGTCCACTAGCCATGTCCGATTGAAGGCTTCCGACGCACGCATTGTCCTACACCTCTTAATGTGGACAGGCTTCCGACGACACTCATTGTCGCTTATTTCTTAATGTGGATCTGTTTCTGCCATTGTCAACTCGGGTTACTCTGAAAGTTGACTAGCATTTTGCTCTAACTCCACCTTTCATCCTTTCTACCATTAATTACCGCCTCGAACAACAAGGTTGGTGTTCGCGAGGAAATGAGTTAGATTCGATTAGGTTTTACTAATCGGAATGAAATCATACGTCTGCCTGTCAAAAGGAAACTAACTACATTCTGGCACATTCCGCAGTCCGTACAACAGAAATGTATTCTGTTGGTTAGTCATACCACATTACCAGGCCTCTCACAACTGAGAAACATTTCATGTCGAAACATTCCTAGAATTATATTTTTATTCATAAGGTACTTTAACCATAACGTGCACATTAAAACCGCAATCTTTTTCTGCATCTTTATGTAAAAATCTAGCCGTTGTGTATATCGACAATATATTTATCAGTAGGCTCATCTCAGTGATAGGCTGGTAACAATTCGAATGATATTTGGAAAATTGTCCTGAAAGTGACAATGGCAAAGTACTTTTAATTGGCTGCGATTCCCTGTATCCCGCCGGGCTGCTCAGTAATAAGGGCACCATGCTTGAAAAGTGGGCTGCCCTCTCTGTGAAAGCAAGTTCACGGGTCATAGGAATGGGACCAGGAACGGGATGTGGTGGGGTCGTGGTGGGGGGGGGGGAATCCCCGTAACTCCGAAGAAAACCTTAGTCTACATCTGAACTGCTGTGGGAACCATATGTAGTCTTACAATGTAAAACCTCATGTCCTGTAGACATCTTAATATTGACAAACACGGAGTTCCTTTACTACTATTTATTTCATCATGCCTTTTGTTATGAGAAGCTGTTTAAGATTCTCCAATCGTCTGCATTGAATTCCAGGCTGGTATTATTTACGTCACAGGCCCGCATTGTTTACTTGGAAGAACCGCGATACACAGATTCGAATTCTGTTCCTCTGCCCCTTATCGATAAGGGATACAGCTGTTGCACATCCGCGCTACAGTAATCAGCAGCACAGGCGACCTTTTAAAACGAAACGGTTAGGCAATGAACTTGTCTAAATTCATTGAACGATGCGTTTGTATCTAAGATATCTGAGAACAGTGTTGATATCTGTTTTAAGTTCCAGTTCTGCTCTGTAATATTATTGCTAAATTCATGGATTTTAATCGTATTATTGTGAAGTCCAAACACTTGGAGATAGACTTAATTTTTTACGACTCCTTAGACAGTACAACTTGCGTGTGATGGAGGGATTCTGAAACATTGCGCTATTTTCCCTCCTATCCTCGCTGTTACTCAGGTAGGTGGGGGAAATGTCGATCAATTTTACAGCGACGAGTTTTATTTCCCCCAACTGGTGTTTGAGAGTAAAATCTTCCAGTGGCGCTTGGCATCTTTTTGCTGGACCAAGCAACTCGCATTTACTGCTAGGGAATGACAGCCGATTCTTGGCGATGGTGGCGTTCTGCAGGCGGGAAATGTAATCCACCGCGAAAGCGCGGAGATGTGTTGACTTTCACTGAAACAGAGGAAGCGCTCTGGCCTGCAACCTTTCAGCCTTCTATCATTGGTTCAAACTCAAATAGCCAGCAAACACTGAGGTCCATAGTGGGGAGGGCGCGAGGAGGAGTGTGAGGTGGTTTGAGAGGAATTAGTAGTAACGGTGGAATCTCGGAGGGTGGCAGGGGGTGGGGTTTTGGTGGGGTGTCACATGACCTGTAATTTGTATCTGTCAAGGTTCTGTATTTATAATCCGGGGTTCTCCCATTTGATAACGTCATTATCACCGTCTTTAAAGTAAACGAGCAACTTGAAATATGTTAAACATAGATGACCGAAAAATGTTCTTCGTAAAACTGCAAATGTTGACAGTTTTCCTAAAACGGCACCGTTATGCCAATGACGTCTGTCGCAAATTCTGGAGTATGATTAAAGTTTTCTTAAAAAGTCATGATTTCCCGGGCGCTATGTCCATTTCTGGATACAACATTTGGATTTCAGAATCAGTTTTAATATCACTTACATATGTCGTGAAATTTATTGTTTTGCGGCAGCAGTACAGTGCAATACCTAAAAGCTATAAATCACAATAGTAACTAAATTAAATAAGTAGTATAAAAAGAGAGCAGAAATGGTGAGGTTGTGTTGTGTTGAAATCTGATGGCAGAGGGGAAGAAACTGTTCCTGAATCGTTGAGTGTGTGCCTTCAGCTCCCTGATGGTCGCAATGAGAAGAGGGCACGTCCTGGGTGATGGGAGTCCTTCATAATGAATGCTGCCTTTTTGAAGCATCTTCTTATGAAGATGTCCTCGATGGTAGGGAGGCTAGTGCCCACGATGGATTTGAATGAGTTTTCAACCCTCCACAGCCTTTTTAGATTCAGAATTGAACTCTTGGTGGTGTCTGAATGCTAAGTCTGAATTCATTCCTCAGCAGAGTGAAGCATTCATTTTTTAAAAGTCCAACTTAAACGTTTGATTCAATCATGCCTGCGTAACAGAGAAGTAGTATCCACGCCAGGACCACCAGAATCTAAAACAGCTACTTTCCCCAAGCAGTAAGGCTGATCAACACCTTCACCCACTAACTCACCTCTCCACACCCCCAACCACCACTACTTTATCATTTCCTGTTAGAGTCTTCTTGTGTACAGACGTTCCTCTGCCTATTGTTACTTTATGGACGTTCAAACAATCGATGTATTTAAGCTATCTTATGCATTTATATTTATGGCGTTTTTATTAGTGTTCTTTATTTGATTGTGTTTTTTTCGTGCTGTAATCGGATCCTGAGTTACAATTATCTCGTTCTCTTTTACACTTGTGTACTAGAAATGACATTAAACAATTTTGAATTTTGATGTGTCCCATCTCCAAACTCACTACTGGTCAGTGTACCGGCGGAGTGAGACAGTTTGACAGTTTTTCTCAGCTGCTGTGAAAGGTAAACTTTTCAACGTTTTCAACGTGAAGTCGGTCATGGGAAAGTCCGAAAGCGTCATCTGCAGATTAAATAGACTCTAACCCTTGCAGTCTCAAACCTGCTACTCATTTCAAACGTGCAAGCATAAAGGTAAACACACATTCATACATACGCACATACAGACACACACACAAGTACTCAGTACAAATACTCTTTACACACAATACATACCTGCTCACCTTCACATACAGTTATGCTCACTCAGAAAAAAATGGACTCACGTTTATAGACACACAATTAGTAAATTAGTAACGTTGTTATTACTGTAAATAGGTAACATTGTTATTATTTGCACATGTGCCAAGGTACAGTGAAAAACGTGTCCATGTAGATCAAGCAACATACATCAAAGTTGCTGGTGAACGCAGCAGGCCAAGCAGCATCTATAGGAAGAGGCGCAGTCGACGTTTCAGGCCGAGACCCTTCGTCAGGACTAACTGAAGGAAGAGTGAGTGTGTCACTCTTCCTTCAGTTAGTCCTGAGGAAGGGTCTCGGCCTGAAACGTCGACTGCGCCTCTTCCTATAGATGCTGCTTGGCCTGCTGCGTTCACCAGCAACTTTGATGTATGTTGCTTGAATTTCCAGCATCTGCAGAATTCCTGTTGTTTCCATGTAGATCAATTCATTACAACGGTGCATTGAGGTAGTACGTGGTAAAACAATAACAGAATGCAGTGATGTGTAACAGTACTGATACAGTGCAATGCAGGCAGACACTGAGGTGCACATGATAGAGATGGATTGTGTGGACACGGGTCCATCTTATCGTTTAGGGTTTGTTCAATAGGCTTTTATATTCAATAGTCATCAAGCATACATGTCCATTGCACATTCATGACAACACACACACACTCACTGCAAACTCTCCCATTAGCTCACGCTCTCACATGCACATGTCCCACGCTCAAACACTTAATCGCAACACAGGACCCGAATTCAAAGTACCTTACAAAGAAACATGTACTCAAGCACACGTAGAAACGGGGGTTCACAATCAAACGCTGACAGTCTGGTTGCTGGCAATCCTTTAAACTAATTGATATCTTGGCTGAAACATGCGCCAATATCAAAAATGGATTTCGCAGAGCTGGGTTTAATTTTCAGGTATGGCTGATGGGCTTCTACACTATCGCTTGTTAACTGTATGTACAGATTTTTTTTCCCCGCGGGGAGAGCGTGGAGTGGGGAAATCTTCGGAAGTGTAACGACGGTCGCTATAGTAACCAGAAGTAGGCTCTGTAGCTGTTGCCCACGTCTCTACATGCACAGGGTTATATTCCTTTACAAAGATATACGGGAAGGACTATGCTTGGGCTAATTCAATGCAACGTATGCTTTATGTCGAGTAGCGAATATATCACGCACTGCTGTGACGCGAAGGTGAATTTTCAACATGTTTTTAACATGTGTGGCCCCCGCGTAATAGATTGCACAATAAATGTTCATTGGATCATCTATCTTACTTTGTATGGATCAGTATTTGTGTGTGTGTGTGTGTGTGTGTGTGTGTGTGTGTGAGAGAGAGAGAGAGAGAGAGAGAATGTGTAAAGGGAACAAGAGATTGACTCGCTATTTGTAATTAATCTGCGTCAGCATTCTGCTGGAAAGCTGTGAGCATGTGTTATACAGGAGGCACAGATCAGACGTGCGGCGGGATTAAGGCAATTCCAATAATGCGGGCACAAGTGTCGCATTCACAGTTTAACAGATGTTTACTCCACTCGGTAGCTTGCAGGCCCGGCCTAGCGAACTTGTGATTACCCAAACCCTGTACCAACCTGGGCGAAATTGTGGCCGATCGTTCCTTTGCGATCAAAATGTACAGTCATGCCATCGGGGTCAAGGTATCGATCTCAAAAGCACCAACGTGTGCTACTGTCTGTGCAAGTAAACACGATACTGGTAACTATCCATGTTATGTATGTCCCAGCACAGGGACAGCAGCTGACGTTAAGGGCCACAGAGTAATGTTCGTGGCGAAACGGACATTGTTGGATGGGAAACGCCTTACACAATAATTTGGAATGGGTTTACCGATAAGAGTCTGGGTCTCCTGAGCTTTTATGTGCATGCATGTTTTATATCAAGATTCAAGATTGTTTAATGTCATTTTCAGTACACAAGAGTAAAGGAGAATAAAATAATTGATACCTCTCATCCGATGCAGCACAAAAAAACCAATAAGACAAACAACACAATAATAAAAACATAGCAAACATAAATACATATGATAGCTTATATACATAGATTGATTGTATGTCCATAAAGTGACGCTAGGCACAGGAGTGTCTGTACATAGGGTGACTGACAGGATGTGATTAAGTAGTGGTGGTTGGGGGTGTGGAGAGGTGAGGTAGTGGGTGGAGGTGTTGATCAGCCTCACTGCTTGGGGAAAGTAACTGTTTTAGACTCAGGTGGTCCTGGTGTGGATGCTACGTAGCCTCTTCCATGATGGCAGTGGGACAAATAGTCCATGAGCAGGTTGGGTGGGATCCTTCATGATGTTACTGACCTTTTCCCGGCACCTTTCTGTATTTGCCCTCGATGGTGGGGTGGCCGTTGCTGCTGATGTATTCCGCAATGTATCCGAGTCAAAATTATTTGCGAACCTGTTCCTCTTACTGGTTGAAGACAAAGATCTTTTATTTCATAAAGAGCTGGTAGACTATTTCGTATGGCCCCAGAAACTACACCACCAGAGCCCTCCTTTGCCTCCCAGTGCAGTTTCATACTCACGTACAGTGCGTGTGTGTGATTTATGACCAACGCTCATTCTCAACTACGTACTCGACTGGTGAATATTTATAATCCGTTTTGCCTCACCAGTATTTTGCCACAATCCTTTACCTCCTGTCCCGAAATTCATCGCTTAATATAGTATTGACATGGTAATCGAGTAAAAACAAGGGCACTTTTAAACTATATCATAACCTTAATAAGGGAACATTGCCTCCTTTTGCCTGCTGTCTGTAATACAGCGGCGATTCCATATAAACATGCCAGGTTGCAGTGGAGCAGTCTATAATAACGGCGCCTCTGAGGTAAGCCTACATTAGTCGTTGTGTAGAAGGGAAGTGGCAGGGTGCCCATTTATAAACAGTTTGCCTACAGGAACCATCAGCAACTTTCGATTTAGACTTAAGAAGACGAAAGGCTGGGAGGGTTGGGGGTAGGTGGGAATTGTTATTTGTCATTTTGCTAACGGAGACCGCGTTATACTCTATATCACTCAGTGCATCTTGCTATAGTGACCTCTGCTAAAGGATCCATCCGAAGCTGAAGTGCTCCCGAATGAATAAGGACTATGACTGTGCAATCATTTCTGAACGAATAATAATCCACGTACTAAATATTAAAATAACGACTTCTGTACTTCTCAGCTTTACGTCTACGGTCAGAAATTGATTGTGGTCACGTGTTGAAGTTAGACTGCGCTCGAGTGTCACGCAGTAATTTCCCTTCTAAGAGATGATTAGAAGACCAACGTGCACGAGTAGATTGAACAGCAAGTAATGGAGTCCGAGTTTTGTCGGAAGCGTAAGTGGCTAATCCCTGACTTTCTGCAATGAAGTGTTTGAGAAATATGCTTACGTACAGGAGGGGATAACAAACACAGAGCTATTTATACCCCGTTGCTTGGTAACCGCGTCTATCTCTCAAGCTACATTTGAGGTAAAGCTGGTACAGTATATATAGTGGATGGGAAACACCAGACCAGAAGAAAGGTATCAGTGTTTGATTTAAGTCTGGCGATCCGTTTCGCTCCGTGAGATGATCTGTCACAAGTCTAACGTAAAAAATGCATAGAAATAGAGAACAAAATAATTCACGTTCCAAGTACAGGTCAAGCAAACCTCGTTATACACTTTTAAATAAGTATCTAGTAATTTTTTAAAAAAAGAATATAGACCAAACTTTTTTTTCTATCACTCAGCAATTGGTGTTTCTATAAGATAGATCCATAGCAGCAAAATATCTTGGCAATGGAAAACATGGTTCATAAGATTTCGGACAATGAAATTGGATGCGGTCATCAATCTACCAAACCAGAGGCACAAATTTACCAGCTGTAATACTTAAATTGCAAGATGTAACGCAAATGATTCCCGAATTAACCCAGAAAACTCTCCTAAAACTGATGGATGTGAGATTGGAAGTTTTTGAAAGGGACAGTTGCTATTTTGCTGAATTCAAAGGCGAGCAGAGAAACGCCTTTAGTATTAAACGTGGGCTTTCTGGCATTCTCATTTGCTCTTCGCGTTGTCTCAATAGACTGTAAACTGAGTTTTCAGCAGATTACATGCGCGGCATGCCTCTGCTTGAGAAATTATCTGAGAAAACGTGCTGGAAATCACCTGAGACGTTAACGGCCCCTCTTTCTGCAGATGCTACCTTTAACCGCCCAGTGTTTCTGGCATTTTCTGTTTTCATTTAAGGGAGCATAATATTCGTTCACGAATACGAGATTCACGAGAACGAGCCCGGGAATGAAAGGGTTAACGCATGAGATGCGTTTGGTGGCTCTGGACCTGTACTCGCTCGAGTTTAGAAGAATGAGGGGGAAGCTCATGGAAACCGATCGAATATTGAAAGATAGAGTGGACGTGGAAAGGGTGTTTCTGAGAGTGGGGAAGTCTAGATCCAGAGGACATGGCCTCAGAATATAAGGATGTCCCTTTAGATCAGAAATGAGGAGAAATTTATTTTGTCGGGGGTGGTGAATCTACGGAGTTCATTGCCGCAGACGGCTGTGGAGGCCAAGTTATTATGTATATTTAAGGCGGAGGTTGAAAGGTTCTTGATTAGTTAAGGCGTCAAAAGTTCCGCGGTGAGGGCAGTAGAATGGGGTTGAGACAGATAATAAATCAGCCATGATGGAATAGTGGAGCAGACTCAAGGGGCCAAATGGCCCAATTCTACTCCTTTATCTTATTTTTTTCTCTGTTGTAGAGTCTTCATTGATGTTGCTGCCTTTTGCATTCCTATATTCTGCACGTTTCACGGAGTATTGGGGAGATCTTGTTGATTGAGAAGTTACACGTTTTAAGATGTTAATATTTCTGGCACCCCCCCCACCCCAAAACCCCCCCGTCTCGCTTTAGCGCAGGGCAGCCGGTGAAGTTGCTTTCCCACACAGCGTAAGACTGTTTCGCTTTTTGGGAAGCAAAAAAAAAATTCTATTGTAATTAATTTCGTTCATCCTTTTGAGGGACCTCACAGTTAGGCTTTCTAAATTAATCCCCGTTCTCTATTCAACAAAGCTAGGAATTCAGAAATTTCTATTGTATCGAAATTATCAGTGAAGTCGATGTGAAGTTGACCCGGGAAGATTGTTGCAGGAGGTGCCTTGATAAACCCTTTGAATATTGCTACCCGACTTGTACATGAACAATGCGTCACTGAAGTTACTCTCTTATCTCTCTAGAGTCCACTGCATCTAAAATGCACCGAACTACTCGGATCAAAATCACAGAGCTGAATCCTCATCTGATGTGTGCCCTGTGCGGGGGTTATTTTATAGACGCCACAACAATCATAGAATGTCTACACTCATGTGAGTTTATATTAACGCGCGCTTTTATGTAAACCCAAGTCTAAGTAACACAAACTTCTCCTGTCAGTTGGCTTATCAACTGTTAAAGCTTCACTTCATTTAAAAAACTTTCTTAATCATATT
This sequence comes from Mobula hypostoma, assembly GCF_963921235.1. Classification (NCBI taxonomy): domain Eukaryota; kingdom Metazoa; phylum Chordata; class Chondrichthyes; order Myliobatiformes; family Myliobatidae; genus Mobula; species Mobula hypostoma. The sequence continues at coordinate 57,329,629 of NC_086128.1, read as the reverse complement.
TACAACAGTTTGATTCATTGTAAAGTTACGATTAATTTTTTTTGCAATCAAAGTGCATGCTATCTTAAGTAACGCTTATAAGATACTGGAGGAACTCAAGCGGTCAGGTCCTCAGACTCATCAGGAGCCAAAATGTCGACTGTTTATTCCTATCCATAAATGCTGCTTGACTTGCTGAGTTGATCTTCTTCTTAAGCCCATCACCTCCACTGGGGCATTGGCCGCGGCCAGCAACTCAGAGTCTGTGTCCTGGGTTGAAGGTTGATCGTCCCTGTGGCTTCTGCTTTCACCACATGACTTCATATGTCTTCTAGGTGAAGATTCTTCCTCTCCCATGGATGAGGTCTTTGGAGCTTCTGTTCCTTTTTTAACGGGATGGGGTTGCTAGCCCCATGCCCGACCGCCTCCTTTCACAGCCACGGGACTGTCCATGGCGAAGTTGACTTGCTGAGTTCCTCCAGCATTTTGTATGTACTACTCTGGATTTCCAGCATCTGCAGAATCTCTTGTGTTTATCACGCTGGCACATTTAGAATTATTTATCTTCCACAGCTAATAGACTCAAATCAGCTGGCATATTAAAATAGCATGATTTTCACGTTTTATTTACAGTCGTTGCCCCGCGCCGCCCCCTCCCATGGAGAGTGATAATTAACTGAGTGAGGCGTGGCTCGAAAGTAAAATTACTAGATTTATTTATCTTGCACAGCTAATTGACCAAATCAGCTCGCATATTAAGACGGAATGATTTCCATGTTTTGTTTAAAGAAATCTCCTTCGCAGACAGTGATAATTAACTGAATGAGGAGCGGTTGCAAAAGTGTAGATTTATTTATCTTACACAGCTAATAGCCTCAAAGCAGCTTGCATATTTTGGTAAAGTTAGTAAGTCCAAAATTACTCGCCTTCACTAGGAATTATGTTGCAATATACCAGTTGTGTTTTGGCGGAGGCACCTTGTCTTCCTTCACCTGCTTTCTTTAAAACCATTAGACGTCTTTGTTGGCACTACACATATATCAGCGGCCTCGCGAATGTTGAAGCAGATGGGAGCTAGAGAGTTTTGCATTCCCCTCAGTCACCTTATCAGAGCGTGCGAGTGAGCCCTGCACCCGTACTGAGAGTTTCAGAAGCGTTTAACGCCGCCCGGTATACCCATAATATTCCTTTATCGTTGATCTTCCGCCGTCGCTCAAAAATATCGCAGTGGCCACAAATGACGCAGATATCTTAGATTAAACTACAGTGTCCACCTAGGTAGGAGAAGAGGATGTAACACAATCTGACGGTTCATGTAACGTGCCGGAACAGCTGGAGCTTTGTTCGGTTTATTGCTGAGGTCGTGGTAATCCTTTCATTATGCTAAAACCCTCGCAAACCTCCCCTTCTCCAACAAGGTAACAAACAATGTCTGTCCGTTTCTATCCATTTAAAGTAAAAATTACAGCCAAAATATAAAGCTGTTATATAAAGTTGTTCCCATCACCAGTTAATCAAAAGACATTCTTAATCGCACGTATTCATTTGAACTATTATTTTTTTTTACAATATCAAGACTAGACGACATCGCACTTGTATATTTTAAATTTACACTGCATTTGGGATTTTCCAGTTTTCAAGATTTCTTGGTATGCACAGGTACGTGTATGCACAGGTGGAATGAAAAACTTGCATGCTATACGTATGATTATGATACTGACATAAACAGAAGAGATTCTGTAGATGCTGGAAATCCAGAGTAACACACACAAAATGCTGGAGAAACTCAGCAGGTCAGGCAACATCTAGGGAAAGGAATAATGGCTCAACATTTCCGGCTGAGGCCCTTCATTAGGATTTATACTTTATTCCTTTCTATAGAAGCTGTCTGACCTGTTGAGTTTCAACAGCATTTTGTGTGTGTGTTACTTGTGATACTGACAGGAGTAATGCATGTTAAGTATGTGATGATTATGAACGTAGTCTCATTTTGTTGCTAGGTCATTCCGTTGCACTATTCATTTGAACATTTATTCTTATTTTGTTATACCTATTTATTATTTAAAATATGCCTGTAATCAATCAAGACCATTTTGATTATTGGAAACAAACTCCCAGCAATCAATGGGAAACGATTTATAGATACAATTAAACCATGCCACAAGACTGCATCATACAAGACAACGTGGATTCCAAAGACTTTTATCACTGAATTAGATTGATTGAGTAGTTCAAGAAGAAAGCTCGCGTTACAAAATTATCGCAGTGAGTTACATTATAAGAGAAAGAAATTTAATATTTTAGATGACCTTTGAAAATTATTCGATCTATTTTGGGAAGTTAGTTGGGAGACTTTTCATTGGGTTATTATTTTAGATCCAGTTTGATAAATCAATTTCCATCATTTAATGAGGTGTGATTCAAAATCAATAGCCTTATTTTTCCAATATATCTAAAGCATACTATTCTCCATTTAATTAAATTTCAACGGATTTGCTGTCGTGTGACAATATTCCAAATAATTAATATACAGTCAATTTCTCAACTGTGTTATGCGCTTGTGATCAATATCAAATGTCTAGTATTTCCTACATGAAACAGCGGAACTAACACCTTTACTGAAATCAATGAATTTCACTTTACTCCCTGAACCTTAGAATTAGGTTACAGGCTCGAAGCTTGAGTCAAGTATCTGACCACATGTCTGTGTAAACAATTTCAATTGCAGGGTTTGAAATAACTCGCTGAAGACAAGTTTTCTGCGTAAAAATAATGAACAATGGTTAACTTACACCACTGCAAACATTTCTATCTGCTTCGTCCTCTAGATAAAGCAACCAGCTCTCGAAACAGATGAATCCCTCCCGACAATCTCTACATACCATTCCGTTTGTAAGCAGGCCCGCTTAATATTTCTTTATAATTCACACGTGACTTTCATTTTTCAAGTTACTTACTTGCTACCAAACTCTGGAAAGTCATGAGGATTTAGTAAGTTTTTTTTCACAGAGGTAGATAATTTTTCTTCCTGAAATCTCTCATTTTTTTCAATTCCCCTCCCCTCAATTGGTTTTGCAGACAACTATCAGTCAGCACGATCCAAATGAAATGATTCAGGGTTTTTAAAAGTGCTCTGAATTATAACGCTCCTTTCATATTGTAAATATTGTATTTTGCCAGCAAAAATGTAAGATGCGCCTGGACTGAGCTATTTTGTGTGTCTGGATAAATTCTGTAAATTGCTAATCTTTTGTTGAAGTTTAATGTTGGCATGAGAGAGCAATAATACTTTTCAAGTTTGGTTCTAATTCCGTTAAGGGTTTATAATATCTTTCATGCATTTTATAAAGTCCATGCAAAACTAGTTTACTCACCATACAAGATTTGTTTTAAGATCCACGGTTTCTTTCATATTCAGAGATTCCTCACCTTGCAATATTTGCAAATGTCTGGGCATTCTCTGTTCACTCCTGTTTAGATTCCAAATGATCTGCATATCATGAAGTCTTGTAGGATCACATGATTTAGTGTTGCGAAAGGATGACTTTGTTTTTGGAAGTCGAAGTGACGTCAATTATGTGATAGAAAAACCTAACTTGAAGGCCGGACTGTTTTTTCTGTCTCTGCAGACACCAGTGTTTAGTGGTCTGCGCGGGGTTGTCATGACGGCGTGTGATCATGTGACTTTCCACGATGTGTTACCGGATTGAGTTTACTGATGGCCGTGAAGGAGAATAGTCTGTTCATGTGTCATATTTCATAATGAATATTGATGGCAGACTACGCATATATTGCCTGTCACAGCAATCGCATTTAGTGTCGGTAGGAAAAAAGTACCCGAAACTTAAAGAACTAAAGACCTCTTGATTCAACAATTATCCCTCCATTGAATTTTTCAAAACTCGTTAGATTCTGGACTAGTTCCTGAGGATTGGAGGGTGGCTAATGTAACCCCAATTTTTAAAAAAGGAGGGAGAGAGAAACCGGGGAATTATAGACCGGTTAGCCTAACGTTGGTGGTGGGGAAACTGCTGGAGTCAGTTATCAAGGATGTGATAACAGCACATTTGGAAAGCGGAGAAATGATCGGACAAAGTCAGCATGGATTTGTGAAAGGAAAATCATGTCTGACGAATCTCATAGAATTTTTTGAGGATGTAACTAGTAGAGTGGATAGGGGAGAACCAGTGGATGTGGTATATTTGGATTTTCAAAAGGCTTTTGACAAGGTCCCACACAGGAGATTAGTGTGTAAACTTAAAGCACACGGTATTGGGGGTAAGGTATTGGTGTGGGTGGAGAATTGGTTAGCAGACAGGAAGCAAAGAGTGGGAATAAACGGGACCTTTTCAGAATGGCAGGCGGTGACTAGTGGGGTACCGCAAGGCTCAGTGCTGGGACCCCAGTTGTTTACAATATATATTAATGACTTGGATGAGGGAATTAAATGCAGCATCTCCAAGTTTGCGGATGACACGAAGCTGGGCGGCAGTGTTAGCAGTGAGGAGGATGCTAAGAGGATGCAGGGTGACTTGGATAGGTTGGGTGAGTGGGCAAACTCATGGCAGATGCAATTTAATGTGGATAAATGTGAAGTTATCCACTTTGGTGGCAAAAATAGGAAAACAGATTATTATCTGAATGGTGGCCGATTAGGAAAAGGGGAGGTGCAACGAGACCTGGGTGTCATTATACACCAGTCATTGAAAGTGGGCATGCAGGTACAGCAGGTGGTGAAAAAGGCGAATGGTATGTTGGCATTTATAGCGAGAGGATTCGAGTACAGGAGCAGGGAGGTACTACTGCAGTTGTACAAGGCCTTGGTGAGACCACACCTGGAGTATTGTGTGCAGTTTGGGTCCCCTAATCTGAGGAAAGACATCTTTGCCATAGAGGGAGTACAAAGAAGGTTCACCAGATTGATTCCTGGGATGGCAGGACTTTCATATGAAGAAAGACTGGATGAACTGGGCTTGTACTCATTGGAATTTAGAAGATTGAGGGGGGATCTGATTGAAACGTATAAGATCCTAAAGGGATTGGACAGGCTAGATGCAGGAAGATTGTTCCCGATGTTGGGGAAGTCCAGAACGAGGGGTCACAGTTTGAGGATAGAGGGTAGCCTTTTAGGACCGAGATTAGGAAAAACTTCTTCACAGAGAGAGTGGTGAATCTGTGGAATTCTCTGCCACAGCAAACTGTTGAGGCCAGTTCATTAGCTATGTTTAAAAGGAAGTTAGATATGGCCCTTGTGGCTACAGGGGTCAGGGGGTATGGAGGGAAGGCTGGTGCAGGGTTCTGAGTTGGATGATCGGCCATGATCATAATAAATGGCGGTGCAGGCTTGAAGGGCCGAATGGCCTACTCCTGCACCTATTTTCTATGTTTTCTATGTTTCTATGAAAACATGTCACTTTTATTTGTTGAAGGTTTTAAGAGTAATAACTATTTGAAACGCTAACTTCCTTGAAGTAGCGAGCGAAGGTGGCCTTAAATAGAAAATTTCAAACCATGAAAGGTTGTGAGGCAAATTTAAGGTTTAAGGAGTCAAGGTGGTTTGATGGACTTAAGAAACCGATTAGTTTTGAGCATGGAGAAGCGACGTGATAGGCTTCAAGTCCTGAATAACAAACTCTGCCCCTAAGCTCATTAAGAGTGAATATTCTCGACATGAACTGAACACATCTTTAGCCGTTTCTGAACACTTCAAAACATCCAAAGTACTGTTTCGTTTCAATCACATGGACATAATCTTTTTTTGTCGGAAGCCTCTGAATGGATGGCCAGCTTAAACACAAGAGTTCAAACGATTGCTCAAAAAGAATTCAAAACTTGCCATTCAATTGCTCAATGAAACCATGGTTGTGAACTTGCTAGGAAGTTTTATTTTGAAACCTGGCCAAAAAGTAAAATTATTATTAGGCAATCGAACAAAAATTTAAAATTATATTACAAAGAAGGCTTGATAGAGGCAATATTTCATTAGGAGTTTGAGGAGATTTGGTATGTCACCAAAGACTCCAGCAACTTTCTACAGAAGTACTGTGGAGAGCATTCTAACTGGTTGCATCACCATCTGGTATGGAGGTGGCTCTGTACAGGATCAGAAAAAGCTGCAGGAAATTGCATTCTCAGCTAGCTTCATCATTGGCACTAGTATCGAGGACATCTTCAAAAGGCAACATCCATTATTAAGGACACGCATCACCTAGGACATACTCTCTTCTCATTGCTACCATCAAGGAGGAGGTCCAGGAGCCTGAAAACACACACACACAATGTTTACAGGAACAACTTCTTTCCCTTTATCAGCAGATTTCTGAATGGACAGTGGGCCCATGTACACTACCTCACTTTTTTCTTTTTTTTTGATCTCTTTTTGCACTACTTATTTCATTTAATATATACAGTACTGTGCAAATGGTTTGGGTACCCTAGATTTTATTGATGGTTTCAGTTCTATGCCCTCCACACAGCCCTGATCTCAACATCATCGAGGCTGTCTGGGATTACCTGGAGAGACAGAAGCAAACGAGACAGCCAAAGTCTGCAGAAGGACTATGGCAAGTTCTCCAAAGTGCTTGAAACAACCTACCAGCTGATTTTCTTATAAAGCTGCACGACAGTGTACCTAAGAGAATTTAGAAATTTTTCATTTCATTATTTTTGAAAGCATCTTTGCTTTACAGATTTTTTTTACATGTGCCTAAGGCTTTTGTACAGTACTGTATGTATATTTTATTGTAATTTATAGTTTTGTTATTATGTATTGCACAGTCCTGCTGCCGCTAAACAACAAATTTCATGACGTGTGCCAATGATATTAAATCTGATTCTGATATATTTGCTATGGTACCGTTTATAAAGCTGCATATCTAAAACATATCTTTAATATTTTTTGTCTAAATCTTTGCAGTTTGTAGAACTTTGGTCATGTTTATAACATGTATCTCTACTTTTTTGTCTAAACCATTGCAGTTTGTAAAACTTGTATTGTTCGCTACTTGGAGACCAACAAGTATTGTCCTATCTGTGATGTGCAGGTGCACAAAACTCGACCCCTCCTTAGCATTCGGTGAGTTCTGCTGCCAGGTGATGTGTGGATGTGGGGAAGTGGGGTGGCCTCTTGTCAAATGTTTTTCTTATCAAAACATTTCTAACATTGGTAACATTTTCAGGTTGTTTTAATTATGGAGAAAATCACTGAATTGAATTTTTAATTAAGAGCAAACTAAAAATTTATTACTGAAATCAGTGGAGTCCAAATTTGACTTTTAATAGTAATACCAACAGATGGGAGGTCATATCTTGACCTACAGTTTTTAAAGAGTCATCGTAGATGTGGGATCTAACAATGGGAGATAGTCACCTCATCTGGGGTTGCATAGTAGCATAGCAGTTAGCACAATGCTATTACAGCCCCGGGTGCAGAGTTCAGAGTTCAATTCCAACATTATCTGAAAGAAGTTTGTATGTCCTTCCCGTGACCATGTGAGTTTCCTCTGGGTACTCCGGTTTCCTTCCACAGCCCAAAGATATAGGTTAAATTGGTAATTGTAAGTTGTCCTTTGATTAGGCTAGGGTTAAATCGACAGGTAGCTGGGTGGTGGGGCTCATTGGGTCAGAAGGGCCTGTTTCACGCTCTAGCTCTAAATAAATACATTTCTCTTCCACAACCCCTTTTGATAATTTACAATCTTCAAATATTATTTAATTTCCTTCAGTTTCAAAACTGGATTAATAGGTTTGGCCTGACATTGCTTATCTTCACAGTTAGTAGGCCAAGTACTGATGTGCCTTGGAACTACTTTCCATGTCCTTAGAACAACTTGTTCCTTCTTTCTTCCCCCAGGGCTGACAAAACATTACAAGATATTGTCTATAAATTAGTTCCGGGACTTTTCAAAGGTAGGAGAAGTCTGGTCAGTAGTTACCTTTTTTTTAATTAAACAGGCCATTTAAAGACATTTCAGACCTGAACCTTTTGCATTTATTTTGCTTATTTTGCAGATGAGATGAAGAGGCGGAGGGACTTCTATGCAGCCCATCCCTCAGCAGATGGTAAATGTTTATATGGAAACAGAGGATTAATAGTTCCTGCAAACTTGATAGTGTGTTGTTGTGGACAAACCTGTCTCTCCTTTCCCCCTCCCTTTATTCATCTGAATAAATCAAAAAATATCGCTACTCGCAAAAGTTAACAGAACTTTCTGAATTTTGAACATAACATGAATGTGACAGCACCTAGTTTAATTCATGGGTTAACACTTCACTCAAATTTTCTTTGTATTTCTTTTTCAAAGTGTCCAAGTACTTTTCTATTTTGTTACTGTGCCCATGGTTTGAAATATTTAGTGTAAAACAAAACATAATTTGATTATGTGGCACAATGCTTTGCAGTACAGGCAAACCTGGGTTCAATTCCCTCTACACATCAAAGTTGCTGGTGAACGCAGCAGGCCAGGCAGCATCTCTAGGAAGGGGTACAGTCGACGTTTCGGGCTGAGACCCTTCGTCAGGACGGGAATTCAATTCCCTCTGCTGCTTTAAGGGGCTAGTGCGTTCTCCCTGTAACTGTGTGGGTGCGCCAGAGACGTACAGGTTGGTAGGTTAATTGGTTAATGTAAATTGTCTCTGATTAGGTTAGGATTAAATCAGGGGAATTGTTGGGTGCTGTGGCTCAAAGGGCCTATTCTGTGCTGTATGTCAATTAAATAAATAAATAAATAGATAGATAAAGTATTTATTCCAATGATTATCAGGGACTGAAATCATTAAACTACACTAACAATAAAAAAAACAGTTTTTCAGAAGAACACCATGTGTCAAGCAGTATCTATGTCACATATACTGAGCTACAGTGAAAAACTTTGATTTGCATGCCATTATTTCATCATATCAATACATTGAGGCAATACACTGAAAAACAATAACAGAATGACATCACGGTAGTGAAGCAGTTAGTATGACACTATTACAGCTCGGGGTGTCGGAGTTCAGAGTTCATTTCTGGTGTCCTCTGGAAGAAAGTTTGTATGTTCTTCCTCTGTGCACATGGGTTTCCTCCAACTGCTCTGGTTTCCTCCCACAGTCCAAAGAAATACACCGTCAACTCTGTCCCTCTGACCCTCTGACCCTCAGCACAGGTGCTCCTCAGGGCTGTGTCCTAAGCCCCCTCCTTTACTCCCTGTATATCCATGACTGTGTTGCCACCCACAGCTCCAATTTGCTAATTAAATTTACTGACGATACTACACTGATTGGCCTAATCTCAAATAATAATGAGGCAGCCTACTGAGAAGTAGTCATCACCCTGACACAGTGGTGTCAAGTAAACAAACTCTCCCTCAATGTCGCAACAACAAAAGCTGGTTGTGGACTACAGGAGGAATGGAGATGGGCTAACCCCTATTGATATCAATGGATCTGGGGTGGAGAGGGTAAACAGCTTCAAGTTCCTCAGCATACACATCATTGAGGATCTCACGTGGTCTGTACACACCAGCTGTGTGGTGAAAAAGGCACAGCAGCACCTCTTTCACCTCAGATGGTTGAAGAAATTTGGTATGGGCCCCCATATCCTAAGAACTTTCTGCAGGGGCACAATTGAGAGCATCCTGACTGGCTGCAACACTGCCTAGTATGGGAACTGTACCTCACTTAATCGCAGGACTCTGCAGAGAGTGGTGCAGACAGCCCAGTGTATCTGTAGTTGTGAACTTCCCATGATTCAGGATATTTACAATGAAAGGTGTGTAAAAAGGGTCCGAAGGATCATTGGGGATCAGAGTCACCCCAACCACAAACTGTTCCAGCTGCTACCATCTGGGAAACGGTACCACAGTATAAAAGCCAGGACCAACAGGCTCTGGGACAGCTTCTTTCACCAGGCCATCAGACTGATTAATTCACGCTGATACAACTGTATTTCTGTGTTATATTGACTGTCCTGTTGTACATACTACTTATAAATTACTATAAAATACAGATTTAGACAGAGATGTAACGTAAAGATTTTTACTCCTCATCTATATGAAGGATGTAAGTAATAAAGTTAATTCAATTTAGTATGGAAATTATCATTGTAAATTGTCCTGTGATTAGGTTAGGGGTTAAATTGGTGGGCTGCTGGACGGCTTCATTGCTTGCAAGGACCTATTACTCACTGTATCTCTAAAAAAAAATATATTATGAAGAACGAAGTCTTTCAGTTGCAGAGAAAGTGCAATGCAGGCAAACAGTAAAGCGCAAGTCCTTAACGGGGAGATTGTGAGGTCAAGAGTTCATTTTATTGCACTAGGAGACAGTTCAATCCTCTTATAGCAGTGGGATAGATGTTGTCCTTGGGCCTGGTGGTATATACTTTCGTGATTTTATACCTTCTGCCCGAAGGGAAAGGGAAGAAAAGAAAATGTCTGGGTTGGGTGTGGTTTTTGATTATGTTGGCTGCCTTGCCAAGGCAGAGAGGTAACTAGAAACTGAAAATTTGAACAGAATTCTGTAAAAAAGAATTGGGGTATTGAATATTGTCCAGTTACTGAAAATAAAAAAAAAATGCAGATGCTGTACAATCAAAATAACAGAAAGTGCTTGAAATGTTCATCAGGCATTGATGAAGGGTTGTTAACCTGAAACATTAAGACTATAAGAGAAAGAAGCAGAGTTAGGCCATTCAGCTCATGGGGTCTATTCTGCAATTTCATCATGACTGATCTATTTTCCCTCTGAATCCCAGTCTCTTGCCTTCTCACTGCAACCTTTCATACCCTGAATAATCAAGAACCTATTAACCACCACCTTAAATGCACCCAATAACCTGGCTTCCACAGTCACCTGTGGCAACAAATTTCACAGATTCACCACCCTCTGGATAAAGAACTTCCTCCATTCTGAATGAACATCCCTCTATTCTGAGGCTGTGCCCTCTGGTCCAAGACTCGCCCTGCCCCCACCCCCCATAGGAAGCATTCTCGCCACATCTACTCTAACTAGGCTTTCAATAGGCTTCAATGAGAACTCCCCGCATTCTTCTAAATTCCAGTGAGTACAGACCCAGAGCCATCAAGCGTTCCTCATAAGATAACCCTTTCATCCTGGAATCATCCTTGTGAATCTCCTCTGAACCCCCACCAAAGTCAGCACATCCTCTCTTAGATAAGGAGCCCAAAACTGCTCACAATACTCCATGTGAGACCTCACCAGTTCTTTTAAAGCCTCAGCATTACATTCTTGCTTTTATTTCTAGTCCTCGTGAAATGAATGTTAACATTGCATTTGCCTTCCTCAGCAATGATTCAACCTGCAAGTTAACCTTAGGGAATCCTATATGAGGACTGCCAAGTCCCTTAGCATCTCTTACTTTTGAATTTTTGGCCTGTTTAGAAAATACTCTATGCTTTTATTCCTTCTACCAGTGCATGACCAGATACTTCCTGAGACTGTACTCCATCTGCCACATTTTTGCCCATTCTCCTAACCTGTCCAAGTTCTTCTGCAGCCTCCCTGTTTCACCAACACTACCTGCCCCTCCACCTACCTTAGTATCATCCACAAACTGGGCCATAAAGCCATCAATTTCATCATCCCAATCATTGACATAGTGTATAATGTAAAAGGAAGCAGGCCCAACAGACTGCCCTGAAACACCACTAGTCACTGGCAGCCAATCAAAAAAGTTTCCATTTATTCCACTTTGCCTTTTGCCAAGGAGCCCATCATCTATCTATGCTAGAATGTTTCCTGTAATTCCAAGGGCTCTTTTCTTGCGAAGCAGTATCATGTGCAGCACCTTGTCAATGGCCTTCTGAAAATCCAAATACACAACATCCACTGATTCTGCTTTGTCTATCCTGTTTGATATTTCTTCAAAGAATTCCAACAGATTTGTCAGGCAAGATTTTCCCTTAAGGAAACCATGCTGACTTTGGCCTATTTTAACATGTACCTCCAGGTACCCCGAGACCTCATCCTTAACCATCGACTCCAACATCCTCCCGACCACGGAGGTCAGGCTAACTGGTCTATGATTTCCTTCTGCCTCCCTCCCTTCTTGAAAGGTAGAGTGACATTTGCAATTTTCTAGTCCTCTGGAACCATGCGAGAATCCATTGATTCTTGAAAGATCATTACTAATGCCTCCACAATCTCTTCAGCCACCTCTTTCAGATCCCTGGGGTGTAGTCCATCTGGTCCAGGTGACTTAACTTACCTTCAGACATTTCAGTTTTCCAAGCAATTTCTCCCCGAGAACTCTGTTTCTTTCTCCATAGGTGAACTTTTCGAGCGTTTTCTGTTTTTATTACGTTGAGTTCTTAATCAATTTCAAGAATCTTTGTCTAGAGCTTCAAGTTCTGAAAGTGAGGTCAGCTGATGGAAATGTTGTGGGCATTTATGTTTTGCAAGCATTAATTCAAGTATGTAACTGAGTACAATGATTTCTTCTTCCCAAACAGTCACAAATGGTTCAAATGAAGACCGTGGGGAAGTTACAGAAGAAGAGAAAAGAATTATCACAGATGATGAAATCATTAGTTTGTCCTTAGAATTTTATGAAGGCAACAAGTAAGTTTATTTGTGCTTCCTAACTAAACATTATTCTTATTAATTGGAATTTCCTTCTCTTTTTTATCTTTGGGAATAACTATGAATTTAAAATTCAAAGTTCAAAGTGAATTTATTATAAAAGTACATATATGTCACCATATACAACCCTGAGATTCATGTTCTTGCAGGCATACTCAACAAATCCATAATAGAATAATAACCATAACAGAATCAATGAAAGAACGCGCCAACTTGGGCCTTCAACCAGTGTGCAAAAGACAACAAACTGAGAAAATACAAAAAGAAAGAAATAATAAATAAATAAGCCATAAATATCGAGAACATGAGATGAAGACTCGCTGAAAGTGATTCCATAGGTTGTGGAATACAATGAAATAAAAATATCAAAAATGGAAAGTTTTTTGATTGGCAAATAAAATACAATGTTGGAAAGTGTATGGTTATACACTTTGGTAGAAGAAATAAACGGGCAGACTATTATTTAAATGGGGAGAGAATTCGAAGGTCTGAGATGCAACAGGACTTGGGAGTCCTCGTGTAGGATACCCTTAAGGTTAACCTCCAGGTTGAGTTGGTGGTGAAGAAGGCGAATGCAATGTTGGCATTCATTTCTAGAGGAATAGAGTATAGGAGCAGGGATGTGATTTTGAGGCTCTATAAGGCACTGGTAAGACCTCACTTGGAGTACTGTGGGCAGTTTTGGTCTCCTTATTTAAGAAAGGATGTGCTGACGTTGGAGAGGGTTCAGAGAAGATTCACTAGAATGATTCCGGGAATGAAGGGGTTAACATATGAGGAACGTTTGACTGCTCTTGGTCTGTACTCCTTGGAGTTGAAAAGAATGAGAGGGGATCTCATAGAAACATTTCGAATGTTGAAAGGCATGGACAGAGTGGATGTGGCAAAGTTATTTCCCATGGTGGGGGAGTCTAGTATGAGAGGGCATTACTTAAGGATTGAAGGGCGCCCATTCAGAACAGAAATGCAAAGAAATTTTTTTAGTCAGAGGGTGGTGAATCTATGGAATTTGTTGCCACGGGTGGCAGTGGAGGTCAAGTCATTGGGTGTATTTAAGGCAGAGATTGATAGGTATCTGAGTAGCCAGGGCATCAAAGGTTATGGTGAGAAGGCAGGGGAGTGGGACTAAATGGGAGAATAGATCAGCTCATGATAAAATGGCGGAGCAGACTCAATGGGCTGAATGGCCAACTTCTGCTCCTTTGTCTTGTCTTATGGATTATCTCAATGATGGGGCAAGTGAAGTTAAATGAAGTTATCCGTTTTGGTTGAAAGGTAATAATTATTCCTGAACCTGGTAGTGTGAGCCCTGAGGCTTCTGTACCTTTTCCTGATGGCAGCAGTGAGAAAGAGCATGGCGTGGATGGTGGGGATCCCTGATGACAGATGCTGCTTTGTATCACAGTTTACACTGACATAAACATGTACACTACTTTTATTTCATGCAATAGGGACATTATTCTGTAAAATAATAGCAAGGTCCATAGAAATCTGGATATTATCACACATTCATATATGGCAGGTTAGAGTGTGTAATGAAAAGACCACAAGATATAGAAGCAGAATTAGTCCATTTGGCCCATTGAGTCTGCTCCACCATTTCATCATGGCTGATCCAATTTTCCTCTCAGCCCCAGTCTCCTGACTTCTCCTCTTATACTTTCATGCCCTGACTGATCAAGACAACTCTAGCTAAAGAAATTCCTCCTCATCTCTGTTCTAAAAGGACACCCCTTTATTCTGAGGCTCTGTCCTCTGGTCTTAGTCTCTCACACCATCGGAAACATCCTCTCCACATCCACTCTGTCAAGGCCTTTCACAATTCGATAGGTTTCAATGAGGTCACCCCTCATTCTTTTGAATTCCAGTGAATACAGGCCTAGAGCCATCAAACACACTTCATATGACAAGCCATTCAATCCTGGAATCATTTTTGTGAACCTGCTTTGAACCCTCTCCTGTTTCAGCACAGCCTTCCTAAGATAAAGGGTCCAAACCTGCTCACAGTACCCCAAGTGAGGCCTCATCAGTGCCTTATAAAGTCTCATCATTACATCCTTGCTTTTATATTCTAGTCCTCGTGAAATGAATGCAAACATTGCATTTGCCTTCCTCACCACAGACTCAACCTGCAAACTAACCCTTTAGGGAATCCTGCACAAGGATTCTCAAGTCCCTTTGTGCCTCAGTTTTTTTTGTATTTTCTCTCCATTTAGAAAATAGTCTCCCCTTTTATTTTTTTCTACCTAAGTGCATGACCATACACTTCCCGACATTGTATTCCATCTGCCATTTCTTTGTACATTCTCCTAATCTGTCAAAGTCGTCAAGTCAAGTGAAGTTTATTGTCATTTAACTACATACATGTATATAGAAATGAGACGTCTCTTCGAACCAGGGTGTAAAATGCATAACACAAGATAACGAAGATAAAACCTATGGATAAATCACACAGATGAATAACAAACTAAAGTACATTAATATTAAATATTGCAAGGTATGTAACAGATTAACCACTGACACTTTGAATGCAATGTGGCTGGGAGTTCAGAAGCCTAATGGCCTGGGGGAAGAAACTGTTTCCCATCCTGACCGTTCTTGTTTTTATGCACCAGAGTCTCCAGCCTGATGGTAGAGGTTCAAAGGGGATGCTGGATGGATGGGTGTTGGGCGTGGGGGGAGGCTCAGGTCCTTAATAATACTAAGGGCCCTGCGTATGCAACAGTCCTGATAAATGTTGCTGATGAATGGTAGGGAAACCCATATGATCCTCTCAGCTGTAGGGACTTTTGGTCCAATAGGAAGTGGAGGTGATATTAAGGGACCAGGTGAGGTCATCTGCGATGTGAACTTCCAGGAACTTGGTGCACTTAATTTTCTCTAACTCCTTCTGCAGCTTCTCTACTTCCTCAAAACTACCTGCCCTTCCGCATATATTTGTATTGTTCTGCAAACTTAGCAAGCAACAAAGCCTTTGATTGAATCATCTAAATCATTAACGTATAACTTAAAAAGAATTGATCCCAACACACACCCCTGTGGAACACCCCTAGTCACCGGCAGCCAATGAGAAAAGGCTTCCTTTATTCTCACTCTTTGCCTCCTGTCAATCAGCCACTGCTTTATCCGTGCTACTATCGTCCCTGTAATACCAGGGGCTCATAGCTTGTTAAGTAGCCTCACGTGTGGCATCTTGTCAAGGGCCTTCTGAAAATCCAAATACACAACATTAACCAATTCTCCTTTGTCTATCCTGCTTGAATTCCAACAGATTGGTCAGGCAAGATTTTCCCTTGAGGAAACCATGCAGACTACAGCTTTTTTATCATGTGTCCCAAAACCACATCCTTAACAATCAACTCCACCATCTTCTCAACACCTGCGGTCAGACTATCTGGCCTATAATTTCCTTTCTTCTGCCTCTCTTCTTTTTTGATGAGTGAAGTGACATTTGCAATTTTTCAGTCTTCCAGAACCATTCCAGAATATGGCGATTCTTGAAAGATCATTATTAATGCCTCCACAATCTCTTCAGTCACCTCTTTCAGAACCCTGGGGTGTAGTCCATCTGATCCAGGTGACTTATCAACCTTCAGACCTTTCAGTTTCCCAAGAACCTTCTCCCTCATAGTGGCAACTTTGCACACTTCATGACCCTGACACCTGGAACTTCACCATACTGTTCGTGTCTTCCACAGTGAAGATTAATGCAAAATACTTATTCAGTTCACCCACCACTTCCTTGTCGGCAGTTGCTATCCCTCGAGCATCATTTTCCAGCAGTCCAATATTCAGTGTCGTCTCTTTTTTACACTTCATGTATCAGAAAAAAGTTCAAGTTTATTGTCATTCAACTGTACACGTGTATACAGCTAAATGAAATATTATTCCTTTGGGCCAAGGTGCAAAACACTGTACATATAGTCACCCTCAGTAGATGTAGTTATGTTTCTGCACATAGAGTCACAAACTAATAATAGCACACGTCTCTGAGTGACAAGGCCTGAAGATTGAGAGGTTGACATAAAGTGTGAGATGCATGTTTATGTAAGACAGTATAATGTTACTGACACTATTATAATAAAACAAGCAGTTGTATAAATATGTGAAATGGCAGCAATAAAAGATGAAAATTGACCAGTATAGGATGAGAGTGTGTCTGGGAGTTGCGGAGTAGGGACGGGGGATGCAGCAGGGTGGCAGCAACAAAAAAAAACATCAGACTTATTCTGGGAAATACACGGTGGAAGATTCCCGCTGGTGCATTTCTTTCCTTTGTTGAAGCAATAGACTGTAATCCATTCATACACATAATTAGTCCGAGGTTTGTGGTTTTCCTTTTTGGAAGGAAGGACAGATAGCCCAAAGCCTTGACTATTTACCCCTCACCACAGATGCTGCCTGACCTGGTGAGTTCCTCCAGCATTTTGTGTGTGTTAATCTGGATTTCCAGCATCTGCAGAATCTCTTGAGTTAAGGACAAATGGAAGTGGACAGCTGTATGTTATTGTGTGACCCTGCTTCCTGATGGTTCCATTGACTTGGTTTTATCCTGAGTGCTGGGTATCACGTTCTACCTGTGAGTGTGTGGGTTTCCTCTGAGTCCTGATGAAGGGTCTAGGTCCGAACCATTGGCTGTTTATTTCTCTCCATAGATGCTGCCTGACCTGTTGAGTTCCTCCAGCATTTTGTGGGAAATCCAGAGTAACACACACATCTGTAGAATCTCTTGTGTTTATTCCTCTCGGTGTTCTGGTTTCTCTGGTTTCCTAAACGTGTGGATTGGTAGGTTAATTAGCTGCTGTAAATTGCCCCTAACATAGATTGGTGAGTGGTAGGCAAAAATTAGGGAGGTTTTAAATGGGATTGTGTGAGAGAGAATAGGTCGGTCAGATAGGTGGGGGAACGGGATTGCGCTGAGAGGACAGATGTCAAATGGCATCAAAAGTATGAATGACGTGATAGTTAAAGCCATGCCTTCCTTTTAGATGTGGTTCAAAGTAAGTTTATTATCAAAGTACGTATGGGACACTATATACTACCCTGAGAGTCATTTTCTCGCAGGCATTTATAGGAACAAAGAAATACAATAGAATCAATGAAAAACTACTGACAAACAAACAAAACTCAAAGTTCAAAGTAAATTTATTATCAAAGTAAATATATGCCACCATATACTACCAAGTTTCATTTTCTTGCGGGCACTCGTAGTTGGTACAAAGAAACACAATAGAATCAATGAAAAACTGCACACAACAAAGACAGACAAGCAACTGATGTGCAAAGGAAGACAATAATAACAATAAGAAATAAGTAATAGTGAGAACATGAATTGTAGAGTACCTGAAAGTGAGTTCATATGTTGTGGAATCAGTCCATTGTTGAGTTGAGTGAACTTTTCCACTCTGATTCAAGATCTTGACAAATGGATGATACTACCAATAACATTAGTAGGTAGAGTCAATGTTGTAAAAATGAATATATTTCCTAGATTACAGTATTTGTTTCAAACATTACCAATACAATTGCCACAGAAATTTTTTCAAGAGTTAAATAAATGTGTGAGAAAATTTCTTTGGAAAGGTAAAATGTCAAGAATATCATTGGAAAAACTGACATGTAAATTTAGGTTAGGAGGGTTACAACTTCCAAACTTTAAAAACTACTATAAAGCAAATCAACTTAGATTTATTGCATCTTTTTTCGATGATCAAAAACCAGCATGGATTAAAATAGAACTAGACAAGATAGGAGAAAATAAACCTGAAGATTTTATATGTAAATGGGAATCTAAATGGATACGGGAAAAGAAAGAATCTCCTATATTAACACATTTGATTGATCTATGGAATAAGATAAATGTTGATAAGGAAACACAGAAATCTCTATTAGCAAGGAGACCTTTGTTTCAAAACAGACTTATTCCTTTTACAATGGACAATCAACTTTTATATAATTGGTACCAAAAAGGGATTAAATTTATAGGAGATTGTTTTGAGCGAGGTATATTGATGTCATTTGAACAATTAAAGGATAAATATAAAATATCTAATAATACTTTCTTTTGTTACTTTCAATTAAGGGCTTACTTAATAGGTAAGCTGGGTCAAACAATGTTTTTGCCAAAGCCTAATGAAATTGAAATTTTAATTCAAAAAGGGAAAATTAAAAAATTTATTTCTTGTATGTATAATTTGATTCAAGAACAGACAATTAAACAAGGAACCCATAAGTCAAAGCAAAAATGGGAAACAGATCTGAATATTAATATTGATGAAACAAATTGGTCAAGACTTTGTCTTGACAGTATGACAAATACAATAAATGTTCGACTTAGATTAGTACAATATAATTTTTTACACCAATTATATATTACACCACAAAAAATAGATAGATTAAATTCAAATCTATCTGATAAATGTTTTCGGTGTAATCAAGAAATTGGTACTTTTTTACATTCTACTTGGTCTTGTTTTAAAATTCAACCCTTTTGGATAAATTTAAGAGTCTTATTGGAACAAATTACTGGAATTCAACTTCCACATAACCCTGTATTATTTCTATTAGGTGATATTGAAGGGATTAAACCGAAACTTAAATTGAATAAATATCAGAAAGAATTTATAAAAATTGCATTGGCAGTAGCTAAGAAGACTATAGCAGTTACTTGGAAATCTGATTCGTATTTAAGTATGAATCGTTGGAATAATGAAATGGCTAGTTCTATTCCACTTGAAAAAATTACTTATAATTTAAGAGATAAATATGTAACATTTTTGAATATTTGGCGCCCTTATTTACAAAAGATAGGATGGCATATTTAAGTGCTCCGATAAAGATTTTGGTTACTTGGGGAAAGTAACGAATAATTATACCAAATTTATTTTGAATCCCATGGAGCATGTGGAAACCTTCCAATACCCAGGTGGCTCTTTTCTTTTCTCTTTCTTTCTTTTTAGGTAGGACTATATATGGGGGGGGAGGGTTAAGGGGAGGAGGGGTGGGTAGATTTTATCTTTTCATGTATTCTTTTTGAAAATTTAATAAAAATTATATTAAAAAAAAAAGATCTTGATGGTTGAAGAGTAATAACTATTCCTAAAACTAATGGTATGGGACCTAAGGCTTTGTATCTCCTTCCTGATGGCAGCAGTGAGAAGAGAGTATGGCTTGGATGTTGGGGGTCCTTGATGATGGATGCTACTTTGTTGTGGTAGCTGTCCTTGTAGATATGCTCAACGGTGGGGAGAGCTTTTCCTGTGACGATATGGATTATACAGTAGTTCCATTTTCCTTTTGTTCTTACATTAATGCAATAATTCTGTTTGTACTCATTTGCTGTATCTTGCATTGGGTGTAATGTTTGTATAAGAACGCCTTTCATCATAAGATATTAGAAAGCCAGAAGCTGCATCATTGTGGCGTCTTTTTGACCTTGTCATATCCTTCTGCATTTCACCACCCATTTGAAAAGTATTAAGGATTGGGCAGCCTTGGAAGTTGCAAGCAAAAAGATCTAACTGGGAGCAACATGATAAGCTGTGTTTGAGCTCAAGGTCAAAGTGTTATTACAGGACAAGAGGTAGACAGATCTTCAGGATCAGTTTTATCATCAGTGACATATGTCATGAAATTTGTTGTTTTGCGGCAGCAATAGATTGCAATACATTATAGTATGAGTTACATTTTCACAAGATTAGTACTGAGGGGATGATGGTGTTGAACGCTGAGCTATAATCAGTCGAAAGAGCCCTCATCACCCAATTATACTATGTAATCAATTAACCTACTAACCCGTATGTCTTTGCACTGTGGAAGGAAACTCCCGCGGTCAGCATCAGAATCGGGTTTAATATCACTGACATGTTGTGAAATTTATTGTTTTGCACCAGCAGTAACAGTTTAATACATTAAAAAGCTACTATAAGTTACAATAAGAAATTCTGAAAAATAATGAAGTAGTGCAAAAAGAGAGCAAAATGGTGAGGTAGTGTTCATGGGGTCATGGATCATTCAGAAATCTGACAGCAGATGGGAAGAAAGTGTCCTAAAAATTTGAGTGTGTGTCTTCAGGCTCCTATACCTCCTCAATGGTCTTCCCAGCTCCTCCACAGGGATTTTAGTATTTATAGCTTCAGTGACCTGGACTTGATTGGGATCTGTGGTTTAGCCTGTTTAGAGTCTGCATGTTCTTCCCCCATGACCCACAGTCGACAAGTGCTTCAGTTTCCTCCCACATTCCAAAGTGTGCAAATTAGCCATTGTAAATCATTTTATATTGTGGGACATGTAAGAGGGAGTAGGTTGCAAGCAAATAAGTGAGAGAATGGCATTGCTCTAAAACCCAGTGGATTAGATTAGATTAGCTATTTGTCGTATGTCCATTGAAACATACAGTGAAATGTGTCGTTTGCATCAATGACCAATACAGACAGGATATGCTGGGGGCAGCCTGTAAGTGTTGCCACGCTTCTGGTGCTAACATAACACTCTCACAATTTACTAACCCTAACCCATACGTCTTTGGAATGTGGGAGGAAACCAGAGCACTTAGAGGAAACCCACATGGTCATGGGGTGAACATACAAACTCCTTACAGACCGCAGTGGGAATTGACCCCCTGTCTTAAAGCTGGTGCTATAAACCATGAAACTAACTACTAAACTACCCAGATTCCAGATGAGCCACATTCCCTCGCACTATGACAAATGGAAATATGAAATTATGTAAACTGGGAGATGCTACCCACTCTGCTGAGTATATTCATTAGTTTCTTTGTATTTTTAAACAATTTCTAAAAGACACTAATGTTTCCATTAAGTGCTTTAAGTATTCTGATTTTAATTTTTAAATTAGAGATGCAGGCTTTTCCAACACAACAAGCCTGCACTGCCCAATTTACACTAATGTAACCATTAACTTACGAACCCATACACCTTTGGGATGTGGGAGGAAATCATAGCACAGGGAGGATACCCACTCAGTCACGGGAAGAATGTACTACTCCGGGAATTGAAGTCAGGTTGCTGGCTCTATAATGGCATTATGTTAACCACTATGCTACTGCGTTGTCCCAAAAGTTATTGGATTTCAAGAAAGTCAATGATTATGTCAGTTGAACAGCGCATGTTTCTCTTCCAAAATTAATAAAATTTTCCATTTATCTGAAAATTATATTTGATGAAAAGCCAAAAATGAATTTGATGAAAATCATATTTGATGAAAAGCCAGACCTTCTGTTAATGTTGTTAAAGCTGCAAAAAAATCCCAGTTACTGTTTTGCTGAGAGATGTATTATTGTAATGGATGGAGTCCACTGTAACTCCCAAAACTATGGCAAAGTAGTGAAGCTACTTGTTCTGTTGCAAATAATACATCCAGGCACTATGTTAGCGTAGTGGTTAGCACAACACTATTACAGACCATTTGGAGTTTGGAGTTCAATTCCGGTGCCATCTCTAAAGGGCTTGTATATTTTCCTGTGAATGTGTGGGTTTCCTCCAGGTGCTCATGTTTCCTCTTACAGTCCAAAGATATGCTCGTTAGTAGGGTAATTGGCCAATGTAAATTGCCTTGTGGTTAGCTTAGCGTTAAGTAGGTGGGATGCTGGATGGTGCAGTTTGTTAGGCTGGATTGTCTATTCCGCGCTCTATCAGTAAATAAATAATCTCAGTGGCAGTTAGTGAAAGAATTAATTAATATTGCAGTTTGTCTTTTGCACATTTGTTGTTTGTAGTGTTTGTATGTAGTTTTTTTTTCATTCATTCTGTTGTAATTCTTTGTTCTGCTGTGAATGCCTGTAAAAAAATTAATCTCAAGGAAGTATATGGTGATATATATGTACTTTGATAATAAGTTTACTTTGAACTTTGAACCTTCCATGATCCAAAGCAGTGGTTTTGAAGTTTCGCTGAAAAATATTTTAATTGAAAATGTTCCAAATTGTTTTGTTCTAGATCAGAAAAGAAAGAGGCCCCACAGACTGAAGAAACAGACAAGGTGAGTTCCCTTGCAGGATTTTGCCTGAATTGTTTAATTATCTACTAAATATACAATGGTGTTCAAGTACTATCAGTACCATCCGGCTGCTGGTGCAACCATTAACAAGAATGTAAAATCTCAACATGAAATGACAACTTTGTTAGATTTTCTTTTGCTTTGGCTCAGCTTTTAAATTGCAGTGATCAAAGCATCAGATTACTAATAAACCATCCATCCAATAGGAAGTAAGTGGAGTACTTGCCAGACATAGAAACAATTCATTAATTCATTTCCCCTTGGCAGTGACATTGACAAAGAAACAAAGCCTTTTAATTATTTAATTGGAAGCTCAAGACTGTAATTTCCTACAGGCATTGTTCAGTTAAGGGAGGCATTTGAGTCAACTTGTCTGTGATTCACCCCCATGGCATATTCTTCCCACCAAATTCCTCTGCCACACCCACCCAGCTGCTTCACCCCTCCTCTTCCCACGTACATTCCTTAGAACGCCGATATTCTCTTCCCTTCAGCTAATTATCCAAATCTCTGTTCCATAGCAGCTTTTCTTTTCTGTTTAAGGTTTTATTTACAGAAGAACTCATAGCGTTAATCAGTAAAAGGTGAGGAAAATACTTAGGAACTTCAGCGTAATATCCTCCATGTAGTTTTTGATCACTGATGGATAATTTAAGCAGATGTAGTAAAGCATAGTCATTGAGACGTGATATAGTCTCCTATATTAACGTAAGGCAGGTACTTCTATTGCAGTGAGATTGGTTCATCTGTTAACGTGAGACAGATACTGCTATTGTCGTGAGACAGGCACCTCTGTTGATGTGAGATAGAGACCTGTATTTATTCAAGGTAGATTGTACTATCGCGGTGAAATGCACACCTCTGTTAATGTGAGACAGGTACCACAATTGCTGTAGAATTGTTACCTCTATGGCCATGAGACACAAACCTCTGTTGCTGTGAGATAAGACCCTCTATTAACATGAGATAGCTAATTCTATTGGGTGAGGTTGGTACATCTATTAAGGTGTGACCGATACTTCTATTAAGACCATAGGGCATAGGAGCAGAATTGGGCCATTCAACGCCTGGAGTCTGCTCCGCCACTTTTTCCTCTCAACTCCATTCTCCATCCTTCTCCCCGTAATCTTTCATGCCCTGACTAATCAAGAACCTATCAAACTCCGCCTTAAATACACCTAATAACTTGGCCTCTACAGCCACCAGTGACAATGAATTCCACAGATTCACCACCCTCTGGCCACAGAAATTCTCATCTCTGTTCTAAATAGGTGTCCCTCTATTCTGAGGCTGTGCCTTCTGGTCCTAGACTCCCCATCAAAGGAAACATCCTCTCCAAATCCACTAAGCCTATCAACATTCAATTGGCTTCAATGAGAGAGCCCCTCATTCTTCTAAATATCAATGAATACAGGCCCAGAGCGATCAAACGCTCCTCATACGATAACCCTTTCATTCCCAGAATCATTCTTGTGAACCTCCTCTGAGCCCTCTCCAATATCAACACATCCTTTCTTAGAAAAAGGGTCCAAAACTGCTCATAATACTCCAAGTGAGGCCTCACCAGTTCTTTATAAAGCCTCAGTATACCATCCTTGCTTTTGTATTCTAGTCCTCTCAAAATGAATTGTAACATTGCCTTCCTCAACACCAACTCAACTGCAAGTTAACCTTTAGGGAATCCTGCATGATGACTCCCAAATCCCTTTGCAACTCAGAGTTTTGAAATTTTGGCCCGTTTAGAAAATAGTCTATGCTTTTATTCTTTCTACCCAAGTGCATGACCTTACACTTCTTGACATTGTACTCCATCTGCCACTTCTTTACCCATTCTTCTAATCTGTCTAAGTCCTTATGCAGCCTCCCAGCTTCATCAACACTACCTGTCCCTCCACCTATATTAGTATTATCCACAAACTTGGCCATAAAGCCATCAATTTCGTCATCCAAATCATTGATCTATGATGTAAAAGGAAGCAGGCCCAACAGACCGCTGTGAAACACCACTAGTCACTGGCAGCCAATCAAAAAAGGTTCCATTTATTCCCACTCTGCCTCTTGCCAAGGAGCCCATCATCTATCTATGCTAGAATATTTCCTGTAATTCCTTAAGCTCTTTTCTTGCGAAGTAGCATCATATGTGGCACCTTGTCAAAGGCCTTCTGAAAATCCAAGTAAACAACATCCAACGATTGTCTATCCTGCCTGTTATTTCCTCAAAGAGTTCCAACAGATTTGTCAGGCAAGATTTTTCTTTAAGAAAACCATGCTGACTTTGGCCATTGTGCCTCCAAGTATTCCAAAACCTCATCCTTAAGAATGGACTCCCAACAACTTCCCAACCACTCTGGTCAAGCTAACTGGCCTAAAATTTCCTTTTTACTGCCTCTTTTACAATTTTCAATTTTCCAGTTCTCTGGAACAATGCCAGTATCTAGTGATTCTTGAAAGATAATTACTAATGCCTCCACAATCTCTCCAGCTACCTCTTTCAGAGCCCTGGGGTGTAGTCCATCTGGTCCAGTTGACTTGTATACCTTCAATCTTTTCAGTTTCCCAAGGACCTTCTCACTAGTAATAGCAACTGCACTTACTTCTGCCCCCTGTCACTCCCAAACTTCCTGCATACTGCTATTGTCTTCCACAGTGAAGATTGATGCAAAATTCTTATTCAGTGTGTCCGCCATTTCCTTGTCCCCTATTACTGCCTCTCCAGTCTAATTTTCCAGTAGCCCAATATCAACTCTTGACTCTCTTACTTTTTATATATCTGGAAAAAGTCTTTGGTATCCTCTTTGATATTACTGGCTAGCTTACAATGTACCCAGGACATCTTTAGGGAGCGGTGTCTCAGAAAGTCCATTATTAAGGACCCCCAGCATCCAGGGCATGCCCTTTTCTCACTGTTACCATCAGGTAGGAGGTACCTCCAGATTTAGTGATTCAGGAACAGCTTCTTCCCCTCTGCCATCCAATTTCTAAATGGACATTGATTCTTTGGACACTATCTCTCTTTCTTTTAATAGACAGTGTTTCTGTTTATGGACCTTTTTTTTAATCAATTCAATATACGTAATTGATTTACTTGTTTATTTACAGGGCTGCTAAGTTAACAAATTTCACGTCACGTGCCAGTGATAATAAATCTGATTATTTCAACTTTTCCCTCCTTATTGTAAATTGCCTTCTGTTAGTTTTTAAAAGCTTCCCAATCCTCTCTAACTTCCCACTAATTTTTGCTATATTATATGCCCTCTTTTGCTGTTATGTTGGCTTTGAATTCCCGTCAGCCATGGTTGTGTTGTCCTGCCTTTAGAATACTACTTCTTTGTGATGTATCTATCCTGCACCTTCTGAATTGCTCCCAGAAAGTCCAGCCATTGCTGTTCTGCGGTCATCCCTGCTGATGTTCCCTTCCAATCAACTTTGGCCACCTTCTCTCTCTATTGCCGTGAGATACCTCTGTGTACGTAGACTGGTTACCTTTATTAATGTTAGAGAAGTACCTCTATTAACGTGAGAGAGTTACTGCTTTTGACAATAGATAGGTACCTCTATTGATCGGGTTGCTGTCATGACGGCTTTTTTTAGCAGGCTTTCTTATTTTTATGAGGCTGAGTTGCTAGCTCGACGCTCAACCCAGCACAGTACAAGGGAGCCGGCTGGATTCGAACTCGGGAGCCTTCGCTCCGAAGTCCAGCGCTGATGCCACTACGCCACCAGCCGGCACAGATTCAAACATTACTAAAGAAAAATACAGTGACCAGACTTGAATCATAACACTGTCAAGTGCTGGAGTCATTTTGCAGAAATGACGTTGAGTATTTTTTTCAGCGGGTGGGTTTATTTCATGGGTGAGGCTCACTTACTGCTTTTGGATTAACAGTTTCCTCAGTATTTTTGCTTCAGTATTACTATACGTTGGGTTAATCTCCAGTCCATTTATTCTTTGACAAAAGAGCAGGCCATTAAACACTTGAACATAACATCTGCTGACATTTATGCAGAAAAATTCCAATCATTTGTTCCCTCTGAATAATCCAGTCTAGGTTAGTATAATCCTACATGAAAATACATTTATCTCTCTATTGCACATAACTGATAATCCACCTTATTCTCTGCATGGATATTTTTGAGCAATATTGAATAGGGTTCCAGGTAAAGTCTAAGATCATGAGAATAATCCTGGGAATGAAAGGAGTAACGTATGAGTTGTGTTTGATGGCTCTGGGCCTGTATTCATTGGAGTTTAGAAGAACATGGGAAGGAAAAATTGAAAACTATTGAACATTGAGAGGCCTAGATAAAATGGACGTAGAGGATGTAGAAAGTGGGGAGAGTCTAGGACCAGAGGGCACAGTCTCAGAATAGAAGGACGTCCCCTTAGAACAGAAATGAGGAGGAATTTATTTAGTCAGAGTGATGAATCTGTGGAATTCATTGCCTCAGATGGTTGTGCAGGCCAATTCACTCAGTATATTTAAAGCAGAGATTGATAGGTTCTAGATTAGTCAGGAGGTCAAAGGTTATGAGGTGAAAGCAAAAGAATAGGGTTGAGAAGGATAGTAAATCAGCGATGATTGAATGGCGGAGTAAACTTGATGAGCTGAGTGACCTAATTCTGTTTCTATATCTTATGGTCTAAATGTCTAGAACTTCAGCCAAATCCCAAAGTGAGTTGCTGTTGCATATTATGTTGTAAACAAGTCACAATCTTTGTCACCTGAATGTAATCATAAATGCTGCCTCCAGGGCGTATAGTAAGTTCAGCTGAAGTTTGAGAGTTACCGAGAGAAAGATTTGAATAAATGACTTTGGTTTGCTGATTGGTCAAATCTTCACTAAAATTAGACCTAGGCAGTATGTATGTTACTTTTTTTTACAATGCACATGTGTTTTCCTCTGTGTCCCTCTCATCTTCCACCTTCAGCTCTGGAAAGAATGTGTTTTAATTACTGTAATGATAGTACATAGTAACTGGTGTCACTAGTGAAGGTGTGGTACCATTATCAGTTAACAGCTTTTGTAGTCAACCGAGTTGGTTGAAAGATACTACGCACAAGAATAGAGATCTTTATTCATTTATGCCACATGTAGTTAAAGACTAAAGTCTTGCTGAATATGCTGACCTAAGTGGCTATTGTTCTGTCTGCTCAATGTTTTCTTAGGCTGACACTCATTTTATTTGAGGGCGCGATAAGGACACTGGACAAATAGTGTTTCATTGATTTTTGCAACTATCAGACCAGTGAAACTCAGGGTGCCCAGGTCTGTAACATCAGGGACTCACCCATCTTATGTCTCTTTGCATACTGCAGGCTAACAGTGTCCGGTATCTGCGGTGTCCTGCCGCAATGACAGTAATGCATTTGGGAAAATTTCTCCGGAATAAAATGGACATTCCCAGCAATTTTCGAGTAAGTTTTCCAATGGGCAGGGGAAGGAACAAATCAAATTGAAATATATTTTCCATATCTGGTCTTTATTGAAACTATCTTCCTTGATTCTAGATTGATGTTATGTATGAAGATGAACCCCTCAAAGATTACTACACACTCATGGATATAGCTTATATTTATACATGGAGACGGGTAAATAACTCTTTTGTTATGGGTATAGAATATTATGGTTGTGCTTCAGGATATACTTTAGACTCCGGGTATGTTCATATGTGCATGTTTATGTACAGTTGATTTCCTGTGTATGTTTATACCTATTGGCGAAGTTGTTTACTATCATGTGCACAAGTATGGAGAGGTATTTCTTCTTCTTAAGCTCATCACCCCTACTGGGGCATAGACCACTGACAGCAGCTCGCCAGAGGCTTCTGTCCTGGGCCACACTTTCAAGTTGTCCCAGGTGTAGCTCATCTTCTTGGTGTATCCTTCCTCTCCCAGGGATAAGGTCTTTGGAGCTTCTGTTGGTGTTTCTGTAGCTAGCCCCATGCCTGACCATCCTCCTTTCACAGCTAGGCTTGGAACCGTCCACAGCAAAGTAATAATGAGGTACACCCTATTCTTGTTACATGCGTCTTCAGACTATGCGGATTCACAGTTATGCGAGGAACCTATTTCTACCAAAGTCTCGTTATATGCGTCCAAAATTCACAGTTATGCGAGGAGCACTGCCGTCTCGCCAATACAAGTCACGTGCGCACACTTCATGGTCTCACTGTTGGGACGAGAAGCACCGCTTTCCCGCCAGTACGAGTCAGGTGCACGTGCCTCACAATCTCTCTCCCGCCACTCTCACATTGGTTTTGGCAAGGTGTGGATGCGCGATCTTAAACTTCTGTTGGTTTTACCTACGGTGCAGTGATTTTGCTCTTGAAATATTTAATTATGCCTCCTAAGCGTCCAATGTCATGTCCTGGGCTGTCAGCCGAGAGGCAGAGAACCGCTTTAACACTTGAAAAAAAGTTGGAAATTATAAACAGCACGGCATCAGCTGAAGGTAACAGCTCTGGGACACTACTGCCAGGAACAGAGTCTTGCCTTTAAAGTTCTTTTGTTGCTTGACAATGCGCCAGCCCATCCTAAACATTTGGACAGCATTCATCCTAACATAACAGTGCATTTCCTGCCGCCTAACACAACATCGCTGATTCAACCACTCGACCAAGGTGTAATACACATTCAAGGTGTACGTATTTTTTTGCGGCGAGTTATCTCTCAGATGCTGCAAGCAACAGTCGATTTTGAAAATCCCGGGAGCCTACCAACGTTGAGGGAATGGTGGAAGTCAGAACACTTGGCACAAATGGTGATGGATGTGGACCCACGTTTAGAACGGAGTCAGCATTTCAGTCGTACCCTGCCGTCAACTCTTCTTCCTGACAAGCAAATTTAAAACAAAATGCTGCCAAGCAAACAACCCTCACCACTTTATTCAAATCGATAACACCTTCTGCCGGCAGTTCTAAGAGTTCTAAGAGTCTTCCTTCACCCCTTGTTGTGCTTGATATGATCCTGACGACCACAACCATCCACCTTATCCGTGTAAAGCTGCCCAACACAACAACAACCACTCATCTCCCGGAGGGAGCACACCTGCCGCTGTTAGTGAGTACTTTACACCAAAGGATGTTAACTTTCTATAATTTATTACATTGATTATTACCTTAAATTGATTAAATATAATACAAATGTTGTCTTGTAGTACTGCTTTTGTGTTGTATTAGTATGAAAATGTGAGTAAATTACAGATGAAACATACTTAGGAAGCCCTCTGGAACACATCCCTATTTTCTCCATTTAAATAATTATTCACATTATGCGTCAACTTCGAGGAACGTAACCCTTGCATATAACGAGGATAGGGTGCACAGGCACAATGAAAAACTTGCTTGCAGCAACAAAAATACAATAACAGGCACATATGTAGATGTAGACCTTATACAGCAGTTCAGTTATACATAAATTATACTAGGGAGAGATAATATGGAACAAAACAGAGCCAAGTCTATAAACACAAGAGATTCTGTGGATGCCAGAAATTCAGAGTAACACACAAAATGCTGGAGGAACTCAAAAAGTCAGGCAGCATCTATGGAGAGGCCAGGATCCTTCAGTTCTTCCTCTCCATAGATAATGCCTGACCTGCCAAATCCTTCCAGCATTTTGTGAGAGACAAATCCATAGTGGTGCAAGAGATGGTCTTTAGTTTTCCCTTGCTGAGGTAGGGTTAGAGTGGTGCAGGCTGGCTCAAGAGCCTGATGGTGGTAGGAAAGTAGCTCTTTCTCATCTGGTGGTGTGGGACTTCCCTGCCTGATGGTAGCAGTGAGACGAGGGCTTGACTTGGATGGTATGGATCCTTGATGATAGGTGCTGTTGGTCTGTCTGTCACTCTCGCTCATGTGCCCGTGCATCAGTGTGGGTGTCTATTAGACAAAAAGAGCATATTTCCTAACCATTTCTTGACCCCTAAGAAATGCGTTTTTTAAGGTAGTCACTTCATTTTCAAAAAGCGTAACAGCCAATTTGCAAGCAGAAGGCCCCCATTAACATGAAAGTGATCATCACCAGATAATCTGTTTTTCTTATGTAGGGTGATACTGGTCCCAGGACACCAGGATTAATTCCTCTGCTCTTTGAAATACTGCCCTGGGATCTCTTACATTGATTTGGGAGATTGGGCCTTGATTAATGTTTCCTTGGGAAGTCAGCACCTCAGGCAGCATGGCCTCCCCTCAGCATCACATTCCATTGTTGGTTAAGCTGACCAAACAGTTGGACAGAGTGTAACACTGCACATTTCTCCCATCCTTTAACAACAAAAAGAACTATACAGCATTTTCACGTATAGGCAACCATTCAACATGATTGTATACTTCCTGTACAATGTAAACCCCTCTTGTAATGAGGGCTGGCTTCTATGTAGTCTCAGCTGTTCAAGGCTTGGTGCTCAGGTAATTCTCGGGTGATCTGAGAGGCAGGAAAAAAAGAAGAACACACCAACCAGCTTTCAGGTGTTCAG
Source organism: Mobula hypostoma (assembly GCF_963921235.1). Classification (NCBI taxonomy): domain Eukaryota; kingdom Metazoa; phylum Chordata; class Chondrichthyes; order Myliobatiformes; family Myliobatidae; genus Mobula; species Mobula hypostoma. The sequence goes on along the minus strand of NC_086128.1, from coordinate 57,298,576 downwards.
CCAGGCATGAATAAGGGATATTGCAGTCCTTGGTGTACGGTCCCTACTGATAGGAGGATTGTTGTTTTTGTGTGTGAACATTGGATCTGGGCCGATTGCCAAGCCAAGGGCCCAGGTGTTGGATCAGTCTGAACTGTGCATGCAGAATCGCTAACTTTGTCACAATGCTTTCACATCCTGTGTTCATTTACTTAATCTGCATAAAACATGTTGCCTATATAATTTGTAATGTGGTGATTCATGTGAATATATTCTTTGCTCTGGTTGAATAGCATGGGGGCCCACGGAACAAGTACAGGTACAGGCCTTACCTGAATTCACCTTTTAAAGCTGGTACCTATTTGTCAACCCAACACTGTCAAATTATCCCAACCCAATTATGTTACTTTGTGCTCTCACTGAATATTTTGTAAACTCAAGAGATTCTACAAATGCTGGAAATCCTATGTAACACACTCAAAATGCTGGAGGAACTCAGCAGGTCAGGCAGCATCTACAGAGGTGAATAAACAAGTCGACATTTCAGATCAAGATCCTTCAACTGGATTCTCATTATTTTGTAGGCGTTAACATGTGAATCTTGCATATTCTGTAAAATTTAAAGTTCCTGGGTTTAGGTGGGATGCTAAATACGTCACATGTACAGAACAGCTGCTCCTTAACAATATCCTAACTCAGCTAGTAATGTAATTATTAACCCCAGTGCTGTCCAATCAGCCTCTTCCTCTCAGCAGTTCTCACCTTTCCACGTATAATGTCAATGGTTGATGTAGCTGGATTTATTGATCAGCCATGGGTTTCCATGAACAGCAGATTCTAAACCAAAATCCGATTAAACCACTTTTCACTGCAACCTGATAGGCAATTATGACCACAACTTGTGTGTGTGTGTGTGTGTGTGTGTGTGTGTGTCGGTATGTGTGTGTGTCGGTATGTGTGTGTGTCGGTATGTGTGTGTATCGGTATGTGTGTGTATGTATATGAGCGTTTGTGAAATTAGAACATAGAGCACAATCAGCAGATTACAGGCTCTTTGGGCCACGATATTCCGCCAGCCTTTTAACGTATTCTAATATCAACCTAACCCTTTCCTCCTACATTGCCTCCCATTTTTCTTTCATCCATGCATCTTTCTCAGAGTCTCTTAAATACCCCTAATGTGTGTATGTGTGTTGGTGTGTGTGTGTGTATATATGAGAAAGAGATACAGCCATAAACACAAGAGAATCTGCAGATGCTGGTAGTCCAGAGCAACACACACAAACACACAGACAGGGAGTGAGAGAGAGAGATGAGTGTATGTATGTTCACCTTGCACACATATGGTGATCATGTGGACAACTCCCCTTTATCTAGGCTTCTAAAAAGCACGTGCTGTTCATGTTCCATGGCTATGCCAGCAATAAGTGAAAACACGTGTATTTTATAAATCAGTGAAGACCCAAAGGTGATCCACTATTTGGGTACAGATTGCTGGGACACTGTGGAGTGATGTGGCATGTGGGAGGGGGTGAAGGTGGGAGCTGGTCCTTTCAATTAAAGCAGCAATGGCTTTTTGAGAAGCTTTGGTGAACAGTCATTATTGACAGTGAAGGACATGGGTACTCTAAAGTAAGACTGAAGATTCAAGATTGTTTATTGTCATTCATCAGGACACAAATTGTAAAGGAGAATGAATAATTGTTACTCTGGATCCCATGTAGCATAAAAAAAAATCATAAAGAACACATAAAAACACAATAAATATGAATACATAAGATTAGCTTAGAAACATAAGACCATAGACATGGGTGTAGAATTAGGCTTCTCGGCCCATCAAGTCTGCTCTTGTCATTCCATCATGGCTGATTGACTATACCTCTCAACCCTATTCTCCTACCTTTTCACTGTAACCTGACAAACCAAAAACCCATCAACCTTGCCTTCTGTTAGAATGTTTTTTGGGTCAGCACATATGGCAAACAATTTCAGCAACTGACTTTCAGCCACCAGTCTTCAGATACTCATATGAACTGTGGATTAAATCTAAAATACAGCTCCTGGGTTCCTAAGAACTGTGAACCACAGTTATTTGGAAGACCAGACAATGCTGATTAAAATTCACTGACATGTCTGTGGTGCGGATGTAGAGCGAGAGGTGTAATTTGTGTGTAGTTCAAAGAAAGCATTGTGGATGCATTGTAAATATAGAATTTTCCTTTGATCTTTAGCGCAGAAAATGTCGTGTAGCATTGGGTCAGACAGACCACTGTCCTCTGAAAGGGTCTCCATCTGATGGCTGCTGTATCTCATTTTGTTGAATAGAGAGGCTGCTTAATATTTACCAGTACTTCTCTCCAGTGACTTTGTCCATGCCACATTTGGTGTCAGGAGTGGGATACCTTCAAGTAAACCATAAGACTATAAAACATTAGGCTTCTCGGCCCATCAAGTTTACTCTTGTCATTCCATCATGGCTGATTGATTATCCCTCTCAACCTTATTCTCCTACCTTTTCACTGTAACCTGACAAACCAAAAACCTATCAACCCTATTCTCCTGCCTTCGCCTCATAGCCTTTGGCACCCTGATTAATCAAGAGCCTGTTGATCTCCACATTAAGTATCCCTAATGACTTGGCCTCCACAGTTGTACTGACTATGTATATAAAATATGTATGTACTGACCGTATGTATATAAAATGATACTAGGCACAGGAGTCAAATCACAAAGAAGAGAAAACCTGCAGATGCTGGAAATCTGAGCTACACACACAAAATGCTGAAAGCACTCAGCAGGCCAGGCAGCATCTATGGAAAAAAGTACGGTCGACATTTCGGCCTGATGTTTTTTCCATAGATGCTGCCTGGCCTGCTGAGTTCCTCCAGCATTTTGTAGGTGTTGCTAGGTACAGGAGTGTCTGTACATAAGGTGACTGACAGGAAATGATAAAGTAGTGGTGGGGGGGTAGGCTAGTGGGTGGAGGTGTTGATCAGCATGACAGCTTGGGTGGAATAACTTTTTGAGTCTGGTGTTCCTGGCGTGGATGACACGTAGCATCCTCCCTGATGGCAGTGAGACAAACAGTCCATGAGCAGGGTAAGTGGGATTCTTCATGATATTGCTAGCCTTTTCCCAGAACCTTTCTGTCTGTAAGTCCTTAATGGAGGGGTAGGCTGGTGCCGGTGATGCGTTGGACAATTCTAACTACTTGTTGTAGAGCCTTCCTGTCCGTCACAGTACAGTTTCTGTACCGTGCAGTCATGCAACCTGTTAGGATGCTTTCAACTGTGCATCTGTAGAAGGTTGTCAGTATTGGTGTGAATATTGATATATATTTATAACTTTGGAAGAAGTACTGAGACGAGTAGACCTCCTCCCAGGTTCTGATGATGGGAAGCAAGCAGACTATATATTGTATTTTATGTTATTTCCAGTATATGAATGCCAGCTTCATGTAATAATGCATGTATTTCTTGTTCTATTTATAGAATGGTCCTCTGCCCCTGAAGTACAAGGTGCAACCTGCATGCAAAAGGTTAAAACTCAGTCATCCCAGTGAGGATTTTGCCAACACGAGTATGAACTCAGAGAGTGACTCTGTGAGTGACAAAGGCAGCCCAACCGCCGTCCCTTCCACATCCTCTTCATTGCCAAGCCCCAGCACGCCTGCACTCTCTCCCAATCCGCAGTACCCTGCCACAGTGGCCTCGGTCATGAATGGAAACACAAACTGTCACCAGATGCTCCCATCTGTACTCAGAGGCCGCAAAGTGACTGTAAACGGCTCAACAGCCCCCACCTCCTGCTGAAATCTGGAACGACCAAATTAATGTTAAGCAACGAGGAAAAGGAAGCTGCCAGGATTGAGCTGGCCGCTGTGCCCTTTATTAAATGTAATATATATATATATATTCTGTTTAGCAATATGGTTATTGTCAGAAACATTTATAGCTCCCACACAGCTTCTTAAATGTTATTGGCCAAAATGCACCTCCAGGTTATGGTCCCAGATGCTCTGGACGCCATTGCCTCGACATGCAGATATGAGTACAGTCGACTCCTCTTAAATGAAACAGAATTGGCCACAGCCTTTTGCTGAAACATCAAGTGATGTGGTGCTCTCCTTTTAAAAAGAAAATTGCCTTAAAATCAATTTCATTAGTTCAAAGTTGTTAAGAAAGGGAGTGGCTCCCTTTTCAAACTGTGTTGTAACAAGTGATGCTGTTTCAATCAAAATCATGTGCTTTAATGGTATTTGTATGCGATTAAAATTGACCAGAAATATGAGGGTTGAGTGTTGGGCGATACAGCCAGGCAACACTCCTTTAAATGATGTAAGGATGCTTTTTATTCTCTCACAAGTGACATTGTACATAAGGTCGATAAAATATCAGAAATTGCGTGCCCTGAAATATTTATAGGCATGTTATGTCATTTGGAGATTTTTCAACTTTAATGGAATGCAAAGTGACAACAGAGATGTTTGTCTCCTCGTTCTATCTTTACGTTTCTGGAGAAAATGCAATCAGTGTTCTTTTTCATTTGTCTTCAACATTTATGGGTTAATGTTGTCTGTGTGTTGGTATGTGTTCATATGGGGAAAAAGCCTCAGCTGAACTATAATTGTGCCATAGAGTTAGGGATGGCATGGAAGCGTAGTGGTTAGCACAATGCTTTACAGTACAGGCGAACTGCATTCAATTCCCAGTGCTGCCTGGTAGGAGTTTGTACATTCTCCCCGTGATCACTTGGGTTTCCTCCGGTTGGTTCAGATTCTTCCCACGGTCCAAAGACATGCCGGTTGGTAGGTTGATGGGTCACTGTAAATTGTCCCGTGATTAGGCTAGCATTAAAAAAATTGGGGGATTGCTGGGCAGGGTGGCTCAAAGGGCTGGAGGGCCGACTCTGTGCTGTATCTCAATTAAAAAAGAAGAGGAGATTCAGTTACAGGTAAGCTTCACATGCTTATTGTGTATGAAATATGTGCAGAATTATACATCTGGTAGCAGCTGATGAGATTAGAATCATACCTACAGATACTGTGGTTATAGATAGGACTTTTGTTTGATAATTCAATAAGAATGGTCTCTTACCGCCTTGCATTCCAATGCTTTTGTTTTAAACTGAAAACAACAATCAAATCTTCATTGTAAAATTAATTGGGCTGATTCTAAGCAGGCTGGTTTGTCCATTTAACACAAGTGATGACTTAAAACAACCTAATTAACTGGAGCCACAGACACAAAATGCTGGAGGAACTCAGCAGGTCAGGCATCATCTATGGAGCAGAATGAATTGTCAATGTTTTGGGCTGAGCCCCGTCAGCAGGACCCTCCTCCATAGATACTGCCTGACCTCCACCATTTTGCGTGTGCTCTTTTGGATCTCCAGCATCTTCAGAATCTTCAGCCCTACACTTTTGTTTGTGTTCTCACTTAACAGGAGTCGACTGTACAACTTAGCATTTCAATGCTAACATTTTTCGCGCGCGCGCGCGTGTATGTGTGTGTGTGTGAGTGTGTGTGTTCGCGTGCGTGTGCATCAGCGAGTGTGTATGAAATGAAAATTCTTTCCCTCTAGCGATTTGCTACCGACAGAACAGCACAAACGAACTGAGTTCAGAATGGAATATTGTTTCAAAATTTATTTTATGTTTTGATAAACTTATTAAATCATTTTAGAATTGTATTTACTTTAATTATAAACATCTTCCCATGTTTCAGAATAACTTTTTGATTGTAGAATGGGAAATGTGACAGCCATCCCGTTAAAATAATGACAATATCCATATATTTTCTAAAGCAAAAAGAAAACCTTATTGAATAAAGTTTTGAAAGGAATGGAGATGGGTAACTTAAAATCGCCTCATTTAGAGATTGTGCTGTACGCTGGCTGGAGACGAAGTTTTCAAGAGACACATTTTAAGAAGAGGCCGGAATAGTAACGTGCCCAGAAGCCTTCAATGCAGCAGCCTTTCTGGGTTGCATTGTTAAATGCGTTACTGTCATTTTCAGATCTCAAGCACTTTCGCTTTGCATTTTTATCCGATATCCCGGAAATGCATCTTTTCCTGAGTTTGCAAAAGTGCACTTTAGAATGGCTGCGACCTTCTGGGGACACCAAGAGCTCGATTGAGATATTGGGGTTGAATAGAGACTAGGCTTCTCGTGATCCGTGCACCTCACTTCCACAGTTGACCTAGGTTTGTGAAATAAGAGTGTTGCATTAAAATGATAGGTCTATTGAGCGGACATCAGGTTTGCCATTTTCATCATACGCCAAGGCCATATTAATGGAGACTTCATCCTCAATCGAGTAATACAAGAACGATGTTGAACATTGGGTCACTTTTCTCTGCATAAGGGCCACTCGTTCGGCCATGACTACCAGTGTGTAGAAGATGAGAGAACCACGTCAAGGAGGGTGGACGGCCCTGGTTTTGGGAACGAATGGTGTTCTGGGATCGGCTGATACAAGAGAGAGCGAGAGTGATACAATAGCCCTAGCACATCCAGAGTCTTGTGCGGGAAAAAAAAACCCTCCAAATCCACCTGTATTTATTTTCAAAATGTCATATTACTTGGGGAAAGATTGTTGAAAGTTTGACGATAAAGCGAATGGTGCCGAACGCTGATTTAAGATGATAACTACCCAGGGCGGCTAGGGAGCGGACTGTATTGTTACGAATATCACATTTACATTGAAATGTGTGTCTTTTATATTGTCCATACAGCTCACATCATTAGATGGTGTGGGAGAACAAGTTAATACAATAATAGGATGCAGAATAAAATGCAACATCTAGAGAGAAAATGCAGTGCAATAAACAATAGGGAGCAAGATCATAACGAAGTAAAATGTAGTGTCAGAGTCCATAGTGTTTTTCTGGGATCTTTTTAATAGTCTTATACAAGGGAGATAGATCCTATTTTTTTGAGCCTGGTCTGTACGTGCTTTCAGCCTTTGGTATCTTCTGTCTGATGGCCTGGGTGGGTGGGGTCTTTGATTATGCTGGCTACTTTATGTGGCAGAGAGAAGGTATGGCAGGGTCCACAGAGGGGAGGTTGGTTTCTCTTATCTGCTGAGCGGCGACCGCAAGAGGCAGTTTCTTGCAGTCCATGGTAGAGCAGTTGACTGTATTCGGACCCAGAATGAGGAGCGCGGGGCAAGACCACGAACAAGAAACAAAGGCACTCGGGTGCCGTTCACCAGGAATTCGATGAAAGCGCAATAGATTCAGTGGAAGGAGGCAGCCAACTGTACCGTCAAGCTCTACGCATTATACACCTTTCTGGAGAGTCGCCATGGTTACCATCGATGCTGGCAACATAACCTGTGCATTTCATTTTAAAAAGAAGAACATACTGGATTCATGTTGAAATCCTATAACCCAGAGGATCCTGTTAATCTAAATGTATGCTAAATAATGAATTCTCCCCTTGTGAATGTACACAGTGTAGATGGGAGATAGTTCAGGACTGTTTGGATTTAATATTCAATGCTGTTTTTTATTGTGGTTTCAGAGGACGGGCTTACACACACACACACACACACACATATATATATTAACACCCGCGACGTACATTTCAAATCGGTTCTGTAAAATAATGAAAAGTGATGGAGATAATGAACAATATGTAACAGCCAATATTGACAGCCGGAAAGATCAACCGTTCCATTGGAAGAAATACACTGCATTAGTGTTATCTACAGTTATACACCGGCATCTAATTTAGCACGGTCATCAAAGTATTTCAAAGTGGATGTATCATTAAAGTACAAAAGTACATGTATGTCACCAAATTCTACCCTGACGTTCATCTTCTTGGGGGCATTCATAAGCAAATACAATAAAATCAACGAAAAACTACACACAAAGACAAACAACCGTTGTACAAAAGACGACAAATTGTGCAAAAACAAAACAATGGTAAATAAATAATAAATAATATTGAGAACATGAGTCGTAGAGTACTTGAAAGCGAGTTCATTGGTTGTGGGATCAGTTCATTGTTGGGGTGAGTGAGGAGCCCGATGGTTGAGGGGTAATAACGGTTCCTGAATCCGGTGGTGTGGGACCCAAGTTTCCTGTACCTCCTTCCTGATGGCCTGGATGGTGGGGGTCTTTGATAATGGATGCTTCTTTTTCCCTGTGACTGCACTCCTTGTAGATGTGCTCAATGGTGGGGAAGGGTTTTCTTGTGATGGTCTGGGCTGTTTAATAGATTGGATTGAGATTATGCCGATCAATAAGGAATAGGAGAACATTTCATTTTACGCAAGCTGTTAGCCCATTGAAGTTTGCAGGTGAAGTGCAATGGGTGTGGAAGAGAATATACAATGGTCGAAAGTGGGATAGAACGGCTGAACTCGCCTTTAGGAGGAACAAGACCATCCCTATATCACTGCGTCACAAGACGGCTGCCCTTTACTACTCTGCGGGATTCTTTTCTTTTGATAAATCTCCTCTCAACCTTTCGATTTTGATTGATTTATCGGGGCGGCAAGGTAACGTAGCGGTTAGCGTCAGTGAGCATTTTCCGTTGCTGTCTGTAAGGAGTTTGTATGTTCTCCCCATGACTGCCTGGGTTTCCTCTGGGTGCTCCGGTTTCCTCCCACTTTCCAAAGGCGTACGGGTTAGTAGGTTAATTGGTCACATGGGTGTAAATGGGTGCGTGGGCGCGGGCTCGTTAGGGCGGAACGGCCTGTTGCGGTACTGTATCTCTAAATCAAAATAGAAAATAAAATAACTATTAGATGAAACATTTGTATTCAAACTCAACGTTGGGGAATTTATGGGCACTCTCGAGTGAGAAAAAAACTAGATTGCAAATCTTTCATTAAAGTCTAAGACTACTTGCAGAATAAACCATGAATATCCGGTTGCCTTTGAGAACGAGAGAATTAAAAAAAAGTGATTACCTTTTACAACGAGTGGGAGTTGGTAATACTGTTAACAACAGTTCATTTAACTGGGATCGTGGATTTAACCAGAGAGATTATAAAAAAAGGTAAACTGCGCCCCAATTACAACCGACAGAGAAATGTTAGAGGTTTGTGGTTAATCGGAATGCCGAGAAAAGCAAGCCCATTCACACGCACGACTCGTGTGTATTTTTCTAGTTTGATATATATCAAAGAATCGTGACATTCCAAACCAACGTGAACAGGGATCTGTCCGAGCAGGATTTGACTGCTCCAGATGTGTGAGGTTGTAATTTGAAGTCAGACCGTGCTCTCCTTCTGTTACACAGATGTTGCTTTCCCTCTTGTTGACCGGTTGAACCCGAAGAGATATATTTTGTTCACCGAGTCATTCCAAATCCTCTATGTCTTCGTTGAATTTCCGCATTAACCACGTAATGTAACTTACACTCAAAATTCGCAAGATTGCCATTTCCTCAAATTCTGCTCTTGTTTTTATCCCCCGTTGTACATTTCCAGTTCGGGAAAGCCACGTAAACCATTGAAAGATAGCGTTAAAAACATCTTATGCATTATTGAAAACTTTCACCCAACTAACGGGAGCAGCGTATTTACTCTGAGACGAACAGGGCTGTAAATTGCAGTCAGAAATGAGAGCTAAATGTTAAGTGTCCTGGTAATAACGTTGTACTTCGGGCTTGCTACATACTGGGAAGAGAAAACTTTATGTTGGGAAAGCTCAATTCCATTAAGGATTGACAACTGAACTTCCTTTGGAAACATGGCCTCCTGCTTTACTTGATGCTATGACTCTGTTGGTGTGTCGATCAAGATGCAAGCTGCCCTAGGACGTGAACTCCCTCTGTGTGGGCAATAGCGACTGGCAGCGCTAACTAAATCCTTCACTAAACCAAAAAACTGATATTTATAACAGCTGGAGTACTTTGGAAAGAGCAAAGGAAAGGTTGAACTCCAAGTTCAAAGTTCATAGTAAATTTAGTATCAAAATACATATATGCATCACCATATACTACCCTGAGATTTATTTTCTTGCAGGCTTTCACAGTAAATAGAAAGAAACACAACAGAATCAATAAAAACACGCAGAGAGACAAACAACCAATGTGCAAAATACAACAAACTGTGAAAATATGAAAGGAAATAATAATAAAAAAACAAACAAATAATTAATGAAATAAGCAATAACCATCGAGAACACGAGTTGTAGAGTCTTAAAAGAGTTCATAGATTGTGGAATCAGTTCAGTATTGGGGTGAGTGTAGTTGTCCCCTCTGGTTCCTCTAATGGTTAGGGGTAATGACTGTTCCTGAACCTGGTGCTGTGGGACTTGAGGCTGCTGTACACCCTTCCTGATGGTGACAGTGAGAAGAGAAATGGTGGGCCTCCTTGATGATGCTCAGATGCTGGAATAAATACTTTGATTGATAACAAAACCGGCATTGATTGTTTACCAGGACCTTCTCTTCCCAAGACCATCTTGCTCATTCTTAACTCAACCAAAATTCAAATTTCAAAGTAAATTTATTATCGGAGTATATCACTATATAGAAACATAGAAACATAGAAAATAGGTGCAGGAGTAGGCCATTCGGCCCTTCGAGCCTGCACCGCCATTTATTATGATCATGGCTGATCATCCAACTCAGAACCCCGCCCCAGCCTTCCCTCCATACCCCCCGACCCCCGTAGCCACAAGGGCCATATCTAACTCCCTCTTAAATATAGCCAATGAACTGGCCTCAACAATTTCCTGTGGCAGAGAATTCCACAGATTCACCACTCTCTGTGTGAAGAAGTTTTTCCTAATCTTGGTCCTAAAAGGCTTCCCCTCTATCCTCAAACTATGGCCCCTCGTTCTGGACTTCCCCAACATCGAGAACAATCTTCCTGCATCTAGCCTGTCCAATCCCTTTAGGATCTTATACATTTCAATCAGATCCCCCCTCAATCTTCTAAATTCCAACGAGTACAAGCCCAGTTCATCCAGTCTTTCTTCATATGAAAGTCCTGCCATCCCAGGAATCAATCTGGTGAACCTTCTTTGTACTCCCTCTATGGCAAAGATGTCTTTCCTCAGATTAGGGGACCAAAACTGCACACAATACTCCAGGTGTGGTCTCACCAAGGCCTTGTACAACTGCAGTAGTACCTCCCTGCTCCTGTACTCGAATCCTCTCGCTATAAATGCCAGCATACCGTTCGCCTTTTTCACCGCCTGCTGTACCTGCATGCCCACTTTCAATGACTGGTGTATAATGACACCCAGGTCTCGTTGCACCTCCCCTTTTCCTAATCGGCCACCATTCAGATAATAATCTGTTTTCCTATTTTTGCCACCAAGGTGGATAACTTCACATTTATCCACATTAAATTGCATCTGCCATGAATTTGCCCACTCACCCAACCTATCCAAGTCACCCTGCATCCTCTTAGCATCCTCCTCACTGCTAACACTGCCACCCAGCTTCGTGTCATCCGCAAACTTGGAGATGCTGCATTTAATTCCCTCATCCAAGTCATTAATATATATTGTAAACAACTGGGGTCCCAGCACTGAGCCTTGCGGTACCCCACTAGTCTAACCGGTCTATAATTCCCCGGTTTCTCTCTCCCTCCTTTTTTAAAAAGTGGGGTTACATTAGCCACCCTCCAATCCTCAGGAACTAGCCCAGAATCTAACGAATTTTGAAAAATTATCACTAATGCATTCACTATTTCTTGGGCTACTTCCTAAACTATTATACTACACTAAAATTCATTTTCTTGCAGGCATTCACAATAGAACAAAGAAATACAATGGAATTAATGAGAAACTACAAAGACCGACAAACAACTAATGTGCAAAAAAATCCAAACCATGCAAATATATAATAAAACAAATAATAACAATAAATAGATAAATGAGAATATAACTAATTAATTGTTTCCAAGAACGTGGTTGTAGCGCTCTTGACAGTAAGTGCACAGGTTCTGGAATCGCTTCAGGGTTGATGTGGGTGCAGGCGCTAGTTCAGGAGCCTGATGGCTGAAGGGCAACAACTGTTCCTGAATCTGGTAGTGTGGGTCCTGAGGCTCCTTGATGATGGATGCTGCTTTCTTGTGGCAGCACTCCATATAGATGTGCAGAGATGGGAGGGCTTTTCCTTTGATGGACTGGGCTGTATCTATTACTTTTTGCAAGCTTTTCTATTCTTGGGCATTGGTGTTTCCATACCAAGCCATGATGCAAACTTTCAGGATACTCTCCACAGTGTTTTAGATGACATGTCAAATCTGCACAAACTTCTAAGAAAGTAGAGCCACTGATGTGCCGTCTTTGTAATGGCACTTACTCGCTGGTCCCAGGACAAATACTTTGAAATGATAATGCCAATGAAATTAAAGTTACAACCCTCTCCACCTCTGATCCCCTGATGAGGACTAGCTCATGGACCTCTGGTTCCCTCCTCCTGTAGTGAATAATCAGCTCTTTGTTTTTGCTGATGTTGAGTGTTGTTGTGGTACCAGATTCCAATCTCCCTCCTCCAGAGCAGAAGAGCTGGGCCAAGCTGAATGGGACACATCTGCTTGAAATCTACCTGTGTTTCTCCATCTGTTATTAAATCAGTCAAGGACGGACTTGGCCAAATGCCAGGAATGTAATTCTTCTTCTGGAAGGCTGAATTCTGTTAAGGGTTGTATTTTTCATCAGCATCACACGGGATTACCAATTTCCATTATTCCACTGAAATAGTAGAAAGATGTGGAAAGTTGTTACCCTTCAGCCATCAAGCTCCTGAACCAGTGTGGATGACTTCACTCACCAAACACTGAACTGATCACCAAACACAACCTATGGACTCACTTTCAAGGACTCTAAACTCACGTTCTCAGCATCATTTATTAATTATTATTATTGTTATTTTTTATATGTACAGTTTGTTTTCTTTTGTACATTGGTTACTTGTCAGACTTTATGTGTAGTTTTTCAGTGTTTCTATTGTACTTCTTTGTTCTACTGTGAATGCTTGTAAGAAAATGAATCTCATGAAAATAATGACATGATAATAAATTAACTTTGAACTTTGAGGTAAGTTATTCACACTCAATTCTCATCAGATGCTAGCAGGATAGATACAAGCCACTAAAATGGGATAGTTTGCGTGGGAATGAGAGGACCAGAGGGAAGGAGTTCCAATGTGCAGAAAATCACTTGGTTGTATTGAATTGAATTTATTACTTACATCCTTCACATACATGAGGAGGAAAAATCTTTATGTTACGTCTCAGTCTGAATGTGCAATGTGCAATTCATAGTAATTTATAATAAATTGCATGTACAACAGCACAGTCAATATAGCATAGAAATATAGTTGTATCAGTGTGAATTAATCAGTCTGATGGCCTGGTGGAAGAAGCTGTCACGGAGCCTGTTGGTCCTGGCTTTTATGCTGTGGTACCGTTTCCCAGATGGTAGCAGCTGGAACAGTTTGTGGTTGGGGTGACTCAGTTCCCCAATGATCCTTCTGGCCCTTTTTACACACCTGTCTTTGTAAATGTCCAGAATAGTGGGAAGTTCATTAACACTCTCAGATGTGCTGGGATGTCCACACCACTCTCTGCAGGGTTCTGTGATTGAGGAAAGTATAGTTCCCATACCAGGCAGTGATGCAGCCAGTCAGGATGCTCTCAGTCGTGCCCCTATAGAAAGTTCTTAGGATCTGGGGGCCCATACCAAACTTCTTCAACTGTCTGAGGTGAAAGAGGCACTGTTGTGCATTTTCACCACAGAGCCGGTATGTACAGACCATGTGAGATCCTTGGTGATGTTTATGCTGAGGAACTTAAAGCTGTTCACTCTCTCAACCCCAGATACATTGATGTCTCCACTCCTCCTGTAGTCCACAACCAGCTCCTTTGTTTTTGCCACATTGAGGGAGAGGTTGTTTACTTGACACCACTGTGTCAAGGTGATGACTTATTCTCTGTAGGCTGCCTCATTATTATTTGAGATTTGGCCAATCAGTGTAGTATCATCAGTAAATTTAATTAGCAGATTAGAGCTGTGGGTGGCAAGACAGTCATGGGTATACAGAGAGTAAAGGAGGGGGCTTAGGACACAGCCCCGAGAGGCACCTGTATTGAGGGTCAGAGGGGCAGAAGTGAGGGAGCCCACTCTTACCACCTGCCGGCAATCTGACAGGAAGTCCAGGATCCAGCTACACAAGACAGGGTGAAGGTCGAGGTCTCTGAGCTTCTTGTCGAGCCTGGAGGGAATTACGGTGTTGAATGCTGAATTGTAGTCCAAGAACAGCATTCTCACATAAGCGTCCCTCTTCTCCAGATGTGTAGAGCTATGGTTATTGCATCATCTGTCGATCGTTTGTGTTGGTAGGTGAATTGCAGAGGGTCCAGTGTGGGTGGTAGCAAGCTGCAGATGTAATTCTTGACCAGCCTCTCAAAGCATTTGCTTATTATTGAGGTGAGTGCGACAGGACACCAGTCGTTCAAACAAGAAGGGCACAGAGAAGTTTAAGACGCTTGGAGCCTGCAGCTGTCACCATGAATGTGGCTGTCTGAACACAAGGACCAGGCAAACCTACTGTAATCATTAAAATAAATCTACCGCTCAGAAAGGGGTCAATGGGCCCATCCTAAGCTCTTATCCTGTCCCCCTGCTTTCTGTCTACTAAAATCTATCCTCCTTCACTCCAAAGAGAAAGGCCGTAGCTTGCTTAGCCCCCTCTCATAAGATAAGCTCTCTAGTTAGTTCAGATGTAAATTTTTCCCAGTTATTTGTAATAATTTTGAAACAGGAGCTGTGTTGACCCCTAGGAAAATGCCATAAGTAATTATTTTTATGCTTGTTTGCTGAGAATTTCAATGTTGCAAGAAATATTGAACTGTGGACTCCTGAGGATATTCATATTCAATGTGTTTCAGCATGAAAATGAGACATAATCTCACAAATATTTACCCCCAAAGTACTTTGTTTGTTGATCCATTGTACACACTGATTTTTCTTTGGAACAAAGGGCTTGACAATGTTATAATCATAAGGTCATAGAGCACTAACAGCACAGAAATAGGCCCTTTAGTCCATCTAGTCTGTGCCAAATTTTTATTCTGCCTAGTCCCATCCACCTGGACCTATTTATTTTTGAGATAAAGCGCGAATACTCCCTTCCGGCCCCTCGAACCGTGCTGCCCAACAATCCCCCGATTTAATCCCAGCCTAATCACAGGACAATTTACAATGACCCACTAATCTACCAACCGGTATGTCTTTGGACTGTGGGAGGAAACCGGAGCACCTGGAGGAAACCCATGCAGTCACTGGGAGAATGTACAATCTCCTTACAGGCAGCAACAGGAATTGAACCCGGGTTGCTAGCACTGTAAAGGGTTGTGCTGTGTGACCATTGTCCTCCATATCCTTCCCATCCATGCACTTATCCAAACTTCCTTTAAATGTCGTAATTGAACTCACACCCACCACTTCCCTTGGCAGCTCCTCCCACACATTTACCACCCTCTGAGTGAAGAAGTTCGTAAAAAGATTAATTTTGGCACATGCCACTGAGCATATTTCAATGTAATTTCTGTTCTTTTATATTTGTAAGTAATCAAGGAAGATTTGACACACACATCTTCTGTGATGATGGTGGTCCACTAATTTTGTTTAAAGTGATATTGATCATTTTGAGCATGATTATGGTGTCAAAATTTATATAATTTATATGAGCATGCTTCATTGCTTCTCTGGCTGCCATGGAAAATGAGAGGGAGGTTTGTGAAAGAACTGGAATACCTATCATATTGAGGAATGTGAGCACATGTGAACACACAGTGTACGTGGAAACTGTACAGATTCATAGAAGCATTAAAAACCTACAGCACAATACAGGCCTTTCGGCTCACAATGCTGTGCCAAACATGTCCTTACCTTAGAAATTACCTAGGGTTACCCATAGCCCTCTATTTTTCTAAGCTCTATGTACCTATTCAGGAGTCTCTTAAAAGACCCTATCGTATCCGCTTCCACCACTGTCACCGGCAGCCCATTCCACACAATCACCACTCTCTGCGTAAAAAACTTACCTATGACATCTCCTCTGTACCTTCTTCTAAGCACCTTAAAACTGTGCCCTCCCGTACTAGCTATTTTAGCCCTGGGAAAAAGCCTCTGACTATCCACACGATCAATGCCTCTCATTATCTTGTACACCTCTATCAGATCACCTCTCATCCTTCGCTGCTCCAAGGAGAAAAGGCCAAGTTCACTCAACCTGTCTTCACAAGGCATGCTCCCCAATCAACATCCTTGTAAATCTCCTCTGCACCCTTTCTATGGTTTCCACATCTTTCTGTAGTGAAGCAACCAAAATTGAGCACAGTACTCCAAGTGGGGTCTGACTAGGGTCCTATATAGCTGCAACATTACCTCTCAGCTCCTAAACTCAATCCCACAACTGATGAAGGCCAATACACCGTATGCCTTCTTAACCACAGAGTCAACCTGTGCAGCAGCTTTGAGTGTCCTATGGACACAGATCCCAAGATCCCTCTGATCCTCCACACTGCCAAGAGTCTTACCATTCATACTATATTCTGCCATCATATTTGACCTACCAAAATGAACCACCTCACACTTATCTGGGTTGAACTCCATCTGCCACTTCTCAGCCCAGTTCTGCATCCTATCAATGTCCCGCTGTAACCTCTGACAGCCCTCCACACTATCCACAACACCCCCAACCTTTGTGTCATCAGCAAATATACTAACCCATCTCTCCACTTCTTCATCCAGGTAGTGATAAAAATCACGAAGAGTAGGGGTCCCAGAACAGATCCCTGAGGCACACCACTGGTCACCAACCTCCATGTAGAATATGACCCATCTACAACCACTCTTCGTCTTTTGTGGGCAAGCCAGTTCTGGATCCACAAAGAAATGTCCCCTTGGATCCCATATCTCCTTACTTTCTCAATAAGTTTTGCATGGGGTACCTTGTCAAATGCCTTGCTGAAATCCATCTACTGCTCTACCTTCATCAATATGTTTAGTCACATCCTCAAAAAATTAAATCAGGCTCATAAGGCACGACCTGCCCTTGACAAAGCCATGCTGAATATTCCTAATCATGTTATGCCTCTCCAAATGTTCAGAAATCCTGCCTCTCAGGATCTTTTCCATCAACTTACCAACCACTGAAGTAAGACTCACAGGTCTATAATTTCCTAGACTATCTCTACTCCCTTTCTTGAATAAGGGAACGACATCCACAACCCTCCAATCCTCCAGAACCTCTCATGATTCAAAAAAAAATATTCGGGGTTTGATGCCACAGATCAGAGCCTGAAGGTTGATTGGAAGTTTGGAAGTCAAAACCGGATGGATGAAGACCAGAGACTGGAGGCTGTGGGCCTGTTCTGGAGTTGGAGGACTGTCTGTATGTATGGATGGGTGGGAGGTAGGGAGGAAAAGGGCTTATTTTGCTGTTGTTGTTTTGTTGCTTGTTGTGTTCTGTGTTGTTCTGCTGAGCATTGCGGGTATGCTATGTTGGCACCGGAATGTGTGGTGACACTTGTGGGCTGCCCCCAGCACGTCCTTAGGTTGTGTTGGTTGTTAATGCACATGACGCATTTCAATGTATGTTTTGATGCTGCTGCCCCTTGCTCTCCGATTTTTTTGGGCTTAATAAGTGGACATTTCACTGCCATCGTTTTCTCTAAGGTTTTATCCCTTATCCTGAATTAATTGATTCATGCTAAGATATGGTTTCTTGGGTTCTGTTAACCTTTGTCCGGGTCACCCAAGTGACCATACTTTGCATGCAAGGACAAACGGTGAGAGCACAGCATCCACAGCAGCATTTTACATTCACACAGTCCCTCAAACCTACTGTAAAGTTCTGCAGTGATTACCATTATTGTCATTAAATGAAAAAGTGTTATTAAGTCACACAGAGAGATATTGAGACGAATGACTAAAAGGTTGGTTAAAGGAGCACCTTAATGGAGAGAGAGGAGTTGAAAGCATTGTTGTTAATGTTTGATCATTAAAACCAGGAGAGCACAAGATACTTGAATCAAAGGCGTTAATAAAATTAAACATTATGCTGGATTCTGCGAGGATCGCGTGAATGAACCTGGTGTTCTAACATTCATCTCCAGCAAACAGGAATTAGGAGTGGGACTCAGAATCAGAATCAGGTTTATTGTCACTGACATTAGTCATGAAATGTGTTGTTTTGTAGCAGGAGTACAATGCAGGTATAATAAATTAAAGGGTCAACACCGTATCTGTGTTTGAAGACAACCTGTAACACACAAGAATTTGGGTTGTGAATGTTACTGACTTTCTCAACAGTAAATCTTTAAATAAAATGCTTGTTTGCCTGTAACAAACTGAGAAGATTTGGGCCCCTTATCTAAGAAATGATGTGCTGACATTGGAGAGAGTCCAGAGAAGGTTCACAAGAATGTTTCTGGGAATGAAATAGTTAATGTATGAGGAGCGTTTGATGGCTCTAGGTCTGCAGCCACTGGAGTTTAAAAGAATGGAAGTGAGGATCTCATTGAAACCTTTCGAATATTGAAAGGCCTAGATAGAATGAATGCAGAAAGGATGTTTCATAGTCATAGTCATACTTTATTGATCCCGGGGGAAATTGGTTTTCGTTACAGTTGCACCATAAATAATAAATAGTAATAAAACCATAAATAGTTAAATAGTAATATGTAAATTATGCCAGTAAATTATGAAATAAGTCCAGGACCAGCCTATTGGCTCAGGGTGTCTGACCCTCCAAGGGAGGAGTTGTAAAGTTTGATGGCCACAGGCAGGAATGACTTCCTATGACGCTCTGTGTTGCATCTCGGTGGAATGAGTCTCTGGCTGAATGTACTCCTGTGCCCACCCAGTACATTATGTAGTGGGTGGGAGACATTGACCAAGATGGCATGCAACTTAGACAGCATCCTCTTTTCAGACACCAACGTGAGAGAGTCCAGTTCCATCCCCACAACATCACTGGCCTTATGAATGAGTTTGTTGATTCTGTTGGTGTCTGCTACCCTCAGCCTGCTGCCCCAGCACACAACAGCAAACATGATAGCACTGGCCACTACAGACTCATAGAACATCCTCAGCATCGTCCGGCAGATGTTAAAGGACCTCAGTCTCCTCAGGAAATAGAGACGGCTCTGACCCTTCTTGTAGACAGCCTCAGTGTTCTTTGACCAGTCCAGTTTATTGTCAATTCGTATCCCCAGGTATTTGTAATCCTCCACCATGGAGGATTACAAATACCAATCATGGGAGAGTCAAGGACTGCTTCTATGTCTTATAGTCTTATGATCAATAAGCTGTCCAAACAGAAACCTTGCAAATACCAGTAAATTAAGTTCAGATTCAGGTTAAGATTTAGATTCAGATTCAGTTTCAATTCAGATTGAGGTTCAGATTTGGGCTCAGATTCACATTCAGATTCAGTTTCAATTCAGATTCAGATTCAAACTCAGATTCAGATTCAGATTCAGATTCACTTATCACATGTACACCAAAACATATAGTGAAGTGTGTCTTTTGTGTCAACATGCAACACAATGCCTGCAAGTGTCGCCACACATTTCATAGCATGCCATGGCCACAATGCTCAGCAGAACGACACAAACAACAACAGCACAGGCAGCAACATAGCATACTCATCCACAAAGGTTGACGTCATGTACTAAACTCAAATTCTTTATGTTGTTATAAAGGCAAGAGACATCAGAGACCTTCAGGAACTGAATTGTTTGTCTCAGGATGCTACATATGCAGATTAAGGATTCCACCAACCGCTTACTGTGCAGACTTCTGAAATGGATTATTTGACTTTGGTGAGACTCCTGAGAATTTGAAAGTGAAGTGATTCACTTTGGAAGGTTGAATTTGAAGGCAGAAAACAGGGGTAATGGTACGATTCTTAGGAGAGTGGACAAACAGAGGGATCTTAGGGTCTATATCCAAAGGTCACTCAAAATTGCCATGCAAGTTGATAGGATACTTAAGATGGCATATGGTGCATTGGCCACCATTAGTTGGGAGATTGAGTTCAAGAGCTGAAGGATAACGTTGCAACTCTATAAAACTTTGGTGAGACCATGCTTGAAGGATTGTGTTCAACACTGGTCACCTCGTTTTAAGATGGATGTGGAAGCTTTAGAGAGGGTGCAGAGGAATTTTTTTCAGGATGCTGCCTGTATTAGAGAACATGTCTTATGAGAATAGATTGACTCATAAGTGAAGGAGAATGAGATGTAAATCGATAGAGGTGTATAAACTGATAGGAGACAAAGATCAAGTGGATAGTCAGAGATATTTTCTCAGGATGGAAATATGAAGAGGCATAATTTTAAGGTGATTGGAGGAAAGTATAGGGGGACAATAGAGATTTTTTTTACATGGGTAGTGGTAAGTTTGTGGAACGTGCTGCCAAGGGTGGTGATAGAGGCAGATACTTAGGGGCATTTAAGAAATTCTTAGATAGGCATATGGATGATAGAAAAATGGAGGGCAATGTAGAAGGGAAGGGTTAGATTGATCTTCGAGTAGGTTAAAGGTTCGGCAGAACATTGTGGGCTAAAAGGCCAGTACTGTGTTGTAATGTTGTTTGTTATGTGTAATTTCGATGAAGAGCTCAGAATCCTGCATATCTTTCTCAAACAGAGTTTTGTGACATTTCATTTTGATTTTCTGAAATAAATCCCATTGATGAGTTTGCTGCACAGCTTTTGTATTGCATCTTCCAGTCATACACATCGACGTCAACATTACAGGTCTCACTTTAGATATATTAATCCTTACCTTTTCGTTACTAACTTTCATTCCTATTTTGGCAATAAGTGTAAAACAAATGTATACACAGTGAGCATACAATAATTAGAAATACATGGCATGGTTCAGGGTGAAAGGTGAAATATTTAAGGGGAAACTCTTCACTCAGAGGGTGATGAGAGGGTGGAATGAGCTGCCAGCAGAAATGGTAGATGTGGGTTTGATCTCAACATTTAAGAGAAGTTTGGATAGGTACATGGATGGGAGGGGTATGGAGGGATACGGTCAAAGTAAAGCAAAATTTATTATCAGAGTACATACATGTCACCACATACAACCCTGAAATTCTTTTTCTGCAGGCATATTTAGCAAATCTATAGAACAATAACTGTAAACAGTAAGCATCAGGAACTGTTAACTGTAGACAAACTGTGCAAATGCAGATATAAATAAATAGCAATAAATAACAAGCATGAAATAACAAAATATAACAGAGTCCTTAAATGAGTGTAGTCATCCCCTTTTGTTCAAGAGGTTGAGAGGTAGTAACTGTTCTTGAGACACTTGTACCTTCTACCTGATGGCAACAAGGAGAAAAGAGCATGGCCCAGGTGGTGAGGATCTTTGATGATGGATGCTGCTTTCCTATGGCAATGTTTCATGTGGATGTACTCAATTGTTGGGAGGGTTTTATCCGTGATGTACTGGGTCAAATCCACTGCCTTTTGTACGATTTTCCACTCAAAGGCATTGGTGCTCCCATACCAGGCCATAGTGCAGCCAGTCAGCACACTTTCTACCACATGTCTACAGATCCTGATTCTGATTCTAAACCTGATTCAGATTCTGAAATTTGCTAAGGTTTTTGATGACATGCTCCGCAGATTCCTGAGGAAGTAGAGGCACCGTTGTGCTTTCTTCACAATAATATTTATATGATTGGTCCAAGACAGGTCCTGCGAGATAGTGACACCGAGGAATTTGAAGTTACTGATCTTCTCCTCCTCTGATCCTCTAATGATTACTGGCTCATGAACCTCTGGTTTCCCTCTCCTGAAGGTCCACAATCAGTTCCTTGGTCTTATTGATATTTACTGAAAGGTTGTTATTATTGCACCACTCACCCAGATTTTCAATCTCCCTCCTGTATGCTGACTCATCACGACCTTTGATACAGCTCACAGCAGTCTTGTCATCACTGAAAGAAAGAAAATCACTGGTGGACTTAAACCAACGACTGGGACTTAATTGGTGAGTGACATGAGTGGCCAATATTAAGAAAAGGGTCTTTTAAGAAATATTAAGAATATTAAGAAAATAAAATATTTACATATTTTGGCCTTTAGCTCTCTTATAGCTAGGAGGGTGCTTTTGTTTAAATGGAAAGAGGTTTTTCCTCCTACTCATGCTCAATGGTTATGCGACGTTACGTCATGCTTAGATTTAGAGAATATTCGTTGTGCAATTTCTGAATCTCATCAAGAATATGGGGTAATGAGATTGTTATTATGAATAGGTATAATGTAATTGTTAGTTTTAAAATCTTTTTTGACCTTTTATATATACTTTCTTGTACTCTGTATTCTTCTATGTAGAAACTAATAAAGATATTGGAAAGAAAAAAAAGGGTCTTAAGGAGGACTACAGGTTGTGTTTTGGTGGGTTTAAATCAGACAATTTGCCCAGGTTGTGATTGGGGCCTCCTGTATTCAGTATCAGGGAATCACTGGTCACAATTTGTGGACTGAGAGCTGGGAAGGTGGATTGAAGTTAGATGCCTCTTCTTGGTGTACTGGACACAACAGCTTCATTTTTGCACTGCAGACTTAACAAGCCAGAAACTACTTAGGAGGAATTCAAAGTTCAAAGCACATTTATTAACAAAGTATGTATGCTATATACAACTTTGAGATTCATCTCCTTACAGGCAGCCACAAACAAAGAAACCCAGTAGATCCCATTAAAAAAGACCACCAAACACCCAATGTGCAGAAAAAAACCCAAATCACTCAGTCTTGCTGCTCCCTCTCACAAAAAAGATAAAGATAAAGATTAGCCCTATATGTGACACGTACGTATATCAAAACATCAAAACATACAGAGAAATGTGTCATTTTCGTCAATGACCAACACAGTCTGAGATGTGCTGGGAGCAGCCCACAAGTGTTACTACGCTTCTGGCACCTACATCGAATGCTTACAACTCACTAACCCTAACCCTAACCCATATGTCCTTGGAAGGTGGGAGGAAACCAGAGCACCCAAGGAAGAGATTGAAAGAAAACCTTCTACATGCTTGATTTATTATCCATCTCAATCCCATTCTCCTGCCTTCCCCCAAACTGTATTGCGTAATACCATGCACAGGGCAAAGTTAGCTTCTAAAGGTTGTTCAGTCTGTATATTGTTCACTTCTTACCTTTGCATGGTGTTCACATTGCAAGTGATAGCAAGAGTTTTAATACATGTAAGCTTGGTGGGATACATTTTTAATCAATTAGCAACAATCACTGATTTCACTTCAGATTCAAAATTAATGAAGAAGCATTTCCATTAGTGATAATCGGAATTCATTAATAAATCAACAACATGCAAATCTTTTAAAACAGAGTAAGCAGCATGAGGAGCTGAAAAATTTACATTTTTCATCTGATTGGCTCATTACAGGAAGGATGTGGAAGCTTTAAGAGGGTGCAGAGGAGATTTACCAGGAAGCTGCCTGGAGTAGAGGGCATGTTTTATGAGGATAGGTTGAGCAAGTTAGGGCCTTTCTCTCTGGAGTGAAGGAGGGTGAGAGGTATTGATAGAGGTGTGCAAGATGATAAGAGGCACAGATAAGAATGTCTAGCCAGAGACATTTAAGGTGATTGGAGGAAAGTATGGGGGGGGGGATGTCAGAGGGAATGGTATATGCATGGAATACCCAGTGGGGTGGTGATAGAAACATAGAAACGTAGAAAATAGGTGCAGGAGTAGGCCATTCGGCCCTTCGAGCCTGCACCGCCATTTATTATGATCATGGCTGATCATCCAACTCAGAACCCAGCCCCAGCCTTCCCTCCATACCCCCTGACCCCCCATAGCCACAAGGGCCATATCTAACTCCCTCTTAAATATAGCCAATGAACTGGCCTCAACTGTTTCCTGTGGCAGAGAATTCCACAGATTCACCACTCTCTGTGTGAAGAAGTTTTTCCTAATCTCGGTCCTAAAAGGCTTCCCCCTTATCCTCAAACTGTGACCCCTCGTTCTGGACTTCCCCAACATCGGGAACAATCTTCCTGCATCTAGCCTGTCCAATCCCTTTAGGATCTTATACGTTTCAATCAGATCCCCCCTCAATCTTCTAAATTCCAACGAGTACAAGCCCAGTTCATCCAGTCTTTCTTCATATGAAAGTCCTGCCATCCCAGGAATCAATCTGGTGAACCTTGTTTGTACTCCCTCTATGGCAAGGATGTCTTTCCTCAGATTAGGGGACCAAAACTGCACACAATACTCCAGGTGTGGTCTCACCAAGGCCTTGTACAACTGCAGTAGTACCTCCCTGCTCCTGTACTCGAATCCTCTCGCTATAAATGCCAGCATACCATTCGCCTTTTTCACCGCCTGCTGTACCTGCATGCCCACTTTCAATGACTGGTGTATAATGACACCCAGGTTTCGTTGCACCTCCCCTTTTCCTAATCGGCCACCATTCAGATAATAATCTGTTTTCCTATTTTTGCCACCAAGGTGGATAACTTCACATTTATCCACATTAAATTGCATCTGCCATGAATTTGCCCACTCACCCAACCTATCCAAGTCACCCTGCATCCTCTTAGCATCCTCCTCACAGCTAACACTGCGGCCCAGCTTCGTGTCATCCGCAAACTTGGAGATGCTGCATTTAATTCCCTCGTCCAAGTCATTAATATATATTGCAAACAACTGGGGTCCCAGCACTGAGCCTTGCGGTACCCCACTAGTCACCGCCTGCCATTTTGAAAAGGTCCCGTTTATTCCCACTCTTTGCTTCCTGTCTGCTAACCAATTCTCCATCCACATCAATACCTTACCCCCAATACCGTGTGCTTTAAGTTTGCACACTAATCTCCTGTGTGGGATCTTGTCAAAAGCCTTTTGAAAATCCAAATATACCACATCCACTGGTTCTCCCCATCCACTCTACTGGTTACATCCTCAAAAAATTCTATGAGACTCGTCAGACATGATTTTCCTTTCACAAATCCATGCTGACTTTGTCCAATGATTTCACCGCTTTCCAAATGTGCTGTTATCGCATCTTTGATAACTGACTCCAGCAGTTTCCCCACCACCGACGTTAGGCTAACCGGTCTATAATTCCCCAGTTTCTCTCTCCCTCCTTTTTTAAAAAGTGGGGTTACATTAGCCACCCTCCAGTCCTCAGGAACTAGTCCAGAATCTAACAAGTTTTGAAAAATTATCACTAATGCATCCACTATTTCTTGGGCTACTTCCTTAAGCACTCTAGGATGCAGACCATCTGGCCCTGGGGATTTATCTGCCTTCAATCCCTTCAATTTACCCAACACCACTTCCCTACTAACATGTATTTCGCTCAGTTCCTCCATCTCACTGGACCCTCTGTCCCCTACTATTTCTGGAAGATTATTTATGTCCTCCTTAGTGAAGACAGAACCAAAGTAATTATTCAATTGGTCTGCCATGTCCTTGCTCCCCATAATCAATTCACCTGTTTCTGTCTGTAGGGGACCTACATTTGTCTTTACCAGTCTTTTCCTTTTTACATATCTATAAAAGCTTTTACAGTCAGTTTTTATGTTCCCTGCCAGTTTTCTCTCATAATCTTTTTTCCCTTTCCTAATTAAGCCCTTTGTCCTCCTCTGCTGAACTCTGAATTTCTCCCAGTCCTCAGGTGAGCCACTTCCTCTGGCTAATTTGTATGCTTCTTCTTTGGAATTGATACTATCCCTAATTTCTCTTGTCAGCCACGGGTGCACTACCTTCCTTGATTTATTCTTTTGCCAAACTGGGATGAACAATTGTTGTAGTTCATCCATGCAACCTTTAAATGCTTGCCATTGCATATCCACCGTCAATCCTTTAAGTGTCATTTGCCAGTCTATCTTAGCTAATTCACGTCTCATACCTTCAAAGTTACCCCTCCTTAAGTTCAGAACCTTTGTTTCTGAATTAACTATGTCACTCTCCATCTTAATGAAGAATTCCACCATATTACGGTCACTCTTACCCAAGGGGCCTCTCACGACAAGATTGCTAATTAACCCTTCCTCATTGCTCAAAACCCAGTCCAAAATAGCCTGCTCTCTAGTTGGTTCCTCGACATGTTGGTTCAAAAAACCATCCCGCATACATTCCAAGAAATCCTCTTCCTCAGCACCTTTACCAATTTGGTTCACCCAATCTACATGTAGATTGAAGTCATCCATTATAACTGCTGTTCCTTTATTGCACACATTTCTAATTTCCTGTTTAATACCATCTCCGACCTCACTACTACTGTTAGGTGGCCTGTACACAATTCCCACCAGCTTCTTCTGCCCCTTAGTGTTACGCAGCTCTACCCATATCGATTCCACATCTTCCCGGCTTATGTCCTTCCTTTCTATTGCGTTAATCTCTTCTTTAACCAGCAACGCCACCCCACCTCCCCTTCCTTCATGTCTATCCCTCCTGAATATTGAATATCCCTGAACGTTGAGCTCCCATCCTTGGTCACCCTGGAGCCATGTCTCTGTGATCCCAACTATATCATAATCATTAATAACAATCTGCACTTTCAATTCATCCACCTTATTACGAATGCTCCTTGCATTGAGACACAAAGCCTTCAGGCGCTCTTTTACAACTCTCTTAGCCCTTATACAATTATGTTGAAAAGTGTCCCTTTTTTATGCTTGCCCTGGATTTGTCGGCCTGCCACTTTTACTTTTCTCCTTTGTACTTTTTGCTTCTACCCTCACTTTACACCCCTCTGTCTCTCTGCACTGGTTCCCATCCCTCTGTTGTGAACTAACCTCCTCACGCCTAGCCTCTTTAATTTGAAGCAGATATATTAGGAATATTTAAGAAATTCTTCTATAAGGACATGGACGATAGAAAAACGGAGGGCTATGTAGGAAGAAAGAGTTAGATTGATCTTAGAGTAGGTTAAAATATTGGCACACCATTGCGGGCAGAAGAGCCATACTTTTAATCACCTTAAAATTATGGCCTGTGGTATTAGCCATTTCTGCCATGAGAGTAAGTCATTGGCTATCCACTCAACCTATGCTTCATATCATCTTGTACACCTCTGTCACGTCACCTCTCATCCTATGTTCACTCCAGAGAGTAAAGCTGTGCTATTCTATGTTCAAATTTGTTTTCATATTAAAAAGCAGCCAAATAACGATTTAAAGCAGGTAGCATTTATTTAACTGACTTGTGCAGATTCATATTTGAATATGTAAATAAAAGCAGAAAGTACAGTTAACTGTAGGCCTCTTAATCACATTGAAGTACAGAGGGATTTTGGTGTCCAACTGCATAGCTCACTGAAAGTGGATAAGTTGGCAAAAACGAGTATGTAATACTTACCTTCACTGAGCATGAGTGGAGAAGTCGTGCTGCAGCTGAATAGAACTTCATTCAGACTGCACTTTTAATATTGTATATGGTTCTGTTTGCCCTTTGGAGTCATAGAGTCATAGAAAACTACAGCAATGAAACAGGCCCTCCAGCCTGTGCTGAACCATTTAAACTGCCTAGCCCCATCTACCTGGACTGGGATCATACCCCTCCATCCACATACCTATCCAAAATTCTCTTGTGTTGAAGCCAAAATCACATCCGCCACTTATGCTGGCACTCTCACCACTGTCTGACTGAAGGAGTTTCCCCTCACACTCCATTAAACATTTGATCTTTTTCCTCAGTGGAAAAAGCCTGCTTGTATTTACCCGTATGGGTCCTAGCTATGCCTGCCTTTTTGTTGGCTTTGTGGAATAATCTATGTTCCATGCCTATTCTGGTATCTGTCCCCCACTTTTCCTTCGCTACATCAACGACTGCATTGGCGCTGCTTCCTGCACGCATGCAGAACTCGTTGACTTTATTAACTTTGCCTCCAATTTTCACCCTGCCCTCAAGTTTATCTGGTCCATTTCCGACACCTCCCTCCCCTTTCTAGATCTTTCTGTCTCTGTCTCTGGAGACAGCTTATCCACTGATGTCTATTATAAGCCTACTGACTCTCACAGCTATATGGACTATTCCTCTTCTCACCCTGTCTCTTGCAAAAACGCCATCCCCTTCTCGCAATTCCTCCATCTCCGCCGCATCTGCTCTCAGTATGAGGCTTTTCATTCTAGGACGAGGGAGCTGTCTTCCTTTTTTAAAGAAAGGGGCTTCCCTTCCTCCACTATCAACTCTGCTTTTAAACGCATCTCCCCCATTTCACGTACATCTGCTCTCACTCCATCCTCCCGCCACCCCACCAGGAATTGGGTTCCCCTGGTCCTCACCTACCACCCCACCAGCCTCCGGGTCCAACATATTATTCTCCGTAACTTCCGCCACCTCCAACGGGATCCCACCACTAAGCACATCTTTCCCTCCCCTCCTCTCTCTGCATTCTGCAGGGATCGCTCCCTACACAACTCCCTTGTCCATTCGTCCCCCCCATCCCTCCCCACTGATCTCCCTCCTGGCACTTATCCGTGTAAGCGGAACAAGTGCTACACATGCCCTTACACTTCCTCCCTTACCACCATTCAGGGCCCCAAACAGTCCTTCCAGGTGAGGCAACACTTCACCTGTGGGTCGGCTGGGGTGATATACTGTGTCCGGTGCTCCCGATGTGGCCTTTTATATATTGGCGAGACCCGACGCAGACCGGGAGACCGCTTTGCTGAACATCTACGCTCTGTCCGCCAGAGAAAGCAGGATCTCCCAGTGGCCACACATTTTAATTCCACATCCCATTCCCATTCTGACATGTCTATCCACGGCCTCCTCTACTGTAAAGATGAAGCCACACTCAGGTTGGAGGAACAACACCTTATATTCCGTCTGGGTAGCCTCCAACCTGATGGCATAAACATCGACTTCTCTAACTTCCGCTAAGGCCCCACCTCCCCCTCATACCCCATCTGTTACTCATTTTTATGCACACATTCTTTCTCTCACTCTCCTTTTTCTCCCTCTGTCCCTCTGAATATACCTCTTGCCCATCCTCTGGGTCACCCCCCCCCCTTGTCTTTCTTCCCGGACCTCCTGTCCCATGATCCTCTCATATCCCTTTTGCCAATCACCTGTCCAGCTCTTGGCTCCATCCCTCCCCCTCCTGTCTTCTCCTATCATTTTGCATCTCCCCCTCCCCCTCCAGCTTTCAAATCCCTTACTCACTCTTCCTTCAGTTAGTCCTGACGAAGGGTCTCGGCCTGAAACGTCGACTGTACCTCTTCCTACAGATGCTGCTTGGCCTGCTGCTTTCACCAGCAACTTTGATGTATGTATTTACCCCTTATAATCTTGTGTAAATCTTCCCTTTTTTTTATTCTATGGAATAAAGTTATATAACCTATTCAATCTTTCCTTACAACTCAGGTCCTCCAGTCCTAGCAACATCCTTGTGAATTTTATCTGTACTCTTTCAAACTTATTTACATTTTTCTTGTAGGTAGGTGACCAAAACGACACACAATGCTCCTAATTGGGCCTCACCAACGTCTTATAGAACTTCAACATAACATCCCAATTCCTGTACTCAATACTTTGATTTATGAAGGCCAATGTGCCAAAACCTTTCTTTATGATCCTACCTACTGGTAAAGCCATTTTCAATGAATTATGGACATGTATTCCTAGATCTCTTTGTTCTCGCACACTCCTCAGTGCCCTACAATTCACTGTGTAAGACCAACCCTGGTTGGTTCTCCCAAAGTGCAATATCTCACACTTGTCTACATTAAATTCCATCTGCCATTTTTAGCCCATTTTTCCAGCTGGTCTAGATCCTGCTGCAAGCTTTGATAGTCTTCCTTGCTGTCCACTATACCCCCAATCTTGGTGTCATCAGCAAATTTGCTGATACCACATTCACCACAATATCATCCAGATCATTGATATAGATGACAAACAACAATGGACCCAGCACCGATCCCTGCAGCACACTACAGTGATCTGGCCTAGCATGCTGCGTTCCACCAGCATTTTGTGCGTGAATTTCCAGCATCTGCAGATTTTCTCATGTTTGCACCTCTGCTACGACTCTCTGGCTTCTCCTGCAAAGCCAATGTCTAATCCAGTTTACTACCTCATATTGAATGCTGAGCGACTGAACCTTCCTGACCAACCTCCTGTGCGGGACCTTGTCAAATGCCTTGCTAAAGTCTATTTAGACAACATCCACTGCCTTGCCTTCATCAACTTTCCTGGTGGCATCCTCAAAATACTCTAAGATTGGCCAGACATGACCTACTGCACCATGTTCAAAGCCGTGCTGACGATCCCTAATCAAAGTACTCACATATCCAGTCCCTTAAAATACCTTCCAATAACTTTCAACTACTGATGTCTGGCTGACTTACCTATAATTCATTGGTTTATTCTTCGAGCTTTTCTTAAACCACAGAACAACATTAGATATCCTCCAGTGTTCCAGTACCTCAGCTGTCACTAAGGATTTAAATATGTCTGCTAGGGCCTCTGCAATTTCTGCACTTGCCTCCCACAAGAACCAAGGGAACATCTTATCAAGCCCTGTGGATTTGTTCACCCTAATTTGCCTCAAGACAGCAAACAACTCCTCATCTGTGATCTGTCTCAGGTCCATGACCTCACTGCTGATTTGCCCCTTCCTCTATAGACTCTGTGTCTAAATACTAAATACAGATTGAAAAAATCCATTTAAGATCTCCCCCATCTCTTTTGGCTCCACATCTAGATTACCATTCTGACCTTCCAGAGGACCAATTTTGTCCCTTGCAATTCTTTTGCTGTTAACATATTTGTAGGATTCTCCTTCACCTTGTTTGCTAGAGTAACCTCATGCCTTCTTTTAGCCTTCCTGATTTCTTTCTTAAGTGTTCTCGTGTATTTCTTATACTCCTCAAGTATATTATTTGTTCCTACCTGCCTAAACCTGATACTGTATACATCTCCTTTTTGTTTTCTGAACTGGGGCCTCAATATCTCGAAAACCAATGTTCCCTTTGGGGACTTTGGGGTTCTAACATTGAAATGTCACTCATTCTTTGGGGCATTCCACTATTTTTGTGGATATTTGCAAAGAAAAAGAATTTCAGAATGTATATTGTATACATTTCTCTGATATTAAATGTACCTTTGAAACCTATCACCTTTACCTTTTATACTGATGGGCACATACAAACTTTGTACTCTCATTATTTCACTTTTGAAGACCCCCCCACTTACTGTACACCTTTGCCAGAAAACAGCCTGTCCCAACCCACGTTTGCCAGCTCCTTTCAGATACCATCAAAATTTCTCCAATTTAGAATCTCAACCCAAGGACCAGACCTATCCTTTTTCATAATTACCTTCAAATTAGTAGTATAGTGGTCCCTGGATGCAAAGAGTTCCATACACAAAGTTCTGTCACCTACCTTGTCTCATTCCCTAGTAGCAGATCCAGTATCACACAATCTCTCCTTGGGACTTCTATGTATTGATGAAGGAAACTTTCCTGAATGCACTTGACAAATCCTATCCCACCTAGTCCTTTTACAGTATGGGAGTTCCAGACAATATGTGAAAAGTTAAAATCATCTATAATAACAACCTTATGATTCTTATAACAGTGTGCAATTTCTCCACAAATTTGTTCCTCTAAATCCCATGGACTGTTGGGTGGTTTGTAATATAGCCTCATTAACATGGTTTTAACATACCTTTCTTATTTCTCAGTTCCACCTATAAAGCCTCACTAGACAAGATCTCCTGTCTGTTCTGATGGAGCCCTGCCATGACATTTTCCCTGACTAATAACACCACCCCTCCCCCTTTAATCCCTCCCACTCTGTCGCATCTAAAACAACAGAGAACCGGAATATTGAGCTGCCAAATCTGCCTCTCCTGAAACCTAGTTACACTAATGGCTACAATATCATACATGGAGACTTTGGAAAGGGTGCAGACAAGGCTCCCCAGGAAACTGCCTTGATTAGAGGGCATGGAGTTATAAGTAAAGGTTGGATAAATGTAAACTTGTGTTATTCTCTCTAAAAGATCTTTAAATTGTGAGAGACATGGAGTAAATAGTCAGAATCCTTTCCCCAGGATAGAAACATCAAATACCAGAGGATATGCTTTCAAGATTAGAGCAGGAAATGTTAAAAATGATGTGAGGGGCAATTTTTAACAGAGAGGATTGTGGGTGCCTGGAACGGGTTACCGGAGCAGGCAATTTAGTAGAGTGAAAGAAGCTCGTCAATTATCACATGAATATGAAGAGAATGGAGGGAGTTGGAGCTATTCCTTAGGGCCATCTAGTGGACAGAGCTTGCGACTACACTGCGACTATAAATATGGCAAATGCAATCAGAATCAGGTTTATAATCACCATCACCAGCGTGTGTTGTGAAATCTGTTAATTTAGCAGCAGCAGTTCAATGTAATGCATAATATAGAAGAGACTAATTATTTAATACTATTTTAATTTAAAATTGCCATTTGCTGGTTTTGAATTGATCTGAAAAAACGTCTATAGGAGCATGAAATTCTAAACAACAGATAAATATTAACTTTATTTGTCACATGTACATCAAAACATTGAAAGATACAGTGAAATGCATCGTTTGCATCAATGACCAATGTCGAGGATGTGCTGGCCAAGTGTCACCATGGCAACATAGCATGCCTGCACCTTACTAACATTAACCCAGGCAACACACATCAACACACATCAAAGTTGCTGGTGAACGCAGCAGGCCAGGCAGCATCTCTAGGAAGAAGTACAATTGTTTGAATTTTCAGCATCTGCAGAATTCCTCGTGTTAACACTAACCCATACATCTTTGGGATGCAGGAGGAAACTGGAGCACCTGGAGGAAACCGACACAGCCATGTGGAATTGAACGCAGATTGCTGGCTCTGTAAAGTGATGCACTAACTGCTATGCTTCCGTGTTGCTCTCAACTTGTAACGAAGGAGTGTTCTGGCTCCCTACAAAAAAATCACTTAGCAAATATTAGTCAGGTCAACATTTCAGGTCACTGACCTTTGATCAGAACTGGGAGATACTAGAGATAAAATAAGTTATAAGCTGTAGAGAATAGGGTGAGGTGGTATTGGTGATGTGTGGGGCTGTGAGAGGAGGTGGAGGAAAAATGGAGGAAGATTTGTGACTGGGGAGAAAGGCAGAAGAGATTAAATGTTGCACAGGTTCATAGTGCAGGGTGGAAGAGGGATTAGCCAGTAACAAAAGACATGCCTGGAGGAGGTCGAGTGGGAGAAGTATAATGATTATCTTACCAGAAATAAAAATTGGATACCTGGTGTATACATTGCAAAATCTAGAGGTAA
The DNA here is from genome assembly GCF_963921235.1 of Mobula hypostoma. NCBI lineage: Eukaryota > Metazoa > Chordata > Chondrichthyes > Myliobatiformes > Myliobatidae > Mobula > Mobula hypostoma. Next base: position 57,265,308 of record NC_086128.1, on the reverse strand, counting down.
TGGAGTAGGTCTTCCATGGCTTTGAAGTCTGCCCATCTCCACAATGTGGTACCCTACACAGTGCCTTCCACTGGAAGCCTGGTCCTCAGCACCTTATAGGCAGCCCTTAGGCTGGAGATTGAGGTGTCCTTTCTCTGGTTCTATGCACTTTTGTCAGAGTCTGGAGAAGGACAAGTGGTTTAGGAGAATGGGCAAAGAAGTGATAGATAGAATACAGTGCAGCGAACAGTTTGCACATTGGCAGAAGGAATAAAGGTGTAGACTATTGTGAACATTGTTGGGCCCCTTATCTGAGAAAAGATGTGCCGGTATTGGAAAAAGTCCAGAGGAGGTTCACGATAATGATCGCAGATATGAAAAGGTTAACGTATGAGGAGCCTTTGATGAGGAGGGATTTCATTGAAATATATCAAATATTGAAAGGCCTAGATAGAGTGAACATGAAGAGGACGTTTCCAATACTTGGGAGAGTCTAGGGTCAGAGGAAACAGTCTGAGAATAGAAGGCTATCCCTTTGGAAAAGAGAAAAGAGATGAGGAATTTCTCATACAGTGGGTAGTGAATCTGTGGAATTCATTGCTACAGATGCTGTGGAGGCCAAATCATTGAGTATACTTAAAGTGGAGGTTGATAGGTTCTTGATTTGTAAGAATGTCAAAGGTTATAGTGAGAAAGGCAGTAGAGTAGGTTTGAGAGGGAAAATAAATCAGCCATGATGGAATGGTGACACAGACTTGAAGGGATGAATGAGCTAATTCTGTTCCTATGTCTTATGTCTCTAACATCACTGGTGAGGCCAATGTGCAACCACGGGCTCTGCCACAATTGGGACAGTATATTCCTGATCAAGTTGAGTAAGCTGTGTGGGAGATTCTGTGATCCTTCTGCCACCTTCGCTTGGCCTCCCCTGTGGTCCCTTTGGAGCTACTTGAGACTCCAGGTGTTTTCTGAGATACTTTTAGAGAGATCACTGGCAGGGATTCCCATGCCATGGTGAAAATGTTATATTTTGTTAAGGATGCTTTGAAAACATTCATGAAGCCTTCTGGCTGCACTTGCTATGATGGAGTCTGGAACTGAGTGCTTGCTTCATGAACCTGGTGTTAGACATGTGAGTGATACAACCATCCATTGGTAAATCAGTTTATTATTGTCACATCTAAAGGAGCGCTGTCACAGAAAGCAGCATCCATATCAAGGAACCCCACCATCCATCTTCCTTCTCGCTGTTAACATTAAGAAGGGAGTGCAGGAGCCTTAGGTCCCACACCACCAGGTTCAGGAAGTTATTACCCTTTAACCTTCAGGCTTCTGAAATAGCATAGATAATGTCACTCAGCATAACACCAAACTTTCAAGGATTCTACAACTCATGTCTTCAGTATTATTTATTTATCTTTCGATCTATCTATTCATTTGTTTATTATTCTTGTATTTGCACAATCTACCTTCTTTTGCACATTGGTTGTTTGTCAGTCTTTGTGTGTAGTTTTTCATTGATTCTATGGTATTTCTTTGTTCTACAGTGAATGCCTGCAAGAAAATGAATCTCCGGGTTGTTCAAAATTCAAAGTAAATTTATTATCAAAATACATATATGTCACCATATGGAACCCTAAGATTCATTTTCTTGCAGGCATTCAGAGTAGAAGAGAGACATACAACAGAATCACTGAAAAACCACGAAGACTGACAAACATAATGTATAAAAGACAAACTGTGTGCAAATACAAAGACAAACAAACAAACAAATAAATAAACAAATATTGAGTACACAAGTTGTAGACTCCTTGAAAGTGAATCCATAGGTTGTGGCATCAGCTTAGATTTGAGCTGAGTGAAGTTATCCATGCTAGTTCAGGAGTCTGATGTCAGTGGGATCATAATTGTTGCTGAACCTGGTGTGTGGGACCAGTGGCTCCTGTACCTTTTGTCCGATGGTAAATGTCACCATATACAACCTTGAGATTCATTTTCTTGCAGGCATTAGAAAGAAAATAATGAAATAATGAATTTATGAAAAATTATACATAAAGGGTGACAAACAACCAATGTGCGAAGGACAACAAACTATGCAAATACAAAAAAGAACAAGAAAAAAAAAATACTAATAATAAATAAATTAAGTGATAAATATGGAGAAGAGTCCTTGAAAGTGAGTCTATAGATTGTGGGAACAGTTCAGTGGTGGGGCAAGTGAAGTTGAGAGGTTATCCCTTCTGGTTCAACAGCTTGACAGTTGAGGGGTAATAACTGTTCCTGAACCTGGTGGTGCGGGACCTGAGACTCCTGTACCTCCTTCCTGATGGCAGCAATAAGAAGACAACATGTCCTTGATGGTGGGGGTCCTTGATCATGGATGCAGCACTCTTGTGCCAGCGCTCCTTGTAGATGTGCTCAATGGTGGGGTGGATTTCTGAAGATTAACAAGAGCTTTAACAGAGTCACTTGGCATGGAAATAGGCCATTCAGCCCAATTTGTCCATGCTGACCCAGATGTCCATCAGAGTTGGTCTTATTTGCCTGAGTTTGCCCTTGTCCCTTCAAACATTTTCTATGCATATACCTGTCTAATTGTCTTTGCGGGTCCTTGGTGGTTGATGCTGCTTTCTTGTGGCAGCACTCCTTGTGGATGTGCTCAGTGGTGGGGAGGGCTTTTCCTTTTATGGACTGGGCAGTATCCACTACTTTTTAGTATGGTGTTGGAGTAGGGAGTGACCCGGGTGAATTTTAAGCCTTTTGTATCCTTCTGACAGGATTAATGTAACTTTGATTCTTAACAATACTTCTTGTTTTGTGATTTAAAAAACACGCTTTATTTATTTTGGTGTGGATTATGTTTATAAGGTCTGACATTATCTTGTCACATTGCTGCACTCCCACTGGTGACAAACATTTACCACAGTTAAAATGCAGGACTGAAACGTGGAAGTGGTTCAGATTCATATAGAAAGCAGCAGGGAGTGGAACTAATTGGAGAGTTCCTCAACGAGCTGGCACTGGAATACAGTGTGATCCAAATAGGCAGCTGTGGTAAATATTTTGTTGAAGGTATTACTGCTGGGAATTGAAAACTTACCTGGTTGAGAAAGACAGCATCAAAATCGAGAGTTCAATACAATGTAGATCATTTGAAAAGAACACACCTCTATAAGCCATTGACACCCTCGAAGAGGTTAACTGCACTGAAAATCCAGTAAACATGTAGGCTGTTTGGTATATCACTTCAAATACTTCCATCACAAACACGAGGAAATCTGCAGATGCCGGAAATCCAAGCAACACACAAAATGCTGCAGGAACTCAGCAGGTCAGGCAGCATCTACGGAAAAGTAAACAGTTGACGTTTTGGGCCGAGATCTTTCAGCAGGACTGGAAAGGAAGGAGATGAAGTCAGAATAAGAAGGTAGGTGGGGGGGGGAGCGGGGAGGAAGAAGTTCAATGTGCAAGTGATAAGTGAAATGGAGGGGAGTGGTGAGGGGTGAAGTAAAGAGCTGGGAAGTTGATTGGTGAAAGAGATAAAGGGCTGGAGGAGAGGGAATATGATAGGAGACTACAACATTAATCACACTTCAAACCATGATGTCTTTGGATAACGTTCCTCTCTGAAAGATGTCATATAAAATAATTTCTTTCATGTGCTTACTCATTTTCCCCCTAAGAAAAGAGGAAAATTACCAGAAAATTCGATTTGTCAGGGTCACAATTTCTGATCGACTATGGATGGTCAAGAGGTGGGTATCCTACCAACAAAGTCTGCATCCTGTAAACAAATTAATGAAATCCAAAGTAAATGCAAACAGGCGCTTAAAGGTGATCCCCTCTCTGAAAGCAAATTAGCTATTTAGTTCAGATGAACTGGAATTGGTTTATTATTGTCTATAAAAGCTTGTCTTGCATACTGTTCATACTGATCAAATTATTACACAGTGCATTGAGGTAGAACAAAGTAAATCGAGTATTCTTGACCTGAAATGTTAACTGTTTCTCTTTCAACAGATACTGTCTCACCAGCTGGGAGTTTCTAGCATTTTCTGTTCTTGCTTTCTTGAGATACAGCTCGGTAACAGGGCCTCCGACCCAATGAGCCCACACTGCCCAATTACACCTTTGTGACCAATTAACCTACTAACCCACGGTAGCGTAGCTGTTAGCTCAACACTATTACAGCTTGGGGCGTTCTGGAGTTCAGCGTTCAATTCCAGTGCCATCTGTACGTCATCTCCGTGACTGTGTGGGTTTCCTCCGGGTGCTCTGGTTTCCTCTCTCAGTCCAAAGACCTACCAGTTAGTAGGTTAATTGGTCATTGTAAATTGCCCTGTAATTAGGCTAGTGTCAAATAGGTGGGTTGCTGGGTGGTGTGGATCGTTGGACATGAAGGACCTGCTCTGCCCTGTATCTCTAAACAAAACCGATATGTCTCTGGAATGCTGTTGGCAGCCCACATGGTCATGGGGAGAACATGACATTGAACCTGGGTTGTTGGTGCTGTAATAGCGTTACACTAACTGTGTAGCCCCAACGTTTTTATTTTTATCAAACTCTTCCTTGCTGGGAAAAATGTTCCTGGTATGATTTAAAGATGAAATGGCTTAAAAGATGATATTTTTCTTTTGAAAATTAAGCTTTTAACTGTGGTGGCTTTGGTTACTTACTCTCTACACAGGTTATAGAATCCCTGGCACGTGGTTCAATCTACTGAGGTGAATCCCATCAGAAACACAAAGCATTATGTTGTTAAATTTTAGAACATAGAACATCACAGCATAGGATAGACCCTTTGGCCCACATTGTGCCAACCTTATAACCTACCTTAACATCAATCTAAACACAAAATAATCTGCAGATGTTGGGGTCAAAGCAACACTCACAACACGCTGGAGGAACTCAGCAGGTCGGGCAGCATCCGCGGAAAAGATCAGTCGACGTTTCGGGCCGGAACCCTTCGTCAGGACTGTAGGGGGAAGGGGCAGAGGCCCTATAAAGAAGGTGGGGGAAGTGTGGGAAGGAGAAGGCTGGTCAGTTCCAGGTGAAAAACCAGTAAGGGGAGAGATAAAGAGGTGGGGGGAGGGAGGCAGGGAGGTGATAGGCAGGAAAGGTGAAGAAAGAATAGGGGAAAACCCAATGGGTAGTGGAAGGAGGCGGAACCAAGAGGGAGGTGATAGGCAGCTGGGGGAGGGGGCAGAATGACATAGGGATAGGGGAAGGGAGGGGGAGGGAATTACCAGAAGTTGGAGAATTCTATGTTCATACCAAGGAGCTGGATTCCCATTCAGATATGTCTGTACATGGCCTCCTCTACTGCCATGATGAGGCTAAGCTCAGGTTGGAGGAGCAACACCTCATATACCGTCTACGTAGTCTCCAGCCCCTTGGTATGAACATAGAATTCTCCAACTTCTGGTAATTTCCTCCCCCTCCCTTCCTCTATCCCTATGTCACTCTGCCCCCTCCTCAGCTGCCTATCACCTCCCTCATGGTTTTGCCTCCTTCTACTACCCATTGTGTTTTCCCCTATTCCTCCTTCACCTTTCCTGCCTATCACCTCCCTGCCTCCCTTCTCCCACCCCTTTATCTTTCCCCTTACTGGTTTTTCACCTGGAACCTACCAGCCTTCTCCTTCCCACCCTCCCCCCACCTTCTTTATAGGGCCTCTGCCCCTTCCCTCTACAGTCCTGACAAAGGGTTCCGGCCCGAAACATCGACCAATCTTTTCCACGGATGCTGCCCGACCTGCTGAGTTCCTCCAGCGTGTTGTGAGTGTTACCATCAATCTACCCTTTCCTCTCATGCAGCCCTCCATTTTTCTATCATCTATGTGACTATCTAAGAGTTTCTTAAATGTCCATAACGTACCTGTCCTGTCTCTCCCACCACACCTGGCAGAAAATTCCACACACCCTCTACTCCATGTAAAGCCACGGTATCATAGTGGTTAGCACAATGCTATTACAGCTCAGGGAATTCCTGAGTTTGGAGTTTGACTCTGGCTGGCACCATTCTGTAAGGAATCTCTCTATATCCTCCTTGTGGAATTCATGGGTTTTCTCTGGGTGCTCCATTTCCCTCCCACAGTCCATAGACCTACCGGGTAGGTTAATTGGTCATTCTAAATTGCCCCATGATTAGGTTAGGGTTAATTGAGGGTTGCTGGGATGGCAAAAAATTCAAATATAGCTGCTTTAAAACAAGACACCAAGTGACTGTGCAGAGAGAGAACGTGAAAGATGGGTGCCTCCCATAGTTGTCACCATACTTAATATGGCAGATAGGTGTGGCATTCCTTGTGGATCATAAACTGGCTGTGATAAATCAATTAACCTTGAACGAATGCTCAAGGGTATCCATTTAACATGAGAGGAGATACTGTAAATTCAAAGGAGAGGCAGAGGGCAAGTTTTTTCACCCTATACAGAGTGGTGGGTGCCAGAAATGCACGGACAGGGCTGGTAGTGGAGGCAGTTAAGAGGCTCTCGGATAGGCACATGAATATGCTGAGAGTGAAGGGATATGGGTATCCTGTAAGCAGAAAAGGAATTAGTTTAAGTAGTTCAGCACATCGTGAGGCGAAGAGCCTGTTCCGATGTTGTACTTTATTAGTTACTTCCTATACATAATAAAGTGGCCACTGATGATCTTCTGCTGCTGTAGCCCATCCACTTCAAGGTTTGACATATTGTACGTTCAGAGATGCTCTTCTGCACACCACTGTTGTAACGTATGGTTATTTGATTTACTGTCACCTTCCTGTCAGCTTGAACCAGTCAGGCCATTCTCCTCTGACAAGACATTTCCCCCCACGGAACTGCTGCTCACTGGATTTTTCTTTCATTTTTCACACCATTCTCTGGAAACTCTAGAGACTGATGTGCGTGAAAATCCCAGGAGATCATCACTTTCTGACATACTCAAATCTCCCCCGTCTGGCACCAACAATCATTCCATGGTCAATGTCGCCTAGATTACTTTTCTTCCTCTTTCTGATGTCTGGTTTAAACAACAGCTGAACCTCTTGACCATTACGTCATGCTTTTATGCTTTGTTGCTCTCACATGATTGGCTGGTTAGATATTTGCATTAACAAGCAGGTATACAAGTGCCACTGAGTGTACTTAGGAAACCTAATTAAAATTTTGGGAGCCAGAAGAGAATGAAAGTGCTGCAATCTGGAGCAGAACTTGGTAAGAACATGATTGGGACCACAGGAGACTGAGAAATGGGTAACAGTCAGGAGAGGGGAGGGCAAAAAGCAGGTGCTAGAGAGTACCCCAGTGGCTGTCACCCTTAACAATAAGTACTCCAGCTTGAGTACTGTTGGGGGAGAAAGCCTCTCCCCTCCCCCCACTGGGAAGGTCAGATCACAACCTGGTACATCTAAAACCCTGCTACGTGCCTCTGGTGAAGAGTAAACCTGCAACCTCGAGGACATTGAGGAAATGGTCGGAGGAGGCTCATGAGGCGCTCCAGGGTTGTTTTGAGGTGACAGACTGGCAGGTACTCTGAGTCACATGGGGAGGATATTGATGGGCTCACAGAGTGCATCGCTGATTACATTAACTTCTGTGTGGACTGCAATGTTCCGACAAGAACTGTCCTTTGTTATTCAAATAACAAGCCATGGGTAACAAAGGACATTAAGGACATCCTGAACGCTAAAAAGAGGGCGTTTAGAGATGGAAATAGGGAGGAGCTGAGGGCAATACAGAGGGACCTGAAAGCCAGGATCAGGGAGGCTAAAGACGAGGTATAGGAGGAAGCTTGAGTGGAAACTCCAGCAGAACAACATGAGAGAGGTCTGGAGTGGGATGAGGACCATCACTGGGTTCCGGCAAACTAGCAACAGAGGAGCTGAAGGCAGTGTGGACAGGGCCAACGAACTTAACCTGTTCTTTAACAGATTTGTCATTGTGGCCCCTGCCCATCCCCCACATGATTCATCTGTTGTCGGCCCCCCAACCAACACATATTCCACTCTCCCCTCCTACCCCTCCTCACAGTCCCCCACCCTGCTGTCATGACTATACCCCTTCCCCACACGAAACCACCACGGTGGGCTTCACAGCTGAACGGGTGAGAAGACAGTTGAAATGTCTCAACCCAAGCAAGGCTGCAGGCCCGGATGGTGTTAGTACCAGGGTGCTCAAAGCCTGTGCCCCTCAGCTATGTGGAGTACTTCACCATGTATTCAACCTGAGCCTGAGTCTCCAGAGGGCTCCTGTGCTGTGGAAGACGTCCTGCCTCGTCCCTGTGCCGAAGACGCAGCGCCCCAGCGGTCTCAATGACTACAGATCGGTGGCATTGACCTCCCACATCATGAAGACCCTGGACAGACTTGTTCTGGAGCTGCTCCGGCCTATGGTCAGGCCACACCTAGATCCCCTCCAGTTCGCCTACCAGCCCCGACTAGGAGTTGAGGATGCCATCGTCTACCTGCTGAACCATGTCTACACCCACCTGGACAAGCCAGCGAGCACTGTGAGGGTCATGTTTTTTGAGTTCTCCAGTGCGTTCAACACCATCCGCCCTGCTCTGCCGGGGGAGAAGCTGACAGCGATGCAGGTGGATGCTTTCCTGGTGTCATGGATTCATAATTACCTGACTGGCAGACCACAGTACGTGTGCTTGCAACACTGTTTATCCGACAGAGTGATCAGCAGCACTGGGGCTCCACAGGGGACTGTCGTCTCCCTTTCTCTTCACCATTTACACCTCGGACTTTAACTACTGTACAGAGTCTTGCCATCTTCAGAAGTTTTCTGATGACTCTGCCATAGTTGGATGCATCAGCAAGGGAGATGAGGCTGAGCACAGGGCTACGGTAGGAAACTTTGTCACATGGTGTGAGCAGAATTATCTGCAGCTTAATGTGAAAAAGACTAAGGAGCTGGTGGTGGACCTGAGGATGGCTAAGGTACCAGTGACCCCTGTTTCCATCCAGGGGGTCAGTGTGGACATGGTGGAGGATTACAAGTACCTGGGGATACGAATTGACAATAAACTGGACTGGTCAAAGGACTTTGAGGCTGTCTACAAGAAGGGTCAGAGCCGTCTCTATTTCCTGAGGAGACTGAGTTCCTTTAACATGTGTCGGACGATGCTGAGGTTGCTCTACGAGTCTATGGTGGCCAGTGCTATCATGTTTGCTGTTGTGTGCTGGGGCAGCAGGCTGAGGGTAGCAGACACTAACAGAATCAACAAACTCATTCATTGAAACTGGACTCTCTGACGGTGGTGTCTGAAAAGAGGATGCTGTCCAAGTTGCATGCCATCTTGGACAATGTCTCCCATCCACTACATAATGTACTGGGTGGGCACAGGAGTACGTTCAGCCAGAGACTCATTCCACCGAGATGCAACACGGAGCGTCATAGGAAGTCATTCCTGCCTGTGGCCATCAAACTTTACAACTCCTCCCTTGGAGGGTCAGACACCCTCAGCCAATAGGCTTGTCCTGGATTTATCTCCTGGCATAATTTACATATTACTATTTAATTATTTATGGTTTTATATTGATATATTTATACTCTATTCTTGGTTGGGGCAACTGTAACGAAAATCAATTTCCCTCGGGATCAATAAAGTATGACTATGACTATGACTATGACTACCTGGGGGAAGCAACAATGGTCACACCTCTGGCACAGAGTCTGGCCCTGTGGCTCAGAAGGGTAGGGAAAGGAAGAGGATGGCAGCAGTGATAGGGGAATTTATAGTTAGGGAGTCAGACAGACAATTCTGTGGAGGCAGGAAAGAAATGGGGATGGTAGTTTGCCTCCCAGGTACCAGGGTCCAAGATGTTTCTGATCGCATCCACGATATCTTGAACTGGGAAGGAGAACAGCCAGAGGTCGTGGTACATATTGGTACCAACGACATAGGTAGGAAAAGGGAGGAGGTCCTGAAAACAGACCACAGTGAGTTAGGAAGGAAGTTGAGAAGCAGGATCTCAAAGGTCTCGGGATTACTGCCTGTGCCACGTGACAGGTGAATATAGGAATAGAGAGAGGTGGAGGATAAATGTATGGCTGAGCAGTTGGAGCAGGGGGTAGCGATTCAGATTTCTGGATCATTGGGACCTCTTCTGGGGCAGGTGTGACCTGTACAAAAAGGACAGGTTGCACTTGAATCACAGGAGTTCCAATATCCTGGCGAGGAGGTTTGCAAAGGCTATTGGGGAGAGTTTAAACTAGAATCGCTGGGGGGAGGGAACCGAACTGAAGTGACGGAGGAAAGGGAGGTTGGCTCACAAATAGAGAAAGCTTACAGCCAGTGTGAAAGCAGGTAATAGAGAAGGGACGTGCTCAGACCCATGGTTTGAGATGTGTCTATTTTAATGCAAGGAGTACCATTAATAAAGTGGATGAGCTTAGAGCGTGGATCAGAACTTGGAGCTATGATGTTGTGGCCATTACAGAGATTTGGATGGTGCAGGGGCAGGAATGGCTACTTCAAGTGCCAGGCTTTAGATGTTTCAGAAAGGACAGGGAGGCAAAAGAGGTGGGGGCGTGGCACTGTTGATCAGAGATCGTGTCACAGCTGCAGAAAAGGAGGAAGTCATAGAGGAGTTGTCTATGGAGTCTCTGTGGGTGGAAGTTAGGAACAGGGACATCGAGGAGCAGACAGGGAGACAGATTCTGGAAAGAGTAATAATAACAGGGTTGTTGTGGTGGGAGATTTTAATTTCCCAAATATTGATTGACATCGCCCTGGAGTGAGGGATTTAGATGGAGTGGAGTTTGTTAGGTGTGTTCAGGAAGGTTTTTTGACACAGTATGTAGATAAGCCTACAAGAGGAGAGGCTGTACTTGATCTGGTATTGGGAAATGAACCTGGTCAGGTGTCAGGTCTCTCAATGGGAGAGCATTTTGGAGATAGTGAGCACAATTCTATCTCCTTTACCATAGCGTTGGAGAGGGATAGGAACAGACAAGTTTGGGAAACGTTTAATTGGAGTAAGGGGAAATATGAGGCTATCAGGCAGGAACTTGGAAGCATTAATTGGAAACAGATGTTCTCAGGGAAGCGTACAGAAGAAATGTGACAAATGTTTAGGGCATAATTGCGTGGGGTTCTGCGTAGATATATTCCAATGAGACAGGGAAAGGATGGCAGGGTACAGGAACTGTGGTGTATAAAGGCTGTTGTAAATCTAGTCAAGAAGAAGAGCTTACAAAAGGTTAAAAAAACCAGGTAATGATAGAGATCTAGAAAATTATAAGGCTAGCAGGAAGGAGCTTAAGAATGAAATTAGGAGAACCAGAAGGCCTTGGTGGACAGGATTAAGGAAAACCCCAAGGCATTCTACAAGTCTGTGAACAGCAAGAGAATAAGACATGAGAGAATAGGACCAATCAAGTGTGACAGTGGAAAAGTTTGTATGGAACTGGAGGTACTTGATGAATACTTTGCTTCGGCATTCACTACGGAAAAGGATCTTGGTGATTGTAGGGATGACTTACAGTGGACTGAAAAGCTTGAGCATGTAGATGTTAAGGAAGAGGATGTTCTGGAGCTTTTGGACAGCATCAAGTTGGATAAGTCACCGGGACCAGATGGGATGTACCCCAGGCTGCAGCAAGGGAGGAGACTGCTGAGCCTCTGGCGATGATCTTTGCATCATCAATGAGGACGGAAGAGGTTCTGGAGGATTGGAGGGTTGCAGATGTTGTTCCCTTATTCAAGAAAGGGGGTAGGGATAGCCCAAGAAGTTATAGACCAGTGAGTCTTACTTCTGTGGTTGGTAAGTTGATGGAGAAGATCCTGAGAGGCAGGAATTCTGAACATTTGGAGAGGCATAATGTGATTAGGAATAGTCAGCATGGCTTTGTCAAAGGCAGGTTGTGCCTTATGAGCCTGATTGTATTTTTTCAGGATGTGACTAAACACCTTGACGAGGGTAGAGCCGTAGATGTAGTGTATATGGATTTTAGCAAGGCATTTGATAAGACACCCCATGAAAGGCTTATTGAGAAAGTAAAGAGTCATGGGATCCAAGGGGACATTGCTTTGTGGATCCAGAACTGGCTTGCCCACAGAAGGCAAAGAGTGGTTGTAGATGGGTCATATTCTGCATGGAGGCCGGTGACCAATGGTGTGTCTCAGGGATCTGTTCTGGGACCCCTACTCTGTGATTTTTATAAATGACCTGGATGAGGAAGTGGAGGGATGGGTTAGTAGATTTGTCGATGACACAAAGGTTAGGGGCATTGTGGATAGTGTGGAGGGCTGTCAGAGGTTACAACAGGACATTGATAGGATGCAAACTGGGCTGAGAAGTGGCAGATGGAGTTCAACCCAGATAAGTGTGAGGTGGTTCATTTTGGTAGGTCAAATATGATGGCAGAATATAGTATTAATGGTAAGACTCTTGGCAGTGTGGAGGATCAGAGAGATCTTGGGGTCAGAGTCCACAGGACACTCAAAGCTGCTACGCAGGTTGACTCTGTGGTTAAGAAGGCATACAGAGCATTGGCCTTCATCAACCGTGGGATTGTGTTTAAGAGCTAAGAGGTAATGTTGCAGCTATACAGGATCCTGGTCGGACCTCACTTGGAGTACTGTGCTCAGTTCTGGTCGCCTCACTTACAGGAAGGACGTGGAAACTATAGAAAGGGTGCAGAGGAGATTTACGAGGATGTTGCCTGGATTGGGGAGCATGCCTTATGAGAATAGGTTGAGTGAACTCGGCTTTTTCTCCTCGGAGCAACGGAGGATGAGGGGTGACTTGATAGAGGTGTTCAAGATAATGAGAGGCATTGATCGTGTGGATAGTCAGAGGCTTTTTCCCAGGGCTGAAATGGCTAGCACGAGAGGGCATAGTTTTAAGGTGCTTGGAAGTAGGTACAGAGGAGATGTTAGGGGTAAGTTTTTTTACACAGAGACTGGTGAGTGTGTGGAATGGGCTGCCGGTGACTGTGGTGGAGGCGGAAACGATAGGGTCTTTTAAGAGACTCCTGGATGGATACATGGAGCTTCGAAAAATAGAGGGCTATGGGTAAGCCTAGGTAAGGACATGTTTGGCACAGCTTTGTGGGCCGAAGGGCCTGTATTGTGCTGTTTCTATGAAACGATGATGCAGAGTTTTGACCTGAAGTGTCAACAGTTCCTTTCCTCTAACAGCTGTTGTATGACCTGTTGAATTCCTCCAGCAGATTATTTGTTGCTTAAAATTTCGGATGGGAGTTTACTGGCAGCCAGGCAACTTTACAGAGGATGAAGACGAGAAGACGAGATTTACCGGTATGCTGCTTGGACTAGATTGCATGTCTTATGGGGACAGGGTGAGCGAATTAGGGGTTTTCTCTTTGGAGAGGAGGAGGATGAGAGGTGACTTGATAGAGGCTCACAAGATAATAAGAGACATAGATCGAGTGGATACCAGAGATTTCTTTCCAGGGTGCAAATGGTTAATAAATTGGGGCATAATTTTAAGGTGTTTGGAGGAAAATGTTGAGGGGGGAGGGTTTTTGGAGGTATGTTTTTCACATAGAGAGTGGGTGCATGGAATGCCCTGCAATGGGTGGTGATGGAAAAATACATCAGGAAACTCTTGGATGATAGAAAAAAATGGAGGGCTGTGCAGGAGGGAAGGATTAGATTAAGTTTGGAAGTTTGGCATAACAGCATGGGCTGAAGGGCCTATAATGTTCTATGTTCTCTTGTGTTTGTTAATCTTAGCATTTTGAGAGTATTAGACTCAATGCTAACTGCTACTTTCATCTGGCCTGTGTCTTCATTCCATAGACTGACAATCATACATAGAAAGAGACTCTTCGGCCCACTGAGTTGATGTTGACAATCAAGCATCCATTTGCACAAATCCCATTTTTGATTTGCTCCACATTCCCAACTCTCCCCATATTCTACCTCGTAGCCACACTATGGACAATTTATAATAGCAAATTAACCTACCAACCTGCACATCTATGGGATGTGGGAGGAAACTGGATCACCTGGAGCAAACACATACGGTCACTAGGAGGAAGTGCAAACTTTGCACAATCTATATGTGAGGTGAGGATTGAACCCAGGTCACTAGAGATGTGAGGCAGTGGCTCTGTCATCTGCACCATTATGCCACAGCTGTTGCCCAGTCTAAATCCAGTTTCATTTATCAGCTGCAGGCTGAGGACAAGAGTTCAGATTAACTATCACTTCTTAAAAGAAACGATAGTAGTAAAATTTACTTTGTTGTTCCTTTTCATGCCTTGTGCATCGGGCAGCATTTTTACCGTTTCCGTAGCATTTCACTGTTTTTTCGAGGCCAAGTTGTTGGATCAATGATCAAACCAGCACGGATGGAAAGCATGCAAGGTGCCAGCCGGATTCGAACTCAGGATCATTAGCCTTGAAGTCTGGTGGTGATGCCACTACATCACTGGCCCACAAATATTATTTTGTGCCAGAGGTATCCAGGAAGGAGTAGCACCTCTGGTGAAAGGGCCTGTCATGTCGAATCTGGGGCAGCTCACTCACCTCTCATCTGTGGCTCCAATTAGCTCTTTGGATGCAACAGCGGCCACATCCTGATACACCGATTCCACAGACGGACTAAACCAAGACTGGGACATGCCTGTCCCAGCATGTGAAGTCAGCTCCAGTAGGCTGGGCCATTGGGAGGTGCTTTAGCAGTGGTTTGTGCTGTGTGTTTTGCACCTTGGCCCAGAGGAATAATATTCTGTTTGACTGTATACACGTGCACAGTTGAATGACAATAAACCTGAACTTGAAGGAAAATGTTGTTGAAGGAGTGGCAGGGTTTAGTAATTGCACTGTCTGAGACTGCAAGAACCCGCAGAGAGTTGTGGACACAGCTCAGCACATCATGGAAACCAGCCTCCCTTTCACGGACTCTGTCTATACTTCTCTGCTCTCTGCCTCCATAAAACAGCCACCATAATCAAAGAGCCCACCCACCCTGGACATTCCCTCTTCTCCCCTCCCCACCCAACTCAGGCAGAAGATGCAAAAGCCTGGAAGCATGTACCACTAGGCTCAAGGACAGCCCATTCCTTTGATAAAAGACCACTGAATTTGGGGGGGGGGGGGAAGGTGGTTAGAGGCACGAAAGACTTTTAACACCGTAAATCAGCTAATCGTTTTGTTCTGTCTCCCTTCTTGCTCTGAAATGGGGACTCTTCTCTTTTCCCCTTTATTAGGGAGACAGAGACCCTCTGGCATGTTGAATTGTCAGGTTAACAATTAGTTTTTGTTGTACTGCAGATCATGGTCTTTACTGGGGGCCTTGCTATTGCATGCTTGGTACGTGGAGGGTAGTGATGCTATCTTTGCAGAAATGGGTGGGGTGGGGATTTTGTTGCTTTGCTGCTGCTTGTGCGTGGGAAGGGGTAGTAAGGGGACTTTGGGGTTCTACTGTTTTAACTATCACTCATTCTTTGGGGCACTTCTGTTTTCATGGATGTCTGTGAAGAACAAGAATTTCAGGATGTACTGTATACATATCTCTGATATTAAATGGAACTATTGAAATGCTGTAGCAACTCAGCAAATCAGATAGCGTCTATGGAGGGACATGAACAGTGGGCATTTTGGGCTGCATCTCTTGATAAGGACTGGAAAAGAAGGGGCTAGAAACTAGAATAAGGTGGGGGAGAGGAAGGAGAACAAGATGGCAGGTGATAGGCTAGACCAGGTGAGGGGGAACGCGGTTGTGTGGGGGAGGAAGAAGTAAGAAGCTGGGAGGTGATTGGTGGAAGAGCTAAAGGGATGATGAAGAGGGAATCTGATAGGATAGGTCAGTGGACGATGAAAGAAAGGGAAGGAGGAGGGATAGCAGAGGGAGGTGATCGGCAGGTGAGAGAAGGGATGAAAAAAGATGCAAAATTGACAATGGTACAAGAGAGGAGGAAGGAAGGGGACAATTTACTAGAAGTTGAGAAATCAATGTTCATACTATCAGTTTGAAGGGGATCCATGCAGAATATGAAATCAGTAGATGAAGCTATGGATGAGCATGTCAGAATGGGAATGGGAAGTCGATTTGAAATGGTGGCTACCAGGAGATCCTGCCTTTTGTGGCAGACAGAGAAGGTGCTCCACAAAGCAGTCCCCCAATCTGCCTTAGGTGCCATCAATGTAAAGGAGGCCACATATGGAGCACTGGATACGATAGATGACCCTGCCTGAGGCCCCCAATTCTAGATACTTCACAAGGGAACAATTACCCATTACTAGATAGTGGGGATACCCAACAGAACACTTGGAGGCCTGTTCAAAGTGTTATCTTTCAAATGAGAAAACCAACACAAGTTTTACTAGACACTTGGGTAAGGGAAGATATCCACGCAGTCCAATATTTGATCCTCACTTCCCTCTTCCTCTCCCCCCCCCCGTCCCCCGTCCCCTGTTCCACTCCAGTCTGTCCCTCCCTCTCTCCTCCAGCTGGGACACCTGTTGACAGCCAAGCTTTCACTGCAGTGACCCAGACGGACTCTGCCAACATCGCAAAACCATTTATCCAGTCCTCGCGTTATGATGAGTGGGAACTTGCTGTGCACAAAACTTTTTCCGTTATTGATACTTGAGAAAAAGAACCAGGTCAAAAATTATTGGTTGTAAACGATTTTGGTACATTACTTGATGAGCATGTCACTTTTAAGAACCAAACCTCTATAAGATGCTGTACAATATCTTGAAGAAAGTAAACAGTCTGCCATTGAATACATGATGAATCTCTGTGAGACCATCTCTGAATGCAGACTAATACAAATTTAAAACAAAACAGAGTGGAAACAAAAGGCAGCTTTCCAATTGAATATATACACTATATTAACTTTACACACATTAAATTATTACATTGAAAGCCTTCTGCAGTGATTGCCTGCTTGTTGGGTATAATTGTGAATCACATCACTCTTACTGACCTAAGAGACAATCATGCTCAACATGCCCAATTTCATAAACAGAAATACCCGAACAAACTCTGCTGTTAAACCTGCCAGCAGAGATCCCTGAAAATACTGAAGACTGCCCCTAAGCTAAATCCCTTCCATCAGGTAAACAATGGTGTTCAGTAGTGTGTGTAATGTGGTGTGCTGCAGTTCGCGCTGTGGCCTTATTCCACCAAAGGCACTGTACCAAGAACAGCATGTTGGACCCAGTCCTCTTTATGGGTACCGTCACAGTACGGAGGCCCCTTGGTCTGCTTGCAGCCGCACAGAAAGACCGTCTTCCCTTCCTGCAGTCGAAACCGCAAGGGGGTTGGAGCCGAAGGGATGGACCGGTGGCTTCCATCACAGAATGGCTGAGAGGAAAAAGAAGCCACACAGTTACAGACAAGAAGCTTAAGCATTAGAAATACATGGCATGGTAGCATAGCAGTTAGAGTAATACTTCACGGCATCTGTAATCGGAAGACTGAGGTTCAATTCCCTTCACTGTCTCTAAGGAGTTTGTACGTTCTCCCTGTGACCACGTGGATTTCCTCCAGGTGCTCTGGCTTCCTCCCACATTCCAAACATGTATGGGTTAGGGTTAGTAAGTTGTGGGCAAGCTACAATGGTGCCATAAACATGATGACACTTGCAGGCTGTCGCCAACACGTCTTTGATGCAAAACAATGTATCTCACTGTATGTTTTGATTGTAAATGTGATAAATAAAGCTAATCTTTTCATTTAGTCACACTACTTATTATTACTCTTGTCCCATTATTAATTAATGTAAATGTTTACTTTGTCTAAGATGACCACATTTGGCCTCCATATTCAAGGAAGGATATTCCCACTTTGGGGCTAGCGCAGAGATGGGTCAATTGGTTGGTTCCTGGGATGACAAGTTCATACATGAAGCAAAGTTGAGCAGTTTTGGGACTATGCTCATTTGAATATACATTCAGTAACCACATTTAAGGTACCTCCTGTACCTAATAAAGTGGCCACTGGGTGTTTGTTTGTGGTCTTCTGCTGCTGTAGCTCATCCACTTCAAGGATCAACGTGTTGTGTGTTCAGAGATGTTCTTCTGCACACCACTGTTGTAACGTGTGGTTATTTGAGTTACTGTTGCCTTCCTGTCAGCTTGAACCAGCCTGGCCATTCTCCTCTGACCTCTCTCATTAACAAGGCGGTTTCACCCACAGAACTACTGCTTTTATTTTGTCTTTCACAAACTCCAGAGACTGTTGTGTGAAAAAATCCCAGGAGATCAGCAGTTTCTGAGATACTCACATCACCCCATCTGGCACCAACAATCAATCCACGGTCAGTCACTTAGATCACATTTCTTTCCCAATTTTGACATTTAGTCTGAACAACAACTGAACCTCTTGATTATGTCTGCATACTTTTATGCATTGAGTTGCAGCCACATGATTGGCTGATTAGATATCTGCATTAACGAGCAGGTGTACAGGTGTACTTAATAAAGTAGCCACTGAGTGCAGAAGAATAAGAGGTAATCTAGTGAAACGTAAGAATGTGAGGGGGACTGACGAGATGGATGCTGAGAGGTTGCTTTCCCTTGTGTGGTAGTTAGGACTGGGGGAAGCATTGTTACAAAATAAGAGGGGGAGGGTCATCACCTGACAGAAGTGAGAAGGAACTTCTTTGCTTGGAGAATTGTGAATCTTTGAACTTACTCCAGACAGACCCGGATACGGAGTAATTAATTATATTCCAGGTGGAGGTTGGCAGACATGTTAACTACAAGAAAAACACAGATTCTGGAAAATGGAACAGCACATGAGATGCTGGAGGAATTCGGCAGGCCAGGAGCACCTGTAGTTTTTGAGTATTGCAAGAGGATGCTGCACAAGACTGGACAGTAATAGGCGTTGTGGTACAGCATCCAATATACAAAAACTACAGTGAACAGTCAGTCCGCAGAAAGGGTCATTGCTGTATCTACCATCACTACAGGACGAGTATGTGTCCAGAACAAAGAAATGGGCATGAAAAAACTTTGTGGACACTATCCACCCTGTACACCTGTCTTTTCCAAAAGCTCCCTTCTTGAAAGTGCTATAGGGTCTATTACAACAAAAACTTCATGCCACCTTAGAGGTTTCTTCCCCCAGGTAGTTAATCTAATCAACCATTCTAGTTAGCACCCCCACCCTCTCTATCTCATCCCTGTAACACTTTAAACGACATTTTATTTCACATTCATACTTTAACATCTAACTTTATTTTTTTATATATTAGTTTATTCTTTATATCGTTGAATTTTTTTTTTGTAGCATGACGTGCCCTGACCAGCATGACATCACAAATTCCCAACAAATGTAAATGCATACAGCAAATAAAGTTGAATCTTGATCCTGTGGAGGAAATTGGACAGTAAATATTTTGGGTCTTAACCACTGTTCCCTCTAATTTTCAGTAGTCAGTGTGCGCAAAAATCTTATGTTGTGCAAATTTTTTTCCTGTGACAAAAGTACGTGCGCACTGAATGCACACATGGCACAGTTTATGTAGGTTTACAAAATATTTGGCATAAAACTGCACAGAATAACAACAAAATAACATACATATTTAAGTCACTCAGTTATTTTTTCCCTCTCCTGTCTTTGGCATTTACCCATTCTTTGTAAACTCTATAGAACTTCCATCCAATTGATAGCTTTTGATTCTCATTAACAGATCAGATTCTAAACGGTTTCTCAGCTTGTTTTTCAGTTGATTCATTAGGCTAAAACCTCGCTCACAGTCCGCACTAGAGGCAAGAAAGGTTCCCCCAATGTCCATCAACTGTGCATGGTCGCAAAACTGTTCATTTTGAAGTACAAATGCCACCATTTGAGCAAAGTTTGAAATCAGTTTGGATTTAATTTTTTCTTGCACAGAAAATTTGAAATCTTTAACTAACTATTACATATCTTCAGCTAGAAAATCATGACATTTTAGACATAAGGCATTAACTTGCTCATCACCAAATGTGAAGTCATAACCTGCAATTGCGGAGAAATCAAAAGCTGACCATTCTTGTACCTCATCTTCAGAAAACCTTTCTTCTAAATGAACACAAGGACTATTTATAAAAGTCAACTTTTATCTACTGTGATGTTTTCTTCATGTTGTTGGCTTAGTAAAACTTTAACCTTGTCACTCCACGAAACATTGTCTCCCAGATACTGCTTTCTAATCTTGTTAATTGTGCCTCGCGCAAAATGAAGTGAATCAATCGGTGTCAGGCCACTCTTTTGCAGAACCTTGCACAGTGCAGCCAGTTCATCAAAGACATCACTCAAAACCTGTAAAGCTACTTTGTATGTGATGTTTATCAATTTCTTGTGACAGTATTTAGCCACAGGGTCATTTGACTGATCTTTTTCAATAAAAACTTAGTAAGCTATCTACAGGATTTGAAACAGATCTTTGTAAACTTTACGATATGAACACTGTCCGCCAAAGATGGCTGCTGCCATGATGCAGCTGTACAAACCGGAACAGGAAAGGTGAGGTGACGTAAATTAGTGACGTGCATTGTGGTATTTGAAAAACCGACTAACTAGTTAACAGAAACATTTAGCTAAAAGATTATTTTCAATAAGCATAATTATTAATTACCACATTATTTTAGGTAACCTTTTGTGTGCACATTAATCTCCTTTGTGCGCTGGTTGAAAATCGCGTGTGCACGCACACAGCTTAGAGGGAACATAGGTTTTGACCCAAAACATGGACTGTCTGTTTTTTTCCATTGCTGCTGCCTGAACTGCTGAAAATCTTGCATATTGAATTACAAGGAAGTTAAGGAGAAGGCAAGTAGTGGCAACAACTTTGGCTGCTTTAACCTGAAAATGATTTTCCAGTCCAAAAGGTCCAGGCACTCATGATCTAGATGTTGTTTCAACTCTCAACGTTACACAATGGGAGCAAACCTGCATATGGGACAGTACCACAAATACTGTGGCTTCTGTAGATCAAAGGCTGGTTAGCTTGTGCTGAGTGACTCACTTCCTGACATAAGACCATACATAAGACATAGGGGCAGAAGTAGGCCATTCAGCTCATCACATCTGCTCTACCATTCCCACAGGTTCTACTCGAAGTCATAACCCATTCAAATCTTGGAAACAGAAACTTCTTCATTGCAGGTTACAAATCGTGGATCCAACTAAGAGGATCACAGAACATATAGTAGGACAGTACAGCACAGTGCCTATATAAGAGACTCTTAAATATCCCTAATGTATCTGCTACTACCACTATCACTGGCATCATGTTCCATGCACCCACCACTCTCTGTGTAAAAAAACCTTACCCCTGACATCCCCCTATTCCTCCATCCTCCAATCACCTTAAAAGCATTTCAAATTTGTATTAGCCATTTCCATCCTGGGAAAAATTTCTCCTCCTACCTACTCCATCTATGCATCTTATCGCCTTGTCCATCTCTATCCAGTCACCGCGATCCTTCTTCATTCCAAAGAGAAAAGCCCTAGCTCACTCAGTCTATCCTCATGAGACACGTTCTCTAATCCAGGCAATTAATAAATCTCCTCTGCAGCCTCTCTAAAGCTTCCATATCCTTCTCATAACAAGGCCATGGCAAAAGGTAGGTCACTATCTCCTTTTGAAGGTCAATTAGTGAAAGAGCAATAATGTTGGCCTTGGCACTGTCTTTACCTTTTTTTCTTCCATAAGTAAATTAAAAATGACAACAGTATTTTGGCTGAGAAGAGAGTGTGACAATAGACACTTCACTATACAGTCTCACAGGCCGCCTCCAGCAATTATTACACAAAAATATTGTTGTACATGTAGAAAGTTACTGGATGTGTCATATGATGACATGAGAGACAGATCATTTGCCGTACTTGTATAATCATTGCTTAAGGGACTGGTTCAATACTTCAAAGGAATACTTAGATGCAGATTGGTTTTCTTTGATACTTAGATAAAAAAAAGCACACATCTTTGACATGAAATGCATCCACCAGCACTGTGAGGTTTTGGTTATTAATATTTAAACAATTAATATTCATTTTCAATTATGTTTATCATTATTGTTTTTCTGATTCATGTTCTTTATAAATAGGAATAGAGTCTGGATGGGCTCCTTCTGCAAATGACAATCCTATTTGTGTTGGCAATGCTGTCAAATGCCTTCACAATCCATTCCATGAGAGAAATCGTTTTTTCAATTCTGTCTGCCACATGATAGAAGGAGTGAAAATGACAGAAGATAAAAGAGAATAGGAGAGAGGAGAGGGGGAAAGAGGGGGAGGGAGAAAAAATATTCATAGGAATGAAATCATGAACACAAGAAAGTCTGCAGATGCTGGAAATCCAAAGCAACACACGGTCCCAAGGAAGGATCCTGTCCCAAAACAACAACTATCGATATATTTCCATAGATGCTACCTGACCTGCTGATTTCCTCCAGGATTTTGTGTGTGTTGCTTCATATGAATGAATGTGGTCTGGGTTTAGGAGTCATCCTTAATTTTAAGGCTCCACGCAGCTGTTGAAACTAATAAAGGGCGATTGCCCAAGCTCATTGGCAGGAACTTCCCACTCCTGTAGAACGACTTTGCACTGAGAAATCAATGGTTTATGAGGGGAATGAACCGGTGTGAGAAAAGTAGCAAAAAGAACAAGTGTGGAATTTTGTAAGGTTGCTGAGAGCAGTTTCAATATGTCACTAGTAGAGAGATTAAAGATAATATTTGTCTGAACTTGGTTACTATTTTCTTCAGAGATGTTAAATTTGCAATCAAGTCAACAATGATAGTTTAGTTTCCTGACAAATTGGGCATTCACTGAAACAGATTAAGGGTGAGGTATGAACTATTTTCCTTACTTTGCAGCAATATCGCCTTTTCTACAACCATACCTGAAAATCACATAAGAAATGGCAGTTCTGACATCTCTTACCCACCCACTTCCATCATTCTTACCAAGGATTGTGTCGTTGCTTGATCAGAAAGTGAAGAAGAAAGAGTTTTTTGCCCTGGAGGCCACAGCATTTCTTTACCAGAAATGATCCCAATCATCAAGGTCAGGGAAGTCAGTGCCATAAATTCAAATTGCATTCTTATTTGGAAGCAGAAATGTCAAGAAAAAAAATTAAAGGGAGGGATGATCTTGATTTTGTTTGAATGCCACACTGCTACTTGAAGGACGTCTCAGCTGCAATGTCATGAGTTTCAAAGATCAGTGGGCTGATAAATTTGAAACACAAGATGCTGGAAATCCAGAGCAACACATCCAAAATGCTGGATGAACTCAGCAGGTCAGGCAGCATCTATGAAAATGAATAAACAGTTTTGGGCTGAGACCTTTCATCTGCCCTGATGAAGGATCTCAGTCCGAAACATCGAATGTTTATTCTTCTCCATCAATACTGCCTGACTTGCTGAGTTCTTCCAGCATGTTGGGCTTATAAATTTACCTCCCTGGTTGAAGTTCTTGTCAGATTTTAGTTTAGATGGCTCAATTTTCTTGTCAACTTCAACATCCATCATCCAGACCAAGCTCTCTTCTTGCTACTACCGTTGGGAAGAAGATGCAGGAGCCTTAGGTCCCATACAGGAACAGTTATTACCCCTCAATCATTAGGCTCTTGAACCAGAGGGGATAACTTAATTTACTACATCACTGAACTGTTCCCTCAACCTATGAACTCACTTTTGAGGATTCTTCATCTCATGTTCTTGATATTTATTGCTTATTTATTATTGGTAGTATTATTATTTTTTCTTTCTTTTTGTATTTGCAGTTTGTTGTCTTTCACACATTGCTTCTGTGCTGTACTTTTCTAAGACTCTAAAAGGTTGGCACAACATCGTGGGCCGAAAGGCCTGTACTGTGCTGTAATGTTCTATGTTCTAACAGTTTAGCATGGGCTAGATGGGCTGAAGGGCTGCTTCTGTGCTGTAGTGCTCTATGACTCTATCTCCCTGCACAGGATCCATATCTCTCATGCTCCTGAGCCAGCATGAATAACTTCACTCACCTCAACACTGATCTGATTCCACAACCATGGACTCATTTTCAACTACTCCACGATTCATTCTCAGTATTATTTATTTTTAAAATTTGCATAAGTTGTTTTCTTTTGCACATTGGTTATACGTCAGTCTTTTTGTACAGCTTTTCATAAATTATATTGTATTTATTTATTTTACTGTAAATGCCCGCAAGATAATCAGGGTTGTATATGGTAATTTGATAATAAATTTACTTTGACTTTCTTTACTGTTGAATATTTAATATTTCAGTAATATTAATTAAGCAATCTTTGTTGTTTACATAATTCATTATGACCATTTGTAAAAATACGTGAATGGCATATGCCACACTATGTGAACAGCTCGTTAAATAAAAAGAAAGTAAAAACTAAACAGATCAGCTTATCCTGGCTCTCATATTTTTCTTTTTGATTAGTTTTTGGATTTACATAACGTAGCAGTGGTGGCGAGAAAGTTTAAAACGAACCTGCCTGTTGAAATGCAACACGCTTTTTTTCTTCACGGGGGAAAGAGAGAGAGACATGTGAGTGAAAAAAAAAATTGTAGCACATATTTTTTCGCAAGGGGGGAGAGAGATGTTTGAGTGAAAAAGGCAAAAAACAGATAAAATTCACGGGTTCATAAACAGTGAGCACTGGGTGATAATAATAGTAATAAACAAAAGGAAAGCAGAAATGGCTGGCTACATTGGAAGACAGACGCGTTCCACTGCAGAGCAGATTACTGGACAATGTATACTGAACAAATTGAGCAGTATTTTGAAGCAAATTAAATAGTCAATGAAAAACAAGAGCCAATGTTACTGAGTGCAGTAGGTAGAAAAGCATACGGTTTGCTTCGAAGTTTAACCAGCTGAAATACTAATAATGCTAATAATGTGAACATAATGCAGGAACATTTAGAACCAAAACCATTGTAGATTGCAGAATGTTTTAGGCTTTTTAAGTGGACTCAAAAGGAAGGAGAATCCATTTCAGCTTATGTGGCTGAATTGAACAGATTGTCTAAGCATTGTTGGTTCAATGATAGGCTTAAATGATGCACTGAGAGATTTTGTGGATTCTTATAAGAAAACGTTCAAAAACAGCTCCTAACCGAAGCACAACTTACAATTAAAAGAGCAGTTGAAATTGCTGAATCAATGGAAACAGCAGCCAGAGACACAATTGAGTTGCAGTCAGGAATGAAAGTGAGTGTGAACAAAATTACAGCGTCTAAACAGAAACCTGCCTGGCCAAATAAATTGTGTTACCGTTGTGGCAGCAGCTCACGTACACCAGACAATTGTAGATTTAAAGGCAAAGCCTGCAGAAAATGCAACTAAGTACAAGGACACATACAAACAGCATGTTGGGCAGAGAAAAATAAATGGACTGCTCAAGGAAGAGAAAAAGATAAAAAGTCAAGTTGCAGTTTCAAAGAAGAGCACTAATCTGCATGCTGTTGATGAAAAATCTGATAATAATGAGAGTGATGCAGGAGAGGATAGCCTTGAGATTTACAAAATGAAAACTAACAAGAGAAAGCAACATGGCTTACACCACAGGTTAGATGTGTACTTCCGGTAAGATGGCAGTTCGTGCGAACACAGTAATCTCTTGGGGGCCAACCAAAGGTGTTTTTTCCTTTGTAAAAAGACAATTCTACTGTAAGAACAGCGGGTACTGCAGGGCTGCTCCATCAGTAAGCTGCTTGTTGATTGGAGTAGCTGGACTGGTGTCAGCAGCGGAGCCAGCTGTGGTGTCGAAGGAGACAGGATATTGGAGGAGTGCACCAATGTGTCGGAGGACCCGTTTTGGATATGGAGGAGCCTGTTGGGATATGGGAGGAGCTGGTTTGGGACATGGGAGCTGGGTAGCTTCGATTGTAGCAAGAACTAGGCCTCAAGCCTCAGGCTTGGCTACTGCTGCAAACCAGCTAAGAAATGTGGAAGAGCTGCAGCGTGGTTGAGCTCCGTTGGGGCCTGGCCTTGCCTGTTGGTGCTGCCCTCTTGTGTTGGAGCAGTGGAAAGACAGGCTGGATTGCATATGTTTGTACACTGCCAGGAGACTGTACCATCAATTGCTGGACATTGTCACCCAGGGTCTTGGACTATGTATGCTTTTTTTCTAGTGAACATCTTTCTTTGTCTGATATTTTGAATTATGTTACTTGCTATTTTTGAATGCTTGCTTGCCAATTTGGCCTCGGGAACACTGTCTCGTTCAGCTGTATCTGTGTATGGTTTGACTGATAATTAAACTTGATTTAATTTGATTTGACCAGAAGTGAATGGATAATTAATTAAAATGGAATTGGACACCGGCTTGGCTGTTTCAGTCATCTCACAAAATGAGTTTGAACGGCATTTCAAAGATACTGATCTGAAGCCTGCAGATATTCAACTAAGAACTTATACTGGAGAAAAGATCAATCCTTTGGAAATGACATTTGTGACAGTGAAATACAACAAAGAACAAGTCACACTGGGCTTGTATGTGGTAAAAACAGAGTCTTCCCCTGTAATAGAGTCAGAGGAATTAAGAAAGGTACTGACGATGCCACAGCAATGTTCAAGGATAGCATTGGAAAATTCAAACACATCATGGATAAAATTATGTTAAATGAAAATGCCACACCCAAGTTTTGCAAAGCCCATCCGGTTCCTTATACCATCTGGGATAAAGTAGCCAGTGAGCTCGATCGTATGGAGGCTGGAGGAATTCTTTCCAAGGTTGAGTGGAGCCCATGGGCAACAACAATGGTCCCAGTAGTCAAGAAGAATAGGTCTGCAGGATCTGTGGTGATTTTAAGGACACTATGAATCCAGTACTGAAAGTAGACCAATACCCTCTCTCCAAATTAGAGGATATCTTTGTAAACCTTTATGGAAGAAAATACTTCAGCAAAGTGGACTTAGCTGAGGCCTACTACAATACAGATGGAGATGAAAGTCAAAAGTGTTTCTCACCATTAATACTCACAAAGGGCTTTATCACTATAATTTATCACTATTATCACTATAATAGGCTTCTTTTATTTTTGGTGGCCTACAGGGAAGAAGTCATGGCTCTGACACAGTGGTGTCAAGAAAACAACCTCTCCCTCAATATCGCAAAAACAAAGGAGCTGGTTGTGGATTACAGGAGGAATGGAAACGGGTTAACCCCTATTGACATCATGGATCTGGGGTTGAGAGGGTAAACAGCTTCAAATTCCTCAGCATTCACATCACCGAACACCTCATGTGGTCTGTACATACCAGCTGTGTGGTGAAAAAGGCACAATAGCGCCTCTCTCACCTCAGACGGTTGAGGAAGTTTGGTGTGAGTCCCGAAATCCTCAGAACTTTCTACAGGGGCACAAATGAGAGCATCCTGACTGGCTGCATCACTGCCTGGTATGGGAACTGTACCTCCCTTAATCACCGGACTCTGCAGAGAGTGGTGCAGACAGCCCAGCACATCTGTAGTTGTGAACTTTCCATGATTCAGGATATTTACAAGGACAGGTGCATAAAAAGGGCCAGTAGGATCATTGGGGACCCAAACCATTCCAACCACAATCTATTTCAGCTGCTACCATCCGGGAAGTGGTACCGCAGCATAAAAGCCAGGACCAACAGGCTCCAAGACAGCTTCTTCCACCAGGCCATCAGACTGATGAACTCACGCTGATTTAAGTGTACTCTGTATTACATTGACTGTTCTATTTATTATAAATTATTGTAAACTACTATGATTACACAGTGCACATTTAGATGGAGAGGTAATGTAAAGGTTTTTACTCCTCATCTATGTGAAGTATGTAAGAAATAAAGTCAATTCGACTCAATTTTTGGAGTAGCACCTGCACCTGCTACAAGCTCCCACTACCTACTAAATGATCCCAATGGTGTGCACCTCAAATAGCCTCTGATAAACAAGTCCAGCTCCTGGCCTTCATGTGTGGCTTAGCTGCTAAGCCCAGCGTAAGCACTTCTACTGACAGGAAAACAGTCAAAGGCAGGTTACTGGCACCTTAAAAACAGTCATTTCGTCACTTCGGGCAGATGGGGCTCATCAGCCGTGGTTGGCAGCTCATCTATGAGAAGGAAAACTCTTATCTCAAACCTCCACTGCCTTGTAGCTATACCCACTCATGGGGAAGGCTTCAGGAGTAAACCCTAATGAAAAATCTGTTGTTGGAGTCCCTAAGGCAGTCCTACATTGAGTTCAATGCTGACTGGCAACTCCTGCAACATTGTCGGTACCAACCTGTAACGGTCTCTGTGGTTCCTTTGGGTTCATCAGATGCGTGGAGAAGGGGAGCTTGCTACATGGGCAACAACTTGTTCTCCATATTGTACTGCCCAGGCTTGCAGATCTAGACAGCTAGGACACAATATCTATGATCAACTCTGACCAACGGAAGGCTCAGACCTCAGCCTCGGACCTGAACCTGCACTCTGACAGAAAGCAATGGACCAGGTGCTGCAAGGCTGCCAAGGCACTCAGTGTTACCTTGATGACATCATTGTTACCACTGAGGAGGACAAGCAACATTTCGAAAATCTCAAGACAGTGTTGAAAAGATTAGAGGATTATGGGTTCATAGCACAATGCAGTAAGTGTGATTTCTCTAAACCAAGTATCTGTTACAGTGGTCACACATTAGCACACAAGACATACACAAGAGTGCTGAGAAAATTCAAGCAGTGGTGGATGTTCCATGGATTTGTCAATTACTAAATAGGCTCCTGCAAAACCTGGCTACTGTGCTCCATCTCTTGAACTCAATACTACACATCAGGAAGAAATGACAATGGACAACGTAGTGTGAGGTGACTTTGAAAAAAGGTAAAGGAAATGGTGACGTCAGACACTGTACATTATGATCCACATAATATCCAGCGAGCTTGCTTGTGACGCATCACCTTATGGTATAGGTGCAGTCATGTTATATGTTATGAGTGATGAAAGTGAATGCCCCATAGCATTTGCATCACATTCCTTTACCACTGCAGAGAAAAATTACCCACAGATCGAGAGAGGGATCTTACTTCTGGTTTGGAGTGTAAACCATTTCAACCAGTACTTGTGTGGGAGAGAGTTTACTCTCGTTACCGATCAACCACTGGTGTCCATTTTCAAAATACAGAGATGTCTCTGTTTCTTGGCTGGAATGTGCAGCAGAAAATTTCAGTTCCCCCATTTGCCCTTAACAGGGGTTGCCTTATGTGGGGATTGAGAATTGTTGTGCCATCCAAGTTGAGAGCTAAAGTGTTGGGAGAGCTATGTGCCGGTCATCTAGGCGTGGTCAAAATGGAAGTTTTGACTCTAAGCTTTGTCTGGTGGCCTGGGATAGATCAGCCGATCAAGCAGTTTGTCATGCACTGTTCGGGATGCCAACCCAGCCAGAAGATGCCAAGAGCAATGCCTCTCCATCTCTGGGAATGACCTGCATTGCCCTGGCAGAGAATTCATGGAGATTTTGCTGGATCATTCATGGACACAAATTTCTTGCTAGTAGTGGATGCAGCTACAAAGTAGCCAGACATGTTCCCAATAATCTCCACTATAGCCTTGCACGCTGTTGATGTGTTGATAATCCTCTTCTCAAGGACTGGTGTTCCAGAACACTTAGTCATTTTACAAAGGACCCCAGTTTGAAGTGGAACAGTTTCAGTCATTTCTGAAAATGAATGGAATAAGATGTATTGCATCTACACCATACCTCACTGCTACAAATGCCTTAGTGGAAATGTTTCTCCAGAGTCTAAAGAACACACTGTGAGCAATATCAGCAGAACACACTACACTAACTCTGAATCAGAAGCTCATCAATTTCCTCCTTGCATATCACAGTGTAGCACACTCCACTCCACCAGCTATGCTGTTTCTGGGTCGTCCTTTGTACTCATGCTTCCATCTCCTCAAAGTTAATCTCGGAAATATTCAGGGCCAACAATTGTAACAAATTGAGGACCCCTCAAACAAGGAGGTTCAGTGTTTTATTCCTGGACAAGCCGAGCTGGTAAGGGACTACAGAGGTGATCAAAAGTGAGTACTTGGTATGATTAAGGACAGAATTGGAGCACTCTCCTACACAGTGGAGATTACATCTCATGTCTTCTGGAGATGACACATCGATCAGTTGAGGAGAGCAAAGTCAACTGTTAGAGAAGAAAGGAGTTCAGAGCTGGCAGAACCACTTCCTGCAGTCCCACAGTCAACTCCTGCAACTACCATGGAGGAAGCCCAGAGCCTGAGATTGTTTCAGAGTCACAAATCACACCTGCGAAGCAGTGACACCCCGCCCCCGGTCAGGACAGACATTATCCCACAAGGGTAAGAAATCCTCCATTTATATACACATACACAGACAAACATATATACATGAACACAAATATATGATGACTAGAGAGCAATATGTTACATATTTGACTTGAACTGCATTCTACATTGAGTCGGAGTAGATAGCTAAGCAGGGAGGAGTATTGTGTATTTAATATTTGAGTAATATTGTAGATATATTGTTTGATTAAGTATTCTTTGTTGTTCACATAATTCATTATGGGTTATATGTAAAAGTACATCATTATGCCACCATGTCATATGTGAGTGCCTCACTGAAGAAAGGGAAAGTAAAAACTAACTGGGGATGTTTATCCCAGCTCACGTGTTTTTTTCTTTTGATTAGTTTCTGGAGTTACAGAACATAACATTTACCACTGTAGCCACTAAAGACTTGGACCCAAGATCTCTCTGAATGTCAGTGCTGGTAAGTTAGAGTGTAGAGAAGATTCAAGATTGTTTAATATCATTTTCAGTACACAAGCTTAAAGGACAACAAAATAATTGTTACTCTGGATATGATGCAGCACAAATAAAACCCACAATAAGATAAAGAACACAATAAATATAAGGACATATGATAACAAATTTCTAGATTGAATGTATATCCAGAAAGCAACACTAGGCACAGCAGAGTCTGTTAGGTGGCGGACAGGGAATAACAAAGTAGTGGTGGCGGTCGGAGTGGAGGGGTGGGTTAGTGGGTGGAGGCACAAAGTAACTGTTTTTGAGTCTGGTGATCCTGGTGTGGATGCTACATAGCCTCCTCCCTGATGGAAGTGGGACAGGGTGGGTGAAATCCTTCATGATGTTACTGGCGCTTTTTCAGCACCTTTCTGTATATGCGTCCTTGAAGTTGGGCAGACTGGTGCTGGTGGTGCCATGAGCCATTTAGACTACCAATTGTAGAGCCTTCCTGTCCACTGCAGTGCAGTTTCTGTTCTATGCAGTGATGCAGCTTGTTAGGATGCTCTCTACTGAGTATAGATGTGCATAGTCCAGCTCTCTTCAACCTCTTCCAAAAGTAGAGGCGTTGGTGAGCTTTCCTCATCACGTAGAATGTGTTCTGGGCCACAAGAAGTTGTGTGGGATGTGCACTCCCAGGAGTTTCAAACTGTTTAGTTTCCACTGCTGTGCCGCAGATATAAAGAGGGATGTGAGTGGTGCAAGTTCTCCTGAAGTTATAGTTGCAAATGGAACCTGCAATCACATAGCAACAATCTCTTTGCCAGCCCAGAGTTAGTTAAAGGTTGTGTAACAGAAGGAACCAAAAAGTTGAAAAAGTGTTACAGAAAGATAAATAGTGGAAAAATTATTTCTGTTAGTCACTATATTAAAAACAAGGGGGCATAAATTTGAGGTTGCAACTATAAGCTACTGAAGGGGCGGCTGAAGAGCATTTTTTCCCCACATAAACTTGAATGAGTCAACTCTAGTGGCTATGGAAGCCAGGCTAATCACAGCACATTAAGTAAACACTTGAAGGAAAATATTAAGGGACATAAAGAAAGTGAAGGGAAGTGGGATTACAACAGAGCAGCTCTGATGAAGCGACTTCAAGAAAAACTAACTTATCTCCTCTCTGCCAAATTTACACTCAGTGGCCACTTTATTAAGTACGTCCTGTATCTAATAAAGTGGTCACTGAGTGTATGTTTGTGGTCATCTTCTGCTGCTGTAGCCCAACTACTTCAAATTTTGACATGTTGTACATTCAGAGATGCTGTTCTAAACTCCACTGTCATGATATGACATGGTTATTTGAGTTACTGTCACCTACCTGTCAGCTTGCACCAGCCTGGCCCTTCTCCTCTGACCTCTCTCATTGACAAGGCATTTCTCCCCACAGAACTCACACTCACTGGGTGTTTTTTTTGTTTCTTGCACCATTCCCTTCCAACTCTAGAGACTGTTGTGTGTGAAAATCCAAGATCAGCAGTCTCTGAGATACTCAAACCACCCCATCTGGCACCAACAATTATTCCACATTCAAAGTCACTTGGATCACATTTCTGCCCCATTCTGAACAACAACTGAACCTCTTGACCGTGTCTACATACCTTTTTGCATCGAGTTGCTGCCACATGATTGGCTGATTAGATATTAACATTAACGAGCAGGTGCGCAGCTGCAACGGTGCAACAAAAACATATCTACCACAGCATCACAGGCATACACCATCATATAAGAGGCATTCACAAGAAAAACATAAATCAAATGCAATGTTCTGACTAGGCTCGTATACAAACTTGGCCATGTGACTCAGTGGTGAGAAGGCAATATACATCTAGGGTCGGAATTATTTGGGGTTCAACTAAACAGGAAAGTTGTAATGATCCGGGGAGGAACATGAATTGTGGTGAATGTTGTGTAAAAACTGCTCCATGCAAAGTTAGTGTTTGCCAGAAAATTAACATATTGTACACCAGCATGAAATTACAAAACCACAGAACCATAGAACCTTACAGCACAGAAACAGGCCTTTTGGCCCTTCTTGGCTGTGTCGAACCATTTTTCTGCCTAGTCTCACTGACCTGCACCTGGACCATATCCCCCCATACACCTCTCATCCATGTACCTGTCCAAGTTTTTCTTAAATGCTAAAAGTGAGCCCACATTTACCAGTTCATCTGGCAGCTCATTCCACACTCCCACCACTCTCTATGTGAAGAAGGACCCCCCTAACGTTCCCTTTAAACTTTTCCCCCTTCACCCTTAATCCATGTCCTCTGTTTTTTCTCTCCCCTAGCCTCTATGGAAAAAGCCTGCTTACATTCACTCTATCTATACCCATCGTAATTTTATATACCTCTATCAAATCTCCCCTCAAAGAAATATATTTACCAAATTTTCAACTTTAACAAATAGCTATAGAAAAATAAAAGAAAATTAGAAGGGCTCATTACAGTTAAACCAGTCTAAATGTGCACATCAACATTGGAGCTCTACTCACCCACTGAACCCACAGTCTGCGTGAAGGCACCTGCCACAATCAGAATTCCCCTCGAAGACTATCTCATATGAACTGGCTCTCTCATATGCCCTTTCTCCTTGGAGAGAACCGTCTGCACAAAGCACATCTTACAATGGGGATTCTCCATCGAATGGCATTCTGTGGCATCTTCCCTTGTGCCCCGCCCTGCAGCACCCACCAAAAAGACACCAACCAGACTACTGTCTTTCAGAAATCTGTTCCCACTCAGCACTCTCGGATGTTCCACTGGACAGAAAGTTACGACACATACCAAGACAACCCCTGACTGGCTGACACCACATTCCTAAGCTGGACAATATCTTTAGCTGAAGCCAAAACACTCTTACTAGCAGGACACACTGCTTTTACAGAAAACTGCTAAAATAAAAATACCTCATGGCATAGCAGCAGAAATCTTACCCAGGGCGTTACATAAACATAAATATACACAGTCACGATTAAGGGTCACGGCCCAAAGCATTGACTGCTTATTCTTCTCCCTAGATGCTGCTTGACTTGCTGAGTTCCTCTAGCATTTTGTGTATGTTAAAGTATACACAAATTTTGCAAGAAAACACAATTGGAACACAAACTTAAAAAATCAAAATCCATTTTGGTGCAGTGTGGTCAAAGAGGTCACTGCTTTCTTCCCATCTTTGGCACTCTGACAAATCAAGAACCAATCAACCTCTGCTTTAAATATACCAAATGACTTGGCCTCCACAGTAGTCTGTGGCAACAAATTCCACAGATTTACCATGCTCTGGCTAAAGAAATTCCTCCTCATCTCCATTCTAAACGGAAATCCCTCTATTCTGAAGCTGTGCTCCTGACTATAGGAAAAATCCTCTCCACATCCACTCTATCTAGCCCTTTCAATATTTGATAGGTTTCAATGAGATCCCCACTCATACTTCTAAATTCCAATAAGTCCAGGCCCACAGCCTTTGAGAATCAGACAACTGACTGGAAGAAGTTTAAGGTACTTAATGAGAGAAGACTAATGAGGACAATTTTGGGCCCTTGCAGATGAAGTCAGGAGAATGAAAGGAAATGGCAAAGGAATTAAACAATAACTTTGCATTTATCTTCAGGGAATAAGATACAAAGAATAAGACTGCCAGAACCTATCAGTCAAAAACTGTTGACCTTGACAGCTGATAAAAACCGGAGGACCTGTTAGGAGATGGCTTATGAGATAAGGTGCTTTAGCTAAGGTTCCACAGACTCTGGAATTGTTCCTGTGGATTTGAGGGTAGCCATTGTGACTTCACTATTTGAGAAATGAAGGAGAGAAAACGATGACCTATCCACACTTAGTCCGATAACAACTACGGAGAATAGGATTGAACACAGCCAACATGGATTTATGGAAGGAAAATTATCCAGGTCTCATCTACCAGGCTCCATTGAGAATGTGTCCAGCAGATAACTGGGGGGGGGGGCGGGGGGAGAGGGAGCCTCACATAATTGAAATGTCAGAAGGCATTTGTAAAAGTCCGAGACAAGGGGGACAAGGGGTTGGTGACTGATATAAAACCACATAGAGTTCAGGGTAATATATTGACACAATTGAGGATGCTGGGGAGAATGAGGGGTACAAAAGAGTGAATCAATGGGGTTAGAGTGCTGGGGGAGTGAGGGGTGAAGTGATGGGGGTAGAATCATGGGAGTGGTAAAGGGCAAATGTGGGTGATTGAGTGAGTGATAGGGGGAGGGGTTGAAGTTATGGGGAAAGAGTAGCTGGAATGGGGAGGGATGTGAGTCGGTAGATGCTGAGGGGAGTGAGACAATGATGAGGGAGGGTGGCAGGACACAACAGTCCTGTACAGACCAATCCCCATGAATACTGTACCCCAGTGTTATACAGTGACAGACCAATCCCCACCTGTCCCATCCCCAGTATTATACAGTGACTAACCAATCCCCACTGGTACTGTACCCATTTTATGCAGTGACATACCAATCTCCACCGGTCCCATCCCCAGTGGTCTACAGTGACAGACCAATCCCCACTGGTACTGTGCCCATTTTATACAGTGACATACCAATCCCCACTGGTACTGTACCCATTTTATATAGTGACATACCAATCCCCACTGGTACAGTACCCCAGTGTTATACAGTGACAGATCAATCCCCACCAGTACAGTACCCCAGTGTTATACAGTGACAACCCAACCCCCCACTGGTCCTGTACCCATTTTATACAGTGACATACCAATCCCCACTGGTACTGTACCCATTTTATATAGTGACATACCAATCCCCACTGGTACAGTACCCCAGTGTTATACAGTGACAGATCAATCCCCACCAGTACAGTACCCCAGTGTTATACAGTGACAACCCAACCCCCCACTGGTCCTGTACCCATTTTATACAGTGACATACCAATCCCCACTGGTCCTGTACCCATTTTATACAGTGACATACCAATCCCCACTGGTACTGTGCCCATTTTATACAGTGACATACCAATCCCCACTGGTACTGTACCCATTTTATATAGTGACATACCAATCCCCACTGGTACAGTACCCCAGTGTTATACAGTGACAGATCAATCCCCACCAGTACAGTACCCCAGTGTTATACAGTGACAACCCAACCCCCCACTGGTCCTGTACCCATTTTATACAGTGACATACCAATCCCCACTGGTACTGTACCCATTTTATATAGTGACATACCAATCCCCACTGGTACAGTACCCCAGTGTTATACAGTGACAGATCAATCCCCACCAGTACAGTACCCCAGTGTTATACAGTGACAACCCAACCCCCCACTGGTCCTGTACCCATTTTATACAGTGACATACCAATCCCCACTGGTCCTGTACCCATTTTATACAGTGACATACCAATCCCCACTGGTACTGTGCCCATTTTATACAGTGACATACCAATCCCCACTGGTACTGTACCCATTTTATATAGTGACATACCAATCCCCACTGGTACAGTACCCCAGTGTTATACAGTGACAGATCAATCCCCACCAGTACAGTACCCCAGTGTTATACAGTGACAACCCAACCCCCCACTGGTCCTGTACCCATTTTATACAGTGACATACCAATCCCCACTGGTCCTGTACCCATTTTATACAGTGACATACCAATCCCCACTGGTACTGTACCCATTTTATACAGTGACATACCAATCCCCACCTGTCCCGTCCCCAGTGTTATACAGTGACTAACCAATCCCCACTGGTGCTGTACCTAGTGTTATACAGTGACAGACCTGTTGTCACTAGTACTGAACTCTAGTGTTAGACAGTGACTAACCAATCCCCACCAGTCCTGTACCCCATTGCTATACAGTGACAGACCAATCCCCATTGGTACTGTACCCAGTGTTATGCACTGACAGACCAATCCCCACCAATCCTGTACGCCAATGTTATACAGTGACAGGACGTCCCACCAGTACCGTACCCCAGTGTTACACAGTGACAAACATATCCCAGGCTTCTGTACCTCCTGCCCAATCGTAGCTGCAATAGTAAGGCCCAGATCTTGGGGATCATTAATGATGTACGTTGCCTCCAGTAGGTACTACCGATAGTGTGGAATGATGTGCCCGTGATGTATTTGGCTGAGTCCACTACTCCCTGCAGCTTCGTGCATCCCTGCGCATTCAAATACTTTCAACAGTACATCTGAAGATGTTTGTTAGATTGTTTGAACACAAGCCAAACTTCTTCATCTCCCTGAGAAAGTGAATATGCTGTTTTCCTGATGATTGGATGAACTTTGCACTGGACACAGGACTGGTCAAAGATGTGATTAGTGTAGGCAGGTAACTGATGGGTCAGCAGGGACATGATACTGTGACGGCTTTGTTTCTGTGAAGTATAACTCCATGAATTGCAAAGCAGGTTGTTTGTGTGTGCGGTCTCTGCATGAGTTTGCCGGTTCACCACCATCCAGACTTCCCATATGATAGTTATGACTACACAACAAGATTATTGGCGGTAAGTGATTGAGGTTGTTCTGAAAATTAGGCCAAAGGTGCGATAGAGAACCCTCCAACACTTGGATCCACCTGTCACCTGCCAGCTGTAGTTCCACCTTTTTATACTATCTCCTCTCTGCAGGCTTGATGAAGGTCTTGACCTGAAATGTCAACTGTCCATCTCTCTCCATAGATACTGCCTGATCCGCTGAATTCCTCCAGCTTTTCTGCAATAGAAAAGCAAGCCCTTTCTCTTCTTTATTGTTTTGTTGCCAATAACTTGCTCTGTTCTCCACACACTATGTAAAAGGAATGTTATGTATCTGGAAGTATTTAGTGCTGTCATTAAACTCCATAAGTGGAACGTGTTCTATTCTTCACCAGGTGCAAAAAATCCACACCAAGGTTTCACTTCAAAGTTTTGCTAATAATTGCAACACGTGTACATTTCCCCCACTGTTTTGTATTTTTCCCCCAACTAATTCTTCAGAAGTTTTTCCCCATTCCAATGGCATGACACAATTGTGGTCGAATGAACAGTCAGGCCACATAAAGTACTCTGGAAGTGACTCAGACCACAAAGTGGTTGGTCGAATAGCTTTGGAAGAGGTTGCCTTGTGTGCCTCTGAGCACAGGGGAGTAAAAAAAGTATGCATTAATTCTGAAGTACCCATGAAACAGTACAAAACAGATAGCCACATTAGGTAGTCAAGCACAAAACTAGGCTGATATGTTGAACGAGACATTAAATTATCAAAATTAATCAACAATGTAAAAACTATCTTTTGTGAAATAAGCTCATGAAGTAACAAATTGTTTTAATTTTCTGAAAATCTTCACAAGGCCTCAAGACATACGAGCAGAATTCGGCCACTTGGCCCTTCGAGTCTACTCCACCATTCCATCATGACATTGCTTTGTGGATCCAGAACTGGCTTGCCCACAGAAGGCAAACAGTGGTTGTAGACGGGTCATATTCTGTATGGAGGTCGGTCACTAGTGGTGTGCCTCACTGAAATATCTCCCACTGCTTGAAGATTGATTTACCTTTATGGCTCTTTCCTGCTCATACTTTGCCAAATAATTTCTCAGTCTAGTAAAATTAACTTTGCTCCAATTTTGGAACTTTTAATTTGTTTTCATTCTTCATCCTGTTATATGTTGAT
The DNA here is from genome assembly GCF_963921235.1 of Mobula hypostoma. NCBI lineage: Eukaryota > Metazoa > Chordata > Chondrichthyes > Myliobatiformes > Myliobatidae > Mobula > Mobula hypostoma. The sequence goes on along the minus strand of NC_086128.1, from coordinate 57,226,954 downwards.
GTTAAATTGAACTGGTTAACCATCACTCTCCCACCTAACCAACTTCACCCTTTCTGAATCAGAATCAGGTTGATTATCACTGACCTACACTCACTGCCCACTTCATTAGGTTCCTCCTTTCCCTAATAAAGTGGCCGTTCAGTGTATATTTGTGGACTTCTGCTGCTGTAGCCCATTCATTTCAGGTTTTGATGTGTTGTGTGTTCAGAGATACTCTTCTGCACACCATTGTTGTAACTTGTGATTATTTGAGCTACTGTCACCTTCCTGTCAACTTGAATCAGTCTGGCCCCTCTCATTAACAAGGTGTTTTTGTCCAAAGAACTGCAGCTCCTGGAAGTCTTTTGTTTCTCACCATTCTCTGTAAACTCTAGAGACTGTTATGCGTGAAAATCCCAGGAGATGGGTCACGTTCTGCATGGAGGTTGGTGACCAGTGGTGTACCTCAGAGATCTGTTCTGGGACCCCTTCTCTTCATTATTTTTATAAATGACCTGGATGAGGAAGTGGAGGGATGGGTTAGTATATTTGCTGATGACACAAAGGTTGGGGGTGTTGTGGATAGTGTGGAGGGCTGTCAGAAGTTACAGCGGGACATTGATAGGATGCAAAACTGGGCTGAGAAGTGGCAGATGGAGTTCAACCCAGATAAGTGTGAAGTGGTTCATTTTGGTAGGTCAAATATAATCACAGAATATAGAATTATTGGTAAGACTCTTGGCAGTGTGAAGGATCAGAGGAATCTTGGGGTCCAAGTCCATAGGATACTCAAAGCTGCTATGCAGATTGACTCTATGGTTATGAAGGCATACGGTGGGATTAAGTTTAGGAGGCAAGAGGTAATGTTGCAGCTATATAGGACCCTGGTCAGACCCCACTTGGAGTACTGTGCTCAGTTCTGGTCACCTCACTACAGGAAGGATGTGGAAACCATAGAAAGGATGCAGAGGAGATTTACAAGGATGTTGCCTGGATTGGGGTGCATGCCTTATGAGAATAGGTTGAGTGAACTTGGCCTTTTTCTCCTTGGAATGATGGAGGATGAGAGGTGACCTGATAGAGGTGTATAAGATGACGAGAGGCATTGATCGTGTGGATAGTCAGAGGCTTTTTCCCAGGGCTGAAATGGCTAACACGAGAGGGCACAGGTTTAAGGTGTCTGGAAGTAGGTACAGAGGAGATGTCAAGGGTAAGTTTTTTATGCAGAGAGTGGAGTGCATGGAATGGGCTGCTGGCCACTCTGAGACATCCTAGACCCTAGCACCTGGAAGCACCATCCTGGCTTCTCTTTTTGCAGCCACAGAATCTTCTGTCCGCGTCTCCTTTCACTATAACTTTGCCTGACTTTGCCTACCCTACTGAGCCTCAAAGCCGGCCAAAGTAGCACTGTCCAGGCTGCTGTTGCTGGGCGCTGAAAGATCACACCCCCACCCCCCACCAGCAGTATCCAAAGGGGTGTATTTGTTGTCAGGGGAACCCTGCACTGATTGCTTACTCCCCTTATTCCTCACCTGTTGGTCACCCATCTGCTATCTGAAGCCTGACTCTGGATGTGACCACCTCAGTCAAAGTCTCACCTACAAAATTCATGTACAACGTGTTCAGTTAATGACACATTAAAGTAATTTATTAAAAGAAATCAAGAACATTAAAAATGTCTTTTGTGAAATAAATGCATGATTTAACTAATTTATTTGTTTGTACATTTATTTAGACATACCCTTTCGACACAACAAGTCATGTCACCCAGCAACCCATCTATTTAACCCCAGCCTAATCACAGGACAATTCACAATGACCAATTAATCTACTAACCAGTGCACTTTTAGACTGTTGGAGGAAACCACATCAGCTGAAAGAAACACACATGGTTTGCGGCGAGAACATACTGACTCCTGACAGACGGCGGCAGAATTGAACTCCGAACGCCAACTCCAGAGTGCCCCGAGCCGGAATAGTGGCACGCTAACTGCTGCACTACTATGCTGTCCAAATTGTTTACATTTTCAGAAAATCTGCCTTATGAACTTCAGACACAGAGATATTGGACAGTAAAAAGATAAGTTTTGAGAGTTTATGTTTTGTGGATAATGAACATTATTGTGTTATCTTGTACACCTCTTTCAAGTCACCTCTCATCTTCCTTAACTCCAGAGAGAAAAAGCCATAGATCACTCAACCTATCCTCATAACAACTGCTCTCTAATGCAGGCAGCATCCTGGTAAATCTCCTCCGTACCCTGTCGGGAGCTTCCACATCCTTTCTATAATGAAGCGAACAGAACTAAACACAAAATTCCAAGTGTGGTCTAACCAGAGTTATGTAGAGTTACCTCACTACCTCGTGGTTCTTGAGCTCAATCATTCCCACCATTACATCACTCCCCCCCCCCACCCCCCGTAGGGATGAGTAAACATTTGTCCATACAATTGCAACCTCTGTAATGTGGTATCTGCACTGTTCTAGTTCCCGGGTTCTGTCTGTGTAGAGTTTACAATGAGTGAGGTTTCCTGCCACAGCCCAATTGCCTACTTGTTGATTAGGTGGCTCCTGTCCCTAACCCATTCGTGAAAAAGACCCAAAGGAGAGTTTAATGAACACGTGAAAGTAGCAAGGATATAAACAGAGGGAGAATTGTGCTAATGGGATGATATTACCTGGAGCTGACATGGACCTAATGGGCCAAATGGCCCCTTCTTGTGTCATAACAAGTAAACAAGCTCCTATGGCTACTGTACAAAAGCAAGTGCAGAGATTTGAGTCAGTATCACACCATCCATTAGAACAGAGAACATTACAGCACAGTACAGACCCTTCATCCCATGATGTTGCGCCGACCTTTTAACAGACTCTAAGATCAATCAAATCCTTCCCTTCTATATAGCCCTCCATTTTTTAAATCATCCCTGTGCCTATCAAAGAGTTTCTTAATATAGAAAAACTTCACAATTCCAGCTTTGCCTCCGTCTACAAGATGCATGTTATTCCTTGATTCTGCAAACTTTCTCCTAGGCCAGTATAAGCAGAAAATGCTGTATTTCCTTCTTGATCCACACTGAGTGGACTGAGCTTACCTGGGCTCAGTACCCTTGATGGTGGGTCACTGGAGGGAGATGAATTAATTGGCAGTTCTGCTCCTTGCTCCCCAGAGGCCCCCTGCTATACATGAAACCGCTATGACTTAGTGACCTCAGTGATTCATGACACCCCTGTCCAGCACAGCTGCTGTTTCCTTTAACAAAATGAAAACATCTTACTCTTACGGTGGCTTTTATGTTGGAAAATGTTTTGCAGCTAGCTGCCGAAAGCCTTACAGTAACTTTACAACACAGAAAATTCAATAGTCTAAAGCCAATGTTTATGCTCTACATGAGCTGACTCCATCTCACTCCATCAATATGCTCAGTGGTCACTTTATTAGGTAGCTCCTGTACCTAATAAAGAGGTCACTGAGTGTACGTTGCGATCTTCTGTTGCTGTAGCCCATCCACTTCAAGGTGCTCTTCCACACACCACTGTTGTAATGCATAGTTATTTGAGTTACTGTTGTCTTCCTGTCAACTTGAACTGGTCTGGCCATTCGCCTCTGATCTCCCTCACTATCAAGGCACTTTTCCACAGAACTGTCATTCACTGGATATTTTTTGTTTCATATTCTATCAACATTAGAGATTGTTGTGCGTGAAAATCCTGAATATCTATTTCTGAGATATTCAAACCACGCCGCCTGGCACTAACAATCATTCCACGGTCAAAGTCACTTAGGTCACATTTCTTCCCTGTTCTGATGTTTGGTCTGAACAACAACTGAACCTCCTGACCATGTCTGCATGCTTTTATGCATTGAGTTGCTGCTACATAATTGGCTGATGAGATATTTCATTAAACGAGGTGTACTTAATAAATTGGCGACTGACTGCATCTTTAATTTCTTTTCACAATCATATTTTTGTCAAACTTCCCCTTAAGTACATCCATGCTATTTGTCTGAACTGCACCCTCCAAATTTTCACTGACTGGGATGAGGGAAGGTGAAGTACCTCGAATTTGGAAAAGTGAAAGGTGAATTTTCTGGTCTCTAGAGGTCCAGTTCATTTTGAATGAGTGTTACTTCCTACATGTAAACTGTTTTTTATATCACGTCCTGCGCATGTAGTTTTTTTTTAATATTCTGATTTGAAGCACACGTTGTAAAGGCATTCACCTCCATCCTCTCTTTATTTGCCCTTGAAACAATATCTGTGGGTCTTAAGATTTTGGTAATAGTGGTAAACACTTAGTAGATATATTTTGAAGAAAGTAATATGTTTAAGTTTACCTTTGTGCCATGTGTTTACTCTTGTTTATACTGTATAGATAAGGAGTTTTATGTATGTATACTACCATGGTTAACACCTGTTGTGAGAATAATCAGCAGTATTGATATATTCAGGCACATGATGATTCTGTATTGAATTTAATATGTATTAAACTCTGCAGTTTCACAAAAAAAAAAGTTATCTCATTAAAATCTGTGAAAGGAAACTCCAATAACTGTGGGAGAAAGCTGTGGCGAAGATTTGAATTGGCCTTTCTGTGATGTTGCAACCAGTGATGATTACACCTATACTTAACAAGGAACAGTGATCATCGGGGGTGGGGGTTAGAATATTGCTGAGTTCGATGGGAAAGGGAGGGGGAACTGTGAAATGCAGTGCTTTGGCACTTTATTGGGTGCTCGTATTTAAAGTGCATTTTCTTCATTATAAACACTAAAAGCCTTAACATTTATAATACGTCCAGATGTGGAACAACATGCTGTTTAGATAAAACACACTGAAAAGTTTTCGCCTGATGATTTAGGATGTGAGCATGTCACCCTGAGGGCAATGAGTTGGTAGAATGGCTCATGAGACTCAGTGGCCAGTCCCTGTCCTGCCCCCAGATCAGCTGGGAACACTTTAGCTGTGTTTGTGAATTAGCAGCCAGAAGCCATGACCACTGAACGAGAGAAACAAATTTGAATCCCACCATGGTCATTGGAGAACTTTCAATTTAATTCAGATTCAAATAAATGAAAAGTCATTGCAGAGAATAAAAGTTCATGGTTTACAAAGCAAAACATTTGAAGACTGGCTGGCTAACAGGAAACAAGAAGTTAGGTTTAAAGGCCGCAGAGAGTTGTGGATTCAGTCAACTTCATCACAGGCACAACCTTCCCCAACAAGAGGTGGTGTCTCAAGACAGAGCCATCATCCATCATCTGGGACATGCCCCTCTTTTCATTATTATCATCACCAGGAAGGTGGTACAGGACCCTGAAGACAGACAATATTTTAAGAACAGCTTCTTCCTCTCTACCATCAGATTTCTGGATGGTCCATGAACACAACCTCTCTATTCATCTTCACATTATTTCTTCAGTTAATTATCGTAACTTTTAGTCATTTTTTATGGCTTGCATTGTATTGCTTCCACAAAACAAAGTTCATGACATCTGACAGTGGTGGTAAACCTGACTGGCAAGATCACACACGCACCTGACCTTAGATCACAGGAATCAGTGCTGGAACAACTTTTGACAATTCAATTTGACGAATTTAAATTTTATTTTGAGAGATACGGTATGGGAAGAGGCCCCTCCTGCCCAAGCAGCCTGGACTGTACAATTACATCCATGTGATGAACAAATCCACTAACCCATACATGTTCGGAATGTGTGAGGAAACTCAAGCACTCGGAGGAAAACCCACACGGTCACGGCGCGAACGTACAAACTCTTTACCAATAGCGATGGGAATTGAACGCTGGTTGCAGGTGCTGTGTTAGACTTGGATAAAGAGATACAAAGAAACAAGGTGAGATGTTACCCCTCTACCTTTGCAACTCTCTCCCTTTAAAAGAGGTGTAGGGGTAGATGGGAGTGTGGTGTGAGGTTAGAATTAAATTAGTCAGGGTGGTACCATACGGCTGACTAGGCCTGAGGGGCTAAGTGGCCAATTCCTGCTCCTAATTTGTATGTCTGAATGAGCACTCAGAAACAAATCTGGAATAAAAAGCTAACATCGTTTAAATAGGCACATGGAAATGGAAGGAGATGGACATCGTGTAGCCAGAGGGGATTAGTTCAGTTGGGCTTTTGATTACTAATTTACTTGGTTCGGCAAAACATTGTGCTGTACATTGTATGTTTTATCAGTAATGGTCACTGAAAAATGCTCGGCTTTTTAATGGATGCACTATGTGGGATTGCAGTGTAGGGATTCGATATGTCACCAAAGACTCGAGCAAATTTCTGCAGATGTACTGCGCAGAGTAGACTCGATGGGCCAAATGGGCCAATTCTGTTGCGCTATGGTCTTCTAGTCAAGTTCAAACTCTCAGTGTCTGACCCAAGTTCCCCCTTTTACCCTTGTCCTGTGGTCAAAGGGGCTCATCTGAAAGACTCTTGATCTGGCAGACTTGCCTGTTTTCTTTGTGAGAACGTGTTTTCCTTAAACACCTTTCATTTTTCACTGAAATATCTCCCATTGCTCCAAGATTGATTTATCTTTATGGCTCTTTCCTGCTCATACTTTGCCAAATAATTTCTCAGTCTAGTAAAATTAACTTTGCTCCAATTTTGGAACTTTTAATTTGTTTTCATTCTTCATCCTGTTATATGTTGATGTTAAATTGAACTGGTTAACCATCACTCTCCCACCTAACCAACTTCACCCTTTCTGAATCAGAATCAGGTTGATTATCACTGACCTACACTCACTGCCCACTTCATTAGGTTCCTCCTTTCCCTAATAAAGTGGCCGTTCAGTGTATATTTGTGGACTTCTGCTGCTGTAGCCCATTCATTTCAGGTTTTGATGTGTTGTGTGTTCAGAGATACTCTTCTGCACACCATTGTTGTAACTTGTGATTATTTGAGCTACTGTCACCTTCCTGTCAACTTGAATCAGTCTGGCCCCTCTCATTAACAAGGTGTTTTTGTCCAAAGAACTGCAGCTCCTGGAAGTCTTTTGTTTCTCACCATTCTCTGTAAACTCAAGAAAATCCCAGGAGATCGGTGGGATTCTGTATGGAGGTCAGTGACCAGTGGTGTGCCTCAGGGATCTGTTCTGGGACCCCTTCTCTTCGTGATTTTTATAAATGACCTGGATGAGGAAGTGGAGGGATGGGTTAGTAAATTTGCTGATGACACAAAGGTTGGGGGTGTTGTGGATAGTGTGGAGGGCTGTCAAAGGTTACAGTGGGACATTGATAGGATGCAAAACTGGGCTGAGAAGTGGCAGATGGAGTTCAACCCAGATAAGCGTGAGGTGGTTCATTTTGGTAGGTCAAATATGATGGCAGAATATAGTATTAATGGTAAGACTCTTGGCAGTGTGGAGGATCAGAGGGATTTTGGGGTCCGAGTCCATAGGACACACAAAGCTGCTGCGCAGGTTGTCTGTGGTTATGAAGGCATACGGTGGGATTGAGTTACAGCTATGTAGGACCCTGGTCAGACCACACTTGGAGTACTGTGCTCAGTTCTGGTCGCCTCACTACAGGAAGGATGTGGAAACTATAGAAAGGGTGTAGAGGAGATTTACGAGGATGTTGCCTGGATTGGGGAGCATGCCTTATGAGAATAGGTTGAGTGAACTTGGCCTTTTCTCCTTGGAGCGATGGAGGATGAGGGGTGACTTGATAGAGGTGTATAAGATGATGAGAGGCATTGATTGTGTGGATAGTCAGAGGCTTTTTCTCAGGGCTGAAATGGCAACACGAGAAGGCACAGTTTTAAGGTGCTTGGAAGTAGGTACAGAGGAGATGTCAAGGGTAAGTTTTTTTTACACAGAGATTGGTGAGTGCATGGAATGGGCTGCCGGCGATGGTGGTGGAGGCAGATACGATAGGGTCTTTTAAGAGACTCCTGGATAGGTACATGGAGCTTGGAAAAATAGAGGGCTATGGGTAACCCTAAGTAGTTTCTAAGGCAAGGACATGTTCGGCACAGTATTGTGGCCTGAAGGGCCTGTATTGTGCTGTAGGTTTTCTATGTTTCTAGATCAGCGGTTTCTGAGTTACTCAAACCCCCCTGTCTGGCACCAACAATCATTCCACGGTCACTTAGATCACATTTCTTTCCCATTCTGATGTTTGATCTGAACAACAACTGCACCTCTTGACCATGTCTGCATGTTTAGTTGCTGCCACATGATTGATTAGACATTTGCATTAACCGTGCATGGCTGGGGGTTCACGATACTGCCTTTAGATTGGTGGATGTGACAGCTATCAGGGAAGCAAGAACTGTGCTTTCCCACTCAACCAGGAAGGCAAAACGGAAGTATTGTCAGAGAATTTATCGCCACTTCTGTGATACCTGGGATACAAGGCACATGTGGCAGGGAATTATGAAATGCTTTGAACAGCTGGTCATGGTTTACATTAAAGCCTTCCTCCCAGCCACACTGGACCCTTCCCAGTTCACTTGTCACTCAAATCGATCCACTGATAATGCAATAGCCTCTGCCCTCCACTCTGTCCTGACCCACCTGGAAAATGGGGTCTTATATCCCAGACTGCTTTTGAAAGACTTCAGTTTGCTGATGAACACCACTGTACCTCAGAAGCTGGTGGGCAAACTGTCCTCGCCGGGTCTCAACACTTCCCTCTGCAACCGGATATTGGACTTAACAGTTAGGCCACAGTCTTCCATGTGGCAGCAACGTCTCTCGTCCCATTACAACGTCACCTCGAAGCATTGTGCTCAGCCTGCTGCTGACGCAGGATTCAGCTCAAACCGTGTCACGTTTGCGGATGACACAACAGTGGTTGGCCTCATCATGAACGATGACGAGATGGAGTACAGAGAGGAAGTGGAGTGGCTGGTGGATTGGGGTGAGAAGAACAACCTAAGCCTGAATGTGGAGAAGACCAAGGAAAGCATTGTGAACCTCAGGAAGGTGCAAGCGAATCATCCCCCTCTGCGAATACACAACTCCTCCATAGAGAGGATGTTCCTGGGAGTTCACATCATGGATGACCTCACCTGGTCCCAAGATCATCTCCCTAAACATGAAGGCACAGCAGCGCCTCCACTTCCTAAAAAGATTGAGGCAAGCAAAGCTCTCACCCCCACATCATCTTAACTGCATTTTATAGGAGCACCATTGAGAACGTCCTGACAAGTTGCATCTCCTTCTGGTATGGGAGCAGCCGAGCATTGGACCAGAAGTCCCTACAAAGGACTGTGAGAACAGCTGAGAGGATCATAGGGGTCTCCCTACCATCCATCGGGGACATTTACCAGGAGCGCTGCATTCGCAGGGCCCTTAGTATTATTAAGGATCCCACCCATCCATCCAGCATCCTCTTTGACTTTCTACCATCAGGAAGGAGACTACGATGCATAAAAACAAGAACGGTCAGGATGGGAAACAGTTTCTTCCCCCAGGCCGTTAGGCTTTTGAACTCTCAGCCACATTGTATTCTAAGTGTCACTGGTTAATCTGTCCTATACTTTACAATATTTAATTTATGCACTTTAGTTTGCTGTTTATGTGCGATTCATCTGTAGATTTTATCCTTACCTTCGTAAGTTATTGTGTGTCACGTATACTACTGTGTTTTACACCCCAGTTTGGAGAAACGTTGTCTTGTTTCTATATACTTTATATGGTTATATACATGATATAAATGCATATAGTTATTAAATGATGATAAACTTGACTTAAGCAAGCAGGTCTACAGATGCACCACAATAAAGTGGCCATTGAACGTACGTTGTCTAATTAACTTACCATCATTCTCCGAACTAACCAACTTCACCCTTTCTGAATAAGAATCAGGTTCGTTATCACTGACATATGTCATGAAATTTTAAACACAAGAGATTCTGCAGAAGCTGGAAATCCAGAGCAACACACACAAAATGCTAGAGGAACTCAGCAGATCAGGCACCATCTAGGGAATGGAATAAACAGTCACCATTTCGGGCTGAGACCCTTCGTCATGACTTGAAAGGAAAGGGAGCAGAGCCAGAATAAGGTGGCAGGGGGAGTGGAAGGAGTACAAGCTGATAAGGGGTAGGTGAGGGGGAAGGTAGATGGTCGGATTTAGTAAGAAACTGGAAGATGATAGATGGAAGAGGCAAAGGGCTGAAGAAGGAAGAATCTAATCGGAGAGGACAGCTGTCCATGGGAGAAAGCGAAGGAGGAGGAAAACCAGAGGGAGGTGAGGAGAAGAGAAGGGGGTGAGGGGTGAACCAGAATGGGGAGGGGGAGAAATTACCAGAAGTTGTCATGAATTTTGTGGCAGCAGTACAGCATAACATAAAAATTGCGGGGCTTACCATATATTGGCTAACATGTTCTCTTGAATGCAATTTAGATACTCTGAGTTCACTGGTTATATATGCAAAATTCCAGTCAACCAGCACTCTTGATGATGTCAGGCTCGTAGATTTTCCAAAGTAGTGGATATTACTCCTATTAATACCCAAAGTTTCTCCAGCATTTTGTGTGTTTCACACTGTAGTGTAATGAGTTTTCCAGTGAACCTGACCAGTTCAAAGGAAACAGGAGGTATACAAGACCTCTGGACACTGGCTCCCACCCACCCACAAACCCCACTCACACATTGGACCCCCTCCCCCAGACCCACAAGAGTACGTCCCCTCTGCACCACCAGCCTGGGATAGAATGGGAAGGAAACTTCTGGAAGGAGGACTGATCCATGTGGTAAACCATATATATGTGTTGTAACTGGGTTAACTGTCTGGACACGCCCCTCTGCTGACTGCCCCTGTGGCTCCTCCCACAGATTCATGTATAAAGGTGTTTCGCCTTGCCCCTCCCCCTCAGTCCAGGGGCAGACACTCACTGTGGAGGTCGTATTGTACAGCAAATAAAAGCCTTTCAGTATTTTACCAAACCTCAGTCTTTTGGAGTTATTGAAGGTGCTTCAATTTTATTCGCTGTACATTTTAAAGCATGGAACACTCACTGAGACCCGACAAATTAGATCTCGATCCGCAAACACCTGAAGCTGGAAACGCTTTCGAACTCTGGCTGGCTTGCTTCGAAGCGTACCTAGAGGAGATTAAAGCGACCGACCCTGTAGCAAAGTGCAGAGTTCTACTCTCCAGGGTCAGTCCACGGGTCTATTCGCTGATCAGAGACCAGCGGAGCTACGACGGCGCGATGAGCGCACTCAAAGGCCAATACCTGCGGCCGATAAACAGCGTCTATGCTCGGCATCACTTAGCGACATGGCAACAGGGGCCCGGGGAATCGAGTGCTGAGTTTGTCCGGGCCCTATGGACGCTCGTGCAAGCCTGCAATTGCCAGGAGCTGACGGCGGCGCAGCATGTAGAACTCCTAGTGAGAGACGCCTTCGTCAAGGGGACCAGATCAGTGTACGTGCGCCAACGGCTGCTGGAAAAAGCCGATTTTACCCGAAGTTCGGCGATCGAGCTGGCTGATACGTTGGAGGCTGCTTTACACAACTCTGAGGCTCTCCAGGCATGCGATCCCCCGATGGCCTCGTGGGTGCCGCAGTCCCCACAACCTGCTGGCGAATTGACCTCGGCTGTCTCCAGTCGCAAGTTCCCGCAACCCGCCGGCGAGTCGACCTTGGCTGCCGCCAGTCCTGAGTCCGCGAAGTGCTACTTCTGCGGACTGGAGAAGCACCCCCGAAAACGCTGCGCGGCCCGACGAGCTACCTGCTCCAGCTGCGGAAAGAAGGGCCACTTCGCCAAGGTCTGTAAGTCAAAACCTCGAGTGGGATCGAGCAGCGCCGCGTGCAAGACATGGGGGTCGCCATCTTCCCTGCACGCCACCACCACGTGCGAGACGTGGGGGTCGCCATCTTGCCTGCCGCCATCTTCCCTGCACGCCACCACCATGTGCGAGGCATTGGGGCCGCCATCTTCCCTGCATGCCACCACCACGTGCGAGACATGGGGGCGGCCATCTTGGTCGGCGCCACCTCCCACCGCCTATGACCAACGTGTGCTCACGGGGCACCCCACTGCGCCGGACCAAGACAGCGACCCCACCCTGGCTTCCGTGGCCCTCGACCAAAGCGCTCCCCACCAGCTCGCAAGGTCAATGATGGACATCCTGGTGGAGGGGCACAGGACAAGCTGCCTGTTTGACACAGGCAGCACGGAGAGTTTTATCCACCCGGCCACGGTGCAGCATTGTGGACTCATGATACGACCGGTAAGTCAGAGGGTCACCACGGCCTCCGGGTCGCATACAACAGACATCCGGGGGGGTTGCGTAGCGACACGAGTGGTGCAGGGCACAGAATATCGGGACTTTACGTTACTGGTCTTGCCTCAACTGTGTGCCCCTGTGCTATTGGGGTTGGACTTCCAGAGCCACCTGAAAAGCGTGACAATGAAGTATGATGGGCCCCTCCCGCCAATTACTGTCATAAATCCCCTGTTTTGTAGAGATATGTCACGTACCCCGCTACTGACCACACACACACACCGACCCGCGCATCCCACCCAACATCATGCCAACTGCCACACTACCGACACCACTTGCGGCCTCTCCACCCTCAGGATCCCTCCCCCACCGCTGTTCGCCAACCTGACCCCCGACTGTAAACCTGTGGCAACTAAAAGCAGGAGGTACAGTGCGGGGGACAGAGCCTTCATTAAGTCGGAGGTGCAGCGGCTGCTCAGGGAGGGGGTCTTTGAGGCGAGCACAAGTCCTTGGAGGGTGCAGGTGGTGGTTGTTCGGAACGGGGAGAAGAATAGGATGGTTGTGGACTATAGCCAGACCATCAATAGGTTCACGCAGCTCGACGCGTACCCTCTACCCAGCATCGCGGATATGGTCAATCAGATAGCACAGTACAAGGTGTACTCGACCATAGACCTAAAATCCGCTTACCATCAGCTCCCCATCCGACGGGAGGACCGCCCTTACACTGCCTTCGAGGCGGACGGCAGGCTTTATCAATTCCTGCGCGCCCCCTTTGGTGTCACGAATGGTGTATCTGTCTTCCAGAGGGCAATGGACCAGATGGTGGACCAGTGCCAACTGAAGGCCACGTTCCCATATCTGGATAACATCACCATCTGCGGTCACGACAACAACCTCCAAAAATTTCTCCAAGCGACCAAAGCTTTCAATCTCACCTATAACACGGACAAGTGTGTATTCGGGACCACCCAACTTGCTATCCTTGGGTGTGTCATGGAGAATGGAGTCATTGGCCCTGACCCCGACCGTATGCACCCCCTGTTGGAACTCCCTCTTCCCAACACCCTCAGAGCCCTCAAAAGGTGCCTGGGCTTCTTTTCATATTATGCCCAATGGGTCTCTACCTATGCAGACAAGGCCCACCCCGGTCAAGTCCACCACATTCCCCCTCTCTGCCGAGGCCCGCGCGGCCTTCAACCGCATAAAAGGGGACATTGCCAAAGCAGCAATGCATGCGGTGGATGAGGCTATTCCCTTCCAAGTAGAGAGTGACGCCTCCGACTTTGCGCTGGCTGCTACCCTCAACCAGGCAGGAAGACCAGTGGCGTTCTTCTCCCGTACCCTTCAAGGCCCTGAAATTCGGCACTCTGCGGTAGAGAAAGAGGCCCAGGCCATAGTGGAAGCTATAAGGCACTGGAGGCACTATCTTGCTGGCAAAAGGTTTACCCTGCTAACTGACCAGCGTTCAGTCGCATTCATGTTTAATAATCAGCAGCAGAGCAAAATCAAAAATGATAAAATTCTGAGGTGGAGAATCCAACTCTCCACCTACAACTATGACATCATGTACAGGCCTGGGAGGCTCAACGAGACCTCCGATGCCCTATCCCGGGGAACATGCGCCAGCGCGCAGATCGACCGGCTATACACCCTACATGTAGACCTTTGTCACCCGGGAGTCACCCGGCTTTTCCACTTCGTGAAAGCCCGGAACCTGCCTTACTCCCTTGAGGAGATCAGGATGATGACCAGGGGCTGCCAAGTCTGCGCAGAGTGCAAACCGCACTTCTACCGACCCGAAAAGGCACCACTCATCAAGGCCACCCGCCCCTTTGAGCGACTGAGTGTTGCCTTTAAGGGCTCCCTTCCCTCCACCAACCGCAATGTGTACTTTCTTAACGTAATTGACGAGTACTCGCGGTTCCCCTTCGCCATCCCCTGCCCCGACACCACTACCACGTCAGTTATAAAAGCCCTGCGCAAGCTCTTCACTCTGTTCGGATACCCATGCTATATCCACAGTGACAGAGGGTCCTCGTTTATGAGTGACGAGCTGTGCCAATATCTACTGGCTAGGGGAATTGCAACCAGTAGGACCACGAGCTATAATTCCCGGGGGAATGGACAGGTGGAGAAGGAGAATGGCACGGTGTGGAAAGCCACACTCTTAGCCCTCAGGTCAAAGGGACTGCCGGTCTCCCGCTGGCAGGAGGTCCTTCCCGAGGCACTCCACTCCATCTGCTCCCTGTTATGCACAGCCACCAATGCCACCCCTCATGAGCGGCTCTTTTCTTTTCCCAGAAAGTTGACCACTGGGACCACCCTACCTACTTTGCTGACGTCCCCGGGGCCAGTGCTGCTCCGGAAACATGCGAGGAGCAATAAATACTCCCCGATAGTCGAGAGGTTTCACTTACTTCATGTGAACCCCCAGTATGCCTACGTGGTTTTACCTGATGGGTGGGAGGACACGGTCTCCATCCGTGACCTGGCACCCGCAGGAGCTCCGGGCCCCGTACCCTGAACACTCCGTGGTGACTATTGACCCCGTACCCACCGATGTATGTACCTACGAGACACCGTGCACCCCAAACCCTATACAGACACCACACACTCCCATACCGGGTGCGACGCACACGCATGAGGGATTACCGACGCCTAACATGCTGGCACCTGAAGTCAGGCCGGAGCCAGCACAACCGCCATCACCGGTGCAATCACCACCGGTGCTACGTAGGTCACAGCGACGGACTCGACCGCCTGATAGACTTGACCTGTAAATATACTTCTTGTAAATATCGTCAGTCACTTCACCGCGCGGGACTCTTTTTAAAAAAAGGAGGGTGAATGTGGTAAACCATATATATGTTGTAACTGGGTTACCTGTCTGGACACAACCTCTGCTGATTGCTCCTGTGGCTCCTCCCACAGACTCTTGAATAAAGGTGTTTCGCCTTGCCCCTCCCCCTCAGTCCAGGGGCAGACACTCACCATGGAGGTCGTATTGTACAGCGAATAAAAGCCTTTCAGTATTTTACCAAACCTCAGTTTTTTGGAGTTATTGAAGGTGCTTCAATCCACTGAGCTGCAGCTGACACTAAATGGTCTTTAAATTAGCCCAGTGAAATACAGCTCAAAGCCCCAGTTTCACAGAATGACTTTTTTTTATTATTGAGATACAGCATGGAATAGGCTCTTTTGGTCATTTGAGGCAGCAACCCCCGATTTAACCCTAGCCTAATCACAGGACAATTTACAATGACCAATTAACCTACTAATCGGTACGTCTTTGGACAGTGGGAGGAAACCACAGCACCCGGAGGAAACCCATGCATTCACGGGGATTAAAATTTAGTGAAATGCACCTCGAACACAAGTAGTTGTTCCATACCATGTGTTTCCATACACATACTGGTTATATCATGTTTGGTGAATTAGGAAACAGTACTAGCATTATCCAGGTTGCATTGGCTTCAGGGAAAACCTGATTAAATGTGCTTTGAAGGCAATTGTAGCCTGTTCTGCTGTAACACAACTGCCTCAGGAATGTTAAGTATTGCGTTAAAGATTAGTACAGCACAGTACAGGCCCTTCAGTTATGACAGCCCATGCAACACCCGTAACTAATCTTTGGAGTGAAGGAGGATGAGAGATGACCTGATAGAGATATGTAAGATTATAATAGGCATAGATAGAGTGGGCATCTAGCATCTTTTTCCCAGGGCAGCAATGGCCAATACCAACCTTTTAACCTATTCTACGGTCAATCTACACAGCCCAGAACCCAACATTTTTCTTTCATTCATGTCCCTATCCAAGAGTCTCTTAAATGTCCCTAATGTATCAGCCTCGACCACCACCCCTGGCAGTGTGTTGCATGCAACCACTACTCTCTGTGTAAAAAAAATTGCCTCTGATGTCCCCCTCTAAACCTTACTTAGTCCACTCACCTTAAAAGGATGCCCTTCAGTATTACACACCTCTATCAAGTCACCTCTCATCCTCCTTCACTCCGAAGAGAAAAGCCCAATCTCGCTCAGTCTTCCTTCATAAGACATGCTCCCTAATCCAGGCAACATCCTGTTAAATCTCCTCAGCACCTAATCTAAAGCTTCCACATCCTCCTATAATGAGGTGACCAAAATCAAACACAATACTCCAAGTGTCTAGCCAGTTTTATAGAGCTGCAACATTACCTTGTGACAATTGAATTCAACCCCTGACTAATGAAGGCCAACACACCATATACATCTTCTTAACCACACTATCAACTTGTGTGACAATTTTGAAGGATCCATGGATATAGGCCTCAAGAATTCTCTGTTCATCCACACTGCTAAGAATCCTGCTATTACCTTCAAGGATTCTAACAGAACCACCTGCATTTATTGAGTTATTTTTAATTATTTATATGGCACAGTAGCAAGCCCAGGCAGCCAAATTACACCCATGTGACCAATAACCCAGTGGTCCCCAACCACCGGGCCGCGAGGAAACGATATGAGTCAGCTGCACCTTTCCTCATTCCCTGTCACGCACTGTTGATCTTGAACATAGGGTTGCCAACTGTCCCATATTTTCCGGGACATCCCATATATTGGGCTAAATTGGTTTGTCCCGTATTTCCCCCGCTAAGGTAGAGCATTCCTATGAAACTTTTTGTGCCGAAATGGCATAAAGTGAAGAAGCAATTACCATTAATCTATATGCAAAAAATTTTAGAGCGTTCCCAGACCCAAAAAATAACCTAACAAATTATACCAAATAACACATAAAACCTAAAATAACACTAACATATAGTAAAAGCAGGAATGATATGATAAATACACAGCCTATATAAAGTAGAAATATTGTATGTACAGTATAGTGGGGAAGATGAAGGCAAAACCGATTTGTGGGAAAAAAAATCAGCACGTACACGTATGCACACATCACATGCGCACGTCACGCATGCACACACAGGTGCCCGCGCGAGGCTTCATGGTCCTGGTAGTCTTTCCTGGGGTAAAGTGTCCCAGGATTTGACTGCTACTTTTGTCCCTTATTTGGGAGTGAGAAAGTTGGCAACCCTCACTGTAAAAGACATGTTGAGGTGAGTTTATCCCTACTTGAACACCTTACCCCGCTCCCAGTTGGCCGGTCCACAAGAATATTGTCAATATTTAAGCGGTCTGCGGTGCAAAAAGATTTGGGGACCTCTGTAACAACTCATACAGGAACTGGAGCAGCTGAGGAAACCTATGCAGTCCCAGGGAGAATGTACAACTCCTCACAGACAGTGGTGGGGATTGAACCCAGGTCGCTGCTGCTGTGATAGTGTTACGCTACCTTGAAGTTAAGTGACTATGAAATGCCTAGGCCATCGTTAAAAACCCAGCTGATTCAGTAATTCCCTTTAAGGACGGAAAATCCACCAATCCATGCAAGTCCTAACTATACATATGTGACTCCAGACCCACTGTATCAGGAGAGACAAATTCACATTCTAGTTCATTGTCATTTGACTGCATATACTGTACAACTATACAACCAAATGAAACAACATTCCTCCGGACAACAGTGCACCCACAAAACATATATTACACACAGCACATAAAAAATATTACCACAATAATAACATATAATTCAAAATGCATGTAGTGTACAGCACAGGTAAACAGTTAACAGCTCGCTGTCCTAGTGACAAGACCTCGGTGGTAGTCTCACAGACTGAGGAAAGAAGCTGTTACCCAGTCTGACAGTCCTAGTCCTGATTCTCCTGTACCTCCTTCCTGATGGTAGTGGGTCAGAGAGATTGTGAGATGAGTGGTAGGGATCCTCAACAATGATTCATCTTTTTTCATAATTTTGCCAGTAATACCATACTGGTAAAAATTGAAAACTCTCATTCCCCTCAGAGCTAAATATTGAAATGTTTTGGTGCATGGGACACTCAGGAATTCTAGGAGGACCCAGTAAAATGTTGGAAAACTGCAGAGTTGCCATTATTCTGTATACATCTTATTTGGTGCTTGATGTTGCATCCTCCATGTAGTCATGAACACCTCGCACCTTATGGAGTCATAGAATACAACAGTATAGAAACAGGACCTTTGGCCCATCTAGTCTGTGCCAAACTGTTATTCTACCAAGCCCCATCAACTTGCCCAGGTCATATCCCTCCACACCCCACCCCCCCATACATGTACCAATCCAAATTTCTTTTAAATGTTGAAATTGAACCCTCATCCACCACTTCCACTGGCAGCACATTCCACACTCTCATCACCCTGAGTGAAGAAGTTTCCCCTCAGGATCCCCTTAAACACTTCATCTTTCATGTTTCACCTAGTTCTAGTCTCACCCAAAAAGCACAGAAACAGGCCCTTCAGCCAATCTAGTCCGTGACAAACTGTTATTATACCTACTCCCATCTACCTGCAGCAACACACACATGCTGGAGGAACTCAGCAAGTCAGGTTGCATCTATGGAGAGAAATAAATAGTCGACGTTTTGGGTTGAGACCCTTCATCAAGACTGACTCAGTTTCTCTTAAGTTTTTCACCACTCACCCTTAACCCTCTAGTTCTAGTCTTGCCCAACCTCAGTGGAAAAGGCCTGCTTGCATTTGCCCTGTCCATTCACCTGGTTTCCTTCACAGTGCAAAGACATAATGGTTAGTAGGTTAATCGGTGATTGTAAATTCTCCTGTGACTGGGCCAGGGATAAATCGATGGAGTGGGGCTATGCAGTTTGGTGGGCTGAAGGGCCTGTTCCATGCTGTATCTCTAAATAAAGTATTATTTCTGTTAATGCCCCTCCTCCCTTTCTTAACCCAGCCCTTATTTATTTATTTATCTCTTCCCCCCCCCCCCCCACCTCCTTTTCTCTCTCTGTTTTCTCCCTCTGTCCCTCTCGGTATAACTCCTTGCCTGCTCTCCACCCTCCGGGCTCCCCACCCCACTTCTCTTTCTCCCCAGGCTTCCCATCCCATGATCCTCTCCCTTCTCCAGCTCTTAGATCCACCCCTCCCCTCCTGTCTTCTCCTATCATTTTGGATCTCCCCCTCCCCCTCCCACTTTCAAATCTCTTACTACCTCTTCTTTCAGTTAGTCCCGATGAAGGGTCTTGACCCAAAACGTTGACTGTACCTCTTCCTAGAGACGCTGCTTAGCCTGCTGCGTTCACCAGCACTTTTTTATGTGTGTTGCTTAAAGTATACCCATCATTATTTTAAACTGTCATCTAATATTTTATCTGGACTATATTGCCTCAGCACAGGGAATGTAAGTGCACTTACCTGTTTATGACTGTGTCCACAGGCACACCAAGCGTAGAATTTATTTGCTTGGAGATCCTCTTTGAAGGGATGTTTAGCTGCAATAACAGCTCCCTTTGGTGGGGCTGAGGTACAGTACCAACAACTTCTCATCTATGCTTGGAAGAAAGAAAAATTAAAATACTGGCTGGTGGTTTTAATAATAAATATATTATACTACCATTAGGCACAACTGGCAAACATAGTGAGTTAGATACAGTGAATTCCTGTTAATTGGGACACATCAGCACCAGTATACTTTAGCCCAATTAGCCAAAGTTTCATGGAAATAGTTAAAAAGATGTAAAAAAGACAAACTAAAGTTTAACTGCGTAGAATACAGAACAGATTTCTAATAGATATTGGCAGGGGAATTCATCCAGTATATGCTGCCGTGTTCTTTTGATTGACTGTAAATGAACAAAATCAGCGCAGACACCTCGTACAGATAATGAACTGCCTTTATACAATGCTATTGGTGATTAGAGCATCCAGTTCTTCACTTTCATTGTTGTAATGTTTCATAACTCCAAAACTAATAGAAACAACAAAAAGGGGAGCCTGGGGATAAACATATGTACTTGATTTTGTTTCACTTCTAGTGGTGTGAAATTTTATATATATATATACACAGTATATATAATTTCTGCTGCACATTCCTGGTATTCTAGGTGGCCATGTAGAACTGAGGCAGTGTGGAGTCGTGGAGTCTTCTCTGGTTTCCCTTTGGATCATCTGTGCCATAATAGGGAGGCTTTTGATTTGCATTAGGGAGTATGTATCAAGAGGAGTGTCTTCTTTTGTAAATTTTTCAGGCATTTCCTTTTCCAAGGGAAAACAGGACAATCGATCAGCATTTCTATGGTTAGTTATCCTCTTGAATTCAATCGTGGAATTGTGTCCTCCCAGAAACTGAGACCATTTTTGCATTAGTGCTGCTGCTGCTGTTGGTCCAACACCCTTCTGTGGATTGAAAATGGACACTAGTGGTTGATGATCAGAAATGAAGGGTAAACTCTCTCCCATACAAGTACTGATTGAAACGTTTTACACCCCAAACCAGATGCAAGGCCTCTCTCTCAATTTGTGTGTATTTTTTCTCTCCATAGCAGTAAGGGAATGTGATGCAAAGTGGGGCGTTCACCTCAATCACTCATAACATGTGACATGACTGCACTTATACCATAAGGCAAGCTTCACTGGGTGATGTGGATTATTAAGTGTGAGTACACTGTGTGACGTCACCATTCCCTTTACCTTTTGGAAAGCCACCTCACATTGCTTTGTCCATTGCCATTTCTTCCTGATCTGTACTAATGAGTTCAAGGGGTGAAGCACAGTAGTCAGGTTTGGCAGGAACCTGCTACTGTAATTGACAAATCCTAAAAAGGACTGCAACTGTGACATATTCTTTGGCCTTGGAACATCCACCACTGCTTGAACTTTTTCAGCACACTTATGTAATCCTTGTGCGCTAATGCTGTGACCACAGTATGTGGTTCTTGGTTTAAAGAATTCACATTTGTTACATTATGTTCTAAGTGTTTATGGTGAGGAACACTTTGGACTCTTCTTCCATCTCCATCTGCAAGTATGCATCGGCTAAATCCACTTTGGTGAAGTGTTTTCCTCTAGAATGTTTTGCAAACATATCCTCTACCCTAGCCAGTACTAGGTTGATAGTAACCTTAAAATCACCACAGATCCTGACAGACTCATTCTTCTTGACTACTGGTGTTGCTCATGGGTTCCATTCAACCTTGGAAAGAATTCCTTCAGCCCCATGCGATTTAGCTCACTGGTTGCTCCCTCCCCCCCGCCCCCCCCCCCATAGCCCTTCATGACCTGACCAATCAGGAATCGAACAACCTCTGCCTTAGATATACCCAATGACTTTGGCTCCACAGCTGCCTGTGGCAACAAATGACACACAACATGTAAAAACAAAATATTACCAGAAATAAGTTAAAATATAATTCAAACTGCCTGTAGTGGGCAGCACAGGTAAATAGTAAACGCTTCGCTGTCCGAGTGACGAGACCTCGGTGATAGCCGGGTGTACATTAGTCACACAGCCTGAGAGAAGAAGTTCCTGTCCATGTACTTACCCAAACTTATCTTCAATGTTGCAATCGAACCCACAACCAACACCTCACACTTGCACCATCCTCTGAATGAAGAAGCTCCCCTTCAGGTTCCTGTTAAATATTTCACCTTTTAACTTTTAACCTATAGCCTCTAGTTCTAGTCTCACCCAACCTAGTGGAAAAAGCCTGCTTGCATTTACCCTATCTATGCCCCTCATAATTTTGTATGCTTCTATCAAATCTCCGCTCATTCTCCATGCTCCAGGGAATAAAATCCTAACCTACTCAACCTTTTCCTATAACTCATATTCAATCTTGAAACTTGAAATGTTGAAGACAGTTTTTGGAAATTTCTGGGGGATAGTAGATTAACTGTTTTGATGTTGACGAGTTGATGGGTCAGTGAAGCAATGCGGTCCAAAGTCAATGACTTTCCCAAGGTACGCAAGTTGGTGAGACCCAAGTTCAAGGCCTAGAGTTCAGGGTCTTCATTTTTGTCATCAGTGAGTCCTGGGGTGCACACCAAAAACTGAAGCCCGAAGGGCAATCAGAAGTCTGGAAGTCGAGGCCCAATTGCTGAAGCACAGTGCCTGTGAGACTGCAAGTCCACTGGAGGCTGGGGGCCCAGAGATGGCCTGTCCTGTGGTTAGAGGAATCTGTGTGTGCACATGGGTGAGTAGGTGGTAGGGAGGTAAGGGGCCTGTGCTGCAGTTTTTTTTGTTCTACAGACATTGTGGGTATGTTGTTTTGGTGCCGGAATGTGCGCCAATACTTGTGGGCTGCCTCAGCACACCCATAGGTTGTGTTGGTTGTTAATGCAAATGACACATTTCAAAGGTTCAAAGTACATTCATTATCAAAGTATGCATGCAGTATACTTCCCTGAAATTCGTCTTCCCCACAGTCATGAAACAAAGAACAACCATGGACCAAACCATTCTTAAAAAACCCATTAAACTCCCCTTCCCCCACACACAAAAAATCATGCAAAGGGCAACAAAAAAATTGAGTGAAAACCAGAATATAAAACAAGATCAAAAAGTATATTTCAGTACAGTTCAGCTTAGCGCTCATTATCTGCAGGCTGCCCCAATTCAAAAATCGTCCAAATGTAGAACTATGTAACACATCATAAGCCTGAATTAGAGTCCAAATCTACAATCTGCATCAAATAAGCCTTGCTCCGGCCCTATCCTCCGATAGCAATAAGGGAGAGAGAGAGAGAGAGATATCACTGAAACGCAGGGACCTTCCGTCGAGAGCAGCGAGTGAGAGACTGCCGCACGTAGATACCTTTTCCGTCGGCAGCAGCAGTGAGAGAGAGGCTGGTAGAAAGCGCTGAACACTTGCTCGCCTTGATAATTTTAACCTTCCTCAGCGCTTTAATCAACGAGATTGGTGAAAGATGGAGTCGATCATGGGCTCGCGCCCTGTCTCCATGCCGTACGCTTTGGTTGCAGCCTCGTGGAACATTCTCAGAGACAGCAAAGTGTAAGATTGCCCCATTGGCCCGAAATCACACCACTAGAATGTAGATAACAGGCTCTAACAGTTGCAGAACCACATTTGAAATGAAAAGATGTTTAAAGAAATGAAAGGAGTTGCTTCATGACCCATCTTGAGGATGTCGCCTTTGGTAGCGTTATTCGCTGGCGCTATCTTCTTCACTGTATGTTTCCATGTACATGTGATCAGTAAATTAATCTAAATCTGAAATGGTCTGTACTGCTGGTACTGCATTGTTTCAGGAGCCAGGAAGGATCTTACTGAGCATTTCTAGGTTGGGAAGGCTTTCTGCAATCAAATCACATCTACTCAATTCAAGAAGCACAATGAAATCCATCCAGGAAAACTTGGGTTTTAATTGTTACTGGGAGGACATCACCAGATTTCAGAATGCACAAAAAACTGCCCAGTCTCAACATCCATTTGGATTCTCATTAGGGTCCTCCAATGGTCAAAGTCAACCATGGATGTTGCATCCTAGCTATCTACGTTGTAGGTGCAGCACCGTCTGTAGCTGACGAGATTAATGTAAGAGTGGCAGTCTCTGTTGCTAAGGTCGTATCTATAAATGGCCTGTCTGCTGGATCTGTAGCATTCCTTTTTATGGGCCCGTTTGTCTTCAGGAATTTCTCCTCGCTTGACGAGGTGTTGTTTCAGGGTGCCTCTCCACCTGCTGCATTGGCTGCAAGTTCCTCCAGTACTTAGCACCTTTATGTCCTATTTACAGATATTTTGTACCACAGTCGCAGATATCCAGCGGCTCTCTTGTCTGAAGCCAGCTCACTATAGAGGATGTCTTTTGGGATGTGGCCATCCTGCATGCAGCAGACATGGCCCAGCCAGCACAGCCTATGCTGCCTGAGCAGGGACGGTGGCACGAGAGAGAACCTCAGCTTTGGGCACTCTATCTCACCAAGAGATGCCCAAAATATGACGAAAGGCACCTTAAATAGAAAGTGTTGAGCTCTGTCTCCTGCTTAGCATATATTGTCCAGGTCTCGCTGCTGTACAACAGTGTGCTGGTGATGCAAGTGTTGTACATTGCCATCTTTGTTTTGACTGAGAGTGTGGGGCTCTCACTGACTCGTGTGGTGAGGCGGGCAAGATTGTTCTAATCTTCCCAATGCGCTTTTCAATTTCCGCACCCAAGGAGAGTTTGTCATTAACGATGGACCCCATTTCTCTGTGACAGAGCTTCCAGGCTGCTGGCACTCAGATCTTCTTGAAGGACTTAGCAAACTGCTCTAGCAAGCCTGGGTAGCCATGTTGCTGACATCAATGCAAGGGCTCCCTTCTTGTTTAGCATGATGAAATTTATTTGACTGCAGTCTGATCTTGCAACACACCAGCAAGTGGTCTGCGCTATGGTAGGAATATGTGAAAAGCACGCTGCCGAGAAGGAGGGCATGTCCAGGTGGTGCCAGCGTCTGGAGTGAGGGTGTGCCAGGAAACTTGGTCTGGAAGTATTGTATGAGTTGGTAATACATGGATTATGATAGGTGCAGAACTGCAGCAATCACTGTCCGTTCTCATTCATCTTGCCCACATCAAAGTGACCTAGGCAGGAGGGCCATGAGTTGTATTCTGCACTCAATCTGGCATTGAAGTCACCCAAGATTACAAGATGTTCCTTTCTGGGGGTATTCCTGATGGTGGCTGCAAGGTTCTCACAAAACTCATCCTTTGCCTCAATGTGGGAGCGTACACACTGACGAGAGTAAATGGACCTTCGGTGGTATTGAGGTGAAGAGTAAGAAGTCACTCAAATACATTTCTCTCTGAATCCACCATCTTCAACAATGTGTTCCCCACTGCAAAGCCTACTCCATGCTCTCTGGGTTCATCAGGGTCTTTCCCTGGCACTCTTATACATTGAAGCAGGCAACTTCATAGAGAGGTTAAGAATTTGTGTTTTACAAAAAGTTAATATAGTAAGTTCTATAATTGAAGGGGAATGTTGGAGTTTCTCCAAGATTTGAGATCTTTGAATGAAAAAGTCTAGGTATATACAAGGGGACATTATAGCCAAGAAACCTCTGCCCTCTGGATCGAAAGGCAGTTACCACAGAGGATGAAAAGCATTGCAAGTATTTCTCAGAAGCAGGAACTGAGTGCCCCAGGATAAGTTTCTTACAATGTGGCTTGTCACTGAATATTTAATACAATTACAAACCAGTTTCATAAAATGTGTATGACTTTTAGTCTAACTCCTAAAGCCACCAATGTTTCAGCAAGGAACATACACTCAATGGCCACTTTACTGGGAACAGTTGGTACCTAATATAGCTATGAGGTATAGGAAGTACCTAATAAAGTGTCCGCTAAGTGTAGGTTTGCAATCTTCTGCTGCTGCAACCCATCCACTTCAATGCTTGATTTGTTGTTCTTTTCTGCACATTGCTGTTGTAACATGCAAAATATTTGAGTTACTGTCACCTTTCTGTCAGTTTGAACCAGTCTGGTCATTCTCCTCTGACCTCTCTCATTAACAAGGCATTTTCACCCACAAAACTGCTGCTCATTGGATTATTTTCTGTTTTTCGCACCATTCTCTGTAAGCCCTAGAGACTGCTGTGCATGAAAATCCCAGAAGATCAGCCATTTGGGATAATCAAACTACTCCATCTGGCACCAACAATCATTCCATGGTCAAAGTCACGAATCACATTTCTTGATATTTAGTCTGAACAACAACTGAACCCCTTGACCGCGTCTGCTCGCTTTTATGCATTGAGTTGTTGCCACATGATTGGCTGATCAGATATTTCCATTAACAAGCAGGTGTACAGGTGTACCCAATAAAGCGGTCTCTGAGTGTAGATTATCCGAAATTTTGATCAGAAATAGACATAGGAAGGGGTTCAGCTCCAGAAGTCTGCCCTGCTATTGAACATATAAAATGCTGGAGGAACTCAGCAAGTCGGGCAGCATCTATGGAGGGGAATAAATAGTCAACGTTTCAGGCCGAGACCCTTCATCAGGGTTGCCTGACCTGCTGAGTTCCTGCAGCATTTTGTGCATTGCTCAAGAAGAATCTTGTGTTTATGCCCCGCCATTCAGACTGATCAATTCCGCATACTTAGATACATATTTCTTGATAATCTTGATTAACAAGAATCTATCCATTGCATATTACAAACTAACAACTTATCCCATGTTAACTTCTATGAAACAAAGTAAAACAAAAAGGAAATAAAAGGCATCTGACCACAAGACCCTACAAAAGGATTGCGAAGACTGCTGAAAGGATTGTCAAGGTCTCTCTTCCACCCATTAGAGACATTTATTAGGAGCACTGCATACACAGGGCCCTGAGTATTGTCAATGATCCCTCCCATCAGTATCATAATCTCTTTGTCCCTCTACCATCAGGCAGGAGGTACTGTAGCATTAGGACAAGCCCTTTAGGATGGGAAACAGCTTCTTCCCCCCAGGCCGTGAAACTACTGAAGTTCCTTGTTTGTGGGGTTGTTCGCCGAGCCTGGAGGTCAAGTCAGAAACGTTTAGTCACCAGTCGAGATGACTTCATCAGGGCGCAATTGAGTGTTGTTTCAGTTGAGTGCTTGCATTTATATTGGTCCGACTCATTGTTCTGATTGGCTGGCTGTCGTGCTGGTCACTAGTCTCCACTGGGTCCCAGCCAACTGGATAGCTGAGTGATCTCCGTATCCCTGGTCGTTGGTTGTTGTGAGCATGGATTCCTTGGATGCTTGTAGCCTATCCCTTGGCCCTGATCCCGCAGACACATAGGTACGTAAATCGCGTGCAGTTCAAAATGCTTGTTAATAGAGTCTTCCATTGAGAACCAAGCTTCTGAGAATGCTCTTGATTTCTTGTGTTGTGCTTCTGCCAGGATTTTTGTAGTTTCCCAGATGAACGTGTCCACCTTGGTCTTCATGTAGTGAGATGAGTGACAGAGGATAACGTATCCTTATGGCTAGCTGATGTTGATGTAGCCATGGACGGCTGAAGAGGACAAATCATTGGGTATATTTAAAGCAGAGTTAGAAAGGTTTTTAAGACCATAAGACATAGAAGCAGAATTAGGCCATTCTGCCCATCGGAGTCTGCTCCACCATTCTATCATGGCTGATTTATCATCCCTCTCAACCCCATTCTCCAGCCTTCTCCCCACAACCTTTGATGCTCTTACTAATCAACAACCAATTAACCTCAATGATTTGGCCTTCATAGCTGTTTGTGGCAATGAATTCCATGTATTCACCACCCTCTGGTGAAAGAAATTCCTCTTCATCTCTGTTCTAAATGCACATTTCTATATTGAGGTTGTACCCTCCGGTCCTAGATGCCACCATTAGTAGAATCATTGGTTCCATGTCCACTCTATCCAGGCCTTTCAATCTTCGGTAGGTTTCAATGAGATTTCCCCCCACCCCCCAATTCTTCTAAATTTCAGTGAGCACAGGTCCAGAGTCATCAAATGCTCCATAGTTAACCCTTTCATTCCTGGGATTATTCTCATGAACCTCTTCTGGACCATCTCCATTGCCAGCACATCCTTTCTCAGATAAGGAGCCTGAAACTGCTCAAAATAAGATGATCTTCTTCTCTGGAAAAACAGATTACTTTCTAAAGCTGGTGTTTTGGGTTTCCAAAATGCAGTTCCCAAATTTAGGCAGCACATAAGCATAGCCAAGTAATTTGTTCTTTACGCAATGCTCAACTCAAAGCATAATTAATAGAAGAAGAACAAAGGGCTACAAGTTAAATAATTGCCCCATTATACTATATATAGAATGGTATTGCATAAAGGAGGAGCAACACCTCTTGTTCCATCTGGGTAGCCTCCAATCTGATGGCATGAATATCAATTTTCCTAACTTCCAGTAATTTCAACCAGTTCCCCTTTCTCGCTTTTTGCATTCCCCATTCTGACTCCTTTCTTACCCCTTCTCTTCTCCTCACCCACCCATCATCTCCTTTTGGTATTCCTCCTCCTTCCCTTCCTCCCATGGTCTCTTAAGGATTCTTTTTCTTCAGCCCATTACCTCTTCCACCTACCACCTTCAGCTTTTCACTTCATTCCCCCTTTCCCACCCACATCCCCCTCACCTGGTTTTACCTATCACCTGATAGCTTGTACTCCTTCCTCCTCCTCCCTTCCCCCCACGCACACACCTTCTTGTTCTGGCTTCTTTCCCCTTCCTTTCCAGTGCTGATGAAGGGTCTTGGCCCAACATGTTGATTGTTTATTCCTCTCCATTGATGCTGCCTGACCAGCTGAATTCCTCCAGCATTTTGTGTGTGATGCTCAAAATAAGATCTTCTCTGGAAAATATATGACTCTCTAGTAACTTAAAGTTGGTGCTTTGGTGTTTCAAAATGCACAATCCCCAAAATTTATAGAACATGTAAACATGGCTAAATCATTTTTCTTTACACCATGCACAACACAAAGAATTATTAATGGAAAGAAAAAATTATGTATAGAGAAGTTCATTAATTGTCCTATCATATTATATATGCTATTGCATAAAGAAAATTTAAGTTTAATTTTATTTGAAGCATATTAGAACAATGTATTCCATTACAACTTATAGAGTACATTTTCATATAACTGGGACAGATAGCCAAAAGTAAAATCTCGCAGATGGGGTACAATAAAAAAAAAGGTAAACAGATGGCTGGGACAGTGTTTCACATCTAACACACCAGAGGGCTTTGGATGACCTCCATAAACCATGAGAGTATAGATCAAACCACTTAATAAAAAAAACCACAAGTGGCAATCCAGAACCCTCTCCCATTCACTCCAAAAGGAATTAACAGATCAAGTGTGTTGAATCTAACTCATTCCGAGACACTGTGGTCATCGTAGCTAATACAGGGACTTTCCATTGTTCTGTCAATTCTGCTGGCAGGAGCGTGCACTTTTATCAGGAAGACCTTTTTTTGATGGATTAATATAATAGTGATTTCAAGCTCCATTCTTTGCTCAGAGAGTATTAGAATTCATTACTCAAGAAGCAAACACCAATGCCCAGGAATGGAAAAGTCTACCAAAATTAGTGCATATAGCCCAGTCCATCACTGGTAAAGCCCTCCCCACCGTTGAGCACATCTACATGGAGCAGCATCCACAAAACAGCATGACCTGGATGAAGATCCACATTCATCCGCTGGCAGTATACACATACACCACCTGGATTGATCCCAGGAATGAAAGGGTTAAGATATGAGAAACATTTGATGGCTCTGGGCCTGTATACACTGGAGTTTAGAAGAATAAGGAGAGTGATCTCATTGAAACCTGCTAAATACTGAAAGGCCCAGATAGAGTGGATGTTAAGAGGATACTTCTAGTAATGGGGGGTGTCTAGATGGCTGTGGAGGCCAAGTTATTGAGTATATTTAAAGTGGAGGTTGATAGGTTCTTGATTAGTCAGGCTGTCAAAAGTTATGGGGAGAAAGCAGGAGAACGGGGTTGAGAGGGAAAATCAATCAGCCATGATGGAATGGCAGAAAAGATGTGATGAGCCAAATGACCTAATTATGCTCCTATGTCTTATGGTCTTATGGATTTTGGAATTAAAATAACAGTGAAACTGATATTGTCCACTGTTAGTGACAGGGATGCAGAAACGTGCAAAGAACAAAACCTGGCACTGAAATATGTCATTATGCTGTTGCCTTGGTGAAACTGGCATCTGTCTGCCTCATTGGTGAATGTATGTCAAGTTCCCAAATGGTGAACCTTTCTGCTTTCTCACTGCAAAGACGGTATGATTTAATCTCACACCAAACCAGAAGTGAGCAGTTAGCATTCCATGGTACTTGAAATTTCCTAACTAAATAGGTTGCAGTAAAGATAAAGGTCTTCAAGATTTGCTTTATTTGTCACTTGTAAGTCAAAACATCGAATAACACAGTGAAATGCATCATTTCCAATGACCAATACTGTTCAGGATGTGCCAGGGGCAGTCCACAAGTGTCACCACACTTCCAACACCAACATAGCAAGCCCACAACTCACTAAGCTGAACCAGTACATCTTTGGAATGTGGGAGGAAACCAGAACACCCGGTGGAAACCTACACAGTCACGCGGAGAATAGATAAACTCCTTGTGGATAGTGATGGGAATTGACCCACAATCGCAGGCACTGTAAAATGTTACGTCTGCCGCCACACTATTGTGCTACCTCATTTTGGAATTTCAAACTATCCTTTGTAGGGAAGGATTCTTACATTAAAATATGAAATGATCATTGTTAATTTGAACTTCATAGAGATTCACAGCGTAGCTCAGAATTGTAGGATATGCATTAAAACTAGTGTCAAGTTTATAAAATTGAATGTAATCTCACATCTTGAGGTTTGACTCTTTTCTCTGACCCCTAACAGGAGTAATACTGTTTGAGTATCAGCTCCTTTGCCAAAACAACTTATGACAAACTGTACAGGAATCAAGTTGGCATTCAGAGTATTTTGTTTTTCTTGGGTTAACTTTGGTGTAGTGTGGTCTTTAAAACATTGACTAGGCCTACCCTTCAAATAGAAGGTAATTGTGTATGCTGGGTTTAGTCCACTTATTCCCCAAACTGAACGTTAAAATTCCTGGTGCTGTGGAAAACCATGTCCCACACTGAGTCAATCCGGATTCCTCCAAAACTCTGGCAAACACTAATGCACATTTAAAAACTGCTTCCACACTTCATTCCTCAACATTCAGGTTTCCAGAACAAACTAAAGCAACCTCAGTGATTACTTTACCCAGAAACCAGGAGTGAGTGTATGAAAGAACCCTGCCTTCATTTTATCTCTTCAGTGTTCCACAGTTCAACCTTTCAATTTGGCCTTATTAACATGAATAATTCAGTGGGCAATTTGTCCAGGGATTATTTTAGTTTAGCTTTTAACAAAATGCAAATTATTCCAATCCCTGCTTTCCAGTTGATGGGTATGCAGAGGTCAGTGGGTATGTTTGGTGTGGTTAAACAGGCACGCACACTGCCAAACAAAGATACAACTATCCTACAAATTTCAAAGTTGAAAAGTTCGAAGTTAATTTATTATCAAACTATGATTATGTCACCACACACAACATCCTGAGAGTCATTTTCCTGCAGTTCTTGCAGAACAAAAAATACAATAGAATCAAAGAGAGGGGGTTTGATGTGTGGCTGGAGAGAGAAAGGTGGTGTGTGGCTGGAGAGAGACAGGGGGTGTGTGGCTGGAGAGAGGGGGTGTGTGGCTGGAGAGAGAGGGGCTGCGTGGCTGGAGAGAGAGGGGCTGCGTGGCTGGAGAGAGAGGGGGTGCGTGGCTGGAGAGAGAGGGGGTGCGTGGCTGGAGAGAGAGAGAAGGGGTGCGTGGCTGGAGAGAGAGAGGGGGTGCGTGGCTGGATAGAGAGAGGAGGGTGTGTGGCTGGAGAGAGAGAAGGGGTGAGTGGCTGGAGAGAGAGACAGAGTGCGTGGCTGGAGAGACAGACGGGGTGCGTGGCTGGAGAGAGAAGATGGTGTGTGGCTGTAGAGAGACGGTGTGTGAGGCTGTAGAGAGGATGGTGTGTGGCTGTAGAGAGAGAGCGTATGTGTGCCTGGAGAGAGAAGGGGTGTGTGCCGAGAGAGAGAGAGAGAGTGTGTGTGTGTGTGTGTGTGTGTGTGTGTGTGTGTGTGTGTGTGTGTGTGGCTGGAGAGAGAGAGAGAGGGTGTGTGGCTGGACAGAGAGAGGAGGTGTGGCTGGAGAGAGAGAGGGGGTCTGTGGCTGGACAGAGAGAGGAGGTGTGGCTGGAGAGAGAGAGGGGAGGTGTGGCTGGAGAGAGAGAGGGGGTGTGTGGCTGGAGAGAGAGGGGGTGTATGGCTGGAGAGAGAGGGGGTGTGTGGCTGGAGAGAGAGGGGGTGTATGGCTGGAGAGAGAGGGGGTGTATGGCTGGAAAGAGAGGAGGGTCTGTGGCTGGAGAGAGAGAGGGGGTGTGGATGGAGAGAGAGGGGGTGTGTGCATGGAGAGAGAGAGAGAGAGAGAGAGAGAGAGGAGGGTGTGTGGCTGGAGAGAGAGAGGGGGTGCGTGGCTGGAGAGAGAGACGGGGTGCGTGGCTGGAGAGAGAGACGGGGTGCGTGGCTGGAGAGAGAGGATGGTGTGTGGCTGTAGAGAGAGAGGTATGTGTGCCTGGAGAGAGAAGGGGTGTGTGCCGAGAGAGAGAGAGAGAGAGAGAGAGAGAGAGAGAGAGAGAGTGTGTGTGTGTGTGTGTGTGTGTGTGTGTGTGTGTGTGTGTGTGTGCCTGGAGAGAGAGAGAGAGAGGAGGTGTGTGGCTGGACAGAGAGAGGAGGTGTGGCTGGAGAGAGAGAGGGGGTGTGTGGCTGGACAGAGAGAGGAGGTGTGGCTGGACAGAGAGAGAGGGGGTGTGTGGCTGGACAGAGAGGGGGTGTATGGCTGGAGAGAGAGGGGGTGTGTGGCTGGAGAGAGAGGGGGTGTATGGCTGGAGAGAGAGGGGGTGTATGGCTGGAGAGAGAGGAGGGTCTGTGGCTGGAGAAAGAGAGGGGGTGTGTGGATGGAGAGAGAGAGGGGGTATGTGGCTGGAGAGAGAGAGAGGGTGTATGGCTGGAGAGACAGAGTGGGTGTGTGTCTGGAGAGAGAGGGGGTGTGTGGCTGGAGAGGGGGGTGTGTGGCTGGAAAGATGGGGTGTGTGGCTGGAGAGAGAGAGAGGAGGGTGTGTGGCTGGAGAGAGAGGGGGTGCGTCGCTGGAGAGAGAGACGGGGTACGTGGCTGGAGAGAAAGGGGGTGTGTGTCTGGAGAGAGAGGGGGTGTGAGGCTGGAAAGAGGGGGTGTGTGCCTGGAGAGAGAGAGAGGAGGGTGTGTGGCTGGAGAGAGAGAGAGGAGGGTGTGTGGCTGGACAGAGAGAGGAGGTGTGGCTGGAGAGAGAGAGAGAGAGGAGGTGTGTGGCTGGACAGAGAGAGGAGGTGTGGCTGGAGAGAGAGAGGGGGTGTGTGGCTGGACAGAGAGAGGAGGTGTGGCTGGACAGAGAGAGGGGGTGTGTGGCTGGACAGAGAGGGGGTGTATGGCTGGAGAGAGAGGGGGTGTGTGGCTGGAGAGAGAGGGGGTGTATGGCTGGAGAGAGAGGGGGTGTATGGCTGGAGAGAGAGGAGGGTCTGTGGCTGGAGAAAGAGAGGGGGTGTGTGGCTGGAGAGAGAGAGGGGGTATGTGGCTGGAGAGAGAGAGAGGGTGTATGGCTGGAGAGACAGAGGGGGTGTGTGTCTGGAGAGAGAGGGGGTGTGTGGCTGGAGAGGGGGGTGTGTGGCTGGAAAGATGGGGTGTGTGGCTGGAGAGAGAGAGAGGAGGGTGTGTGGCTGGAGAGAGAGGGGGTGCGTCGCTGGAGAGAGAGACGGGGTACGTGGCTGGAGAGAAAGGGGGTGTGTGTCTGGAGAGAGAGGGGGTGTGAGGCTGGAAAGAGGGGGTGTGTGCCTGGAGAGAGAGAGAGGAGGGTGTGTGGCTGGAGAGAGAGAGAGGAGGGTGTGTGGCTGGAGAGAGAGAGGGGGTTCGTGGCTGTAGAGAGAGAGGGTATGTGTGCCTGGAAAGAGGGGGTGTGTGCCTGGAGAGAGAGAGAGGAGGGTGTGTGGCTGGAGAGAGAGAGAGGAGGGTGTGTGGCTGGAGAGAGAGAGGGGGTTCGTGGCTGTAGAGAGAGAGGGTATGTGTGCCTGGAGAGAGAAGGGGTGTGTGCCGAGAGAGAGAGAGAGAGAGAGAGAGAGAGATAGAGAGATAGAGAGAGAGAGAGAGAGAGAGAGAGAGAGAAAGAAGGTGTGTGGCTGGAGAGAGAGAGGAGGTGTGGCTGGAGAGAGAAGGGGTGTGTGCCTGGAGAGAGAGGGGGTGTGTGCCTGGAGAGACAGAGGGTGTGTGTCTGGAGAGAGAGAGAGGGGGTGTGTGGCTGGAGAGAGGGGGTGTGTGGCTGGAGAGAGGGGGTGTGTGGCTGGAGAGAGAGAGGAGGTGTGGCTGGAGACAGAGAGAAGGGGTGTGGCTGGACAGAGAGAGGGGGTGTGCACTGGAGAAAGAGAGAGGGGGTGTAGCTGGAGAGAGAGAGGAGGGTGTGTGGCTGGAGAGAGAGAGGAGCGTGTGTGGCTGGAGAGAGAGAGGGGGTGTGTGGCTGGACAGAGAGGGGGTGTGGCTGGAGAGAGAGGGGGTGCGGCTGGAGAGAGAGAGGAGGGTGTGTGGCTGGAGAGAGAGGGGGTGTGTGGCTGGACAGAGGGGGTGTGTGGCTGGAGAGAGGGGGTGTATGGCTGGAGAGAGGGGGTGTATGGCTGGAGAGAGAGGGTGTATGGCTGGAGAGAGAGAGAGGGGGGGTCTGTCTGGAGAGAGAGAGGGGGGGTCTGTGTCTGGAGAGAGGGGGTGTGTGGCTGGAGAGAAGGGGTGTATGGCTGGAGAGAGAGAGAGGAGGGTGTGTGGCTGGAGAGAGGGGGTGTGTGGCTGGAGAGAGAGGGGGTGTATGGCTGGAGAGAGAGAGAGGGGGTGTGTGTCTGGAGAGAGAGAGAGGGGGTCTGTGTCTGGAGAGAGGGGGTGTGTGGCTGGAGAGAGGGGGTGTATGGCTGGAGAGAGAGAGAGGAGGGTGTGTGGCTGGAGAGAGGGGGTGTGTGGCTGGAGAGAGAGGGGGGGGTGTGTCTGGAGAGAGAGAGAGGGGGTCTGTGTCTGGAGAGAGGGTGTGTGTGGCTGGAGACAGGGGGAGTATGGCTGGAGAGAGAGAGAGGAGGGTGTGTGGCTGGAGAGAGGGGGTGTGTGGCTGGAGAGAGAGGGGGGTGTGTGGCTGGAGAGAGAGAGGGGGTGTGGCTGGAGAGAGAGAGAGGGGGTGTGGCTGGAGAGAGAGAGAGGGGGTGTGGCTGGACAGAGAGAGGGGGTGTGCACTGGATAAAGAGAGAAGGGGTGTGGCTGGAGAGAGAGAGAGGGTGTGTGTGGCTGGAGAGAGGGGGTGTGTGGCTGGAGAGAGAGAGAGGAGGTGTGGCTGTAGAGAGAGAGAGGGGGTGTGGCTGGACAGAGAGAGGGGGTGTGGCTGGACAGAGAGAGGGGGTGTGCACTGGATAAAGAGAGAGGGTGTGTGGCTGGAGAGAGAGAGGGAATGTATGGCTAGAGAGAGAGAGGGGGTGTGTGGCTGGAGAGAGAGAGGAGGTGTGTGGCTGGAGAGAGGGGGTGTGTGGCTGGAGAGAGGGGGTGTGTGGCTGGAAAGAGGGGGTGAGTGGCTGGAGAGAGAGACGGGGTACGTGGCTGGAGAGAGAGACGGGGTGCGTGGCTGGAGAGAGAGATGGGGTGCGTGGCTGGAGGGGGGTGCGTGGCTGGAGAGAGAGGATGGTGTATGGCTGTAGAGAGAGGGTGTGTGTGGCTGTAGAGAGACAGGGTGTGTGGCTGTAGAGAGAGAGGGTATGTGTGCCTGGAGAGAGAAGGGGTGTGTGCCGAGAGAGAGAGAGAGAGAGAGAGAGAGAGAGAGAGAGAGAGTGAGTGTGTGTGTGTGTGTGTGTGTGTGTGGCTGGACAGAGAGAGGAGGGGTGCGTGGCTGGAGAGAGAGAGGGTGTGTGTGGCTGGAGAGAGAGAGGGTGTGGCTGGAGAGAGAGAGAGGGTGTGGCTGGAGAGAGAGGAGCTGTGGCTGGAGAGAGAGAGAGGGGGTGTGGCTGGAAAGAGGGAGGGGGTGTGTGGCTGGAGAGAGAGAGGGGGTGTGTGGCTGGAGAGAGAGAGGTGGTGTGGCTGGAGAGAGAGAGGGGGTGTGTGGCTGGACAGAGGGGGTGTGTGGCTGGAGAGAGGGGGGGTGTGTCTGGAGAGAGAGAGAGGGGCTGTGTGTCTTGAGAGAGAGGTATGTGTGCCTGGAGAGAGAAGGGGTGTGTGCCGAGAGAGAGAGAGAGAGAGTGTGTGTGTGTGTGTGTGTGTGTGTGTGTGTGTGTGTGCCTGGAGAGAGAGAGAGAGAGGAGGTGTGTGGCTGGACAGAGAGAGGAGGTGTGGCTGGAGAGAGAGAGGGGGTGTGTGGCTGGACAGAGAGAGGAGGTGTGGCTGGACAGAGAGAGGGGGTGTGTGGCTGGACAGAGAGGGGGTGTATGGCTGGAGAGAGAGGGGGTGTGTGGCTGGAGAGAGAGGGGGTGTATGGCTGGAGAGAGAGGGGGTGTATGGCTGGAGAGAGAGGGGGTGTATGGCTGGAGAGAGAGGAGGGTCTGTGGCTGGAGAAAGAGAGGGGGTGTGTGGCTGGAGAGAGAGAGGGGGTATGTGGCTGGAGAGAGAGAGAGGGTGTATGGCTGGAGAGAGGGGGTGTGTGCCTGGAGAGAGAGGGAGGAGGGTGTGTGGCTGGAGAGAGAGAGAGGAGGGTGTGTGGCTGGAGAGAGAGAGGGGGTTCGTGGCTGTAGAGAGAGAGGGTATGTGTGCCTGGAAAGAGGGGGTGTGTGCCTGGAGAGAGAGAGAGGAGGGTGTGTGGCTGGAGAGAGAGAGAGGAGGGTGTGTGGCTGGAGAGAGAGAGGGGGTTCGTGGCTGTAGAGAGAGAGGGTATGTGTGCCTGGAGAGAGAAGGGGTGTGTGCCGAGAGAGAGAGAGAGAGAGAGATAGAGAGAGAGAGAGAGAGAGAGAGAGAGAGAGAGAGAGAGAGAAAGAAGGTGTGTGGCTGGAGAGAGAGGAGGTGTGGCTGGAGAGAGAAGGGGTGTGTGCCTGGAGAGAGAGGGGGTGTGTGCCTGGAGAGACAGAGGGTGTGTGTCTGGAGAGAGAGAGGGGGTGTGTGGCTGGAGAGAGGGGGTGTGTGGCTGGAGAGAGGGGCTGTGTGGCTGGAGAGAGAGAGGAGGTGTGGCTGGAGACAGAGAGAAGGGGTGTGGCTGGACAGAGAGAGGGGGTGTGCACTGGAGAAAGAGAGAGGGGGTGTAGCTGGAGAGAGAGAGGAGGGTGTGTGGCTGGAGAGAGAGAGGAGCATGTGTGGCTGGAGAGAGAGAGGGGGTGTGTGGCTGGACAGAGAGGGGGTGTGGCTGGAGAGAGAGGGGGTGTGGCTGGAGAGAGAGAGGAGGGTGTGTGGCTGGAGAGAGAGGGGGTGTTTGGCTGGACAGAGGGGGTGTGTGGCTGGAGAGAGGGGGTGTATGGCTGGAGAGAGGGGGTGTATGGCTGGAGAGAGAGGGTGTATGGCTGGAGAGAGAGAGAGGGGGTGTCTGTCTGGAGAGAGAGAGAGGGGGTCTGTGTCTGGAGAGAGGGGGTGTGTGGCTGGAGAGAAGGGGTGTATGGCTGGAGAGAGAGAGAGGAGGGTGTGTGGCTGGAGAGAGGGGGTTTGTGGCTGGAGAGAGAGGGGGTGTATGGCTGGAGAGAGAGAGAGGAGGGTGTGTGGCTGGAGAGAGAGAGAGGGGGTGTGTGTCTGGAGAGAGAGAGAGGGGGTCTGTGTCTGGAGAGAGGGGGTGTGTGGCTGGAGAGAGGGGGTGTATGGCTGGAGAGAGAGAGAGGAGGGTGTGTGGCTGGAGAGAGGGGCTGTGTGGCTGGAGAGAGAGAGGGGGGGTGTGTCTGGAGAGAGAGAGAGGGGGTCTGTGTCTGGAGAGAGGGTGTGTGTGGCTGGAGACAGGGGGAGTATGGCTGGAGAGAGAGGAGGGTGTGTGGCTGGAGAGAGGGGGTGTGTGGCTGGAGAGAGAGGGGGGTGTGTGGCTGGAGAGAGAGAGGAGGTGTGGCTGGAGAGAGAGAGAGGGGGTGTGGCTGGAGAGAGAGAGAGGGGGTGTGGCTGGACAGAGAGAGGGGCTGTGCACTGGATAAAGAGAGAAGGGGTGTGGCTGGAGAGAGAGAGAGGGTGTGTGTGGCTGGAGAGAGAGAGAGGAGGTGTGGCTGGAGAGAGAGAGAGGGGGTGTGGCTGGACAGAGAGAGGGGGTGTGCACTGGATAAAGAGAGAGGGTGTGTGGCTGGAGAGAGAGAGGGAATGTATGGCTAGAGAGAGAGAGGGGGTGTGTGGCTGGAGAGAGAGAGGAGGTGAGTGGCTGGAGAGAGGGGGTGTGTGGCTGGAGAGAGGGGGTGTGTGGCTGGAAAGAGGGGGTGAGTGGCTGGAGAGAGAGACGGGGTACGTGGCTGGAGAGAGAGACGGGGTGCGTGGCTGGAGAGAGGGGGTGTGTGGCTGGACAGAGAGGGGGTGTGGCTGGAGAGAGAGGGGGTGTGGCTGGAGAGAGAGGGGGTGTATGGCTGGAGAGAGAGGGGGTGTGTGGCTGGAGACAGAGAGAAGGGGTGTGGCTGGACAGAGAGAGGGGGTGTGCACTGGAGAAAGAGAGAGGGGGTGTAGCTGGAGAGAGAGAGGGGGTGTGTGGCTGGATAAGAGAGAGAAGGGGTGCGTGGCTGGAGAGAGAGAGGGTGTGCGTGGCTGGAGAGAGAGGGGGTGCGTGGCTGGATAGAGAGAGGGTGTGTGGCTGGAGAGAGAGAGAGGGTGTGGCTGGAGAGAGAGGGGGTGTGGCTGGAGAGAGAGAGGAGCTGTGGCTGGAGAGAGAGAGAGGGGGTGTGGCTGGAGAGAGAGAGGGGGTGTGTGGCTGGAGAGAGAGGGGGTGTGTGGCTGGAGAGAGAGAGGTGGTGTGGCTGGAGAGAGAGAGGGGGTGTGTGGCTGGAGAGAGAGAGAGGGGGTGAGGCTGGAAAGAGGGAGGGGGTGTGTGGCTGGAGAGAGAGGGGGTGTGTGGCTGGAGAGAGAGAGGTGGTGTGGCTGGAGAGAGAGAGGGGGTGTGTGGCTGGACAGAGGGGGTGTGTGCCTGGAGAGAGGGGGGGTGTGTCTGGAGAGAGAGAGAGGGGCTGTGTGTCTTGAGAGAGGGGGTGTGTGCCTGGAGAGAGGGAGAGAGGGGGTGTGGCTGGAGAGAGGGGGTGTGTGG
Source organism: Mobula hypostoma (assembly GCF_963921235.1). Taxonomy (NCBI): domain Eukaryota; kingdom Metazoa; phylum Chordata; class Chondrichthyes; order Myliobatiformes; family Myliobatidae; genus Mobula; species Mobula hypostoma. Next base: position 57,188,106 of record NC_086128.1, on the reverse strand, counting down.
CTGGAGAGAGAGAGGGGGTGTGTGTCTGGAGAGAGAGAGGGTGTGTGGCTGGAGAGAAGGGGTGTGTGGCTGGAGAGAGAGAGGGGGTGTGTGTCTGGAGAGACAGAGGGTGTGTGTCTGGAGAGAGAGAGGGGGTGTGTGGCTGGAGAGAGAGGGGGTGCGTGGCTAGATAGAGAGAGGGTGTGCGGCTGGAGAGAGAGAGAGGGTGTGGCTGGAGAGAGAGAGGGTGTGGCTGGAAAGAGGGAGGGGGTGTGTGGCTGGAGAGAGAGAGGGGGTGTGTGGCTGGAGAGAGAGAGGTGGTGTGGCTGGAGAGAGAGAGGGGGTGTGTGGCTGGACAGAGGGGGTGTGTGGCTGGAGAGAGGGGGGGTGTGTCTGGAGAGAGAGAGAGGGGCTGTGTGTCTTGAGAGAGGGGGTGTGTGGCTGGAGAGAGGGGGTGTGTGGCTGGAGAGAGAGAGGAGGTGTGGCTGGAGAGAGAGAGAGGGGGTGTGCACTGGAGAAAGAGAGAGGGGGTGTGGCTGGATTGAGAGAGGGAATGTATGGCTGGAGAGAGAGAGGGGGTGTGTGGCTGGAGAGAGAGACGGGGTGTGTGGCTGGAGAGGCAGAGGGGGTGTGTGTCTGGAGAGAGAGTGTGTGTGTGGCTGGAGAGAGAGAGGAGGTGTGGCTGGAGAGAGAGGGGGTGTGCGCTGGAGAGAGAGAGGAGGTGTGGCTGGAGAGAGGAGGTGTGTGACTGCAGAGAGAGAGAGAGAGAGACAGAGAGAGGAGGGTGTGTGGCTGGAGAGAGAGAGGAGGGTGTGTGGCTGGAGAGAGAGAGGGGGTTCGTGGCTGGAGACAGAGAGGAGGTGCGGCTAGACAGAGAGAGGAGGTGTGCCTGGAGAGAGTGGCTGTGTGGCTGGAGAGAGAGAGAGGAGTTGTGTGGCTGGAGAGAGAGAGGAGTTGTGTGGCTGGAGAGAGAGGGGGTGTGCGCTGGAGAGAGAGAGGAGGTGTGGCTGGAGAGAGGAGGTGTGTGACTGCAGAGAGAGAGAGAGAGAGACAGAGAGAGGAGGGTGTGTGGCTGGAGAGAGAGAGGAGGGTGTGTGGCTGGAGAGAGAGAGGGGGTTCGTGGCTGGAGACAGAGAGGAGGTGCGGCTAGACAGAGAGAGGAGGTGTGCCTGGAGAGAGTGGCTGTGTGGCTGGAGAGAGAGAGAGGAGTTGTGTGGCTGGAGAGAGAGAGGAGTTGTGTGGCTGGAGAGAGTGGGTGTGTGGCTGGAGATAGAGGGGGTGTGTGGCTGCAGAGAAAGAGCAGAGGGTGTGTGGCTGGAGAGAGAGAGGAGGGTGTGTCTGGAGAGAGAGAGGAGTGGCTGGAGAGAGAGAGGAGGTGTGGCTGGAGAGAGGGGGTTTGTGGCTGGAGAGAGGGGGTGTGTGGCTGGAGAGAGAGAGAGGAGGCTGTGTGGCTGAAGAGAGAGAGGGGTGCGGCTGAAGAGAGAGAGGGAATATATGGCGGGAGACAGAGAGGGGATGTGGCTGGGGAGAGAGAGGGGGTGTGTGGCTGGAGAGAGGGGGTGTGTGGCTGGAGAGAGAGAGGGGGTGTGTGGCTGGAGAGATGGGGTGTGTGGCTGGAGGAGAGAGGAGGGTGTGTGGCTGAGAGAAGAGGGGGTGTGTGGCTGCAGAGAAAGAGCGGAGGGTGTGTGGCTGGAGAGAGAGAGGAGGTGTGGCTGGAGAGAAGAGGGGTGTGGCTGGAGAGAGAGAGGGGATGTGTGTCTGGAGAGAGAGAGTGGGTGTGTGGCAGGAGAGAGGGGGTGTGTGACTGGAGAGCGGGGGTGTGTGGCTGGAGAGAGAGAGGAGGCTGTGTGGCTGGAGACAGAGGGGGGTGTGGCTGGAGAGAGAGAGGGGGTGTGCACTGGAGAAAGAGAGGGGGTGTGGCTGGAGAGAGGGGGTGTGGCTGGAGAGAGGGGGTGTGTGGCTGGAGAGAGGGGTTGTGTGGCAGGAGAGAGAGAGGGGGTGTGGCTGGAGAGAGGGTGTGGCTGGAGAGAGGGGGTGTGTGGCTGGGAGAGAGAGGGGGTGTGTGGCTGGAGAGAGAGGAGGGGGTGTGGCTGAGAGAGTGGGGGTGTGTGGCTGGAGACAGAGGGGGGTGTGTGGCTGGAGACAGAGGGGGTGTGTGGCTGGAGAGAGAGAGAGGGGGTGTGTGGCTGGAGAGAGAGAGGGGGTGTGTGGCTGGAGAGAGAGGGGGTGTGTGGCTGGAGAGAGAGAGGGGGTGTGTGGCTGGAGAGAGGGGGTGTGTGGCTGGAGAGAGAGAGGAGGGTGTGTGGCTGGAGAGAGAGAGGAGGGTGTGTGGCTGGAGAGAGAGAGGGGGTGTGTGTCTGGAGAGAGACGGGGTGTGTGTCTGGAGAGAGAGAGGGTGTGTGGCTGGAGAGAGAGGGGGTGTGTGGCTGGAGAGAGAGAGGGGTGTGTGGCTGGAGAGAGGGGGTGTGTGGCTGGAGAGAGAGAGGTGTGGCTGGAGAGAGGGGGTGTGCAGAGGAGGGGGTGTGTGGCTGGAGAGAGGGGGTGTGTGGCTGGAGAGAGGGGTGTGTGGCTGGAGAGAGGAGGGTGTGTGGCTGGAGAGAAAGAGAGGAGAGTGTGTGGCTGTAGAGAGAGAGGGGGTGTGTGGCTGGAGAGAGAGAGGAGGGTGTGTGGCTGGAGAGAGAGGGGGGTGTGGCTGTAGAGAGAGGGGGGTGTGTGGCTGGAGAGAGAGAGGGGGTGTGTGGCTGGAGAGAGAGGGGGTGTGTGGCTGGAGAGAGAGAGGGGGTGTGTGGCTGGAGAGAGAGGGGGTGTGTGTCTGAAGAGAGAGGGGGTGTGTGTCTGGAGAGAGAGAGGGGGTGTGTGGCTGAAGAGAGAGAGGGTGTGTGGCTGGAGAGAGAGATGGGGTGTGGGTAGAGAGAGAAGGGGGATGTGTGGCTGGAGAGAGAGGGGGTGAGGGGGAGAGAGGGGGGTGTGGCTGGAGAGAGAGAGGGGATGTGTGGCTGGAGAGAGAGAGGGGATGTGTGGCTGGAGAGAGAGAGGGGAGAGAGAGAGAGAGAGAGAGTGTATGGCTGGAGAGACAGAGGGGGTGTGTGGTTGGAGAGAGAGGTTGTGTGGCTGGAGAGAGGAGGTGTGTGGCTGGAGAGAGGGGGTGTGTGTGGCTGGAGAGAGGGGGTGTGTGTGGCTGGAGAGAGGGGGTGTGTGGCTGGAGATAGAGAGAGAGGGGTGTGGCTGGAGACAGAGAGGGGGTGTGGCTGGAGAGAGAGAGGGGGTGTGTGGCTGGAGAGAGAGATGGGGTGTTTCGCTGGAGAGATAGAGGGGGTGTGTGGCTGGAGAGAGAGAGAGAGGAGGTGTGGCTAGAGAGAGAGAGGGGGTGTGGCTGGACAGAGAGAGGGGGTGTGCACTGGAGAAAGAGAGAGGGGGTGTGGCTGGAGAGAGAGAGGGAATGTATGGTTGGAGAGAGAGAGGGGGTGTGTGGCTGGAGAGAGAGACGGGGTGTGTGGCTGGAGAGAGAGACGGGGTGTGTGGCTGGAGAGAGGGGGTGTGTGGCTGGAGAGAGGGGGTGTGTGGCTGGAGAGAGAGAGAGAGAGGAGGCTGTGTGGCTGGAAGAGAGAGAGGGGAGAGAGGGTGTATGGCTGGAGAGGCAGAGGGGGTGTGTGTCTGGAGAGAGAGAGTGTGTGTGGCTGGAGAGAGGGGGTGTGTGGCTGCAGAGAAAGAGATGGGGTATGTGGCTGGAGAGAGAGAGACGGGGTGCGTGTCTGGAGAGAGAGGGGGTGTGTGGCTGGAGAGAGGGGGTGTGTGGCTGGAAAGAGGGGGTGTGTGGCTGAAGAGAGAGAGAGAGAGGAGGGTGTGTGGCTGGAGAGAGAGAGGGGGTGTGTGGCTGGAGGGAGAGGGGGTGTGTGTCTGAAGAGAGAGGGGGTGTGTGTCTGTAGAGAGACAGGGGGTGTGGCTGGAGAGAGAGAGGGTATGTGTGCCTGGAGAGAGAAGGGGTTTGTGCTGAGAGAGAGAGAGAGAGAGAGAGAGAGAGAGAGAGTGTGTGTGTGTGTGTGTGTGTGTGTGTGTGGCCTGGAGAGAGAGAGAGAGAGAGAGAGAGAGGGTGTGTGGCTGGACAGAGAGAGGAGGTGTGGCCGGAGAGAGAGAGGGGGTGTGTGGCTGGAGAGAGAGGGGGCGTATGGCTGGAGAGAGAGGGGGTGTGTGGCTGGAGAGAGAGGGGGTGTATGGCTGGAGAGAGAGGGGATGTATGGCTGGAGAGAGAGGAGGGTCTGTGGCTGGAGAGAGAGAGGGGGTGTGGATAGAGAGAGAGGGGGTGTGTGCCTGGAGAGAGAGAGAGAGAGAGAGAGAGGAGGGTGTGTGGCTGGAGAGAGAGAGGGGGTGTGTGGCTGGAGAGAGAGGGGGTGCGTGGCTGGATAGAGAGAGAATGTATGGCTGGAGAGAGAGAGGGGGTGTGTGGCTGGAGAGAGAGAGGGGGTGTGTGGCTAGAGAGAGGGGGTGTGTGGCTAGAGAGAGGGGGTGTGTGGCTGGAGAGAGGGGGTGTGTGGCTGGAGAGAAGGGGTGTGTGGCTGGAGAGAGAGAGGGGGTGTGTGTCTGGAGAGAGAGAGGGGGTGTGTGGCTGGAGAGAGAGACGGGGTGTGTGGCTGGAGAGAGGGGGTGTGTGGCTGGAGAGAGAGAGAGGAGGCTGTGTGGCTGGAGAGAGAGAGGGGGTGTGTGTCTGGAGAGAGAGAGGGTGTGTGGCTGGAGAGAAGGGGTGTGTGGCTGGAGAGAGAGAGGGGGTGTGTGTCTGGAGAGACAGAGGGTGGGTGTCTGGAGAGAGAGAGGGGGTGTGTGGCTGGAGAGAGAGGGGGTGCGTGGCTAGATAGAGAGAGGGTGTGCGGCTGGAGAGAGAGAGAGGGTGTGGCTGGAGAGAGAGAGGGTGTGGCTGGAAAGAGGGAGGGGGTGTGTGGCTGGAGAGAGAGAGGGGGTGTGTGGCTGGAGAGAGAGAGGTGGTGTGGCTGGAGAGAGAGAGGGGGTGTGTGGCTGGACAGAGGGGGTGTGTGGCTGGAGAGAGGGGGGGTGTGTCTGGAGAGAGAGAGAGGGGCTGTGTGTCTTGAGAGAGGGGGTGTGTGGCTGGAGAGAGGGGGTGTGTGGCTGGAGAGAGAGAGGAGGTGTGGCTGGAGAGAGAGAGAGGGGGTGTGCACTGGAGAAAGAGAGAGGGGGTGTGGCTGGATTGAGAGAGGGAATGTATGGCTGGAGAGAGAGAGGGGGTGTGTGGCTGGAGAGAGAGACGGGGTGTGTGGCTGGAGAGGCAGAGGGGGTGTGTGTCTGGAGAGTGAGTGTGTGTGTGGCTGGAGAGAGAGAGGAGGTGTGGCTGGAGAGAGAGGGGGTGTGCGCTGGAGAGAGAGAGGAGGTGTGGCTGGAGAGAGGAGGTGTGTGACTGCAGAGAGAGAGAGAGAGAGACAGAGAGAGGAGGGTGTGTGGCTGGAGAGAGAGAGGAGGGTGTGTGGCTGGAGAGAGAGAGGGGGTTCGTGGCTGGAGACAGAGAGGAGGTGCGGCTAGACAGAGAGAGGAGGTGTGCCTGGAGAGAGTGGCTGTGTGGCTGGAGAGAGAGAGAGGAGTTGTGTGGCTGGAGAGAGAGAGGAGTTGTGTGGCTGGAGAGAGAGGGGGTGTGCGCTGGAGAGAGAGAGGAGGTGTGGCTGGAGAGAGGAGGTGTGTGACTGCAGAGAGAGAGAGAGAGAGACAGAGAGAGGAGGGTGTGTGGCTGTAGAGAGAGAGAGGAGGGTGTGTGGCTGGAGAGAGAGAGGGGGTTCGTGGCTGGAGACAGAGAGGAGGTGCGGCTAGACAGAGAGAGGAGGTGTGCCTGGAGAGAGTGGCTGTGTGGCTGGAGAGAGAGAGAGGAGTTGTGTGGCTGGAGAGAGAGAGGAGTTGTGTGGCTGGAGAGAGTGGGTGTGTGGCTGGAGATAGAGGGGGTGTGTGGCTGCAGAGAAAGAGCAGAGGGTGTGTGGCTGGAGAGAGAGAGGAGGGTGTGTCTGGAGAGAGAGAGGAGTGGCTGGAGAGAGAGAGGAGGTGTGGCTGGAGAGAGGGGGTTTGTGGCTGGAGAGAGGGGGTGTGTGGCTGGAGAGAGAGAGAGGAGGCTGTGTGGCTGAAGAGAGAGAGGGGTGCGGCTGAAGAGAGAGAGGGAATATATGGCGGGAGACAGAGAGGGGATGTGGCTGGGGAGAGAGAGGGGGTGTGTGGCTGGAGAGAGGGGGTGTGTGGCTGGAGAGAGAGAGGGGGTGTGTGGCTGGAGAGATGGGGTGTGTGGCTGGAGAGAGAGAGAGGAGGGTGTGTGGCTGCAGAGAAAGAGCGGAGGGTGTGTGGCTGGAGAGAGAGAGGAGGTGTGGCTGGAGAGAAGAGGGGTGTGGCTGGAGAGAGAGAGGGGATGTGTGTCTGGAGAGAGAGAGTGGGTGTGTGGCAGGAGAGAGGGGGTGTGTGACTGGAGAGCGGGGGTGTGTGGCTGGAGAGAGAGAGGAGGCTGTGTGGCTGGAGACAGAGGGGGGTGTGGCTGGAGAGAGAGAGGGGGTGTGCACTGGAGAAAGAGAGGGGGTGTGGCTGGAGAGAGGGGGTGTGGCTGGAGAGAGGGGGTGTGTGGCTGGAGAGAGGGGTTGTGTGGCAGGAGAGATAGAGAGGAGGGTGTATGGCTGGAGAGAGAGAGAGGGGGTGTGTGGCTGGTGAGAGAGAGGGGGTGTGTGTCTGGAGAGAGAGGAGGGGGTGTGGCTGGAGAGAGTGGGGGTGTGTGGCTGGAGACAGAGGGGGGTGTGTGGCTGGAGACAGAGGGGGTGTGTGGCTGGAGAGAGAGAGAGGAGGGTGTGTGGCTGGAGAGAGAGAGTGGGTGTGTGGCTGGAGAGACAGAGGGTGTGTGTCTGGAGAGAGAGAGGGGGTGTGTGGCTGGAGAAACGGGGTGTGTGGCTGGAGAGAGAGAGGAGGGTCTGTGGCTGGAGAGAAAGAGAGGAGAGTGTGTGGCTGGAGAAAGAGAGCGGGTGTGTGTCTGGAGAGAGACGGGGTGTGTGTCTGGAGAGAGAGAGGGTGTGTGGCCAGAGGGAGGGGGTGTGTGGCTGGAGAGAGGGGGTGTGTGGCTGGAGAGAGGGGGTGTGTGGCTGGAGAGAGAGAGGGGGTGTGTGGCTGGAGAGAGAGAGGGTGTGTGGCTGGAGAGAGAGAGGAGGGTGTGTGGCTGGAGAGAAAGAGAGGAGAGTGTGTGGCTGTAGAGAGAGAGGGGGTGTGTGGCTGGAGAGAGAGAGGAGGCTGTGTGGCTGGAGAGAGAGGGGGGTGTGGCTGTAGAGAGAGGGGGGGTGTGTGGCTGGAGAGAGAGAGGGGGTGTGTGGCTGGAGAGAGAGGGGGTGTGTGGCTGGAGAGAGAGAGGGGGTGTGTGGCTGGAGAGAGAGGGGGTGTGTGTCTGAAGAGAGAGGGGGTGTGTGTCTGGAGAGAGACAGGGGGTGTGTGGCTGAAGAGAGAGAGGGTGTGTGGCTGGAGAGAGAGATGGGGTGTGGGTAGAGAGAGAAGGGGGATGTATGGCTGGAGAGAGAGAGGGGGGGTGTGGCTGGAGAGAGAGAGGGGATGTGTGGCTGGAGAGAGAGAGAGAGAGAGAGAGTGTATGGCTGGAGAGACAGAGGGGGTGTGTGGTTGGAGAGAGAGGTTGTGTGGCTGGAGAGAGGAGGTGTGTGGCTGGAGAGAGGGGGTGTGTGTGGCTGGAGAGAGGGGGTGTGTGTGGCTGGAGAGAGGGGGTGTGTGGCTGGAGATAGAGAGAGAGGGGTGTGGCTGGAGACAGAGAGGGGGTGTGGCTGGAGAGAGAGAGGGGGTGTGTGGCTGGAGAGAGAGATGGGGTGTTTCGCTGGAGAGATAGAGGGGGTGTGTGGCTGGAGAGAGAGAGAGAGGAGGTGTGGCTAGAGAGAGAGAGGGGGTGTGGCTGGACAGAGAGAGGGGGTGTGCACTGGAGAAAGAGAGAGGGGGTGTGGCTGGAGAGAGAGAGGGAATGTATGGCTGGAGAGAGAGAGGGGGTGTGTGGCTGGAGAGAGAGACGGGGTGTGTGGCTGGAGAGAGAGACGGGGTGTGTGGCTGGAGAGAGGGGGTGTGTGGCTGGAGAGAGGGGGTGTGTGGCTGGAGAGAGAGAGAGAGAGGAGGCTGTGTGGCTGGAAGAGAGAGAGGGGGTGTGTGGCTGGAGAGAGAGAGAGGGTGTATGGCTGGAGAGGCAGAGGGGGTGTGTGTCTGGAGAGAGAGAGTGTGTGTGGCTGGAGAGAGGGGGTGTGTGGCTGCAGAGAAAGAGATGGGGTATGTGGCTGGAGAGAGAGAGACGGGGTGCGTGTCTGGAGAGAGAGGGGGTGTGTGGCTGGAGAGAGGGGGTGTGTGGCTGGAAAGAGGGGGTGTGTGGCTGAAGAGAGAGAGAGAGAGGAGGGTGTGTGGCTGGAGAGAGAGAGGGGGTGTGTGGCTGGAGGGAGAGGGGGTGTGTGTCTGAAGAGAGAGGGGGTGTGTGTCTGTAGAGAGACAGGGGGTGTGGCTGGAGAGAGAGAGGGTATGTGTGCCTGGAGAGAGAAGGGGTTTGTGCTGAGAGAGAGAGAGAGAGAGAGAGAGAGTGAGAGTGTGTGTGTGTGTGTGTGTGTGTGTGTGTGTGGCCTGGAGAGAGAGAGAGAGAGAGAGAGAGAGGGTGTGTGGCTGGACAGAGAGAGGAGGTGTGGCCGGAGAGAGAGAGGGGGTGTGTGGCTGGAGAGAGAGGGGGCGTATGGCTGGAGTGGAGTGAGAGGGGGTGTGTGGCTGGAGAGAGAGGGGGTGCTATGGCTGGAGAGAGAGGGGGTGTATGGCTGGAGAGAGAGAGGGGTGTGGCTGGAGAGAGAGAGGGGGGTGTGTGGATAGAGAGAGAGGGGGTGTGTGCCTGGAGAGAGAGAGAGAGAGAGAGAGAGGAGGGTGTGTGGCTGGAGAGAGAGAGGGGGTGTGTGGCTGGAGAGAGAGGGGGTGCGTGGCTGGATAGAGAGAGAATGTATGGCTGGAGAGAGAGAGGGGGTGTGTGGCTGGAGAGAGAGAGGGGTGTGTGTGGCTGGCTAGAGAGAGGGGGTGTGTGGCTGGAGAGAGGGGGTGTGTGGCTGGAGAGAAGGGGTGTGTGGCTGGAGAGAGAGAGGGGGTGTGTGTCTGGAGAGAGAGAGGGGGTGTGTGGCTGGAGAGAGAGAGGGGGTGTGTCGTTGGAGAGAGAGAGAGGGGGTGTGTGGCTGGAGAGAGAGACGGGGTGTGTGGCTGGAGAGAGGGGGTGTGTGGCTGGAGAGAGAGAGAGGAGGCTGTGTGGCTGGAGAGAGAGAGGAGGTGTGTGTCTGGAGAGAGAGAGGGGGTGTGGCTGGAGAGAGAGAGGGGGTGTGTGGCTGGAGAGAGGGGGAGTGTGGCTGGAGAGAGAGGAGTGTGGCTGGAGAGAGAGGAGTGTGGCTGGAGAGAGAGAGGGGGTGTGTGGCTGGAGAGACAGAGGGTGTGTGTCTGGAGAGAGAGAGGGGGTGTGTGGCTGGAGAAAGGGGGTGTGTGGCTGGAGAGAGAGAGGAGGGTCTGTGGCTGGAGAGAAAGAGAGGAGAGTGTGTGGCTGGAGAAAGAGAGCGGGTGTGTGTCTGGAGAGAGACGGGGTGTGTGTCTGGAGAGAGAGAGTGGGTGTGTGGCCGGAGAGAGGGGGTGTGTGGCTGGAGAGAGAGAGGGGGTGAGTGGCTGGAGAGAGAGGAGGCTGTGTGGCTGGAGAGAGAGGGAGTGTGTGGCTGGAGAGAGAGACGGTGTGCGTGGCTGGAGAGAGAGAGGGGGTGTGTGGCTGGAGAGAGAGAGGGGGTGTGTGGCTGGAGAGAGGGGGTGTGTGGCTGGAGAGAGAGAGGGTGTGTGGCTGGAGAGAGAGGGGGGGTGTGGCTGGAGAGAGAGAGGGGGTGTGGCTGGAGAGAGAGAGGGGGTGTGTGGCTGGAGAGAGGGGGTGTGTGGCTGGAGAGAGGGGGTGTGTGGCTGGAGAGAGGAGGGTGTGTGGCTGGAGAGAGAGAGGGGGTGTGTGGCTGGAGAGAGAGAGGGTGTGTGGCTGGAGAGAGAGAGGAGGGTGTGTGGCTGGAGAGAAAGAGAGGAGAGTGTGTGGCTGTAGAGAGAGGGGGTGTGTGGCTGTAGAGAGAGAGGGGGTGTGGCTGGAGAGAGAGAGGGGTGTGTGGCTGGAGAGAGAGAGGGGGTGTGTGTGGGAGAGAGAGAGGGGGTGTGGCTGGAGAGAGAGGGTGTGTGGCTGGAGGGGAGGTTGTGGCTGGACAGATTGGGTGTGTGGCTGGAGAGAGAGAGAGAGAGAGGAGTTGTGTGGCTGGAGAGAGAGAGGGGGTGTGTGGCTGGAGAGAGAGGGGGTGTGTGTCTGAAGAGAGAGGGGGTGTGTGTCTGGAGAGAGACAGGGGGTGTGTGGCTGGAGAGAGAGATGGGGTGTGGCTGGAGAGAGAGGGGGTGTATGGCTGGAGAGAGAGGGGGTGTATGGCTGGAGAGAGATTAGGGTCTGTGGCTGGAGAGAGAGAGGGGGTGTGGATGGAGAGAGAGAGGGTGTGTGCCTGAGAGAGGAGAGAGAGAGAGAGAGAGAGGAGGGTGTGTGGCTGGAGAGAGAGAGGGGGTGCGTGGCTGGAGAGAGAGGGGGTGCGTGGCTGGATAGAGAGAGAAGGGGTGCGTGGCTGGAGAGAGAGAGGGGGTGTGTGGCTGGAGAGAGAGAGAGAGGGGGTGTGTGTCTGGAGAGAGTGAGGGGGTGTGTGGCTGGAGAGAGGGGGTGTGTGGCTGGAGAGAGGGGGTGTGTGGCTGGAGAGAGAGAGGGGGTGTGTGTCTGGAGAGAGAGAGGGGGTGTGTGTTTGGAGAGAGAGAGGGGGTGTGCACTGGAGAAAGAGAGAGGGGGTGTGGCTGGAGAGAGAGAGGGAATGTATGGTTGGAGAGAGAGAGAGGGGGTGTGTGGCTGGAGAGAGAGACGGGGTGTGTGGCTGGAGAGAGGGGGTGTGTGGCTGGAGAGAGAGAGAGGAGGCTGTGTGGCTGGAGAGAGAGAGGGGGTGTGTGGCTGGAGAGAGAGAGAGGGTGCGTGGCTGGAGAGAGAGATGGGGTATGTGGCTGGAGAGAGAGACGGTGTGCGTGACTGGAGAGAGACAGGGGGTGTGTGTCTGGAGAGAGAGAGGGGGTGTGTGGCTGGAAAGAGGTGGTGTGTGGCTGGAGAGAGAGAGGGGGTGTGTGGCTGGAGAGAGAGAGGAGGTGTGGCTGGAGAGAGAGAGGGGGTGCGTGGCTGGAGAGAGAGGGGGTGCGTGGCTGGATAGAGAGAGAAGGGGTGCGTGGCTGGAGAGAGAGAGGGGGTGTGTGGCTGGAGAGAGAGAGAGAGGGGGTGTGTGTCTGGAGAGAGTGAGGGGGCTGTGTGTCTGGAGAGAGGGGGTGTGTGGCTGGAGAGAGGGGGTGTGTGGCTGGCTGGAGAGAGAGGGGGGTGGTGGCTGGAGAGGAGGGGGTCTGTGGCTGGAGAGAGAGAGGGGGTGTGGATAGAGAGAGAGGGGGTGTGTGCCTGGAGAGAGAGAGAGAGAGAGAGAGAGGAGGGTGTGTGGCTGGAGAGAGAGAGGGGGTGTGTGGCTGGAGAGAGAGGGGGTGCGTGGCTGGAGAGAGAGAGATGGGGGTGTGTGGCTGGAGAGAGAGAGGGGGTGTGTGGCTGGAGAGAGAGAGAGGGGTGTGTGGCTGGAGAGAGAGAGAGGAGGTGTGTGGCTGGAGAGAGAGGGGTGTGTGGCTGGAGAGAGAGGGGGTGTGTGGCTGAGAGAGAGAGGGGGTGTGTGGCTGGAGAGAGAGAGGGGGTGTGTGTGGGAGAGAGAGAGGGGGGGTGTGGCTGGAGAGAGAGAGGGAATGTATGGTTGGAGAGAGAGAGAGGGGGTGTGTGGCTGGAGAGAGAGACGGGGTGTGTGGCTGGAGAGAGGGGGTGTGTGGCTGGAGAGAGAGAGAGGAGGCTGTGTGGCTGGAGAGAGAGAGGGGGTGTGTGTCTGGAGAGAGAGAGGGGGTGTGTGGCTGGAGAGAGAGAGGGGGTGTGTGGCTGGAGAGAGAGGGGTGTGTGTGGCTGGAGAGAGAGGGGGTGTGTGGCTGGAGAGAGAGGGGGTGTGTGGCTGGAGAGAGAGAGGGGGTGTGTGGCTGGAGAGACAGAGGGTGTGTGTCTGGAGAGAGAGAGGGGGTGTGTGGCTGGAGAGAGAGGGGGTGTGTGGCTGGAGAGAGAGAGGAGGGTCTGTGGCTGGAGAGAAAGAGAGGAGAGTGTGTGGCTGGAGAAAGAGAGCGGGTGTGTGTCTGGAGAGAGACGGGGTGTGTGTCTGGAGAGAGAGAGTGGGTGTGTGGCCGGAGAGAGGGGGTGTGTGGCTGGAGAGAGAGAGGGGGTGAGTGGCTGGAGAGAGAGGAGGCTGTGTGGCTGGAGAGAGAGGGAATGTATGGCTGGAGAGAGAGAGGGGGTGTGTGGCTGGAGAGAGAGAGGGGGTGTGTGGCTGGAGAGAGAGAGGGGGTGTGTGGCTAGAGAGAGGGGGTGTGTGGCTGGAGAGAGGGGGTGTGTGGCTGGAGAGAGAGAGGGGGTGTGTGGCTGGAGAGAGAGAGGGGTGTGTGGCTAGAGAGAGGGGGTGTGTGGCTGGAGAGAGGGGGTGTGTGGCTGGAGAGAGGGGGTGTGTGGCTGGAGAGAGGGGGTGTGTGGCTGGAGAGAGAGAGGGGGTGTGTGGCTGGAGAGAGAGAGGGTGTGTGGCTGGAGAGAGGGGGGGTGTGGCTGGTGAGAGAGAGGGGGTGTGTGGCTGGAGAGAGAGAGGGTGTGTGGCTGGAGAGAGGGGGTGTGTGGCTGGAGAGAGAGAGGGGGTGTGTGGCTGGAGAGAGAGAGGAGGCTGTGTGGCTGGAGAGAGAGGGGGGTGTGGCTGGTGAGAGAGAGGGGGTGTGCACTGGAGAAAGAGAGGGGGGTGTGGCTGGAGAGAGGGGGTGTGTGGCTGGAGAGAGGGGTGTGTGGCAGGAGAGATAGAGAGGAGGGTGTATGGCTGGAGAGAGAGAGGGTGTGTGGCTGGAGAGAGGGGGTGTGTGGCTGGAGAGAGAGAGGGGGTGTGTGGCTGGAGAGAGAGAGGAGGCTGTGTGGCTGGAGAGAGAGGGGGGTGTGGCTGGGAGAAGACAGGGGGTGTGTGGCTGGAGAGAAGAGAGGGTGTGTGGCTGGAGAGAGGGGGTGTGTGGCTGGAGAGAGGGGGTGTGTGGCTGGGAGAGAGAGGGGGTGTGTGGCTGGAGAGAGAGGAGGTGTGTGGCTGGAGAGAGGGGGGTGTGGCTGGAGAGAGAGAGGGGGTGTGCACTGGAGAAAGAGAGGGGGTGTGGCTGGAGAGAGGGGGTGTGTGGCTGGAGAGAGGGGTGTGTGGCAGGAGAGATAGAGAGGAGGGTGTATGGCTGGAGAGAGAGAGAGGGGGTGTGTGGCTGGTGAGAGAGAGGGGGTGTGTGTCTGGAGAGAGAGAGGTGGTGTGTGGCTGGAGAGACAGAGGGTGTGTGTCTGGAGAGAGAGAGGGGGTGTGTGGCTGGAGAAAGGGGGTGTGTGGCTGGAGAGAGAGAGGGGGTGTGTGGCTGAAGAGAGAGAGGAGGGTCTGTGGCTGGAGAGAAAGAGAGGAGAGTGTGTGTCTGGAGAGAGAGGGGGTGTGTGGCTGGAGAGAGAGAGGGTGTGTGGCTGGAGAGAGAGGGGGTGTGTGGCTGGAGAGAGAGAGGGTGTGGTGGCTGGAGAGAGAGGGAATGTATGGCTGGAGAGAGAGAGGGGGTGTGTGGCTGGAGAGAGAGAGGGGGTGTGTGGCTGGAGAGAGGGGGTGTGTGGCTGGAGAGAGGGGGTGTGTGGCTGGAGAGAGAGGGGGTGTGTGGCTGGAGAGAGAGAGGGGGTGTGTGGCTAGAGAGAGGGGGTGTGTGGCTGGAGAGAGGGGGTGTGTGGCTGGAGAGAGAGAGGGGGTGTGTGGCTGGAGAGAGAGAGGGTGTGTGGCTGGAGAGAGAGAGGGTGTGTGGCTGGAGAGAGAGAGGAGGGTGTGTGGCTGGAGAGAAAGAGAGGAGAGTGTGTGGCTGGAGAGAGGGGGTGTGTGGCTGTAGAGAGAGAGAGGGGGTGTGGCTGGAGAGAGAGAGGGGGTGTGGCTGGAGAGAGAGAGGGGGTGTGGCTGGAGAGAGGGGGTGTGTGGCTGGAGAGAGGGGGTGTGTGGCAGGAGAGATAGAGAGGAGGGTGTATGGCTGGAGAGAGAGAGAGGGGGTGTGTGGCTGGTGAGAGAGAGGGGGTGTGTGGAGAGAGAGGAGGGGGTGTGGCTGGAGAGAGTGGGGGTGTGTGGCTGGAGAGAGAGAGGGTGTGTGGCTGGAGAGAGGGGGTGTGTGGCTGGAGAGAGGGGGTGTGTGGCTGGAGAGAGGGGGTGTGTGGCAGGAGAGATAGAGAGGAGGGTGTATGGCTGGAGAGAGAGAGAGGCGGTGTGTGGCTGGTGAGAGAGAGGGGGTGTGTGGAGAGAGAGGAGGGGGTGTGGCTGGAGAGAGAGGGGGTGTGTGGCTGGAGAGAGAGGAGGGTGTGTGGCTGGAGAGAGAGAGGAGGGTGTGTGGCTGGAGAGAGAGAGGAGTGTGGCTGGAGAGAGAGAGGAGTGTGGCTGGAGAGAGAGAGGGGGTGTGTGGCTGGAGAGACAGAGGGTGTGTGTCTGGAGAGAGAGAGGGGGTGTGTGGCTGGAGAAAGGGGGTGTGTGGCTGGAGAGAGAGAGGAGGGTCTGTGGCTGGAGAGAAAGAGAGGAGAGTGTGTGGCTGGAGAAAGAGAGCGGGTGTGTGTCTGGAGAGAGACGGGGTGTGTGTCTGGAGAGAGAGAGTGGGTGTGTGGCCGGAGAGAGGGGGTGTGTGGCTGGAGAGAGAGAGGGGGTGAGTGGCTGGAGAGAGAGGGAATGTATGGCTGGAGAGAGAGAGGGGGTGTGTGGCTGGAGAGAGAGAGGGGGTGTGTAGCTAGAGAGAGGGGGTGTGTGGCTGGAGAGAGAGAGGGGGTGTGGCTAGAGAGAGGGGGTGTGTGGCTGGGGAGAGGGGGTGTGTGGCTGGAGAGGGGGTGTGTGGCTGGAGAGACGAGGGGTGTGTGGAGAGAGAGAGAGGGGGTGTGTGGCTGGAGAGAGAGAGGTGGTGTGGCTGGAGAGAGGGGGTGTGTGGCTGGAGAGAGAGAGGGGGTGTGTGGCTGGAGAGACAGAGGGTGTGTGTCTGGAGAGAGAGAGGGGGTGTGTGGCTGGAGAGAGAGAGGGGGTGTGTGGCTGGAGAGAGAGAGGAGGGTCTGTGGCTGGAGAGAAAGAGAGGAGAGTGTGTGGCTGGAGAGAGAGAGCGGGTGTGTGTCTGGAGAGAGAGAGGAGGTGTGTCTGGAGAGAGAGAGAGGAGGTGTGGCTGGAGAGAGAGAGAGGGGGTGTGGCTGGACAGAGAGAGGGGGTGTGGCTGGAGAGAGAGAGGGGGTGTGTGTCTGGAAAGAGAGAGGGGGTGTGTGGCTGGAGAGAGGGGGTGTGTGGCTGGAGAGAGAGAGGGGTGTGGCTGGAGAGAGAGAGGGAATATATGGCGGGAGAGAGAGAGGGGGTGTGGCTGGGGAGAGAGAGGGGGTGTGTGGCTGGAGAGGGGGTGTGTGGCTGGAGAGAGAGAGGGGGTGTGTGGCTGGAGAGAGAGAGGGTGTGTGGCTGGAGAGATGGGGTGTTTGGCTGGAGAGAGAGAGAGGAGGGTGTGTGGCTGCAGAGAAAGAGAGGAGGGTGTGTGGCTGGAGAGAGAGAGGAGGGTGTGTGGCTAGACAGAGGGGGTGTGTGGCTGGAGAGAGGGGATGTGGGGCTGGAGAGAGAGAGGGGGTGTGTGTCTGGAGAGAGAGAGGGTGTGTGGCTGGAGAGAGAGAGGAGGTGTGGCTGGAGAGAGAGAGGGGGTGTGGCTGGAGACAGAGAGAGGGGGTGTGGCTGGAGAGAGAGAGGATGTGTGGCTGGAGAGAGAGATGGGGTGTGGCTAGAGAGAGAGGGGGGATGTATGGCTGGAGAGAGAGAGGGGGTGTGTGGCTGGATAGAGGTGGTGTGTGGCTGGAGAGAGAGAGAAGAGGCTGTGTGGCTGGAGAGAGGGAGGGGATGTGTGGCTGGAGAGAGAGAGAGAGAGAGTGTATGGCTGGAGAGACAGAGGGCGTGTGTGGTTGGAGAGACAGAGGGGGTGTGTGGCTGGAGAGAGGGGGTGTGTGTGGCTGGAGAGAGGGGGTGTGTGTGGCTGGAGAGAGGGGGTGTGTGGCTGGAGATAGAGAGAGAGGGGTGTGGCTGGAGACAGAGAAGGGGTGTGGCTGGAGAGAGAGGGGGTGTGTGGCTGGAGAGAGAGATGGGGTGTTTCGCTGGAGAGATAGAGGGGGTGTGTGGCGGGAGAGAGAGGAGGGGGTGTGGCTGGAGAGAGAGGGGGTGTGTGGCTGGAGAGAGAGGGGGTGTATGGCTGGAGAGAGGGGGTGTGTGGCTGGAGAGAGAGAGGAGGTGTGGCTGGAGAGAAGAGGGGTGTGGCTGGAGAGAGAGAGGGGATGTGTGTCTGGAGAGAGAGAGTGGGTGTGTGGCAGGAGAGAGGGGGTGTGTGGCTGGAGAGCGGGGGTGTGTGGCTGGAGAGAGTGAGAGAGGAGGCTGTGTGGCTGGAGAGAGAGGGGGTGTGGCTGGAGAGAGAGAGGGGGTGTGCACTGGAGAAAGAGAGGGGGTGTGGCTGGAGAGAGGAGGTCTGTGGCAGGAGAGATAGAGAGGAGGGTGTGTGGCTGGAGAGATAGAGAGGAGGGTGTGTGGCTGGAGAGAGAGAGAAGGGGTGTCTGGCTGGAGAGAGTGGGTGTGTGGCTCGAGAGAGGGGAGGTGTGACTGGAGAGGGGGGTGTGGCTGGAGAGAGAGGGGGGTGTGACTGGAGAAGAGGGGGGTGTGGACTGTCGGAGAGAGGAGGTGTGTGGTGTGTGTGTCGGAGAGAGAGAGGGTGTGTGGTGTGGTGTCGGAGAGAGAGGGTGTGGTGTGTTGTGCCGTCGGAGAGAGGGGGTGTGTGGTGTGTTGTCGGAGAGAGGGGGTGTGCGGTGTGTTGTCGGAGAGAGGGGGTGCGGTGTGTTGTCGGAGAGAGGGTTGTGTGGTGTGTTGTCGGGGAGAGGGGGTGTGTGGTGTATTGTCGGGGAGAGGGTGTGTGTTGTGCTGTCGGAGAAAGGGTGTGTGTTGTGCTGTCGGAGAGAGGGGTTGTGTGGTGTGCTGTCGGAGAGAGGCTGTGTGGTGTGTTGTCGGAGAGAGGCTGTGTGTTGTGCTGTCGGAGAGAGGGGATGTGTGGTGTGTTGTGCTGTCGGAGAGAGGGGATGTGTGGTGTGTTGTGCTGCCGGAGAGAGGGTGTGTGTGGTGTGTTGTCGGAGAGAGGGGGGGGGTGTGTGGAGAGAGGGGTGTTGTTGGAGAGAGGGGTTGTGTGGTGTGTTGTCAGAGGGGGTGTGTGTTGTGCTGTCGGAGAGACGGTGTGTGTTGTGCTGTCGGAGAGAGGGTGTGTGTGTTGTGTTGCCAGAGAGAGGGGTTGTGTTGTGTGTTGCCGGAGAGAGTGGGTGTGTGGTGTGTTGTCCGAGAGAGGGGATGTGTGGTGTGTTGTCGGAGAGAGGGTGTGTGTGGTGTGTTGTCGAAGAGAGGGGTTGTGTAGTGTGCTGTCGGAGAGAGGGTGTGTGGTGTGCTGTCGGAGAGGGTAGTTGTGTGGTGTGTTGTCGGAGAGAGAGGGTGTGTGTGGTGTGCTGTCGGAGAGAGGGTGTGTGTGTTGTGTTGTCGGAGAGAGGCTGTGTGGTGTGCTGTCGGAGAGAGGTGGTGTGTGGTGTGTTGTCGGAGAGAGGTGGTGTGTGGTGTGTTGTCGGAGAGAGGGTGTGTGTGGTGTGTTGTCGGAGAGAGGGATTGTGTGGTGTGTTGTCGGAGAGAGGGTTGTGTGGTGTGTTGTCGGGGAGAGAGGGTGTGTGGTGTATTGTCGGGGAGAGGGTGTGTGGTGTGCTGTCGGAGAGAGGGTTTGGTGTGTTGTGCTGTCGGAGAGAGGGGTTGTGTGGTGTGCTGTCGGAGAGAGGCTGTGTGGTGTGTTGTCGGAGAGAGGGTGTGTGGTGTGCTGTCGGAGAGAGGGTTTGGTGTGTTGTGCTGTCGGAAAGAGAGGGTGTGTGGTGTGCTGTCGGGGAGAGGGATTGTGTGGTGTGTTGTCGGAGAGAGGGATTGTGTGGTGTGTTGTCGGAGAGAGGGTTGTGTGGTGTGTTGTCGGGGAGAGGGGGTGTGTGGTGTATTGTCGGGGAGAGGGTGTGTGGTGTGCTGTCGGAGAGAGGGTTTGGTGTGTTGTCGTAGAGAGGTGTTGTGTTGTGTGTTGTCGGAGAGAGAGGGAGTGGTGTGCTGTGCTGTCGGAGAGAGGGGTTGTGTGGTGTGCTGTCGGAGTGAGGGGTTGTGTTGTGTGTTGTCGGAGAGAGAGGGAGTGGTGTGCTGTGCTGTCGGAGAGAGGGGTTGTGTGGTGTGCTGTCGGAGTGAGGGGTTGTGGAGAGAGAGGGGGTGTGTGGCTGGAGAGAGAGAGGGGTGTGTGGTGTGTCTGGAGAGAGAGGGTGGGTGTGTGGTGGAGAGAGGGGGTGTGTGGCTGGAGAGAGAGAGGGGGTGTGGTGTGCTGGAGAAGAGAGGGTGTGTGTGTGTGGCGGGAGAGAGGGGGTGTGTGGCTGGAGAGAGAGAGGGGGTGTGTGGCTGGAGAGAGAGAGGGGGTGTGTGGCTGGAGAGAGAGAGGAGGTGTGTGGCTGGAGAGAGAGGGGGGTGTGTGGCTGGAGAGAGAGGGTTTGGTGTGTGCTGGAGAGAGAGAGGGAGGGTGTGGCTGAGAGAGAGGGGGTGTGTGGCTGGAGAGAGGGGGTGTGTGGTTTGGAGAGAGAGAGGGGGTGTGTGTGTGGAGAGAGAGAGGGGGTGTGTGTGGGTCGGAGAGAGAGGGGGTGTGTGGCTGGAGAGAGAGAGGGAGTGTGTGTGGAGTCGGAGAGAGAGGGGCTGTGTGTGGGTCGGAGAGAGGGGGTGTGGCTGGTGAGAGAGAGGGGGTGTGTGGCTGGAGAGAGAGGGGTGTGTGGCTGGAGAGAGAGAGGGGTGTGTGTGGCTGGAGAGGGGGTGTGTGGCTGGTGAGAGAGAGGGGGTGTGTGGCTGTGAGAGAGAGAGGGGAGGGTGTGGTGGCTGGAGAGAGGGGGGTGTGCGAGAGAGGGTGTGGGTGTGTGGAGAGGGGTGTGTGGCTGGAGAGAGGGGGGGTGTGTGGAGAGAGAGGGGTGTGTGGCTGGAGAGAGGGGGTGTGTGTGGTCGGAGAGAGGGGGCGGCGTGTGTGGAGAGAGAGGTGCGGGTGTGTGGGAGAGAGAGAGAGGGGGTGTGTGGAGAGAGAGAGAGAGGGGGCCGGAGAGAGAGATGGGGTGTGGCTGGAGAGAGGCTGTGTGGGTGTGTCTGGAGAGAGAGGGGGGTGTGTGGAGAGAGAGAGGGGGTGTGTGGAGAGAGGGGATGTGGGTGTGTGTGGCTCGGAGAGAGGGTGTGTGTGTGTGGAGAGAGAGGGGGGAGTGTGTGTGCGGAGAGAGGGGTGTGTGTGTCGGGAGAGAGAGGGTGTGGCTGGAGAGAGAGGGCGTGTGTGTGGCTGGAGAGAGAGGTGTGGTGTGTGGCTGGAGAGAGAGGGTGTGTGTGCGGTTGTCGGAGAGAGGGGGTGGTGTGGCTGGAGAGAGGGGGTGTGTGGGTGTGTGGAGAGAGAGAGGGGGTGTCGTGGAGACAGAGAGGGGGTGTGTGGCTGGAGAGAGAGGGGGTGTGTGGCTGGAGAGAGAGAGAGAAGGGTGTGTGTGGAGAGAGGGGTGTGTGGTGGCTGGAGAGAGAGGTGTGTGGTGTGTGTGGAGAGAGGGATGTGTGTGTGGCTGGAGAGAGAGGGGGTGTGTGGAGAGAGGGTGTGAGTGTGTGTGGCTGGAGAGAGAGAGGAGGGTGTGTGTGCTGTGTGGAGAGAGGGTGTGTGTGTGGCTGGAGAGAGGGTGGTGTGTGGCTGGAGAGAGAGAGGTGGGTGTGGCTGGAGAGAGAGAGGGGGTGTGGCTGGAGAGAGGGTGTGTGTGTGTGCTGCCTTGGAGAGAGGGGGTGTGTGTGCTGGAGAGAGGGGGTGTGTGGCTGTCGGAGAGATGGAGAGAGGGTGGGGGTGTGGAGAGAGAGAGAGGGGGTGTGTGTGTGAGAGAGAGAGAGGAGGGTGTGTGGAGAGAGAGGAGATTGTGTGGTGACTGTTGGAGAGAGGGTTGTGTGTGTGTTGTCGGGGAGAGAGGGTGGGGTGTATTGTCGGGAGAGGGGTGTGTGGGTGTGTGGCTGGAGAGAGGGGGTGTGTGGCTGGAGAGAGGGTGTGTGGTGTGTCGGAGAGAGGGGGGTGTGTGTGGAGAGAGGGGGTGTGGTGCTGTTGAGAGAGGGTGTGTAGAGAGGGGTGTGTGTGCTGTGGACGGGGAGAGAGGGTGTGTGGGTGTGTTGTCGGAGAGAGAGGGTGGTGTGTTGTCGGAGAGAGGGGGTGTGGGCGGCGTGTGAGAGGGGGTGTGTGACGTGGAGAGCAGAGGGTGTGTGTGTGTGGCTGAGAGAGAGGGTTGTGTGGTGTGTTGTCCGGAGAGAGAGAGGGTGTGTGGTGTGTTGCTCGGAGAGAGAGTGTGTGGGTGTGCTGGCTGGAGAGAAAGAGAGGAGAGTGTGTGGCTGGAGAGAGGGGTGTGAGAGCGGGTGCTGTCGGAGAGAGAGAGAGAGAGAGAGGTGTGTCGTGGAGAGAGAGAGGAGGTGTGGCTGGAGAGAGAGAGAGGGGGTGTGGCTGGACAGAGAGAGGGGGTGATGGCTGG
This sequence comes from Mobula hypostoma, assembly GCF_963921235.1. Lineage (NCBI taxonomy): Eukaryota > Metazoa > Chordata > Chondrichthyes > Myliobatiformes > Myliobatidae > Mobula > Mobula hypostoma. The sequence continues at coordinate 57,167,381 of NC_086128.1, read as the reverse complement.
AGAGAGAGAGAGGGGGTGTGTGTCTGGAAAGAGAGAGAGGGGGTGTGTGGCTGGAGAGAGGGGGTGTGTGGCTGGAGAGAGAGAGAGGGGTGTGGCTGAGAAGAGAGAGGAATATATGGCGGGAGAGAGAGAGGGGGTGTGGCTGGGGAGAGAGAGGGGGTGTGGCTGGAGAGAGGGGGTGTGTGGCTGGAGAGAGAGGAGGGGGACGTGGCTGGAGAGACGTGGAGAGATGGGGTGTTTGGCTGGAGAGAGAGAGAGAGTGTGTGGCTGGAGAGAGAGAGGGGGTGTGTGGCTGGAGAGACAGAGGGTGTGTGTCTGGAGAGAGAGAGGAGGGTGTGTGGTGAGAGAGAGGGGGTGTGTGGCTGGAGAGAGAGAGAGAGGGTCTGATGCTGGAGCTGGAGAGAGAGAGGGGTGTGTGGCTGGAGAGAGGAGAGAGAGAGCGTGGTGTGTGTGGCTCTGGAGAGAGACGGGGTGTGTGTCTGGAGAGAGAGAGGTGGTGTGTGGAGAGAGAGAGGGGTGTGTGGCTGGAGACAGAGAGAGGGGGTGTGGCTGGCTGGAGAGAGAGGATGAATGTATGGCTGGAGAGAGAGAGGGGGGTGTGGCTGGAGAGAGAGAGGGGGATGTATGGCTGGAGCTAGAGAGAGGGGTGTGTGGCTGGATAGAGGTGGTGAGAGAGGGGTGTGGCTGGAGACAGAGAAGGGGTGTGGCTGGAGAGAGAGGGGGTGTGTGGCTGGAGAGAGAGATGGGGTGTTCTGGAGATAGAGGGTGTGTGGACGTGGAGAGAGAGGAGAGGGGTGTGGCTGGAGAGAGAGGGGGTGTGTGGCTGGAGAGAGAGGGGGTGTATGGCTGGAGAGAGGGGTGTGTGGCTGGAGAGAGAGGAGGAGGTGTGGCTGGAGAGAGAGAGGGGTGTGGCGTGGAGAGAGAGGGGATGTGTGTCTGGAGAGAGAGAGTGGGTGATGTGGCAGAGAGAGAGGGACGGTGTGTGGCTGGAGAGCGGGGGTGTGTGGCTGGAGAGAGTGAGAGAGGAGGGACTGTGTGGCTGGAGAGAGAGGGGTGTGGCTGGAGAGAGAGGGGGTGTGCACGTGGAGAAAGAGAGGGGTGTGGCTGGAGAGAGAGCGTGGCAGGAGAGATAGAGAGGAGGGTGTGTGGCTGGAGAGATAGAGAGAGAGTGTGTGGCTGGCTGGGCAGAGAGAGAAGGGGTGTGTGGCTGGGAGAGAGGGGGTGTGTGGCCGAGAGAGGGGAGGTGTGACTGGAGAGGGGGGTGTGGCTGGAGAGAGAGGGGGGTGTGACTGGAGAAGAGGGGGGTGTGGACTGTCGGAGCTGGAGAGGGGGTGTGTGGCTGGAGAGACGAGGGGTGTGTGGAGTGGCTGGAGAGAGAGAGAGAGAGAGAGAGGGGATGTGGAGAGAGAGAGGGGGGAGTGGAGAGAGAGGGACGTGGAGAGAGAGGGGGACGTGGAGAGAGAGAGTCTGTGGACGTGGAGAGAGAGAGAGGGGAGAGAGGAGAGTGTGTGTCTGGAGAGAGAGAGTGGGTGTGTGGCCGGAGAGAGGGGGTGTGTGGCTGGAGAGAGAGAGGGGGTGAGTGGCTGGAGAGAGAGGAGGCTGTGTGGCTGGGAGAGAGAGAGGGAATGTATGGCTGGAGAGAGAGAGGGGGTGTGTGGCTGGAGAGAGAGAGGGGGTGTGTGGCTGGAGAGAGGGGGTGTGTGGCTGGAGAGAGGGGGTGTGTGGCTGGAGAGAGAGGGGGTGTGTGGCTGGAGAGAGAGAGAGGGGGTGTGTGGCTAGAGAGAGGGGGTGTGTGGCTGGAGAGAGGGGGTGTGTGGCTGGAGAGAGAGAGGGGGTGTGTGGCTGGAGAGAGAGAGGGTGTGTGGCTGGAGAGAGAGAGGGTGTGTGGCTGGAGAGAGAGAGGAGGGTGTGTGGCTGGAGAGAAAGAGAGGAGAGTGTGTGGCTGGAGAGAGGGGGTGTGTGGCTGTAGAGAGAGAGGGGGTGTGGCTGAGAGAGAGAGAGGGGGTGTGGCTGAGAGAGAGAGAGGGGGTGTGGCTGGAGAGAGGGGGTGTGTGGCTGGAGAGAGGGGGTGTGTGGCAGGAGAGATAGAGAGGAGGGTGTATGGCTGGAGAGAGAGAGAGGGGGTGTGTGGCTGGTGAGAGAGAGGGGGTGTGTGGAGAGAGAGGAGGGGGTGTGGCTGGAGAGAGTGGGGGTGTGTGGCTGGAGAGAGAGAGGGTGTGTGGCTGGAGAGAGGGGGTGTGTGGCTGGAGAGAGGGGGTGTGTGGCTGGAGAGAGGGGGTGTGTGGCAGGAGAGATAGAGAGGAGGGTGTATGGCTGGAGAGAGAGAGAGGCGGTGTGTGGCTGGTGAGAGAGAGGGGGTGTGTGGAGAGAGAGGAGGGGGTGTGGCTGGAGAGAGAGGGGGTGTGTGGCTGGAGAGAGAGGAGGGTGTGTGGCTGGAGAGAGAGAGGAGGGTGTGTGGCTGGAGAGAGAGAGGAGTGTGGCTGGAGAGAGAGAGAGGAGTGTGGCTGGAGAGAGAGAGGGGGTGTGTGGCTGGAGAGACAGAGGGTGTGTGTCTGGAGAGAGAGAGGGGGTGTGTGGCTGGAGAAAGGGGGTGTGTGGCTGGAGAGAGAGAGGAGGGTCTGTGGCTGGAGAGAAAGAGAGGAGAGTGTGTGGCTGGAGAAAGAGAGCGGGTGTGTGTCTGGAGAGAGACGGGGTGTGTGTCTGGAGAGAGAGAGTGGGTGTGTGGCCGGAGAGAGGGGGTGTGTGGCTGGAGAGAGAGAGGGGGTGAGTGGCTGGAGAGAGAGGGAATGTATGGCTGGAGAGAGAGAGGGGGTGTGTGGCTGGAGAGAGAGAGGGGGTGTGTAGCTAGAGAGAGGGGGTGTGTGGCTGGAGAGAGAGAGGGGGTGTGGCTAGAGAGAGGGGGTGTGTGGCTGGGGAGAGGGGGTGTGTGGCTGGAGAGGGGGTGTGTGGCTGGAGAGACGAGGGGTGTGTGAGAGAGAGAGAGAGGGGGTGTGTGGCTGGAGAGAGACAGGTGGTGTGGCTGGAGAGAGGGGGTGTGTGGCTGGAGAGAGAGAGGGGGTGTGTGGCTGGAGAGACAGAGGGTGTGTGTCTGGAGAGAGAGAGGGGGTGTGTGGCTGGAGAGAGAGAGGGGGTGTGTGGCTGGAGAGAGAGAGGAGGGTCTGTGGCTGGAGAGAAAGAGAGGAGAGTGTGTGGCTGGAGAGAGAGAGCGGGTGTGTGTCTGGAGAGAGAGAGGAGGTGTGTCTGGAGAGAGAGAGAGGAGGTGTGGCTGGAGAGAGAGAGAGAGGGGGTGTGGCTGGACAGAGAGAGGGGGTGTGGCTGGAGAGAGAGAGGGGGTGTGTGTCTGGAAAGAGAGAGGGGGTGTGTGGCTGGAGAGAGGGGGTGTGTGGCTGGAGAGAGAGAGGGGTGTGGCTGGAGAGAGAGAGGGAATATATGGCGGGAGAGAGAGAGGGGGTGTGGCTGGGGAGAGAGAGGGGGTGTGTGGCTGGAGAGAGGGGGTGTGTGGCTGGAGAGAGAGAGGGGGTGTGTGGCTGGAGAGATGGGGTGTTTGGCTGGAGAGAGAGAGAGGAGGGTGTGTGGCTGCAGAGAAAGAGAGGAGGGTGTGTGGCTGGAGAGAGAGAGGAGGGTGTGTGGCTAGACAGAGGGGGTGTGTGGCTGGAGAGAGGGGATGTGGGGCTGGAGAGAGAGAGGGGGTGTGTGTCTGGAGAGAGAGAGGGTGTGTGGCTGGAGAGAGAGAGGAGGTGTGGCTGGAGAGAGAGAGGGGGTGTGGCTGGAGACAGAGAGAGGGGGTGTGGCTGGAGAGAGAGAGGATGTGTGGCTGGAGAGAGAGATGGGGTGTGGCTAGAGAGAGAGGGGGGATGTATGGCTGGAGAGAGAGAGGGGGTGTGTGGCTGGATAGAGGTGGTGTGTGGCTGGAGAGAGAGAGAAGAGGCTGTGTGGCTGGAGAGAGGGAGGGGATGTGTGGCTGGAGAGAGAGAGAGAGAGAGTGTATGGCTGGAGAGACAGAGGGCGTGTGTGGTTGGAGAGACAGAGGGGGTGTGTGGCTGGAGAGAGGGGGTGTGTGTGGCTGGAGAGAGGGGGTGTGTGTGGCTGGAGAGAGGGGGTGTGTGGCTGGAGATAGAGAGAGAGGGGTGTGGCTGGAGACAGAGAAGGGGTGTGGCTGGAGAGAGAGGGGGTGTGTGGCTGGAGAGAGAGATGGGGTGTTTCGCTGGAGAGATAGAGGGGTGTGTGTGTGGCGGGAGAGAGAGGAGGGGGTGTGGCTGGGAGAGAGAGGGGGTGTGTGGCTGGAGAGAGAGGGGGTGTATGGCTGGAGAGAGGGGGTGTGTGGCTGGAGAGAGAGAGGAGGTGTGGCTGGAGAGAAGAGGGGTGTGGCTGGAGAGAGAGAGGGGATGTGTGTCTGGAGAGAGAGAGTGGGTGTGTGGCAGGAGAGAGGGGGTGTGTGGCTGGAGAGCGGGGGTGTGTGGCTGGAGAGAGTGAGAGAGGAGGCTGTGTGGCTGGAGAGAGAGGGGGTGTGGCTGGAGAGAGAGAGGGGGTGTGCACTGGAGAAAGAGAGGGGGGTGTGGCTGGAGAGAGGAGGTCTGTGGCAGGAGAGATAGAGAGGAGGGTGTGTGGCTGGAGAGATAGAGAGGAGGGTGTGTGGCTGGAGAGAGAGAGAAGGGGTGTCTGGCTGGAGAGAGTGGGTGTGTGGCTCGAGAGAGGGGAGGTGTGACTGGAGAGGGGGGTGTGGCTGGAGAGAGAGGGGGGTGTGACTGGAGAAGAGGGGGGTGTGGACTGTCGGAGAGAGGAGGTGTGTGGTGTGTTGTCGGAGAGAGGGTGTGTGGTGTGGTGTCGGAGAGAGAGGGTGTGGTGTGTTGTGCCGTCGGAGAGAGGGGGTGTGTGGTGTGTTGTCGGAGAGAGGGGGTGTGCGGTGTGTTGTCGGAGAGAGGGGGTGCGGTGTGTTGTCGGAGAGAGGGTTGTGTGGTGTGTTGTCGGGGAGAGGGGGTGTGTGGTGTATTGTCGGGGAGAGGGTGTGTGTTGTGCTGTCGGAGAAAGGGTGTGTGTTGTGCTGTCGGAGAGAGGGGTTGTGTGGTGTGCTGTCGGAGAGAGGCTGTGTGGTGTGTTGTCGGAGAGAGGCTGTGTGTTGTGCTGTCGGAGAGAGGGGATGTGTGGTGTGTTGTGCTGTCGGAGAGAGGGGATGTGTGGTGTGTTGTGCTGCCGGAGAGAGGGTGTGTGTGGTGTGTTGTCGGAGAGAGGGGGTGTGTGGTGTGTTGTTGGAGAGAGGGGTTGTGTGGTGTGTTGTCAGAGGGGGTGTGTGTTGTGCTGTCGGAGAGACGGTGTGTGTTGTGCTGTCGGAGAGAGGGTGTGTGTGTTGTGTTGCCAGAGAGAGGGGTTGTGTTGTGTGTTGCCGGAGAGAGTGGGTGTGTGGTGTGTTGTCCGAGAGAGGGGATGTGTGGTGTGTTGTCGGAGAGAGGGTGTGTGTGGTGTGTTGTCGAAGAGAGGGGTTGTGTAGTGTGCTGTCGGAGAGAGGGTGTGTGGTGTGCTGTCGGAGAGGGTAGTTGTGTGGTGTGTTGTCGGAGAGAGAGGGTGTGTGTGGTGTGCTGTCGGAGAGAGGGTGTGTGTGTTGTGTTGTCGGAGAGAGGCTGTGTGGTGTGCTGTCGGAGAGAGGTGGTGTGTGGTGTGTTGTCGGAGAGAGGTGGTGTGTGGTGTGTTGTCGGAGAGAGGGTGTGTGTGGTGTGTTGTCGGAGAGAGGGATTGTGTGGTGTGTTGTCGGAGAGAGGGTTGTGTGGTGTGTTGTCGGGGAGAGAGGGTGTGTGGTGTATTGTCGGGGAGAGGGTGTGTGGTGTGCTGTCGGAGAGAGGGTTTGGTGTGTTGTGCTGTCGGAAAGAGAGGGTGTGTGGTGTGCTGTCGGGGAGAGGGTGTGTGGTGTGTTGTCGGAGAGAGGGGTTGTGTGGTGTGCTGTCGGAGAGAGGGTTTGGTGTGTTGTGCTGTCGGAAAGAGAGGGTGTGTGGTGTGCTGTCGGGGAGAGGGATTGTGTGGTGTGTTGTCGGAGAGAGGGATTGTGTGGTGTGTTGTCGGAGAGAGGGTTGTGTGGTGTGTTGTCGGGGAGAGGGGGTGTGTGGTGTATTGTCGGGGAGAGGGTGTGTGGTGTGCTGTCGGAGAGAGGGTTTGGTGTGTTGTCGTAGAGAGGTGTTGTGTTGTGTGGTGTCGGAGAGAGAGGGAGTGGTGTGTTGTGCTGTCGGAGAGAGGGGTTGTGTGGTGTGCTGTCGGAGTGAGGGGTTGTGTTGTGTGTTGTCGGAGAGAGAGGGAGTGGTGTGCTGTGCTGTCGGAGAGAGGGGTTGTGTGGTGTGCTGTCGGAGTGAGGGGTTGTGTTGTGTGTTGTCGGAGAGAGAGGGAGTGGTGTGGTGTGTTGTAGGTAGAGGGGGTGTGTGTGTGAGGGGGGTTTGTGTGTGTGCTGTCGGAGAGACAGGGTGTGTGTGTGTGCTGTCGCAAAGAGAGGGTGTGTGTGGTTGTGTTGTCGGAGAGAGGGGGTGTGTGGTGTGTTCTCGGAGAGATAGAGGGGGGGTGTGTTGTGCTATCGGAGAGACAGAGGGTGTGTGTGTCGGAGAGGTCGGAGAGTGTTTGTGTGTGTTGTGTGTGCCCGAGAGAGGGGTTGTGTTGGTGTGCTGCCGGAGAGAGGGTGGGTGTGTGGTGTGCTGTGCTGTCGGAGAGAGGGGGTGTGTTGGTGCTGTGCTGTCGGAGAGAGGGGTGTGGTGTGTTGTCTGTCGGAGATGGGGGGTGTGTGGTGGCTGTGTCGAGACAGAGGGTGTGTGGTGTGGTTGTCGGAGAGAGGGGGTGTGTGGTGTGTTGTCGGAGAGACGGGGTGTGTGTGTGTGTCGGAGAGAGAGAGAGAGAGGGGGGTGTGTGGGCTGTGTTGTCGGAGAGGAGTGGTTGTGTGGCTGGAGAAAGAGAGCGGGGTTGTGTGGTGTGGTTGGAGAGACAGGTTTGTGTGTGTTGTTGCTGCTCGAGAGAGAGAGGGTGTGTGGTGTGCTTCTCGTCGGTGAGGGTGTGTGTGTGTGTTGTCGGAGAGAGGGTGTGTGGCTGGAGTGTGTGTGTGTTCCGTGAGAGAGAGAGAGGGGGTGTGGTGGCTGTTGTGAGAGAGAGGGTGTGTGGCTGGAGAGAGAGGTGTGTGTGCTGTGCTGGAGAGAGAGGGAGGAGAGTGTGTTGTGCTGTCGGAGAGAGAGGTTGTGTGTGGTGTGGCTGTTGTGTGGTGTGTTGTCGGAGAGAGAGGGGGTGTGTGGTGTATAGTCGGAGAGGGGTGTGTGGTGTGTTGTCGGAGAGGGGTGTGTGTTGTGTTGTCGGAGAGAGGGGGTGTGTGGCGTGTTGTCGGAGAGGGGGTGTGTGATGTATTGTCAGAGAGGGGTGTGTGGTGTGTTTTCGGAGAGGGTGGTTGTGTGGTGTGCTGTCGGAGAGAGGGGGTGTGTGGTCTGCTGTCGGGGAGAGGAGGTGTGTGGTGTGTTGTCGGAGAGAGGGATTGTGTGGTGTGTTGTCGGAGAGAGGGTGTGTGGTGTGTTGTCGGAGAGAGGGTTGTCTGGTGTATTGTCGGGGAGAGGGTGTGTGGTGTGCTGTCGGAGAGAGGGTTTGGTGTGTTGTCGTAGAGAGGTGTTGTGTTGTGTGGTGTCGGAGAGAGAGGGAGTGTGTGGTGTGATGTCGGAGAGAGGGTGTGTGTGTTGTGTTGTCGGAGAGAGGCTGTGTGGTGTGCTGTCGGAGAGAGGTGGTGTGTGGTGTGTTGACGGAGAGAGGTGGTGTGTGGTGTGTTGTCGGAGAGAGGGTTGTGTGGTGTGTTGTCGGGGAGAGAGGGTGTGTGGTGTATTGTCGGGGAGAGGGTGTGTGGTGTGTTGTCGGAGAGAGGGGTTGTGTGGTGTGTTGTCGGGGAGAGAGGGTGTGTGGTGTATTGTCGGAAAGAGAGGGTGTGTGGTGTGCTGTCGGGGAGAGGGTGTGTGGTCTGTTGTCGGAGAGAGGGGTTGTGTGCTGTGCTGTCGGAGAGAGGGTTAGGTGTGTTGTGCTGTCGGAAAGAGAGGGTGTGTGGTGTGCTGTCGGACAGAGGGTGTGTGGTGTGTTCTCGGAGAGAGGGGGTGTGTGGTGTGTTGTCGGAGAGGGGGTGTTTGGTGTGTTGTCGGAGAGAGGGATTGTGTGGTGTGTTGTCGGAGAGAGGGTGTGTGGTGTGTTGTCGGCGAGAGGGTGTGTAGTGTGTTCTCGGAGAGAGGGGGTGTGTGGTGTGTTGTCGGAGAGGGCGTGTTTGGTGTGTTGTCGGAGAGAGGGATTGTGTGGTGTGTTGTCGGAGAGAGGGTTGTGTGGTGTGTTGTCGGAGAGAGGGTTGTGTGGTGTGTTGTCGGGGAGAGGGGGTGTGTGGTGTATTGTCGGGGAGAGGGTGTGTGGTGTGCTGTCGGAGAGAGGGTTTGGTGTGGTGTATTGTCGGAAAGAGAGGGTGTGTGGTGTGCTGTCGGGGAGAGGGTGTGTGGTGTGTTGTCGGAGAGAGGGGTTGTGTGGTGTGCTGTCGGAGAGAGGGTTTGGTGCGTTGTGCTGTCAAAAAGAGAGGGTGTGTGGTGTGCTGTCGGGGAGAGGGTGTGAGGTGTGTTGTCGGAGAGAGGGGTTGTGTGGTGTGTTGTCGGAGAGAGGGTGTGTGGTGTGTTGTCGGAGAGAGGGGTGTGTTGGGTGGTGTCGGAGAGAGAGGGAGTGGTGTGTTGTGCTGTCGGAGAGAGGGGTTGTGTGGTGTGCTGTCGGAAAGGGGGTGTGTGGTGTGTTGTCTGAGAGAGGCTGTGTGGTGTGCTGTCGGGGAGAGGGTGTGTGTTGTGCTGTCGGAGAGAGGGGATGTGTGGTGTGTTGTGCTGTCGGAGAGAGGGTGTGTGTGGTGTGTTGTCGGAGAGAGGGGGTGTGTGGTGTGTTGTCGGAGAGAGGGGTTGTGTGGTGTGTTGTCAGTGGGGGTGTGTGTGGTCAGAGGGGGTTTGTGTTGTGCTGTCGGAGAGACAGGGTGTGTGTTGTGCTGTCGCAGAGAGGGTGTGTGTGGTGTGTTGTCGGAGAGAGGGGGTGTGTGGTGTGTTGTCGGAGAGAGTGTGTGTTGTGCTGTCGGAGAGACAGGGTGTGTGTTGTGCTGTCGGAGAGAGGGTGTGTGTGTTGTGTTGCCCGAGAGAGGGGTTCTGTTGTGTGCTGCCGGAGAGAGTGGGTGTGTGGTGTGTTCCCGAGAGAGGGGATGTGTGGTGTGTTGTCGGAGAGAGGGTGTGTGTGGTGTGTTGTCGGAGAGAGGGGTTGTGTGGTGTGCTCTCGGAGACAGGGTGTGTGTTGTGCTGTCGGAGAGAGGGTGTGTGTGTTGGTTGCCGGAGAGAGGGGTTGTGTTTTGTGTTGCCGGAGAGAGTGGGTGTGTGGTGTGTTGTCAAAGAGAGGGGTTGTGTGGTGTGCTGTCGGAGAGAGAGGGTGTGTGGTGTGTTGTCGGAGAGAGGGGGTGTGTGGTGTGTTGTCGGAGAGAGGGGTGTGTGGTGTGCAGTCGGAGAGAGAGGGTGTGTGGTGTGTTGTCGGAGAGGGTGGTTGTGTGCTGTTGTCGGAGAGGGGTTGTGTGGTGTGTTGTCGGAAAGAGAGGGTGTGTGTGTTGTGCTGTCGGACAGAGGGTGTGTGGTGTGTTCTCGGAGAGAGGGGGTGTGTGGTGTGTTGTCGGAGAGGGCGTGTTTGGTGTGTTGTCGGAGAGAGGGATTGTGTGGTGTGTTGTCGGAGAGAGGGTGTGTGGTGTGCTGTTGGAGAGAGGGTTTGGTGTGTTGTGCTGTCGGAGATGGATGGAGGGTGTGTGGTGTGCTGTCGGGAAGAGGGTGTGTGGTGTGTTGTCGGAGAGAGGGGGTGTGTGGTGTATTGTCGGGGAGAGGGTGTGTGGTGTGCTGTCGGAGAGAGGGTTTGGTGTGTTGTGCTGTCGGAGATGGAGGGTGTGTGGTGTGCTGTCGGGGAGAGGGTGTGTGTGGTGTGTTGTCGGAGAGAGGGGGTGTGTGGTGTGTTGTCGGAGAGAGGGGTTGTGTGGTGTGTTGTCAGAGAGAGGCTGTGTGGTGTGCTGTCGGAGAGAGGGTTTGGTGCGTTGTGCTGTCGAAAAGAGAGGGTGTGTGGTGTGCTGTCGGGGAGAGGGTGTGAGGTGTGTTGTCGGAGAGAGGGGTTGTGTGGTGTGTTGTCGGAGAGAGGGTGTGTGGTGTGTTGTCGGAGAGAGGGGTTGTGTTGGGTGGTGTCGGAGAGAGAGGGAGTGGTGTGTTGTGCTGTCGGAGAGAGGGGTTGTGTGGTGTGCTGTCGGAGAGAGGGGGTGTGTGGTGTGCTCGGAGAGAGGGGGTGTGTGGTGTGTTGTCTGAGAGAGGCTGTGTGGTGTGCTGTCGGGGAGAGGGTGTGTGTTGTGCTGTCGGAGAGAGGGGATGTGTGGTGTGTTGTGCTGTCGGAGAGAGGGTGTGTGTGGTGTGTTGTCGGAGAGAGGGGGTGTGTGGTGTGTTGTCGGAGAGAGGGGTTGTGTGGTGTGTTGTCAGTGGGGGTGTGTGTGTGGTCAGAGGGGGTTTGTGTTGTGCTGTCGGAGAGACAGGGTGTGTGTTGTGCTGTCGGAGAGAGGGTGTGTGTGGTGTGTTGTCGGAGAGAGGGGGTGTGTGGTGTGTTGTCAGAGGGGGTGTGTGTTGTGCTGTCGGAGAGACAGGGTGTGTGTTGTGCTGTCGGAGAGAGGGTGTGTGTGTTGTGTTGCCCGAGAGAGGGGTTCTGTTGTGTGCTGCCGGAGAGAGTGGGTGTGTGGTGTGTTCCCGAGAGAGGGGATGTGTGGTGTGTTGTCGGAGAGAGGGTGTGTGTGGTGTGTTGTCGGAGAGAGGGGTTGTGTTTTGTGTTGCCGGAGAGAGTGGGTGTGTGGTGTGTTGTCAAAGAGAGGGGTTGTGTGGTGTGCTGTCGGAGAGAGAGGGTGTGTGGTGTGTTGTCGGAGAGAGGGGGTGTGTGGTGTGTTGTCGGAGAGACGGGGTGTGTGGTGTGCAGTCGGAGAGAGAGGGTGTGTGGTGTGCTGTCGGAGAGGGTGGTTGTGTGCTGTTGTCGGAGAGGGGTTGTGTGGTGTGTTGTCGGAAAGAGAGGGTGTGTGTGTTGTGCTGTCGGACAGAGGGTGTGTGGTGTGTTCTCGGAGAGAGGGGGTGTGTGGTGTGTTGTCGGAGAGGGCGTGTTTGGTGTGTTGTCGGAGAGAGGGATTGTGTGGTGTGTTGTCGGAGAGAGGGTGTGTGGTGTGCTGTCGGAGAGAGGGTTTGGTGTGTTGTGCTGTCGGAGATGGAGGGTGTGTGGTGTGCTGTCGGGGAGAGGGGTGTGTGGTGTGTTGTCGGAGAGAGGGGGTGTGTGGTGTGTTGTCGGGGAGAGGGTGTGTGGTGTGCTGTCGGAGAGAGGGTTTGGTGTGTTGTGCTGTCGGAGATGGAGGGTGTGTGGTGTGCTGTCGGGGAGAGGGTGTGTGTGGTGTGTTGTCGGAGAGAGGGGGTGTGTGGTGTGTTGTCGGAGAGAGGGGTTGTGTGGTGTGTTGTCAGAGAGAGGCTGTGTGGTGTGCTGTTGGGGAGAGGGTGTGTGTTGTGCTGTCGGAGAGCGGGGATGTGTGGTGTGTTGTGCTGTTGGAGAGAGGGTGTGTGTGGTGTGTTGTCGGAGAGAGGGGGTGTGTGGTGTGTTGTCGGAGAGAGGGGACGTGTGGTGTGTTGTGCTGTCGGAGAGAGGGGGTTTGTTTTGTGATGTCGGAGAGACAGGGTGTGTGTTGTGCTGTCGGAGAGTGGGTGTGTGTGTTGTGTTGCCGGAGAGAGGGGTTGTGTTGTGTGCTGCCGGAGAGAGTGGGTGTGTGGTGTGTTGTCCGAGAGAGGGGATGTGTGGTGTGTTGTCGGAGAGAAGGTGTGTGTTGTGCTGTCGGGGAGAGGGTGTGTGTTGTGCTGTCGGGGAGAGGGGATGTGTGGTGTGTTGTGCTGTCGGAGAGAGGGGATGTGTGGTGTGTTGTGCTGTCGGAGAGAGGGTGTGTGTGGTGTCCTGTCGGAGAGAGGCTGTGTGGTGTGCTGTCGGGGAGAGGGTGTCTGTTGTGCTGTCGGAGAGAGGGGATGTGTGGTGTGTTCTGCTGTCGGAGAGAGGGGATGTGTGGTGTGTTGTGCTGTCGGAGAGAGGGTGTGTGTGGTGTGTTTTCGGAGAGAGGGGGTGTATGGTGTGTTGTCGGAGAGAGGGGTTGTGTGGTGTGTTGTCAGAAGGGGTGTGTGTTGTACTGTCGGAGAGAGAGGGTGTGTGGTGTGCTGTCGGAGAGGGTGGTTGTGTGGTGTGTTGTCGGAGAGGGGTTGTATGGTGTGTTGTCGGAGAGAGGTGGTGTGTGGTGTGTTGTCGGAGAGAGGGGGTGTGTGGTTTGTTGTCGGAGAGAGGGGATGTGTGGTGTGTTGTGCTGTCGGAGAGAGGGGGTTTGTTTTGTGATGTCGGAGAGACAGGGTGTGTGTTGTGCTGTCGGAGAGAGGGTGTGTGTGTTGTGTTGCCGGAGAGAGGGGTTGTGTTGTGTGCTGCTGGAGAGAGTGGGTGTGTGGTGTGTTGTCCGAGAGAGGGGATGTGTGGTGTGTTGTCGGAGAGAGGGTGTGTGTTGTGCTGTCGCGGAGAGGGTGTGTGTTGTGCTGTCGGGGAGAGGGGATGTGTGGTGTGTTGTGCTGTCGGAGAGAGGGGATGTGTGGTGTGTTGTGCTGTCGGAGAGAGGGTGTGTGGTGTGTTGTGCTGTCGGGAGAGAGGCTGTGTGGTGTGCTGTTGGGGAGAGGGTGTGTGTTGTGCTGTCGGAGAGCGGGGATGTGTGGTGTGTTGTGCTGTTGGAGAGAGGGTGTGTGTGGTGTGTTGTCGGAGAGAGGGGGTGTGTGGTGTGTTGTCGGAGAGAGGGGACGTGTGGTGTGTTGTGCTGTCGGAGAGAGGGGGTTTGTTTTGTGATGTCGGAGAGACAGGGTGTGTGTTGTGCTGTCGGAGAGTGGGTGTGTGTGTTGTGTTGCCGGAGAGAGGGGTTGTGTTGTGTGCTGCCGGAGAGAGTGGGTGTGTGGTGTGTTGTCCGAGAGAGGGGATGTGTGGTGTGTTGTCGGAGAGAAGGTGTGTGTTGTGCTGTCGGGGAGAGGGTGTGTGTTGTGCTGCCGGAGAGAGGGGTTGTGTTGTGTGCTGCCGGAGAGAGTGGGTGTGTGGTGTGTTGTCCGAGAGAGGGGATGTGTGGTGTGTTGTCGGAGAGAGGGTGTGTGTTGTGCTGTCGGGGAGAGGGTGTGTGTTGTGCTGTCGGGGAGAGGGGATGTGTGGTGTGTTCTGCTGTCGGAGAGAGGGGATGTGTGGTGTGTTGTGCTGTCGGAGAGAGGGTGTGTGTGGTGTGTTTTCGGAGAGAGGGGGTGTATGGTGTGTTGTCGGAGAGAGGGGTTGTGTGGTGTGTTGTCAGAAGGGGTGTGTGTTGTACTGTCGGAGAGAGAGGGTGTGTGGTGTGCTGTCGGAGAGGGTGGTTGTGTGGTGTGTTGTCGGAGAGGGGTTGTATGGTGTGTTGTCGGAGAGAGGTGGTGTGTGGTGTGTTGTCGGAGAGAGGGGGTGTGTGGTTTGTTGTCGGAGAGAGGGGATGTGTGGTGTGTTGTGCTGTCGGAGAGAGGGGGTTTGTTTTGTGATGTCGGAGAGACAGGGTGTGTGTTGTGCTGTCGGAGAGAGGGTGTGTGTGTTGTGTTGCCGGAGAGAGGGGTTGTGTTGTGTGCTGCTGGAGAGAGTGGGTGTGTGGTGTGTTGTCCGAGAGAGGGGATGTGTGGTGTGTTGTCGGAGAGAGGGTGTGTGTTGTGCTGTCGCGGAGAGGGTGTGTGTTGTGCTGTCGGGGAGAGGGGATGTGTGGTGTGTTGTGCTGTCGGAGAGAGGGGATGTGTGGTGTGTTGTGCTGTCGGAGAGAGGGTGTGTGTGGTGTCCTGTCGGAGAGAGGCTGTGTGGTGTGCTGTCAGGGAGAGGGTGTCTGTTGTGCTGTCGGAGAGAGGGTATGTGTGGTGTGTTCTGCTGTCGGAGAGAGGGGATGTGCGGTGTGTTGTGCTGTCGGAGAGAGGGTGTGTGTGGTGTGCTGGCGGAGAGGGTGGTTGTGTGGTGCGTTGTCGGAGAGAGGGGGTCTGTGGTGTGCTGTCGGAGAGAGAGGGTGTGTGGTGTGCTGTCGGAGAGGGTGGTTGTGTGGTGTGTTGTCGGAGAGGGGTTGTATGGTGTGTTGTCGGAGAGAGGTGGTGTGTGGTGTGTTGTCGGAGAGGGGGTGTGTGGTGTGTTGTCGGAGAGAGGGTGTGTGGTGTGTCGTCGGAGAGAGGGTTGTGTGGTGTGTTGTCGGGGAGAGGGGCTGTGTGGTGTGTTGTCGGAGAGAGGCTGTGTGGTGTGTTGTCGGAGAGAGGGGTTGTGTTGCGTGGTGTCGGAGAGAGAGGGGGAGTGGTGTGTTGTGCTGTCGGAGAGAGGGGTTGTATGGTGTGCTGTCGGAGAAGGGGTGTGTGGTGTGCTGTCGGAGAGAGGCTGTGTGGTGTGCTGTCGGGGAGAGGGTGTGTGTTGTGCTGTCGGAGAGAGGGGATGTGTGGTGTGTGTGCTGTCGGAGAGAGGGGATGTGTGGTGTGTTGTCGGAGAGAGGGTGTGTGTGGTGTGTTGTCGGAGAGAGGGGTTGTGTGGTGTGTTGTCGGAGAGAGGGGGTGTGTGGTGTGCTGTCGGAGAGAGAGGCTGTGTGGTGTGTTATCGGAGAGAGGGGGTGTGTGGTGTGCAGTCGGAGAGAGAGGGTGTGTGGTGTGCTGTCGGAGAGAGGTGGTTGTGTGGTGTGTTGTCGGAGAGAGGGTGTGTGGTGTGTGGTGTGTGGTGTCGGTCGGAGAGGGGGTGTGTGGTGTGTTGTCGGAGAGGGGTGTGTGGTGTGTTGTCGGTGAGAGGGTGTGTGGTGTGAGTCGGAGAGGGTGGGTGTGTGGTGTGTTGTCGGAGAGAGGGTGTGTGGTGTGTTGTCGGAGAGAGGGGTTGTGTGGTGTGTTGTCGGAGAGAGGGGGTGTGTGGTGTGTTGTCGGAGAGAGGGGGTGTGTGGTGTGTTGTCGGAGAGGGGGTGTGTGGTGTGTTCGAGAGGGGTGTGTGGTGTGCTGTCGAGAGGGTGGTTGTGTGGTTTGTTGTCCGAGAGACGGTGTGTGTGGTGTGTTGTGGGAGAGAGGGGGTGTGTGGTGTGTTGTCGGAGAGGGGGTTTGGTGTGTTGTGCTGTCGGAAAGAGAGGGTGTGTGGTGTGTTGTCGGAGAGGGGGTTTGGTGTGTTCTGCCGTCGGAAAGAGAGGGTGTGTGGTGTGCTGCCGGGGAGAGGGTGTGTGGTGTGTTGTCGGAGAGAGGGGTTGTGTGGTGTGTTGTCGGAGAGAGGGTGTGTGGTGTGTTGTCGGAGAGAGGGATTGTGTGGTGTGCTGTCGGAGAGCGGGTGTGTGGTGTGTTGTCGGAGAGAGGCTGTGTGGTGTGCTGTTGGGGAGAGGGTGTGTGTTGTGCTGTCGGAGAGAGGGGATGTGTGGTGTGTTGTGCTGTCAGAGAGAGGGGATGTGTGGTGTGTTGTGCTGTCGGGGAGAGGGTGTGTGGTGTGTTGTCCGAGAGAGGGGATGTGTGGTGTGTTGTCGAACAGAGGGGTTGTGTGGTGTGCTGTTGGAGAGAGGGTGTGTGGTGTGCTGTCCGAGAGGGTGGTTGTGTGGTTAGTTGTCGGAGAGAGGGTGTGTGTGGTGTGTTGTGGGAGAGAGGGGGTGTGTGGTGTGTTGACGGAGAGGGGGTTTGGTGTGTTGTGCTGTCGGAAAGAGAGGGTGTGTGGTGTGCTGTCGGGGAGAGGGTGTGTGGTGTGTTGTCGGAGAGAGGGGTTGTGTGGTGTGTTGTCGGAGAGTGGGTGTGTGGTGTGTTGTCGGAGAGAGGGGTTGTGTGGTGTGCTGTCGGAGAGCGAGTGTGTGGTGTGTTGTTGGAGAGCGGCTGTGTGGTGTGCTGTCGGGTAGAGGGTGTGTGTTGTGCTGTCGGAGAAAGGGGATGTGTGGTGTGTTGTGCTGTCAGAGAGAGGGGATGTGTGGTGTGTTGTCGGGGAGAGGGTGTGTGGTGTGCTGTCGGGGAGAGGGTGTGTGGGTGTTGTCGGAGAGGGGGTGTGTGTTGTGCTGTCGGAGAGAGGGGTGTGTGGTGTGTTGTCGGGGAGAGGGTGTGTGGTGTGCTGTCGGAGAGGGTGGTTGTGTGGTGTGTTGTCGGAGAGAGGGGGTGTGTGGTGTGCTGTCGGAGAGAGAGGGTGTGTGGTGTGCTGTCGGAGAGGGGGTTGTGTGGTGTGTTGTCGGAGAGGGGTTGTATGGTGTGTTGTCGGAGAGAGGTGGTGTGTGGTGTGTTGTCGGAGAGGGGGTGTGTGGTGTGTTGTCGGAGAGAGGGTGTGTGGTGTGCTGTCGGAGAGAGGCTGTGTGGTGTGTTGTCGGAGAGAGGGGTTGTGTTGCGTGGTGTCGGGAGAGAGGGAGTGTGTGTTGTGCTGTCGGAGAGAGGGGTTGTATGGTGTGCTGTCGGAGAAGGGGTGTGTGGTGTGCTGTCGGAGAGAGGCTGTGTGGTGTGCTGTCGGGGAGAGGGTGTGTGTTGTGCTGGCGGAGAGAGGGGATGTGTGGTGTGTTGTGCTGTCGGAGAGAGGGTGTGTGTGGTGTGTTGTTGGAGAGAGGGTGTGTGGTGTGTTGTCGGGGAGAGGGGCTGTGTGGTGTGTTGTCGGAGAGAGGCTGTGTGGTGTGTTGTCGGAGAGAGGGGTTGTGTTGCGTGGTGTCGGAGAGAGAGGGAGTGGTGTGTTGTGCTGTCGGAGAGAGGGGTTGTATGGTGTGCTGTCGGAGAAGGGGTGTGTGGTGTGCTGTCGGAGAGAGGCTGTGTGGTGTGCTGTCGGGGAGAGGGTGTGTGTTGTGCTGTCGGAGAGAGGATGTGTGTGGTGTGTTGTGCTGTCGGAGAGAGGGTGTGTGTGGTGTGTTGTCGGAGAGAGGGGGTGTGTGGTGTGTTGTCGGAGAGAGGGGTTGTGTGGTGTGTTGTCGGAGAGAGAGGGTGTGTGGTGTGTTGTCGGAGAGAGGGGGTGTGTGGTGTGCAGTCGGAGAGAGAGGGTGTGTGGTGTGCTGTTGGAGAGGGTGGTTGTGTGGTGTGTTGTCGGAGAGGGGTTGTATGGTGTTTTGTCGGAGAGATGGGGTGTGTGTGTTGTGCTGTCGGACAGAGGGTGTGTGGTGTGTTGTCGGAGAGAGGAGGTGTGTGGTGTGTTGTCGGAGAGGGGGTGTGTGGTGTGTTATCGGAGAGAGGGATTGTGTGGTGTGTTGTCGGAGAGAGGGTGTGTGGTGTGTTGTCGGAGAGAGGGTTGTGTGGTGTGTTGTCGGGGAGAGTGGGTGTGTGGTGTATTGTCGGGGAGAGGGTGTGTGGTGTATTGTCGGGGAGAGGGTGTGTGGTGTGTTGTCGGAGAGAGGGTGTGTGGTGTGTTGTCGGAGAGAGGGGTTGTGTTGTGTGGTGTCGGAGAGAGAGGGAGTGGTGTGTTGTGCTGTCGGAGAGAGGGCTTGTGTGGTGTGCTGTCGGAGAGCAGGTGTGTGGTGTGTTGTCGGAGAGAGGTGGTGTGTGGCGTGCAGTCGGAGAGAGAGGGTGTGTGGTGTGCTGTCGGAGAGGGTGGTTGTGTGGTGTGTTGTCGGAGAGAGAGGGTGTGTGGTGTGTTGTCGGAGAGAGGGGGTGTGTGGTGTGTTGTCCGAGAGAAAGTGTGTGGTGTGCTGTCGGAGAGGGTGGTTGTGTGGTGTGTTGTCGGAGAGAGGGGGTGTGTGTGGTGTGCTGTCGGACAGAGGGTGTGTGGTGTGTTGTCGGACAGAGGGGGTGTGTGGTGTGTTGTCGGAGAGGGGGTGTGTGGTGTGTTGTCGGAGAGAGGGATTGTGTGGTGTGTTGTGGGAGAGAGGGGGTGTGTGGTGTGTTGTCGGAGAGGGGGTTTGGTGTGTTGTGCTGTCGGAGAGAGGGGTTGTGTGGTGTGCTGTCGGAGACGGGGTGTGTGGTGTGCTGTCGGAGAGAGGGTGTGTGGTGTGCTGTCGGAGAGAGGCTGTGTGGTGTGCTGTCGGGGAGAGGGTGTGTGTTGTGCTGTCGGAGAGAGGGGATGTGTGGTGTGGTGTGTTGTCGGAGAGAGGGGTTGTGTGGTGTGTTGTCGGAGAGAGGGGGTGTGTGGTGTGTTGTCGGAGAGAGGGGTTGTGTGGTGTGTTGTCGGAGAGAGAGAGTGTGTGGTGTGTTGTCGGAGAGACGGGGTGTGTGGTGTGCAGTCGGAGAGAGAGGGTGTGTTGTGTGCTGTCGAAGAGGGTGGTCGTGTGGTGTGCTGTCGGAGAGGGGTTGTATGGTGTGTTGTCGGAGAGAGGGGGTGTGTGTGTTGTGCTGTCGGACAGAGGGTGTGTGGTGTGTTGTCGGAGAGAGGGGTTGTGTGGTGTGTTGTCGGAGAGGGGGTGTGTGGTGTGTTGTCGGAGAGAGGGATTGTGTGGTGTGTTGTCGGAGAGAGGGTGTGTGGTGTGTTGTCGGAGAGAGGGTTGTGTGGTGTGTTGTCGGGGAGAGGGGGTGTGTGGTGTACTGTCGGGGAGAGGGTGTGTGGTGTGCTGTCGGAGAGAGGGTTTGGTGTGTTGTCGTAGAGAGGTGTTGTGTTGTGTGGTGTCGGAGAGAGAGGGAGTGGTGTGTTGTGCTGTCGGAGAGAGGGGTTGTGTGGTGTGCTGTCGGAGAGCGGGTGTGTGTTGTGCTGTCGGAGAGAGGGGATGTGCGGTGTGTTGTGCTGTCGGAGAGAGGGTGTGTGTGTTGTGTTGCCGGAGAGAGGGGTTGTGTTGTGTGCTGCCGGAGAGAGTGGGTGTGTGGTGTGCTGTCGGAGAGAGGGTTTGGTGTGTTGTCGTAGAGAGGTGTTGTGTTGTGTGCTGCCGGAGAGGGTGGTTGTGTGGTGTGTTGTCGGACAGAGGGTGTGTGGTGTGTTGTCGGAGAGAGAGGGTGTGTGGTGTGCTGTCCGAGAGGGTGGTTGTGTGGTTTGTTGTCGGAGAGAGGGTGTGTGTGGTGTGTTGTGGGAGAGAGGGGGTGTGTGGTGTGTTGTCGGAGAGGGGGTTTGGTGTGTTGTGCCGTCGGAAAGAGAGGGTGTGTGGTGTGCTGCCGGGGAGAGGGTGTGTGGTGTGTTGTCGGAGAGAGGGGTTGTGTGGTGTGTTGTCGGAGAGAGGGTGTGTGGTGTGTTGTCGGAGAGAGGGATTGTGTGGTGTGCTGTCGGAGAGCGGGTGTGTGGTGTGTTGTCGGAGAGAGGCTGTGTGGTGTGCTGTTGGGGAGAGGGTGTGTGTTGTGCTGTCGGAGAGAGGGGATGTGTGGTGTGTTGTGCTGTCAGAGAGAGGGGATGTGTGGTGTGTTGTGCTGTCGGGGAGAGGGTGTGTGGTGTGTTGTCCGAGAGAGGGGATGTGTGGTGTGTTGTCGAACAGAGGGGTTGTGTGGTGTGCTGTCGGAGAGAGGGTGTGTGGTGTGTTGTCGGAGAGAGGGGTTGTGTGGTGTGCTGTCGGAGAGAGGGTGTGTGGTGTGCTGTCCGAGAGGGTGGTTGTGTGGTTTGTTGTCGGAGAGAGGGTGTGTGTGGTGTGTTGTGGGAGAGAGGGGGTGTGTGGTGTGTTGACGGAGAGGGGGTTTGGTGTGTTGTGCTGTCGGAAAGAGAGGGTGTGTGGTGTGCTGTCGGGGAGAGGGTGTGTGGTGTGTTGTCGGAGAGAGGGGTTGTGTGGTGTGTTGTCGGAGAGTGGGTGTGTGGTGTGTTGTCGGAGAGAGGGGTTGTGTGGTGTGCTGTCGGAGAGCGAGTGTGTGGTGTGTTGTTGGAGAGCGGCTGTGTGGTGTGCTGTCGGGTAGAGGGTGTGTGTTGTGCTGTCGGAGAGAGGGGATGTGTGGTGTGTTGTGCTGTCAGAGAGAGGGGTTGTGTGGTGTGTTTTGCTGTCGGGGAGAGGGTGTGTGGTGTGTTGTCGGAGAGAGGGGGTGTGTGGTGTGTTGTGCTGTCGGAGAGAGGGTGTGTGTGGTGTGTTGTCGGGGAGAGGGTGTGTGGTGTGCTGGCGGAGAGGGTGGTTGTGTGGTGCGTTGTCGGAGAGAGGGGGTGTGTGGTGTGCTGTCGGAGAGAGAGGGTGTGTGGTGTGCTGTCGGAGAGGGTGGTTGTGTGGTGTGTTGTCGGAGAGGGGTTGTATGGTGTGTTGTCGGAGAGAGGTGGTGTGTGGTGTGTTGTCGGAGAGGGGGTGTGTGGTGTGTTGTCGGAGAGAGGGTGTGTGGTGTGTCGTCGGAGAGAGGGGCTGTGTGGTGT
Source organism: Mobula hypostoma (assembly GCF_963921235.1). Taxonomy (NCBI): domain Eukaryota; kingdom Metazoa; phylum Chordata; class Chondrichthyes; order Myliobatiformes; family Myliobatidae; genus Mobula; species Mobula hypostoma. Next base: position 57,147,152 of record NC_086128.1, on the reverse strand, counting down.
GTTGTCGGAGAGAGGCTGTGTGGTGTGTTGTCGGAGAGAGGGGTTGTGTTGCGTGGTGTCGGAGAGAGAGGGAGTGGTGTGTTGTGCTGTCGGAGAGAGGGGTTGTATGGTGTGCTGTCGGAGAAGGGGTGTGTGGTGTGCTGTCGGAGAGAGGCTGTGTGGTGTGCTGTCGGGGAGAGGGTGTGTGTTGTGCTGTCGGAGAGAGGGGATGTGTGGTGTGTTGTGCTGTCGGAGAGAGGGTGTGTGTGGTGTGTTGTCGTAGAGAGGTGTTGTGTTGTGTGGTGTCGGAGAGAGGGGATGTGTGGTGTGTTGTGCTGTCGGAGAGAGGGGATGTGTGGTGTGTTGTGCTGTCGGAGAGAGGGTGTGTGTGGTGTGTTGTTGGAGAGAGGGTGTGTGGTGTGTTGTCGGGGAGAGGGGCTGTGTGGTGTGTTGTCGGAGAGAGGCTGTGTGGTGTGTTGTCGGAGAGAGGGGTTGTGTTGCGTGGTGTCGGAGAGAGAGGGAGTGGTGTGTTGTGCTGTCGGAGAGAGGGGTTGTATGGTGTGCTGTCGGAGAAGGGGTGTGTGGTGTGCTGTCGGAGAGAGGCTGTGTGGTGTGCTGTCGGGGAGAGGGTGTGTGTTGTGCTGTCGGAGAGAGGGGATGTGTAGTGTGTTGTGCTGTCGGAGAGAGGGGATGTGTGGTGTGTTGTGCTGTCGGAGAGAGGGTGTGTGTGGTGTGTTGTCGGAGAGAGGGGGTGTGTGGTGTGTTGTCGGAGAGAGGGGTTGTGTGGTGTGTTGTCGGAGAGAGGGGGTGTGTGGTGTGCAGTCGGAGAGAGAGGGTGTGTGGTGTGCTGTCGGAGAGGGTGGTTGTGTGGTGTGTTGTCGGAGAGGGGTTGTATGGTGTGTTGTCGGAGAGATGGGGTGTGTGTGTTGTGCTGTCGGACAGAGGGTGTGTGGTGTGTTGTCGGAGAGAGGGGGTGTGTGGTGTGTTGTCGGAGACGGGGTGTGTGGTGTGTTGTCGGAGAGAGGGTTGTGTCGTGTGTTGTCGGGGAGAGTGGGTGTGTGGTGTATTGTCGGGGAGAGGGTGTGTGGTGTATTGTCGGGGAGAGGGTTTGGTGTGTTGTCGGAGAGAGGGTGTGTGGTGTGTTGTCGGAGAGAGGGGTTGTGTTGTGTGGTGTCGGAGAGAGAGGGAGTGGTGTGTTGTGCTGTCGGAGAGAGGGCTTGTGTGGTGTGCTGTCGGAGAGGGGGTGTGTGGTGTGCTGTCGGAGAGCAGGTGTGTGGTGTGTTGTCGGAGAGAGGGTGTGTGGTGTGTTGTCGGAGAGAGGGGTTGTGTGGTGTGCAGTCGGAGAGAGAGGGTGTGTGGTGTGCTGTTGGAGAGGGTGATTGTGTGGTGTGTTGTCGGAGAGAGAGGGTGTGTGGTGTGTTGTCGGAGAGAGGGGGTGTGTGGTGTGTTGTCCGAGAGAAAGTGTGTGGTGTGCTGTCGGAGAGAGGGGGTGTGTGGTGTGCTGTCGGAGTGGGTGGTTGTGTGGTGTGTTGTCGGAGAGAGGGGGTGTGTGTGGTGTGCTGTCGGACAGAGGGTGTGTGGTGTGTTGTCGGACAGAGGGGGTGTGTGGTGTGTTGTCGGAGAGGGGGTGTGTGGTGTGTTGTCGGAGAGAGGGATTGTGTGGTGTGTTGTGGGAGAGAGGGGGTGTGTGGTGTGTTGTCGGAGAGGGGGTTTGGTGTGTTGTGCTGTCGGAGAGAGGGGTTGTGTGGTGTGCTGTCGGAGAGGGGGTGTGTGGTGTGCTGTCGGAGAGAGGGTGTGTGGTGTGCTGTCGGAGAGAGGCTGTGTGGTGTGCTGTCGGGGAGAGGGTGTGTGTTGTGCTGTCGGAGAGAGGGGATGTGTGGTTTGTTGTGCTGTCGGAGAGAGGGGATGTGTGGTGTGGTGTGTTGTCGGAGAGAGGGGTTGTGTGGTGTGTTGTCGGAGAGAGAGAGTGTGTGGTGTGTTGGCGGAGAGACGGGGTGTGTGGTGTGCTGTCGGAGAGAGAGGGTGTGTTGTGTGCTGTCGAAGAGGGTGGTAGTGTGGTGTGTTGTCGGAGAGGGGTTGTATGGTGTGTTGTCGGAGAGAGGGGGTGTGTGGTGTGCAGTCGGAGAGAGAGGGTGTGTGGTGTGCTGTCGGAGAGGGTGGTAGTGTGGTGTGTTGTCGGAGAGGGGTTGTATGGTGTGTTTTCAGAGAGAGGGGGTGTGTGTGTTGTGCTGTCGGACAGAGGGTGTGTGGTGTGTTGTCGGAGAGAGGGTTGTGTGGTGTGTTGTCGGGGAGAGGGGGTGTGTGGTGTACTGTCGGGGAGAGGGTGTGTGGTGTGCTGTCGGAGAGAGGGTTTGGTGTGTTGTCGTAGAGAGGTGTTGTGTTGTGTGGTGTCGGAGAGAGAGGGAGTGGTGTGTTGTGCTGTCGGAGAGAGGGGTTGTGTGGTGTGCTGTCGGAGAGCGGGTGTGTGTTGTGCTGTCGGAGAGAGGGGATGTGTGGTGTGTTGTGCTGTCGGAGAGAGGGTGTGTGTGGTGTGTTGTTGGAGAGAGGGGTTGTGTGGTGTGCTGTCGGAGAGCGGGTGTGTGGTGTGTTGTCGGAGAGAGGCTGTGTGGTGTGCTGTCGGGGACAGGGTGTGTGTTCTGCTGTCGGAGAGAGGGGATGTGTGGTGTGTTGTGCTGTCGGAGAGCGGGGATGTGTAGTGTGTTGTGCTGTTGGAGAGAGGGTGTGTGTGGTGTGTTGTCGGAGAGAGGGGGTGTGTGGTGTGTTGTCGGAGAGAGGGGATCTGTGGTGTGTTGTGCTGTCGGAGAGAGGGGGTTTGTTTTGTGATGTCGGAGAGACAGGGTGTGTGTTGTGCTGTCGGAGAGAGGGTGTGTGTGTTGTGTTGCCGGAGAGAGGGGTTGTGTTGTGTGCTGCCGGAGAGAGTGGGTGTGTGGTGTGCTGTCGGAGAGAGGGTTTGGTGTGTTGTCGTAGAGAGGTGTTGTGTTGTGTGGTGTCGGAGAGAGAGGGAGTGGTGTGTTGTGCTGTCGGAGAGAGGGGTTGTGTGGTGTGCTGTCGGAGAGCGGGTGTGTGGTGTGTTGTCGGAGAGAGGCTGTGTGGTGTGCTGTCGGGGACAGGGTGTGTGTTCTGCTGTCGGAGAGAGGGGATGTGTGGTGTGTTGTGCTGTCGGAGAGCGGGGATGTGTAGTGTGTTGTGCTGTTGGAGAGAGGGTGTGTGTGGTGTGTTGTCGGAGAGAGGGGGTGTGTGGTGTGTTGTCGGAGAGAGGGGATCTGTGGTGTGTTGTGCTGTCGGAGAGAGGGGGTTTGTTTTGTGATGTCGGAGAGACAGGGTGTGTGTTGTGCTGTCGGAGAGAGGGTGTGTGTGTTGTGTTGCCGGAGAGAGGGGTTGTGTTGTGTGCTGCCGGACAGAGTGGGTGTGTGGTGTGCTGTCGGAGAGAGGGTTTGGTGTGTTGTCGTAGAGAGGTGTTGTGTTGTGTGGTGTCGGAGAGAGAGGGAGTGGTGTGTTGTGCTGTCGGAGAGAGGGGTTGTGTGGTGTGCTGTCGGAGAGAGCGGGTGTGTGGTGTGTTGTCGGAGAGAGGCTGTGTGGTGTGCTGTCGGGGAGAGGGTGTGTGTTGTGTTGTCGGAGAGAGGGGATGTGTGGTGTGTTGTGCTGTCGGAGAGAGGGTGTGTGTGGTGTGTTGTTGGAGAGAGGGGTTGTGTGGTGTGCTGTCGGAGAGTGGGTGTGTGGTGTGTTGTCAAAGAGAGGCTGTGTGGTGTGCTGTCGGGGAGAGGGTGTGTGTTCTGCTGTCGGAGAGAGGGGATGTGTGGTGTGTTGTGCTGTCGGAGAGCGGGGATGTGTAGTGTGTTGTGCTGTTGGAGAGAGGGTGTGTGTGGTGTGTTGTCGGAGAGAGGGTGTGTGTGGTGTGTTGTCGGAGTGAGGGGGTGTGTGGTGTGTTGTCGGAGAGAGGGAATGTGTGGTGTGTTGTGCTGTGGGAGAGAGGGGGTTTGTTTTGTGATGTCGGAGAGACAGGGTGTGTGTTGTGCTGTCGGAGAGAGGGTGTGTGTGTTGTGTTGCCGGAGAGAGGGGTTGTGTTGTGTGCTGCCGGAGAGAGTGGGTGTGTGGTGTGCTGTCGGAGAGAGGGTTTGGTGTGTTGTCGTAGAGAGGTGTTGTGTTGTGTGGTGTCGGAGAGAGAGGGAGTGGTGTGTTGTGCTGTCGGAGAGAGGGGTTGTGTGGTGTGCTGTCGGAGAGCGGGTGTGTGGTGTGTTGTCGGAGAGAGGCTGTGTGGTGTGCTGTCGGGGAGAGGGTGTGTGTTGTGTTGTCGGAGAGAGGGGATGTGTGGTGTGTTGTGCTGTCGGAGAGAGGGTGTGTGTGGTGTGTTGTTGGAGAGAGGGGTTGTGTGGTGTGCTGTCGGAGAGCGGGTGTGTGGTGTGTTGTCGAAGAGAGGCTGTGTGGTGTGCTGTCGGGGAGAGGGTGTGTGTTCTGCTGTCGGAGAGAAGGGATGTGTGGTGTGTTGTGCTGTCGGAGAGCGGGGATGTGTAGTGTGTTGTGCTGTTGGAGAGAGGGTGTGTGTGGTGTGTTGTCGGAGAGAGGGTGTGTGTGGTGTGTTGTCGGAGAGAGGGGGTGTGTGGTGTGTTGTCGGAGAGAGGGAATGTGTGGTGTGTTGTGCTGTCGGAGAGAGGGGGTTTGTTTTGTGATGTCGGAGAGACAGGGTGTGTGTTGTGCTGTCGGAGAGAGGGTGTGTGTGTTGTGTTGCCGGAGAGAGGGGTTCTGTTGTGTGCTGCCGGAGAGAGTGGGTGTGTGGTGTGTTGTCCGAGAGAGGGGATGTGTGGTGTGTTGTCGGAGAGAGGGTGTGTGTTGTGCTGTCGGGGAGAGGGTGTGTGTTGTGCTGTCGGGGAGAGGGGATGTGTGGTGTGTTGTGCTGTCGGAGAGAGGGGATGTGTGGTGTGTTGTACTGTCGGAGAGAGGGTGTGTGTGGTGTGTTGTCGGAGAGCGGGGTTGTGTGGTGTGTTGTCGGGGAGAGGGTGTGTGGTGTGTTGTCGGAGAGAGGCTGTGTGTTGTGCTGTCGGGGAGAGGGTGTGTGTTGTGCTGTCGGAGAGAGGGGATGTGTGCTGTGTTTTGCTGTCGGAGAGAGGGGATGTGTGGTGTGTTGTGCTGTCGGAGAGAGGGTGTGTGTGGTGTGTTGTCGGAGAGAGGCTGTGTGGTGTGCTGTCGGGGAGAGGGTGTGTGTTGTGCTGTCAGAGAGAGGGGATGTGTGGTGTGTTGTGCTGTCAGAGAGAGGGGATGTGTGGTGTGTTGTGCTGTCGGGGAGAGGGTGTGTGGTGTGTTGTCGGAGAAAGGGGGTGTGTGGTGTGTTGTGCTGTCGGAGAGAGGGTGTGTGTGGTGTGTTGTCGGAGAGAGGGGATGTGTGGTGTGTTGTGCTGTCGGAGAGAGGGGGTTTGTGTTGTGCTGCCGGAGAGACAGGGTGTGTGTTGTGCTGTCGGAGAGAGGGTGTGTGTGTTGTGTTGCCGGAGAGAGGGGTTGTGTTGTGTGCTGCCGGAGAGAGTGGGTGTGTGGTGTGTTGTCCGAGAGAGGGGATGTGTGGTGTGTTCTGCTGTCGGAGAGAGGGGATGTGTGGTGTGTTGTGCTGTCGGAGAGAGGGTGTGTGTGGTGTGTTGTCGGAGAGAGGGGGTGTATGGTGTGTTGTCGGAGAGAGGGGTTGTGTGGTGTGTTGTCAGAGGGGGTGTGTGTTGTGCTGTCGGAGAGACAGGGTGTGTGTTGTGCTGTCGGAGAGAGGGTGTGTGTGTGTTTTGTTGCCGGAGAGAGGGGTTGTGTGGTGTGTTGCCGGAGAGAGTGGGTGTGTGGTGTGTGTTGTCCGAGAGAGGGGATGTGTGGTGTGTTGTCGGAGAGAGTGGGTGTGTGGTGTGTTGTCGAAGAGAGGGGTTGTGTGGTGTGCTGTCGGACAGAGGGTGTGTGGTGTGCTGTCGGAGAGGGTGGTTGTGTGGTGTGTTGTCGGAGAGAGAGGGTGTGTGGTTTGTTGTCGGAGAGAGGGGGTGTGTGGTGTGTTGTCCGAGAGAAAGTGTGTGGTGTGCTGTCGGAGAGGGTGGTTGTGTGGTGTGTTGTCGGAGAGAGGGGGTGTGTGTGGTGTGCTGTCGGACAGAGGGGGTGTGTGGTGTGTTGTCGGAGAGGGGGTGTGTGGTGTGTTGTCGGAGAGAGGGACTGTGTGGTGTGTTGTGGGAGAGAGGGGGTGTGTGGTGTGTTCTCGGAGAGATGGTTTGGTGTGTTGTGCTGTCGGAGAGAGGGGATGTGTGGTGTGTTGTGCTGTCGGAGAGAGGGTGTGTGGTGTGCTGTCGGGGAGAGGGTGTGTGTTCTGCTGTCGGAGAGAGGGGATGTGTGGTGTGTTGTGCTGTCGGAGAGAGGGGATGTGTGGTGTGGTGTGTTGTCGGAGAGAGGGGTTGTGTGGTGTGCTGTCGGAGAGAGAGAGTGTGTGGTGTGTTGTCGGAGAGACGGGGTGTGTGGTGTGCAGTCGGAGAGAGAGGGTGTGTGGTGTGCTGTCGAAGAGGGTGGTAGTGTGGTGTGTTGTCGGAGAGGGGTTGTATGGTGTGTTGTCGGAGAGAGGGGGTCTGTGTGTTGTGCTGTCGGACAGAGGGTGTGTAGTGTGTTGTCGGAGAGAGGGGGTGTGTGGTGTGTTGTCGGAGAGGGGGTGTGTGGTGTGTTGTCGGAGAGAGGGATTGTGTGGTGTGTTGTCGGAGAGGGTGTGTGTGTGGTGTGGTGTCGGAGAGAGAGGGTGTGTGGTGTGTTGTCGGAGAGAGGGGGTGTGTGGTGTGTTGTCAGAGAGAGGCTGTGTGGTGTGCTGTTGGGGAGAGGGTGTGTGTTGTGCTGTCGGAGAGAGGGGATGTGTGGTGTGTTGTGCTGTCGGAGAGAGGGTGTGTGTGGTGTCCTGTCGGAGAGAGGCTGTGTGGTGTGCTGTCGGGGAGAGGGTGTGTGTTGTGCTGTCGGAGAGAGGGGATGTGTGGTGTGTTGTGCTGTCGGAGAGAGGGTGTGTGTGGTGTCCTGTCGGGGAGAGGGTGTGGGTTGTGCTGTCGGAGAGAGGGGATGTGTGGTGTGTTGTGCTGTCGGAGAGAGAGGGTGTGTGGTGTGTTGTGCTGTTGGAGAGAGGGTGTGTGTGGTGTGTTGTCGGAGAGAGGGGGTGTGTGGTGTGTTGTCGGAGAGAGGGGGTGTGTGGTGTGTTGTCGGAGAGAGGGGGTTTGTTTTGTGATGTCGGAGAGACAGGGTGTGTGTTGTGCTGTTGGAGAGAGGGTGTGTGTGGTGTGTTGTCGGAGAGAGGGTGTGTGTGGTGTGTTGTCGGAGAGAGGGGGTGTGTGGTGTGTTGTCGGAGAGAGGGGATGTGTGGTGTGTAGTGCTGTCGGAGAGAGGGGGTTTGTTTTGTGATGTCGGAGAGACAGGGTGTGTGTTGTGCTGTCGGAGAGACAGGGTGTGTGGTGTGTTGTCCGAGAGAGGGGATGTGTGGTGTGTTGTCAGAGAGATTGGGTGTGTGGTGTGTTGTCGAAGAGAGGGGTTGTGTGGTGTGCTGTCGGACAGACGGTGTGTGGTGTGCTGTCGGAGAGGGTGTGTGTGTGGTGTGTTGTCGGAGAGAGAGGGTGTGTGGTGTGTTGTCGGAGAGAGGGGGTGTGTGGTGTGTTGTCCGAGAGAAAGTGTGTGGTGTGCTGTCGGAGAGGGTGGTTGTGTGGTGTGTTGTCGGAGAGAGGGGGTGTGTGTGGTGTGCTGTCGGACAGAGGGTGTGTGGTGTGTTGTCGGACAGAGGGGGTGTGTGGTGTGTTGTCGGAGAGGGGGTGTGTGGTGTGTTGTCGGAGAGAGGGATTGTGTGGTGTGTTGTGGGAGAGAAGGGGTGTGTGGTGTGTTGTCGGAGAGGGGGTTTGGTGTGTTGTGCTGTCGGAGACAGGGGTTGTGTGGTGTGCTGTCGGAGAGAGGGGGTGTGTGTGGTGTGCTGTCGGAGAGAGGGTGTGTGGTGTGTTGTCGGAGAGAGGGGGTGTGTGGTGTGTTGTCGGAGAGAGGGGGTGTGTGGTGTGTTGTCGGAGAGAGGGGGTGTGTGTGGTGTGCTGTCGGAGAGAGGGTGTGTGTGGTGTGTTGTCGGAGAGAGGGGGTGTGTGGTGTGTTGTCGGAGAGAGGGTGTGTGTGTGGTGTGTTGTCGGAGAGAGGGGTTGTGTGGTGTGTTGTGGGAGAGAGGGGGTGTGTGGTGTGTTCTCGGAGAGATGGTTTGGTGTGTTGTGCTGTCGGAGAGAGGGGTTGTGTGGTGTGCTGTCGGAGAGGGGTTGTGTGGTGTGCTGTCGGAGAGAGGGTGTGTGGTGTGTGTGTCGGAGAGAGGCTGTGTGGTGTGCTGTCGGGGAGAGGGTGTGTGTTGTGCTGTCGGAGAGAGGAGATGTGTGGTGTGTTGTGCTGTCGGAGAGAGGGGATGTGTGGTGTGGTGTGTTGTCGGAGAGAGGGGTTGTGTGGTGTGTTGTCGGAGAGAGAGAGTGTGTGGTGTGTTGTCGGAGAGAGGGGGTGTGTGGTGTGCAGTCGGAGAGAGAGGGTGTGTGGTGTGCTGTCGAAGAGGGTGGTAGTGTGGTGTGTTGTCGGAGAGGGGTTGTATGGTGTGTTGTCAGAGAGAGTGGGTGTGTGTGTTGTGCTGTCGGACAGAGGGTGTGTAGTGTGTTGTCGGAGAGAGGGGGTGTGTGGTGTGTTGTCGGAGAGGGGGTGTGTGGTGTGTTGTCGGAGAGAGGGATTGTGTGGTGTGTTGTGGGAGAGAAGGGGTGTGTGGTGTGTTGTCGGAGAGGGGGTTTGGTGTGTTGTGCTGTCGGAGACAGGGGTTGTGTGGTGTGCTGTCGGAGAGAGGGGGTGTGTGTGGTGTGCTGTCGGACAGAGGGTGTGTGGTGTGTTGTCGGACAGAGGGGGTGTGTGGTGTGTTGTCGGAGAGAGGGTGTGTGGTGTGTTGTCGGAGAGAGGGGGTGTGTGTGGTGTGCTGTCGGACAGAGGGTGTGTGGTGTGTTGTCGGACAGAGGGGGTGTGTGGTGTGTTGTCGGAGAGAGGGTGTGTGGTGTGTTGTCGGAGAGAGGGATTGTGTGGTGTGTTGTGGGAGAGAGGGGGTGTGTGGTGTGTTCTCGGAGAGATGGTTTGGTGTGTTGTGCTGTCGGAGAGAGGGGTTGTGTGGTGTGCTGTCGGAGAGGGGTTGTGTGGTGTGCTGTCGGAGAGAGGGTGTGTGGTGTGCTGTCGGAGAGAGGCTGTGTGGTGTGCTGTCGGGGAGAGGGTGTGTGTTGTGCTGTCGGAGAGAGGAGATGTGTGGTGTGTTGTGCTGTCGGAGAGAGGGGATGTGTGGTGTGGTGTGTTGTCGGAGAGAGGGGTTGTGTGGTGTGTTGTCGGAGAGAGAGAGTGTGTGGTGTGTTGTCGGAGAGACGGGGTGTGTGGTGTGCAGTCGGAGAGAGAGGGTGTGTGGTGTGCTGTCGAAGAGGGTGGTAGTGTGGTGTGTTGTCGGAGAGGGGTTGTATGGTGTGTTGTCGGAGAGAGGGGGTGTGTGTGTTGTGCTGTCGGACAGAGGGTGTGTAGTGTGTTGTCGGAGAGAGGGGGTGTGTGGTGTGTTGTCGGAGAGAGGGGGTGTGGTGTGTTGTCGGAGAGAGGGATTGTGTGGTGTGTTGTCGGAGAGAGGGTGTGTGGTGTGTTGTCGGGGAGAGGGGGTGTGTGGTGTATTGTCGGGGAGAGGGTGTGTGGTGTGCTGTCGGAGAGAGGGTTTGGTGTGTTGTCGTAGAGAGGTGTTGTGTTGTGTGGTGTCGGAGAGAGGCTGTGTGGTGTGCTGTTGGGGAGAGGGTGTGTGTTGTGCTGTCGGAGAGAGGGGATGTGTGGTGTGTTGTGCTGTCGGAGAGAGGGTGTGTGTGGTGTGTTGTCGGAGAGAGGGGTTGTGTGGTGTGCTGTCGGAGAGCGGGTGTGTGGTGTGTTGTCGGAGAGAGGCTGTGTGGTGTGCTGTCGGGGAGAGGGTGTGTGTTCTGCTGTCGGAGAGAGGGGATGTGTGGTGTGTTGTGCTGTCGGAGAGCGGGGATGTGTGGTGTGTTGTGCTGTTGGAGAGAGGGTGTGTGTGGTGTGTTGTCGGAGAGAGGGGGTGTGTGGTGTGTTGTCGGAGAGAGGGGATGTGTGGTGTGCTGTGCTGTCGGAGAGAGGGGGTTTGTTTTGTGATGTCGGAGAGACAGGGTGTGTGTTGTGCTGTCGGAGAGAGGGTGTGTGTGTTGTGTTGCCGGAGAGAGGGGTTGTGTTGTGTGCTGCCGGAGAGAGTGGGTGTGTGGTGTGTTGTCCGAGAGAGGGGATGTGTGGTGTGTTGTCGGAGAGAGGGTGTGTGTTGTGCTGTCGGGGACAGGGTGTGTGTTGTGCTGTCGGAGAGAGGGGATGTGTGGTGTGTTCTGCTGTCGGAGAGAGGGGATGTGTGGTGTGTTGTGCTGTCGGAGAGAGGGTGTGTGTGGTGTGTTGTCGGAGAGAGGGGTTGTGTGGTGTGTTGTCAGAGGGGGTGTGTGTTGTGCTGTCGGAGAGACAGGGTGTGTGTTGTGCTGTCGGAGAGAGGGTGTGTGTGTTTTGTTGCCGGAGAGAGGGGTTGTGTTGTGTGTTGCCGGAGAGAGTGGGTGTGTGGTGTGTTGTCCGAGAGAGGGGATGTGTGGTGTGTTGTCGGAGAGAGTGGGTGTGTGGTGTGTTGTCGAAGAGAGGGGTTCTGTGGTGTGCTGTCGGACAGAGGGTGTGTGGTGTGCTGTCGGAGAGGGTGATTGTGTGGTGTGTTGTCGGAGAGAGAGGGTGTGTGGTGTGTTGTCGGAGAGAGGGGGTGTGTGTGGTGTGTTGTCCGAGAGAAAGTGTGTGGAGTGCTGTCGGAGAGGGTGGTTGTGTGGTGTGTTGTCGGAGAGAGAGGGTGTGTGTGGTGTGCTGTCGGACAGAGGGTGTGTGGTGTGTTGTCGGACAGAAGGGGTGTGTGGTGTGTTGTCGGAGAGGGGGTGTGTGGTGTGTTGTCGGAGAGAGGGATTGTGTGGTGTGCTGTCGGGGAGAGGGTGTGTGGTGTGCTGGCGGGGAGAGGGGTGTGTGGTGTGTTGTCGGGGAGAGGGTGTCAGGTGTGTTGGCGGAGAGGGTGGTTGTGTGGTGCGTTGTCGGAGAGAGGGGGTGTGTGGTGTGCTGTCGGAGAGAGAGGGTGTGTGGTGTGCTGTCGGAGAGGGTGGTTGTGTGGTGTGTTGTCGGAGAGGGGTTGTATGGTGTGTTGCAGGAGAGAGGTGGTGTGTGGTGTGTTGTCGGAGAGGGGGTGTGTGGTGTGTTGTCGGAGAGAGGGTGTGTGGTGTGTCGTCGGAGAGAGGGGCTGTGTGGTGTGTTGTCGGAGAGAGGCTGTGTGGTGTGTTGTCGGAGAGAGGGGTTGTGTTGCCTGGTGTCGGAGAGAGAGGGAGTGGTGTGTTGTGCTGTCGGAGAGAGGGGTTGTATGGTGTGCTGTCGGAGAGAGGGTGTGTGTGGTGTCCTGTCGGAGAGAGGCTGTGTGGTGTGCTGTCGGGGAGAGGGTGTGTGTTGTGCTGTCGGAGAGAGGGGATGTGTGGTGTGTTGTGCTGTCGGAGAGAGGGGATGTGTGGTGTGTTGTGCTGTCGGAGAGAGGGTGTGTGTGGTGTGTTGTCGGACAGACGGGGTGTGTGGTGTGTTGTCGGAGAGAGGGTTGTGTGGTGTGTTGTCGGGGAGAGTGGGTGTGTGGTGTATTGTCGGGGAGAGGGTGTGTGGTGTGCTGTCGGAGAGAGGGTTTGGTGTGTTCTGCCGTCGGAAAGAGAGGGTGTGTGGTGTGCTGTCGGGGAGAGGGTGTGTGGTGTGATGTCGGAGAGAGGGGTTGTGTGGTGTGTTGTCTGAGAGAGGGTGTGTGGTGTGTTGTCGGAGAGAGGGGTTGTGTTGTGTGGTGTCAGAGAGAGAGGGAGTGGTGTGTTGTGCTGTCGGAGAGAGGGCTTCTGTGGTGTGCTGTCGGAGAGCAGGTGTGTGGTGTGTTGTCGCAGAGAGGCTGCGTGGTGTGCTGTCGGGGAGAGGGTGTGTGTTGTGCTGTCGGAGAGAGGGGATGTGTGGTGTGTTGTCCGAGAGACGGTGTGTGGTGTGTTGTCGGGGAGAGGGGTGTGTGATGTGTTGTCGGAGAGGGGGTGTGTGGTGTGTTGTCTGAGAGAGGGATTGTGTGGTGTGCTGGCGGAGAGGGGGTGTGTGGTGTGCTGGCGGAGAGGGTGGTTGTGTGGTGCGTTGTCGGAGAGGGGGTGTGTGGTGTGCTGTCGGAGAGAGAGGGTGTGTGGTGTGCTGTCGGAGAGGGTGGTTGTGTGGTGTGTTGTCTGAGAGGGGTTGTATGGTCTGTTGTCGGAGAGAGGTGGTGTGTGGTGTGTTGTCGGAGAGGGGGTGTGTGGTGTGTTGTCGGAGAGAGGGTGTGTGGTGTGTCGTCGGGGAGAGGGGCTGTGTGGTGTGTTGTCGGAGAGAGGCTGTGTGGTGTGTTGTCGGAGAGAGGGGTTGTGTTGCGTGGTGTCGGAGAGAGGGAGTGGTGTGTTGTGCTGTCGGAGAGAGGGGTTGTATGGTGTGCTGTCAGAGAAGGGGTGTGTGGTGTGCTGTCGGAGAGAGGCTGTGTGGTGTGCTGTCGGGGAGAGGGTGTGTGTGGTGTGTTGTGCTGTCGGAGAGAGGGGTTGTGTGGTGTGCTGTCGGAGAGAGGCTGTGTGGTGTGCTGTCGGGGAGAGGGTGTGTGTTGTGCTGTCGGAGAGAGGGGATGTGTGGTGTGTTGTGCTGTCGGAGAGAGGGTGTGTGTGGTGTGTTGTCGGAGAGAGGGGGTGTGTGGTGTGTTGTCGGAGAGAGGGGATGTGTGGTGTGTTGTGCTGTCGGAGAGAGGGGGTTTGTTTTGTGATGTCGGAGAGACAGGGTGTGTGTTGTGCTGTCGGAGAGAGGGTGTGTGTGTTGTGTTGCCGGAGAGAGGGGTTGTGTTGTGTGCTGCCGGAGAGAGTGGGTGTTTGGTGTGTTGTCCGAGAGAGGGGATGTGTGGTGTGTTGTCGGAGAGAGGGTGTGTGTTGTGCTGTCGGGGACAGGGTGTGTGTTGTGCTGTCGGGGAGAGGGTGTGTGTTGTGCTGTCGGGGACAGGGGATGTGTGGTGTGTTGTGCTGTCGGAGAGAGGGGATGTGTGGTGTGTTGTGCTGTCGGAGAGAGGGTGTGTGTGGTGTGTTGTCGGAGAGCGGGGTTGTGTGGTGTGTTGTCGGGGAGAGGGTGTGTGGTGTGTTGTCGGAGAGAGGCTGTGTGTTGTGCTGTCGGGGAGAGGGTGTGTGTTGTGCTGTCGGAGAGAGGGGATGTGTGGTGTGTTCTGCTGTCGGAGAGAGGGTGTGTGTGGTGTGTTGTCGGAGAGAGGGGGTGTATGGTGTGTTGTCGGAGAGAGGGGTTGTGTGGTGTGTTGTCAGAGGGGGTGTGTGTTGTGCTGTCGGAGAGACAGGGTGTGTGTTGTGCTGTCGGAGAGAGTGGGTGTGTGGTGTATTGTCCGAGAGAGGGGATGTGTGGTCTGTTGTCGGAGAGAGTGGGTGTGTGGTGTGTTGTCGAAGAGAGGGGTTGTGTGGTGTGCTGTCGGACAGAGGGTGTGTGGTGTGCTGTCAGAGAGGGTGGTTGTGTGGTGTGTTGTCGGAGAGAAAGTGTGTGGTGTGCTGTCAGAGAGGGTGGTTGTGTGGTGTGTTGTCGGAGAGAGGGGGTGTGTGTGGTGTGCTGTCGGACAGAGGGTGTGTGGTGTGTTGTCGGACAGAGGGGGTGTGTGGTGTGTTGTCGGACAGAGGGGGTGTGTGGTGTGTTGTCGGAGAGGGGGTGTGTGGTGTGTTGTCGGAGAGAGGGATTGTGTGGTGTGTTGTCGGGGAGAGGGTGTGTGGTGTGCTGGCGGAGAGGGTGGTTGTGTGGTGCGTTGTCGGAGAGAGGGGGTCTGTGGTGTGCCGTCGGAGAGAGAGGGTGTGTGGTGTGCTGTCGGAGAGGGTGGTTGTGTGGTGTGTTGTCGGAGAGGGGTTGTATGGTGTGTTATCGGAGAGAGGTGGTGTGTGGTGTGTTGTCGGAGAGGGGTGTGTGGTGTGTTGTCGGAGAGAGGGTGTGTGGTGTGTCGTCGGAGAGAGGGGCTGTGTGGTGTGTTGTCGGAGAGAGGCTGTGTGGTGTGTTGTCGGAGAGAGGGGTTGTGTTGCGTGGTGTCGAAGAGAGAGGGAGTGGCGTGTTGTGCTGTCGGAGAGAGGGGTTGTATGGTGTGCTGTCGGAGAAGGGGTGTGTGGTGTGCTGTCGGAGAGAGGCTGTGTGCTGTGCTGTCGGGGTGAGGGTGTGTGTTGTGCTGTCGGAGAGAGGGGATGTGTGGTGTGGTGTGCTGTCGGAGAGAGGGTGTGTGCGGTGTGTTGTTGGAGAGAGGCTGTGTGGTGTGTTGTCGGAGAGAGGGGTTGTGTTGCGTGGTGTCGGAGAGAGAGGGAGTGGTGTGTTGTGCTGTCGGAGAGAGGGGTTGTATGGTGTGCTGTCGGAGAAGGGGTGTGTGGTGTGCTGTCGGAGAGAGGCTGTGTGGTGTGCTGTCGGAGAGAGGGGTTGTATGGTGTGTTGTCGGAGAGAGGGGGTGTGTGGTGTGTTGTCGGAGAGAGGGGGTGTGTGGTGTGCAGTCGGAGAGAGAGGGTGTGTGGTGTGCTGTCGGAGAGGGTGTTTGTGTGGTGTGTTGTCGGAGAGGGGTTGTATGGTGTGTTGTCGGAGAGAGGGGGTGTGTGTGTTGTGCTGTCGGACAGAGGGTGTGTGGTGTGTTTTCGGAGAGAGGGGGTGTGTGGTGTGTTGTCGGAGAGGGGGTGTGTGGTGTGTTGTCGGAGAGAGGGATTGTGTGGTGTGTTGTCGGAGAGAGGGTGTGTGGTGTGTTGTCGGAGAGAGGGTTGTGTGGTGTGTTGTCGGGGAGAGGGTGTGTGGTGTTGTCGGAGAGAGGGTGTGTGGTGTGTTGTCGGAGAGAGGGGTTGTGTTGTGTGGTGTCGGAGAGAGAGGGAGTGGTGTGTTGTGCTGTCGGAGAGAGGGCTTGTGTGGTGTGCTGTCGGAGAGCAGGTGTGTGGTGTGTTGTCGCAGAGAGGCTGTGTGGTGTGCTGTCGGGGAGATGGTGTGTGTTGTGCTGTCGGAGAGAGGGGATGTGTGGTGTGTTGTGCTGTCGGAGAGAGGGGATGTGTGGTGTGGTGTGTTGTCGGAGAGAGGGGTCGTGTGGTGTGTTGTCGGAGAGAGAGGGTGTGTGGTGTGTTGTCGGAGAGAGGGGGTGTGTGGTGTGTTGTCGGAGAGAGGGTGTGTGGTGTGTTGTCGGAGAGAGGGGGTGTGTGGTGTGCTGTCGGAGAGAGAGGGTGTGTGGTGTGCTATCGGAGAGAGGGTGTGTGTGGTGTGTTGTCGGAGAGAGAGGGTGTGTGGTGTGTTGTCGGAGAGAGGGGGTGTGTGGTGTGTTGTCCGAGAGAAAGTGTGTGGTGTGCTGTCGGAGAGGGTGGTTGTGTGGTGTGTTGTCGGAGAGAGGGGGTGTGTGTGGTGTGCTGTCGGACAGAGGGTGTGTGGTGTGTTGTCGGACAGAGGGGGTGTGTGGTGTGTTGTCGGAGAGGGGGTGTGTGGTGTGTTGTCGGAGAGAGGGATTGTGTGGTGTGTTGTGGGAGCGAGGGGGTGTGTGGTGTGTTGTCAGAGGGGGTGTGTGTTGTGCTGTCGGAGAGACAGGGTGTGTGTTGTGCTGTCGGAGAGAGGGTGTGTGTGTTTTGTTGCCGGAGAGAGGGGTTGTGTTGTGTGTTGCCGGAGAGAGTGGGTGTGTGGTGTGTTGTCCGACAGAGGGGGTGTGTGGTGTGTTGTCGGACAGAGGGGGTGTGTGGTGTGTTGTCGGAGAGGGGGTGTGTGGTGTGTTGTCGGAGAGAGGGATTGTGTGGTGTGTTGTCTGAGAGAGGGTGTGTGGTGTGTTGTCGGGGGAGGGGTGTGTTATGTGTTGTCGGGGAGAGGGTGTGTGGTGTGCTGGCGGAGAGGGTGGTTGTGTGGTGCGTTGTCGGAGAGAGGGGGTGTGTGGTGTGCTGTCGGAGAGAGAGGGTGTGTGGTGTGCTGTCGGAGAGGGTGGTTGTGTGGTGTGTTGTCTGAGAGGGGTTGTATGGTGTGTTGTCGGAGAGAGGTGGTGTGTGGTGTGTTGTCGGAGAGGGGGTGTGTGGTGTGTTGTCGGAGAGAGGGTGTGTGGTGTGTCGTCGGAGAGAGGGGCTGTGTGGTGTGTTGTCGGAGAGAGGCTGTGTGGTGTGTTGTCGGAGAGAGCGGTTGTGTTGCGTGGTGTCGGAGAGAGGGAGTGGTGTGTTGTGCTGTCGGAGAGAGGGGTTGTATGGTGTGCTGTCGGAGAAGGGGTGAGTGGTGTGCTGTGGGAGTGAGGCTGTGTGGTGTGCTGTCGGGGAGAGGGTGTGTGTTGTGCTGTCGGAGAGAGGGGATGTGTGGTGTGTTGTGCTGTCGGAGAGAGGGTGTGTGTGGTGTGTTGTCGGAGAGAGGGGGTGTGTGGTGTGTTGTCGGAGAGAGGGGATGTGTGGTGTGTTGTGCTGTTGGAGAGAGGGGGTTTGTTTTGTGATGTCGGAGAGACAGGGTGTGTGTTGTGCTGTCGGAGAGAGGGTGTGTGTGTTGTGTTGCCGGAGAGAGGAGTTGTGTTGTGTGCTGCAGGAGAGAGTGGGTGTGTGGTGTGTTGTCCGAGAGAGGGGATGTGTGGTGTGTTGTGCTGTCGGAGAGAGGGTGTGTGTGGTGTGTTGTCGGAGAGAGGGGTTGTGTGGTGTGTTGTGCTGTCGGAGAGAGGGGATGTGTGGTGTGCTGTGCTGACGGAGAGAGGGTGTGTGTGGTGTGTTGTCGGAGAGAGGGGGTGTGTGGTGTGTTGTCGGAGAGAGGGGGGGTGTGTGGTGTGCAGTCGGAGAGAGAGGGTGTGTGGTGTGCTGTCGGAGAGGGTGGTTGTGTGGTGTGTTGTCGGAGAGGGGTTGTATGGTGTGTTGTCGGAGAGAGGGGGTGTGTGTGTTGTGCTGTCGGACAGAGGGTGTGTAGTGTGTTGTCGGAGAGAGGGGGTGTGTGGTGTGTTGTCGGAGAGGGGGTGTGTGGTGTGTTGTCGGAGAGAGGGATTGTGTGGTGTGTTGTCGGAGAGAGGGTGTGTGGTGTGTTGTCGGGGAGAGGGGGTGTGTGGTGTATTGTCGGGGAGAGGGTGTGTGGTGTGCTGTCGGAGAGAGGGTTTGGTGTGTTGTGCCATCGGAAAGAGTGGGTGTGTGGTGTGCTGTCGGGGAGAGGGTGTGTGGTGTGTTGTCGGAGAGAGGGTGTGAGGTGTGCTGTCGGAGAGAGGGTGTGAGGTGTGCTGTCGGAGAGAGGGGTTGTGTGGTGTGTTGTCGGAGAGAGGGTGTGTGGTGTGTTGTCGGAGAGAGGGGTTGTGTTGTGTGGTGTCGGAGAGAGAGGGAGTGGTGTGTTGTGCTGTCGGAGAGAGGGCTTGTGTGGTGTGCTGTCGGAGAGCAGGTGTGTGGTGTGTTGTCGCAGAGAGGCTGTACGGTGTGCTGTCGGGGAGAGGGTGTGTGTTGTGCTGTCGGAGAGAGGGGATGTGTGGTGTGTTGTACTGTCGGAGAGAGGGGATGTGTGGTGTGGTGTGTTGTCGGAAAAAGGGGTCGTGTGGTGTGCTGTCGGAGAGAGGGGTCGTGTGGTGTGTTGTCGGAGAGAGAGGGTGTGTGGTGTGTTGTCTGAGAGAGGGGGTGTGTGGTGTGCAGTCGGAGAGAGAGGGTGTGTGGTGTGCTGTTGGAGAGGGTGGTTGTGTGGTGCGTTGTCGGAGAGAGAGGGTGTGTGGTGTATTGTCGGGGAGAGGGTGTGTGGTGTGTTGTCGGAGAGAGGGTGTGTGGTGTGTTGTCGGAGAGAGGGGTTGTGTTGTGTGGTGTCGGAGAGAGAGGGAGTGGTGTGTTGTGCTGTCGGAGAGAGGGTTGTGTGGTGTGCTGTCGGAGAGCAGGTGTGTGGTGTGTTGTCGGAGAGAGGGTGTGTGGTGTGCTGTCGGAGAGGGGGTGTGTGGTGTGCTGTCGGAGAGAGGCTCTGTGGTGTGCTGTCGGGGAGAGGGTGTGTGTTGTGCTGTCGGAGAGAGGGTATGTGTGGTGTGTTGTGCTGTCGGAGAGAGGGGATGTGTGGTGTGTTGTGCTGTCGGAGAGAGGGTGTGTGTGGTGTGCTGTCGGAGAGAGGGGGTGTGTGGTGTGTTGTCGGAGAGAGGGGTTGTGTGGTGTGTTGTCAGAGGGGGTGTGTGTTGTGCTGTCGGAGAGACAGGGTGTGTGTTGTGCTGTCGGAGAGAGGGTGTGTGTGTTGTGTTGCCGGAGAGAGGGGTTGTGTTGTGTGCTGCCGGAGAGAGTGGGTGTGTGGTGTGTTGTCCGAGAGAGGGGATGTGTGGTGTGTTGTCGGAGAGGGTTGTGTGGTGTGTTGTCGGAGAGAGAGGTTGTGTGGTGTGCTGTCGGAGAGAGGGTGTGTGGTGTGCTGTCGGAGAGGGTAGTTGTGTGTTGTGCTGTCGGAGAGAGGGTGTGTGGTGTGTTGTCGGAGAGGGTGGTTGTGTGGTTTGTTGTCGGAGAGAAAGTGTGTGGTGTGTTGTTGGAGAGAGGGTGGTTGTATGGTGTGTTGTCGGAGAGAGGAGGTGTGTGGTGTGCTGTCGGACAGAGGGTGTGTGGTGTGTTGTCGGAGAGATGGGGTGTGTGGTGTGTTGTCGGAGAGGGGATGTGTGGTGTATTGTCGGAGAGGGGTGTGTGGTGTGTTTTCGAAGAGGGTGGTTGTGTGTTGTGCTGTCGGAGAGAGGGGGTGTGTTGTGCTGTCGGAAAGAGGGGGTGTGTGTTGTGTTGTCGGAGAGAGGGGGTGTGTGGTGTGTTGTCGGAGAGAGGGTGTGTGGTGTGTTGTCGGAGAGGGTGGTTGTGTGGTTTGTTGTCGGAGAGAGGGTGTGTGTGGTGTGTTGTGGGAGAGAGGGGGTGTGTGGTGTGTTGTCGGAGAGATGGGGTGTGTGGTGTGTTGTCGGAGAGAGGGTGTGTGTGGTGTGTTGTGGGAGAGAGGGGGTGTATGGTGTGTTGTCGGAGAGATGGGGTGTGTGGTGTGTTGTCGGAGAGGGGGTGTGTGGTGTATTGTCGGAGAGGGGTGTGTGGTGTGTTTTCGGAGAGGGTGGTTGTGTGGTGTGCTGTCGGAGAGAGGGGGTGTGTGGTGTGCTGTCGGAGAGAGAGGGTGTGTGGTGTGTTGTCAAAGAGAGGGGTTGTGTGGTGTGTTGTCGGAGAGAGGGGTTGTGTGGTGTGCTGTCGGAGAGGGTGGTTGTGTGGTTTGTTGTCGGAGAGAGGGTGTGTGGTGTGTTGTGGGAGAGAGGGGGTGTGTGGTGTGTTGTCGGAGAGATGGGGTGTGTGGTGTGTTGTCGGAGAGAGGGTGTGTGTGGTGTGTTGTGGGAGAGAGGGGGTGTGTGGTGTGTTGTCGGAGAGATGGGGTGTGTGGTGTGTTGTCGGAGAGGGGGTACGTGGTGTATTGTCGGAGAGGGGTGTGTGGTGTGCTGTCAGAGAGAGGGGGTGTGTGGTGTGTTTTCGGAGAGGGTGGTTGTGTGGTGTGCTGTCGGAGAGAGGGGGTGTGTGGTGTGCTGTCGGGGAGAGAGGGTGTGTGGTGTGTTGTCGGAGAGAGGGGGTGTGTGGTGTGCTGTCGGGGAGAGGGGGTGTGTGGTGTGTTGTCGGAGAGAGGGATTGTGTGGTGTGTTGTCGGAGAGAGGGTGTGTGGTGTGCTGTCGGGGAGAGGGGGCGTGTGGTGTATTGTCGGGGAGAGGGTGTGTGGTGTGCTGGCGGAGAGAGGGTTTGGTGTGTTGTGCTGTCGGAAAGAGGGGGTGTGTGGTGTGCTGTCGGGGAGAGGGGGTGTGTGGGAGAGGGGGTTGTGTGGGGTGTTGTCGGAGAGGGGGTTGTGTGGGGTGTTGTCAGAGAGAGGGGTTGTTTGGGGTGTTGTCAGAGAGAGGGGTTGTGTGGTGTATTGTCGGAGAGGGGTGTGTGGTGTGTTTTCGGAGAGGGTGGTTGTGTGGTGCGCTGTCGGAGAGAGGGGGTGTGTGGTGTGCTGTCGGGGAGAGGGAGTGTGTGGTGTGTTGTCGGAGAGAGGGATTGTGTGGTGTTTTGTCGGAGAGAGGGTGTGTGGTGTGTTGTCGGAGAGAGGGTTGTGTGGTGTGTTGTCGGAGAGAGGGTGTAGGGTGTGTGGTGTGTTGTCGGGGAGAGGGTGTGTGGTGTGCTGTCGGGGAGAGGGTTGTGTGGTGTATTGTCGGGGAGAGGGGGTGTGTGGTGTGTTGTCGGGGAGAGGGTGTGTGGTGTGCTGTCGGAGAGAGGGTTTGGTGTGTTGTGCTGTCGGAAAGAGGGGGTGTGTTGTGCTGTCGGGGAGAGGGGGTGTGTGGTGTGTTGTCGGAGAGAGGGATTGTGTGGTGTGTTGTCGGGGAGAGGGTGTGTGGTTTGGTGTCGGAGAGAGGGTTGTGTCGTGTGTTGTCGGGGAGAGGGGGTGTGTGGTGTGTTGTCGGGGAGAGGGTGTGTGGTGTGCTGTCGGAGAGAGGGTTTGGTGTGTTGTGCTGTCGGAAAGAGGGGGTGTGTTGTGCTGTCGGGGAGAGGGGGTGTGTGGGGTGTTGTCGGAGAGAGGGTTTGTGTGGTGTGTTGTCGGGGAGAGGGTGTGTGGTGTGCTGTCGGAGAGAGGGTTGTGTGGTGTGTTGTCGGGGAGAGGGGGTGTGTGGTGTGTTGTCGGGGAGAGGGTGTGTGGTGTGTTGTCGGAGAGGGGGTGTGTGGTGTATTGTCGGAGAGGGGTGTGTGGTGTGTTTTCGAAGAGGGTGGCTGTGTGTTGTGCTGTCGGAGAGAGGGGGTGTGTGGTGTGCTGTCGGGGAGAGGGGGTGTGTGGTGTGTTGTCGGAGAGAGGGATTGTGTGGTGTGTTGTCGGAGAGAGGGTGTGTGGTGTGTTGTCGGGGAGAGGGGGTGTGTGGTGTATTGTCGGAGAGAGGCTGTGTGGTGTGCTATCGGGGAGAGGGTGTGTGTTGTGCCGTCAGAAAGAGAGGGTGTGTGGTGTGCTGTCGGGGAGAGGGTGTGAGGTGTGTTGTCGGAGAGAGGGGTTGTGTGGTGTGTTGTCGGAGAGAGGGGTTGTGTGGTGTGTTGTCAGAGAGAGAGGGAGTGGTGTGTTGTGCTGTCGGAGAGAGGGGTTGTGTGGTGTGCTGTTGGAGAGAGGGGTTGTGTGGTGTGTTGTCGGAGAGAGGGTGTGTGGTGTGTTGTCGGAGAGAGGGGTTGTGTTGTGTGGTGTCGGAGAGAGAGGGAGTGGTGTGTTGTGCTGTCGGATAGAGGGGTTGTGTGGTGTGCTGTCGGAGAGGGGGTGTGTGGTGTGCTGTCGGAGAGAGGCTCTGTGGTGTGCTGTCGGGGAGGGGGGTGTGTGGTGTATTGTCGGGGAGAGGGTGTGTGGTGTGCTGGCGGAGAGAGGGTTTGGTGTGTTGTGCTGTCGGAAAGAGGGGGTGTGTGGTGTGCTGTCGGGGAGAGGGGGTGTGTGGGAGAGGGGGTTGTGTGGGGTGTTGTCGGAGAGGGGGTTGTGTGGGGTGTTGTCAGAGAGAGGGGTTGTTTGGGGTGTTGTCAGAGAGAGGGGTTGTGTGGTGTATTGTCGGAGAGGGGTGTGTGGTGTGTTTTCGGAGAGGGTGGTTGTGTGGTGCGCTGTCGGAGAGAGGGGGTGTGTGTTGTGCTGTCGGAGAGAGGGGGTGTGTGGTGTGTTGTCGGAGAGAGGGATTGTGTGGTGTTTTGTCGGAGAGAGGGTGTGTGGTGTGTTGTCGGAGAGAGGGTGTGTGGTGTGCTGTCGGAGAGAGGCTCTGTGGTGTGCTGTCGGGGAGAGGGTGTGTGTTGTGCTGTCGGAGAGAGGGGTTGTGTGGTGTGTTGTGCTGTCGGAGAGAGGGGATGTGTGGTGTGTTGTGCTGTCGGAGAGAGGGTGTGTGTGGTGTGTTGTCGGAGAGAGGGGGTGTGTGGTGTGTTGTCGGAGAGAGGGGTTGTGTGGTGTGTTGTCAGAGAGGGTGTGTGTTGTGCTGTCGGAGAGACAGGGTGTGTGTTGTGCTGTCGGAGAGAGGGTGTGTGTGTTGTGTTGCCGGAGAGAGGGGTTGTGTTGTGTGCTGCCGGAGAGAGTGGGTGTGTGGTGTGTTGTCCGAGAGAGGGGATGTGTGGTGTGTTGTCGGAGAGGGTTGTGTGGTGTGTTGTCGGAGAGAGAGGTTGTGTGGTGTGCTGTCGGAGAGAGGGTGTGTGGTGTGCTGTCGGAGAGGGTAGTTGTGTGTTGTGCTGTCGGAGAGAGGGTGTGTGGTGTGTTGTCGGAGAGGGTGGTTGTGTGGTTTGTTGTCGGAGAGAAAGTGTGTGGTGTGTTGTTGGAGAGAGGGTGGTTGTATGGTGTGTTGTCGGAGAGAGGAGGTGTGTGGTGTGCTGTCGGACAGAGGGTGTGTGGTGTGTTGTCGGAGAGATGGGGTGTGTGGTGTGTTGTCGGAGAGGGGATGTGTGGTGTATTGTCGGAGAGGGGTGTGTGGTGTGTTTTCGAAGAGGGTGGTTGTGTGTTGTGCTGTCGGAGAGAGGGGGTGTGTTGTGCTGTCGGAAAGAGGGGGTGTGTGTTGTGTTGTCGGAGAGAGGGGGTGTGTGGTGTGTTGTCGGAGAGAGGGTGTGTGGTGTGTTGTCGGAGAGGGTGGTTGTGTGGTTTGTTGTCGGAGAGAGGGTGTGTGGTGTGTTGTGGGAGAGAGGGGGTGTGTGGTGTGTTGTCGGAGAGATGGGGTGTGTGGTGTGTTGTCGGAGAGAGGGTGTGTGTGGTGTGTTGTGGGAGAGAGGGGGTGTGTGGTGTGTTGTCGGAGAGATGGGGTGTGTGGTGTGTTGTCGGAGAGGGGGTACGTGGTGTATTGTCGGAGAGGGGTGTGTGGTGTGCTGTCGGAGAGAGGGGGTGTGTGGTGTGTTTTCGGAGAGGGTGGTTGTGTGGTGTGCTGTCGGAGAGAGGGGGTGTGTGGTGTGCTGTCGGGGAGAGAGGGTGTGTGGTGTGTTGTCGGAGAGAGGGGGTGTGTGGTGTGCTGTCGGGGAGAGGGGGTGTGTGGTGTGTTGTCGGAGAGAGGGATTGTGTGGTGTGTTGTCGGAGAGAGGGTGTGTGGTGTGCTGTCGGGGAGAGGGGGCGTGTGGTGTATTGTCGGGGAGAGGGTGTGTGGTGTGCTGGCGGAGAGAGGGTTTGGTGTGTTGTGCTGTCGGAAAGAGGGGGTGTGTGGTGTGCTGTCGGGGAGAGGGGGTGTGTGGGAGAGGGGGTTGTGTGGGGTGTTGTCGGAGAGGGGGTTGTGTGGGGTGTTGTCAGAGAGAGGGGTTGTTTGGGGTGTTGTCAGAGAGAGGGGTTGTGTGGTGTATTGTCGGAGAGGGGTGTGTGGTGTGTTTTCGGAGAGGGTGGTTGTGTGGTGCGCTGTCGGAGAGAGGGGGTGTGTGGTGTGCTGTCGGGGAGAGGGAGTGTGTGGTGTGTTGTCGGAGAGAGGGAGTGTGTGGTGTTTTGTCGGAGAGAGGGTGTGTGGTGTGTTGTCGGAGAGAGGGTTGTGTGGTGTGTTGTCGGAGAGAGGGTGTAGGGTGTGTGGTGTGTTGTCGGGGAGAGGGTGTGTGGTGTGCTGTCGGGGAGAGGGTTGTGTGGTGTATTGTCGGGGAGAGGGGGTGTGTGGTGTGTTGTCGGGGAGAGGGTGTGTGGTGTGCTGTCGGAGAGAGGGTTTGGTGTGTTGTGCTGTCGGAAAGAGGGGGTGTGTTGTGCTGTCGGGGAGAGGGGGTGTGTGGTGTGTTGTCGGAGAGAGGGATTGTGTGGTGTGTTGTCGGGGAGAGGGTGTGTGGTTTGGTGTCGGAGAGAGGGTTGTGTCGTGTGTTGTCGGGGAGAGGGGGTGTGTGGTGTGTTGTCGGGGAGAGGGTGTGTGGTGTGCTGTCGGAGAGAGGGTTTGGTGTGTTGTGCTGTCGGAAAGAGGGGGTGTGTTGTGCTGTTGGGGAGAGGGGGTGTGTGGGGTGTTGTCGGAGAGAGGGTTTGTGTGGTGTGTTGTCGGGGAGAGGGTGTGTGGTGTGCTGTCGGAGAGAGGGTTGTGTGGTGTGTTGTCGGGGAGAGGGGGTGTGTGGTGTGTTGTCGGGGAGAGGGTGTGTGGTGTGTTGTCGGAGAGGGGGTGTGTGGTGTATTGTCGGAGAGGGGTGTGTGGTGTGTTTTCGAAGAGGGTGGCTGTGTGTTGTGCTGTCGGAGAGAGGGGGTGTGTGGTGTGCTGTCGGGGAGAGGGGGTGTGTGGTGTGTTGTCGGAGAGAGGGATTGTGTGGTGTGTTGTCGGAGAGAGGGTGTGTGGTGTGTTGTCGGGGAGAGGGGGTGTGTGGTGTATTGTCGGGGAGAGGGTGTGTGGTGTGCTGGCGGAGAGAGGGTTTGGTGTGTTGTGCTGTCGGAAAGAGGGGGTGTGTGGTGTGCTGTCGGGGAGAGGGGGTGTGTGGGAGAGGGGGTTGTGTGGGGTGTTGTCGGAGAGGGGGTTGTGTGGGGTGTTGTCAGAGAGAGGGGTTGTTTGGGGTGTTGTCAGAGAGAGGGGTTGTGTGGTGTATTGTCGGAGAGGGGTGTGTGGTGTGTTTTCGGAGAGGGTGGTTGTGTGGTGCGCTGTCGGAGAGAGGGGGTGTGTGGTGTGCTGTCGGAGAGAGGGGGTGTGTGGTGTGCTGTCGGGGAGAGGGGGTGTGTGGTGTGTTGTCGGAGAGAGGGATTGTGTGGTGTTTTGTCGGAGAGAGGGTGTGTGGTGTGTTGTCGGAGAGAGGGTTGTGTGGTGTGTTGTCGGAGAGAGGGTGTAGGGTGTGTGGTGTGTTGTCGGGGAGAGGGTGTGTGGTGTGCTGTCGGGGAGAGGGTTGTGTGGTGTATTGTCGGGGAGAGGGGGTGTGTGGTGTGTTGTCGGGGAGAGGGTGTGTGGTGTGCTGTCGGGGAGAGGGTGTGGGTTGTGCTGTCGGAGAGAGGGGATGTGTGGTGTGTTGTGCTGTCAGAGAGAGGGGATGTGTGGTGTATTGTGCTGTCGGAGAGAGGGTGTGTGTGGTGTGTTGTCGGAGAGAGGGGGTGTGTGGTGTGTTGTCGGGGAGAGGGTGTGTGGTGTGCTGTCGGAGAGAGGGTTTGGTGTGTTGTGCTGTCGGAAAGAGGGGGTGTGTTGTGCGGTCGGGGAGAGGGGGTGTGTGGTGTGTTGTCGGAGAGAGGGATTGTGTGGTGTGTTGTCGGGGAGAGGGTGTGTGGTGTGGTGTCGGAGAGAGGGTTGTGTCGTGTGTTGTCGGGGAGAGGGGGTGTGTGGTGTGTTGTCGGGGAGAGGGTGTGTGGTGTGCTGTCGGAGAGAGGGTTTGGTGTGTTGTGCTGTCGGAAAGAGGGGGTGTGTTGTGCTGTCGGGGAGAGGGGGTGTGTGGGGTGTTGTCGGAGAGAGGGTTTGTGTGGTGTGTTGTCGGGGAGAGGGTGTGTGGTGTGCTGTCGGAGAGAGGGTTGTGTGGTGTGTTGTCGGGGAGAGGGGGTGTGTGGTGTGTTGTCGGGGAGAGGGTGTGTGGTGTGCTGTCGGGGAGAGGGTGTGGGTTGTGCTGTCGGAGAGAGGGGATGTGTGGTGTGTTGTGCTGTCAGAGAGAGGGGATGTGTGGTGTATTGTGCTGTCGGAGAGAGGGTGTGTGTGGTGTGTTGTCGGAGAGAGGGGGTGTGTGGTGTGTTGTCGGGGAGAGGGTGTGTGGTGTGCTGTCGGAGAGAGGGTTTGGTGTGTTGTGCTGTCGGAAAGAGGGGGTGTGTTGTGCTGTCGGGGAGAGGGGGTGTGTGGTGTGTTGTCGGAGAGAGGGATTGTGTGGTGTGTTGTCGGGGAGAGGGTGTGTGGTGTGGTGTCGGAGAGAGGGTTGTGTCGTGTGTTGTCGGGGAGAGGGGGTGTGTGGTGTGTTGTCGGGGAGAGGGTGTGTGGTGTGCTGTCGGAGAGAGGGTTTGGTGTGTTGTGCTGTCGGAAAGAGGGGGTGTGTTGTGCTGTCGGGGAGAGGGGGTGTGTGGGGTGTTGTCGGAGAGAGGGTTTGTGTGGTGTGTTGTCGGGGAGAGGGTGTGTGGTGTGCTGTCGGAGAGAGGGTTGTGTGGTGTGTTGTCGGGGCGAGGGGGTGTGTGGTGTGTTGTCGGGGAGAGGGTGTGTGGTGTGTTGTCGGAGAGGGGGTGTGTGGTGTATTGTCGGAGAGGGGTGTGTGGTGTGTTTTCGAAGAGGGTGGTTGTGTGGTGTGCTGTCGGGGAGAGGGGGTGTGTGGTGTGTTGTCGGAGAGAGGGATTGTGTGGTGTGTTGTCGGAGAGAGGGTGTGTGGTGTGTTGTCGGGGAGAGGGGGTGTGTGGTGTATTGTCGGGGAGAGGGTGTGTGGTGTGCTGGCGGAGAGAGGGTTTGGTGTGTTGTGCTGTCGGAGAGAGGGGGTGTGTGGTGTGCTGTCGGGGAGAGGGTGGTTGTGTGGTGCGCTGTCGGAGAGAGGGGGTGTGTGGTGTGCTGTTGGGGAGAGGGGGTGTGTGGGGTGTTGTCGGAGAGAGGAGGATTTGAGAGGAGAGCCGCACGCGCGCACACATACACAACTTTCGGCAACCGCACATAACTTTTGGAATGACTCTGGAAAAAATAAATACCTGTAACATGGTTGCCGGCCGCGCCAGTCTGAGAGATAGCATTGTGAAACACTACTCCACTGTCACCTTGAACAATCAGGGAAACCCTTCCAACCCACTCCAAACCAAACTGCAGCCGGAAGGAGAACTGTTGTACAGCCCGCCCCCCTAATTCTTACTTTTGGTTCCTGGGTCAGCCATTCAAAGTCAAAATCTCGATTGTTTTGAAGTGTTCGCAGAATTCAATCGGTTTCAAGTAGCGCTGTTTAACTGCTTGTGAATGTTCAGTTTGAGAAATTCTCCCGTCCATCCTAAATTTTCCAAATAATTTTTGACGGCGATGCTTTACACCCAGAGCAATACACACAAAATGCTGGAGGATCTCAACAGGTCAAGCATCATTATGGAAATAAGTGAATGGTGGAGACCCTTCCTCAGAGCGGGCAAGGAAAGAGGCAGAAGCCAGAATAAGAAGGTGGTGGTCGGGAGGAGTACAAACTAGCGGGTGTGAGGTGATTCTGGCTTCCTTCTCCTTCCTTTCCAGTCCTGATGAAGGTTGTCGGCCCAAAACGTCGACTGTTTATTCCTGTCCATTGACGCTATTTGACTTGCTTCGTTCCTCCAGCATTTTGTGTGTGCTGTTCAGGATTTCCAGCATCTGCAGAATCTCGTGTGTTAATTCCTCACTCCGATAGATTCCAGTGTCAGAGCGAGTAGCGGTTTATTGTATGGAATGATATTCATTATCTGATTTCAGGAGCTCAGAGATGAACCCGTGTCCAAAGAGGCCATTCTGGCAAATACAACGCTTCATTCCTCATTATTGTAAAACTCAAGATTCAAGATTATTTGTCGAAATTCCACAGTACATAAGCGCAGAGGAGAACAAAATGATTTTTACTCCGGATCTGATGCCGCATTAAAAAACACAATATTGATTTAAAAAAAACACAATAAAAATACAATAAATATGAATATAAAAGCATACCTATAAAATACAGTGTACAAGTAACTTTAAAACATAGACTGATTGTATATACATAAAGTGATGCTAGGTGATGGTGATGGGTGTGGAGGGGTGATTTAGTGGGTGAAGGTGTTAATCAGCCTTACTGCTTGGGGACAGTAACTGTTTTAGAGTCTGGCGATCCTGGCGTGGATGCTACGTAACCTCTTCCCTGATGAGAGTGGAACAAACAGTCTATGAGCATGGTGTGGGATCCTTCATGATGTTGCTGGTGTTTTTCTGAAACCTTTCTGTACTTTTGTCCTTGGTGGCAGGTAGGCTGGTGCCAGTAATGCGTTGGGCAATTTTAACTAGTCAAGTCAAGTCAAGTCACTTTTTATTGTCACTTCAACCATAACTGCTGGTACAGAACATAGTAAAAATGAGACAATGTTTTTCAGGACCATGGTGCTACATGAAACAATACAAAAACTACACTGAACTACGTTAGAAAAACAACAGAAAACTACACTAGACTACAGACCTACCCAGGACGGCATAAAGTGCACAAAACAGTGCAGGCATTACAATAAATAATAAACAAGACAATAGACACAGTAGAGGGCAGTAGGTTGGTGTCAGTCCAGGCTCTGGGTATTGAGGATTCTGATGGCTTGAGGAAGAAACTGTTACATAGTCTGGTCGTGAGAGCCCGAATGCTTCAGTGTCTTTTGCCAGATGGCAGGAGGGAGAAGAGTTAGTATGAGGGGTGTGTGGGGTCCTTCATAATGCTGTTTGCTTTACGGATGCAGCATGTGGTGTAAATGTCTCTAATGGCAGAAAGAGAGACCCCGATGATCTTCTCAGCTGACCTCACTATCTGCTGCAGGGTCTTGCGATCTGAGATGGTGCAATTTCCGAACCAGGCAGTGATACAGCTGCTCAGGATGCTCTCAATACAACCTCTGTACAATGTGGTGAGGATGGGGGGTGGGAGATGGACTTTCCTCAGCCTTCGCAGAAAATAGAGACGCTGCTGGGCTTTCTTGTCTATGGAGCTGGTGTTGAGGGACCAGGTGAGATTCTCCGCCAGGTGAACACCAAGAAATTTGGTGCTCTTAACGATCTCTACGGAGGAGTTGTCGATGTTCAGCGGAGAGTGGTTGCTCCGTGTCCTCCTGAAGTCAACAACCATCTCTTTTGTTTTGTTTACATTCAGAGACAGGTTGTTGGCTACCCAATGCAACTCCCCTTTCCTTGTCCCAAGCTGATTCATACTGCTGTCCTTGTGTTCCCTGAGTTGTGCAGTTCCCTGGTTTAAAATCCTGCATTTTAATATCTTTGATTTCAGCTGTCTGCAGAAGCCCACCTCACCCATCTCTCCATCCTGCTCTACCCCCACAGACCCTGCAGTTGTGCAGATCTTCGAACTTGTTCACCCAATCTTCAGCTGGTGGTAAACCTTCAACTGGTCATCGATATGCCAAGGAGCGCCTCCACATGAAAGCAGCATCCATCATCAAGGACCTCCATCATCCAGGTCATGCTCTCTTCTTGCTGCTGCCTTCGGGAAGGAGGTACAGGAGCTTTAGGTCCCACACCCCCGCGTTCAGGAACAGTTACTACCCTTCAACCGTCAAGCTCCTAAACAAGCGTGGATAACATCACTAACCTCTACACTGAACTGATTCCATAACCTATGGACTCATTTTCAAGGACTCAACAACTCATGTTCTCAATATTATTTATTTATTATTTACTATTATTACTTGTTTTTCTTTTTGTATTTGCATATTGGTTGCTTGTCTGTCTTTGTGTGTAGTTCTTCACTGATTCTATTGTATTTCTTTGTATCTCCTGTGAATGTCTGCAAGAAAATGAATCTCAAGGCTATATATGGTGACATGTACATACTTTGATAATAAATTTACTTTGAAAACCACAGAGATGCATACTAACTGTAGCAGAAATGTGTTTCCTCTCCACCCATTCATCATCAACAATACTACAGTTATTACAGTTAACAATGTTTCAACGTTCAGGTCGCTGGCCACCATTATTTCGCAGGGCCTTATGTATGAGAACCATATCCCCTTCTTTAACAAAAAGGCTCGGCAAAAGATGTACTTGTTGTGGTCATTGGTGAAATTCCATCTTCCCCAGAATATACTGATGCATTTCTACACTGCCATCGTAGTGAACATCCTCACATCAGCAGTTACTGTCTGCTTTGGTGCAGCATCTTCTCACGATATACGAAAGCCACAGCAATCTGTCAGGAAAAGTTATTGGCTGCAGTCTACCATCACCACAGGACTTGTATGTGTCCAGGACAAAGAATTGGGCAGGAAAAATCCTTGCAGACACTATTCACATGGCAAACTGCCTTTTCCAAAAGCTCCTCACTGGATAGCGCTATAGTTCAAGTTTAAAGTAAATTTATTATCAAAGGATAGGTATATCACCCTATACAACCCTGAGATTCATTTCCTTGCAGACATACTCAAAAATCCATAATAAAACATAAATGTAATAGAATATAAATATAATCATATAAATGTAATTGCAAAGAGAGCACAGCAGCTTCTCTACTTCCTCAGGAGACTGCGGAGATTCCGCACGTCATCAAAAACCTTCAGAAACCTCTACGGATGTGTGGTGGACAGTGTGCTGACTGGCTGCATCCTGGCCTGGGGTATGGGAACACTAATGAGTGGAAAATCCTACGAAAGGTAGTAGACTCGGCCCAGTATATCACGGATAACGCCCTCCCGACCATTGAGTACATCTCAATGAAATGTTGCAGTAGAAAAGCAGCATCCATCATCAAAGATCCTTATCAGCCAGGTTATTCTCTTTTCTTGCTGTTGCCATCGGGTAGAAGGTACAAGTTGCTCAGAATTCGCACCACCAGGTTCAAGAGCAGTTGCTGCCCCTCAACCATCAGGCTCTTAAACAAAAGGGGACGACTACACTCATTCTATTTCTGGTGTTCCCACAATCAATGGTCTAAGGAATCTTTATCTTATTATTTCATGCTCTTGTTATTTATTGCTATTTATTTATCTTTGCTTTTGTGCAGTTTGTTGTCCATTGATCCTGTTTACAGTTACTGTTCTACAGAGTTGCTAAGTAACCCCACAGGAAAAAGAATCTCAGGGTTGTATGTGGTAACATGTATGTACTCTGATAATAAATTTTACTTTGAACTTTGAGAATAATAATCATAATAGAATCAATGGGAGACTACACCAACTTGGGCATTCAACCAGTATGCAAAAGACAACAAACTGTGCAAATACAAAAAGAAAGAAAGAAATAATAAATAATAGATAAATAAGCAATAAATATTGGGAACATGAGATGAACAGTCCTTGACTGCGAGTCCACTGGTTGTGGGAACATGTCAATGATGGGGCAAGTGAAGTTGAGTGAAGTTATCACTTTTGGTTCAAGAGCCTGATGATTGAGAGGTAATAACTGTTCCTGAACTTGGTGAGTCCTGAGGTTCCTGTACCTTCTTCCTGATGGCAGCAGCGAGACAAGAGCATGTCCTGGGTGGTGGGGGTCCATCGTGATGGATGCTGCTTTCCTGTGATAACGGTTTGTGTGGATGTGCTCAATGGTGGGGCGAGCTTTACCCATGATGGACTGGGCCATATCCACTACTTTTTGTATGATCTTTCCATTCAAGGTCATTGGTGTTTCCATACCAATGCAGCCAGTCAGTGTACTCTCCACTACACATCTATACAAGTTTAACCAAGTTTTAGATGTCATGCCAAATCTATGCAAGCCCCTAAGGAATTAGAGGCGCTAACGTGCTTTCTTTGTAATAACATTTACTTGCTGGACCCAGGACAGGTCCTCCAATATAATAACACCAAGGAATTTAAAGTTGTTGACCCTCTTCAACTCTGATCCTCCAATGACGTCTGGCTCATAGACCTCTGGTTTCCTGCTCTTGAGGTCAATAATCGTTTCCTTGGTCTTGCTGACATTGAGTAAGAGGTTGTTGTTGTGGCACCAGAGCCAGATTTTCAATCTCCCTTTTATATGCTGATTCATCACCACCTTTGATTGGGCCTACGACAGTGGTGTTGTCAACAAACTTAAACATGGCATTGGAGTTGTGCTTAGCCACACAGTCATAAATGTAAAGCGAGTAGAGCAGGGGCTAAGCACACAGCCTTGTGGTGCACCTGCGCTGATGGAAATAATGGAGGAGATTTTGTCACCAATCTGAACTGACTGAAGTCTGCAAGTGAGGAAATCGAGGATCCAATTGCACAAGAAACTATTGAGACCAAGGTCTTAAAGCTTATTGATTAGTTTTGAGGGAATGATGGTATTAGATGCCGAGCTGTGGTCGATAAAGAGCATCCTGATGTATGCATCTTTGCTGTCCAGATTGTATGAGATGGTACCTGCTGTGGGCCCGTTGCTCCAGTAGGCAAATTGGAGTGGATCCAAATCACTTCTCAGACAGGAGTTGTTATGTTTCATCACCAACCTCTCAAAACACTTAATCACAGTGGATGTATGCGTTACTGGACAATAATCACTGAGGCAGGTTACCATGTTCTTCTTAGGCACCGGCATAATTGATGACTGCTTGAAGTAGGTGAGTACCTCAGTCTGTTAAAGCAAAAGGTTAAAGATCTCAGTGAACACTCCAGCTAGTTGAGCAGCACAGGTCTTTAGTACTTGGCCTGTTACGCTGTCTGGGATGGATGCTTTTCATGGGTTCACCCTCCTGAAGGCTGCTCACACGTCAGCCTCAGAGACTGAAATTATAGGTTTACTGGGGTCTTTGGGACCTTGAGATAGTTTCTCCATGTTTAGGAGGACAAAGGGAAGCATTGTGCTCATTTGGAAGTGAAGCCCTGCTGTTGCCAACGTTGCTTGATTTTATTTTATAAGAGGTGATAGTATTCAAGCCCTGCCACAACTGTCAAGCATTCTCTTTCGATTCAACTTTAATCCAGAATTAAAACAAAAGCTTCATGTCATCTGAGAAGGTTCTTCCTCCAGCAGTTAATCTGATCAACCATTCTAGTTAGCCCTCCCCCACTTCCAACTCTATCTACAGATTGGTACGTATGATGTTGTGGGCATCACTGAATCGTGGCTGAAAGAAGATTATAGCTGGGAGCTTAAGGTCCAAGGATACACATTCTATCAAAAGGACAGGCAGGTAGGCAGAGAGGGCGGTATGGCTCTTGTGGTAAAACATGAGATCAAATCCTGAGAATGAGGTGGGAAGGTGTTGAACCATTGTGGGTAGAACTAAGGAACAGCAAGGGTAAAAGGACCCTGATGGGAGTTATATTCAGACCCTCAGTATTAAAGTTGTGGTCTACAAATTATAATGGAAGATAGAAAATACATGTCAAAAGGGCAATGTTATGATAGTCATGGGGGATTTTAATATGCAGGTAGATTGGGAAAATCAGGTTGGTGCTGGATCCCAAGAGGAAGAACTTCTAGAATGCCTATGAGATGGCTTTTTAGAGTAGCTCACGGTTGAGCTCACTAGGGGATCAGCTATTGTGGATTGGGTGTTTTGCTATGAACCAGAATTGATTAGAGAACTTAAGGTAAAGGAACCCTAAGGGACAGATAATCATATGATGGAATTCACCCTGAAATTTGAGAAGAGAAACAAAAGTCAGATATATCAGTATTACAGTGGAGTAAAGGTAATTACAGAGTCATGAGAGAGTAGCTGGTCAAAGCTGGTAGGAAGAGGACACCGGCAGGGCTGACAACAGAGCAGCAATGGCTGGAAATTCTGGGAGCAATTCAGAAGGTACAGGATATATACATCCCAAAGAGGAAGAAGTATTCAAAAGGCTGGATGATGCGACTATGGCTGACAAGAAAAGTCAAACCCAACATAAAAACCAAAGTTAGGGCATATACTGTAATAGAGCAAAAATTAGTGGGAAATTAGAGGATTGGGAAGCTTTTAAAAACTAACAAAAGGCAGATTAAAAAATCATTAAGAAGGTAACAATGGAATATAAAAGTAAGCTAACCAATAATGGATACCAAAAGTTTCTTCGGATACACAAAGTGCAAAAGAGAGGTGAGAGTGGATATTGGGCTGCTGAAAAACGATGCTGGAGAAGTAGTAATGGGGGACAGTGAAATGGTGGATGAACTGAAAAGTTTTTTGCATCAGTCTTCATTGTGGAAGACACTAGGAGTATGCCAGAAGTTCAAGAGTATCAGAGGGCAGAAGTGTGTGGTTGCCATTTCTGGGGAGAAGGTTCTTGGGAAACTGAAAGGTCAGAAGGTAGATAAGTCACCTGGATCAGATGGTGTACACTGCACCCAGGGTTCTGAAAGAAGTGGCTGAAGAGATTATGGAGGCATTAGTAATGATCTTTCAAGAATCAATTGATTCTGTCATGGTTCTGGAGAAATGGAAAATTGCAAATGTCACTCCTCTCTTCAAGAAGGAAGAGAGGCAGAAGAAAGGAAATTATGGGCCAGTTAGTTTGACCTCTCTGATAGAAAGATGTTGGAGTGGATTGTTAAGGATGTGGTTTCGGGGTATTTGGAGGCACATGATTAAATAGACCATTGTCAACATGGTTTCCTCGAGGGAAAATCTTGCCTGATAAATCTGTTGGAATTCTTTAAAGAAATAATAAGCAGAATAAACAAATGAAAATTAATTGATGTTGTGTATTTGGATTTTCAGAAGGCCTTTGACAAGGTGCCACACATGAGGCTGCATAAAAAGTTAAGAGCCCATGGTATTATAAGGAAGATTGTAGTTTAATTTATTGAAATTACTTTATTAAGCCTTCTTTGAGTGATCCAGTTTTTTTTACTTTGGAAAAATAAAGGTATTAATTCTTTTTTGGATTTATTTAAAGAAGATAGATTGATGTCTTTTGAACAATTAATTGATAAATATTCTCTTTCATACTCACACTTTCTGCAATACCTTCAAGTTAGCCATTTTTTACAAAAATATTTAAGTAATTTTCCTTATATATTGGAGGCTGACCTGTTAGATACTATTATGAGTATGAATCCTTCGATCAAGGGTTCTATTGGAAGAATTTATAATTTATTATTACAATGGGATAAGCGTCCTTTATCTAAGGTTAAACAGGATTGGGAAAAGGAACTTAATCTGACTTTTATGACAGAGGATTGGATGCGGATTTTGAAGTTGGTTAACCCTTCTTCAATTTGTGCTAGCCATTCATTGATTCAATTTAAAATTGTACATCGTTATCATTTGACGAAGGAGAGACTTTCTAAAATCTTTTCTAATGTTGATAGTCATTGTGATAGAAGTAAAACTGAGATAGCTACACTGACACATATGTTTTGGTCTTGTTCTATATTGGAACAGTTCTGGAAGTAGGTTTTTTCAACAAGTTCTAAAGCACTTAAAATTAATCTACAACCTAATAAATTAACTGTGCTTTTTGGAATAAATCCTCAAAATATTCATGGTATTTCTGTGTCTGACCAACATGTTATTGCATTTGTTACATTGGTAGCTAGGAGGGCCATTTTGTTGAAGTGGAAGGATACATCAGCTCCCACTTTGTTACAATGTTCTCTCAAGTGATGCTGCGTCTTAGTTTGGAGAAAATTAGAAGTTGAACCTTTGAACCTTTATTTGATTTTGGGAAAACATGGGGCTCATTTGCTCGTTATTGTCATTTGAGCTAATTGATATAATTTTTCCACAATTGTAAATTTTTTAGTATATTTTCTTTTCTTGCTGGCGGTTTGATGTTTATTTTTAGAAGCTTTTTGTATGACGCATGACTCCGGGGTTGTACACCGAATGGGTTCCTTTTTTTTCTCACTTTTCTGCTTAGTAGGTTTTTTGTGTTATTGAAAATTTTTTTTTTCAATCTTTAAGATAGTGTCTTTTTTGAGACATGGTAAGTGTTGTTACTTCAATGTACTCATGTTATTTTTTCTGTATAATATAACAATAAAAAGATTTGAAAAGAAAGATTCTGGCATGCATAAAGCATTGGCTGATTGGCAGGAGGCAAAGAGTGGCAATAAAGGGAGCCTTTTCTGGTTGGCTCCCTGTGACTAGTAATGTTCCACAGGAGTCTGTATTGGGACCACTTCTTTTTATGTTATATATCAATGACTTGGATGACAGAATTGATGGCTTTGCGGCCAAGTTTGCAGACAATACGAAGATAGGTGGAGGAGCAGGTAGTTTTGAGGAAGTAGAGAGGCTACAGAAGGACTTACACAGATTAGGAAAATGGGCAAAGAAGTGGCAGATGGAATATAGTGTCAGGAAGTGTATGATCATGCACTTTGGTAGAAGAAATAAAAGCATAGACTCATTTCTAAATGGAGAGAAAATTCAAAAATCTAAGGTATAAAGGGACTTAAGAGTCCTTATAGAGAATTCCCTAAAGGTTAATTTGCAGGTGAATCAGTGGTGAGGAAGGCAAATGCAATGTTAGCACTCATTTTGAGAGGACTAGCATATAAAAGCAAGGATGTAATGTTGAGGCTTTATAAAGCATTAGTGAGGCCTCACTTTGAGTACTGGGAGCAGTTTTAGGCCTCTTGTCTAAGAAAGGATGTGCTGACATTGGAGAGAGTTCAAAGGGGGTTCATGAAAATGATTCCGTGATTGAAAGGCTTGTCAGATGAGGCCTCTACTCACCGGAATTCAGAATGAGGGGTGACCTTTTTGAAACCTATCAAATGTTGAAAGCTCCCGACAGACTGGATGTGGAAAGGATGTTTCCCATGGTGGAGACCAGAAGACACAGCCTCAGAATAGAGGGACGTTCTTTTAGAATGGAGATGAGGAGGAATTTCTTTAGCCAGAGAGTGGTGAATCTGTGGAATTTGTTGCCACAGACACTGGCTGTGGAGGCCAAGTCATTGGGTATATTTAAGGCAGAGGTTAATGGTTTCTTGATTAGTCAGGACATGAATGGATACGGGGAGAAGGCAAGAGATTGAGGTTGAGAGGGAAATGGATCAGCCATAATGAAATGGCAGAGCATACTCGATGGGCCAAATGGCCTAATTCTCCTCCTATCTTATGGTCCTATGGTCTATCCATTATCCCCGTCACTACACTGCACTGTAAATACTTCAAACCTTTTTTTATAAAGCTGTTACATTGTAAATCGATGTTGGTATTTACGTATTTATGCACATTTTATTCCAAATCCATATACTTTCATCTTTAACTTTAGTTTTTACATAATTATTTAGAATTGTTGAAGGTTGTTTTATTTTGTTGCATGCTGCGCCCTGACCAACACACCACAACAAACAACTGTGTATGAAAAATGTGTATCCTTGAATTGAGTGTAATTTGAAAACTGACCTTTAACGGGTGCAACAGGGAAGGTAACTTTGAAAGATAACATTGAAGGTGATGTATTAACACAACTCGAGGATTTGTTATCTAAAAGGAGTGGGAGTCAAAGGGTAATTTTTCAAGCTGGCAGCCTTCATTCAGTGGATTTCTAAAGAGATTGGTACTAGGATCACAGCTGTTTACAATAAATATAAATCATTTACAGGTAGGTAATAAATGTGCTGCAACTAAATATGCAGAATAGGTAGCAACAAGCACAAGGTACCGTAGCATTAGGACAAGAAATGTTAGGACAGAAAACAGCATTTTCCCCCAGGCTGTGAGACTATTAAACTCTCTGACACCACCCAGGTCTCATCACATATGAAGCACCAGTAGTGTTATACTGTTTATATTTTAACTTGTCTCGTAAATGCACCTTATTATTTCAGTTATTTGTGGTAATATCAGTTTGTGTGTTGCGTGTGTGAGTTATATGTACTGCATTGCGTACTGATGTGCAGAGGAATGTCATTTCGTTTGGCAGTATACATACGGTTGAATGACAATAATCATGAACTTAAACTTGAGTTCAGTGGGCTGAATAGCCCTGTGCAGGGTTTCAAACCGAAGTATCAACAGTTCCTCCCCCCGCAACACGTGCTGCTTCACTTTCTGAGCTCCTCCAGCTGATTGTTTGTTACTCCAGATTCCAGCATCTGCTGCCTCTTGTGTAAGAATAGTAGGTGGAGAGGCAGGCTGTGACAAGAATACAAACTGTTAACAGAGAGAAATTATTTGTTTCAGTGAGTGGGAAAAGTGTTGACAAAAGAAGTATAATGTGGTAAAATATGAAGGTGTTCACTGTGGAAGAGTGTTAATGTAAATGAAGAAACACTGCAGAAAGGAATCTGGGGGTCTTTGGAATGTAAAATAAATTGGTTACCAATATTTGTTTATTATTGTCTTGTGTACCGAGATATGGTGAAGAACTTGTTTCTTATGCCATTGAAATTTGATTACATCGTGCATTGAGGTAGTACGTACATGAGAAAACAATAATAGAGTGCCAAATGAAGTGTTACAATTCCACAGAAAGTGCAAGGCAGGCAGACAATAAGGTGCAAGGCCATAACAAGGTAGATTATGAGGTCAACAGTCCATTTTATGGTACTAAGTGACCATTCAATAATCCTAATCAGATTTCTGGACAGTCCATGAACACTACCTCACTGTTCCTCTTTAGCATCATTCATTCATTTCTTTATTTATCTAACAACCGATTAATTAACCTATTTATTTATTGTAACATGTAGTTTTTTTTTACTTTCACTGTACTGCTGCCACAAATTCCACAACATACAGAACTGTGCAGAAGTCTTAGGCACTCTAGATTTTTTATATGGTTTCAGATGTATGGCCCCCATAGAGTCCTGATGTCAACATCATCGAGGCTGTCTGGGATTACCTGGAGAGACAGAAGCAAATGAGACAGCCAAAGTCTGCAGAAGGACTATGGCAAGTTCTCCAAAGTGCTTGAAACAACCTACCAGCTGATTTTCTTATAAAGCTGCATGACATTGTACCGAAGAGAATCGTTACAGTTTTAAAGGCAAAGGGCGGTCACACTAAATATTGATTTGATTTAGTTGTTTTTAGTGTTTAATGTTCTTTATAGTTTTTTGATATTTTGAAACTATTCATTTCATTATTTTTGAAAGCATCTTCGCCTTACAGAAATTTTTACATATGCCGAAAACTTTTGCACAGTATTGCATGTCAGTGATAATAACCATACAACAATTACAGCACAGAAACAGGCCATCTCGGCCCTTCTAGTCCGTGCCGATCTCTTACTCTCACCTAGTCCCACCGACCTGCACTCGGCCCATAATCCTCCATTCCTTTCCTGTCCATATATCTATCCAATTTAACTTTAAATGACAACATTGAACCTGCCTCAACCACTTCTGCTGGAAGCTCGTTCCACACAGCTACCACTCTCTGAGTAAAGAAGTTCCCCCTCATGTAACCCCTAAACTTTTGCCCCTTAACTCTCAACTCATGTCCTCTTGTTTGAATCTCCCCTACTCTCAATGGAAAAAGCCTATCCACGTCAACTCTATCTATCCCCCTCATAATTTTAAATACCTTTATCAAGTCCCCCCTCAACCTTCTACGCTCCAAAGAATAAAGACCCAACTTGTTCAACCTTTCTCTGTAACTTAAGTGATGAAACCCAGGTAACATTGTAGTAAACATTCTCTGTACTCTCTCAGTTTTATTGACATCTTTCCTATAATTCAGTGACCAAAACTGTACAGAATTTGAATGGACATTAGGTATAGAATTGGGTAGATCTAAACGTACTGTACAAGGCATGAGTAATAGCACATCTGGTGTAATGTGTATAATTTTACCCCCCTTATTTAAGGAAAGGTATAATTGGAGGTAGATCAGAGGAGGTCTGCTCTGATGATCCTGGGTATTAAAGTATTTTTTTGTCGGCTGATATTCACTGGAGTTTAAAAGAGTGAGACAAGAATACCTAATGGCAGTGTTACAGTTACTACAACATTTTACAGTGCTACTGTAAGATCAGGTTTTGATTCCTGCCACTATCTGTAAGGAGTTTATACATTCTCCCTGTGACTGTGTGTTTCCTCCGGGTGCTCTGGTTTCCTCCCACATTCCAAAGACGTACGATTAGGATTAGTAAGTTGTGTGCATGCTATGTTGGCACCGGAAGCATGGTAACACTTGTGGGCTGCCTCAGCACATCCTTACTGATTTGATTTGATGCAAAATGACACATTTCACTGTATGTTTTGACATACATGTGACAAATAAAGCTAATCTTTTTTCACTAAGTTTTAAACGTTATTGAAACGTAATATTCTTAAGGGACTGCGGATGGTAAATTCAAGATTTATAGATTAGCTTTATTGCTAATTGAAACATACAGTGAAATGCGTTGTTTGCATCCACAAACAACACAGTCTGAGGATGTGCTGGAGGCAGCCCGCAAGTGTTGCCATGCTTCAGGGGTCAACATAGCATATCCACAAATCACTAACTCATATAATCCATACATCTTCTGAATATGGGACAAAAGTGAAGCACCTGGACACAGGCTCAGGGAGAACGTACAAACTCCCTACAGACAACGGTGGGAATTGAACTCCATTTGGCAACTGCTGGTGCTGTAAAGCTTTGCATGGGTGTATGTTTCCCCTTTTGGGGAGTTTAGGACACAAGGGAATGATCTCAGGATAAATGGGTGTCCATGAGGAAAATTTCTTCTCTCTGTGTCTTTGGAATTCCTTTTCCATGGAAGTTGTGGAAGATAAATCCTTGAAAATATTCAAAGTGGAGATATATTCGAAGTGGTGCCAGCTGTAAGTTTGGGATTTTGATTCCTGTTGCTGTCTGTAAGGACCCTGTACGTTCTCCCCGTGACTGTGTGGCTGTCTTCTGGGTACTTTGGTTTCCTCCCACATTCCAAAGACGTACCAGTTAGGGTTAGTGAGTTGTGGGCATACTATGTTGGCGCTGGAAGTGTGGCGGCACAATCCTCGCTGATTTGATTTGACACAAACGATGGACTTCACTGTATGTTTCAATGTACATGCAACAAATAAAGCTAATGTCATAAGTGGGGTGATGGGAGCGGACCCAAATGCAAGACAGGGACACTGAAGTACTAGGAACAGGAGTAGGACTGGAGTTAGAGACATGACAGGACACAGACTTGAGCTAAGGCTTGGCTAGGAAAGTGGGACCAGGACAAGGAACTTGGAACTAGGAGCCTGGGCTTGGACTCCGAGCCAGAGACTGGACAGGGACCCAGAACCTGGGACTTGACTCAGGCTCGGCCTCCAGAACTAGGCTCGGACAAGACGTGGCTCCTGGATGAGGAGTGGCAACAGGACTGGACGTGAGACTCCTGGGCAGGATGAGGGAACCCCAGCACTGAGCTGGGCGAGGTACTCCTGGGCTGGGCGAGGCACATGGACAAGACGAGAACACGAAGCCTTGACTTGGTTGAGGGAGAACAGGAACGCAGAGCCTTGGTCGAGGGAGAGACAGGAACGTGGGGCCTTAGTTGAGGGAGAACAGGAACATGGAACACAGAGCCAGGACCCCTCCTTGGGAACAGGATTTGGGGCCGGGGGCTCAATACAGAGTCAGAACCTCTCCTAGGGAGCAGGACGTAGGGCCGGGACTCATACACAGAACACTGAGAGACAGATCTCCACTCAAGGTAGTGGCAAATGGCTGGACCTACCTAGCGAAGGCATGGACACAGAGATGGTTCCCAACACTAGGTAGCAGCAAACGGCTGGACCTACCCAGTGAAGGCGTGGACACAGAGACAGTTCCAACTCAACGATAGACAGTTCCTATCTTGACACAGCAAGGCTCCGGTCTCACTCCGGTGGTTGAACTTGACAAGGTTGCAGGCACAGCTCCAGGCACAGGTTGCTGGACAAGGCTGCAGACACAGGTTGCATGGCAAGGCTCCAGGCACAGGTTGCTGGGCAAGGCTCCAGGCACAGGTTGCAGGGCATGGCTCCAGACACAGGTTGCAGGCACGGCTCCAGACACAGGTTGCAGGCACGGCTCCAGGCACAGGTTGCAGGCACGGCTCCAGGCACAGGTTTCAGGGCAAGGCTTCAGAAGGAAGGGGATAACAGAATAATCGAGAGGTAGAATTAAGAGTTTGAGAACAGGACAGCACCACTGGGCAGAGGGTACAAAAGGGGATATTGACTGAGAAGTCTGATAGCAATGGAGAAGAAGCAGATCTCTGAGAATGGTTGTCTAAGCTTTCATGTTTCCCTGTCTTCTCCCTGAAAGTAGAAGAGAAAATGGAATGGCCAGAGTGGCAGGCATCCTTGATGATATTACTGGCCTTCCTGAAGCAACGCATTGTGAAGATGGACTGGTTTCAAGAGGGTTCAGGATAGCGCCAAGCT
This sequence comes from Mobula hypostoma, assembly GCF_963921235.1. NCBI lineage: Eukaryota > Metazoa > Chordata > Chondrichthyes > Myliobatiformes > Myliobatidae > Mobula > Mobula hypostoma. Next base: position 57,105,403 of record NC_086128.1, on the reverse strand, counting down.
GCAACTTCTGTTGAGGTGAACAGAAACACAATTTTCAGTTGTGTTTCAGTGATTCTTTGGATTCGTGGAGATGATTTTGGGGACAGAGACCCAGGGCCAGGTTAGGGTCTAGGGACAGCGATATGGGGAATTAGAGGACAGGTTTGAGTCTTAAGTCTCTGCTCCACTCCGTGTCTGTGGACCTTTGGAGATGGAGGAAGAACAGCCAGGTGTCTTGGTACATATTGGTACCAATGACATGGGAAGGAAAAATAAGGAGGTCCTGAAAAGAGAATTTAGAGAGCTAGGTAGAAAGCTGAGAAGCAGGACCTTCCGGGTAGTAATCTGTGGATTGCTGCCTGTACTGCACACCAGTGAGGGTAGAAACAGGAAGATTTGATAGATTTGGCTAAGAAGTTGGTGCAAGGCGTAGGGCTTCAGGTTCTTGGATCATTGGAACCTCTCCTGGGGGAGGTATGACCTGTTCAAAAGTGACAGATTGCACCTGAACCCGTGGGGGAACCAATATTCTCACGGGCAGGTTTGGTAGAGCTGTTGGGGAGGGTTTAAACTACAAACCCCATTTCCAGAAAAGTTGGGATATTTTCCAAAATGCAATAAAAACAAAAATCTGTGATATGTTAATTCACGTGAACCTCTATTTAACTGACAAAAGTCCAATTACTGACCAACTTAATTGCATTTTGTAAATATATACAAATTTAGAATTTGATGGCTGCAACACACTCAACAAAAGTTGGGACGGAGTTAAAATAAGATTGAAAAGTGCACAGAATATTCAAGTAACACCGGTTTGGAAGACTCCACATTAAGCAGGCTAATTGGTAGTGGGTGAGATATCATGACTGGGTATAAAAGTAGCGTCCATCAAAGGCCCAGTCTTTGCAAGCAAGGATGGGTCATGCCTCACCCCTTTGTGCCAAAATTCGTGAGAGAATTGTTAGTCAGTTCAAAAGGAACATTTCTCAACACAAGATTGCAGAGAATTTAGGTCTTTCAACATCTACAGTACGTAATGTGAAAAGATTCAGAGAATTCAGAGACATAGTGCGTAAAGGGCAAGGTCGGAAACCACTATTGATTGCACGTGATCTTCGAGCCCTCAGGTGGCACTGCCTAAGAAACCGTCATGCTACTGTGACAATTATAGCCACCTGGGCTCAGGAGTACTTCAGAAAACCATTGTCACTCAACATAGTCCGTCGCTGCATCTAGAAATGCAACTTGAAACTGTATTACACAAGGAGGAAGCCATACATCAACTCTATGCAGAAACGCCGGCGAGTTCTCTGGGCCCGAGCTCATCTCAGATGGACCGAAAGACTGTGGAACCGTGTGCTGTGGTCAGATGAGTCCACATTTCAGCTAGTTTTCAGAAAAAATGGATGTCGAGTTCTCCGTGCCAAGGATGAAAACGACCATCCAGATTGTTATCAGCGAAAAGTGCAAAAGCCAGCATCTGTGATGGTACGGGGGTGCATCAGTGCCCACGGCATGGGTGAGTTGCATGTATGTGAAGGTACCATTGACTCTGAGGCGTATATTAGGATTTTAGAGATGTCTCTTCCCGGACGTCCATGCTTATTTCAGCAGGACAATGCCAGACCACATTCTGCACGGGCTACAACAGCGTGGCTTTGTAGACACAGAGTGCATGTGCTTGACTGGCCTGCTGCCAGTCCAGATCCATCTCCTATTGAAAATGTATGGAGCATCATGAAGAGGAGAATCAGACAGCGGAGACCACAGACTGTTGAGCAGCTGAAGTCTTATATCAAGCAAGAATGGACAAAATTTCCAATTGCAAATCTACTACAATTAGTATCCTCAGTTCCAAAATGATTAAAAAGTGTTATTAAAAGGAAAGGTGATGTAACACAATGGTAAACATGCCTCTGTCCCAACTTTTGTTGAGTGTGTTGCAGCCATCAAATTCTAAATTTGTGTATGTTTACAAAAGTTGGTCAGTAAAACTATTGAAAATCTTTTCTTTGTACTTTTGTCAGTTAAATAAAGGTTCACGTGAATTAACATATCACAGATTTTTGTTTTTATTGCAATTTGGAAAATATCCGAACTTTTCTGGAAATGGGGTTTGTAATTTGGCAGGGGGTGGGAACCAGAGTGAAGGGACTCAGGTTGGGGTGGATGGTGAAAAAAACAATGATAGTGTGCAGACAGACTGTCAGGAAGGACAGGCAGATGATACAACATAATTGCAGCAAGCAGGGTGAGTATCAATGCATTAGGAATGCAGGATCAAAAAGGGTAGCAAACACAGCATTCAAAGTATTATATCTCAATGCATGGAGTATAAGAAATAAGGTGGATGATCTTGTTGCAATATTACAGATTGTCAGGTATGATGTTGTGGCCATCACTGAATCGTGGCTGAAGGATGGTTGTAGTTGGGAGCTGAATGTCCAAGGTTACACATTATATCAGAAGGATAGGAAAGTAGGCAGAGGGGGTGGTGTGGCTCTGCTGGTAAAGAATGGCATCAAATCAAGAGAAAGATGTGACATAGGATCGGAAGGTGTTGAATCCTTGTGGGTTGAGTTAAGAACCTGCAAGGGTAAATGGATCCTGATGGCAGTTATATACAGTGTCACAAATGCGGAGCACGGGTGGACCCAAATGCAAGACACAAACACGTGTTGTAGCATTGACAAGAATAGAGTTTATTACTCATTACTAGGAAAGCAGGGGAGCAAGGATTGTTCAGGGGGCGATCATCAAGGAGCGAGCAAAACAGAAGTGGGAATAAGCGTGGCTAGACTCGGACTTGGACTTGGAACTCAGAACCCGGACTTGGGCTTGGAACTCCGAACATGCAACTTGGGACCTGGACATGGAACTCGGAACATGGAACTCAGGACCCAGACATGGAACTCGGTACCCGGACATAGAACATGGAACTTGGGACCCGGACATGGAACTCGGAACTTGGAACTTGAGACCCGGACATGGAACTCGGAACTTGGAACTCGGGACGCGGACATGGAACTCGGAACTTGGAACTCGGGACGCGGACATGGAACTTGGACCTTGGAACTCGGGACCCAGACATGGAACTCAGAACTTGGAACTTGGGACCTGGACATAGAACTCGGAACTTGGAACTCAGGACCCGGACATGGAACTCGGAACTTGGAACTCAGGACCCGGACATGGAACTCGGGACCCAGACATGGAACTCGGGACCCGGACATGGAACTCGGAACTTGGAACTCGGGACCCGGGCATGGAACTTGGAACTTGGAACTTGGGACGCAGACATGGAACTCAGAATTTGGAACTCAGAACCTGGAACTTGGGACCCAGACTTGAAACTCGGAATATCAGAGACTGGACTTGGAACTCAAAACATCACAGCCTGGACTTGGAATTCGGAACATCAGAAACCTGGACTTGGAACTTCGAATATCAGAAACCTGGACTTGGAACTTGGAACACCGAAGCCTGGACCTTTCTTAGACACAGGACGCAAAACACTGAGAAACAGGATTCCCCAACTCAGAGTAGCGGCTAACGGCCGGACCTACTGAGTGGAGACGAGAACATGAAGAGACAGTTCCCCACTCAGGGTAGCGGCAAATGGCCGGACCGACCCAGTGGAGACGAGGACACGAGGAGACAGTTCCTAACTCAGAGTAGTGGCAAAACAGCCGGACTTACTTAGCGGAGACGAGGACACAAAGAGACGGTACCACACAACAATAGACAGTTCATACCTTGACACGAAATGGCTCCAAGTAGTGGCAAGCCCTTGACGCGGCCCAGGTACTACAGACAGTGGCTCTAGTCTTACTCTGGTGGGTTAACTTGACAGACCCGCTCCGGCGAGATAACTTAGCGGCTCGATCAGGCAAGGTAACTTGACAGGCTGCCTCCGGCGAGGAGAGGTGACTTACTGGCACTCGCTTCGGGGAGAAGACTTGAGTAGCTCCGGCGATGTGACTTGGCTCATTCCAGCAGGGTGACTTGCTCACACTTGCTTCGGTGATGTCCGATGACTATCTAGCACCGAGTAGCTGTAAGCCCAACGCTAAATACTGCTCGTTCAGCGGAGACTCAAGTGCCTTTAATTACAGAGCATAAGAAACACGGGGAAACAATGAATTAAGGAAAACAAGGAGTGAACGGTCCTGATCGTGACACAAAGTAAATTTCAAGAGACCCAGGGAATAATTGATCAGGACCATGACATACAGGCCTCCCAACAGTAGCTGGGATGTGGACCCCAAATTACAACAGGAAATAGAAATGGCATGCCAAATGGGCAACATTATGATAGTCATGGGAGATTTCCACATCCAGGTCGATTGGGAAAATTAGGTTGGAACTGGATCTCAAGAGAGTGAGTTTGTTGTATGCCTATGGGATGGCTTTTTAGAGCAGTTTGTTATTGAGCCTGCTAGGGGATCAGATATACTGGATTGGGTGTTATGTAATGAACCGGAGGTGATTAGCGAGCTGAAGGTAAAAAAACCCTTAGCAGGCAGTGATCACAATATAATTGAGTTCAACTTGAAACCTGATAGGAGAAAGTAAAGTCTGACATAACAGTATTACAGTGGAGTAAAGAGAATTACAGGGTTGGCCAAATTTTTAAGTAATTTGGAAGGAGCTGCTGGCAGGGATGACAGCAGAGCAACAATATCGTGAATTTCTTTGAAAAATGAGGAAGGTGCAGGATAGATGTATTCCAAAAATGAAGAAATACTCAGATGGCAAAATAGTACAACCGTGGCTGACAAGAGAAGTCAAAGCTAATGTAAAAGCAAAAGAGAGGGCATACAACAAAGCAAAAATTAGTGGGAAGGCAGAGGATTGGGAAACTTTGAAAACCCTGCAGAGAGCAACTAAAAGAGTAGTTAGGAGGCAAAAGATGAAATATGAAAGGAAGCTAGCAAACAATATCAAAGTGGATAGTAAAAGCTTTTTCAAGTATGTAAAAAGAAAAGAGGTGAGAGTGGGTATAGGACTACTGGAAAACGAGGGCAGACAAACAATATTGGGGCCAAGGAGGTGGCAGATGAACTAAATGAGTATTTTGCATCAGTCTTCAGTGTGGCAGTGTGCCAAATGTTGAAGAATGTGAGGGAAGAGAAGTGAATGCAGTTACTATTACAAGGGAGAAGGTGCTCAAAAAGCTGAAAGACCTAAGATTACATACATGTCACCTTGACCAGATGAATTGCACCTTAGGGTTCTGAAAGAGGTAGCAGTAGAGATTATGGAGGTATTAGATCTTTCAAAAATCATTGGTCAGAGGACTGGAAAATTGCAAATGTCACTTCACTCTTTAAGAAAGAAGGAAGGCAGTGGAAAGAAAATTATAGACCAGTTAGCCTGACCTCAGTGGTTGAGAAGATGTTGAAGTCAATTGTTAAGGATGAGATTACGGAGTACTTGGTGACACAGAACAAGATAGGGCAACGTCAACATGGTTTCCTTAAGGGAAAATCTTGCCTGACGAACCTATTGGAACTCTTTGAGGAGATTACACTTAGGACAAATAAAGGGGTGCAGTGAATGCTGTATATTTGGACTTTCAAAAGGCCTTTGACAAGGTGCCACTCATGAAGCTGCATACCAAGTTAAGAACCCATGGTAATACAGGAAAGTTACTGGCATGGTTAGAGCATTGGCTGATTGGTAGGAGGCAGTGAGTTGGAATAAAAGGATTCTTTTCTGGTTGGCTGCCAGTGACTAGTGGTGTTCCGCAAGGGTCGGTGTTGGGTCCATTTCTTTCAATGCTGTATATCAATGATTTAAATAACGAAATAGGTAACTTTGTTGCCAAGGTTGCAGATGATAAGAAGTTTGGTGGGGGGCAGGTAGGAGTTGAGTGGGTGAAGCAGTCCCGACCCTCCAAGCAGACCATTGCCTTTGTCAGAGCTGGGGAGCGGCCAATACCCACCAAAAGAACATCTGCAGGCATTCTGACCTCTGCAAGGGACTGGCAGCTATTGGTAGACCTCGAAGGGCAGCTGAAATTCCCCAACCATATCGCAGCCACCACCTTGCGGCCAGACATTGTCCTATTGTCTGAGTCTACTAAGCAAGTTGTGTTGCTGGAGCTGACAGTCCCATGGGAAGATGGCTTGGAAGAGGCCTTTGAAAGGAAGCTCTCCAAGTACGCAGGACTGGTCAGCAACAGTCAGCAGGCTGGATGGAGAGCGAGGTGTCTCCCAGTGGAGGTTGGTTGTAGGGGATTCGCAATCCATTCCTTAGCTGGAGCCTTCAGCAATTTGGGCATTGAGGGAGAGAGGAAGAGGAGAGCCATCCGCAGTACCACTGATGCGGCAGAGAGGGCCTTAAGACGGCTGTGGCTCAAAAGAGGGGAGCCATGGAGTCATAAGTAGCTAGCCATCTGGGCACAAGCTGGGGTCTGATCAGCCCCAGCTGGGTCACCTGGAGGAGGTTGTATGATGTTGAAAGACCCGAAACACCCGATGATTCCAGGGACATCACTGAAGATGTGTCCAGAAGCACCAATAGATATATGTACACAGCAGAAGGACTTAGACAGATCAGGAGAATGGGCAAGAAAGTAGCAAATAAAATACAATGTTGGAAAATGCACGGTCATGCACTTTGGTAGTAGAAATAAATGCGCAGATTTTTTTCTAAACAGGGAGAAGATCCAAAAATCTGAGATGCAAAGGGACTTGGGAGTCCTTGAGCAGAACACCCTAAAGGTTAATTTGAAGGTAGAGTCAGTGATGAGGAAGGCAAATGCAATGTTAACATTCATTTCAAGAGGTCTAGAATACAAGAGCAGCAATGTGATTCTAAGGCTTTATAAGGCACTGGTGAGGCCTCACCCTGAGTATTGTGAACAGTTTTGAGCTCCTCATCTAAGAAGGGATTTGCCGGCATTGAATAGGGTTTGGAGGAGGTTCACAAGGATGATTCTGAGAATTAAAGGGTTATCATATGAGGAACGTTTGATAGGTCTGTGTCTGTACTTGCTAGAATTTAGAAGGATGAGGGTAGATCTCAATGAAACCTTTTGAATGTTGAAAGGCCTAGAGAGAGTTGATGTAGAAAGGATGTTTCCCATGGTGGGGGAGTGTAGGACAGGAGGGCACCACCTTGGGATAGAGGGATGTCCATTTAAAACAGAGATGCGGAGAAATTTCTTTAGCCAGAGGGTGGTGAATTTATGGAATTTATTACCACAGGCAGCTGTGGAGGCCAGGTCATTGGGTGTATTTAAGGCAGAGATTAATAGGTTCTTAATTGGACAAGGCATCAAAGGTTATGGGGAGGCCGGGGAGTGGGGCTGAGGAGGGAAAAAAGGATTAGTCGTGATTGAATGGAGGAGCAGACTCAAGGGGCCAGATAGCCTAATTCTGCTGTTATGTCTTATGGTCTTGGCTGGGATGACGAACCAGATGTTGGACTGGCAAATCAGTGTAAACGGAGAGTTGTTGGCAAGTTCCGGAGTCGGAGTTCCATGCCGGTAGGAAGGACGAGATCCGATGACCCCCTGGCTTCGCAAATTGGTGAGACTGGAGTTTGAGGCCTAGTGTTCAGCGTCCTGCCATCGACAAATCCAGAGTTCAAGGCCTGGAGTTCAGTCATTGGCAGGTCTTAGGGCCAATGCCGACTGTCGAGGCTCAAGGGTTGAATTGGAAGTCAGGAAATTGAGGCTCGTTGTCTGGAGTCCCCGGTTTGTGAATCTCTGTGTGTCTACTGGGATAGTTGAAGGCCCAATGTCTGTGTATCCAAATCCAAATCCCCTGAAGGCTGGTGGCCAAAGACGACGGCCTGTCTTGGAGTTAGAGAACTGTGCATGTGCAGCAAGAAAGGGGGCTTGTTTTCTGTTGTTGTTTTGTTGCTTGTTGTGTTCTGTGTTGTTCTGCTGAGCACCGTGGGCATGTTATGTTGAATGTGTAGCAACACTTATGGGTTGCCCCAAGCACATTCTTGAGTGTGTTGGTTGGTAATGCAAATAGTGCATTTCACTGAATGTTTTGATGTAAATAAACTCGAATCCTCAAAGTTCAAAGTAAATTTATTCTCAAAGTTTGTATATGCCACTATATACAACCCTGAGACCCATTTTCTTGCAGGCATTCACAGTTCAACAAAGAAATACAATAGAAGCTTGAATCTTGGATGGCAACCCTGTGGTGGACTGAACAGAGCAGTTGTCATACCAGGACCAGGAGAGTGGGTAAATGTACTTGGGGTAAGTTGGATCATCTGTGGTCTTGTTAAATAGTGAAGTATGCTTAAGGGACCAAATAACATACACCAGCCTTTCCTAGCCGTGTGCGTGAAATGTATCAATATTTCCTAGGTTCAGAACACTCTGAAATGTATTGTCCAGTAAATGTTGCAATATTTAAATAAACACACAGGGGGTTTCCGGTGATGTCATCGTCCAGAATGGCAGCCTAAAATAATAGCTCCTCTGGAAAAACACTTATTTTGCCCCGTTAATCCGCCAAATACAAGATCTTTTGAAAATATCTGAACTGGTAAGGGGGGCAAGAATGAGGAAAAGGAATGGAGATTTTAAAAAAGCATTACTGTGGAGCCTATGGACGAGAGGGGAGCAACGAGCGGCTCTCCTACCCGAGCGCGTGGTGGTGAGGCTGACGCAGGGCTTTGTTCAGGCGAAGCGGCAAATGTAACAAATATTCTGGAAGAGATATGGGGATTCCAAAAAGACATAAAACAGCAACGAAGTGATATCAAGTCAGAGCTCGCCAACGTCAAATACTGGTGGCAGTGACACGAATTGAAAAGGTGGAAGATCGTGTTCAAAATGTGGAACGGATGCTAAGTAAGATGATAAAAGTGTTAAATCAACAAGAAAGTAAACTGCTTGACCAGGAGGGAAGATCACAACGGAAGAAAATCAGGTTATATAATGTTCCCAACGGAGCAGAGGGGTTGTCTATGGAGGAGTCTGTAGAAAAGTTGCTGCAGGACGTGCTGGAGATTCCCTCGACTACAGAACTTGAAATTGAGAGAGCACACCGGGCGCTCGTCCTGAAGCCTTCTGCAGACAGGGAAGATAAGACATGTTCAATAGTAATCAGATTGCTTTGGTACAATTCCAAAGCAGAGATTCTGCGCAAGGACTGGGGAAAGAAGCAGGTATTTTTGAACGGGAAATTAATATATTTCAATCAAGATTACCCCCCAGTGGTCCTGCAGAAACGTAAGGAATATTCTGAAGCGAAGTGAATATTAAAGCAAGGAAAGATTAGATTCTGGACTCCGTGCCCTGCTAAACTGCGAGTGTTTTATGAAGACGGGATGCAGCTGTATCAGACAGTGGAAGAGGTGACTGCAGACATGAAGGACAGAGGGTTGCCCATCAGCGTGATCAAACCGAAGGAAAGCCTGGCTGAGCAGCTATCCTGCTCTGCTTGGGAAATAGTGAGAGAATTGAGAAAGCAGGGGACAGGAGGAGGGCGAGAGAAGAATATTAGGAAGAGACTGTGAGTTTTCTGAAGGCAGCTCTCAGCCCCTCCAGAAGAGCCATAAGGTCTGGCTAATTTCAAAACTGTTGATAACCTAAACAGAAGCAAATATAGACGGTGCTATACTTATCTCAAGAAATATATATTACAATCTGGATTTTATAGTATGCAATTATTTTATTTTTATATTCATTCATTGACTTCTTTTTCCCTATCTAAATGAGAATATATACATGGGAGGAATACACAGGGAAATCTTTTTTGTGTAATGGACATAGATTTTTTCACTTACTTTTATGGGTACTGCAGTGGGGGCCCTCAACTCACAGGTAGGAGAGGATATACCCCACGGCCAGACGTTTCCTCTAGCTCAACCCAGAGTAATCTACTAGAGACCTCGGCCTTGGAATTACACCTTTGTTGCCTTTTTTTAATTCACGTTTCTTGGTTCTTATTTGTTCAGGGAGTAGATCAATTAAGTTTTATTCTGCTAATTTCAATGATATACTGACAGATAAATACACATGGCTAAGGACAAAGTAAAATTCATTTCTTTCAATGTCATTGGGCTGTTAAATCCAATCAAACGCGGTAAAATGCTATCAAAAATGAAGAAAGAACAAGCCCATGTAGTATATTTACAGGAAACTCACTTAAGTGATAATGAGCATGAAAAACTAAAGAGAATGGGCTTCACTAATTTGTTTTTCTCCTCGTATAAATTAGGACATAGGAGAGGAAGCTAAATTTTGAAAAAGTATTTGAAATGGGAGATAAGGAGGGCAGATATATTCTGGTAAGGGGGATTATAGATGGAAATCCAGTTACTTTATTGAATATATACGCACCCCCAGGAAGTGATATTAGTTTCTTTCAGAAAATTACTAATATTATGGTAATGGAAACAGAAGGTCTCTTGATATGTGGGGGAGACTTAAATTTACAATTACAAGCAAAGTTAGACTCTTCCAATAGAAAAACCTATGAAACAAAGTCTTTACATAAGAAAGTTAACACACTTTTTGAAGATGTTGGTCTAATTGATATATGGAGGGATCTTTTCCCTGACAGAAAGGATTACACTCATTATTCTGCCCCCCATTCTGTATATATAAGAACAGTCTATTTCATAACTTTTGGAAAAGACAAAGACAAAATGAACACCTGTGGAATTGTGACAATAGATGGAAGTGACCATGCACCTATATATCTATCTATATATTACACTTCCTCCCTCACCACCATTCAGGACCCCAGACAGTCCTTCCAGGTGAGGCGACACTTCGCCTGTGAGTCTGCTGCTGTGATATACTGTCTCCGGTGCTCCTGGTGTGGCCTTCTATATATCGGCGAGACCCTACGCAGACTGGGAGACCGTTTTGCTGAACACCTACGCTCTGTCCACCAGAGGAGGCAGGATCTTCCAGTGGCCACACATTTTAATTCCACATCCCATTCCCATTCTGATATGTCTATTCACTGCCTCCTCTACTGTAAAGATGAAGCCACACTCAGGTTGGAGGAACAACACCTTATATTCCGTCTGGGTAGCCTCCAACCTGATGGCATGAACATTGATTTCTCTAACTTCCGTTAATGCCCCTCCTCCCCTTCTTACCCCATCCCTAATTTATTATTTATATATATATATATATATATATATCTATATCCCTCTCTTTCCCTCTCATAATAACTCCTTGCCTGTTCTCCATCTTCCTCAGGTGCTCCCCTCCCCCCTTCTTTCTTCCAAAGCCTTCCGTTCCATGATACTCCCCCTTCTCCAGTCTTGTATCCCTTTTGCCAATCAACTTCCCAGCTCTTGGCTTCATCCCTCCCCCTCCTGTCTTCTCCTATCATTTCCGGTCTCCCCCTCTCCCTTTCAAATCTCTTACTGTCACCTTTTTCCATTAGTCCTGACGAAGGGTCTCGACCCGAAACATCGACTGTACTTCTTCCTATAGAGGCTGCCTGGCCTGCTGCGTTCCACCAACATTTTGTGTGTGTTGCTTATATATTTATCTGTTGGTTTTGACCTACAACCAAAGAATACTAGTTGGAAACTAAATTCAAGTCTACTCACTGATCCCTATTTTAAGGAACAAATTAAAAAAGAAATTGGACTTTACTTAGAATTCACTGATAATGGAGAGGTTTCACCTCCCATTCTATGGGATACTCTGAAGGCTGTCTTAAGAGGGAAAATTATAGCGATATCTTCATATTAAAAAAAAGGAATAAAACATTAGAGGAATTACAAAATAAGCTGAAGGAACTAGAAAAAAAACACAAATTGATGCACAGGATACGTTAGAGGAAATTTTAAAAATTAGGAATGAAATTAATAGTTTGGCTACACAAGAAATCAGGAAAAATTTAATGTTTCTGAAACAGAGACACTATGAAAGCAGATCTAAGTCTATGAAAATACTGGCATGGAAACTGAAAAAATAGATAGCAGAAAGTACAATTCATAGAGATAGGGATCCAAGAACAGAAGTGATAAAAAATAAGCTAAGTGAAATTCAAGAAGTTTTTGAAGTGTTTTATAAAACTCTATATTCCAACGTTCCAGGGGGAAGCATAACCCAAATTGACACCTTTCTGAATTCTCTAGAGTTACCCACTTTAAGCAAAGAACAAAACAGAGCGATGACTGCTGACATAACTGAAGTTGAACTAAAAACTGCAATTAGTAGGCTTAAATTAAACAACTCACCAGGATCAGATGGATATATGGCAGAGTGGTATAAAGAATTTAAAAATGAGTTAATTCCTGTTTTACTCCCCACACTGAACTGGGCTCTAAAAAAGACACAAATGCCACCCAGCTGGAAGGAGGCGATAATCTCAGCTATACCGAAAGAAGGCAAGGATAAAATGGAATGTGGGTCATTTAGACCAATATCTGTTCTGAATGTGGATTATAGAATATTTACCTCCATCATGGCCAAACGATTAGAAGCGTTTCTACCCATACTGATACATAATGATCAGACAGGTTTTATACAACAACGCCAAACACAAGACAATATACGCAGGACACTTCACATTATGAATCATATACAAAAAAAAAATAAAATTGAAGCAATAGTGATAAGTGTGGACGCTGGAAAAGCATTTGATTCAGTTAATTGGAATTTCCTTTACAGAGTTTTACATAGACTTGGTTTCCATGACACAATTATTAAAACTATACAGGCACTATATGACAACCCTACTGCTAGGATTAAAATCAGTGGATATTTATCAAATAGTTTTACCCTCCAAAGGGGCATGAGACAGGGTTGTGCATAGTCACCGCTACTCTTCGCATTATATCTGGAACCATTAGCTCAATACATCAGACAAAATGAAGATATCAGGGGAATTACTATTAAAGGGACAGAGCATAAGTTGGCCTGTTACGTGGATCACATTTTGATCTATCTAGGGCAACTAACATACTCTTTACCTAAATTGATGCAATCCTTTGAACAATATGGCCAATTATCAGCATACAAGATTAACATAGATAAAACCCAACTACTTTCATATAACGATAGCCCACCAAGAGAAATTGAAACTAGATATCCCTGGGCATGGCAAACAGAGTCTTCCAAATATTTGGGCATCATTATGCCAAAAGATTTGGCAAAATTATCGGAATGCAATTATTCGCCTATATATAAAAAAATAAGGAAGATATAGCAAGATGGAACCTAATTCCATTTTTTAGTCTCAGTTCAAGGATCAAGGCATCCGTTAGTCTTGCGAGACCATGGATCTGCGCCTGGAAAGTCTTCACTCTCCAGGGCGCAGGCCTGTGCAAGGTTGTATGGAAGACCAGCAGTTGCCCATGCTGCAAGTTTCCCCTCCATGACACCAATGTTGTCCAAGGGAAGGGCATTAGGACCCATACAGCTTGGCACCAGTGTCATCGCAGAGCAATGTGTGATTAAGTGCCTTGCTCAAGGACACAACGCATGTTGCCTCGGCTAGGGCTCGAACTCACAACCTTCAGGTTGCTAGTTCAATGCCTTAACCACTTGGCCACGTGCCAATGATTGAATCCATTAAAATGAATATACTGCCCAGATTATTATATCTCTTTCAGACCCTACCAATAGAGATGAACCAAAATCAATTCAATGAATGGAACAAAATGTTATCTAGATATATATGGCAAGGTAAAAGGCCTAGAGTTCATCTCAAAACTTTGCAATTAGCCAAGGAAAAGGGGGGATGGGGTCTACCTTCTCTTAGAGATTACTATTTTGCAACACAGTTGAGAGCTGTGATATGCTGGTGCAACCCATCATATGACGTTCAATGGAAAAACATTGAGGAGAGGATACTTTCCATCCCCATACAGGCAATTTTGGCTGATAACAACGTACAAAGTTACATAAATACTATTGATAACCCATGGGTGAAATGGACTCTTAAAATATGGAAAACTATTACAGAAGAATATAAACTAGAGGGAGATATTGCAATTCTTAAATGGTGTGCAATGACTCAGATTTTATGCCGAATAAACTGGATGCTAGATTTAAGGACTGGACAGCTAAAGGAATAACAGTTCTTTGCAATATAATGAAAGAAGGAACACTGTTCAGTTTTGAAATGCTCAAAGAGAAACACTTATTATAAAAAGAAGACTTTTATTGATATTTACAGATGCGACATTATGTTAATAGGACGGTTAAAAATGTAACCAAGGCAAGTACATGTTTGATAGAGCTATTTAGAAAAGCATATAATTCAGATAACGGTAGTAGAATCATTTCAAGTGTGTATAAGGGTTTGTCAAATCTTAAAACACATTCAACTTCATACATTAAAACAAAATAGAAGGAAGGAGGGATAATAATATCTGAGGAAGAATGGACAATAATATGGAGGTATCAATGGAAGTGTACCAGTTCACAGAAATGGAGGGAGTTCGGATGGAAAAACTTGATAAGATATTTTATTATACCCTCCAAGAAATCCCATTATGATAGTAACCTTCCTGTGTGCTGGAGAAATTGTGGAAATCAAAATGCAAACCATTATCACATTTTCTGGGAATGCCCAGTTATCAAAGACTATTGGAGGGGGATACACAATGCCCTACAAGACATCCTTAAATGTGAAATACCCTTAGAAAGTAAGACCATATATTTTGGATATATACCTCAAGAATGGTTGGAAAGAGATAAATATTTAATGAATATACTGCTGGTGGCTGGTAAAAAGACTCTTACCAGGAAATGGTTATCACAGGAGAGCCCCACTTTAAACGCATGGATGGAAATTACAATGGACATTTACAAAATGGAGACGATAACAGCATCATAAGTTGGAACAATTTGATTCATACTGGGAAAAATGGTTTAACTACATAACACCTCATAGGCCTGATTTTATTTTCACAAATCAATGAATATATTGTAAAAAAAAATCACTCCCTACCTGTACATAGTTTTCTCCTTTTGCTTGTTCTTTCTTTCCTCTCCTTTCTATAAGTGTATAACTCAGATAAATATTATGTGGAGATTTGTGGCAAATATTACTATATGATATATATGTACAGTATCTGAAATACATCTTATGGAAATGTTTGTTTGATGATGAACTTCAATAAAAAATAAATTACAAAAAACAACACACAGGTGCCAACATTCACTGGTTCAACCACAGAACAGATATTTTAAAAATCTTGAAGCATGTCAGAGTGTGGATGGAATGATGGGGCTTGTTGGAAAATGCCAAAATGGTAAGATGGTGCTATTAAGTAGTGACTCTTTCCATGCAGCTCTGGTGGGGTTCATCAAATATTCCTGTTTAGGATTACGACAGCTGAAATCCATGGTCACAGTTATAGGTACATTTCAAGATGTTTAAAAAATTTATTGACACTGAAAATCAACAAACCTCAGACGGCAGACTTGGGTCACAAGTGCAGTTCCCCTTTGAGAAAACGGAAGTGGGGACGGTATGCTGGTCTACAAGTTTGATTGAAACACAGAGGTCTTAGACTTTATTCTTATCAATTCTGACCGCAAAGTAAGATTGCTGTACCAGGAGGACATCAGGGTCTGCTATGTACTCTGCTTTACAGAAACGTGGCTCACATTTGCAATTTTGGACACGGCTCTGCAGCTTGATGACTTCACCATTATCAGCCAAAGACAGGACAGATCGTTCTTTTAAAGGTATAAGAGGTGGAGTATGCTTTATGATTAACTTATTGTGGTGCACAGATGAGGTGGTTCTGTTTTAGTCCTGCTTACCTGACTTGGAACATTTAGTGGTCAAATGTTGTCCAGTTTATCTGCCAAGGGAGTTTTCTGCCATTAACTCGGTAGTGGAGCACATTCTACCTTAGGCCAACATCAAGCAGGCTCAGGAGGAACTAAGCAACAAAATCAGCAGGCATGAAACTGCGCACCCTGATGCCTTCCCTATCATTGCGGGAGATTTCAAGCAGTCCAGCTTGAAGAAGCCTCTGACTAACTATCACCAACATATCACCCGTGGAACCAGAGGAACCAACACATGTGACAGTAGTTATATAACCATCAAGAACTCTTACCATGCCATCCCACACCCATACTTTGGAAAGTCTGATCATCTGGCTGTACTACTCCCAGCGTATAGGCAGAGACTAAAAACTGATGAGAGCCAAGAAAGTATGGTCAAAGGAGGCACTGAGGTGCTTACAGGACTGCTTTGAGTCAGCGGACTGGACAATATTCAGAGATTCATCTTCGAGTCTGAATGAATACGCCACAGTTGTCACCGACTTCATCAAGACTTGTGTGTGCCTTTGAGAACATAACCAGACATACCCAAATCAAAAGCTGTAAATGAGCCAGGAGATTGGTTGTCTGCTGAGGGCTAGATCTTACTTGGTGAGGGACGGTACAGGTGGAGGCATGATCAGGTCCTGAAGACCATCGCTGAAGCCATCAGAGCAGGAGTTGAGTGGGCGAAGCGGTCCTGACCCTCCAAGCAGACCATTGCCTTTGTCAGAGCCGGGGAGCAGCCAATACCTGCCAAAAGAACATCTACAGGCATCCTGACCTCTGCAAGGGACTGGCAGCTGTTAGTGGACCTTAAACGGCAGCTGAAGTTCCCCAACCATATCGCAGCCACCACCCTGTGACCAGACATTGTCCTATTGTCTGAGTCTACTAAGCAAGTGGTGCTGCTGGAGCTGACAGTCCCATGGGAAGATAGCTTGGAGGAGGCCTTTGAAAGGAAGCTCTCCAAGTATGCAGGACTGGTCAGCAACTGTCAGCAGGCTGGATGGAGAGCGAGGTGTCTCCCAGTGGAGGTTTGTTGTAGGGGATTCGCAGCCCGTTCCTTAGTTAGTGCCTTCAGCAATTTGGGCATCGAGGGAGAGAGGAAGAGGAGAGCCATCAGCAGTACCACCGATGCGGCAGAGAGGGCCTCAAGATGGCTGTGGCGCAAAAGAGGGGAGCCATGGAGTCATAAGTAGCTAGCCATCTGGACACAAGCTGGGGTCTGATCAGCCCCGGCTGGGTCACCTGGAGGAGGCTGTATGATGTTGAAAGACCCAAAACACCCGATGATTCCAGGAACATCACTGAAGATGTGTCCGGAAGCATCAGTAGATGTATGTACACAGTAGTCTGCTGAGGGCTAGATCTGTGGCATTCAAGACTGGTGATCCAGAACTATACAAAAAGTCCAAGTAAGATGGTTAGTCGGCTATTTTGAGAGTGAAAAAACAATTCACATTGAAGTTTAAAAAGTTCAAAATTCAAAGTAAATTTATTATCAAAGTACATAAATGTCACCATTTCCAACCCTGAGATTCATTTTCTTGTGGGCATACTCAATAAATCCATGTTAGAATAATAACCAGAACAGAATCAATGCAAGACTGCACCAACTTTGGCATTCAACCAGTGTGCAAAAGATAACAAACTGCAAATAAAGAAGAAAGATATAATAACTAACTAACTAACTAACTAATGAACTAACTAACTAACAAATTTTGAGAACATGAGAAGAAGCGTCCTTAGAAGTAAGTCCACAGGTTGTGGTAACAGTTCAATGATGGGGCAAGTGAAGTTTTTCCTTTGGTTCAAAGCCTGATGGATGATGGATCCTGAATCTGGTGGTGTAAGTCCTGAGGCCCGATGGCAGCAGCGAGAAGCGAGCATGACCTGGGTGGTGGGGGTGCTTTCCTGCAACAACGTTTTGTGTAGATGTGCTCAGTTGTGGGGAGGGATTGACCCATGATGGACTGGGTCGTATCCACTACTTTTTGTAGGATTTTCCATCCAAGGGCATTGGTGTTTCCATACCAGGCTGCAATGCAGCCAGTCAATATATTCTCCACTACACATAAAAGAAGTTAGTCAAAGTTTTCGATGTCATGTTAAATTTGGGTTACGTTTAGATAGGTACATGGATGGCAGACTATGGTCCTGGTGCATGTCGATGTGAATAGGCATTTTAAATGGTTTGCAACAGACTAGATAGGCTGAAGGGCCTGTTTCTGTGCTGTGCTTTTCTATGGCTCTCTAATTCTATGCTGAATCTTCGTAAGCTCCTAAGGAAGTAGAGGCACTGCATGTTTTCTTTGTAATTGCCCTTACATGCTGGGCCCAGGCCAGGTCCTTCAAAATGATAACATCAAGGAATTTAAAGTTCCTGATCCTCTCCACCTCTGATCCTCCAATGAGAACTGGAACATGGATCTCTGGAGTCAATAATCAGCTCCTTGGTCTTGCTGACATTAAGTAAGAGGTTGTTGTTATGACACCACTTAGCCAGATTTTCAATCTCCTTCCTATATGCTGATTCGTCACCACCATTGATTCATTCTACGACAGTGGTGTCGTCAGCACACTTGAATATGGCATTGGAGCTGTCCTTACCAACACAGTCATAAGTGTGAAGCGAGTAGAGCAAGAGGCTAAGCACACAGCCTTGTGGGACACCTGTGCTGATGGAGCTTGTGGAGGAGATTTTATCATCAATCCGGACTGACTGCAAGTGAGGAAATCCAGAATCCAATTGCACAAGGAGGCATTGAGGCCAAGGTCTTGAAACTTATTGATTAGTAAGTTATTGGGAGTATTATAGTCTTCAAAGCTGAGCTGCAGTTGATAAAGAGCATCCTGATGCATATCATCTTTGCTGCCCACATGTTCCAAGGTTGAGTGAAGAGCCAATGAAATGGTATCTGCTGTGGACTTGTTGCTCCAGTAGGCAAATTGGAGTGGATACAAATCACTCAGGCAGGAGTTGATATGTTTCATCATCAACCTCTCAAAACACTTCATCACTGTGGGTGTAAGTGTGACTGGACGATAGTCACTGAGGCAGGTTACCATGTTCTTCTTAGCCACTGGTATAAATGAAGACTGCTTGAAGCAGGTGGGTGCCTCAGACGGCTGAAGCAAGGGATTAATGATCTCAATGAACACTCCAGCCAGTTGATCAGCGCAGGTCTTTAATACCTGGCCAAGTACCCCGTCTGGGCCGGATGCTTTCCATGGGTTCACCCTCCTGAAGGCTGCTCACACGTCTGCCTCAGAGACTGAAATCACAGGGTCAATGGGGGCTGTGAGAGTTTGTGAAGGTTCCTCCATATTTTGATGGTAAAAGCGAGCATAGAAGGCATTGAGCTCATCTGGAAGCAAAACCCTGTTTGTTGCCTATGTTGCTTGGTTTAACTTCATAAGAGGTGATAGTGTTCAAGCCCTGCCACAACTGTCGAGCATCCGTCATTGATTCAAGTTTAGTCTGGAATTGCCACGGCCTGTAAGATCGCTTTCCAGAGATTGTATCTGGACCTTCTGTAACTTCCTTGGCCACCAGACTTGAATGCCTCTGATCTGGCCCTCAGCAGATTGTGAATCTCATTGTTCATCCAGGGTTTCTGGTTGGGGAAGACTCTGAATGCTTTTATGGGGACACACTTGTCTACAACTGTTTTTTAATAAAGTCTGTGACAACCATGGTGCACTCATTCTGGCAGGGTTTGCAGGCCATTACTTCCTACAAAGCGAAACCTAACATCATGAATGGCTGTGATGCTTCACTTCCAGATGAGCTCAGCACCTTTGATGCACGCTTTGAAAGGGAGAATCAAACTACATCTATCCAAATCCCTGCAGCATCTTGTGACCTTGTGATCTCTGTCTTGGAGGCTGACTTTAGAATATCTTTCATGAGAATGAACCCTCACAAGGCATCAGGCCCTGATGGTGTATCTGGTAGATGACTGAAAACCTGTGCCAACCAACTGGCAGGAGTGGTCAAGGACATATCCAATCTCTCATTGTTGCAGTCAGAGGTTCCCACCTGCTTCAAAAGGACGACAATCACACCACTGCTCAAGAAGAGCAAGATGAGCTGCCTTAATGACTATCGCCCAGTTGCACTCACATCTACTGTGAAGTGCTTTAAGAGGTTAGTCATGGCTAGAATCAGCTCCTGCCTAAACAAAGGACTGAAGTCATTGTAATTTGCCTATTGCCACAATAGATCCATGGCGGACGCAACCTCATGGGCTTTCCACTTGGCCTTGGATTACTGGGACAATAGTAATACCTACATCAGGCTGCTGTAAATTGATTACAGCTCAGCATTCAACACAATCATACTCTTAATACTAATCAACAAGATCCTGGGCCTCTGTACCTCTGCAACTGGATCCTTGACTTCTTCATCAGGAAATCAGTCTGTGCAAATTGGAAATAGCATCTCCTCCTCACTGACAATCAACACTGGTGCACTTAATGATGTGTGCTTAGCCCACTGCTCTACTCTCTCTACACCCACAACTGTGTGGCTAGGCACAACTCAAGTGCCATCTATAAATTTGCCAATGACACAACTATTGTTGGCAGAATTTCAGATGGTGACAAGAAGGAGTACAAGAGTGAGATAGATCAGCTGATTGAGTGGTGTCACAGCGACAACCTTGCACTCAACATCAGTAAGACCAAGGAATTGATTGTGCGCTTGAGGAAGGGGGAGTCGAGGGAAGACACATCAGTTCCTCAAGAGATCAGCAGTGGAAAGAGTGAGCAATTTCAAGCTCCTGGGTGTCAAAGTCTCTGAAGATATATCCAGGGCCCAACATATTGATGCAATTACAAAGAGGACATGACGGCGGCTGCATTTCAGTAGGAGTTTGAGGAGAATTGGTGTGTCACCAAAGACCCCCACATTTCTATAGGTGTGCCATCTAGTATGGAGGGACCACTGTACAGGATTGGAAAAAGCTGCAGAAAATTGTTAACTCAGCCAGATTCATCATGGGCACTAGCCTCCCCAGCATCTTTAAAAGGCGATGCCTCAAAAAGGCAGCATCCATCATTAAGAACCCCATCACATAGGACATGCCCTCTTCTCATTGCTACCATCAAGGAGGAGGTACAGAAGCCCAAAGACACACACTCAATCTTTCAGGAACAGCTTCTTCCCCTCCGCCATCAGATTTCTGAATAGACAATGAACACATGAACAAGACCTCAATATTTTTCCTCTTTTTTCACTACCTATTTAATTTAATCATATACAGTATATATACTTCTTGTAATTTGTAGCTTTTCTTATGTATTGCAATGCCACAAAACAACAAATTTCATGGCATATGCCAGTGGTATAAAACATGATTCTGATTCTGAAATGAATGTTCAACATTATGTAGATTTACAAGTGTTATGACCAAGGAATATTTTTCAAAAACTTACATTTTAGTAACACTGGCAGATATCCCATACCTCACTACCAGCCAATGAAATACTCTTGAAGGGAAGTTCACCTTGACCACTTTGCAATGGACATAGTTTTTCTTAGATAGAACATTACAGCATGATATTTGGCCCATGATGTTGTGACAACCTTTTAACTTACTCTAAGATCAACCTAACCTTTCCCTCTAACATAGACTCCCCCATTTCTCTATCATCCTATTATTTTGTTCAAACATTTGTTGTTTTGTGGCAGCAGTACTTTGCAATACATAGTAATAAAAACTATAAATTACAATAAGAAATATATAAAAATGTAAATTAAATAAATGTGCAAAATGAGTGCAAAAATACTGAGGAAATGTCCATGAGTTAATTGTCCATTCAGAAGTCTCATAGTTGAGGGAAGAAGTTCTTCCAAAGCATGGGTACTGGGGAGGCCAGTGCCCATGATGGAACTAGCTGTTTACAACTTCTTGCAGCTTTTTCTGATCCCGTGCAATGACCCCTCCATATCTGACAGTGATGCAATCAGTTAGAATGCTCTCCAAGGTACCGTATTTCTTGTATAATTTTGTATAATTTCTGTTTAATGTTTGTTTTTCTAGTGAATGCTGTTTATCTCATGTTCTGTGCCTGTGATGCTGCGGCAAGTAAGTTTATCAATGCACCTGTGCATACAAGTAGTTGTGCAGATGACAATGAACTTAACTTCGACTTTGAGTTGTTGTGGTAATGTAGCACAGTAAACTCCCACATATAGAAGTGTGATGTTGATTGGCCAATAGATCTTGGCTGGGACACTAGAAATAATCCACACTGTCTTACTTTTCATTGCAATAATACCATGGGAATTTTACATCAGACTGAGTGGACAAACACATTTACACAAGGGATTCTGCAGATGCTCAAAATCCAGAGCAACACAAAAAAATTGCTGGCAGAACTCAGCATGTCACACAGCATCTATGGAATGGAATAAACAGTTGATGTTTTGGACCGAGACCCTTCATCAGGGCAAGCTCATTGTATATCTTCATCTGAAACACACCTCTAATGAAGTTCTCCCTCAAGAGGAGAGCCAGCCTGGAACATTTTTAGAGAGGGCTTTTTCTTTGGAGTGAAGGAGGATGCGAGGTGATATGGTTGTATAAGATGACAAGAGGCATAGATCATGGATTGCAGAGACTTTTTTCCCAGAGCAGAAATGGCTAATATGAGGGGGCATAATTTTAAGGTGGTTGGACTAAAGTATAGGAGGGATGCTTTTTATACAGAGAGTGAGGGTGCATGGAATGTGCTGCCAGGCATGGTGGTAGAGCAGAAACATTATGTACTTGGAAGAGACTCTTTGGCACTTGGACGATAGAAAAATGGAGGCCTATGTGCGAGGGAAGGGTTAGAATGATCTTGGATTAGATTAAAGATCTGGCATGACATTGTGGGCTGTAGGGGCTGTACTGTGCTGTAGTGTTTTGTGTTCTGTGTTGTAAGGTTATGGCTGTACACTTTCATTTTAAAAATAAACTTCATATTTACAAGAATACAAAGCAATCAGTACATTATTAATATCCATTGTATCATCAATTCGCACGTCTGTCTGTAATGAGTTTGTGCATTCTCCCCGTGACCGCGTGGGTTTCTTCGAGGTACTCTGTTTCCTCTCACAGTCCAAAGGCATACCAGTTGGTAGGTTAATTGGTCAATGTAATTTTCCCATGATTAGGCTAGGGTTAAGTTGAGGGTGGTTGGATGGCTCGGTTTGAAGCCACCCTTTATTTGAATGAATAAATAAAATTCCATACATTCATAATGTCATTAAGTCAATACATTCTATTTACAAAGTACCGATGCCACTCATGTGGCCCCTTTGAATAATACAGAGTCTTATTGATTTTTTCTTACAGGTTGAATGTTCAGCACAACATTGTAAGCTGATGGACCTGTACTGTGCTATAATGTTCTATGTTTTAAGATTTCAGAGAGAAGCCTATGTCCTTCTACTTCAGAAGAGTGGTGACTAAGCCATAATTGATGAAAGGATCACATCTTCAGCAGAAGGTGTACCTTGTTCATAAATTGAGTCTCTGTTCTTGCATTGAATCTCTCCCTTCATCCTCCTGT
Source organism: Mobula hypostoma (assembly GCF_963921235.1). Classification (NCBI taxonomy): domain Eukaryota; kingdom Metazoa; phylum Chordata; class Chondrichthyes; order Myliobatiformes; family Myliobatidae; genus Mobula; species Mobula hypostoma. The sequence goes on along the minus strand of NC_086128.1, from coordinate 57,082,119 downwards.
ATTGCCTTTAGGAGCAGGAGGTCGGTCCGAGCTGTTGGGGTAGAAATTCAAGTCAGTTGCAGTAAAGTTTGGAAACAGAATAAATGGAATAGAATCATGGACATTTAAGGGTAGAAGATGTTCACTTAGACCATCATTTCCATAACAGCCAAAAATATCTCCCATTGAACACTTCTAGGGGAGGTATTGCCCCAAGAAGATGGTACCTATCATCAAGGATTCCCAACATTCCGGTCATGTACTCTTCTTGGGATGTAGAGAAGCCTGAAGTCCCACACCATCAACTTTAGGAACAGCTCTGTTCTTAGAACCAACCATCAGGTTCTTGAACCACCCTGTACAATCCTAATCCTACCTCAGCATTGGAACAATAGGGACCACTATTTGCATGACTATGGGCTGTCATGCTGCTGCAAACAAGATTTTCATTGTACCTGTACCTCACCATTCTTCTTCACATGACAATAAACGTGAAATACATTAAAATGGGATATAGGTCAATCCCATGCCCCACTCCTTGGTCTGTACCTCACTGAGTTGCAACTTTTCATGGGTTCATCCATCCAGGGGTTGCACAGTGGTGCATCTGGTAGAGTTGCTGTCTCACTAGGGACTTCGGTTCAATAGCCCTTGGGTATTGACTGTGTGGAGTTCACATGTTTTCCTTGTCACCAGGCGGGTTTTTCTCCGGGAGCTGCAGTTTCCTCCAAACCCAAACACCATGGGGTGCCACAGTAGTGTAGTGGTTAGTGGGATGCTATTACAGCTCAGAGTAATGGAGTTCAAAGTTCAATTCTGATATCCTTTGTAAGAAAGTTTGTACGGTCCTTCCCACATGTGTGTGGATTTCCTCCCGCAGTACAAATATGCACTGGTTAGTAGGTTAATTGGTCATTGTATATTGTTGCTTGATTAGGCTAGGGTTAAATTGATGGGTTGATGGGTTGAGGACATAACTCAATAAATAAATAAATACCACGCAGGTTGGTAGTTTAATTCATTACTGTAAGTTCCCATATTGTGTAGGTTAGTGATAGTGTCTGTGGCTAGTTGGCATGAATGTTGTGAACCCTCCCACATCTAGTAGGCCATTGTACATTGCCCTTGGTGAATCAGAGTCAGTATCAAAATCAGAATCAGAATCAGGTTGATTATCACTGACTTATGTCATGAAACTTATTGTTTTGTAGCAGCAGTACAGTACAATACATAACAATTATAATAAATTACTTTTATATTAAAGAATAGTGCAAAAAGAGAGCAAAATAGTGAGGTAGTGTTCATGGTTTCATGGAGCATTCAGAAATCTCATGGCAGAGGGGAAGAAGCTGTTCCGAAATCATTGAATGCGTGTCCTCAAGCTCCCATACCCTCTCCTTGATGGTAGTAATAAGAAGAGGGCATGTCCTGATGGTGAGGGTCCTTCATGAAGAATGCTGCCTACTTGAAGATGCCCTCAATGGTGTGAAGGCATGATAGAGCTGGCTGAGTTTATAACCCTCTGCAGTTTTCCCTGATCCTGTGCAGTAGCCCCTCCAGACTAGATAGTGATGCAGCCAGTTAGAATGCTCTTCGCAGTGCATCTGTAGAAATTTGCATGAGTTGTTGGTGACATTCCACATCTCCACAAGATCCTAATAAAATATAGTCACTGCTGTATCTTCTTTGTAATTGCATCAGTATGTGGAGGTAATTGGTAAAGTCTGGGAGGATTTGGCTAGAAATGGAATTAATGTGGCATTAGTGTAGGTGAGTGGTTGCAGCCTAGTACAGACTTACTGGGCCAAAGAGCCCTAATTCTGTCATTGTGGTGAGAGTTTTGCCTCGATCAGTCTAGCAGGAGATGTCCCAAACTCCCCATTGCTTGCTGAATGTTTTGTTTTTGTCCTCATTTTCTCTCTGCACTTTTTGTGGATTACTTTTTATCTGTACCCTGTAGACATTGTCCTCCCTACTCATTGAAGGGACTGAACTGTAAATGTGTTTATTTTCTTTGTATTGTTATATATTCATGACCTATCCAGTCATTCAGTGGTTTAACAATTGTGGATATCCTCTAGGGAGAGACACAAGAAACCGCTGAAGCTGTAATTTACAGCCAAAAAGAAAAGAAAACTGCTGGAGGAACTCAAAGAGTTAGGCAGCATCTAGGGAGGAAAAGGATGTTCAACTTTTTGGGTCAATACCCTATCTCAAGACTGAGAGTCTAAAGGGGGCATAAAATCTCTGCCATGGACAGTCCCAAGCCAGGTTTCAAGAGGAGCCTGAGAGCTGCTAGCAACCCCATCCTGTAAGAACCCACAGCTACAGAAATGCCAACAGAAGCTCCAAAGACCTCATCCATGGGAGAGGAAGGATCTTTGCCTGGATGTATGAAGTTGTGTGGTGAAAGTAGAAGCCATAGGGCCGATTAACCTTCAGGCCAGGGCAGAGGACTCTGGTGAGCTGCTGTCAGTGGCCTCTGACCCAGTAGGGTTGATGGGCTTAGGAAGAAGATAAGGCCAGCACGAAGAGGTGAGGGGTAAGTGTGGGGCAGGAGCTAGCAGGTGAAAGGTACATCTGATTGGCAGATGGAGCCAGCTTGGGGTGGGAGGGGCAGATATCACAGAGGTGGTGAGTGAAACCAGATAGGGAGGAGTGATGGTGGTAGATGGGCACAATGGAGGGAGGGGAGGGAGAATCTCCAATACTTATCGGACAGAAGATACAAAAGCCTGAAAACATGTACCAAGCACAGCTCAAGGCCACGTTCAAACCCACTGTTATGAGACTATTAAATAGTTCCTTCATACAATAAGTTGGACTCTTGACTTCACAAACTAACTCATGATCTTGCATCTTATTCACTTGCGCTTCACTTTATTCTGCATTGCTATTGGTTTACATTGTTTACATCAATGCACTGTGTAATGATTTAATCTGTGTAAACAGTATGCAAGACAAGCTTTGTACTGTATCTTGGTACATGTGACAAAAATAAACCAATCCCAAATCCATTTCCATTTCCAATTCCAGTCTCAGTTTTGGGTGACTCCAGCTTCTCAAAATTGTTGAGACTCAATTGCCCTCTGAATTAGCAATTTAAGGGAAAATGGGGTGGCATAGATAGTTTTTCAGAAAATCCCACATTCCTTGAATGAATATAACCATTCAAATTATATCTTAACAATGAAAGATATTTTGATAGGCAAGACTGAGTAGGTAGAATGGGTTGACATGGACTTGATGTGATGAAGAATCTATTTTTCATATTGTGCTCCATGTAATCCTATCCTACATCATTATACCATCTGCACCTCACTAATTGTATCAATTCACAAGGTGTTACATGAGACATGTAGTCCCATTGTTGAATACGATCTATTAGTTTAATTGAAATCCAAATAACACCATATGACCACAAGACATAGGGGCAGAAATAGGCCATTCAGGCTACCTCTGCTCTGCCATTCCATCCTGTATGATCTATTATCCCTCTCAACCCCTTTCTGAGTAATCTGTGATGTGCTTACCAATCAAGAAAAGTAAAAAGGGCATGTTGCGATAGTCATGGGGGATTTCAATATGCAGGTAGATGGGAAAATCAGGTTGGTGCTGGATCCCAAAAGAGGGAATTTTTAGAATGCCTATGAGATGGCTTTTTAAAGCACTTGTGGTTGAGCCCACTAGGGGAATGGCAATTCTGGATTGGATGTTGTTCAATGAACCAGATTTGACTAAGGAGCTTAAGGTAAAGGAACCCTTAGGAGACAGTGATCATGATATGATAGAATTCACCCTGCAGTTTGAGAAGGAGAAGTGAAAATCAGATTTATCAGTATTACAGGGCAGTAAAGGGAATTACAGAGGCATGAGAGAGGAGTTGGCCAGAATTGATTGTAAAAGAACACTGGCAGGGATGATGGCAGAGCAGCAATGGCTGGAATTTCTGGAAGCAATTCGGAAGGCACAGGATATATATATATATATCCCAAAGAAGAAGAAGTATTCTAAAGCAAAGATCACACAACCATGGCTAACAAGAGAAGTCAAAGCCAACATAAAAGCCAAAGTGAGGGCATATAATAGAGCAAAAATTAGTGGGAAGTTAGAGGATTAGAACTGTTTTAAAAACCAACAGAAGGCAACTAAAAAAATCGTTAAGAAGGTGAAGATGGAAAACAAAAGTAAGCTAGTCAGAAATATTAAAGAGGATATCAGAAGTTTCTTTGGATACATGAAGTGTAAGAGAGAGGCGAGAGTGGATATCGGACCACTGGAAAACAATGCTGGAGAGGTAGTAATGGGGTCAAGGAAATGGCGAACAAACTGAATAGGTATTTTGCGTCAATCTTCACTGTGGAAGACTCTGGCTGTATTGTTGAAGTTCCAGGTGTCAGGGGTCATGAAGTGTGTGAAGTTAGCATAACCAGAGAGAAGGTTTCTGGAAAACTGAAAGATCTGAAGGCAGATAAGTCACTTGGACCAGATTGTGTACAGCCCAGGATTCTGAAAGAGGTGGCTGAAGAGATCATGGAGGCATTAGTAATGATCTTTCAAGAATCACTAGATTCTGGAATGGTTCTGGAAGACTGGAAAAATGCAAATGTCACCCCACTGTTCAAGAAGGGAGAGAGGGAGAAGAAAGGAAACTGTTGGCCACTTAGTCTGACCTCAGTGATTGGGAAGATGTTGGAGTCAATTGTTAAGGAGCTGGTTTTGGGGTACTTGGAGGCACATGATAAAATAGATCACAGTCAGCATGGTTTCCTTCAGGGGAATTCTTGCCTTACAAATCTGTTGGAAGTCTTTGAAGAAATAACAAGCAGGGTAGACAAAAGGAGAATTTGTTGATGTTGTGTACTTGGATTTTCAGAGGATCTTTGACAAGGTGCCAGACATAAGGCTGCTTAACAAGCTATGAGCCATGGTATTACAAGAAAGATTCTAGCATGCATAAAGTAGTGGTTGATTGGCAGAAGGCAAAGAATGGGTTTTCTGGTTGGCTTCCGGGGACGAGTGGTGTTCCACGGGGATCTGTGTTGGGTCCTATTCTTTTTAGATGTCAATGATTTGGATGATGGAATTGATGGCTTTGTTGAAAAGTTTGCAGATGATATGAAGATAGGTGAAGGGGCAGGTAGTTTTGAGTAAGTAAAAAGGGCACAGTAGGACTTAGACAGATGAGGAGAATGGGCAAAGAAATGGTAAAAGGAATACAGTGTCAGGAGGTGTATGATCATGCACTTTGGTTGAAGATATGAAAAGGTTGGCTGTTATCTAAATGGAGAGAAAATACAAAAAAACTGGGGCACAAGGGGACTTGGGAGTCAGTGTGCAGGATTCCCTAAAGGTTAATTTGTAGGTTGAGTTGCTGGTGAGGAGTTAGCATTCATTTCAAGAGGACTAGAATATAAAAGCATGGATGTAATGTTGGGATTTTATAAAGCACTAGCAAGGATGCACTTGGAGTATTGCGAGCAGTTTTGGGCCACTTATCTTAAAAAGGATGTATTGAAACTGGAGAGGGTTCAAAGGAGGTTCATGAAAATGATTCCAGGATTGAATGGCTTATTATATGAAGAGCGTTTGATGGCTCTAGGCCTGTATTCACTAGAGTTCAGAAGAATGAGGGGTGACCTCATTGAAATTTATTGAATGTTAAAAGTCTTTGATAGAGTGGATGTGGAGGTGATGTTTCCTATGGTGGGAGAGTCTAAGACTAGAGGACACAGCCTCAGAATAGAAGGGTGTCCTTTTAGAATGGAGATGATGAGGAATTTCTTCAGCCAGAGAGCAGTGAATCTGTGGAATTCTTTGCCACAGGCAGTTGTGGAGGCCAAGTCTTTACGTAAGGCGGAGGTTGATAGATTCTTGATTGGTCAGGACATGAAGGGATACAGGGAGAAGGCAGGAGATTGGAGCTGTGATGGAAATTTGATCAGCCATGATGAAATGGCAAAGCAGACTCGATGTGCCATATGACCTAATTCTGCTCCTATGTCTTATGATCTAAAGGGAACTACAGAGGCATGAAAGAGGGTCCGACCAAAATTGATTGTAAGGGGATAGTAGCAGGGCTGATGGCAGAACAGCAATGGCTGAAATTACTGGAGACAATTCGGAAGGCACAAGAAAGATGAAGAAGCATTCTAAAGGGAGGATGAGGCAACTGTGGCTGACAAGGGTAGTCAAAGACAGCATAAAAGCAAAAGAGAGGGCATATAATATAGCAAAAACTAGTGGGAAGTTAGAGATTGGGTAGCTTTTATAAACCAACAGAAGCCAACTAAAACACCATGAAGAGTGAAAAGATGAAATACAAAGGTAAGAATATAAAAGAGGATGCAAAAAGTTTTTTTAGATACATAAAGAGTAAAAGAGAGACGGGAGTGAATATTGGACCATCAGAAAATGACGCTGGAGAGTTTGTAATGGGGGCCAAAGAAATAGCGGATGAACTGAATAAGTATTTTGTGTCAGTCTTCACTGTGGAAGGCACTAGCAGAATGCCAGAAATGCGAGAGTGTCAGGAGGAAGAATGAGTTTAGTTGTAATCACTAAGGAGAAGGTGCTTGAGAAGCTGAAAAGTCTGAAGGTAGATAAATCACCTGAACCAGATGGACTACACCCCAGGGTTCTGAAAGAGGTAGCTGAAGAGATTGTGGAGGCATTGGTAATGATCTTTCAAGATCACTAGATTCCAGGACAGTTCCAGAGAACTGGAAAACTGCAAATTTCATTTCACTGTTTAAGAAGGGAGGGAAGCAGAAGAAAGGAAATTATAGGTCAGTTAGCCTGACATCAGTGGTTAGAAAGATATTGGAATCCATTATTAAGGATGGGGTTTTGAGGCACATGACAAAATAAGCCTAAGTCAGCATGGTTTCCTTTAGGGCAAATCTAGCCTGATAAATCTGGTGAAATTCCTGAGGAAATAACACACAGGATAGACAAAGAAGAGCCAGTGGATGCTGTTTACTCAGATTTTCAGAAGGCCTTTGACAAGGTGCCACACGTGAGGCTGCTTAACAAGATAAGAGCCCATGGTACTTACAGGAAAGATACTAGCAGGGATAGAAGTTTGGCTGACTGCCAGGAGACAAGGAGTGGGAATAAAGGGGCCTTTTCAGGTAGGCTGCCAGTGATTAGTGATGTGCTGCAGGGGTTGGTGTTGGGACTGCTTCTTTTCTCTTTATATGCCAATGAGTTGGATGAAGGAAAGCTTTGTGGCCAAGAGTGCAGATGATACCAAGATAGGTAGAGGTGCAGGTAGTGTTGAGGAAACAGGGAGTCTGCAGAAGGACTTAGATTAGAAGAATGGCCAAAGAAGTAGCAGATGGAATATAGTGTAGGGAAGTGCATGGTCATGCATTTGGTAGAAGGAGTAATGGTGTGGACTATTTTCTAAATAGGGAGAAAATTCACAAATCGGAGGTGCAAAGGATTCCTTAAAGGTTAATTTGCAGGTTGAGTTGGTGGTAAAGGCGGCAAATTTATAAAGCATTGGTCAGACCGCACTTCAAGTATTGTGAGCAGTTTTGGGTTGCTTTTCTTAGAAAAGATGTGCTGGCATTGAAGAGGGTCCTGAGGAGGTTCACGAGAATGATCCCAGGAATGAAAGGGTTAATATATGTGGAGTGTTTGATGGCTTTGGGCCTGTATTCTCCAGAGCTCATAAGTTTGGGGGGGGGGGGGGGAATCTCATTGAAACCTATCAAATTTTGAAAGTCCTAGATAGAGTTGGTGTAGTGAAGATGTTTCCTATAGTGGGAAAGTCTAAGACCAGAGGATACAGCCTCAGAATAGAGGGACATCCATTTAGAACAGGGATGAGGAAATGTTTCTTTAGCCAGAGGCTGTTGAATCTGTGGAATTAATTGCTGCATATGGTTGTGCAGGTGAATTCATTGGGTATACTTAAGGTGGAGGTCAAAAAGTTCTTGATTAATCAGAGCATCAAAGGTTACGGTGAGAAGGCAGGAGAATGGGGTTGAGAGGGATAATGGTAGCGCAGACTTGAAGGGCCAAATAGCCCAATTCTGCTCCTATATCTTATGGTCTTAATTAAGCACATTTATTTGTATAGCACTTTTCAAACACAAGGCCGTTCAAAGTGCTTTACATGGAACAAGATGTAAAATGAAACATCAAATTTCAGACAGTAAGAGAATAAAAACACTCAAAAAATAGGTATGATAAATAGAAGTTACAGTGCAGGAAATTCTAATTAAAAACCACAGCAAAAAGTTTCAAGCCTCAATTTAAGAGCTTAAAGTTGGAGCAGACTTCCTCTGGAAGGTTATTTCAGATATGTGGAGCATAGTAACTAAACACTCCTTCACCATGTTTAGTTTTGACCCTGGGGACGCTAAAAAGACTTGCCCCAGATGACCTGAGCGCTTGGGATGGTTCATTATGCAGCAGGAGATTGGAGATGTATTTTGGTGCTCAACCATTCAGTACTTTATAAACCAGAAGTAATATTTTAAAGCCAGTCCTCCGATGGACAGGAAGCCAGTGTAGTGATCAGAGAACTGGAGTGATGTGTTCTACTTTCTTGGTCTTAGTGAGGACCCTCGCAGCATTCGGAATGAGCTGCAGCTGTCTAAGGGATTTTTTTTTTAAACAGAGACCTGTGAAAACACCATTACAGTTGTCAAGCCAACTAAAAATAAACCCCTGGAGAAGTAAAACCTTTCAACTTCTGCTTTAAATATACCCATTGCCTTGTCATCAACTGCCATCTGTGGTAATGAATTCCACAGATTCACCACCTTCTGGCTAAAGAATTTCCTCCTCATCTTTGTTCTAAAGGATAGCCCTTCTATTCGCCATTGGAGATGGTCCAGAGGACGTTCATGAGAATGATCCTGAGAATGCAAGTGTTAATGCATGGGGAATGTTTGATGGCTCCAAGCCTGTACTTGCTGGAGTTCAGAAGAATGATGGGGATCTCATTGAAACCTATCAAAGACTGAAAGGCCTACATAGAGATAATGTGGAGAAGATGTTTCTCCACATTACACTCTAGCCAGCCCCAGATAGAGGGGAGTCGAGGATTTGAGGGCATAGCCTCAAAAATAGGCCAGATGGTACAGAAAAGGTCAGAGTCAGAGACCACCATATAACTTAACCACTTGCTGATTGCTACTTGCTTTAGAGGAAATGGTGTGAGTTGCCTCCTTGATCTGCTCTAGTCCTGCTGTGAAGGTGCTTCCACAGTGCCTTGAGTGTGTTCTGAGATTCAGATCCGGCAACAATAAAATTAGGATAGTATTTCAATGGAAATGTGTCGGTAGAATGTTTTGGTGATCAGAATCAGAATCAGGTTTATTATATCTGACATATGTTGCAAAATGTGTTGCTTTGCGGCGGCAGTACAGTGCAATATATAAAAAGGATTACTCTGGGTTACAATAAGAAATATACATTAAAGATTAGTGGAAAGAGAGCAAAATAGTGAGGCTGTTCTTAAGATGTTGAGTGTGTGACATCAGTCTCCTATACCTCCTCTCTGATGATAGTAATGAGAAGAGGGCATGTCCTGGATTGTGGGGGGTCATTAATGATGGACGCTGCTTTAGGAATGGGAAGCTCTGCGATGAAAGCCCACTCATCCAAAACACCAAACTGCACACAGAAAGCTCCCACAAATCTCAGTAAAAATGATCAGCTCTCAGGACAGGATCTTACTGTGAGCTGAATTCCATCTCTGCATCTGGTCTCATGAAGTCAACAGTACTGAACATCAGAAGAAACTGTAACATGTGCTCCTTTTTCTGCAAGGAAAAACAATCTATTTCAATCTCTTTCCCAGTAGTAAGGAATAGTTTTCGAGTTGAAAATCTAATTATGTTTCTTCTTCCACGCTGTTGAGTTTCCAGCTCTCCCTGGTTTACTTGAAATAGTAACTCCCCTGGTCTTTATTCACCCAGCAATCTATTCACCAGTAAGTTTGCAGGTGACATGAAGGTAAGTGGTGTTGTGGATAGTGTAGAAGGTTGTCATAGATTACAACGGGATATTGATAGGATGCAGAGATGGGCTGAGAAGTGGCAGGTGGAATTCAATCCGGGAAAGTGTGAAATGATAAACTTTGGAATGTCACACTTGAAGGCAGAGTTAATGACAGAATTCTTAACAGTGTGGTGCAACAGTGGGATCTTCGGTTCCATGTCCATAGATCCATCAAAGTTGCTGTGCAAGTTGACAGGGTGGTTAAGAAAGTGTGTGGTGTGTTGCCTTTCTTTAGTTGGGGAACTGAGCTTAAGAACCATGAGGTAATATAGCTCAATAAAACTCTGGTTAGACCACATCTAGAGAATGGCTGTCTGATTTGGTTGCCTCATTATAGGAAGCATGTGGTAGATTTCGAGAGGGTGCAGAGATTTACCAGGAAGCTGCCTGGATTAGTGGGGAAGGTAGTGCAAGCCAGGGCCTTTCTCTCTGCAGTTAAGTGACTTGATAGAGGTGCGTAAGATGATAAGGGACATGAATAGAGTGGACAGCCAATGCCTTTTTCCCAGTTATTTTGAGAGGGCATAATTTAAAGGTGAATGGAAGAAAGCATGGGGGAGGGGGGAAGTCAGACATAGGTTTTCTCACACAGTGCTGGGGTGGTGGTAGAGGCAGAAACGTTAGTGATTTAAGAGGCTCTTAGATAGGCACACAAGATGTTAGAGAAATGGAGGGGTATGTGGGAGGGAAGCATTAAGACTGATGTTGGAGAAAGTTAAGAGGTCGGCACAGCATCATAGGTCGAAGGGCATATACTGTGCTGTACTGTTTATGTTCAGGCAGAGTTGGTTTAATTGAGTGCTTCATGAGAATTAAGTTTGGAGTGGAGGCTTTGAAAAGGGTGCAGAAAGGTTCATCAGGATGGTGCCTGGATTAGAGGGTGCTTGAGGCAAGAGTTTGGAAAAACTTGGACTAACACGCACAAAATGGTAGAGAAACTCAATAGATCTAGCAGCATCAATGGAGAGGAATAAACAGTTGATATTTTGGGCCCAGTCCCTTGTTTTCTCTGGAGCATCAGAGGCGGAGGGGACATGATATAATCGTATAAAATTATGGTATGCATAAATAAAGCAGACAGTCAGAATCTTTTTCCAGGTAGAAGTACTAAAGGGCAAGAGGACATACCTTCAAGGCAGTGGTGGTTCAAATGGTTCAGAGTAAATTTATTATCAAAGTATGTATATGTTACCATATACTACTTGAGATTCATTTTCTTCCAGGCATTCACAGTAAAACAAAGGCTGACGAACTGCCAACATGTAAAAGAAGACAAACTGTGCAAAGACAAAAATAATAAATAAATAAATAGTAACAGAAATATTGAAAACATGAGTTGTTGAATCCTTGAAAGTGAGTCTGTAGGTTGTGGAGTCAGTTCAGGGTTGAGGTGAGTGGAGTTATCCATGCTGGTTCAGGAGTCTGATGGTTAAAGAGTCGTAACAGTTCCTGAACCCGGTGGTGTGGCACCCAAGGCTCCTGTAACCCCTTCCCGTTGGCAGCAGTGAGAAGAGAAGACAGCATGCCCTGGATAGCAGGGGTTCTTGATGATGGAAGCTGCTTTCTTGTGGCAGTGCTCCTTGCAGATGTGCTTAATGGTGGAAGGGGATGCTTTGGCTGTGACGCACTGGTGGTGGAGTTAGAGAGGGGCAGGAATTTAAAGGAGATGTGCAGGATACATTTTTTTTAAGTAGAGAGAATGGTAGGTGCCTGGAATAGTTTTTCAGAGTAGTGGAGGAAAAAGTTACAATAGCAACACTAAAAAGGCATTTAGACATACACATATACAGGTACATGCTGGAACGGAGGGATATGTATCACGCGTAGACATTAAGGAACTTGGCATCATGGAATGCACGGACATCATGGGCCAAAGAGTCTATATTCCATGTAATGTCCCATCTAAAAAACAGTAGCTCAGATATTGCCAGGGCTCTCTTGGTTTCTCAAGGGCACCACTGGCAAGTGTTTCTCACGCACACAGAGTAAATGGACACCACACAGTTGCAAATAAACAAGATAAATTATTTTCTTCTTTTGAACAATTTTTTTTTTAGTAAAAATGTAATCCTTCATAGCAAAATATCTCTCTTACATTTTCTCAGCTCTCATGTTGCCCTGAAGCAACATGGCCACCTGGGTTCTCTGCACAGTTCGGTGTATAATTCCAAAGTTATTCTTTTAACAAGACAAAAAAAAACAATAAATAAAATCACACAGATAAATCTCTAAGCAAAATGTCTTTCATAGAAATATTACAAATGAGCATATTTAGATTTTTATGCTTTTGACAAATAATATTTGAAATGAATTTATTTACAAGTCAGATGAATCCCCTGTACAACCTACACGGGGCTGTCTGTCCTGACTGTCACCCCACTGCACTAAAAGCACCAGTAAAGGGTTCATCAGCTCTCTGCCTGGCTGCTGTTTTCCTTAAACCATTCGGTCTTCCATTGAGAGGACTGGGTTGGGAATTTGTCATCCCGACAATCACAAGCTTATTGACAGCAAGGCCCTGGGACAAGAACCACCAGACAAAGTACAAGGAAAACTTCAACACCTTCTACATTCAACTTAACCAGGTGACCCCGATCAGCGCACATGTCCAAAATCACATTGTGTCACAGTGGGTCACCCATCCAAGGATAAACCCCATACAATATTAGTCTATTGAATGTAGCAAATGATTCTTTTCTTGAAAAAAACATGATATATTTTATAAACATGCTGCGTTCTAAAAAGGAAAAGTTCTTTACAGTACAAGGACAATGTTGTCTGCACATATTCACTGCAGCACTGTAACGTTACACCCTATGTCTGCAGCTACAGTTACACGCCAGTTTGGATAAATCTATCAAAAGCAGTTAGACCAGATGAGAGTGCAGTACATGATCGCCAATAACAAGACGCCCACTGCTCTCACGTTTTCAGAAAGAAAAAAGTGCACAAGAAACACAACATGATGATGGAGAGCAAGACATGACCAAACATCATCGCCAACCCCTTACTACTTCTGAAACTTGCACCTTGAAAAGCCGACTTTATCTTGTAAGGAAAGGTAACCTTGAAAATCCACAGGTCCTTTGGACTCTGAATGAGAATTTCTATGATTAGTGGTGAACACATTCACATGAAGCTCATGAGCCATCATATCAATATGGGAGCAACCACCTGTCTTCTCATCATGGTCTGAATTGAATTTGGACATAGTCTTATATGAAAATGCCCAACTACCTCCAACTCACCATGGGAGCTTTCCATCTTGTGCATTACATGTCAACTTGCTACCTCTTCCATATCTCTGGAACTCTGGAAATTTCATCTCACCACCCTTGACCTCCACCTTCCCAGTCACCACCAACATGTCCATCTTACCTCACCAACTGGGGGAAGACAAGCAATCTCTGGTGGCCACTTGTCTCCCAGCTTTCTTGCCATCTCCATTCTTTTCAATACATTAAATGAAGCCTTTCCAAGATAACTGTCCTCTGATTTACCTCTGGGGCTTGCTCGTGCCAGTCTCCTGGAGTTTTAATCCTTGATTTCCTGTCAATTTTAGGCCAATTCTGAAGGTTTGGTCCAAGTCTACATTCCTATTTATATTAGTGGTTGGGTGATGGAAGCCTGTGGTGAACAACATCCATTTACTATCACTGAAAGTACAGCTTTCTCGGGATATAACAAGACAGTGCGGAAGGTGTTACGTTTACTACATATAAAAGGACATTAAATCTGATTCACAATGCCTATGAGGGTACAGTTAAAAATTAGCATTGTTTTCTCAGACAGAAACCAATGCTGTTATTGTCTACACAAGGTCCAAACTCAACTCTTTTGAGATGGTTTGCAAAATGCTCTCGCAAGGAGGGAGCTTCAAATGCATCACATTTTCAGAAAGAAGACAGTGCACATCATTGCTTTGATGGGAACCCTGGTTCTTTACTACCATTGTGGTGAGAGGACTAAAAAGATACCCTGCATCTAGAGTCGGTAGTCCTCTCCCCTCTACTTTGGCCTAATCCTAGTCCACCCTCTCCTGAACAATCTGGCTGGGCCTTTCCACCCTGCCATTCTCAGTAACACAAACCCACAGGGTGCCAGTCAACAAACCCTTCCTCCATTTTGCAATGCTTTGTCTTTGCTGAAGTGCCTAGCAAAACATGGAATGTTTCCCTGGAGATTAAGATTTCTTCCTGGAAACTCCAGTCCAAATCTGATGGGTTGGCACAGAAGACTGGTAATGCCATCCTGACATGTATGATATTGTGCCCATCCGCAGAGGAGTACTGTCAAGATGCCTCCTTAACCCAAACCCACCCCCACAAAGTGAGATTTGGTCCAAAAAATGGGGGCAGGTTTGCGCCTTTACGCCGAGTCGCGAGCCCTCACCAGCCAAATGCCAGATCCCATCAACAACACACCTTGCCTTCTCAAACACTCCTTGCACCCAGATAGAAGACAACAGTTAGAACATAGATAGAAGACAAGTTGATTCTGGAGTGGGTCACCTTATCCTGTTCCTTCTCTGTTCAGGGCTGTGTCATTCAAGAGCTAAAGTGCAGGGTAACCATAGATATAAAGAAGTACTACCGAAAAACTGGAGTTCTTGATTCTAAAAGACCAGGCAAAGCAACTTAAACCATGACAGAGCAAATGGGTCTCTCCTGCTTTTGCTTAAGGATCCATGCCCTATACATGATCGAATTGAACCCATTATCTGACCTGGGAGAAAGAGTGGAAGTGATGTTTGTGCTTCCTCTCCCTCTATTCCAACCAGACTCAGCTCACGTACATGCACACACATATACACATGCAAAGAAGCCTTGGGAATTAACCTAAATCATAGATGCATAGCATTCACCTTTCCATTATAAAGTGCAAGAATTTTTTGTAAGACAACAACAAAACTATCCCAAATAAGGCTCTGCCTTCCCATTCTAATCCCAACCAGCCCAGATTGCCTACCTTTAGGAACGGGGAGATGAGGGTAAGACCCCTCTGTTGCCAACTGATGCTTGGTGAAGGTGGGGGAAACTTTGCTACTGGGTTTATTCCTCTGGCTTGGGTGCAGAGTGAGAACCTGGCGGGGGGGGGGCGGGGGAGCATATAAGGGTGGACCCTGCCGATAAAGCCTGGAGTTTTCTCAGCAAAGAAACAAATCCAGAGTTGATATGGACCCTGGTCTTCCTCTGGGTGAATGAGTGTGTAGGAGCAGATTGCTGGCGCTGGACTCTTGGGATAGTCCCATCACTGTGGGGTCTGAATACTACCCACCCAGTGCAACTCCAGGATTAATGAGAGTTTAACTTGGTCTTTGAAAAATGACCAGTTCCTTGGAGAAATCCCATGTTTTAGGGCTGTCTTTGGGGTTTTCCAGAGTGCTAAGGAAAAGCACATGCCCCACAAGCACTGGGGTGGTTCTTTTGACTTCAGTGATTACAGACCCCATTTCCCTCCTCTCCCCTATCCCCACCCGCTGGCCTGAGGGAGCTCCCAGACACTCTGGACCATCAAATAAATGGTAACCCAATTTCCACACAATATTCACCAAGAGATTCTGCGGATACTGGCAATCCAGAGAAACACCCATAAAATGCCGGAGGAATTCAGGATTGATGGAAGGGAATAAACAGCCAAAAACCTTCATCAGGACAAATCATCAGGTTTTGGCCTGAAAAGAGACTGTTTATTCCTCTCCAAAGATGCTGCCTGACAATGCTGATTTCCTCCAGCATTTTGTGCTTGCTACTCCACACAGTTTCCTGAAATGTTTTGAAAAATGACATTAATTCTTGTCTGTTGAAATGTCTAAGCAAAGCACCTGGACATTAAGCAGATCAGCTCTCTGAACAGGCTACTAAGGAAACAAAGAGCATAACAATACTTAAGACTTACTGTGAAGATAAAAAGGATAAGGGATGACCAGGTTTAGGTTTCGTTAGAGTTCACCTACCAGTGAAAGGGAGGAGAAACTGACGATTCCTAGAGGGAGCTTCAGTTTGTAAAGCACAGCCAGTGGTTAATGGCCTATATCTGAGCTGACGCTTAGGACGTGCTGGTTAATAGTTTAGCTAATCCTAGACCAGCATACATTAGCTGCAGCACAGTCAGTGTCTGAGCGGTTCACGCCTTCCTCTATAACACCCACTCTCTCTCACAAGTTGCAGGCACTAGAGATTCTGCAGATGCTGGAAATCCAGAGCAAGACACATATAAAATGCTGGAGTAGGTCAGCAGGTCAGGCAGCATCAATGGAAATGAGTATACAAACAGTCCATGTGTTGGGCCAAGACGAGACGCTTCTTCAGGACTGGAAAGGAAGGGGAAGAAGCCAGAATTAGGAGGTGGGGGGGGGGGTAGTAGGGAAAGGAATACAAGCTGGCAGGTGATTGGTGAGACCATTCTGTATTGTTTTCAATCTCTGGAGGACAGGAAAACCTCCCTTGTTTCATGTTCACTCCAAAGCTCTCAATTCCATTCTTAAATTTATAAGGGGCACGTGACCATGGCCAGGTTAAAACTGATACCCAGGGAATAAAGCATTACAGGGTCAAAATGCTGGGGCTTGCATCACTATAAAGAGTAACTCTACTATTGTGGACCATGGTAGTTCTTGAGGTCTGCCTCGATACAGTCACTTTAATAAGGGATGGGATGATAAATACGATTTGGCCCACATGACCCAGTATGAACACAGGTAATATTAAAAAAAATCTCTCCTATGCCAAAAAATTTTGCTTGAGATTATCCCAGATTAAATATCTGGTGCAGACCACCCTGGGCGTACCCAGCACATCCTTAAGCATTCCCAACTTCAGCTGATTTGAGTGGCCTGGAGTGGAGCAGTTCTCAGCGCAAGACAGGTCAGTCTTATCCCAAACCTAACCACTACCTCACAGCTCAATCTCAGAAATGACACTGGACTGGAAGTTCATTGTCATTTGGCTAATTGAGTGATATGGTGTTGACCATACATAAAATTTGGTTCCATTGAACCAATGGAACTACAGTCAGTGGCCAATTTATTAGATACACCTGTACACCTGCTTGTTAATGCAAATATCATGTGGCAGCAACTGAATGCACAAATGCAGACATGATTAAGAGGTTCAGTTGTTGTTCAGACCAAACATCAGAATGAGTAAGAAATGTGATAAGTGACTTTGACTGTTGGTGCCAGATGGGGTGGTTTGAGCATCTCAGAAACTGCTGATCTCCTAGGATTTTCACACACAACAGTCTCTAGAGTTCACAGAAATGTTGTGAAAAACAAAAAAAATCCAGTAAGTGCCAGTTTTGTTAGCAAAAATGCCTTGTTAGTAAGACACGTCAGTGGACAATGGCCAAACTGGTTCAAGCTGACAAGAAGGTGACAGTAACTCAAATAATCACATGTTACAACAGTGCTGTGCAGAAGAGTAATTCTGAATACACAACATGTCGAAACTTTAAGTGGATGAGCTGCAGCAGCAGAAGGCCACACCAGGTTCTACTCCTGTACCTAATAAAGTGGCCACGAAGTGTAAAATTCAATGCACAATCATCACCGCATCACATGTTTAGCATATGCAATTGACGGAGAACTTCTTCCCCATTAATTCAGTCTTGCCTTTGTTAACATGAAAAAGACACGGTACCATCAGCGTATATACACACGCACAAAAGGAAAGAGATAACAATATTTGTCACAGAGGACCATAAGGGGGTCAGACTTGTCACTTTGATGCCACAGATATTGCTAACACATATGTTCAAATGTGTACATGGAATTGTAGAAGTTTTTCTGATCCTTTGACTTTGCGTCTCTGAATTTCTGTACAGCAGCAATGATCATATTCCTCTGTTTCACAAGACCAGAACTGAGTTCTGCAGCGGTGATTCCAATGGCTTGTTGCTGGGCAAAAGTTGCCTCTCACCACTGGTTGCGGAAGCCGGAGACTTCAGTAAACACCCAGGCCTCCTCTCAAAGAAGCATTGCTCACGTTTCCTGAGAGGATGCAGTGAAGGTTCCTTGTGCAACTCATTTCTGGCTTGTTTTTTTATTGTGCCTCCCCCCTGTGCAAGAGTCTGTTGTTTGGCGGCAGATATCCGAGGCTGTCCAACTCTTGACCCATGATCTCTGACTTCAGGAAAAGTGAACAGCAAGATCCAAAATTATCAGGCCGAGGTGCAGTCATGACATTGTCAGCTTTTATCCTGGTTGACTTTATCATTCAGCCTCTTAAAGGGTAATAAACAAAAAGATTATTATTACATATAGAATCATAGATTAATACAGCACAGACAAGAGAAAATCTGCAGATGATAGAAATCCAAGCAACACACACAAAATGCTAGAGGAACGTAGCAGGCCAGGTGGTATCTATGGAAAAAGAGTACAGTTGACGTTTCGGGCCGAGACCCTGCTGAGTTCCTCCAGTATTTTGTGTGTGTTCCCTTAATGCAGCACAGATACAGTGCCTGTGGTCCAAAGGTTCTGTGCCGACCATGGTGCCTGCACAGATTTTGACCCTGTGATTATCGGCATAATAAAAACTATATCAGCCATGTGAATAATAGGCTAGCAATTTATGGACAAAATTTAACCAGTGTTAAAGATTTTGCACTTAGTTTAAAATAAATCTCATGTGTGGTACATTTCTGCCTGTCAATCATTTTTCTTACTTTACACATTTTTGTGTCAACTTTAGAATTTATAATGTCAATTGTGGCTAACTGTATGGATACATGGAAGCAGCACAGTCGTGTAATGCTATTGCAACACCAGCGTTTACTGATTGTGGTTCAATCGCCACCACTGCCTGTCAGAAATTTGTACATTCTCCCAGGACCGCGTGGGTTTCCTCGGGTGCTCTGGTTTTCCCTCATATTCCAAAGAATTTTCCGGTTAGTGAGTTGTGGGCATACTATATTGGCACCAGAAGCCTGATGACACTTGTGGGCTACCATAAGCACATCCTCAGATTGGACTGCGCTGGTCATTGATGAAAATGATGTATTTCACTGTGTGTTTTGATGTACCTGTGACAAATAAAGCTAATCTTTAAGGGGGGGCGGGGAGAGAAAACGGACCAGCTAGTCTGACATCAGTAGTAAGGAAAACAATTATATCAGTCATTAAGTGGTATCGGGGAAGTCAGAAAATGACAATAGGAATGAATACTATTAATGTGAATTTATGAAAAGAAGATCACATTTGACAAGTCTGTTAGAAATTTCCAATATGTAATTCAGGGGCTAGTAGTGAATGTGGTACATTCAGAAGACCTTTGAGAAAGCTGGCTTGGAATTGAGGATTCATTAACAGAGAATAAGAATACATGGTTTATTCCCATACAGGTAGGCTATAACCTGCAGGACTCACAGGAATTGATGTTGGGGTCCTGGAGGTAATGCTTTAGATTAGGGGATGAAGTGTAATAATTTCATATTTCCTGATTATTGAAAAGCCCAGATAAAGTGGTTGTGGAGAGGATGTTTCCAATAGGCCTAATCTTGGACCAGATGACACAGCATCAAAATACATTAACACCTTCAGCACCAGCACTCTCTCACGTGTGGATCTTCTCAGTGCGGTTCTTGAACCAATTACAAGTGTCCCCCGCTTTTTGAACGTTCGCTTTACAAAACCTCGCTGTTACGAAAGACCTACATTAGTTACCTGTTTTCGCTAACAGAAGGTATTTACACTGTTACTGAAAAAGGCAGCGCGCAAAAAAAGCAGCACGCGATAAAAGGCAGCGCATGCCCTGAGCAGCCAAGCTCCTCCCCCGGAACTGCATTCTAGCCGGCATTGGTTTAACACATGCCTATGAGCAGCCGTTAGCAAGATGAGTTCTAAGGTATCGGAAAAGCCTGAAAGAGCTCGTAAGGGTGTTACACTTAGCGTAAAACTAGACATAATTAAGCGTTTTGATTGTGGTGAACGAAGTAAGGACAAAGTGAGTTTGGCTTGTGGAAGTTGAAGATGATGATGTAGAAGAGGTTTTGGCATCCCATGACCAAGAACTGATAGATGAAGAGCTGATGCAATTGGAAGAGGAAAGGATAACAATCGAAACCAAATGCAGTAGCGAATGGACTGAAAGTGAAGTCGTCCAGGAACTGAACGTGAAGCAACTGCGTGAGATTTTCGCTGCAATTGACAACAATGATTGCAGAAAAGTGCGACTTTAATTTTGAAAGGATACGTCAGTTTAGGGCATATTTGCAAGATGGTTTAAGTGCTTACAAAGAACTGTATGATAGAAAAATGCGCGAGGCTAAGCAGTCAAGCATACTGTCATTTTTCAAGCCTTCCACATCAGCCACAGCAGACGACGAACCTCGACCTTCGACATCGAGGCAGGCAGACATAGAAGAAGATGACCTGCCTGCCCTGATGGAAACAGACGACGATGGGATGACACCCCACTGTCTCACCACCCCAACCCCCGGGCTGCAGACCGATACATTGCCGCGGAGAATGCAGTGGTGGCCGGGATGCACCCAGCACATCTTTAAGAAGAAAAGCCGAAATAAACAAGCTATTTAATTAGGTGCCGCCCAGCATGTTAATGTCAGCCCAGATCAGAGGCGATTGCCGATTGCGTCGCCTCTGAGCTGGGCCGACATTTACGTGCTGGGCGGCAGCTAATTAATTAGCTTGTTTATTTCGGCTTTTTTCTTAAAGATGTGCTGGGTGCGTCATGGTTACTGTTGCATGCTTCGCGGATTGGTATCAGTCGGAGGCCTGGAGGTTGGGGACCACTGTACCACCCCAACCTCCGACGACTCAGCCTAACACACCATCATCAGTGTGCTCGGCGCTGTCCCAATTCCGGTAAGTGATACTACACTGTACATACATTATTTCTACTTTATATAGGCTATGTATTTTTATGCGTTATTTGATATGATTTGGCAGCTTCATAACTTAAAGGTTACTGGAGAGCGCTTGCGCCGTGTTTCTGCTGAGAGTACTTGCGCAAGATTTTCGCTATGGAGAACAGTGCGGCAATGATCGTAGGAAGTATTTCTACTTTATATAGGCTGTGTATTTATCATATCATTCCTGCTTTTACTATATGTTACTATTATTTTAGGTTTTATGTGTTATTTGGCATGATTTGGTAGGTTATTTTTTGGGTCTGCAAACACTCACAAATTTTTCTCATATAAAAAAGTTGGTAATTGCTTCTTTGCTTTACGACATTCCGGCTTACGAACCGTTTCATAGGAACGCTCTACCTTCGGATGGCAGGGGAAACCTGTATTATTGTAATTCACTCATTCACGGGACGTACACATTACTGGTTGGTTCAACTTTTAACGTCTATCCCTAAGACTAGGACCAGATGGCACAGCCTCAGAATAGAAGGATGTCTTTTTAGAACAGAAATGAAGAGGAACTTCTTCAGCCAGAGGTGGTGAAACTGTGGAATTCATTGCCATTGACAGCTGTGGAGGCCAAGACATTGGTTCCGATTAGTAAAGGCATCAAAGGTTATGGGGAGAAGGCAGGAGACTGGGGTTGAGAGGAATAATAAATAAGCCAGGATCGAATGGCAGAGTGGTCTTGATGAGCTGAATGGGATAATTTTGCATCTTTGTCTTATGGTCTTATGATACAAATAGGGTGGCTGTGGAAAGAATGCAAAGATGTTGAGGGGGATAATTAATGAAGTAAAAGGGCCAAAACACTGCAAATGCAGGATATTTTGAATGCCCACAAGAAAATCTATTTATTTATTTATTGAGATACAGTGCGGAATAGGCTTTTCTAGCCCTTTGAGCCAGACTGCCCAGTAATCCCTGATTTAACCCTAGTCTAATCACAGGACAATTTACAATGACCAATTCATCTACCAACCGGTACGTCTTTGGACTGTGGGAGGAAACCGGAGCACCCTGAGGAAACCCATGCAGTCACGGGGAGAGCATACAAACTCCTTACAGACAGCAAGAAAGCATTATACTAACCACTACACTACATGCCGCCCCAAATATGAACCTCAGGGTTGTATATGGTGACATATATGTACTTTGATAATACATTTACCTTGAACTTTGATAGAAATTGGGAAAACAAGGTTCAGCAAACAAACAAGAAGACAAGTGTATTTTCACCTTTAATGCAAAAGAATATGAGTGCAAGAATAAAGATGGCTCATTCTGATTATAAAGCTGCACATTGAGACCAGACAGCACATGGAAAATCATAAACACAAGAGATTCTGCAGATGCTGTAAATCCACACCAACACCCACAAAGTGCTCAATGAACTCAGCAGGTCAGGCAGCATCTATGGAGAAGAATAAACAGCTGAGACCCTTCATCAGAACTAGAAAGGAAGGGGGCAGAAGCCTGGAATAAGAAGGTGGGAGGAGGGGAGTGGAAGGAGTACAAGCTGGCAGGTGATAGGTGAGACCAGGAAGAGGTAAAGGACTGAAAGAAGGAATCTGATAGGAGAGGAGAGTGGGCCACGGGAGAAAAGGAAGGAGAAGGGGCACCAGAGGGAGGTGATCGGCAGGTGAGGAAAAGGAACCAGAATGGGGAAAAAAAAGAGTAGGGGGAGAAGGGGAAAGGAGAAGAGATCACCGGAAGTTAGAAACATTGACATCAATGTTCTACATAAGAGTTGTAGAGTCAAACAGCACAGGTTCATACACGCTATTGATGGAAAATCATGTGCAAGTCTTTCTCCCTCTCTAAGGAAGAATCTACATCCCACTGAGGAAGGGCAACCAGCATTCACCAGATTCATTCTTGAAACAGAGTGACAGCCTAGTATGGAAAGGTTAACAGATTGGTCCTATACCTGACAAAGTTTACAAGAAAGTCATGTTATCTCAATAAAAAAATAGAGAATTCTTACAGAACTTCATAGGATACTTGAACTGATAATGCAGGGGAACATGGTGTCAAAATACTGGACCAGATTTGCAGGACTGAAATGTGAAGAAAAATGAGATGTGAGAGAGAGTGAGGGAGGGGAGAGGGAGGGGGAGAGAGCAAGAGAGAGAGAGACAGACAGACACACACACACACACACACACAGGACAAAGATGGAGAAACAGTGGGATATGACAAGATTCATTCGATATGCCATCACTTCAGGCATAGTGCTTGGGAAAAAGTTAAGTCACAATCTTAATTTTTAACTTAAGTCACAAGGCAGCATGGTAGCTTAGTGATTATGTACTAATTAGGATTAGTACATTGTAGGCACGCTATGTTGGCGCTGGAAACATGGTGACACTTCCAGGCTACCCTGAGCACATACTCGGACTGTGTTGGTTGTTGACACAGGCAATGCATTCCACTGTATTTTCGCCGTACGTATGACAAATAAATCTATTCTTTAACCAGTGGCTGAATGAGGGTTACATGGTGTCCTGATGCCTCTACTTCCTCATTGCTTGTTTGCAAGGTAAGTGCGGA
The DNA here is from genome assembly GCF_963921235.1 of Mobula hypostoma. Lineage (NCBI taxonomy): Eukaryota > Metazoa > Chordata > Chondrichthyes > Myliobatiformes > Myliobatidae > Mobula > Mobula hypostoma. Next base: position 57,058,695 of record NC_086128.1, on the reverse strand, counting down.
AGTCTGAAGCCTACCTGAGCTTTCTGTGCGCTGTTGTCGGTGTGAAGGGAAATGAAAGAGTCTGGGTCCGAGTGGACAGGTAGGGATGGTGATGCTTGAGCCAGGTTATTGATGGGGAGTTGTGATGCTCCGGACATCTGCAGCCGCTGGAGGTCCCGCTGCCTCTGCTGCTGCTGTTGTTGTTGCATCATCTGATACACCAAGGCTTGTTGGTCCTGGCTCAGAGAACAAGATTACAATGTCAATGCCATAAAGTCACTTCCAAAGCGCCGAGGTCTGAGCAACACCAGCCCATCTCCTAGTGTTTTCTTAGTCCCTATCTCAGTCTACCTGCTGTTGAGGACCTCATCTACGTTGGACCGCTCACCCCATTCACCACTCTCTGCTATCCCCACATCCAATTCACATCCCCTTTCACTCCTGACCTGCACAGACTATTTGTCCTGCACCTCCAATTTAAACATCATAATTACACCTCGTTAATGCAAGTACCTAATCAGCCAATCATGTGGCAACAACTCTATGCATAAAAGCATGCAGACATGGTCAAGAGACTCAATTGTTATTCAGACCAAACATCAGAATGGGGAAAAATGTGATCTAAGTGATTGACTGTTAGACAGGGTGGTTTGAGTATCTCAGAAACTGGAGATCTCCCAGGATTTTCACGCACAACAGTCTCTAGAGTTTACAGAGAATGGTATAAAAAAAAATCCAGTGAGTGGCAGTTCTGTTGATGAAAATGCCTTGTTAATGAGAGAGGTCAGAGGAGAATGGCCAGACTGGTTCAAGCTGACAGGAAGGTGACAGTAACTCAAATAACTACATGTTATAACAGTGGTGTGCAGAAGAACATCTCTGAACGTACAACATGTCAAGCCTTGAAATGGATGGGCTACAGCAGCAGAAGACCACGAACACACACTCAAAGTTCAAAAGCTTTGAGGTACAAAAGGTACTTAATAAAGTGGCCACTGAGTGTACATCTTCATGGGCTGACCCCTCCTTCTCCAACCTTCTCCTGCTTTACTTATCTACTCTGATGCCATTTACCCATCAGGTCAAATGATAGCTCCCAGCAGAATACTCCTGTCAGTGCCAATTCCCCTCTACTTTTTCCCTGTAGAGTCATAGAGCACTACAACACAAAAACAGGTCATTCAGCCCATCTATTCATGATGAACTATTATTATGCCCAGTCCCACTGACCTACACCTGGACCAAAGCCCTCCATATCTCTCCCGTAGCCCTACAATGTATTCCCTCTGATTTGACACCCCCCCCAATTCTTTCTACCACTTAGTGATGTTCAGGGCATTGTACAGGAGCCAACCAACCAGTCCATCTTTGAGATGTGGAGGAACCTGGAACATCCCTGTGGTCATGTAAAGAACATACAAACTCCATGCCAGCAGGATCTATTGTTGGGACTGAGCGTGGGTTCTGGGAACTGTATGCGTCCCATCCCCTTCCTACCTTTGATTCCCATCTGTTTAACTGTTGTGTAGTTCCATGTCAAAACTTTTCCCTCATGGTAGCATATAACTGAACGTAACATTTTATCAACACCAGCTGTAAGATCTGTCAATTCCCACTGATGTCTGTAAGAAGTTTGTATGTTCTCCCCCTGAATGCATGGGTTTCCTCTGGGTGCTCCGGTTTCCTCCCACATCCTAAGATGTACAGATCAGTGTTATTAAGTTGTGGGCACGCTATGTCGGTGCCAGAAACATGGCGACACTTATAGGCTGCCCAAACAACCCTCACTGAATTGATTTGATGCAAATGACACAAAACAAACGTATGTTTTGATGTACATGTAACAAATAGGTAATCTTTAGATCTTTAATCCCTTAATTCTTTCAGAACAGTACTTAAAACATTGATTTATCTAACTTTTGGTAATTTCCCCCACCCCCTCATCTTTCTCTCTTTTTCTATTCCCCATTTGGTCTCTCCTCTTACCCCTTCTCTTTTTCTCACCTGCTTATCAACTCCTTCTGGTGCCCCGCCTCCTCCTCTTTCTCCCATAGTCTGCTCTCCTCTCCTATTATCTCCCAGCTTCTCACTTCATCCCTCCTCCCCCACCTATACATCTTCCCCCTCAGCTGGCTTCACCTATCACCTCCCAGCTTGCACTCCTTCTCCACCCCCCACCTTCTTATTCTGGCTTCTTCCCCTTTCCTTTCCAGTCCTGATGAAGGGCCTCGACCCAAAACATCGACTGTTATTCCTTTCCATAGATGCTGCCCCACCTCTTTGGTCAAGTTGCCAAAGGTCCTTCACTGATATCTCAGTCCTCAATTCAGTGAACATATTGCAACTTTGTTCTACTGCTTTAAAACAACAAATTTCACAACATATAAGATAGTGATAATAAACCTAATTCTGATTCTTAAGGTTTAGAACAGAGATGAGCAAAAATTTCTTCAGCCACAGGGTGTTGAATCTGTGGAATTCATTGCCATAGATGACTGTGGAGACTGTCACTGGGTATATTTAAAGTGGAGGTTGATAGGTTCTTGATTAGTAAGGTCATAAAAGGTTACAGGGAGAAGGCAGGAAAATGGGTTGAGAGGGATAATAAATCAGCCAGGAGGGAATGGGCTGAATGACCTAATTCTACTCCAATGTCTAATGGTCTAATGAATGAAAACTGTGTTCTCTTTCCAACCATATTGCATGGTTAAATTCAGAATAAAGTTTCCCGAATAAAATATATCGTGAATAAAACTTTAGCCGCCCCGAATCCCCCCACCATTGTGTATTTAATATTTCAGTAATATTTGAGTAATTTTGTAAATAAGTTATTGATTAAGCATTCTTTATTTGCTTTAATAATTCATTCCATGTCATCACGCTACCATTCAATACGTGCACCCCTTGTTTAAAATAAACTCAATGTTAGACTCACATTTCATGTAGAGACGGTCAAGTTTAAAAAAAACAATGCAGCACATGTTCTTCGGAAGGAAAGACACAATCGAGTTTAAAAATAACAGTAAACAGAAGAAGTCACATTTTCATAAAGAGTGAGTACTGGGTGATAATAATCATAAGAAAACAGCAGTAATTGCTAGCTACATTGTAAATATTGATGTGTTTGATTACACAATAGATAACTGGATTTTATATACTGAATGGATTGAACAATATCTTGAAGCAAATGAAATAGCCAATGAGGAACAAGTGCCAATTTTGCTCAGTGTATTTGGTTTAAAGGCATACAGTTTGCTTTGAAATTTGACTGTTCTAACCAAACCAGCAGAAATACGCTTTGCTGATATTGTCAAAGTAATGCAGGAACATTTAGAACCACAGTCAACGTTGATTGCAGAGCGTCTTAGGTTTCATAAGCAGAATAAAAAGAAAGGGGAGTCCGTTTCAGCATTCATGGCTGAACTGAAGTGATTGTCTGAGCATTGTCAGTTCGGTAATGGGCTTAATGATGCACTGAGAAATTATTTAGTTCGTGGAATTTTACGAGAAAGCATTCAAAAATGGCTCCGAACTGAAGCACAGCTCAAATTTAAAAGAACAGTTGAAATCACTGTTTCAATGGAAACTACAGACAGAGGCGCAATTGAGTTGCAATTAGGAATGAAAGTGAGCTTGAACAAAATTGCAATGTCTAAACAGAAAACAGCTTGGCCACTCAAATTGTGTTACCATTGTAGCAGGGGCTCACATACACCAAACAAATTCAGGTTTAAAGGTGAAACTTGCAGAAAATGCAACAAAGTAGATCACATACAAACAGCATATCGAGCGGACAAAAATATAGAGTGCTCAGGGAAGAGAAATAGCTAAGAGGTCAAGTTGCAGTTTCAAAAAGAGCACTAATCTGCATGCTGTTGACGAAAAATCTGATAATGATGGCAGTGACACAGGAGTGGGTAGCCTTGAGATTTAGCGAGTGAACATCAGTAACAGACAAGCAATATGGCTTATGCCAGAAGTGAACGGCAAAAATAGCTAAAATGGAATTGAAAACTGTCTCAGCTGCTTGTAGAACAAAATGAATTTGAACAGCATTTCAAAGATACTAAACTGAAGCCTGAAGATATCCAACTCAGAACTTATACTGCAGAAAAGATAGCTCATATGGGAATGATATTTGTGACAGTGAAATACAACACCCAAAAAACCACATTGAGCTCGTATGTGGTAAAAACAGGAGGACCAGCATTGTGTGGTCATGATTGGCTGAGACAACAACTTGATTGGGGATCCACCCACTATTTGCATGCCACTCACCTGCAATGAAGCCAACTGAAAGTGAATTAAGAAAGGTACTGGAAGATGCCACAACTGTCACCATGACCCATTCCCCAACAGAAGACAAACAGGTGTTGGTGCCAACCTCTCTGCCTCTGGTTGGAAAGCATATTGGGCCAAGGAACGATCATGCTGCCCAGAGGAATCATGAAAGTGACGAAAGCAGTGATCCCACTACAACAGTTTTTGTAGGCAACTTATCTGAGAAAGCTTCCAATATGTTAATCAGGCAGTTATTTACGAAACATGGCTTGGTTTTAAGCTGGAAGAGAGCTCAAGGAGCTTCAGGAAAATTGCAAGCATTCAGCTTTTGTGAGTATAAAGAACCAGAATCTACTCTGCTTGCATTAAGGTTACTGGATAAACTTCAAGTGGAAGACAAAATGCTGCTTGTAAAAGTAGATGCAAAGACCAAAGCCCAGCTGAATGAATGGAACGCAAAAAAGAAAGGAGTCAATGGAGATACAAAAACAGAGGATTCGTCAGATGATGTTGTGAATGTGGAAACTAAGAGGAGAGATCAGATCTTAAAGGGAACAATAGAAGGATTAATAAGAGAATACTCCAGTGCAGTGAATGGAATGCACCTTCTCAACATCAAGATGCACAAACTAGAAGGAGGAAAAAGAAGAAGAAAGGTGGCTGCCAGTGTCAGAACCACTTCCTGCTGTCTCAGAGTCAACTCCCACAACCGCCATGGAGGAGGCCCCAGAACCTCAGATTGTCTTCAAGGCCACAAGTCACACCTGCCAAGCAGAGTGATCCCACTTGTCAGGAAAAACGTTATTCCACAAGAGTAAGAAATTCTCCACAGCAGATCTTTAGGCCTGAATAGGACAATTTAAAATACACTATGCAGTGGATGTCTGTACATTAGTTGTATTATATAGTATACTGTGCATGTAGTTGAAATGCATCTATATAGAGTTGGAGTTTATAGTTAAGCAGGGAGGACTGTTGTGTATTTAATATTTCAGTAATCTTGTTTATATATTGGTTGATTAAGCATTCTTCATTAAATAATTCATTGCCGGTTGTATGTATAAATACATAAATCACATTACCATGTGATACGTGCACGCCTCGTTTAAAGTAACTCGAAGTTAGACCCACATTTTGGACTACCATGTCTTCCTTTGAATTAGTTTAACGTTTTGAAGTTACTAAACATAACACCCACCACTCACTCTGAAACCCCAGCCTCGACTGCGCCACAGTCCATCATTCAGGCATCCTGTGGTCTAGCTTGAGTGGGATTTAGACCATAAGATTTATAGGAGCAGCATTACACCAGTCAGACTGTTGAGACTGCTCCACCATTCCATCATGGCTGATTTATTATCCCTCTCAACCTTATTCTCCTGCTTCCTCCCCATAATCTTTAATGCCCTGACTAATCAAGAACCTCTCAATATCCTCATTGACTTGACCTCCACAGACATCCGTGGCAATGATTCCACAGATTCACCACCCGCTGGCCAGAGAAATTTCTTCTCATCTCTGTTCTAAAGAGACGTCCCTTTATTCTGAAGCTGTAATCTCCGATCCTAGACTCTCCCACCACAGGAAACATCCTCTCCATATCCACTCTCTCTAGACCTTTCAGTATTCAATAGGTTGCAATGAGATTTTGCACCTCCCTCCCATTCTTCTAATCTCCAGTGAGTACAGGCCCAGAGCCATCAAACACTCCTCATACGTTAACCCTTTAATTCCCAGAATCATTCTCGTGGAACTTCTCTGGACACTCTCCAATATCAGCACATCCTTTCTTAGGTAAGGGGCATAAAATTGCTCACAGTACTCCGTGTGGTCTAACCATTCGCTTTTTAAACCTCAGCATTACATCTTGCTTTTATATTCTAGGCCTCTCGAAATGAATACTAATATTGCATTTGCCTCTTTCACCGCTGACTCAACTTGCAAGTTAACCTTTAGGAAATCCTGAATGAAGACTCCTAAGTCCCTTTGCACCTCTGATTTCTGAAATTTCTTCCCATTTAGAGAACAGTCCATGCATTCCTTGAAACCATGATGGAGAAATCAGCAAACCTTACCGGAGTCAACTGCTGGGAGGTTAGCAGCTGCTGTAGCTGCTGCTGCTGCTGGTGCTGGTACAGGAACTGTCTTTGCTGGTCAGGTATCTGGCCCAATCCGGAGACACTGCTGTACAAGGGCAGACAAGACAAGGCTGAGTCATTTGGAGAGAAGCAACTGTTTATATAAAGATGCACTTCCACCCTGGGAGAGGGTCAGAGAGCATTCCTCAAAAGCCGGGGCAGATGTTACATGGAGAAGGGGTAAGAGGAGTGAAAACGCCTGGAGACTGAGAGGGGTTAGCACAGACATGGTACTACGAGGAGAGTGAGAAAGGAACAGTTTTTGCAGAGAGAGACAGACAGAAAGAAAGAGAGAGATAGGGAGAGGGAGAGAAATGAATGAGTTCCCCTATACTTATTTTATACAAGACTGCCTGTCTGTCCTTGGCTGCAGCCATGTTAGTAACCTTGTTTATGTATGAGGGGTGCAGTGCTGGACTGGGCATGTTTCCCGGCTCAGTATGCTAAGTATGCATATCAGTCTAATAACAGGATGAGGGTGTTGCCACAACACCCAGTGTGAGGACCTGAAACTCCAACCCAGTCTATAATCTGCCTGTAGCTTTTCCCACTGGTTTGGCCCACTAACTTCAGAGAGAACAACTCTCAACCCCCTCACCTGTCCTAAACCTCTTACCCCACCACCATTTCTCTCCTATAAGCACCAGTACAAACATAGACTAACTCCTGGATCTCCCTGGCCAACAGCACTGTGTACCTCCACCTGAAGGACAGCCGTGGTTCAAGTCGGCAACTTCCTAAGGGCTGGGCAGTAGATGCTGTGCTAGCCCTTGACACTCATCTTCCAGAAAGAATAAAATGCCCAAGACTAAAATAAGTGGAATAATTAAATATTAATAAAGGAAGCTTGCATGATCAAATAATCCAGGGTGCCACTCCAATGCAGCACCGAGTGTCATAGAGTCATACAGCACTACAGCACTACAGCACAGAAACAGGCCTTTTAGTCCATCTAGTCCAGACCATAGCCCCCCATACCTCTCTCATCCATGTACCTATCTAAATTTCTCTTACATGTTGCATGAAACCCACATCCACACTTCTGCTGGCAGATCATTCTACACTCAGACCAGCCTCTGAGTGAAGAGGCTTCTGCTCAGGTTCCCCTTAAATATTTCACCTTTCACCATAATCTCTAGCTCTGGTCTCACTCAATCTGAGGGGAAGAAAGGCCCTAAAAAAATGTATATACTTCTATCAAATCTCCCCTCACTCTCCTACATTCCAGGGAATAAAATCTGAACCTATTCAACCTTTCCCTATAACTCAGGTCCTCAACTCTTGGCAATATCTTTGTACATTTTCTCTCTACTCTTTCAAGCTTATTGATATCTTTCCTGTAGGTAATGACCAGAACTGCACACAATACTCCAAATTAGGCCTCAACAACATCTAATACAGCTTCAACATAACATTCCAATTCCTGTACTCAAAGCCCTGATTTATGAAGGGCAATGTGCCAAAAGCTCTCCTTACGACCCTATCTATCTTTCGAGTTGGCTCTTCCAAGGAATTATGGACCTGTATTCCCAGATCCCTTTGTTCTACCATACTCCTCAGTGCTCTACGTTCATTGTGTAAGTCCTACCCTGGGTTGTCTCCCCAAAGTGCATCACCTCGCGGTTCTTTGCATTAATTTTTATTTTTTGAGATACAGCATGGAATATGCCCTTCTGGCCTTTGAGCCGTGCTGCCCAGCAACACCACCCCCCCCCCACGCCAACAACCCAGATTTAACCCTAACCCAATCACAGAACAATTGACTATATTGACTATCCGGTACACTTTTGGACTGTGAGACTGTGAGACTGTGGACTGTGGGAGGAAACTGGAGCAACCATGGAAAATTCCATCTCCTGAAAAGCTGGGGGTGGCAAGGTTTGGTTGAGACAATGGCTACATCTGCCCTCTGAGCTCAATGTTAAATGTTCTTCACAGCACACTGGTCAACATTACCCCCTTTACCAACATCACCACTTTACACTACCTGGGCATACTCACTTATTTGTGTGTGCAAACTTGTTGCTGTGTTTCTATGTAAAACATTAATTACACTTCAATAGATTTAAAATGCTTTAGGATATCCTGAGATTGCTAAAAATGCTGTAAAATTTTGCCAAATCTTTTATTCAGGTGGCTATTCAATAGGGGTCCTTAATAATTCAGTCACTTTCTGTATTAACCAATGTAAGTAATGCTTCAAAGAGCGAACTTAGCCTTTTGAGAAACTATATTATTTGTCAGATACATTCTAAGTAACAACTTTGGATGAACAGTATGTTGTGACTCTACAGCTTAACACACTAACCTTTCTTGTACAACAATCTTTCACGTAATAGCGTTCATGAGCAGAGGAATCTTGGGGTCCGAGTTCTTAGCTCCCTGAAGGCAGCTACACAGGCTGATAGGGTGGTTAAGAAGGCATATGGCGTGCTTGCCTTTATTAGTCAAGGTACTGAGTTCAAAACCCAGGAAATTATGTTGCAGCTTTATAAAACTCATGTTAGGCCACATCTGGAGTATTGCATCTAGTCACGTCTGTTCACCCCATTACAGGAAGAATGTCAAGGCTTTGGAGAGGGTGCAGAAGAGGTTTACCAGGATTAGAGGGCGTGGGCTATAATGATAGGTTGGACAAGCTTGGGTTGTTTTCTGTAGAGTGGCGGAGGCCAAGGGGAGATCTGATAAAATGTTTATAAGATTATGAGATGCACAGATAGAGTAGACAAACAATAATTTTTTTCCTAGGGTTGAAATGTCCAGAAGATATGTATTTAAGGTGGGAGAGGGTAATTTCAAAGGAGATGTGAGGGTTTTTTTTAACATAGAGAGCGGTGGGTGCCTGGAATGTGTTGCCTGGTGTGATGTTAGAGGCAGAAACATTAGAGGCTTTTAAGAGGCATTTAGATAGGCACAGGAATGTGAGGAAAATGGAAGGATATGGACATTGTGTAGGCAGGACAGATTAGTTTAGCTAGCAATTTGATTACTAATTTAATATGTTTGTAGAACATTATGGGCCAAAGGACCTGTTCCTGTGCTGCACTAATCTATGTTCTATGTATAACTATCTTTAATGCAGTGAAATATCACATCAACTTTAGTAAACCCAATTTGAGATCAAACCACTAAGGGAATATTTGAACATGTGGTCTATGAGTTCGGTCGGAGATATTAGTTTTAAGGGGCATATAAGGGACAGGGAGGCTGCTGGGAGAACATTAGGGAGGATATATCAGATCTTAGATGGCAGACATGGTACTGGAGCGGTTAGTGCAACACTTTACATCATAGGTGATCGGGGTTCAATTCCTGCTGCCGTCTGTAAGGAGTTTTATACGTTTTCCCCATTTTTCTCCAGGTGTTCCGGATTCCTCCCATATTCCGAAGTTGTAGACATGCTCTGTTGGCGCCGCAAGCATGGCCACACTTGCAGTTGCCCTCGGAACATCTCAGACTGTGTTGGTAGTTGATACAAATGATGCATTTCACTGTACATTTCAAGGAACATGTGACTTTAGATCATTAATTGATGCCACAATTTTAGCATTGGTGCTGTCCAAGAGACCAAAAGTTGAGAAGCACAGAGATTTCTGAGTATATTCTGGAACAGGTTACAGACTTCCTGGGTCACACAAGTGTTTTTATTAAATATGGACATCGGGATCTATCATAACCCAATGAAGAGGCAAGACTGGTGGAAAGAATGTAGGTCATCCCAGAGGCTCAATACGTCGTGAAGTAGAAGATTTTATAGATTAGCTTTATTTGTCACATATACATCCAACCATACAGTGAAATGTATTGTTTGTGTCAACGGCTAACACAGTCTGAGGATGTGCTGGGGACAACCCGCAAGTGTTGCCATGCTTCCAGTGCCAACATAGTATGTCCAGAACTTACTTACCCTTACTAACCTGTACATCTTTGGAATGTGACAGGAAACCAGAGCACTCAGAGGAAATTCACTCGGTCACAGATAGAATATACAAACTCCTTACAGAGAGCGGCAGAAACTGAACTGTGATCACTGGCACTGTCAAGTGTATTGCTAGCCGCTACGCTACCGTGCTGGAAACAAACAAGTCAAACAAGCATTGAATTGCATGCAGCTTGAAGTCAGGTGAGGGAGTGAGTTAGGGAACAAAAATGTACATCATACAGATTGATGGTTCTGTGGGAATTTGGAGGACGAGTCCATCCATTGCCATTAGGGGGAGCTCTGGTTGCAATAGCGCTCGCTGTGATCATCTGGTGGTGGACAGTGGCTACTGCAGCACCTTGACATAAGTACCTTCTCTCATTGGCTTGTTAGGTGCAAACTGGACACATCACATCCAAATACTCTGAATCTTGAAGTTCACAAAATGGAAACAAAAGATATTGTAGGTACTCTGATACTCTGATGTTGTCCTCAGGAGAGATACTATCTTATTTTTATTTACAGATACAGCATGGAACAACCCCTTCCAGCCCAACAAGCTGCAATGCCCAAGAACCCACCTGTGTCACACTAGACTAAGTACGGGACAATGTACAGTGACTAATTAACCTACTAACCAGTATGTCTTTGGACTGTGGGAGGAAACCGGAGCATCTGGGGGAAACCTAAATGCTGACAAGGAGAATGTACAAACTCCTTGCAGAACTCTGAACTCTGGAATGCCCTGAGCTGTAATAAAGTTGCGCTAACTGCTACGCTACTGTGGCACCCTATGATCTTCTGGAGTTAAAACTCTTGAGTAAAAGTAAAAGATCCCAAGGAACACTGATGGAGTGAGGAAGATTGCTCTGTGAGCTAGAATAGAGTCAATGGACTGAGTGGACTCCCACCCACTGAGGAAACATGGAACCTGAAAAACACATTGTTTGTGCAGCCCAATTGTGTTAACAGGTGATGGAAGCTGGTTCAATAATAAATTACAGAAGGGAATTGGGTAAATTAATTCAGGAGAAAAAAATTACAAAGCTAAGAGAAACAGCAGGGATTGGAACTAATTGGATAGCACAAAGCAGACTGAGCACAGTGGGCAAAGTGGACCACTTTCTGGGCCATAAGATTCTCTGAGGTGCTATTTTCTTTATTACCAAACAAGAGCTGGCAGCCTGCTTCATGTGACAGTAAGAAGCAACATCTGAATCTCTCTCCACATTTCCAGACCATCTCACAGATTATCAATTAGCTCAGGGTCCAGTTCCTCTTGTTCCTGCACTCTGGTTAAATAGCGCTTGAGTTCTAATTTAATTCTGAGCTTATAGATCCTCATTTGCATAACTCCACACCATACTGTTTGCCATGGGGCAGCAATTACTCACTGCTGATAGAAATTCAAATTAAAGCACCCAGAGCAATCATCAAACTCCAGAAAGACATATTAAACTTTGATTATTTCAGATGAATCATCAGGTTGGTTTGCTGATTAGAAATAAGGCCCCTCTTTTTTGAATATTCAGGCTTCTCATGTAATCCTTATTACATTTAAAAAAATTGTACTTGTATATTGGAGATTTGATATGATGGCATGAATATCAATTTCTCCTTCTGGAAAACCAATTCCCCCACGGTCCAATCTCTTCTCCTACCAGATTCCTTCTTCTCCAGCCCTTGAACTTTCCTACCCACCTAGCTTCACCTATCACCTTCCAGCTAGCCTCCTGCCCTAGCCCCCACCACCTTTTTTATTCTGGCACCTTCCTCCTTCCTTCTTAGGTTCATTTCTATAGACGCTGCCTGACCTGCTGAGTTCCTCTGGCATTTTGTGTGTGTTGCTCTGGAGATTTAACAATTTCATACTCCCCAGTTCTATATTACTTTGTACATATGAGCGTATCTGAAACTCATCCTGACTCACAAGTCACAATTGAAGTGGCATGGTTAATAGTTTTATGTAACGTTATAAAAGAGAAGAGAACATTAGGGAGGAGAGATCAGATCTTCGATGGCTGGCATGATAGTGCAGCGTTTAGTGTAACGCTATTACAAGGCCAACAACCTGGGTTCAATTCCTGCTGCTGTCTGTAAGGAGTTTGTATGTTCTCCCTATGATCGCATGGGGTTCCTCTGAGTGCTCTGGTTTCCTCCCACATTCCAAATGAAGTAAGGCTTAATTGGTCACAATGGTGTAATTGAGTGGCACGGGCCATTGGTCAATTGCCGTGCTGTACCTCTAAATAAAAAGAAACACTCACTCGTCAGCTATTGCTCTCTGACTTACGCAGGCTCCTAGTCCAGCAACAGGTTGGTTTCAACATTTATATTTAATTCACTTTGTGGACTTTGCCGCACCTGATCTTCATCACTTTCTACAACCTTTAGGGAGTGCTTCAGTTCCTGTCTCCTGAGTGCCCTTCATGGTCTCCATACCTTTCTGTATCTCACTCCTCAGCCTGAGCTCTCCTCACTTCTTTCAAGATGTTCTTGAAAACCCAGCTCTGCGACCAAGTGACTGCAAACCTTCTCACACCTCTTCCACTGGCTCAGTGTCTGTCAAGCAGGAGACTACATAGCATCCACACCAGGGCCATCAGACTCAAAAGCAGTTACTTTTCCCAAGCAGTAAGGCTGATCAACACCTCCTCTCACTAACCCACCCCTCCACACTCCCAACCACCTCATTTCCTATCAGAGCCACTTTATGTGCAGACACTCCTGTGTCTAGCGTCATTCTTGCAGCGGGTGGTGAGGGTAGCAGAGCGGGTTATTAGCACAACATTACCCTCCCTCAGAGACATTTATACTGGCAGACTTCAAAAGAAGGCTACTTGTATTTCAAAGGATCCCACTCATCCTGGACATCACCTGTTTTCCCCTCTACCTTCTGGGAAGAGATACAGAGCATTAAGGACGAAAACAAAGAGACTCCTTAACAGCTTCTATCCACAAGCAGTGAAATGTCTAACACCCCCTTCCCTTCTCCTGCCCCCCTCCTAAGACGGCGGCAGCTAAATGCATCAGACTTCCAGGAATGGCAGGTGTGCAATAGCCCTACCCCACCCCCATCCATATATTATTAATTTTGGACTGGACTCCTGAGATTTTAGAGTTTATTTTATGTATATATTGTTTGTCATGCTGCAAAACGTTGAGCTGCTAAACTGTGTTTCATTGCTCCACAACAATGACAATATAGATATTCTATTCTATTCTATTCTATTCTATTCTAAGGACATACAATCAATGTATATAAGTACCTTAAGTATTTATATTTATTATTACTGTGTTCTTTTACCTTAGTGTGTTTTTTGTGCTGCATCAGATCCAGAGTAATCATTATTGAAACAATTTTGAATCGGAATCTGTTACCACTGTGAAATGCTATGTAATGTTTAACTGGTTTCATGGTGCTATATCAGTTAAAGGTTTTGTCTGTAAGCTGAACCAATGTACCAGAAGCATTAGTTTACCCACATTAACCACCCCTACCCCCACCACCACACGCACTTTGTATCTCTCTAATAGCTCAAGCACAGAGGACAATGTTGGCAGAAGCCATGCAAAATAGTCTTCAAACTGGTCAAGCAGTAGATGAAAGTGAATTGCCCATGAGAAGGAGAGGGAAGGAGATGAACTGAAGGATGAGGCAGGTTGAACAGGCAAGGTTTGCTGTTTGCTGAATGTTTGGTCATTATATTGTTCTTGATTCTCCTGGCCTGTCAGAGCAATGGAAACCACCAGCCTACCTTACAATTCCAATAATGAACCCAAAACGCCCTTTAGGGAGGGAGACCTGCTGTTCCTCCCTGTTCTGTTCGATGTGTGACTCCAGACCTGCCAAGGTTGTCGATGTTATGCAATGATGGGGAATTTCTTTAGCTAGAGGGTGTACATCTGTGGAATTCATTGCCATGGACAACTGTGGAGGCCTATTCATTGGGTATATCTAAAGTGGTGGTTGATAGGTTCTTGACTAGTAAAAGCGTCAAAGGGTTACGGGGAAAAGGCAGGAGAATGGGGTTGACAAGGATAATAGATCAATTACGATGGAATGGTAGAGCAGACTTGATGGGCTGAATGATTTCATTCTGCTCTGATGTCTCATGGCATTATGGATTCAATAGCACAGTAGATATGTTATTGGATTGTTATCCAAAGGCCTGGATTACGATCCAGAGACATTCCTTCAAATCTTATCACAGCAGCCAGGGAAAACTGAAATGTAAATAATTAAATCATTTGGGAACAAATCTGGCATCTCTACTTGTGATCTTCTGGGAACAACTGGAATGGCATAAAAAAACTAAAGTGATTCACTAATAGAAGAATTGGGAAAGGGAATGAAAGGTGGTTGGAGAAAAGTAAAGGGTAAAAGTCGGAGGTAAGGTTTTTTTTACAGAGAGTGCTGGGTGGGTAGATTGTGCTGCCAGGGGTGGTGATGGAGACAGATACATTAGGGACATTTAAGAGTCTCTTAGATAGGCACATGGATGATAGAAAAATGGAGGGCTATATGGGAGGGAAGAATTAGTTTGATTTTGGAGCAGGTTAAAGGGACAGCAAAACATCATGGGTCAAAGGGCTTTTACTGTGTTGAACTGTATAATGTCCTAATATTCTATGAAATTTGCCATCCTTATATGGCCTGACCTAAATATGATTTCAGAACCACCAATGTAGTTAATTCTTTGTAGTTCAGAGATAACTTCAAAATGGATAAAAATCACTGGTTTTGTCAGTGCCAGAATGGTCTTTGAACAAATTTATAAAAGATGTAGTTGACTCTTAACTATGCCTTGAGATGCAGTTGAAAGCAAGGGAAACGTAGGATTATTAATAAATTCTGGACCACTGCAATAGGTTATCGGTTCATTGTCACTTTGCTATTAGTAGGGACTTGCAGTCCTGACTTAACTTCCAAATGTGCATATCAATCATTAAGAACCCTCAGCGTAAGGGAAATGCTCTTTTCTTGTTACTACCAGCTGGGAGGAGATACGGAGCCTGAATGGTTCAGAAACAGCTTCTTCCTTTCTGCCATCAGATTTCGAAACAGTCCATGAACCCGTGAACAGTTCCTCGTTATTCCTTTTCTCCAGAATCCAAATCACGTTTATTATGACTGACATTTGTCATAAAATGTGTTATTTTATGGCAGATTTATAGTGCAAGACATAAAAATACTATGAATGTTACAATAAATCATAATAATAATAAATAGATAATGTAAAAGGAATAGTGAGGTAGTGTTCACGGACTCTTCAGAAATCTGATGGCAGAGGGATAGAACTTGTTGCAGAAATGGTGAGCGTGTGTCTTCAGGCTCTTGTACCTTCTCCCTAATGGTAGCTAATATGTATATTTATTTTTATTTTTGCAGTTTATAGTTTTATGTCTTTCCCCTGTACTTCTGCTGCAAAACAACAAATTTCACGCTTTCTACGTCAGTGATAATAAACCTGATTCTGATGGTCTTCAATGGCTGTAAAACATTTTAGGACATCCTGAGAGGGAAGTGACAGGTACCACAGAAATCTAAACTTTTTCTTTACATGCTGATTTGGAGCTGCCCAAGAAGAATTAATCTGAAACACTTCCTAACACTCCTCACTGAAACAATATATATTAGTATTTGATCAGGAACAAGTGCACACATCAGGCAGTATTGTTCAAATAAGGTCTGCCTGGTTACTGAAAAATGAGGCAATCTGACCTGTGACAGAGGCCAGCTGTTGGTGGAACATTAATGGGTGCAGACGTATGTGCGAGGGAGTTATGGATTGATGCCACAGATGCAGATGATTGGCTCACACCATTCAGAGGACCGACAATACCATTGCTGGCCAATTGGGAACCCAGGGGGCCTCCCATCATCCCAGTC
Organism: Mobula hypostoma; assembly: GCF_963921235.1. Lineage (NCBI taxonomy): Eukaryota > Metazoa > Chordata > Chondrichthyes > Myliobatiformes > Myliobatidae > Mobula > Mobula hypostoma. The sequence goes on along the minus strand of NC_086128.1, from coordinate 57,042,482 downwards.
ATCATGGGTGTAGATGAGAAAGTTGTCGTCGCCGTGGAAACACTGCTGCCCAGGCTTCCCACGCAGGTCCTGGCCAACCCGTTGACTGGCTGCGAAATTCCGGCCATTCCTGGAAGCTGGAGGGAGACCGGACTTTGCTGCAGAAGTGGCAGGGCAGGAGGTGGGGTGCTCTGGAGGGACGAAGATGAGCTGCTTCTACTGTGGCAACCAGAGTGGAGATCCTAGAGAAAGAGAGAGAAAGGTCCAATTACACTCACATAATCCTTTAATAATAAATAGTAACACCCCAAGTTTCTATAAAGTGGGTTTTCTACTTTCCTAGAAGTTTGAGGAGATTCGGCATGTCAGCTAAAACTCTGACAAACTTCGACAGATACACAGTGGAGAATATCCTGACTGGTTTCATCAGTCTGGTCTGTTAACACCAATACTCAAAAATGGAAATCTCTACAAAAGGTAGGAAGGGTTAGGTTGATCTCAGACTAGATTAAAAGGATGGCACAACATTGTGGTGGAAGGGCTTGTAACGTGCTAGGTTTTAGGTTGTATGTTCTATGTGGCGGATACAGCCCAGTCCATCACAGGCAATGCCCTCCCCCATTATTGAACACATTTACAAGGAGTAACTGCCTTTATTAAACACAGAACTTAGAACATAAAAAATTATAGCACAGTACAGGCCCTTTGGCCAACAATGTTGTGCCGAGCTTTTAACCTACTCCAAGATCATTCTAACCCTTCCATCCCACATTGCCCTCCATTTTTTATCATTCATGTGCCGATCTAAGAGTTTCTTATATGTCCCTAATGTATCTGCCTCTACCGCCACCACTGGCATGCATTCAATTCATCCACTACAGCTGCGGCTTGCTACCACCCACACTGGAAATCTGCAGATGCTGGAAATTCAAGCAACACACATCAAAGTTGCTGGTGAACGCAGCAGGCCAAGCAGCATCTATAGGAAGAGGTACAGTCGACGTTTCAGGCCGAGACCCTTCGTCAGGACTAACTGAAGGAAGAGTGAGTAAGGGATTTGAAAGTTGGAGGGGGAGGGGGAGATCCAAAATGATAGGAGAAGACAGGAGGGGGAGGGATAGAGCCAAGAGCTGGACAGGTGAAAGGCAAAAGGGGATACGAGAGGATCATGGGACAGGAGGTCCGGGAAGAAAGACAAGGGGGGGGGGGACCCAGAGGATGGGCAAGAGGTATATTCAGAGGGACAGAGGGAGAAAAAGGACAGTGAGAGAAAGAATGTGTGCATAAAAATGAGTAACAGATGGGGTACGAGGGGGAGGTGGGGCCTTAGCGGAAATTAGAGAAGTCGATGTTCATGCCATCAGGTTGGAGGCTACCCAGACGGAATATAAGGTGTTGTTCCTCCAACCTGAGTGTGGCTTCATCTTTACAGTAGGACCCCCTACAATTTGGTTACCAACACAACTGATCGACAGATGACGCAATAGCCACTGCTCTACATGCAGTCCTTACACATCTGGAGAAGAAGGGTGCTCATGTGAGAATGCTGTTCTTGGACTACAGTTCAACATCCAACACCATAATTCCATCTTGGTTTGACAAGAAGCTCAGAGACCTCGGCCTTGACGCTGCCTTGAGCAGCTGGACCCTGGACCTCCTGTCAGATCGCCAGCAGGTGGTAAGAGTGGGCTCCCTCACCTCTGCCCTTCTGACCCTCAATACAGGTGCCCTTCAGAGCTGTGTCCTAAGCCCCCTCCTTTACTCTCTGTATACCCATGACTGCTGCCACCCACAGCTCCAATCTGCTAATTAAATTTACTGATGATACTACATTGATTGGTTTTATCTCAAATAATAACAAGGCAGCCTACTGAGAAGAAGTCATCACCCTGACACAGTGGTGTCAAGAAAACAATCTCTCCCTCAATGTCGCAAAAACAAAGGAGCTGGTTGTGGATTACAGGAGGAATGGAGACAGGCTAACCCCTATAGACGTCAATAGATCTGGGGTGGAGAGGGTGAACGGCTTTAAGTTCCTCAGCATCCACATCACTAAGGATCTCATGTGGTCTGTGTGGTGAAAAAAGCATAACAGCGCCTCTTTCACCTCAGACGGTTGAGAAAGTTTGGTATGGGCCTCCAAATCCTACGGACTTTCTACAGGGGCACAATCGAGAGCATCCTGACTAACTGCATCACTGCCTAGTCTGGGAACTGTACTTCCCTCAATCGCAAGACTCTGCAGAGAGTGGTGCAAACAGCCCAGTGCATCTGTAGATGTGAACTTCCCACTATTCAGGGCATTTACAGAGACAGGTGCGTAAAAAGGGCCCGAAGGATCATTGGGGACCCAAGTCACCTCAACCACAAACTGTTCCAGCTGCTACCATCTGGGAAACTGTACCGCAGCACAAAAGCCAGGACCAACAGGCTCCGGGACAGCTTCTTCCACCAGGCCATCAGACTGATTAATTCACACTGATACAATTGTATCGCTACGCTATATTGACTATCCTGTTGTACATACTATTTATTACAAATTACTATAAATTGCACATTGCACATTTAGACGGAGATGTAACGTAAAGATTTTTACTCCTGTATGGGAAGGATGTAAGTAATAAAGTCAATTCAATTCAATTCTATGTATAAGATCTACTTCTGATAAATCCCCTATACTTTCCTCCAATCATCTTAAAAATTATGCCTTCTTGTATTAGCTATAGCAGCCCTGGGAAAAAGTCCACCCTATCCATGTCTCTTATCATATACACCTTGTTGGAAATGACTGATTTTTAAATAATACTTCTTATAAGATTTGTGCTTTCTAACAAACTCATGCATTTTCACACTCACTGCCAGAAAGCAGTATCACAACTAACTGACTGTTTATCACCTTTCTCATTTTTCATTGGCTAAGTATTAACATATTACCCACATGATATAATTGAGAGTTTTTCTGCCACACAAGTCGCCTTGAAGCACCCCGGAAGCATCTTCCCCTCTGCCATCTGATTCCTAAATGGACATTGAACCCGTGAACACTACCTCACTTTTTTTATATATTTCTGTTTTTGGCATGATTTTTAAACTATCAATATATGTATACTGTAATTGATTGATTGATTTTTTTTCTTCTTCTTCTTCTATATTATGTATTGCATTGAACTGCTGCTGTTAAGTTAACAAATTTCACGACACATGCCTGTGATAATAAACCTGATTCTGATGTAATTGTTTTAATTATGTAGCCTATTAGTTCATTCCTATCCAAGGAATTTATCTTATCTATAAAAGTGATAGATTTTTCAGAAGTGCCATCTTGGCTTCTTTCCTATCTTTATCTTACACCTCTTAGCATTGTTTCTCAGCTCTTTATTTAGTATACTTAGTATTTGTACATTTGTACTCAATAAACTGAAATCTTAGAATTAAGACTGCTCGTCATTCTTGACACCTGGAAGAATCCCAAGGATCAGAAAATAAACAGAGATGCAAATGCTACCAAGTTATCTCTCATCTTCATTCAATCCAAAGAGAAAAGCCCTAGCTCACTCAACCTCTCCTTATAAAACATGTTCGGTATTCCAGCAGCATCCTGGTAAATCTCCTCTCCACCATCTCTAAAGCTTCCACATCATTCCTATTATAAATAGCCATCATTGGCATACATCGTGAAATTCAATATATATATAAAATATAGTTGAATTAAAAATAGTACAAAACCTGAAATTTTTAAAAAAGTGAGATAGTGTTTGTGGGTTCAATATCTATTCAGAAATCGGACAGCAGAGGGGAAGAAGCTGAGTGTGGCTGAGTGTGTGCCTTCAGACTTCTGTACTTTCTTCCTGATGGTAACAATGAGAAAAGGGCATGTCCTGGGTGATGGGAGTCTTTAATAATGGATGTCGCCTTTCTGAGGCACTGCTCCTTGAAGATGTCTTGGATACCACGGAGGCTAGTGCCCAAGATGGAGCTGAGTAATTTTACAAGTTTCTGTAGCTTCTTTCTCTCCTGTAAGGTAGCAACTCCCCCTCACCCCCAATACCAGACAGTGATGCAGCCTGTCAGAATGCTCTCCATGGTACATCTGTAGAAGCTTTCGAGTGTTTTAGTTGACAAGCCAATTCTCCTCAAACTCCTAATGAAATATACCAGCTGCAATAAATTGACTTTGTTTAGTGTACGATACCCTACTGTGAATAATACACACTCCTCCATCTTCTTCTCCCCACCTCCAACTTCAGAGGGTGATACAGTGTTGGCAATAAATATCCTGCAACACAGAAGTTGATCACTAGTAGGGAATTCAGTAGAAACCTCTCGGTCCAGAGAGTGGAGTGTGTTTGAGGTGGATTAACAGATATATTAAAGGACAAGCTGGAAATGGCAGAAAGGAAGCGGCTACTACAAAGCTGAAGTGAAGAGGGGCCGGTGCAATGAAACTAATGAGCAAACAATGCTCTGTACCAGCTGTAAGGTATCAAGGTTATGGGAGGAGGCAGGAGAATGGGGTTGAATGGGAAAATAAACCAGTCATGACTCATTGGGCTAAATTGCTTAATTCTGCTCCTATCTCTTATGATCTTAAAATCCCACTGAAACCCAAAGTGGGTTTTAATGGGATTTTAAGTGGGTTCAATTCCCACTGCTGTCTGTTAGGAGACTGTGCATTCACCTGTGGTTATATTTCCTCCATGCACTCTGCTTTTTGCAAACATTCCAAAGAGGTATGAGTTAGTGTTAGTAAGTCATGGGCATGCTATGTTGGCGCTGGATGCATAATGATACTTGTAGGCTGTCACCCCACCCCCACCTCCCCAGCACAACCTCAGACTGGGTTGGTCACTGATGCAAATGACATATTTCACTGTATGTTTCGATAAAGCTGATCTTTAAATCTTTAACAGGAGAAAGCTATTTAATCATCAGAGCCTGTTGCACTACTCAATCATATCGTGGCTGACCTGAAGCTTTTGACAAAATTGCTTGAGAAAAATGTTTTAATATTTTAATTTAGACCCTTTGTTTGAACTATTTATTATAAAGATAAATCCAGCTGTCTTTCTAGCCTGTGTAAGGAACGACTTACTGATATCACTAATTTTTAGGTTATACCTCCTTGTTCTAGGCTCTTCCAGGTGATTGGGACTTTTATTTACTAAGCAAGGGCCTGTCTCATTAGCGGTATGCTGTAAAAGGTCAATGTCTCCTGCAGAAGGCTACCTCTTTATACTGCTATACTGTAAACTGTAAGAGGTCAATGTCTCCTTCTGTGGAAGGCAACAGATCTTCCCCAGACAGTGTGTTAAATACCTCTGATGATGCAGAGAGAGAGTTCTCAGTTATGAAGCTGCTCTTCGAAGGAGGACTCTTACTGCTGTTCAGCAGTTCGGAGCTGCAGGCTGTACCCAGGAAAAAGAGGGAAAATGATCAGATTAATTATTATTGTCACATACTAAGATGCAGTGAGCATAAACACAAGTTATTCTGCAGATGCTGGAAATCCAGAGTAACACACACCAAATGCAGGGGAATAAACAATTGATGTTCAAAGTAAATTTATTATCGAAGTACATATATTTCAGGTTCCTTAAGGTTGTTATAACTGGGGGTGGTAATGGGGATAAGCTCCCTCTACCTATTAAATTATCTCAAATAACCCTTGACAACCAAGTCCAGCTCCTTGCCTTCACGTGTGGCTTCGCTACTAAGCCCAGGGAACCATTTCTAGTGACAGGAGAAGGGGCCAAGGCAGGTTACTGGCACCTTAAAACCAGTTGATTCAGACAGATGGTGCTCATCAGCCATGGTTAGCAGCTCATCTAGGAGAAGGCTTCAAACCTCTACTGCCTTGCAGCTATGCCCACTCATGGGGAAGGCTTTGGGAGCAAACCCTGAGGAAAAATCTAGAGCTGGAGTCCCTGAGGCAGTCCTCTGCTGAATTCAACGTTGACTGGTAACTCCTGCGACACTGCTGGTACCAAACTGTATCGGTCTCTGCCGTTCCTTTGGGTTCATCAGATGTGTGGAGAGGGGGAGCTTGCTACATGGGCAACAGCTTGGTCTCCATATCGTACTGCCCAGACTTGCAGATCTAGACAGCTAGTACTCAACACCCACGGTCAACCTTGACCAATGGAGGCCTTCGGATACATATATGTCACAATATACAACTCTGAGATTCATTTTTTGCAGGCATTTACATAAATACAAAGAAAAAACAAGCATAATAAAAAAATAATAATAAATAAGCAATAAATATTGATAAAATAAGATGAAGAGTCCTTGAAAGTCAGTCCATAGGAACAGTTCAGTGTTGGGGAGAGTGAAGTTGAGTGGAGTTATCCCCTCTGATGGTTGAGCGGGTAATAATTGTTCCTGAACCCAGTGATGTGAATCCTAAGGCTCCTGTATCACCTTCTTCATGGCAGAGCGAGAAGAGAGTATGGCCTGGATGGTTGGGGTTCCTGATGATGGATGCTACCTTCTTGCAATAGCACTCTGTGGTGGCGCTGAGACCCTTCGTCAGGACTGAAACACTGACTGTTTATTCCCCTTCATAGTTGCTACCTAACCTGCTGAGTTCCTCCAGAATTTTGTACGTGAGTAACTCTGAGATACAGTGAAATGCTTTGGTTTACATGCCACCCACACAGATCATTCCATTTGTATTTACATCGGGTAGCATAAAAAGACAAAACAGAATGCAGGTATAGTGTTACAGATTCAGAGAAAGTGCAAGAGTTCCGCTGTTCATGGTATTTGCATTTGCTGGATCTTGCAGTGGCCAAATTCACAGCTTATACTTTCCTACGTTATATACCTTACAAATAATACAAGTTGTTTGTGAAGGTCTTTGGGATGTCCTAACAGATACAGTGCGGCCATTTTCTTAAATAGAAATTGAACTTTTGTCCCCTTGGATAGGGTTAGATTCAGTCAGTGGGATCTTTTGTTGCAGGGGTGCCAGATGATGTGACTTCCTTTTTCATTTAACCTTTAATTAATTTGACCAGAAACAGATACCACCAGACTCAAGGACAACTTCAAGGACCTTACAGAGGATCGTAAAAACTGTCAAGAGGATCAGCACAGTCATCCTCCCCACTACTTGTGACATTTATCAGAAGCCTTGCATACGAAGGGCCTGAAGCGTTGCTGAGGATCCCTACCACTGATCCCACTATCTCTGTGACTCACTACCATCAGGAACGAGGTACAGAAGCCTCAGGACTGAAACTGCCAGACTGGGTAACAGCTTCTTCCATTATGCTGAGAGACTAATGAATACCCTGCCACCACGGAGGTCTTGTCACGAGAACAGCCAGCTGTTTGCCTGTGCTGTGCACTACATATGCATTTTTGAGTTATATTTTATTTACTTATTTGTGCTAATATTTTGTTTTATGTACCGTGTGATATTTATTTTGTGGGTGTACTGTGGTCCGAAGGAATATTGTTTCATTAAGTTACATATATGTACAGTCAGATGACAATAAACTTGAACTACTGTATCCTGCTGTTATAAAGCACTTGACAGACCTCTTGTATGATAAAGATGAACTTTTGATCTCGCAGCTCTTCCATCTTATTTGTTTATCTGCACTGCAATTTCTCTGAATCTGTAACACTACGGCTTAATGTCAAGGATTATACATATGAATATGAGAAATAGGAGTGGGAGTAGGCCATCACACGTCAGGCACAGAATGGAGCTAAGTCCACAGTCAGATCAGCCATGATCTTATTGAAGGTGGAGGAGACAGCCTACTCCTGCCCTTGTGTTTTATGTTATCTTCTTATGTTGCAGTACTTTCTGAATTAAAATGGATATGACTGCAGTTTAAATCTACTTTGTTGATTGGGATGTGACTTGTTTCTGATGTTAGTTGAATAGTTCCAATTTGTCTAACTGACTGTCTCCGCTCCAGTGAGAAACTTGTTGGGGGTAACCCAGCTATAGGAGCCATCTAAGTATTTTTTGGATTATAGGAGCCATGTATCTATTTTCTGTCTGTATTGTATTTTGTGGTGCATTTATTATAGTAATTCGTCATGTGGGTTGGGGTGTAGTAGAAGCAAATGAGTATAGTTATTTATTCAAGTTTAGGGATAATTAGTTGTTAGCCCGAGGGAGTGAGCCACAGGGAATGATTTTTTTTGCTGACAAAAAGTAGTAGTTACTTCAAACCTAACCAAAACCACTGAGAGACTAAGGCTACGTCCACACTAGCCCGGATAATTTTGAAAACGCCAGTTTTGCGTAAAAACGATAGGCGTCCACACCAGGCGTTTTTGACCTCTGTCCACATTAGAATGGATATTTGGGCGAATCTCCTCCTATTGGGGGCATGCGCAGGACACACAGAAAACAAGTGAAGAGGAAACGGTATATTTGTCCAGTTACAGACTAGAAACTTAAAAGGAAATTGCTAAACGAAAGACTTGGTGCGTGTTTGTCCAGAAACATTTCCTACAGCCGTAGTCTCTTCGCCGATGAAAAGGACGACAGCTACAACTAAATGCAATATGGCTTATTACTGGGCAAAAGTGACAATTTCATCTACTGAATGTTTGCACAAGCAATACATTAATAAAGCACCTTGTTAAATGTATAAAACATGTCTGCATTAGTATTATCTTGTATTTCCATACAATGTTACATTAGGATGTTACACATCTATTGTCAGATATTGTTGTGGTGTTGGAGGTTGCGTTCAAGAAAACAATGAAATCCCGCACTGCCGCCACCATTTGTTCTGGCACGTCATGACAGCGTTTTTAAAATTAGCCGGTTACCCCGTACACACTACAATGGCCAACCGGCGTTTTCAGATTTAAACACTCTGGAAAGTGTTTTAGAAAAGCTCCATTTTTGGGGGAGGAAAACGTTGTTTCAGTGTGGACAGAGGGTCAAAACGAAGAGAAAAAGCTTCAGTTATGGATTTATCCGGTCTAGTGTGAACGTAGCCTAAGTCAGGGTAATTGACACTGTGCGACGCACTTCCAAATAATGAATTTCCAAATCGATAAAGGTTCGTTCGATTCTTTGTCACGAAACCAGCAAAGACGAATGATCTTATAGTGTTAATCAACTAACAAAACTAAATTAGCAATATAATGGTTTAATTAGTGGTTTAATTAGTGGTCTAATAATGTCCCAATTAATTCATTAAAACTGTATTGTATGAACTTGTTAGTTAAAATCAAAGCTTGCATACAATCATGTGTCAGATGTAGAATGGAGATGCAGGGAGGATCTTAATGAAAGGAGTCAAAGACTTTTGTGAGACCAGAAAAGGTCGGATATGGTGGCTGCTGCTGCTCTCTGCATTCTGCTTGCAGCTGACCTGAGTGATGATCATGTTGACTGTGTCTCAGCCATGATCTTATTGAATGGTCGAGCAAGCTGAATGGACCAGATGGCCTACTCCTGCTCCTATTTCATGTGTTCTTATGTATAATCCTTGACAACAAGAATGTTGGTCAACTATGGGTAGCATCTTAGCTGGGGCTCTATACACAAGCTTTCTGACAGGGGTTGATGGACAGTACAGCAGGACCACAAACACTAGCCTTGAAGCAGGGTGTTGAACTGCCAATTTCCCTCCACAGATGCTACCTGATCTGCCAGCCTGTGTGCATTCACTTTATCTCTGCCCCTCATTGTTTTATACATTTTTATAAGGCTACCTACCGCTCCAAAGAAAAAGTCCTAGGCTGCCTACCTTTCCCTATAACTCAGGCTGTTGGGTTCTGGCAACACCTCACATACTATTTTCAATGGCTATACTGCTGGACAATTTCAGAGTTCAAAGGTTATGGAGAAAATGTCAAATACTGTGGGTTAAAGGGTAAATGTTAACTGCACAGGGGTAAGGAAGAGGCTGAACACTTTCAACTAAGAGCTAACAATTAGTCTGGAGGCTACCTCAAGCCAAACTCCTGGTATGGTGGGAGGGATAATGTAAGACTAAAGTATCCCTTGCAGTCGAAATTCAAGATTCAAGTTTATTTATTACGTGTACAGGTTTCCCCCGCCATCCAAAGTTAGAACGTTCCTATGAAATGTTCCGATTGCATCGCCTCTGATCTGGGCCGACATTTACGTGCCGGGCGGCACCTAATTAATTAGCTTGTTTATTTCGGCTTTTTTCTTAAAGATGTGCTGGGTGCCTCCTGGCTACCGCTGCATTCTTCGCAGATCAGTATCTGTCCGCGGCCTGGGGTTTGGGATGGTGGGACACTGGGGTGTCATCTCGTCATCTGTTTCCATCAGGGCAGGCAGGTCATCTTCTTCTATGTCTGCCTGCCTCGATGTCGAAGGTCAAGGTTCGTCATCTGCTGTGGCTGATGTGGAAGGCTTGCTTGACTGCTTAGCCTTGCGCATTTTTCTATCATACAGTTCTTTGTAAGCACTCAAACCATCTTGCAAATATGCCCTAAACCGACGTACCCTTTCAAAACTAAAGTCGTACTTTATCATTGCAGCGAAAATCTCACGCAGTTGCTTCACATTCAGTTCCTGGATGACTTCACTTTCGGTCCGTTTGCTACTGAATTCGGTTTCGATTGTTATCCTTTCCTCTTCCAATTGCATCAGCTCTTCATCTATCAGTTCTTGGTCATGGGATGCCAAAACCTCTTCAACATCACCTTCGTCAACTTCCACAAGCCAAACTCACCTTGTCCTTACTTCGTTCACCACAATCGAAACGCTTAATTATGTCTAGTTTTACGCTAAGTGTAACACCCTTACGAGCTCTTTCAGGCTTTTCCGATACCTTAGAACTCATCTTGCTAATGGCTGCTCATAGGCATGTGTTAAAGCAATGCCGGCTAGAATGCAGTTCTGAAACCAGGGGAGAACGGCTGCTCGGGGTGTGCGCTGCCTTTTATCGCGCGCTGTTTTTTCTAGTGCGCTGCTTTTTTCGTAACAGTGAAAACACCTTCTGTTAGCGAAAACAGGTAACTAATGTAGGTCTTTGGTAACAGTGAGATTTCGTAAAGTGAACATTTGAAAAGCGGGGGACACCTGTACATCGAAACATACAATGAAATGTGTTGTTTGCGTTCATTACCAATACACCCAAGGATGCCATGGGGGCAGCCTGCAAGTGTTGCCACACATTCCAGTGCCAACACAGTATGCCCACAATGTTCAAAATAAGAACACAACACACAACACAACACAACTTTTCTCTCCATTTTCCTCTCAGATTCAAATTCATTTATTTATTACATGTACATTGGAACATACAGTGAAATTAGTTGTTTGCAATAACAACATCTAGGGATGTGCTGGGGGTAGCCTGTAAGTGTTACTACTATTCCAGCACCAAGATAGCATCAGCAGAACACAGAACACAATAAACAACAAAAAACAAGCCCTGTTGCCCTCTCCATCCCACCCACACACACAGCTCTCCAACCACACCTGGTTTGTAATTGGATTTATTGGGTTGTGCTGATAACCTGGAGAGGGATCTCTCTGTCACCAATTATGATCCTGTCATTTTGTCACTCCATATCCAAAGAGTCTTCAGCACTTCACTGCTAATAAATGCAACAGCCAATGTGGTAACGAGCTCAGACTGACCCTTCTTAAGCCCTTCAGCTCCCTGTCATTCAGTCTCACTCTCATGTATACAGTCCACCAATGAGGAAGCACTCCTTACCGTTTTGGGAACTCATTAAATGTGCTTGGGAGGACGGGCCATTGGTTGATGTCACACTGGCAAAGGGGACGGATAGCTGGACATTCAGCAGCTGAAGCCGCTCTTTCTTGGCCGAGAGACTCATGATCTGTTCCTGTAGACGCCGGTTGTCCAACTGCAGCAGGTGCAGAGACTTTAACATATCCACAACTGGGAAGGTTAAAGAGATCAAGTCAGTCATTTTCTTTCGCCCTTCAAATGTTGCCAACACAATCAAGGAGCAGGATCCCAAACAGGAGAACTTACACCCCTTCTGATTAAGCAAACCATACTCAGTATTCACAATATGCTCCCTTCTACTTTATTTTATTTTATTTTTATTTATTTAGAGATAAATAAAAGTAAAATAAAATAAAGTAGAAGGGAGCATATTGGTTAACAGGCCTTTCCATATTAACCTACCACCCATATGTCTTTGGAATGTGCAAGTTATCAGGAGGAAATCCACGTGGTTGGCATTAATTTTGAGAGAGCTAGAATAAAAAAGATGTAATGCTAAGGCTTTGTAAGACATTGGTCAGACCACATTTGCAGTATCGTGAGCAGTTTTGGGCCCCTTACCTAGGAAAGGATGTGCTGGTATTGGAAAGGATCCGGACGAGGTTCACGAGAATGATTCTGGGAGTGAAAGGATTAACGTATGAGGAGTGTTTGATGGCTTTCGGCCTATACTCATTGGAGTTTAGAAGAATGCAGTGGGGTGGCGGGGGGGAGTATCATTGAAACCGACTGAATATTGAAAGGCCTAGATAGAGTGGACATGGAGAGGATGTTTCCTATTGTGGGAGAGCCTAGGACCAGAAGGCACAGCCTCAGGATACAAAGGTGTCCCTTCAGAACAGAGATGAGAAGGAATTTCTTTAGCCAGAATGTGGGGAATTTGTGGAATTCATTGCCACGGACCATTGTGGAGGCCAAGTCATTGGGTATACTTAAAGCAGAGGTTGATAGGCTCTTGATGAGTAAAGGTGTCAAAGGTTACAGGGAGAAGGCAAAAGAATAAATCAGTCATGACAAAATGGGGACAGACTCGAGGGGTTGAATGGCCTAATTCTGCTCCTATACAGTATCTTATGGTCTCATCTACCCAATCAAAACTTGGCATTATTTTGAACACTACTATCAAATCTCTTCCATTGGCGCGCATAAAAATATCCACCAATCTACACAGGTGGCGACAGCTTGCTAGTATATTCCTACACAGCAGTCAATTATTCTTAACATGCATAGACTCTGTACTTACTGTCAATGCCTCCTTCTCCACTCCAGTGCTTGTCCAAGAGCTCTTCAATGTTGGATGTTGTCTGTGGTACATTCTCCAGCTGACTGGTTATTGTTTGATTGTAGAGCATGGACAGGCCACCGATGGGAGATCTGTAACAATGGGATAGTGGGAAAAGTCTAGGTTGTATCTCAAATGAAAGAGAATGAATATCTCCTTTTAAACTTAAAGTATTAAGTTTTGTCAACTTAATTCCTTGACAGAGTGGTCAAGGAAAGGTAACAGATGAACAAGAGGATGATTGGAGCCTTAAAATGGGTTCTGAGGCAGAAACACTCAAAACTTGGATGGAGGGTGCTTGACATGTCATAACCACAAGGCCACAAAATGAGCCTGAAAGTTGGAGTTTGTTAGAAAAGTTTTCTGCTGACATGAACATGATGGGCTGAATAGCCTTTTAAAAATTGGGGTGGCACAGTGACACAGTTAGTTGAACTGTTGCCTCCATCAACTAGGGTTGAATCTGATCTCCAGTGCCATCTGTGTGGAGTTGCATGTTCTTCCAAGGACTGCTTGGGTTTCGCTCGGGTGCTTCAGTTTCCCATTCCCTCCTCCCACACACTCCATGTCCCAAAGACATGCAGGTTGGTTTGTGGCTGGAAGCTACGCTAGGTGTGTAGATGAGTGGCAGAATCTTGGGGGGAGTCAATGAGAATGTGGGGAGATCAGTGTAAGAATCAGTGTAAATGGGTATTTGATGGGCTGTTTCTGTCACTGGCAGAGAGAGATCCAGCAACTGTGGCAAGATACTTTAGCACTGAACACAACACTTTACAGTGCCAGTGATTACCGTCTGATTCTGGCCGTCGCCTATAAGGAGTTTGTATGTTCTCCCTTTGACCACATAGGTTTCCTCACTCATTCCGAAGATGAATGGTTAGGGTTAGAGTTAGGGTTAGTTTGTTGAGGGCATGCTGTGTTGGCATGGGAAGCATGGCATCTCTCGCGAGATGCTCCAGGCACAATCCTCGAACTATATTGGTTACTGTTGCAAATGATGCATTTCATCAGGACTGAAATGTCAACTGTCCATTTCCCTCCATAGGTATTGCCTGACCTGTTGAGGTCCTCCAGCATTTTTTATGTGTTGCTCAAGATTTCCAGTATCTGCAGAATCTCGTGTGTCTCTGTGCTCACAGGAGAACTCTCTGTTAGAGCAATATAGCGCAGAAACACCATGCCTATTCTAGCCATCAGGTACCCATTTAAAGCAATAGACAAATGGACACAAAAGCAGCACACAGGACCTGTCGACTGTTTATTCCCCTCCACAGATGCTGCCTAACCTGCTGAATTCCTCCAGAATTGAGTGTTGCTCTTGATTTCCAATATCTGCGAAATCTCTTATGTTTAAGGTACCTCTCTATACCAACTCCATTTCTAACACTAATTTCAACATGTTCTACGACAGATGCTCATCTAAATAGTTGCTAAGTGGCGTGAGAGTACCTGCATCCAAGACCCCTCAAGCTTCAAAGAGCAGCATGGGTTCTTAGTGTGGTTTTTAATGATGCTTGTACACCAGGGAACAAGCTAGAGCAGGGGTCCCCAACCTTTTTTGCATTACGGACCAGTTTAATATTGACAATATTCTTGCAGACCGGCCGACTGCGGGGGTGTTCAAGTAGGGATAAAATCACCTCAACATGTCTTTTACAGTTAGAGTTGCCAACTTTCTCACTCCCAAATAAGGGACAAAAGTAGCAGTCAAATCTCGGAACACTTGTGTTTACCCCCGAAAGACTACCATGACCATGAAGCCTTGCGCGGGCACCTGTGTGTGCATGCGTGAGTGACGTGCGCATGCGCGTACGTGATTTTTTTTGCACAAAGCGGTTTTGGCTTAATCTTCCCAACTATACAGTACATACATTACTTCTACGTTATATAGACTGTGTATTTATCATATCATTCCTGCTTTTACTATATGTTAGTGTTATTTTAGGTTTTATGTGTTATTTGGTATAATTTGGTAGGTTATTTTTTGGGTCTGGAAACGCACAAAAATTTTTCCCATATAAATTAATGGTAATTGCTTCTTCGCTTCACGCTATTTTGGCACGAAAGGTTTCATAGGAACGCTCTACCTTAGCGGGGGAAATATAGGACAAGGGCGGTCCCGTATGGGACAAACCAATTTAGCCCAATATACGGGATGTCCCGGCAAATATGGGACAGTTGGCAACCGTATGTTCAAGTTCAACAGTGCGTGACAGGGAATGAGGAAAGGTGCAGCTGACTCATATCGTTTCCTCGCGGCCTGGTACTGGTCCACGGCCCAGTGGTTGGGGACCGCTGAGCTAGAGCTTCCAAAGACTACATCAATAGACTTCTGGAGATTTAAGTAATGACTGAAAAAATAATATTAAATCATTAGAAAGGAATGACATAGGATCAGAAAGTGTAGAGTCTCTATGGGTTGAGTTAAGATATGACAGAGGTAAAAGGACCCTAATGGCAGTTGTATACAGGCCTCCAAACAGCGGCCAGGATGTGGATTACAAATTACAGCAGGATATAGAAAAGGCGTGTCAGAAGGGCAATGTCATGATAATCATTGGGAATTTTAACATGAAAGTGGATTGGGAAAACCAGGCCAGTACTGGACCTCAAGAGAGAGAATTTGTAGAATGTCTAAGGGATGGTTTTTTAGAACAGCTTGTTGTTGAGCCCACTAGGGATCGGCTGTGCTGGATTGGGTGTTGTGCAATGACCCGGAGGTGATAGGAGAGATTATGGATAAGGAACCATCAGGGAATAGTGATCACAATATGATTGAGTTCACTTTGAAATTTGAGAGGGAGAAACTGAATTCCAATATGTCAGTATTTCAGTGGAATAAAGGAAATTACAATGGCATGAGAGGGGAACTGGCCAAGGTTGACTGGAAAGAGACGCTAGCAGGAAGGACAGCAGAACAGCAATAGCTGGAGTTTCTGTGAAAAATGAGGAAGTGCAAGACAAATATATTTCAAATAAGAAGAAATTTTCAAATGGAAGATGGACACTACCGTGGCTGACAAGTGAAGTCAGAGCCAAAGTAAAAGCAAAAGAGGGCATACAAGGAAGCCAAAGCTAGTGGGAAGATAGAGGATTGGAAAGCTTTTAAAAGCTTGCACAAGGAAACTAAGAAGGTAAGAAGGTCATTAGGAAGGAAAAGGTGAATTATGAAAGGAAGCTGGCAACTAATATCAAAGAAGATACTATAAGCTTTTTTAAGCATAGAAAGGGTAAAAGAGAATCGAGGATAGATATAGGGCCAATAGAAAATGACGCCGGAGATATTGTAATGAGATACGCAGGGATGGCAGAGGAACTGAATGTGTATTTTGCATCAGTCTTCACAGTGCAAAACATCTGCAGTATACCAGACACGTAAGAGTGTCAGGGTAGTGAAGTTTGTGCAGTGAAAATTACAACTGAGAAGGTGCTCAGGAAGCTTAATGGTCTGAGGGTGGATAAATCTCCTGGACCTGATGGAATGCACCCTCGGGTTCTGAAGGAAGTAGCTGGAGAGACTGCGGAGGCATTAACAATGATCTTTCAAGAATTGATAGATTCTGACATTGTACTGGATGACTAGAAAACTGCAAATGTTACCCCACTATTTAAGAAAGGTGGGACGCAGCAGAAAGGAAACTATAGACTCGTTAGCCTGACATCAGTGGTTGGGAAGTTGTTGGAATTGGTTGTTAGGATGAGATTACGGAGTACCTGGAGGCACATGACAATAGGCCAAATCCAGCATGGTTTCCTGAAAGGAAAATCCTGCCTGACTAAACTACTGCAATGTTTTGAGGAAATTACAAGCAGGGTAGAGAAAGGAGATGCAGTAAATGTGGTGTACTTGGATTTTCAGAAGGCCTTTGACAAGGTGCCGCACATAAGGCTGCTTAGCAAGATAAGAGCCCATGGAATTACAGGCAAGTTACTAGCATGGGTGGAGCATTGGCTGATCGGCAGGAAACAGAGAGTGGGAATAAAGGGATCCTATTCTGGCTGGCTGCCAGTTACCAGTGGAGTTCCACAGGGGTCGGTGCTGGGACTGCTGCTTTTTACTATGTATGTCAATGATTTAGACTATGGGATTAATGGATTTGTGGCTAAATTTGCCAATTTTACAAACATAGGTGGAAGAGCGGGTAGTGTTGAGGAAACAGAGATCCTACAGAGAGACTTAGATAGTTAGGGGGAATGGGCAAAAAAGTGGCAAATGAAATACAATCTTGGAAAGTGTATGGTCATGCACTTTGGTGGAAGAAATAAACGGGCAGACTATTATTTAGATGGGGAGAGAATACAAAATGCAGAGATGCAAAGGGACTTGGGAGTCCTCGTGCAGGATACCCTCAAGGTTAACTTCCAGGTTGAGTCGGTGGTGAAGAAGGCAAATGCAATGTTGGCATTCATTTCTAGAGGAATAGAGTATAACAGCAGGGATATGATGTTGAGGCTCTATAAGGCACTCATGGGACCACACTTGGAGTATTGTGTGCAGTTTTGGGCTCCTTATTTCAGAAAGGATATACTGACATTGGAGAGGGTTCAGAGAAAATTCACGAGAATGATTCCAGGAATGAAAGGGTTACCGTATGAGGAACATCTGGCAGCTCTTGGGCTGTATTCCTTGGAGTTCAGGAGAATGAGGGGGGATCTCATAGAAATATTCCAAATGTTAAAAGGCTTGAACAGATTTGATATGGCAAAGTTATTTCCCAAGGTAGGGGAGTCTAGGACAAGAGGGCATGACTTCAGGATTGAAGGACGTCCCTTTGGAACTGAAATGTGGAAAAATTACTTCAGTCAGAGGGTGGTATATCTGTGGAATTTGAGCGGCTGTGGAGGACAAGTCATTGGGTGTATTTAAGGCAGAGATAGGTAGGTTCTTGATTAGCCAGGACAGCAAAGGGTATGGGGAGAAAGCAGGGGAATGGGGATGACTGGAAGAATTGGAACAGCCCATGATTGAATGGCAGAGCATACTCAATGGGCCGAATGGCCTACTTCTGCTGCTATATCTTATGGTCTTATGGACTGAGGGGTGGATCAACCATGATCTGATGGAATGGGGGTGGGAGGAGCAGCATGGTAGTGCAGCGGTTAGCACAACAATTTACAGTGCCAGCAATCACAATCAGGGTTCAATTCCCACCGCTGTCTGTAAGGATTTTGTATGTTCTCCCTGTGATCGGGTGGGTTTCCTCCAGGTGCTCTGGTTTCTTCCCACATTCCAAAATTTCCAAAACTTTGGATCTGTCTTCAATAGGGAAGACACAACCAATCTTCCAGATGTAATAATGCCCGGAGGACCTAGGGTAACAGAGGAACTGAAGGAAATTCGCATCAGGCACAAAATGGTGTTGCTTAAACCGATGGTACTGAAGGCTGGTAAGTCCCCAGGACCTGATGGTCTGCATCCCAGGGTACTTAAGGAGGTGGCTCTAGAAATTGTGGACGCATTGGTGATCATTTTCCAATGTTCTATAGATTCAGGATCAGTTCCTGAGGACTGGAGGGTAGCTAATGTTATCCCACTTTTTAAGAAAGGAGGGAGAGAGAAAACAGGGAATTATAGACCAGTTAGCCTGACATCAGTGGTGGGGAAGATGCTGGAGTCAATTATAAAGGATGAAACAGCGGCACATTTGGATAGCAGTAACAGGATTGGTCTGAGTCAGCATGGATTTACGAAGGGGAAATCATGCTTGACTAATCTTCTGGAATTTTTTGAGGATGTAACTATGAAAATGGACAAGGGAGAGCAAGTGGATGTAGCTTACCTGGACTTTCAGAAAGCCTTTGATAAGGTTCCACATAGGAGTTTAGTGGGCAAAATTGGAGCACATGGTATTGGGGGTAGGGTACTGACATGGATAGAAAATCGGTTGGCAGTCAGGAAACAAAGAATAGGGATTAACGGTTCCCTTTCAGAATGGCAGGCTGTGACCAGTGGGGTACTGCAACGCTCGGTGCTGGGACTGCAACTATTTACAATGTACATTAATGATTTAGATGAAGGGATTAAAAGTAACATTAGCAAATTTGCAGGGTGGCAGTGTGAAATGTGAGGAGGATGTTATGAGAATGCAGGGTGACTTGGAGAGATTGGGTGAGTGGGCAGATGCAGTTTAATGTGGATAAATGTGAGGTTATTCACTTTGGTGGCAAGAACAGGAAGGCAGATTACTATCTGAATGGTGTCAAGTTAGGAAAAGGGGAAGTACAACGAGATCTAGGTGACCTTGTTCATCAGTCACTGAAAGTATGCATGCAGGTATAGCAGGCAGTGAAGAAAGCTAATGGCATGCTGGCCTTCAGAACAAGGGGAGTTGAGTATAGGAGCAAAGAGGTCCTTCTGCAGCTGTACAGAGCCCTGGTGAGACCACACCTGGAGTATTGTGTGCAGCTTTGGTCTCCAAATTTGAGGAAGGACATTCTTGCTATTGAGGGAGTGCAGAATAGGTTCACAAGGTTAATTCCCGGGATGACGGGACTGTCATATGTTAAAAGATTGGAGCGACTGGGCTTGTATACACTGAAATTTAGAAGGATTAGAGGGGATCTGATTGAAACATATAAGATTATTAAGGGATTGGACACGCTAGAGGCAGGAAATATGTTCCCGATGTTGGGGGAGTCCAGAACCAGAGGCCACAGTTTACGAATAAGGGGTAGGCCATTTAGAATGGAGTTGAAGAAAAACTTTTTCCACACAGAAAGTTGTGGATCTGTGGAATGCTTTGCCTCAGAGGGCAGTGGAGGCCAATTTCTGGATGCTTTCAAGAAAAAGTTAGATAGAGCTCTTAAAGATAGCGGAGTCAAGGGATATGGGGAGAAGGCAGGAATGGGGTACTGATTGTGGATGATCAGCCAGGATCACAGTGAATGGCGATGCTGGCTCGAAGGGCCCAATGGCCTACTCCTGCGCTTATTGTCTATTATAAAATATATACTGACTAGAGTTATTAAGTTGTGGACATGCTATGTTGGTGCCGGAAATGTAGCCACACTTGCAGGCTACTCCCAGCACATCCTCAGTGAGTGTTGGTCTTTGACACAAATGACATATTTCACTGTATGTTTGTGATGTTCGTGTGACTAATCAAATATTGAAGCAGGATAGAAAATGGCCTAATTGATGCCCAGTGCATATGACACAGCACAAATAGAAAGGAGAGGTATGGAGAAGTAAAGTAAATTGCAATATTTACGTTGGAGAAAGACTTCCTCTGGAAGAACTGTCTCTGCAGACAAAGCTGCAATCATTGTCATCGAGGTCTGGCTCTGGAAAACAAATGGGGGGAGAATTAAAATCAGATCCTTAGTTCATATACACTGAGCAGCCAGTTTTTTAGGGACCTCCTGTATCTAATAAAGTGGCCACTGAACGTTCGTTTGGGATCTTCTGCTGCTGTAGCCCGTACACTTTGAGGTTCAATGTGTTGTGCATTCAGAGATGCTCTTCTGCACACCACTGTTGTAACTTGTGGTTATTTGAGTTACTGTCACCTTCCTGTCAGCTTGAACCAGTCTGGCCATTCTCCTCCGACCTCTCTCATTAACAAGGCGCTTTTGCCCACAGAACTGCCACTCACTGGATGTTTTTGTTCGATTTTCGCACCATTCTCTGTAAACTCTAGAAACTGCTGCGCGTAAAAATCCCAGGAGTTAAACAGTTTCTGAGATACTCAAACCACCCTGACACCAACAATCATTTCATGGTCAAAGTCAATTTGATCACATTTCTTCCCCATTCTGATGTTTGGTCTGAACAACAACTGAACTCTTGACCAGGTCTGCATGCTTTTATGCAATGAGTAGCTGCCACATGATTGGCTGATTAGATATTTGCACTAATGAGCAGGTGTGCCGAATAAAGTGGGCCACTAAGTATATCCTCGATAAATCCTGATGTCCCTGTAACCTCCTTGATCTCGGAAAACTTTGCCCACCATGGGTCACTTTACCTTCAGATGGCTCACAGAATGTCAGGATCATGCACCTTGGTAGAAGGAATAAAGGTGTGGACTATTTTCTAAATGGGGAGCAAATTCAGAAATCAGAGTTGCAAAGGGACTTGGGAGTTCTTGTACAGGATTTCCTAAAGGTTAATTTGCAGGCTGAGTTGGTGGTAACAAAGGCAAATGCAATGTTAGCATTCATTTTGAGAGGACTAAAATATAAGGATGTAATGTTGAAGCTTTATAAAGCACTGGTCAGACCGCACGTGGAGTACTGTGGGCAATTTTCGGGCCCTCATCTAATAAGGGATCTGCTGGCACTGGAGAGGGTCCAGAGGAGGTTCACGGGAATTATTCTGGGAATGAAAGGGTTAATGTTTGATGGCTCTGTGCCTGTACCCGCTGGAGTTTTGAAGAATGACGGGGGAATATCATTGAAACCTACCAAATATTGAAAGGCCGAGATAGAGTGGACATGCAGAGGATGTTTCCTATAGTGGAAGTGTCTAGGACCAGAGGGCACAGCCTCGGAACACAAGGACGTCCCTTTAGAACAGAGATAAGGAGGAATTTCTTTGGCCAGAGGGTGTTGAATTTGTGGAATTCATTGCCACAGACTGTAGATCAGAGATGAGAAGGAATTTCTTATTATATAATATTATTTTGTTTAAATCTTTTGTTGTTTCTTGTGATATTCTTGTATTATGTGTAGTGTTACCAAGTTTTAATATTTTTTAATAGAGTTCTGAGTTGTTTTGGCTTATAAGGCTTGGGTAACTTTACCTGGATAGGTTCAGGGCTGAAGAAGGATAATAGGCATCAGAGAGGTCTATCTACAAAATGACCTTATATGTGGGATGCTGGTAGGGCAAGATGGAATCTAAGATAGAGAAATACCTGTGAAAGAAGTTACCACTGAAAGAGGAAAGAGTTTGTGTCGTGGTGTATCTGACCCTAACCTGGGAGGAAATTCCACTGATTCCTGCCTAAGCCATTCCCATTTGGGTGGGATCAGGGCCATAAGCAGACAATAGAGGACCACCTACAGTTCTCCCTTTGACCATGTGAGTGTCCTGTTTCCTCCCACATCCCAAAGTTGTGCAGGTTGGTAGATTAATTGGCCACTGTAAATTGCCCCTTGCATGCAGGTGAGTGAGAAACCTGTAGGGAGTTCATGGTGTAGACTCGGTGAGTGAAGGGCCTGCTTTCATTTTGTTTGACTCTGTGTGAATTACTTTAAAAACAAAAAGTTCCAAATCAGGAAGATGAGTTTTTTTAAATGTATTTCTTGACTATTGAAATATACAATGTTTCCATGAGACCATAAGATATAGGAGCAGAATTTGGACATTTGGCCCATTACCATGGCTGATTTATTATCCCTCTCAACACCATTCTCCTGACTTCTCCCTGTAACCTTTAACACCCTGACTAATCAAGAACCTATTCCTATGTGTGATTGTAAAACTATGAGAAGATCTTCATTTCCACATACCAACAACTCAAGGTGTACACATTTAACAAAAAACTAGACAACGGAGTGACCCATTGGGGCATCCTTTGAGAGAAGGGTAATGCAGTCTGATGTGACCAGAATGAACATTAAATTTTCCTGAATGCTATTGGTATCGCTTTGCTTTGGAAACTGAAGTAGAAATCCTCAGTTTGTTAAAGAAGAATGACGCGTAGCAAAGCAAATATTGCTGCTCCTCGCTTAATGAAGGACACTTTTGATGGCATCATTTCTGGTTTCTCTGCCACCCTTGTGCCTCTCGTTGTCATTCTGGAGACATACAGCCCTTTCATCCCCCGTCTCTTCATCTCTTCTGCTGTTTGTTGTTTGTCTCTGATCCTGGAGACGTGCATGCCTCTCCTCCTCTGTCTCTTCTTCTCTCATCTTTTTTTGTCCTGACTCTTTGATCCTGGAGTCTCGTGGCCCCGGCCTCATCCAATTCTTGTTCTCTCCCTCTCCTTGCCGCTTCCCGACAATGTTTAGTGTCATCTCTTGACCATAATGTCCCCCTTCCCTTTCCATGCGGCATAATTAGCCTGACCATTTTTTTTACTCTAATGCTAGATAGAAGATACGAAGCAGTAACACCAAAGGATGCTGATTATTCTTGATGATGTGGTTGGCGCTTTCCTAAATAGATGTGATATAGTCACCGCTGTCCTTTGACTGCAGCAAAGGGTTTTATGGGTGTCTCGAAGTTCGTCATTACAATAAGATTTAATTATCTCTTATTGATGGGTGGCAGTTAGATCTGTCCCAATCCTGCACATGCTGATAGTGGGGATTAGCAGAATGTGGTCCCCTCGAAATAGAGCTGCCCTGCCCTTTTGCTCCAGTAGATGTCGCTGCTGAGGCTGGCTGTGCGCATGCGTCGGGCTGTTGCGTCCCGATTTCCATGATGGCGGATTGGCTCTCGGGTGAGAGAGAGCCTGTTGATTTTGGCGAATGAGCAATTGTATATGAATATATAACCCTGAACTTTGCCTGCATTCTGTAAGTTAGCGCATTTTTATTCGATTTAGCCAAAAAAATTGCCGCTGTAATGCACTGTTTGCGCTAATTGGAGGTCACAAAGAGACAAACAGACAAACAGAACATGAGAGTTTTAGTAGTATATAGACAAGCATCTACAGATGGTGGAAACATGAAATAAAAACAGGTTTTATCATATTGTGAGTTTGAAGAGATTTGATATGTCACCAAGATCCCTAGCAAATATCTACAGATGTACATTTGTACAATAGAGAGCATTCTAACTGGTTGTATCACTGTCTGGTGTGGAGGTGCGACTGCACAGGATTGGAAAAAACTACAGAAAGTTGCAAACTCAGCCAGCACCATCATGGGTATTGGCCTCCCCAGCATTGAGAACATCTTCAAAAGGCGACGTCTCGGAAAGGTTATATCCATCACTAAGGACCCCCATCATCCAGGACATGCCCTACCATCAGGAAAGTGGTACAGGAGCCTGAAGGCACATATTCAACATTTCAGGAAGTTTCTTCCCCTTTGCCATCAGATTTCTGAATGGACACTACCTCAACATTTTTTGTTCTCTTTTGGCACTAGTTAGTTAATTTTTCAAATATATTATTTTGATGTGTAACAAATTTCATTACACATGCCAGCAATATTAATCCTAATTCTGACCAACCGGAAAGAACTGCTTGAATACTCAAGCCCACAGCTCACTGCTGCTGAAGTTAACATACTTCCCAAATGCTCTCTGGACCAACATGGAGTTCAGATGAGAGAAGAACTTCCTACCTGTTTGGCCACTTTCCACAGGATTCAACAGCGAAGAAATGGATGAGCCCGGAGTAATTGGCCCTCCAAACACATTGGAAGGAGCCAGGTTGTATGATGAGCCAGGCAGGGAAAACACCTGCACAGAAAAAATCAGCACTATGACAATGAGTGAATTCACCAGGTTAACAGCATCAGTAAACCATCTCATTTTATGTTAGAAATGCAACATAGAACTTCCAATGTCTATCCTGAGTTCATGGCAAGGATGTTTCTATTCGTCAAAGAGTCCAGGAAAAGAAGGCACAGCCTCAGAATAGAACATAGAACAAAGAACATAGAACAGTACAGCACAACTTGGCCCACAACTCTTTAACCTACCCTAAGATCAATCTAATCCTTCCCTTCTACATAACCTTCCATTTTTCTATCATCCATGTGCCTATCAAAAGTCTCTTAAATGTCCCTAATGTACCTGTCTCGACCATCACCCCGGCAGCACGCTTGACGCACCAACCGCTCTCTGTGTAAAAAACTTATCTCTGATATGCCCCCTATACTTTCCTCCAATCACCTTAAAATCATACCCCCTTGTACTAGTCATTTCTGCACTGGGAAAGAGTCTCCGGCTATTCACTCTATCATCTTGTACATCTCTATTATATTGTCTCTCATCGCTCCAAAGAGAAAAGCACTAACTCACTCAATCTATCTTCATAAGACAAGTCCTCTAATCCAGCAGCATCCTATTAAATCTCTTTTGCACCCTCTCTTATCCTAACTCAGAAGCTGCCCCACACAAAGTACACAAGTGACAAAGGCATTAATGTGAGTTTTAGGAGCAGAGTTGGGACAGGCACGGATCTGAGTGCAGCTTTTGAAGTAGGAATGGTTCAACATAATGGTAGTATGGGGTCAAAACTAGAGGTCGAAGTACAGAGGTCAGCAAGTCTGGAGGTTCAAACCTGAAGGTCAAAGATCAAAGTTGGCAAGTCTGGAGGTTGAGGCCCAAAGGTTGAAACACCTGGGTTAGATTGCTTAGAGGTCAGAGGCCCGATGTTCCTGAGTCTGGGCCAGGGGTTGGAGGCTGCAGGCCAATGTCTGTGAGTATGAGATGCTGCGTCCAAGGAATGGAGGTCAGAGGTGGCTTGTCCTGGGGGTCGGAGACATAGTTCCCTCTAAGCTGTGCGCGTCTGCGCGCGCACACATATTTTTCAACCAGCGCACAAAGGAAATTAATGTGCGCACAAAAGGTTAGTTACCTAAAATAATGTAGTAGTTAATAATTACACTTATTGAAAATAATCTTTTAGCTAACTGTTTCTGTTAACTAGTTTGTTGGTTTTTCGAATACCACAATGCACGACACTAATTTACGTCACCTCACCTTTCCTGTTCTGGTTTGTACAGCTGCATCACGGCGGCAGCCATGTTTGACAGACAGTGTTCATATCGTAAAGTTTACAAAGATCTGTTTCAAATCCTGTAGATAGCTTACTAAGTTTTTATTGGAAAAAATATTGATTCACTATGTTGAATTCAAAAGAAGAGAAGGGCGTGAAGTGCAAAAGAACTGTAAATTTCTTTAAAGTTGAATGGCTTAACAAAATAGTAGAAACTGTTATACCGAAAGCTCATGAGGTTGTGAACGTTCGGCTACGAGAAATATTTATATATGATTCGGAAACTGGAGTTATCTGTTTGTATTATCGTGATGCGAAAGTTGCTGGAGAATTTGCTAGTGGAAAGAAGTGGGATGATATTTGGAAACTTGACTTTTTGAAGTGTCA
Organism: Mobula hypostoma; assembly: GCF_963921235.1. Classification (NCBI taxonomy): domain Eukaryota; kingdom Metazoa; phylum Chordata; class Chondrichthyes; order Myliobatiformes; family Myliobatidae; genus Mobula; species Mobula hypostoma. Next base: position 57,016,491 of record NC_086128.1, on the reverse strand, counting down.
TTTGGCAAGTAAATTGCATTTGGACGGTGTACAAAAGCTCAGGCAACAGAACCCGTCATTCCTCGTTACGGGAGTGCTACACTTGTTACAGTTGACTGCAGATGAGCGAGAGCAACAACGATCAAACCCAGAGGAGATCAAAGATGAGGTACAAGAATGGTCAGCTTTTGATTTCTCCGCAATTGCAGATTGTGACTTCACATTTGGTGATGAACAAGTTAATGCCTTATGTCTAAAATATCATGAATTTCTAGCTGAAAATATTGTAATAGTTAGACAGTTTAATGATTTCAAATTTTACATGCAAGAAAAAATTAAATCTAAACTGATTTCAAACTTTGCTCAAATGGTGGCATTTATACTTCAAAATGAACAGTTTTGCAACCTTGCACAGATGACGGACATTGGGGGAACCTTTCTTGCGTCTAGTGCGGACTGTGAACGAGGTTTTAGCCTAATGAATCAACTTGAAAACAAGCTAAGAAACCGTTTAGGTGAACATCATTTGGATATGTTAATGAGAATCAAAAGCTATCAAGTTCTATTAGTCAAAATAGAGTTGACAAAGAATGGGTAAATGCCAAAGACAGGAGAGAGAAAAAAATAACTGAGTGACTTAAATATGATAAAAATTAAATATCTCCAACTTGATGGCATGAACATTGACTTTTCTAACTTCTGTTAATAACTCTCCTCCCCTTTGTACCCCTTCCCATATTAATTATAATTTATTTCTTTCCCCTTTTTTTTCTCCCTCTGTCCCTCTCACTATAACTCCTTGCCCATCCTCTGGGGTCCCCCCCTTTCTTTCTCCCTAGCCCTCCCGTCCCATGATCCTCTCCCTTCTCCAGCCTCGTATCCTTTTTGCCAATCAACTTTCCAGCTCTTAGCTCCATCCCTCCCCCTCCTGTCTTTTCCTATCATTTCGGATCTCCCCGTCCCCTTCCACTTTCAAATCTCTTACTATCTCTTCTTTCAGTCAGTCCTGACGAAGGTCTCGGCCCGAAACGTTGACTGTACCTCTTCCTAGAGATGTTGCCTGGCCTGCTGTGTTCACCAGCATTTTTTGTATGTGTGACTTAAATATGTATGTTATTTTGTTGTTATTCTGTGCAGTTTTATGTCAAATATTTTGTAAACCTACATAAACTGTCCCATGTGTGCATTCAGTGCGCACATACTTCTGTCACAGGAAAAAAATTTGCACAACATAAGATTTTTGCGCACACTGACTACTAAAAATTAGAGGGAACATTGGTTGGAGGCCTGTGCTGTTGTTGGTTGTGTTGTTCTGCTGAGCATTGTGGGCATGACATGCAATGAAATGTGTGGCAACACTTGTGGGCTGCCCCCAGCACATCCTTAGGCTGTGTTGGTTGTTAATGCAAACAACACATTTCACTGTATGTTTTGATGTATATGTGATAAATAAATAAATCTGAATCTCCCAGTCACACAGGCAATACTAAACTGCACAAAAAAAACCTGGATCTTTTTCATAAACACACAAGATTGTGCAGATGCTGGAAATCCAGAGCAACACACATAAAATACTGGAAGAACTCAGCAGGTCAGGCAGCATCTGTGGAAACAAATACAGAGTCGACATTTTGGGCCGAGACCATTCATCACCTGGTACTTTTTCATTCAGATAGCAGGGAGAGGGATGGAGTTAACAGTCCATGGAATGGAGATGTCAGCAGTCATTGATGTGCAAGTTACCACTCTCTTAGACATTTGTGTAGATTCAGCACATCACCTAAAACTTTGATAAACTTTTACAGATGCACAGTGGCAAGTATCCTAACTGGTTGCATCACGGCTTGGTATGGAAACACCAATGCCCAGGAATGGAAATGTCTACAGAACATGGTGGAAACAACCCAGTCCATCACAGGCAAAACGCTCCCCACCATTGAGCATATCTACAAGGAGAGCAGCCATGAGAAAGCAATATTCATCATCAAGCGTCCCCACCATCCAGGCCATGCTCTCGTTCTCACTGCTGCCATACAAAGACATCCCACCTGCAAAAACTCATTTCAGGGAGGTAGCACCATCAATTTGCAGGAGACTTCCGGGAGAGGTGGGATGTCTGCAATAGAGTAGCTCCTTAGCAGCCAGCCAGCTAGTTTAAATAACGTTACCTATGCTAATGAACGAATGACACCTGTTAAACTCACCTCAACATGTCTTTTACAGTCTTAACCCACCATGGGCAATAGAAAAGTCACTGTTGCAAACAGTACAGCGAGCAGCACTCATTATTTTTGACCCCTATTAGGCAGGGGTACACTTTAGTGTAGTCTGGGGTGACGTACGTTTTATATTTTTTTTGGAACACTCTGCCATGGCACGCTCTTGCTCTCTCTCTCTCTCTCTCGTAGTCGCTCGCGCGCTCTTAAGCGCTCTTGCTTGCTTTCTCTCTCTGGCGCGCGCGCACTCTCTCTCTCTCTTGTGGTCGCTGTCGCGCTCTCTCTCAAAAAAATTGATTTCCGTGATATTGTATATAATTTGCGGGCATCAGGGAGCCACTATTAATATGCGGGAGACTCCCAGAAGTTCCGGGAGAGATGGGATGTCTGCATACAGGAGCCTTAGGTCCCACACCACCAGGTTCAGGAACAGTTATTACCCCTCAACCATCAAAAAAAAAAGACCTGGGCTGCTTTAACATCATAAAAAATGGGAGAAATGAAAAAACCTTAGTGTCGGCGCCTCCGTTTCTCTCAACCAATATTACAGGGAAGTAAAATAAGTTTGGAAATGGTCAAATTACATCATATGAAAATGCTGAATAAATGGCCTCCAAGCCTTTTCGAATTTAATGGAAGGATCATAAACCACACTTCTAATTTTTTCCAAATTTAAACACAGCAGAGTTTGAGAGAACCAGTGAAATATAGTAGGGGGGATTAATCTCTTTCTAATTCAGCAAAATGGATCTTCTAACCATTAAAGTAAGAAATGCAATCATCTGACGAGCTGAAGAGGTTAAATGATTTAATTCTATCATTGGTAGCCCAAAAATAGCAGTAATTGGGTGAGGTTGTAAGTCTATATTCAAAACAGTTGAAATAATATCAAAAATGTCTTCCCAATATTTTTTCAACAAAGGACATGACCAAAACATGTGAGTTAAAGAAGCTATCTCGGAATGACATCTATCACAAATAGGATTTATATAAGAGTAATAACGAGATAATTTATCTTTTGACATATGAGCCCTATGCACTACTTTAAACTGTATCAACGCATGTATAAACAAATAAGCCATCCAATAGTTAAGCATACTTTACGTATATGGTTTCAATTTCGAAATTTTTTTGGGTTGAATCAATGTATTTTAGCAAGTCCTATTGTATCTAATTTCTTTTTTCAACCTTCCACTATGGATCAAGCTTACTCTAGTTGGAAAATCAAAGGTATAGTATGATTTCGTGATTTATTTTTGGATAATTGTTTTATGTCCTTTGATCAATTATCTAATAAATATAATTTACCCAGATCTCACTTTTTTAGATATCTACAGATTAGAAACTTTGTAATTACTGTTTCTCCTAATTTTCCACATTCATATCCAATGGATATTTTGGAAAAAATTTTAGATTTGAACCTTTCTCAGAAAGGTGTTGTAGCAATTACTTATAATATAATTATGAATTTATGTCCTGATGTATCTAATAAAATTAAAACTGATTGGGACAGAGAACTTAAGATTATTATACAGATTGAAAAATGGGAAAAAATTCTTCAATTAGTTAATTCATCCTCTATATGTGCTATTTATTTATATTTTAATTGCATAATTTGTCTTCTTTTCCACATTGGTTGTTTGTCCATCTTTGTTTCTGGATAGTTTTTCATAAATTATATTGCATTTCTTTGTTTTCTGTAAATGCCTGCAAGAAAATGAATCTCAAGATAGCATATAGTGACATATACAGTCGGTCCTCCTTATCCGCGAGAGATTGGTTCTGGGACCCCTCGCAGATACCAAAAAACGCGGATGAAGTCACTCATTCAACCTGTCTAAATGCGGTGGACGTTAGGTCCCAGCAAAACCCCGGACCTTATTTAACCTGTCTCAGTGCGGCGGAGCTCTGAATCCGCAGTGTTTCCGTTCATGAAAATAATCACGACCGCGATTGAAAATAAAGTGGAAATAATAAAGCGATCGGAAAGAGGTAAAACTCCATCGGTCACTGGAAAAGCGTTAGGCTACAGTCGGTCAATTTTAAAGGATAAAGTGAGAAAGGCCTTGCCCCGATCAATGCTACAATTATTACTAAGCAACGCAGTGGTTTAATTATTAGGTTTTGGGTTTTTGATCTTTCACATCAACCCGGCAGGGATGGAGAGCGTGCTCGGGAGCGGTCTGTCACTGAATCAAACTTGGGAACTTCTGTTCCTGAGCCCGGCACTGAAACATACAGTTCTTAAGTGTTTTATATGCATAGAAAGGTAAAATATATACTATATACTAAGACAAACATTTGACTAACTGATGCTAAATAATACAGGATGTACCTGTTCAGATTTACTTAGTAAGAGAACTTCTGTTTTTTTCCCGATCCCGATCCACGATAACCTACGCACATCCTCCCGTATACTTTAAATCATCTCTAGGTTACTTATAATACCGAATACAATGTAAATGCTCTGTGAATAGTTGTTATACTGCATTGTTTAGGGAATAATGACAAGAAAAAAAAGTCTGTACATGCTCGAACAGCAAGTGCTGGAACAAAACTTCCGGGTTTTCTCGATTCGCCGTTGGTTGAATTCGCACATGCGGAAGTCGGGGATAAGGAGGGCTGACTGTACACTGTATGTAATTTGATAATAAATTTACTTTTGACATTTGAGCTCTGTGGCACTGGGGGGCAGTCCCTGTGCTTTTAACCTCCACTCACTCGGCTGAGATCAGAACAAGTTTCTGGTGAAGCAGCAAAAGCAGTAAATGTTCTTTTATAGTTATGGGCAGTGCACAGCATACATCATCAGCTTTATAATGTGTCTTTTTCAATTTTTTTTTGAAGTGGAAACCTGATAAAACTCTTTCTTTAACATTACGTTCATGTTTAGCAGGTCCAATAAAAACCATATTTCTCTAAGCTACATAGAAAGGATACATGCTCAGTGGCCATTTTGTTAGGTGTAGGAATAGAATCTGGTGTGGTCTTCTGCTGCTGTAGCCCATCCACTTTGATGAGTTGTGCATTCAGAGATGCTCTCTGCACATCACTGATGTAACGTGTGGTTATTTGAGTTACTGATATCTTCCTGTCAACTTGAACCAGTCTGGCCGTTCACCTCTGACCTCTCTCACTTTTGCCCATAGAACTGCTGCTCACTAGATTTTCTTTAGTTTTTCCACACCATTCTTCTGTAAACTCCAGAGATGTTGTGCATAAAAATCCCAGGAAATCAAATTACCCCGTCTGGTACTGACAATCATTCCACAGTCAAAGTCATTTAGATCACATTTCTTTCCCTTACTGATGTTTGGTCTGAACAACAACTGAACCTCTTGACCATGTCTGCATGCTTTTATGCATTGAGTTGCTGCCACATCATTGATTACATATTTGCTTTAACGAGCAGGTGTACAGGTGTATTTAACAAAATGGCCAATGAGTGTAAATCTCTTTGCTGCAGCATGTAAAGGCATGAAGTGTACTGCCTGGATGCTGAGAAGTAACAGAAGAGGCCATCAAATAGAGATTTATTTCCCAACAGAACTACATATTATTTACATGCAGGCAGACTATGCTCCTTGTGTGGAGTGCTAACACTACGGGAGGGAGAACCAGGCCATCTCTTCCTTGGTCCATTCAGTTCATGCCATAGAATAGGGTATTCAAAGTATACCTACCTGCACCCAGGAGATGCCCACTTCCCAATACCACCATCGAGGAGGAGGTACAGGAGCCTGAGCATTTCAGGAACAGCTTCATCCCCTTCACCGTCAGATTTCTGGATGGTCCATGAACCCAGTCTCACTATTTTTGCTCTCTTTTTGCACTAATTTATTCTTAATGTATTTTTCATTGTAACTTACAGTAACTTTAAGTATTACGTATTAACTTTTTAACTGTAACGAAATCCATATTCCCTCGGGATCAATAAAGTATGACTATGACTATTACACTGTCCTGCTGCTGCAAAACAACAAGTTTCATGACATATGTCAGTGATAATAAACTGATCTTCAATTCTGACTCTGAAACCCTTGCTTTCCATCATGTGGTGGGCCAAAAGTTCTGATTCTGTACCTCTAAAACATGCTGGTAGGTGTACCTTGATTACCCTGGTGTAGGTAAATACCAAAACAAAACCAAGACATTTGATTGGCATGTGGGAGAGTGTAAGTTAAAGGGTTAGAGGGAAATAAGGAGAGGGGAAATGGATCTGATGAGAGTGCTGTGCTGGGAGCTGACATGGACTCCATGTTCGGTGGAAGGAGAAGATGGTGGCGCAACGCAGCGCGTGCAGCTCTCTGGTGAAATGATATCGTATTTGTAAATAGGATGCCGTGCACAATTCTGATTTGATGGAGACAGACGCGAGAAGCACGGAGGAACATCTGGAGAAACTTCTGAAATGCCTGTTTCACTGCCGCTGCTACTGTGTGATCCCCAAAATCCTCAGCTTTGCCTGCTGCTGGCGGCCGGGGCTGGGGTCAAAGCGCTCGGCAGAGATGGTGCTCAGTGCTCGGTGTCGGAGGGCTGGTCGGAGGCTCGAAGTTTTCGTACAACTCAGAGTCGGACTGTGGTCGGGCATGGCAGGGAGAGTTTTCTTCCGTCTCCCATCTGCGAGAGATGTGGGACTTTCGAGAGACTTTGAACTTTTTTACTGTGCCCATGGCCTGTTCTTCATCAAGTTATGGTATTGCTTGCACTGTTGTAACTATATGCTATAATTATGTGGTTTTTGTCAGTTTTTCAGTCTTAGTCTGTCCTGTGTTTCTGTGATATCACACGGGAGGAATATTGTATCATTTCTTAATGCATGCATTACTACATGACAATAAAAGAGGACTGCGTGTCCTCATAATCTATTCTAATCTAATAAGAAAATAGAGATAGGAGCAGAATTAGGCCATTTGGCTCCAGCATTTTATCATGTCTTCCCTCTCAACTCCAGTTTCCTGCCTTCTCCCCATAACATTTGACGCCCTTACTAATCAAGAACCTATCTACTTCTGCTTTAAATATACCCAAATTCCTCTCCAGAGGTGCTACCTGATCTGCTGAGTTCCTCCAGTATCTTGTATGTGTGTGTGTTGCTCAAGATTTCCAGCATCTGCAGAATCTCTTGCATTTGTGGAGATGCTCTGTTACTTGTTCGTGCTAGTTGCTTGATGTGTACAAATGGACTGTGGTATTTTACTGCATATTAACAGATCCACTTCAGGAAGTACTTCCTGGGCTATAAACGTTCTTTGTTGCAACAGCCTTATGGGACAGATGATCCAGTTTCAATTGGGATGAAGTTACTGAGCAGTGTTCTCAGTGCCAGCACAAATTACTCCGCTGAAATACCATAAACAGCTAAAGACCCAGCTTCTCCTCCCCTTGTAAATTCTTTCAGGGATACAGCTGTTCGATTATGCTGTACCAAAATCTAAGAAACCTGCACCAGGCCACTTAGCAAACTGCAGTCACACATAAGCATATGCTGCCCAGAAGCTTTTTATTTCTTTCCGCAGAGCAGCACACTTCGGCACCGTGGGGCTGCTTCCTCCGTCTCTCTTTATCACTGACGATCACTTGAATTTATTGCACTATAGTGGCGATTTCATATTAAAACACTGCAAGACCATTCCATGTCACAGAGAAGTTGAACCCTACTACGATTGCCTACCAACCGTTTGGCTACTGCAAGAGACTTGGTAGTGTAACACTTTACAGCGCCAGTAATCGGAAGATGGGCGTTCAATCCCCGCTGCCGTAGTCTTTCCCATGAACGAGTGAGTTTCTTCTGGGTTAAAGTTAGTAACTTGAAGGCATGCTGGGTGGCTCTCCCAGAATGCAAAATGAGGCATTTCACTGGAAGTTTCAATGTATATGTGACAAATAAAGTTAATCTTTAAATCTAAACAATGTAAATGGTTGTTAATGATCATCGAAAATGATAATTATACGATTTGATCCAAGTTACCTCACGGGTGAAGAAACAGAGTGACTGTGCAGTAAGGGGCAGTGTTTTGGGTCGGTGAGTAAGTGAAGGACACTTCTCTCTTCATTTCACCTCACATTACTGCCCCCGGCTAGGTGAATTGATTAGAAAATGTTTCATTTTCAACACTGAATATACATAAGGCATAAGCCGTGATGCAAGGAAGTTACTGGATTCTGTCTCTCTGCTCCCCAGCAAGGTGAGGGTTAATAAGGCAGTGGTCCAGGTCAGGTGTGAGGTCATGTGACAATGTGGTGTTCCTGAATCACAGGTTGATGTTATACCAGCAGATGGCACTCCACACCGACCGGCGGCACCTTCGCCACATGCACAGTCTCGGATGGCTGAAATACTGCGCCGCAAGATATTAAAATACTTTTGAAAACTCAGAAGCAGTCTGTGAATGGAGCAGAAAAACTGCCCCGGGTACTCATTGTGGGTTCTTAACTGCAGAGATGGAGATCTTTCTGTCAATGAGCCCGTGTTGGCTCTATGGACAAAGTTTTACAATTAAACCCTGGCCTCGTTTTCCCCTTCCATGAGACCATAAGACATCAGAGCAGAATTAAGTAATTTGGCCTAGTGCGTCTGCGCCACCATTCCATCAAGAGCACCACAGGAATGTGTACTCAGCCCCTGCTCTTCTCGCTTTACACCTATGACTGTGTGGCTAGGTACAGCTCCAACACCATATCACAAACAAGAGAAAATCTGCAAGTGCTGGAAATCCAAGCAACACACACAAAATGCCAGAGGAACTCAGCAGGCTATGCAGCATCTATGGAAAAGAGTGCAGTCAACCTCAACTGCACTCTTTTTCATAGATGCTGCCTGGCCTGCAGAGTTCCTCCAGCATTTTGTGTGTGTTGCTCCAACACCATTTACAAGTTTGCTGTCAACACCACTGTTGTGGGCTGTATCAAAGGTGGTGATGAATCAGCATTCAGGAGTGAGATTGAAAACTTGGCTGAGAGTTGCAAGAATAACAACCTCTCACTCAATGTCAATAAGACCAAGGAACTGATTGTGAACTTCAGGAGAGGGTAACCAGAGGTCCATGGGCCAGTAAACATTGGAGGATCAGAGGTGGAGTGGGGCAGTAACTTTAAATTCCTGGGTGTCACTCAAGGGATCTGTCCTGGACCCTTCATATAAGTATTATTGCAAAGAAAGCACGACAGTGCCTTTACTTCCTCAGGAGCCTGCAGTTGTTTGGCATGTCATCAAAAACCTTCAGAAACTTCCAGAGATGTGTAGTGGAAAGTGTGCTGACTGGCTGCATTACGGCCTGGTACGGGAACACTATTATCTTTGAACGGAAAATATTACTGAAGGTAGTGAATTTGGCCCAGTACATCACGGGTAAAACCCTCCCAACCATTGAACACATCTACATGAAACACTGCCATAGAAAAGCAGCATCCATCATCAAAGATCCTCACCACCCAGGTATGCCCTTTTTTCACTGCTGCCATCAGGTAAAAGGTACAAGGGCCTCAGGACTCGTACCACCAGCTTCAAGAGCAGTTATTACCCCTCAACCATCAAGCCCCAGGACAAAAGGCGATAGCTACATTCATTTAAGGACTCTGTGATATTGTTATATTGATGGATGTTATATTGTTATTTCATGCTCATTATTTATTGCTATTTATTTATATTTGCATTTACACAGTTTAGTTTACAGTTTTTGATGTTTACAGTGACTGTTCTATAGATTTGCTAAGTATGCCCGCAAAAGAATCTTAGGGTTCTATGTGGTGACATGTATGTACTCTGATAATAAATTTTACTTTGAACTTTGACTTATTATCCCTCTCAACCCCATTCTCCTGCTTTCTCCCAGTAACATTTGACACCCTGATTAATCAAGAATCTAATAACATTCATTTTAAATATACCCAATGACTTGGCCTCCAAAGCCATCTGTGGAAATGAATTCCACAGATTCACCACCCTCTGGCTAAAGAAATTGCTCCTCATCTCCATTCTAACGGGACGTCCTTCAGTTCTGAGGCTATGCCCTTTGGTCTTGGACTTTCCCACTGTAGGAAACATCCCCTCCACGTCCATTCTATCCATGCCTCTCAATATTCAAAAGGATTCAATGAGATCCCCCTCACACTTCACTCCTTATTCGCTATTCCTTTTATTCCTAAGATCATTCTTGTGAATGATCTTCTCAGAACCGAAACCTTTTTCCATTGCTGCAGTCATACTGCACAGGAACAGGCTCTTCAGACATATGTCTGTGACCATCAAGTAAATGAGCAGAATAGTAATGTGTGTATGTGTTACTCTGGATTTCCAAAATCAGCAGAATCTCTTGTGTTTATTGTTGCGTATTTAATATATCAGCAATATTTGAGTAATATTGTAAATGTATTGTTTGATTAAGCATTCTTTGTTGTTTGAATAGTTCGTAATGGTTATATGTACAAAGTACATAAATCACATATGTCATCACACCACTGCGTCGCGCATATGCTTGTCACTTAAAGGAAAAACGAAGTTAGACATGTAACGAAGTTAGACATGTTATCTCTCAGCTCCCTTTTTTTTCCCCTTTGATTAGTTTTAAGTTTTGGAGTTGCAGGACATAACAGTGGTGATCAGGAAGATTTAAAATGAACTATTAATGTACTTGAATTAATTTTTTCCAATATGTATTAATTGTTGTATTAACTGAGTCCTTATATTTCTTCTTTAAAAAATTAAATAAAATATTTTAAAAAAAGATTTAAAATGAACTTGAGACGACTACCTACCTGTTGAAGGGCAGTGAGATGTTAGAGTTTAAAAAAAAAGCAGCATGCTTTCTTTGCAAGAGGAGAAGACATACAAATTTTTAAAAAGCCAGGAAATAGATGAAATTCATGGATTCATAAACAATGAGTACCAGCTGATATAATCATAAATTTTAAAAGAGCAGAAATGGCTGGCTACATTGGAAAAAGTATGTTGGGCAAACAAAAATAAATGGATTGCACAGGGAAGAGAAAAAGATAAGAAGTCAAGTTGCAGTTCTAAAAGAGCACTAATCTGCAGTATGTTAATGAAAAATCTGATAATGATAAGAATGACACAGGACCAGATAGCCTTCAGATTTACAACGTGAAATCTAACACGAGACAAGCAATATGGCTTACCAGAAGTGACTGGCAAATCAATTAAAATGGAATTAGTTAATGGCTAAGCTGTTTCAGTCATTCCACAAAATGACTTTGAATGGCATTTTCATAGATACCGAACTGAAGCATGAAGATATCCAACTAAGAATATATAGTGGAAAAAAGATAACTCTTGTGGGAATGACATTCATGACAGTGAAATACAACCAATAAGCCACATTGAGCTTGTATGTGATAAAAAAAATAAGGAGGGTCCTATGAGCAGTTATGCAACCACTGATGCCAGACAGACGATCTCTGAAGAGTATTGATAATGGCTGGAGTCACCCGCCTTGTAAAGACACTGCCCAGAAGGAGGGAATGGCGAGCCACTTCTGTAGAAAAATTTGCTAAGAACAATCATGGTCAATGAGACCATGATCTTCCACATCATATGACATGGCACATAATGATGATTTAGATTTAGATTATGAGCACACTCAGTCCCCTTTTATTGTCATTTAGAAATGCATACATGCATTAAGAAATGATACAATGTTTATCCAGAGTGGTATCACAGAAAACAGGACAAACCAAAGACTAACACTGACAGAACCACATAATTATAACATATAGTTACAGCAGTGCAAAGCAATACCATAATTTGATGAAGAACAAACCATGGGCACAGTACATAAAGTCTCAAAAGTCCCCGAGTCGATCAACTCCCGAGTCCCCAATAGCAGGCAGCAAAAGGGAGAAACTCCCTGCCATAAACTTCCAGGCACCGTCAAATTTATATGAGTATAAATAACTAGAATCTATTCTGCGTGCATTAAGGTCATTGTATGAACTTCAAGAGGAAGGCTAAAAGCTGCTTGTAAAAGTAAATGCAAAGACCAAAGCCCAGTTGGATGAATGGAAGGTCAAAAAGAAAGGAATCAATGGAAATACAAAAATAGATTCATCAGATGATGCATAAACTCTTGTGCGCCAGATACACAGGGAAAGCACTACAGCCTTTCTCATCAGATGATGGTGTAGATCAGGAAACCAAGAGGAAACATCAGATCGTAAAGGGAGCAATAGAAGGATTAATACTCCAGTGAACGGAATGCACCTTCCCAAGATCAAGATGCACATCCTAGAAAGAAGGAAAAGGAAAAGAAAGAGGAGGATGACATACTGTAAGTGCTGTGGAAATGGAAGGGGATAAACAAGACCCAATTTCTCGAGAAATTAGCAAATTCAGAGATACTCACATGAAACTAGAAGAAAAAGGAAGGCAAGAAAAAGAAAGACAAGAAGTTGAAAGGGAAAGAAGAGATAGAAAGAATATGAGTGAACAAAAGAAAGGTATGAAAGAGAGAAGGAATATGAGGGAAAAAAAAGATTAGATTAGATTCAACTTTATTGTCATTGTGCTGAGTACAGATACAAAGCCAATGAAATGCAGTTAGCATCTGACCAGAAATGCAAAGAATAGTGTTATTTACAAAATAACTGCAAATAAAAAGTAAGTGCTACAGCACACAAATATAAAAGGACTGAGACAGTACAATATGGGTGCAATACTGCTTAGCGCTGTGATGTGAGGTTCAGCAGGGTCACAGCCTCAGGGAAGAAGCTCTTACTGTGCCTGCTGGTGCGGGAACGGAGACTCCTGTAGCACCTACCGGATGGGAGGAGAGTAAAAAGTCCATGGTTAGGGTGAGATGCATCCCTGATAATGCTTTTCGCCCTGCCCAGGCAGCGTTTATGGTAGATGTTCTCAATGGTGGGCAATTGGGTGTCGATAATCCGCTGGGCAGTTTTCACCACACGCTGGAGTGCTTTGCGGTCCGACACGGGACAAATGCCATACCACACTGAGATGCAGTTGGTGAGTTTGCTCTCAATGGTACAGCGGTAAAAGTCCGTCAGTATCCTGGGACAGAGGTGAGCTTTCTTGCTCAAAAAAAGGGATCGAGAGTGGGATAAAGAGAGAGAAAGAAGCTGGGACTGGGAGAAAAGCAAGGATTGAATAGATCCAGAGAAGATAACCAAGAAAAGGAGAAAAAAAGTGTCCAGAGCTGTCAAAACCACTTCCTGCAGTCTCAGACTATATTTATATATATATATAGTGGCAAGTATTTTGTTCATGATGAGACGAGAAGAGCTTGTTTATTGCAACTACCATTTTTATTGCGATGAGCACTGTAACAGACAGAGCGCAACAGCTCACTGAGAACTAATGCAGTCACATATAGACGGAGGAGGTGATTATAACACACCCTGGTTACATCCAGGGTGGTACACAAACACACAAGCGAGCAACTGTATAACCCAAGCTAAAAAAACATGTCATCATAATTCTTCTGAACACGCACACCACGATTGCATCTTAAAATAAGAACAATAAATAGTGCTGGCTGCTAGGAATGTTGGGGCTAGCTGTTGACCACACCCTTGGAGCACCACACTATATACATATAAGCTGAGATGCATTGGAGTTTATAAGTAATCAGGAAGGAGTGTTGTGTGTACTTAACATATCAGTAACATTTGAGTAATACTGTACATATATTGTTTGATTAAGCGTTCTTTGTTGTTTAAATAATTCACTATGGTTATATATATGAAGAATGTGAATGGCATATATCATCACATCACGCCACTGTATCATATTTGCGCACATTTCTTAAAGTAAAAACAAAATTAGACTCACATTCTGGACTTCCTTGTTTTTCTTCCAATTATTTTTATGTTTTTGAGTTACAAAATATAACATTTATGATTTATTCTTGGTTTGAGTTCCATATGAATGTGATATTATCCCATTACAGGAAGGATGTGAAGATTTATCAGGATGCTGCTGACTTTGGAGAAGGTCAGAAAAGACTTATCAGGACACTGCCTGACTTCCACTTTCAGGATGTTCTGGGTTTTAGCCCCTTCCTTTCCAGTCCTAATGAAGGGTCTTGGACCAAAATGCCAATTGCTTATTCCCCTCCATACATGCTGCCTGACTTGCTGAGTTCATCCAGCATTTTGTGTGTGTTCCCCAGTTCTAAAATAAGGGTTGAATTGCTTCCCTTCCACTTTATGTGTACCAAGTGATTGACGGGATTGTAGACTCTGCCACAAGTAGGGTAGAATGACCATGATGGGTGGGTGGGTAGTTTGAGAGGTGGCACATCCCTTCTGCCAATCTAGCTGAGCTATAACTTGCTCCTAAATGACTCAAGATCCTCAGTGTAATTGTGGATGCTTCTTCTCCATTTTGAATAGTTAAAATCTAGACATTACCATTAGTTGTGAGATGTTACCATTTTTTTAAAGAAACTTTGAGAACATCCTTGAATTGTTTCCTCTGTCCTGGTAATCCCTTGCCTTGACAGAGCTCAGAGTAAAATACTTCAGGAGCCTTTTCAAACAAGTGATTGATATGGTCCACCTGCTAGAACTGGTTGTCTATCATAAGGGCTGGGATGTTGTCCTGGGAGATAATGCTAACAATGATAGAACATAGAACAGACCAGGCCTTTCAGTCCACAATGTTATGTCAACTTTTTAACCTACTCCAAGATCAATCTAACCCTTTCCTTCCACATAGCTCTCCACTTTACTATCCATCATCCATGTGCCTATCTAAGAGTTTTTAAAAAAATGTCCCTAATGTATCTGCCATTACCAACACCCCTGGCAAGGCATTCAACACAACTACCACTCTCTGTGTAAAAAATGTATCTCTGTCATCCCCCATATACCTTCCTCCAATCACCTTAAAATCGTGGCCCCTCATATTAGCTATTTCTGTCCTGGGAAAAAGTCTTTGGCTTTATACCCTACCTATGTCTCCTATCATTTTGGACGACACAAAGGTTGGTGGTGTTGTAGATAGTGTAGAGGATTGTCAAAGATTGCAGAGAGACATTGATAGAATGCAGAAGTGGGCTGAGAAGTGGCAGATGGAGTTCAACCTGGAGAAGTGTGAGGTGGTACACTTTGGAAGGACAAACTCCAAGGCAGAATACAAAGTAAATGGCAGGATACTTGGTAGTGTGGAGGAGCAGAGGGATCTCGGGGTACATGTCCACAGATTCCTGAAAGTTGCCTCACAGGTGGATAGGGTAGTTAAGAAAGCTTATGGGGTATTAGCTTTCATAAGTCGAGGGATAGAGTTTAAGAGTCGCGATGTAATGATGCAGCTCTATAAAACTCTGGTTAGGCCACACTTGGAGTACTGTGTCCAGTTCTGGTCACCTCACTATAGGAAGGATGTGGACGCATTGGAAAGGGTACAGAGGAGATTTATCAGGATGCTGCCTGGTTTAAAAAGTATGCAATATGATCAGAGATTAAGGGAGCTAGGGCTTTACTCTTTGGAGAGGAGGAGGATGAGAGGAGACATGATAGAGGTGTACAAGATAATAAGAGGAATAGATACAGTGGATAGCCAGCGCCTCTTCCCCAGGGCACCACTGCTCAATACAAGAGGACATGGCTTTAAGGTAAGGGGTGGGAAGTTCAAGGGGGATATTAGAGGAAGGTTTTTTACTCAGAGAGTGGTTGGTGCATGGAATGCACTGCCTGAGTCAGTGGTGGAGGCAGATACACTAGTGAAGTTTAAGAGACTACTAGACAGGGGTATATGGAGGAATCTAAGGTGGGGGCTTATATGGGAGGCAGGGTTTGAGGGTCGGCACAACATTGTGGGCCGAAGGGCCTGTACTGTGCTGTACTATTCTATGTTCTATGTTCTATAAATATTACACCTCATCTTTTGCTCCATAGAGAAAGGCCTAGCTCGCTCAACCTATTTTCATGTGATATGCCCTCCAATCCAGGCAGCATCCTGGTAAATTTCCTCTGCACCCTCTCTTAGTTTTAATCAGAAGGAGCTTATATGTTCTCCCTGTGACCATGTGGGTTTCTTCCAGATACTCCAGTTTCCATTTCACATTCTGATACCTCTGCTCCACCCTTTTCTCCCATGGTCCCTCCACTGTCCTTTCCTATCAGATTTCTTCTTCTTTAGCTCTTTATCTCTTTCAACCTATCACCTTCCAGCTTCTTACTTCACTACTCATCCTCCACCCACCATCCCTCTCACCTGGTTTCACCTATCACCTACCAGCTTGTATTCCCCCCGCCCCGCCACCTCCTTCTTCTGGCTTCTACCCCCTTCCTTTCCAGTCCTGATGAAGCATCTTGGCCTGGAATGTTGACTGCTTAATCCTCTCCATGGATGCTAACTGACCTGCTGAGTTCCTCCAGCATTTTGTGTGTGTTGCTCAAGGTTTCCAGCACCTGCAGAATCTCTTGTGTTTATGATTTGCTGCTCCATTTCCTCCCACGTTACAAAGACATATGGGTTAGTAGGTTAACTGGTCACATGGGTGTAATTGGGTGGTGTGGGCTCACTGTTCCGCAAGGGCCTATTACCCTGCTGTATCTCTAAATAAGTAACAAACCAAAGGCTCACCTGGTGATGCTGCTCTTACCTGGGTGGAACTGATGGAGGCAGTGGCAGCCATACAGGTGGGCAGCGACGGACGACTGAGGTGCATCATGTGGGGGGCACGGTGATGTGGGAGGATGTTGGATGAGAGAGGAGTGCTGCAGCCAACTCCTAAAACGCCACCACTGAGCGACAGTGGCATCTCCTTATTTGCATAGATACCTAGCAGGCAGACACAGGCACCAGAGGTTGATATTTGGGATCAGCAACAGAACAGAACCCATACAGAAGTACAACAGATATCAATGCTAAGGTATGGTTCCACCAAGATCAACTCAATTAGAACAGGGTGGACAGCTGTCAACTAACTTAGGAGGTGGTGCATGTTAGGGAGTATTTTGGAGTTATATGAATTATAGCGGATACTAATTCAAGCAAGAACCAGTCTTTAGTTCTTAAGGTAAATTGCAAATTTCAAGCAGCAAATTCAACTTTAAAACACACATTTGCAAATAAACAATACTGTCTATGGAGCACAGACTGGCCCGCAGACTAAGAGATATCGTTTGCAAAATGATGACCATGAGACGTTCGCATATGCATTAGTCAAACATTAAGACAAAGGGGTTGTGTAAATTGACCGGCATCAATCCAAGTAATTATGGATTTAAGTAACTTGCACCATTGTAACAAGTTCAAGGAAGCTTACAGACCAGACTGATACTATCACTTATCACATCAAATAGTGGAGTTGGGAGACTTGTGCACTCAGAGAGTCAGCTCTCACAGCACTAATCTTAGGCGTTTGCTTCTGTCTTTGAAAACTTTTAACACTCGGTGTCAATTAGTTTGTCCCAACAAAGGTATCTGAACATTCAGAGGTGTCTCCCTCTGTACAGAGATAATTCAACTGAAGACTTGTCAACCTAAAATATTGAAGTAAATAATGTCACTGTAACTATTGAAATTGTATTGAATCACCTAGCTTTGAACTTTTATAGAAAATAGGTGCAGGAGTAGGCCATTCGGCCCTTCGAGCCTGCACCGCCATTTATTATGATCATGGCTGATCATAAGGGTATATGATCATAAGGGTATCTTTAAGGGTATAAAAATGTGATATATTTTTGAGTTTGTGAGACTCTGCCGAGGGTATCTCCATAAGAAAACCCGCTTGTTGTGCTGAATAAAGACTTCTAGATCACCAGCTTCAGTGTCTCTCCGGTGACTTCAATCACAGTCACCACAGTGTGGTCGTGGTTGGCCTTGAGTGCAGATGGTTTCATTATAGAAATGGTGAGGGGAGGGTGGTCAATATCCTGAAGGAAGTCTCTGCCCTGCACTCATCTCTATTGGGACTGGCTGCTTAGTTCTGTTAGTGGTGCAATGTTACAGTAGCCATTTAACCTACCAAACTGCACGTCTTTGAGATATGCTAGGAGCTCAGAGCACACATATGGTCTACAAACTCCACACAGTCAGCACCAGAGGTCAAGATTGACAGAGCTGTGTGCTGTTTTTTTTTACCATCCTGCCATGGTACTGTCCTATCAGGAAATGTGGGATCGATCTCATGCTGTGGTCTATTACCTAATATGTTACTTTTTTTAATGAAATACAAAAAAATCCCTATAACATTTAACTTTTTTGGAAAATGAAAGTTTGGAAATTTAAAATTTGCCCTTTTCTACTCACACACCAATGCAGAAAATAAAAAATAAACATCTAAAACAAAAATTATATGAAAAATCCAGGGTGCCTCACACTTCGCAAAGTACTGCACATTCATACTGTTGATATACAAAGGTGCTGGGAAAAGGCCAGCAACATCAATAAGATTCACATCCACCCTACTTATGGACTGTTTGTCCCACTCCCATCACAGAAGAAACTATGTGGCATCCACGTCAGGACCACTAGACTCAAAAACAGTTGCTGATCAACACCTCCACCTACTAGCCCACCCCACTATCCCCCACCATTTTATGTATTTATGTCACTTTATGTACATAGTCTTTGTCTATGGCCTAATTTTATGCATATACTGCCACATTTAAGGGTTACTTGTACATTGTGCTTTATAGAATTGCTTTTATATTTATATTTATTGTGTTTTTATACTGCATCGGATACGGAGAAACAATAATTTTGTTCTCCTTTACACTCGTGTACCAAAGATTGACAATGAACAATCTTAAATCTTGAATTTATGAATAGAGGACCCATACATCTCTATTACACGCTGATTGTAATGCTCTCAACTAAATCTTTAGTATCACACAGGCTTGTTTTAGCCCTGTCGTTAACACAGAGGCAATTGTCTGTAAACTGACCTCTATTTACAGCGCCAGCGATTGGAATTCAATCCCCGCTGCTGCTGTCTGTAAAGAGTTTGTACATCCCCATTTCACCACCCTCCTCTCCCCCGGATTCAGAATTCCCTGATAGGTTTATCAGTGAATGGCTTATTTACTGTAGCTTTCAGTTAATTGGGACCCTTGGACCAGTAAATTTTGGCCCAGTTAAGCAGCTGCCCCAATTAGCTGAAGTATCATGGAAATAGTTAAAAGGTATAAAAAAAGACAAAGTGCCATTTAACTGAGTAATAAATTATGTATTTAAATGAAGTACAGAACAAATTAGAACACTACCAAAGCTACTGCAATACTATAAAATGGTGTATTAGTTCCTAATAGTCATTGATGGAGGAATTAATCCAGTGTATGCTGCTGTACTTAAGGTGTCCAGGGAGAGGTAGCACCTCCGGTGAAGGGGCTTGCTGTGTCCATAGTGGGGCAGCTCAATAATTTCACCAATCCTCTCTCCTGTTCCAACCTCACTCC
Organism: Mobula hypostoma; assembly: GCF_963921235.1. Classification (NCBI taxonomy): domain Eukaryota; kingdom Metazoa; phylum Chordata; class Chondrichthyes; order Myliobatiformes; family Myliobatidae; genus Mobula; species Mobula hypostoma. The sequence continues at coordinate 56,996,911 of NC_086128.1, read as the reverse complement.
CTCAGAACGCACTGCCCTCCATTCTCTCCGCATTAATCCCAACCTCACCATCAAACCCGCTGACAAAGGTGGTGCTGTAGTAGTCTGGTGGACGGAGCTCTACCTCACTGAGGCCAAACGGCAGTTCTCTGACCTCCTCTTACTTACCCCTGGAACAGGACCCCACAAAAAAACATCAAACCATTGTCTCCCGTACCATCACTGCCCTTATCAACTCCGGAGACCTTCCATCCTCAACCGCTAAACTCATTATTCCCACACCCCGTACCGCTCGATTTTACCTCCTCCCAAAGATAAACAAGCCTGACTGTCCTGGTAGACCCATAGTTTCTGCCTGCTCCTGTCCCACCGAACTTGTATCTGCCTACCTGGACTCCATTTTGTCACCCATAGTTCAGTCCCTCCCCACCTACATCCGCGATACATTCCATGCCCTCCACCTCTTCAATAACTTCCAGTTCCCTGGTCCCAACCGCTTCGTTTTCACTATGGATGTCCAATCCTTATACACCTCCATTCCCCATCAAAAAGGCCTCAAAGCCCTCCGCTACTTTCTGTATAATAGACCTCACCAGTTCCCCACCACCACTACCCTCCTCTGGTTGGCGGAACTGGTTCTCACACTCAATAACTTCTCTTTTGGCTCTTCCCACTTTCTTCAGACCAAGGGTGTAGCTATGGGAACTCACATGGGCCCTAGCTATGCTTGCCTCTTCGTTGGTTATGTGGAACAGTCTGTGCTCCAAACCTATTCTGGTACTGCTCCCCAACTTTTCCTTCGGTTCATTTACGACTACTTGGTGCTGCTTCCTGCACCCATGCTGAGCTTGTCAATTTCATCGACTTTAGTTCAAACTTCCACCCAGCCCTCAAATTCACTTGGTCTATCTCGGACACTTCTCTCCCCTTTCTCGATCTCTCAGTCTCCATCTCTGGAGACAGACTGTCCACTGACATCTTCTACAAGCCCACTGACTCTCATGACTACCTCAACTATACCTCTTCCCACCCTGCCACATGCAAAAATGCCATTCCCTATTCCCAGTTCCTCCGCCTCCGCCGCACCTGCTCCCAGAATGAGGCTTTCCGTTCCAGGGCATCTCAAATGTCCTCTTTCTTTAAGGATCGTGGTTTCCCTTCTGCTGTCATCAATGATGCCCTCACCTGTATCTCCTCCATTTCCCGCACTTCGGCCTTCACCCCATCCTCCTGCCACCACAACAGGGACAGAGTTCCCCTTGTCCTCACCTACCACCCCACCAGCCTCCGGATCCAGCACATTATCCTCCGCAACTTCCGCCACCTTCAACAGGACCCCACCACTAAGCACATCTTTCCCTCTCCGCTTTCCGCAGGGATCGGTCCCTCCCCACGGATCTCCCACCCGGCACTTATCCCTGTAAGCGTAAGTGCTACACCTGTCCCTACACCTCCTCTCTTGCCACCATTCAGGGCCCCAAACAGTCCTTCCAGGTGAGGCAACACTTTACTTGTGAGTCTGTTGGGGTCATCTATTGCATCCGGTGCTCCCGGTGCGGCCTCCTCTACATCGGTGAAACCTGACGCAGATTGGGGGACCGCTTCGTCGAGCACCTCCGTTCCGTCCGCCACAACAGACAGGATCTCCCAGTAGCCACCCACTTCAACTCTGCTTCCCACTCCCATTCAGATATGTCCATACATGGCTTCCTCTACTGCCATGATGAGGCTAAACTCAGGTTGGAGGAGTCTCCAGCCCCTTGGTATGAACATAGAATTCTCCAACTTCCGGTAATTCCCTCCCCCTCCCTTCCTCTATCCCTATGTCACTCTGCCCCCTCCCCCAGCTGCCTATCACTTCCCTCATGGTTCTGCCTTCTACTACCCGTTGTGTTTTCCCCATTCCTCCTTCACCTTTCCTGCCTATCACCTCCCTGCTTTCCCTCCCCCACCCCTTTATCTTTCCCCTTACTGGTTTTTCACCTCGAACCTACCAGCCTTCTCCTTCCCACCCTCCCCCCACCTTCTTTATAGGGCCTCTGCCCCTTCCCTCTACAGTCCTGACGAAGGGTTCCGCCATAAACGTCGACTGATCGTTTCCAAGGATGCTGCCCGACCTGCCAGGTTCCTCCAGTGTGTTGTGAGTGTCACTCTCCTTTGGCCCTGCTGGACACTCAGCTCTCACCTGTAGCATTAAGTAGCTGCCTGCATATGACAGCAGCCACAGCAGCTTCGACAAGTGGGCTAAACCAGGTGAGGGTAACCAGTGGGCCTCCTACCCCAGTGAGATAGGGACACGCCTGTCCTAGTATGTAAAGTCAGCTCCGGCAGACTGGGTGGATGAGATCTGCAGTGAGATCCAACGGCCAGGAAAGCAGCCTCCTGTCCCAATTAAGCAGCATAGTGTCCAAAATAACCAAAGGGAATTCCGGCAAATTTCTCGATTAGTTGTTATTCTTTAAGAGTTGTCCCAAATAAGCAGCTGCCCCAATTAACCAATGGACCAGTTAACTGTAATGCACTGCATTTATTTTATTAAGAGGTACAGTAGTATGAAACAGGCTCTTCCAACTCAATGAGTCTGTGCCCACCAATCCATCCATGTGATCAATTAACCTACAAACCCATACGTCATTGGAATGTGGGAGGAAACCCAGAGTTACGAGGAGAATATATAAACTCCGTACAGACAGCAGCAGGAATTGAACCTGGGTTGCTAGCGTTGTAATAGCGTTACGTTAACAGATATGCTGCCATGTGTTACATTCCTTAAAACCAGATGGTGTGTTGCCATTAATGTGGCCCTCTAGGGTGGTACACAACTACAATAACTGAGAGCCTTCCTCTCCCAATCTACCCCTTCCCATTCCAGTAGTGGAAGGACATAGAATGCTACAGCATGGTACAGGCCCTTCAGCCCACAGTGTTGTGCCTTCCTTTTATCTTACTCTAAGATCAATTTAACACTTACCTGCTACATAACCCTCATCATTCTGTCATCTAAGAGTTTCTTAAATGTCACTAATGTATATGCATCAAGCACCAGCCCTGGCAGGATGTTCCATGTACCTACTACTCTCTGTGTAAAGAACTTGCTTCTGATATTCTCCCTATACTTTCCTGCAATCACCTTAAAATTATGCCCCAATTTATTAGCCATTTCTGGCCTGGGAAGACGTCTCTGGTTGTCTACTCAATCTATGTCTCTTATCATCTTGTACACCTCTATGAAGTCATTTCTCTTCCTCTCCAAAGAGAAAAGTCCTAGTTCGCTCAACCTCTCTTCATAAAACACACCCTTTAATCCAGGCAGCACCCTGGTAAATCTCTTCTGCACCCTCTCTAAAACTTCCACATCCTTCCTATAATGAGGTGACCAGAACTGAACACAATACTCCAATTGTGATCTCATCAGTGTTTTATAGAGCTGTAACATTACCTTGTGCCTATTCAACTCAATCTCCAACTAATGAAGGCCATCACACCATATGTCCACCATACTGTGATCCTTCCCCAATGAGCCCCTGTGGTGGCTGCACCAAGCTTCAGTGCGTCCCTCAGCACGTACTCCTGCAATTGGAATGTGGCAGTCGGCAGTATTCTTCTACAGATCGGAATGCAGTGAGCCAACACATGCTTTGTACAAGAGCTACTGCTCTGGAGTTCTATTGTGTGTGAGCCAATGCATTGTGCTGGGCTGTGCCTGCAGGTCATGTGTGCATAATATAGTTTCCAAATCAATGCCACCGCACAAGTCTCTCTGTGTATCAGCTTGCTATATGTATAGGCCTCTGGGAGCAACTGTATAAACTTTGTAAATAATGCAACTGCTGGACCACTAGAGGAATTGTGTTTTTGTTGGAAACCTCGTGCAGTTGTTCACATAAATACCATATGTATGATGGAATATACAAACTATCTTACCTACATCTATGTCAGTTAAACCTTTAAAACGTCTCTCTAGACAACTCTCAGCTTTCAGCTATCCATGGTAAAAAAAAAACTCCCGTCTGTTCAGGTTCTCTGACGGGAGTAGAGTGAGACAAAGAGGGAGGAAAGAGGGAGGAGAGAGGGAGAGAGAGGGGAAGGGGGAAGGGGAGGAGGAGGGGGTGAGAGGCTGAGAGAGAGAGAGAGAGAGAGAGAGAGAGAGAGAGAGTGTGCGCAGAAATGTGTGTGTGTGTGTGTAAGAGAGGGAGTTAGAGGAGGACAAAGAACTGGGCCAAGAAGAGACAGACAGAGGACAGAGGGGGAGCAAAAGATTCATGGATGAATGGAGTTGGGGCAGAGAGTGAGAAAGAATGAAAGGTCTGTGTGTGTGTGTGTGTGTGTGTGTGTGTGGGAGAGAGCGAGAGAAGGAGAGACAGAAGGAGGGAGGGAGAGAGGGGGGAGGGGAGGGGGGAGAGAGACAAGGAGAGAGGGGTAGTGAAAGAAAGGGTGAGAAAATGAGAGACAGAGTGATAAAGAGGGACAGAGAGAGGTTGAGTGAGAAAAGGAGACGGGGAAAGAAAGAGAGAGAGACTAAGAGAGAAAAGCAGAGAGAGAGACAGACAAATAGAGTGAATGAGAGAGGTTGAGAGAGAGGGAGAAACAAAGAGAGAATGAGAGTGAGATAAGTGATAGAATGAGAGAAAGACAGATAGAGAGAGATAGATAGATAGAGATGGGGAGAGAGAGGAGAGAGAGAGAGGAGAGAAAGAGAGAAGGGGAGAGCGAGAAGGAGAGAGAGAGAGAGAGAGAGGGAGAGAGAGAGAGAGAGAGAGGGAGAGAGAGAGAGAGAGAGAGAGAGAGACAGAGACAGACGGAGGGAGGGAGGGAGGGAGGGGGAGAGGGAGAAGATTCAAAAAGATTCATACACAGCTGGCCAGAATGCATGCATGAGGAAAATTGGTTCTTCTCCCATTTCTAATACGATCCTTGGACATGAAAACCTGAAAGTTTTCCAGCACAATTAAACTCATCTTCAGGACCTCCTGTTGCATTAAGGGCACTTTATCTTACAGACTCAGTAAGGAGAATGTAAACACGGAGAATCTCCATGTTGAGACCACAACATTATTCTACACAGAGTTACCTCCATGACCACCCAACAGTGCTGAAAGGAGGGAGGATCACAGAAAGATGTAAATAAAAAGTTTAAAGGTCTTCCTCCATCATTACGTGTTTTATTTATTTTATTTAAAGATACAGCATTGCGCAGGCCCTTCCGGCCCTTTGAGCTGTGCCGCCCAGCAACCCACCGATTTAACCTTACCCTAATCACAGGACAATTTACAATGACCAACCGGTACATCTTCAGACTGGAAGGAAACCGGAGCACCTGGAGGAAAGCCACACGCACACGGGAAAGTACAAACGCTCTTACAGAGGACGCTAGAATTGAACTCCGAACTCCGACGCCCTGAGCTGTAATAGCGTCGCACTAACAGCTACACTTCCATCTGGATTTCCAGCATCTGCAGGATCCCTTGTGTTTGCAAAGTAAGGAAAAGCACTGAGGGGGAAAGGAAGAGAGTAAAGATCAAGTGAGGTAATCACTATTAAGGCTGAACTTCAGATTCAAGCACAGGGACTTCCTATGTGGTGACACCACACCCTGGAGAATGCCAGACTGTAAGCCATTAAACTCACTCAAAATTAGCTGATGGGTGCTGGGGTGAAATGTGGCATCCATGCCTCGTGCTCTTTTTTTTTTACAAAACTATAAAAGCTTATTCACTCATAAAATATACAAAATGCAAACATCAGAGATTTACAAGACAGTTAACAATTTCAAATTAAAATATGGTTACCACTATACATAAAACACTCAATTACTTGGCTGGGGGGGCACCGTTCCCAGAAATACATCACTGTACCCATAAATGAACGCATGTTCCATCTCTAAGGACACCCAAACGCAAAGGTTAACCGTGGAAGAGGTGCAGGCAGTTGGCTCGAGCACAGCCCTTGACTGGCCACTGCCTGGACCTGTGAATGGCCTTCTTGGCTAAGCCCACTGTAGATCCCTCAAGCGACCCACCCTCTCTCCATTATAGGGTTGCCAACTGTCCTGTATTAGCCGGGACATCCCGTATATTGGGCTAAATTGGTTTGCCCCATACTGGACCGTCCTTGTCCTGTATTTCCCCCACTAAGGTAGAGCGTTCCTATGAAACCGCTTGCAAGCTGAAATGGCTTAAAGCGAAGAAGCAATTACCAGTAATTTATATGGGAAAAATTCTTGAGTGTTCCCAGACCCAAAAAATAACCTACCAAATCATACTAAATAACACATAAAACCTAAAATAACAGTAACATATAGTAAAAGCAGGAATGATATGATAAATACACAGTCTATATAAAGTAGAAATAATGTATGTACAGTGTAGTTGGGAAGATTAAGCCAAAACCGACTTGTAGGGAAAAAAAAAATCGGCACTTACACGCATGCGCACACAGGTGCCCGCGCAAGGCTTCATGGTCATGGTAGACCTTCTCGAGGTAAACACAAATGTCCTGCATTTGACTGCTACTTTTGTCCATTATTTGGGAGTGAGAAAGTTGGCAACCCTAATACTGGGTGATCATATATCAGGAGCACAGGGCTGCAGTGTAGCCAAACCTTGAGGAACAGCCCCTTCAGATACTCAAACAGGGACAGTAACCTCTCACACTTCATATAAACATGGTACACAGACTCCTCCCAGCCACAGAAAGGGCAGGTGGACAAGGTGTCAATGAACTGGCTGAAAAATCTGTTGCACGGCAGTGCCCGAGAAGCCAGAAACAGAGTACAAGGTAACATTTGAAATGGGTGGCATGATGAATATTGACCCTAGCTGTTACCTGTATTTGTGGACACGAGATCCTGTCAATATTAATTCAGTAGTTTCAGAGAGTGATAGCAAAGGGAGTTGAAGCAAACAGGGTACACACAGGCAGCAGAGGAACAACATTATTTATTTATTAAAGTGCAGGCTTTCATTCAGAACAGTTGGGTGTGCAGCCATTGAACCTGCAGTAACCTGGGTACAGGAATCCTAAACTTTCTGAGAGATCTACATGGAATCATGGATTATCGACTCTAGGCCTCACAATCTACCTCAGTCCAATCTTGCACTTCATCATTTACCTGCACTCCACTTTTTTGGTAGCTTTTACACTTTATTCTGCATGGTTATTGTTTTACCTTAATCTAGCTCAATACATTGTGTAATGATATGATCTGTATAAAAGAAAGATTAACTTTAATTGTCACATGTACAGTACTGTGCAAAAGTCTTAATGACATAAAAAAATTCTGTAAAGTGTAGATGCTTTCAAAAATAATGAAATGAAGTTTCTTAATATCAAAAAAATTACTATAAAGAGCAGTAAACAGGAAAAAACTAAATTAAGTCAATATTTGGTGTGACCACCTAAAACTGCCTTTAAAATTGCATCAATTTTCTTAGGTAAACTGTGGTGCCGTTTTATAAGAAAATTGGCTGGTAGGTTGTTCCAAACATCTTGGAGAACTTGCTACAATTCTTCTGCAGATTTTGACTGTCTTGCTTGCTTCTCTCTCTACAAGTAATCCCAGACAGCTTTGATGTTGAAATCAGGGAGCTGTCGGGGCCATACCATCTAAAACCATATAAGCCTAAGACTTTTTTGTATTGCTCTGATCTGGGCCGACATTTACGGCTGGCACCTAATTAATTAGCTTGTTTATTTCGGCTTTTTTCTTAAAGATGGGCTGGATGCGTTCCGACTACCGCTGTACCGCTGCATTCTTTGCGGCAATGTATCAGTCCGCGGCCCGGAGATTGGGGACCACTGATGTAGGGTGTTGTGGAAACGCTTGCCTGGTGGTTTTAGTGGTAATTTTACAGTTTTAGACCCTAAGACATCTCTAAGTTACAAGGTTGGAGGCTTATTTCCACTGACAGCTAGTCCAACATTCCTGTTACTACATCTTTTCTGAGTGTCCTTCAAGATGTATTAATCTGATGATTTAGCCAGGAAACAATCTTGATTCTCAGTCAATGGATAAATATGAGTTTTATTTGCTACATGTACATTGAAACAAGGACTCTACACCTTATGTTCTCAATATTCATTGCTTATTTATTTGTTGCTATTATTTCTTTTTATCTCTTTTGCATTTGCAGTTTCTTGTCTTTTACTGTGGAGAGCATTCTAACTGGCTGCATCGCCGTCTGGTACGGCGGTGGGGGCACTACGCAGGATTGAAATAAGCTGCAGAGGCTTGTGAACTCATGGGCACTGGCCTCCCCAGCATCCAGGATACATTCAAGGAGTAATGCCTCTAAAAAGGTGACATCCATCTTTAAAGACCCCTATCACCATTGCTACCATCAGGGAGGAGGAACAGAAGCCTGAAGGCACACACTCTCCAATTCAGGAATAGCTTCTTTCCATCTGCAATGAGATTTCTGAATGGATATTGAACCTATGAACACTACCTCACTACTGACTGTAATTCTCAGTTTTTATTACTATGTATTGCATTGTACTGCTGCCACAAATCAACAAATTTCACAACATATGCCAGTGATATTAAACCTGATTCTGATTCTGCTTTTGGTTGTTTAACTGTCCTATTGGATGTGATCTTTCATTGATCCTATTGTGTTTCTCGGATTTATTGAGTATGCCCACAAGAAAATGAATCTCAGGGTTGTACATGGTGACATATATGTACTTTGATAATAAATTTTCTTTGAACTTTGAAGTTTGAAATGCGCTGCTTGCAATGAATCAAATCAGCGAGGATTGTGCTGGGCAGCCTGCAAGTGTTGCCGAGCTTCAGGAACCATCATAGCCAGCCCATAACTTACTATCCTAACCCTATGTCTGTGGAAAGTGGGAGGCAATTGGAGCACCCGGAGGACACCCATGCAATCACTGGCATAATGAACACACTTCCTACAGACAGCGGCAGGAATTGAACCCCAATCAGTAATCACTAGGGCTATAATAGTGTTACACTATCTGCAACACTACCAAGCCACTGTTATAGGCTTGAGTCCCCTTACATAATTCTGAGTGAAACTCCCAGAGGGGCAGCAGGGAAGCACTACATGGGTCTATCCAATTAATGGAAATATGGAATTCTCAGTCTTTCCTAAAGAACTCATTTGTAGTATCATACATACACTCAGTGGCCACTCTATGATGTGCTGCCTATATCTAATAAAGTGGCCACTGAATGTATGTTTGTGGTCTTCTGCTGCTGTACACATCCACTTCAAGTTTCGACTTGTGCATTATTCAAAGACGCCCTTCTGCACATCACTGTTGTTACGCATGGTTACTTGAGTTACTGTCGCCTTCCTGTCAGCTTCGATCAAGACAAATGAGCAAAATTAGGCCATTCAGTCCATCAAGTCTGCACCACCATTCCATCATGGCTGATTTATTATCCCTCTCAACTCCATTCTGCTGCCTGCTCCCTGTAACTTTTGATGCCCTGACTAACCAAGAACCAATCAACCTCTGCTTTAAATATACTCTATGACTTGGCTTCCACAGCCATCCACGCAAATTAAGCTATAGATTCACCACCCACGGCTACAGAAATTCCAGCTCATTTTTGTTCTAAATGAACATCCCTCTATTTTTAGGCTGTGCCCTCTGGTCCCAGACTCATGCACTATAAAAAAAACATTCTCTCCACATCCACTCCGTCCTGGCCTTTCAATATTTGGGAGGTTTCAATGAGATCCCCCCTCATTCTTCGAAACTCCAGCAAGTATAAGCATAAAGCCATCAAACACTCCTCATACATTAAACCTTCCATTCCTGGAATCATTCTCCTCTACATTCTTGCCATAGCTACAATCTCTTTTCTTGGATAAGGGGCCCAAAATTGCTCATTATACTCCAAGTAGTTTGACCAATGCCTTATAAAACCTCAGCATCACATCCTTGCTGTTATATTCTAGTCCTCTCAAAATGAACGCTAACACTGCATTTGCCTTATCACCGACTCAACCTGCAAATTAACCTTTAGTGAATCCTGCACAAGGATGCCCAAGTTGATTTGCACCTCTGATTTTAGAATTTTCTCTGCATTTCGGAAAAAGTCCATGCTTTTAGTCCTTCTACCAAAATGCGTGATTATCCACTTCCCTCCACTATATTCCATCTGCCAATTCTTTGTTCATTCTCCCAATCTGTCCAAGTCCTTCTGCAGATTCCCTGCTTCCTCAACACTAGTTGGCCCTCCACCTATCTTTGTATCATCTGAAAACTTGGCCAGAAAACCATCAATTCTGTCATCCAAATCATTGACATATAACATGTAAAGAAGTCGTCCCAATACTGACCAGTATGGAGGCATCACTTGTCACAGGCAGCCAAGCAGAATAGAACCCCCCCCCCCACTTAATTCCCACTCTTTGCCTCCTGCCATTCAGCCAATCTCTTCCATGCTGGTATCTTTCCTGTAATACCATGGGCTCTTAACTTGTTAAGCAGCCTCATGTGCGGCACCTTGTCAAAGACGTCCTGAAAATCCAAGTAAGCAACATCCACTGACTCTTCTTTGTCTATCCTGCCTGTTATTTCCTCAAAGAATTCAGATTTGTCTGGCAAGATTTCCCCTTAAGGAAATCATGCTGACTTTGCCCTATTTTATCATGAGCCTCTAAGTACCCCAAAACTTTATCTTTAATATTGGATGCCAACATCTTTCCAACCACTGAAGTCAGGCTAACTGGCTATAATTTTCTTTCTTCTGCCTCCCTCCCTTCTTAAACAGTGGAGTGACATTTGCAATTTTCCAGTCCTCTAGTGATTCTTGATGGTTGATTACTAATGCCTCCACAATCTCCTCAGCTACCTCTTTCAGGATGCTGGTGTGTAAACCATCTGGTCCAGGTGATTTATCTACCTTAGCAACACACACAAAATGCTGGGGGAAATCAGCAGGCCAGGCAGCATCTATGGAAAAGAGTACAGTCCATGTTTCTGGCCGAGACCGCAGTGCTTGGATTTCCAGCATCTGCAGCTATTCTCTTGTTTGTGACTTATCTACCTTCAGACGCTTCAGCTTCCCAAGTACCTTCTCCTTGGTAACAGCAACTACGCTAACTTCTGCGCACCTCCCCGCCCCCCCCCCCCCCCCGCCGCCGACACTCCTGAATTTCTGGCATACTGTTAGTGTCTTCCACAGTGAAAACTGACACAAACTACTTATGAAGTTCATCCACCATTTAGTTGTCCCCCATTTTTACCTCTCTGGTGGTCCAATATCCACTCACACCTCTCTTTGATGTTATTGGTTAGTTTAGCTTCACGTTTCATCTGTTCTCTCCTTACGGTTTTTTCAGTTGCCTTCTGTTTGATTTTAAAAACTTCCCAATCCTCAAACTTCCCACTAAGTTTTGCTATATTATATCCCTCTCTTTTGCTTTTATGCTGTCTTTGACTTCCCTTGTCAGCCACAGTTGTCTCATTCTACCTTTCGAATACTTCTTCATCTTTGGGAAGTATCTATCCTGTGACTTTTGAATTTGCCCAGGAACTCCAGCCATTGCTATTCTGCCGTCATCCCTGCTCGTGTCCCCTTCCAATCAACTTTGCCCAGTTCTTTTCTCATGCCTCTATAATTCCTTTTACTCCACTGTAATACTGACACACCTGACTTTGTCTTCTCCCTCTCAAACTGCAGGGTGAATTCTATCATATTATGATCACTGCCTCTTGAGGATTCCTTTACCTTAAGCTCCCTAATCAAAATTTCATTCATTACACAACACCCAATCCAGACTTGCCTTTCCCCTAGTGGGCTCAACCACAAACTGCTCTAAAAAGCCATCTCATAGGCATTCTACAAATTCTCTCTCTTGAGATTCAGCACCAACCTGATTTTCCCAATCTACCTGCACATCTAAATCCGCCATGGCTATTGTAACATTGCCCGTATTACGTACTTTTTTGATTTCCCGTTGAAATTTATATCCCACATCCTGGCTGCATAATCGAAGGCCTATATATAACTCCAATCAGTTTCTTTTTAACCTTGCAGCTCATAATTCTACCCACAAGGATTCTATGTCTTTCTGTCCTATGTCACCTCTTTCTAAGGATTTGATTTCATTTTTTTACTAATAGCGCCACCCTACCCCTACTGCCTACCTGCCTGTCATTTCGATGTAAGGTCCATTTTTGGATGCTAAGCTCCCAACAACGATCTTCTTTCAGCCACGTCTCATGATGCCCATGTCATACCTGCCAATCTATAACAATCCTATATCCATCACCCTTTTTGAGTTTGCCCCCAATGCAAAATGCAACTCATCCTACTGACTGCAATTGTGTCGTATCATCTGCCTATCATTCCTCGTAGTCTCACTGCACAATGTATTGACTAGTATACACCTCCCTGTCCATCCTCACAGTTTTACTGCACACTGCATTGATTTGATTATCAATTGCACAATCCTCTGCCCTATCATTCCAGTTCCCATCCCCCTGCCGACTTAGTTTAAACAGCTCTAGCAAACCTGCCCACAAGGATATTAGTCTCCCTTGGGTTTTGGTGTAACCTGTCCTTTTTGTACAGGTCATACCTTCCCTATAAGAGATCCCAAAGATCCAGAAATCTGAAATCCTGCTTCCTGCTCCACTTCCTCAGCCACACATTCATCTGTACTTTCATCCTATTTCTGCCCTGACTAGCCTGCCTCTCAGCCCCTTCCCTAACTCCCTGTACTCACTGCACCTCTTCCCCCTTTCTACCTATGTCATTGTGCCAATGTACACCATGATCTCTGGCTGTTCATCGTCCCTCTTCAGAATATTCTGCAACTGCTCTGAGACATCCTGAACCATAGCAGCTGGGAGGCAACGCATCATCCTTGCTTCTTTCACTGCCACAGAATCTGCTGTTTGGCCCCATAACTATCGAGTCACCTATCACTACCACTCTGCCTGACTTTACCCTTCCTTGCTGAGCCTTGGAGCTGGGCACTGGCCTGGCTGCTGCTGCTGTTGTTCCCTGATAGGTCATCTGCCTTCCCAGCAGTATTCAAAGCTTGAGCCAGTCTGGCCATTCTCCTCTGACCTCTCTCATTAAAAAGGTGTTTTCATCCACAGAAATGCTGCTCACTGGATGTTTTTTTTCTTCCTCGCACCATTCTCTGTAAAAAGACTGTAGCCCATTCACTTCAATGTGTTGTCCATTTAGAGATGCTCTTCTGCACACTACTGTTATAACACAAGATTATTTGAGTTCCTGTCATCTTCCTGTCAGCTTTAACCAGTCTGGCCATTCTCCTCTGATCTCTCTCAGTAACAAGGCATTTTCAACCACCCAGAACTGGATGTTTTTTTTTGTTTTTTGCAACATTCTCTGTAAAGTCTAGAAACTGTTGTGCTTGAAAATCCCAGGAGATCAACAGTTTCTGAGATACTCAAACCACCCAGTCTGGCACCAACAATCATTCGATGGTCAAAGTTCATTAGATCACATTTCTTCCCCATTCTGATGTTTGGTCTGAACAACAACTGAATCTCTTGACCATGTCTGCATGGCTTTATACATTGAGTTGCTGCCATATGATTGGTTGATTAGATATTTTCATTATCGAGCAGGTGTTCAGCTGTACCTAATAAAGTGGCCACTGAGTGTATTGGTACAATATAGTGCTTCCCCTATCTAGACTGGTCAACCCACGTCCTTGGATCCAACATATACTTTCACACATTCCCCCTACACACTAACATCTGGGTCCCAAATTGATCCCCCAACACAGACCACTCAGCTTTCAATCTCTTACCCCGACCATTACTATACACTCATATTGGGTTTCTGGACATCCTCTCCCCAAATAGGCCAGGAAACACACACTACTGCTGACCTCACATATACTTACGTACTGACCTTCTGTACACTTACCTGGGTGCTAGGTAACCTCCCCAACACAAACTACCTCAAGTGACACCCCCTTTCATCCTGACATAGTTATATAACAACATGGTGCCCTCAGGCACAAAGTCTGGGTAGCACATATCCCCTCTGAACCCACATATATTTCTGGACATTCCACCTCCTCTCTACCTCCCACACTTACATCCCGGTCCATACTTAGTTATAAGAAAATAAAATATAAGAGTAGAATTAAGCCATTCAATGCATCCGCCATTCAGTCATGACCGATTTATTATCCCTCTCAATCCCATTCTCCTGCCTTCTCCCAGTAATCTTTGAGGCCTTTACTAATCATGAACCTATCAACCTCCACTTTAAATATACCCAATTTGGCCTCCTCAACTGTCTGTGGCAATGAAATCCACAGATTACCACCTTCTGGCAAATAAAATACAGGTGTCCCCCACTTTTCGAACGTTCGCTTTACGAAACCTCACTGTTACGAAAGACCTACATTAGTACCCTGTTTTCGCTTTCAGAAGGTGTTTTTACTGTTACGAAAAAAAAGCAACGCGCGATAAAAGGCAGCGCGCGCCCCGAGCAGCCGCTCTCCCCGGATTCTCGCCGACATTGCTTAAACACATGCCTGTGAGCAGTCGTTTGCAAGATGAGTTCTATGGTATCGGAAAAGCCTAAAAGAACTCGTAAGGGTGTTACACTTAGCATAAAACTAGACATAATTAAGCGTTTCGATCGTGGTGAACAAAGTAAGGACAACGTGAGTTTGGCTTGTGGAAGTTGATGAACATGATGTTGAAGAGGTTTTGGCATCCCATGACCAAGAAATGACAGATGAAGAGCTGATACAATTGGAAGAAAAAAGGATAACAATCGAAACTGAATGAGTAATGATAAAGTACGACTTTAATTTTGAAAGGGTACGTTGGTTTAGGGGATGTTTGAAGGATGGTTTGAGTCCTTACAAAGAACTGTGTGATAGAAAAATGCGCGAGGCTCAGCAGTCAAGCAAGCCTTCCACATCAGCCACAGCAGACGACGAACCTCGACCTTCAACATCAAGGCGGGCAGTCATAGGAGAAGATGAGCTGCCTGCTCTAATGGAAACAGGCGACGAGATGACACCCCAGTGTCTCACCACCCCAACCCCCAGGCCACGGACAGATACCGATTCGCGGAGAATGCAACGGTAGCCAGGAGGCACACAGCACATCTTTAAGACAAAAGCCGAAATAAACATGCTAATTAATTAGGTGCCGCCGACACGTAATTGTCGGCCCAGATCAGAGACGACGCAATCGGAAATTGGCACTGATCTGGGCCGACAATTACGTGTCGGTGGCACCTAATTAATTAGCATGTTTATTTCGGCTTTTGTCTTAAAGGTGTGCTGTGTGCCTCCTGGCTACCGCTGGACCCGTGTCCCTTGCGGCAACGTATCACTCGGTGGCCTGGAGGGTAAGGGCCACTGCACCAGCCAACCTGCGACGACTCAGGCTAACACACCATCATCAGTGTGCTCGGCGCTGTCTTTCCGATTCCGGTAAGTGATACTACACTGTACATACATTATTTCTACTTTATATAGGCTGTGTATTTTGTAGCCTCCAACCTGATGGCATGAACATCGACTTCTCTAACTTCCGCTAAGGCCCCACCTCCCCCTCGTACCCCATCTGTTATTTATTTTTATACACACATTCTTTCTCTCACTCTCCTTTTTCTCCCTCTGTCCCTCTGACTATACCCCTTGCCCATCCTCTGGGTACCCCCCCACCTTGTCTTTCTTCCCGGACCTCCTATCCCATGATCCTCTCGTATCCCTTTTGCCTATCACCTGTCCAGCTCTTGGCTCCATCCCTCCCCCTCCTGTCTTCTCCTATCATTTTGGATCTCCCCCTCCCCCTCTCAAATCCCTTACTCACTCTTCCTTCAGTTAGTCCTGACGAAGGGTCTTGGCCAGAAACGTCGACTGTACCTCTTCCTAGAGATTCTGCCTGGCCTGCTGCGTTCACCAGCAACTTTGATGTGTGTTGTGTGTATTTTTACGTGTTATTTGGTATGATTTGGCAGCTTCATAGCTTAAAGGTTACTGGAGAGAGTGTTTTTGCCAACAGCACTTCCGTGAGATTTTCTGCTGACGGCGCTTGCGTGAGATTTTCGCTACAGAGAACAGTTCAGTAATGATTGTGGAAAAGTATTTCTACTTTATATAGGCTGTGTATTTATCATATCATTCCTGCTTTTACTATATGTTACCGTTATTTTAGGTTTTATGTGTTATTTGGCATGATTTGGTAGGTTATTTTTGGGTCTGCGAACACTCACAAAATTTTCCCATATAAATAAATGGTAATTGCTTCTTCGCTTTATGACATTTCGGCTTACGAACCGTTTCATAGGAATGCTCTACCTTCGGATGGCGGGGGAAAACTGTACCTCATCTCTGTTCTAAATGGATGTCCCTCTATTCTGAGGCTGTGGCCTCTAGTCCTAGATACCCCTACAATAGAAAACATCCTCTCCATGTCCAATCTATCTAGGCCTTTCAATATTCTATAGGTTTCAATGAGATTTTACCCCTATTCTTCTAAACTCTAGCGAGAACTGACCCAGAACCATCAAACGCTCTTCATAAGTTCACCTTTCATTCCAGGGATCATCCTTGTGAACTTCCTCAGAACCCTTGACAATGCCAGCACATCCTTTCTTAGACATGGGCCCAAAACTGATCACATACCCCAGATGCGGTCTTGATGAATGACTTTCGAAATCTCAGCTACATCTGAAATTACACCCCAACTAACTGGGAGCTATGCCTCCAAATCCTAAGCATTCCTCATTCAAATCAACAGCCCTTTACGTAAGTATGTCTAATAACCATAAACACCCACACTAGCTTACACCCCCAAAACCCCCATTCCAACCCTATCCAACACCCCACCAACCCAGCCAAAACCCTTAGTCAACACTCCACCAACCCGGACAACACCCCATACAATTCCCAATTCCATCTTCTCCATCCCAAGGAAGAATCTTTAGGGTGAGATGGGGTAAGTCTTTAAAGAGCAGATACCAACAATGGCAGATTAGCATACTGAGATAGAGTAGAATTATTTATCTTTCTGCAGGGGATAACATATTTCTTCAGATGGGTTCACTGCTGGATTTATTTAAGTAGAATAAACACTGCAATAAAAACAGTTGTTTTAATACTCTGAACCTCTTCAGGCACTTGAAATTATGAGTTCATTATCCACCTGTCACAGTACTAATCCCCTAATTGAAAAATATGTACAGAAATAAAATCTACTAGAACTTTCATTTGGGTAGTTAATCTGATCAACCATTCTAGTTACCCCATCCCTTATACCCATTACCTGTGACACTGCACTGTAAACACTCTAAATTACTTTTTATAATGCTGCTTTACATTGTAAATACATGCTATATGTATTTATGCACATTTTATTTCATATCTGTACTTCTAACTTTATTTTATATCATTCTTTTTCTGTTTACTTGCTGAATGTTATCGTTTTCTGTTGTTTGATGCTCCATGACCAACACACCACAGCAAATCCTAATAAATGTAAATGTACCTCCAGTATCTAATAAAGTGGCTCCCTAATATATGTTCATGGTCTTCTGCTACTGTAGCCTATGAAGAGGATATTTCATGGTTTGACGTATTGTGTATCTAGAGGTGCTCTCCTGCACACCACTCTTGTAACATGTGGTTATTTAAATTAACATTGCCTTCCTTTCAGTGTGTTCTGCTGCTAAAGCCCATCCATTTCAATGTTCTTCTGTACCACTGTTGTACCATGTGGTTATTTGAGTTACTGTCACCTTCCTGTCAGCTTGAACCAGTCTGGCCATTCTCCTCCGACCTCTCTCATTAACTAGGCGTTTTCACCCGCAGAACTGCTGCTCACTGGACTTTTTTTTGCTTTTTGCACCATTCTCTGTAAACTCTGGAGACTGTTGTGTGTGAAAATCCCAGGAGATCAGCAGTTTCTGAGATACTCAAATCACCCCATCCGGCACCAACAATCATTCCATGGTCAAAGTCACTTGGATCACATTCCTTCCTCATTCTGATGTTTGGTGTGAGCCTCAACATACTCTTATACATTGTGCCGCTGCCACATGATTGGCTGATTAGATATTTGCACAAACCATTGTCTCCCGCACCATCACTGCCCTTATCAACTCCGGAGACCTTCCATCCTCAGCCGCTAAACTCATTATTCCCACACCCCGTACCGCTCGGTTTTACCTCCTCCCAAAGATACACAAGCCTAACTGTCCTGGTAGACCCATAGTTTCTGCCTGCTCCTGTCCCACCGAACTTGTATCTGCCTACCTGGACTCCATTTTGTCACCCATAGTTCAGTCCCTCCCCACCTACATCCGTGATACATTCCATGCCCTCCACCTCTTCAATAACTTCCAGTTCCCTGGTCCCAACCGCTTCGTTTTCACTATGGATGTCCAATCCTTATACACCTCCATTCCCCATCAAAAAGGCCTCAAAGCCCTCCGCTACTTTCTGGATAATAGACCTCACCAGTTCCCCACCACCACTACCCTCCTCTGGTTGGCGGAACTGGTTCTCACACTTAATAACTTCTCTTTTGGCTCTTCCCACTTTCTTCAGACTAAGGGTGTAGCTATGGGAACTCACATGGGCCCTAGCTATGCTTGCCTCTTCGTTGGTTATGTGGAACAGTCTGTGCTCCAAACCTATTCTGGTACTGCTCCCCAACTTTTCCTTCGATACACTGACGACTACATTGGTGCTGCTTCCTGCACCCATGCTGAGCTTGTCAATTTCATCGACTTTAGTTCAAACTTCCACCCAGCCCTCAAATTCACTTGGTCTATCTCGGACACTTCTCTCCCCTTTCTCGATGTCTCGGTCTCCATCTCTGGAGACAGACTGTCCACTGACATCTTCTACAAGCCCACTGACTCTCATAACTACCTCAACTATACCTCTTCCCACCCTGCCACATGAAAAAATGCCATTCCCTATTCCCAGTTCCTCCGTCTCCGCCGCATCTGCTCCCAGGTTGAGACTTTCTGTTCCACGACATCTCAAATGTCCTCTTTCCTTAAGGTTTCCCTTCTATGGTGATCAATGATGCCCTCACTCGCATCTCCTCCATTTCCCGCACTTCGGTCCTCACCCCATCTTCCCGCCACAACACGGACAGAGTTCCCCTTGTCCTCATCTACCACCCTACCAGCCTCCGGATCCAGCACATTATCCTCCGCAACTTCCGCCACCTTCAACAGGACCCCACCACTAAGCACATCTTTCCTTCTCCACCCCTCTCCGCTTTCCACAGGGATCGATCCCTCCGCGACTCACTTATCCGCACGTCCATCCCCACGGATCTCCCACCCGGCACTTATCCCTGTAAGCGTAAGTGCTACACCTGTCCCTACACCTCCTCTCTTGCCACCATTCAGGGCCCCAAACAGTCCTTCCAGGTGAGGCAACACTTCACTTGCGAATCTGTTGGGGTCATCTATTGCATCCGGTGCTCCCGGTGCGGCCTCCCCTACATCGGTGAAACCCGACGCAGATTGGGGGAACTGCTTCGTCGAGCACCTCCACTCTGTCCGCCACAACAGACCGGATCTCTTGGTAGCCAGCCACTTCAACTCTGCTTCCCATTCCCATTCAGATATGTCCATACATGGCCTCCTCTACTGCCATGATGAGGCTAAACTCAGGTTGGAGGAGCAACAGCTCATATACCGTCTAGGTAGTCTCCAGCCCCTTGGTATGAACATAGAATTCTCCAACTTCCGGTAATTCCCTCCCCCCTCCCTTCCTCTATCCCTATTTCACTCTGCCACCTCATTCATAGTTCCGCCTCCTTCTACTACTGCGCATTGTTCTCCTGCCAATCACCTCCCTGCTTCCCCTCCCCCACCCCTTTGTCTTGCAAATTACTGTTTTTTTCACTACCAGCATTCTTCAAACCCTCCCCAAAGTTCTTCCTTCAGTCCTGATGAAGGGTTTCGGCCCGAAACGTTGACTAATCTTTTCAACTGATGCTGACTGACCTGCTGAGTTCCTCCAGCGCATTGTGAGTGTTCCTTTGACAACAGCATCTGCAGATTATTTTGTGTTTAGATATTTGCTCTAATGAGCAGGTGTACCTAATAAAGTGGCCACTGTGTACCTATTAAATATAGTGCTCCCTGGCAAAATTCCAAAGTTCCAAATTTCAGCTTATTAGCATTTCCCCAGCTCTAATTTTAATTATTTTGCTTTTTTTTTCTGACTCCGTAACAGAGAAGCATTGGAACACAGGAATTCAGGAACAGCTGTGCACAAATTAGCCCCATTCCCACCCTTCGGATAATGAAAACCTATCTATCTCTGAGTTAAAGTAAATAATGGGAGCTCCAAGTTACTGCTTACCACCTTCCCTCCTGACAAGTCTGGCTCTAACCTTTTAAGGCTTTGCCCTTGGCTCTCCATCTAGTGAACTTAGTTTTCATAAAAAAATTCTGGAGGAACTCAGCAGGTCAGACAGCATCTATGGAGGAGAATAAACAGTCTACGTTTTTGGGCTGAGATTCAAGTCCTGCTTGAGTTTCTCCAGCATTTTGTGTTTATTGGTCAAGGTTTGCAGCATTTTCAATCCCTCGAGTCTCTGTGTGCATCAGATCACTAGGAGAACGCTCTGTTGGAGCAATATGATACAAAAACAGGCCCTTCAGCCCACAATGTCTATTGTAGCCATCAGATACCTTTCTGGAGCAACACACAAAATGGACACAAAAGCAAGACACAGGAGCCTTCATGAGTGCAGATGAAGGGTCTTTGCCCAAAACATTGACTGTTTATTCCCTGACCTGCTGAGTTCCTCCAGTATTTTGTGTGTGTTACTCTGGATTTCCAGCATTTGCAAAATCTTGTGTGTTTATCCTTCTCTTAACTATATTAGTTTTCCTTAATGACTAGAGAGCTTCACACAGATCACCCCATTACCTCTGACATTCCAGAGAATACAACCTAGCATGTGCGATCTCATTCCGGTAAATCCTGCTCTTGCTATAAGGCAGAGAGAGAGCGAGTTGAGTTTCTCTCTAATTCAGTCTATAAACACCCTTAATCTTCTTATACATCAACAACCTGCCTTGGTCCATCTGCTGTGGATTACTTTTGAAATCAGTCACCGTGGATGATGTGATCAGTGCCCCAGGAAATACCTTGGGCCCAGTCAACCAGAACAGCCAGCGGCAGGTGCGGGATCCGGGCATTCTTGGCAGCTGAACAGCTCACACGAATGGGAGGGTCAGCTTCCTCTCTCCCGGAGAAACAAAGACCCGGAACAACAAACCCTTGCTTTTGGATTGGGATTACAAAAGTAAAACACTCCTTCCCTGGTGATCCCCATTTAACTAATTTTGTGACTTCTAAAACCAATTGGTTGCAGCAGTGATGCTGTGGGATGCTTCACTGCAGCAGGTCCTGGAAGGCTTGTGAAGGTAGAGGGTAAAATGAATGCAGCAAAATACAGGGAAATCCTGGAGGTAAGCCTGATGCAGCCTGCAACAGAATTCTGACTTGAGAGAAGATTCGTTTTCCAGCAAGACAACGACCCAAAAAATAAAGCCAAAAGTACACAGGAATTGCTTAAAACAACAAAGCTAATGTCCTGGAGTGGCCAAGTCAGAGTCCAGACCTCAATCCAATTGAGGATTTGTGGCTGGACTTGAAAAGGGCTGTTCACTCATGATCCCCATGCAATCAGACAAAGCATGAGCAGTTTTGTAAAGAAGAATAGGGGAAAATTGCAGTGTCCAGATGTGCTAAGCTGATAGAGACCTATCCACACAGATTCAAGGCTGTAATTGTTGGCAGAGGTACATCTACTAAATGCTGACTTGAAGGGGGTGAATACTTATACAATAATTTTGTGATTTATATTTGTAATTTATTTAGATCACTTTGTAGAGATCTGTATTCACTTTGACACGAGAGTTTTTTTCAGTTGATGAGTGTCAAAAAAGCCAAATTAAATCTACTGTGATTCAGTGTTGTAAAACAATAGAGCATGAAAACTTCTGGGGCGGGGGGAGGGGTGAATACTTTTTATAGGCACTGTAGTAGTGCAGTAGTATTGTTAGTGTTCCAATTTGTTCCATATTTAATTTAAATGAATAATTTATTACTCAATTTGTCTTTTTTTATACTTTTAGAACTATTTCCATGAAAGTTCAATTTATCGGGCCAAAGTGTACTGGTCCCAATGTCTTCCAATTAACTGGTATCCATTGTATTTCTTAAACAGTGAGAGACTGAAAACATCAACATACAAAAGTATCTGGGAGTCCCTTGACTGAAAGTTAACCTGTAGGTACAGAAAGCAGTTTGGAAGGTAAATGGTTGTTGTACTTTATTAAAACAAGATATGAGGAAAAGAATAGAAACACTCCGATACAAATACATTTGACCAACATTTTATAAAACTTTCCTATAAGTACGCAGAGAGATTAAGCAAACAGATTTGGGGAATCTGGATTTGAGGCATGCAAATATCCCAGAGGGTATCATCAGTTACAGAATAGTTAATATCACTGAGATTTTGAAGCATTAAGAAAGCTGATTGGATCAATAGGTTGGAGGAAATTAAAGTGGAAAATGCATTTTAAATGGTTCAGGCAGCTGGATTAGAAGTCTCTTCTTTACACTAAACAGACTCTGGAACTTCTTCCACAAAACACTTTCAAAACAAATGGGGGAGAGTGGGGGCGGGGCTGGAAACTGAAAATGTTAAAACTGGGATGAGGTTTTTAAGACCATAAGACACAGGAGCAGAATTAAGTGATTGGGTCCATCAACTCCGCGCCGCCATTCGATCTTGGCTGATTTATTTTTCATCTCAGCGCTATTCTCTTGCCTTCTCCATATAACCTTTGATGCTCTTATTAATCGACCTCCACCTCAAGTATACCCAATGACTCGTCCTCCACAGCAAACTGGAGCAATGAGTTCCAAAGATCCATCACTCTCTGGCTAAAGAAACTCCTCCTCATCTCTGTTCAGAAGGGATATCCTTACTGTTTTAAGGGTGAGGACAGAAGATTTCTTCCCCTGAATGACTTGGGAGGTTTAAGGTTACAAATGATGGCACATAGTCATAGCACGAGTGTCCGGACTGGTTGCATCATGACCTATCATGACATGTGTGTGCCCCATGTGAGGCAGTATTATGTTACAGTAGCTCTGTGTGTTTGTTTGGCTTAACGTTATTTAGCATGTTTCTTTCGTTTGTTTTTATACTGGCTAGCAATAGTGCAAAATAACAAAGGACATTAATCTGTTTAAGAACATTTTCACCATCCTCCTGGCTGTTGGTATATTTTACTCCATCAAGTGCTTTGACTACAGGAGTGGAGGCAATATTGTATATATGAAGGAGCAGCTACTAGCAGCCAGAAGGCAGCCTTTGTTTGCCCAGCAGAAGTTTGATATCCTGGACAAACTGAGACAGAGATACTGAGGCTGCAGATCAGGCAAAAAGCAGTACAACAAGGTACAGAGATATAAACAGTATCTTCCGTCTATCATTATGGGGAACACAAGATCACTGGCAAATAAGATGGAGGAACTAGCAGTACTCACGAGTACACAGAACGAATATCAGGAATGTAGTGTTATGTGTTTCGCCGAGACATGGTTACATGAGCAAATCCCGCATTCTAACGCTACTGTGAATGGGTTTACAACAATACAAGCAAATAGAGTTGATCAACAGGAAGGGAGGTGGGCTTGCTGTGCTTGTGGACAGATAGTGTAATCCCAGCCACATTTCTGTAAAAGAATGAGTCTGCAGTCTGGACATCAAACCGTTTGCTGTGAGTTTGCGTCCGTTTTATCTACTGTGTGAGTTCAGCCATGCCATATTGCTCGTTACCTACTTTCCACCATCCCGACGCATTCCCGATGTATGTGTGACGTCATACACACTACCATCGTGAGACTCCAGACTCAACACCCCAACGTGTTCATTACAATATTGGAAGACTTCGACCACGTTTCTTTCTCGACAACCCTGCCCACCTTCAATCAGTTTATCGTGTCAACCAAGAGAAAGTAAAAAATTGGATCTCTTGTATGCAAAAGTTAAAAGATCCATACAGCTCCATACTGCATATAGATCCCTTGCAGTTTGCCTACCAGGAGCAGATTGGAGTCGACGATGCTGTCATCCACCTGTTGACAGAGTCTACTTCCATTTGGATAAGCAGGGCAGCACTGTGAAGATCATGTTTTATGATTTCTCAAGTGCCTTCAATACCATACAACCTTCATTGCTGGGGGAAAATCTCAGTTCAATGCAGATTGGCACTTCCATTTTACCCTGAATAATGGACTACCTGACTGGCAGACCACAGTTGGTGCAGCTTCAAAGCTGTGTGTCAGACATGGACATAAGCAGCACTGGAGCTCCACAGGAGAATGTATTGTCTCCCTTCCTGTTTACCCTGTATACCTCAGACTTTAGATACAAGCCTGAGTCATGTTATCTGCAGAAATTCTGATGACTCAGCAATAGTTGGGTGTTTAAAGGGAGGATGTGAGGATGAATACAGGCTCTGGTGAAGGACTTTGTCAAATGGTGCAAGCTGAATCATCTGCAGCTCAACATCAGTAAGACAAAGGAGATGGTGATGGACTTTAGGAAGACTAGGCCTGCACTGCTCCCTTTTACTATTGATGGCGAGCACGTGGATGTGGTGAGGACCTACAAGTACCTGGGGGTGCACCTGGATGACAGATGAGTGGAGCACCAACACAGAGGCTGTGTACAAGGAGGGTCAGAGTCGCCTCTACTTCCTGAGGAGACTGAGGTCCTTTAGAGTATGCAGGCCTCTCTTTCACATGTTCTACCAGTCTGTTGTCGCCAGTACAATCTTCTATGTGGTGGTGTGCTGGGGCAATGGCATCAACACAGGTGATGCTAACAGGCTCAATAAACTGATTAGAAGTTATAGGAGTCAAACTGGACATACTAGAGGCTGTGGCAGTACAAAGGACCCTACGGAAAATCCAGGCAATTCTGGACAGTGTTTCTCACCCTCTGCATGCCGCCTTGTCTGAACAGAGGAGCACATTTCGTCATAGACTAAGACAACTAAGCTGCTCCAAAGAGCGCTATATGAGGTCATTCTTACTGTCGGCCGTGAGACTCTATAATGAGTCAACGTATAGCCAGGGAAGTGATGACCCTCTCCTGTTAGACTGTTTGAGGTAACTTATTTTTATCCTTTCTTACTTCTCTTCTAATATTTGTATATCTGTGCACTTGCTACTGTGACACTGTAATTTCCTTTGGGATCAATAAAATATCTATCTATCCATATGGAAACACCAAAGCCTACAGTAGTAGTTATTATACATCCCAGTACAACATAAGAAAAGCTCTTCCCACCATTGAGTACATCAACAAGGAGCACTGCCACAAAAAAAAGCAGCCCTCCATCAACAAGGACCTGCAACATCCATCTCATGCTTTCTTCTGGCTGCTGCCATCCGGCAAAAGGTACAGGAACCTTAGGTCCCATGCCACCAGGTTCAGGAATAGTCTATCACCAACAACGTTCAGGCTCCTGAACCAGCGTGGATAACTTCACTCACCTCAACACTGAACTGATTCCACAACCTACGGACTCACTTTCAAGGACTCTGCAACTCAGGTTCTCAGTGTTATTTATTTACTAGTTTATTTATATTATTTGTTTTTTTCTTGTATTTGCACATTTTGGCTTCTTTTGTTATTATTATTTGTTTGTCAGTCTTTGTGAGTAGTTTTTCACTTACTGACTCTATTGTATTTCTTTGCTCTAGTTTGAATGCCTGCAAGAAAATGAATCTCAGGGCAGTAAATGATGACATAAAAGTAGTTTGATTTACTTTGAAATTTGATCTGCAATGTGGTCCAGGTGCTACACAGTATCCTCTCCCTCTGTGCTTCCAAATAAACTAAAAGGATTAAATAAAAATCTCTCATTATTAACCCAACTTCCAACTTATTATTATTAATAAAATAGAACTGGTCTTTGAGTTGTTGCTATAGTAATGCCCTCAGTGTAACCATATACTCTTCCCCCGCCTCCCCATGGGGCTAAACAGGCTCTTTATTCTCAGCGGGTGGGGTGGGGGTGCAGTTGGGGGTTCAAGGGGTCACTCCACTTCAGCTCTGCCTGGTGGCTTTGAACCAGCATCTTAAACACAGTGGGCCTCAATTAAAGGTCAAGCTACAAAGATACCTCCTTCTCTGGATCAAACTGTGTCCCATTGAAATACCACTCACACTCTTAACAGAAGTACAAAGCAATCAATCACTGCTCAGGGCAACCATTCGCCATGTTGTGTGTTTGTAGTGATGACTGTCGCATTGAGTGTTCAAGTGATTAATGAAACAGAAAATTATCAAAGGTAAAAGGTTGCAAAGGAATCCATTAATGTAGAAAAGGACATCAGAGAGGAAAAGGTTCTGTGTGTTGGTGAGTGTCAAAAACTGACACAGCTAGTGATCCAGGCGCAAGTGTACCTCTACTTTCCCCAGCCTACAAACAACTTCTACAAAGCTTTCCTAAAACCCACCTCTGTGAAGAACTCAGCTGCGTCTCAGAGAGTCTGGAACTGTCTTTGTATTAGGTTATCACTTTCGAAATGTACTCCATTCACTTGGAGCATAACCTGTGACTAGTGGTGTGCTGCAGGGATCGGTATTGGGTCCATTGTTGTCTGTCATTTATATCAACGATCGCAAAGTTCAAAGTAAATTTATTATCAAAGTACATATATGTCACCATATACAATCCTGAGATTAGTTTTCTTGTGGGCATACTCAATAAATCCAACAACTATAATAGAATAAATGGAAGACCGTACCTAACAGGGTGGATGGCCAGTGTGCAAAAGACAACAAACTGTGCAGATAAAGAAAGAAATACTATTAATAAATAAATAAGCAATAAATATTGAAAACATGAGATGAAGAGTCCTTGAAATGGAGTCCATAGGTTGTGGGAACAGTTCAGTGATAGGATCAAGAGCTTGATGGTTGAGGGGTAATAACCTGGTGACGTGAGTCTTGAGGCTCCTCTATCTTCTTCCTGATGGCAACAACGAGAAGAGAGCATGTCCAGGGTGGTGAGAGTCCCTGATGATAAATGCTGCTCTCCTGCGACAAGGCTCAATGGTGAAGGAGGGCTTTACCTGTGATGGACTGGGCTGTATCCACTGCTTTTCTTTCCATTCAAGAGATGAGCGTTTTCATACCAGGCTGTGATGCAGCCAGTCAATATACTCTCCACTACAAACTATAAAAGTCGGTCAAAGTTTTAGATGTCATGCAAATTCTTCACAAACTCTTAAGAAACTTGAGGCGCTGCTGTGCTTTCTTCATAATTACATTTATGTGCTGGGCCCAGGATACGTCCTTTGAAATGATACCAACAAGGAATTTAAAGTTGCCGACCCTCTCCACCTCTGATCCCCCGATGAGCACTGCCTCATGGACCTCTGGTTTCCTCCTCTTGAAGTCAATAATCAGCTCCTTGGTCTTGCTGACATTGACTAAGAGTTTGTCTGGAGGATTATGTAGTAAACTGGAATCAGCAAATTTGCAGATGACACTAAGTTCGGGGGTATAAGGGACAGCGAGGAAGACTATCATTTCTTGCAGTGGGATCTGGATCAGTGGGAAAATTGGGCTAAAAATGGCAGAGGGAATTTACTGTAGACAAATGTGAGGTGTTGAACTTTGGGAAGACAAATCACAGTAGGACTTGCACAGTGAGTGGAAAGGCATTGAGGAGTGCAGTAGAACAGAGGGATCAGAGAATACAGATCCATAATTCATTGAGAGTGGCATCACAGATAGATAGGGTCATAAAGAGAGCTTTTGACCTATTAGCCTTTGTAAATTGAAGTATTGAGTACAGGAGATGGGATATTATGTTGAAGTTGTACACAATGTTGGTGAGGCCTAATTTGGAGTATTGTATGCAGTTTTGGTCACTTAACAACAGGCAAGATGTAAACTAAATGCGAGATGTCCCGGACCTTGGCACCCAGGAGGCAACATACCATCCGGGAATCTCATTCTTGTCCACAGATCCTCCTTTCTGTTCCCTTAACTAAGGAATCCCATATCACCACAGCTCACCTCTTCTCCCACCTTCTCTTCTGAGTCACAGGGCCAGACTCAGTGCCAGAGACCTGATCACTGTGACTTTCCTCCGCCAGGTCATCCCCAACTGTATCCAAAGTGATATACCTGTTGTTGAGGGGGATGGCCAGGGATACTGTGCACTGGCCACTTAACCCTTTCCCCCTCCTGACTGTTACCCAGTTTCCTGTATCCTGCACCTTGGGTGTAGCTACCTCTCTATACATCCTATCCATCACCCCCTAAAACTCCGAAATGATCTGGAGTTCATCAAGTTCCAACTCCAACACCTTAATGCAGGGTGTTAGAAACTGCAGCTGGATGCACTTCTCCCAGGTGTAGTTGTCAGGGACACTGGAGGTTTCCCTGTCTTCCAACTTCCCACAAGAGGAGCATTCAATTATCCTGCCTGGTATCCCAAATGCTCTAAACTGTGCAAATATAAAGAAGGAAAACAACAAATAAACTGGGGGTGGGGTGGGGGTGAAACCTACAACTTTTTTGCCTTCTCTCACTCAAGCTTCTCCTCGCTGAAGCCTTGAAGAGCTAAAGCCTCAAATAACTACTCTAACACTGTCCACTCCAACAATGGCTGCTCTGTTTACCCTTGCCTTATTTTAACTTGTCATTGTCAATCAATTCCAATTGCTAATTGGCTGCTGCTCAAAACACTAAACTGCTACGCATCGATGTTTTATGTACTCATTTAGCGAACCTGAGTGAGCTATGTCTTCTCACGCATTGGATTGCTGATTGGCCACTGCTCAAAGCACTAAACTGCTAGGAATCGATGCTTTAGATACTCAATCAGTGAACCTGAGTGAGCTACATCTTCTCATGCTTCTGATCACTGATTGGTGCTATCTTGTTCCATGACTCTATGGAGAAACACAGGTGACACTGTCCTGTACCAGTTAGTGCAATCGCTTTACAATGACAACGATCACTGATTGGGGTTTGATTCCCGCCATCGCCTCTAAGGAGCTTATACGTTCTCCCTGTGGGTGTGTGGGTTCCCTCCGGGTACTCAAGTTTCCCTCCATGATTCCACAGACGTATGGTTAGGGTTAGTGAGTTGTGGGTGTGCTATGTTTGTGTCAGAGGTATGGCGACAAATGCAGGTTGCCCCCAGCACAATCTTTGAACTGTGTTGGTCGTTGACTCAAAACAATGCATTTCACTATATGTTTCGATGTTTCAATGTACATGTGACAAATAAAGCTAATCTGCCTTTCTTTAAAAATTGTGAAGTTACCTACTTCAGTTCTAAGTGTTACAACGATTACCTTCAATAATAATGATCAGTTAGGCACAGAGAGGATCTGTATTTACTGACAAGTACCTTTATTGGCTCATTTCACAAGAAAAATTTACACAACTGAATAGCTGTGTGCACACCTAATAGGTTTCCTGACCCTCCAGGAACATTCAAATTACAGAAAAGGTAATACCCAGGGAAAGGTGCCTATGTTGGCCAGGTATTCCTTGTGGTCCCAAAGTGATCTTCATGTATCTGACATGGGATCCTCCACGTCCGCAATGGTTGGTCTCTGGAGAGTTGTTGCTATCTGTGCTCCCAAAATCCTCATTCTTATCATTTTCCTTATCAGATCAATCTATAATGTTTCAATTTTATTGGCTTGATGTCATCTGACTGCCATGTATCAGTTCTCACTGGATAACGCCCAGGGCTACAAGCAGTATTGATTTATGCAACATACATCAAAGTTGCTGGTGAACGCAGCAGGCCAAGCAGCATCTATAGGAAGAGGTGCAGTCGACGTTTCAGGCCGAGACCCTTCGTCAGGACTAACTGAAGGAAGGGTGAGTAAGGGATTTGAAAGCTGGAGGGGGAGGGGGAGATCCAAAATGATAGGAGAAGACAGGAGGGGGAGGGATAGAGCCGAGAGCTGGACAGGTGATAGGCAAAAGGGGATACGAGAGGATCATGGGACAGGAGGTCCGGGAAGAAAGACGGGGGGGGGGGTGACCCAGAGGATGGGCAAGAGGTATATTCAGAAGGACAGAGGGAGAAAAAGGAGAGTGAGAGAAAGAATGTGTGCATAAAAATGAGTAACAGATGGGGTACGAGGGGGAGGTGGGGCCTTAGCAGAAGTTAGAGAAGTCGATGTTCATGCCATCAGGTTGGAGGCTACCCAGACGGAATATAAGGTGTTGTTCCTCCAACCTGAGTGTGGCTTCATCTTTACAGTAGAGGAGGCCGTGGATAGACATGTCAGAATGGGAATGGGATGTGGAATTAAAATGTGTGGCCACTGGGAGATCCTGCTTTCTCTGGCGGACAGAGCGTAGATGTTCAGCAAAGCGGTCTCCCAGTCTGCGTCGGGTCTCACCAATATATAAAAGGCCACATCGGGAGCACCGGACGCAGTATATCACCCCAGTCGACTCACAGGTGAAGTGATGCCTCACCTGGAAGGACTGTTTGGGGCCCTGAATGGTGGTAAGGGAGGAAGTGTAAGGGCATGTGTAGCACTTGTTCCGCTTACACGGATAAGTGCCAGGAGGGAGATCAGTGGGGAGGGATGGGGGGGACGAATGGACAAGGGAGTTGTGTAGGGAGCGATCCCTGCGGAATGCAGAGAGAGGGGGGGAGGGAAAGATGTGCTTAGTGGTGGGATCCCGTTGGAGGTGGCGGAAGTTACGGAGAATAATATGTTGGACCCGGAGGCTGGTGGGGTGGTAGGTGAGGACCAGGGGAACCCTATTCCTAGTGGGGTGGTGGGAGGATGGAGTGAGAGCAGATGTACGTGAAATGGGGGAGATGCGTTTAAGAGCAGAGTTGATAGTGGAGGAAGGGAAGCCCCTTTCTTTAAAAAAGGAAGACATCTCCCTCGTCCTGGAATGAAAAGCCTCATCCTGAGAGCAGATGCGGCGGAGACGGAGGAATTGCGAGAAGGGGATGGCGTTTTTGCAAGAGACAGGGTGAGAAGAGGAATAGTCCAGATAGCTGTGAGAGTCAGTAGGCTTATAGTAGACATCAGTGGATAAGCTGTCTCCAGAGACAGAGACAGAAAGATCTAGAAAGGGGAGGGAGGTGTCGGAAATGGACCAGGTAAACTTGAGGGCAGGGTGAAAGTTGGAGGTAAAGTTAATAAAGTCAACGAGTTCTGCATGCGTGCAGGAAGCAGCGCCAATGCAGTCGTCGATGTAGCGAAGGAAAAGTGGGGGACAGATACCAGAATATGGTGGTTTCCGTCAGCCACAAATTGTGCCTGAGGTGATTTCCTTTGTTCTGTCCAACTCATACTGGTCCAAACCAGTCTAACCACGTTGCCCAAATACTGGGCCCAGCCAACCAAATCATAGGGCCCGAAACATCGACTGTATTTCTTCCTATTGATGCTGCCTGGCCTGCTATGTTCCACCAGCATTTTGTGTGTGTTGCTTGAATTTCCAGATTCTGCAGATTTCCTTGTGTTTGCAAATCATAGGGTGTTCCTTTTGCAAACCTGCCATTTTACCTAATCAACAACTTCTTATCCAAGAATAGTCTTTGGATTGACAGATCATTAGCAGAAGCTCTTTGTGTCCACATTCATGCCATTATAACGCCATTAGAGACATTTACACCTCACGCTGCATCCATAAAGCAAACAGCATTATAAAGGACCCCCACCCCCTTCATACTAACTCTTCTCCCTCCTGCCATCTGGCAAAAGGCACCGAAGTATTCGGGCTCTCACGACCAGACTATGTAACAGTTTCTTCCCCCAGGTCATCAGACTCCTCAATACCCAAAGCCTGGACTGACACCAACCTACTGCCCTCTACTGTGCCTATTGTCTTGTTTATTATTTATTGTAATGCCTGCACTGTTTTGTGCACTTTATGGAGTTCTGGGTAGGTCTGTAGTCTAGTGTAGTTTTGTGTTGTTTTTTACGTAGTTCAGTGTAGTTTTTGTATTGTTCATGTAGCAACATAGTCCTGAAAAACGTTGTCTCGTTTTTACTGTGTACTGTACCAGCAGTTATGGTTGAAATGACAATAAAAAGTGACTTGACTTGACTTGACTTCAGTTTGCTCTGATTAAAATTATCCCGGAGCAAGAATCAATTCACTAAACAGTTCACAAAATGGTGACGGTAAGGACAGTCTCACAAAATGGCTGCCTCCATTCCTGTCAACGCATGGTAAGAAAAAAAACTTTTGCTTTGTCTGTTTCCACTGCTCATCTCATTTCTATCGTTTGCAGTTATTTCTGGCCTACATGAGTGTGAACAGTCAACATTTGTTGTCAGAACTGGTATGGGAGGATTTCAGTGCATGAGCAAGGATGGCTCACAATAAATAAAATAGGCATTTGGGAGACTGTAGAGTCAGAGTCATAAAGCACTACAAGCACAGAGACAGGCCCTTAGGCCCATCTAGCCTGTGCTGAGCTATTATTCTGTCTAGTCCCATTTACATGCACTTGGACCATAGCCCTCTGTACCCATCCCATCCATGTCCCTATCCAAATTTCTCTTAAATGTTGAAATTGAACCTTAATGCACCATGTCCACTCTATTGTGTTTAAAAAAAGGATATACTTGCTATGAAGTGATTCAACAAACTGCTTCAGGGATGGCAGGTCTATCATGCAAGGATACTTCAAGCAATTTTGTACAATACTCTCTAATCTTCAGAAGAATAAAATCTGGCAATGAACTTGGAACACTGAACAGTACAGGAATGGGCCCTTTGGGCCACCATGTTTGTGCTGACCATCTAAACTAATCTTGTCTGCCTGCACACAGTTGGTATTGCTCTGTTCCCTACCTGTTCATTTATCTATCTAAATAGTCATAGTCATACTTTATTGACCCCGGGGAAATTGGTTTTCATTACAGTTGCACCATAAATAATTAAATAGTAATAAAACCATAAATAGTTAAATAGTAATATGTAAATTATGCCAGGAAATAAGTCCAGGACCAGCCTATTGGCTCAGGGTGTCTGACCTTCCAAGGGAGGAGTTGTAAAGTTTGATGGCCACAGGCAGGAATGACTTCCTATGACGCTCTGTGTTGCATCTTGGTGGAATGAGCCTCTGGCTGAATGTACTCCTGTGCCCACCCAGTACATTACGTAGTGGATGGGAGACATTGTCCAAGACGGCATGCAACTTGGACAGCATCCTCTTTTCAGACACCACCGTGAGAGAGTCCAGTTCCATCCCCACAACATCACTGACCTAACGAATGAGTTTGTTGATTCTGTTGGTGTCTGCTACCCTCAGCCTGCTGCCCCAGTACACAACAGCAAACATGATAGCACTGGCCACCACAGACTCGTAGAACATCCTCAGCATCATCCGACAGATGTTAAAGGACCTCAGTCTCCTCAGGAAATAGAAACGGCTCTGACCCTTCTTGTAGACAGCCTCAGTGTTCTTTGACCAGTCCAGTTTATTGTCAATTTGTATCCCCAGGTATTTGTAATCCTCCACCATGTCCACACTGACCCCCTGGATGGAAACAGGGGTCACCAGTACCTTAGCTCTCCTCAGGTCTACCACCAGCTCCTTAGTCTTTTTCACATTAAGCTGCAGATAATTCTGCTCACACCATGTGACAAAGTTTCCTATACTAGCCCTGTACTCAGCCTCATCTCCCTTGCTGATGCATCCAACTATGGCAGAGTCATCTGAAAACTTCTGAAGATGACAAGACTCTATGCAGTAGTTGAAGTCCGAGGTGTACGTGGTGAAGAGAAAGGGAGACAAGACAAAATGCCTCTTAAATAAAGTTATTATACCTGCTTCCAGCCATCTAACACACTTTGTAAAAGAAACTGGCTCATAAATATCTCTTAAACTCTCCCCCTCCCACCTTCAATCTATACCCTCTAGTACTTGACATTGCCACTCTGGGGAAGTGACCTTATCTATACCTCTCACAACTGTATACACTGCTACTACGTTACTCCTTCAGTCTCCAGAGAACACCACCTCTCTTTACAATTAATACTCTCCAATCAAGACAACATCCTGGTGAACCTGTCTTGTACTCTCTTCAAAACCTCTACATTCTTTCTGTAGTGTGGTGTCCAGACTGCACACAATACCCAAGTGTGTGTATAAAATTCTAAGAGGGCTTGACATGTGGGACTATGATGCAGTAAATCGTAAAACACAAGATTCTGCAGATGCAGGAAATCTTGATCAACACATACAAAATGCTGCAGGACATCAGTAAGTCAGGCAGTATAAAGATTAAAGAGAAAGATTAGCTTTATTTGTCAATGGCACATTTAAAGATACATTGAATTGCATCATTCGTGTCAAACCAATCAGCAAGGGCTGCACTTCGCAGCCCACAGATGTGGCCACACTGCCAGCACCAACACACCATGCCCACAACTCTAACCTTAACTTTACGCCTTTGGAATGCAGAAAAAAACTGGAGCACCCAGAGGAAACCCACGCAGTCATGGGGAGAATGTACATACCCCCCACACACAGCGGTAGGAATTGGACCTTAATCCTACGGCTGATGCCACAAAGCAATTGCGCCAACTGCTGCACTAAAATGTCGCTACCAGACTTACTGCATCATGTATGAAGGAGAATATACAGTTGATGTCTCGGGACACAAGAGTACTTCGGGTCTTGGCCTGAAATGTTGCTTGTTTACTCCCATCCACAGATGGTGTGTTCAGACTGGGTTTCATTATTTCACTTCACGAAGTAGGAAGGCAGCTTTGTGCATCGGGAGGTGGAAGACAGGAAACTTTGGAAAAACAATGGTCATTGTAACCTTCACTCAGAATAATAATCAGATTTATTATCTCTAACTTTGTTAAATTTGTTGCTTTGTAGCAGCAGTACAGTGAAAGGGCATAAGATTATTATAAAGTTAAAAATAAATTTGGCCACCACGGTAGCATAGCGGTTAGCGCAATGGTATTACAGCTTGGGACATTCCAGAGTTCAGAATTCAATTCCAGCACCATCTGTAAGGAGCTTAACCGTTCTCCCCGTGACCGCGTGGACTTCCTCCAGATGCTCCATTTCCCTCCACAGTCCAAAGACATACAAGTTAGTAGGTTAACTGGTCATTGTAAATTGTCCTGTGATTAGGCTAGTGTCAAATATGTGGATTGCTGGGCAGTGTGGCTCACAGGGCTGGAAGGGCCTGTAGTGTGCTGCATCTCTAGATCAATAAATAAAAATTGTGGAAAACGAAGATCTTTCAGGTTGGATAGAGAGAAGATAGAAATTCAATCCAAGAATCACTGCATAAATTGATCACTAATTTCCTGCTAACCTGCACACAACGCTGGAGAACTCAGCGGGTCAGGCAACATCTGTGCAGAGGGACTAAATTCCTGTTATTGCTTCCCTCTCCAGCTTTGTCCGCATGATAATCTTCACCCTCCCTCAGTTGTCTCAGCCCCAATGCTCTGCAGTTCCCAAACACTTCACCTCTCCAACTTTCTCTCCTCCTTCAAACCAATCTGTTCGCAACTCTTTGGTCCAATTCCCCGTTTTGTTGCTCAGTGTCTAATTTTCCTCCAAGATTCTTCTGGGATGGTTCAGTGAGTGAGTTAGGCAGACAATGGGACAGTGTGGCAGGGTAGTGGTTAGTGGAATGCTATTGCAGCATCAGCTGTAAGATCAGGTTCAATTCCCACCACTGTCTCTAAGGAGTTTGTAAGTTCTCCCCATCGCCGCGTGTTCTGGTTTCCACCCACAGTCCAAATATGTATAGGTTAGTAGGTTAATTGATCACATGGATGGAATTGGGTACTGCGGGCTCATTGCGCTGGAAGGGCCTGTAACTGTGCTGTATCTCTAATAAAAAAATATTTCACTTATCGAAGAGGTTATTGTACAGCCTTATACTTCTACTTCAGCTGTCCCCACCTAATGCATAGTCACTGCTGGAACAGCAAAACATTGTGCATAAGAAGATCCCAGGGTGAATGAGTTATGGGCATCTTATGTTGATACAAGAAGCATAGTGACTTTTGTGGGCTGCCCCCAGCACACTCCTCACTGATTTGATCTGACATAAGCAATACATTTCACTGTATGTTTTCATGTACATGCGACAAATAAAGCTAATCTTTAATCTAAATCCAAATTATTATTGATGTCATGGATATGTGGTTCTTTCCGGAAATGGGACCCGCTCTCAGGGCCTCACGACTGGCTGCTTTTCGATATGCCCAGGACGTGGCCTGGAAGACGAGCGCGCCTTCAGCGTGCCGGATTTTCGTGGCTCTGGAGGCAGGCGGATTCAAGGTCAGTGCCGCCGCCTGATGTGTCGTGGGAGATGGAAGATTTAAAGCAGTGAGCTGGCTGCTGGCTGTGTGCCCAGAGACCCGAGTTCTTTGGGCACAGAGCTCAGAAAAAGCGACGCAACAGACTTTTAACACCATAAATCAGCGAGTTGTTTTGTTACGTCTCCCCTCCCGCTGTGATATGGAGATATCTCTTTTTCCCTTATTAGGGAGAGACAGAACCTGTGGCATGTCGAACTACCGGACGAACAAGTAGTCTTTGGGGTACTGCAAGTCTGTGTCTTTATTAATACTTTGCTGCACACTTGAGTGTTCGGTGGGGGGGTGCAGATGCACTTTTGCTGGTGGGGGTAAGCGGGGGGGGGTCATCGCTTTGCTGCTGCTTGTGTGTGGGGGAGGAGCTGGAGGGGCTTTGGAGTTCTAACATTTAACTGTCATTCATTCTTTGGGGCACTCCTCTGTTTTCGTGGATGTTTGCGAAGAAAAAGTATTTCAGGGTGTACATTGTATATATTTCTCTGCCATTAAATGTACCTACCTATTGACCAATTTCAATACTGTCAAACATATATCTAACATTGAAACATAGAAACATAGAAAATAGGTGGAGGAGTAGGCCATTCGGCCCTTCGAGCCTGCACCGCCATTCAGTATGATCATGGCTGATCATCCAACTCAGAACCCTGTACCAGCCTTCCCTCCATACCCCCCGATCCCTTTAGCCACAAGGGCCATATCTAACTCCCTCTTAAATATAGCCAATGAACTGGCCTTAACTGTTTCCTGTGGCAGAGAATTCCACAGATTCACCACTCTCTGTGTGAAGGAGTTTTCCCTCATCTCGGTCCTAAAAGGCTTCCCCTTTATCCTCAAACTGTGACCCCTCGTTCTGGACTTCCCCAACATCGGGAACAATCTTCCTGCATCTAGCCTGTCCAATCCCTTTAGGACTTTATATGTTTCAATCAGATCCCCCCTCAATCTTCTAAATTCCAATGAGTATAAGCCTAGTTCATCCAGTCTTTCATCATATGAAAGTCCTGCCATCCCAGGAATCAATCTGGTGAACCTTCTTTGTACTCCCTCTATGGCAAGGATGTCTTTCCTCAGATTAGGGGACCAAAACTGCACACAATACTCCAGGTGTGGTCTCACCAAGGCCTTGCACAACTGCAGTAGTACCTCCCTGCTCCTGTACTCGAATCCTCTCGCTATAAATGCCAGCATACCATTCGCCTTTTTCACCGCCTGCTGTACCTGCATGCCCACTTTCAATGACTGGTGTATAATGACACCCAGGTCTCGTTGCACCTCTCCTTTTCCTAATCGGCCACCATTCAGATAATAACCTGTTTTCCTGTTTTTGCCACCAAAGTGGATAACTTCACATTTATCCACATTAAATTGCATCTGCCATGAATTTGCCCACCTACCTAACCTATCCAAGTCACCCTGCATCCTCCTCACAGCTAACACTGCCGCCCAGCTTCATGTCATCCGCAAACTTGGAGATGTTGCATTTAATTCCCTCATCCAAGTCATTAATATATATTGTAAACAACTGGGGTCCCAGCACTGAGCCTTGCGGTACCCCACTAGTCACTGCCTGCCATTCTGAAAAGGTCCCATTTATTCCCACTCTTTGCTTCCTGTCTGCTAACCAATTCTCTATCCACATCAATACCTTACCCCCAATACCGTGTGCTTTAAGTTTGCACACTAATCTCCTGTGTGGGACCTTGTCAAAAGCCTTTTGAAAATCCAAATATACCACATCCACTGGTTCTCCCCTATCCACTCTACATTGAAATTCAAACACTACAGCACAGTACAGACCTTTCCACCCATAATGTTGTGACTAACTTTTAACTTAATCTAATATCAACCCAATCCTTCCCTTCTACATAACCCTACATTTTTCAATCATCTACGTGCCTATCTCAGAGTTTCTTAAATGCGCCTAAAGTATCTCCCTCTACCATCACAACTGGCAAAGTGTTCCATGCACCCACCACTCTCTATGTAAAAGACTTACCGCTGACATCCCCCAATCACCTTAAAAATATGCCCACTAGTTTAGCCTGGGAAAAAGTCTCTGGTTTAATTTTATGCCTTTTATCATCTTCTACAAGTCACCTCTCATCCTTCCAAAGAGAAAACCCTCATCTCACTCAATCTATCCTCTCTTAAGACATGCTCTCTCAATCAGTATTTAGATTAAAAATATGACATATTATATTTTTGTCCTTAAATTTGGAATGATGTGAACTAGTTTTCATAGAAACATAGAAGTCAGCATTCTCAGAAACATTGGTTTGGTAAAGGTGAAACAGGCAATGGGGAGGCTATGAGTCAACTTGCCCATACGTCAGTGGCCCTGCCGTTAGACATTGGCCAAGGAATTAACAGCCACATTACACATGCAGTTGTAAAATCAAAATAGCACCACAAATCCTGGGAGACTTTGAAGCATAACTCTTTACTGATGGGCTAAGATTCTACGCCGGATTTCCTGAGTTCAATTTTCCTTCCCACCATACTTCTCATTTCTTTCTTTCTATTTTAGTCATTGAGAAGGATAAAGACAACCTTGCATTTCCAATGCAGCTGTACCCACCTCACATATAGTCACAGAACATAGAACTTTACAGCACAGTACAGGCCCTTTGGCCTATATTGTGATCAATGTATTCAGTCGCCACTGGAATACGAGAAGGTAGTGCATACGAAGATCCCACACACTGTGATGGCATAAGTTAGCGAGTAAATATCACGGGGAATCAGGGATAACTCCCCTGCCTCTTCTTTGAAATAGATCCCTTTAGAGAAGGTACAGAGCCACTTTAGTTTAATTTGAAAGGCAGCATCCCTGACAGTGTAGTACTCCCTCAGCACTGCACTGAAACCTCACTCAGTATGGTGACCAGTAGAGTGGCATGATAATGTAATGTAGCACCAGCACCTGAGTTCAATTCCCACCACTGCCTGTATGGAGTTTGTATGTTCTTCCCATGATTTTGTGGGTTTCCTCCCACAGTCCAAAGAAGTACAGGTTAATTGGTTCCACACATAAAATGCTGGAGGAACTCAGCAGGTCAGGCAGCGTCTATGGTAAAAAGTACAGTCGATGTTTCAGGCTGAGACCCTTTGGCAGAATGCTGCCTGGCCTGCTGAGTTCCTCCAGCATTTTGTGTGTTTTGCTTGGACTTCCAGTATCTGCAGATTTTCTCTTGTTTGAGATTAGTAGGTTAGTTGGTCATGTGGGTGTAAATGGGTGGCAAGGGCTTGTTGGGCTGGAAGACCCTACTTCCATGGTGTATCTCTTAATAAATAAAAATATTTCACTCATTGAAGAGGATAAAGAAAGCCTCTCTACTGCACATGTCCGCACCTCACACACTGGAATACAAAATGGTGCACAGGAAGATCCCACATATTGTGATGGTATAAAACAAGTTGGCAAGTAAATATCGCAGGGAATCAGGGATAACTCCCCTGCCTCCCCTTTGAAATAGACCTCATTGGAGATACAAGATAAGATTAGTTTTATTTGTCACATGTGCATCGAAACATTGAAACAAAGTGTGGAACGTGTCATTTGTGTCAATGACCAATACATTCTGAGGATGTGATGTCGTCACTGTATATTTCAATGTACATACGATAAATAAATGAACCTGAACAGTAAGTCACAGCAAAGCCATGCAATATGCATGGCTGTAGAATGGTGCCAGACTATTAAACTGCAGGACACACCCCTGGAATTCTCCATCATCCAGTCTGGGAAATGTTGAAGCAACTGCAATGAGACTTCTCTCTGCTGTGGGTCTAAATCAGGGCAGGGACTGGTTTGCTCAGATGTTCATTTCTGCATTTACTTTCTCCAGGCCATGCTCCCTCCCACTACTACCATTGGGCAGGAGATACAGAAGCTTTAAGTCCTGCACCACCAGGTTTAGGAACAATTATTACCCTATAACCATTAGGCTCCCAATCCGGCATGGCTAACTTCACTCACAACTCAGCACTGATTCCACGACCTACACGCTACTTTTCAAGGACTCTTTACAATTCATGTTCTGATTTTTTTTTATTTGCACAGTTTGTTTTCTTTTGCCCATTGGTTACTTGTCAGTCTTTATGTATAGCTTTTTCATAAATTTGATTGTATTTAATTTTTCTAGGAATATCTACAAGAAAATGAATCTCAAGCTAGAGGTTCATTTAGCACATGGGGAAAGGTTGAATAGGTTAAGACTTTTTTTCCCTGGAACGCAGAAAGTTGAAGGGAGATTTGGTAGAGGTATACAATATTATGAAGGGTATAGACAGGGTAAATGGAAGCAGGCTTTTTCCACTGAGGTTGGGTGAGGTTGTGGGTTAAGGGTGAAAGGTGAAATGATTAAAGGAACATGAGAGGGAACTTCTTCACTCAGAGGGTGGTGAGAGTGAGGAACCAGCAAGTAGTGGATGTGATTTTGGTTTCAACATTTTGGAAAAATTTGGATAGGCACATGGATGGGAGGAGTATGAAGGGCTGTGGTTTGGGTGCAGGTCAATGGGACTAGACAGATCAATGGTTCTGCATGGACTAGATGGGCCAAAGGGCCTGTTTGTGCTGTAGTGTTTTATGACTCTATATGGTAATATATATGTACTTTGATACAAAATTTACTTTGAACTTTGAACCTGAAGAAAGAAGAGTTAAGACAGACACATACCTGAACCCAGAAGCGATGGTTCCAATGTCAGACTTGGAATGGAACCACTCAGGCTGGTGGATGGTGTGAGCTTTGGCAAAGCAGGGCTTGTGATGCATCCGCTGCGATCAGTTGCCGACGGCGACATGAGGGACATGGGGACCGCCAGGCTGGTGTTGCCGTCGTTCCTGCTGCCCTTTGGCCTCCCCCGCCCGTGCCGGCTCTTCTTGCTGCCCTTGTGTTTCTTCTCCTTCACTGCCTCCTCCTCCTCCAGTCCTGCAACTGGCTGGGGCCGCTTGTAGCTGGGGCCTATGCCAGGAGGGGCCCCCGCCCCACCGGAAGGCCTGAAGTCTCCGGGAGAGCCCTCTGAGGCTTTCCTCTGGGCCGTGGGAGCTGGCCCAAAGCGCATCAGCGAGCCAAAACCTGACAGGTGCCCCTCGGTGCTGAAGACATCTGATTTCGAGGCATCATAGGGCACCGGAGCCTGTGAGGAATCCCGGGCGGTCAGGTAGGCCTCTCCACGCAGGTCAGATTTGGCGAACACTCCACTCTCCTGGGGAGGCTGTAGCCCGCTGCTAGAGGAGCTCAGGAGACCACCTGTAACAGATTACCAATCATATAGCTGAAGCAGGTTTACCACAAACTACTCACAACTCTTCTATGGCCCTCCCTCCTCCTCCCACCAACTCCTACTCACTGGTTTAGACAGAGACATAAGATGCTGGAAATCTGGGGCAACACACACAAAACTGGAGGACCTCAGCAAGTCAGGCAGCATCTGTGGAGGTTTCGGGTCGAAACCCTTCAACAGGACTGGAAGGGAAAGAACAGAAGCCAGAATAAAAGGGTAGGGGGGAGGGGGAGGAACAAGCGCTGGCGGGTGATACATAGGACCAGGTGAGAGGGGTAAGGCAAGGGGAGAAGGGGGGAAGAAAGGAAATGATGTGAGAAGCTGGGAAGTCAAAAACTCAAAGTGATTCTGCAGATGCTGAAAATCCAGTGCAACACACACAAGATGATGATGGAACTCAACAGGTCAGGTAGCAAATATAGAGGGGAATAAATTGCCAATGTTTCCGTCCTGATGAAGGATCACTGCGTAAAACATTAACTGTTTATTCCCATCTATGCTGTCTGACTTGTTGAGTTCCTCCAGCGTTTTGTGTGAGAAGCTGGGAGGTGAAAGGTCTGAGAGGCAAAGGACTGAAGAGGAAGAAATCTGATGAAAGAGGACACTAGACCATGGAATAAAGGGGAGAATGACAGGAACCAGAAGGAGGAAGGTGACAGTGATGGACAGGTCATGAGTGTGGAGAAGGAGAAAGAGAAGGGGTAAAGGTGCCTCAGGGACAAGGGAAAATAAAGGGAGAGTGGGGAAAGAGGGGAGTGGTTACCAGAATTAAGGAAATCAACATTGATACCATCAGGATGGAGATAACCAAAAATGCAATATGAATGCTGCTCCTCTAACCTGCGTCTGTGACAATACTGATGGACCTCCGGAATACAAACAGTATCCTTGAGTCATAGAATATGAAACAGGCCCTCGGCAGCCTGTTTCCACAGCAACTATCAAAGCAGCCATTTACATTAATTCTACCTGATCCTCTCAACACTCCCCTCCTATCGGGAACACAATAGAAGTAATTCACAGCAAACAATTAACATACTAACAACTCGTTCTGGTGTGGCTTTAATCTGAGTCAGTCTCTTTTTTTCTTCTCTCTCGTGAACATGGAAAGGAACAGAGGAAAGATTTATCCCATAACTATGCTGATCTCTCACTCCTTCTGTGTCAGTGCTTTTTTTGGGAGATGGGTGTCACTGGTAAGCATCTATGGAATTAAATAAACAGTCGATGTTTTGGGCTGAGTCCCTTCATCAAGACTGGAAAGTAAGGGGGAAGATGCCAGAAAAAGAAGGTGGGGAGAAATGAAGGAGGACAAGCTAAAATATGATAGATGAAACCAGGTGGATGGGGAAGGGAGGGGGTGAAGTAAGCAGCCGGAAGATGATAGGTGGGAAAGGAAAAGGGCCGGAGAAGAATAGGAGAGGAAAGTGGACTGTGGGATAAAGGGAAGGAGGAGGGGCACCGGAGGGAGGTGATAGGCAGGTGAGGAGAAGAGGTAAGAGGCCAGAGTGGGGAATTGAAGAAGAGGGAAGGGAAATGGGGAAAAATTACCGAAAGATAGAGAAATCGATGTTCATGCCATCAGGTTGGAGGCTACTCAGATGGTGTTGTTGGGTTGTGTGTTATGGGGTTTAGACTTCGTGAAATGACTCCAAATCAGTAGTATAGATTATCTGGTCATGACCTCAAGACACATGAGACTGCAAATGCTGGGAGCTGCAACAAGAAACAGAATGTTGGAAGCATTCACTGGGCTTGGGCAGCATCTGAGGAGGCAAAAGGTGTAGGTTGATGCTTTGGGACAAGATGCTTTGGCATTATTTATGAGA
Source organism: Mobula hypostoma (assembly GCF_963921235.1). Classification (NCBI taxonomy): domain Eukaryota; kingdom Metazoa; phylum Chordata; class Chondrichthyes; order Myliobatiformes; family Myliobatidae; genus Mobula; species Mobula hypostoma. The sequence continues at coordinate 56,953,427 of NC_086128.1, read as the reverse complement.
GGGAACAGGATGGTGCTTGAGGGCAGGCCTGAGATTAGGCCTCTATTCTGCGCTCCATGTTAGAAGACCAGTGACGTGGTTCATCCAGCAGACCAGTGAGGATGAGGACTGGGGGCATACCCCACCTCCCCCAAATCAGCGAGTTGTCGGTGGCTTCTGTGCTCTCTCCCTGTGACCATGTAAGTTTTCTCTGGTTTCCCCCCATATTGCAAAGATGTACAGTACCAGTTAGGGTTAGTTAGTTGTGGGCACACTATGTTGGTGCCACAACATGGTGATATGTGCAGGCTGTCTGAGCACATCCTCGGACACAAATGACCACTTTCTCTATATGTTTTGATGTTTCAATGTACATGTGACAAGTACAGGTAATCTTCATCAGAGTTCTTCTCCCACACACACTCACCTGTTCACCTAACTTTCTTCTCCCCTTATTCATGTCTTGCATTTCTACCCACTCCTAGTTCTACTGCCCATCACTCCCTACCCCTACTTCATGCCTCCACTAATAACCCATCAGCCTTTGTTCCAACCTGCCCTCATACTTCTGTATCTCAGCAATCTTTCCTCTTCACTCCAGTCCTCATGCATGCTCTCAACCATTTGCCTCCACAGATGCTACCTTACCTGCTAAGAACCAAATGCTGAATCTTAAATGATACTACTCTGCCACTTTCTTTGGAAGCCTGTACCATAGACTTACATGAAGAAGTTTTCTCTCAACTGCCTTTTAAATCCTTCTCGTCTTACCCTAAATTAATTCTTCCTAGTTTTGGACTGGTGCCTTAAGGTTGTCATAGCCAGGGAGGGGTGTGGTGTGGGTATCTGGGGATAATCTCCCACTACCTATTAAATGCTCGCAATCACGTGCATTTCAAATAGCCTCTGACAAACAAGTACAGCTCCAGGCTTTCACGTGTGGCTTAGCTACTAAGCCCGGCAGAACAATTTCTACTTACAGGAGAAAGGACAAAGGTGGGTTACTGGCACTTTGGGCAGATAGGGCTCATCAACAGATCTAGGAGAAGAAAAACTCTGAACTTCCACTGCCTTGTGGCTATACTCACTCATGGAGAAGGCTTTGGGAGTAAACCCCGAGGGAAAAATCCAGAGCTGGAGTCCTTAAATTCAAAGTTCCAAGTAAATTTATTATCAAAGTATAGATATGTCACCATAAACAATCCTGAAATTCATTTTCTTGTGGGCATATTCAATAAATCTATAGAATAATAACCATAACAAAACCAATGAAATACCACTAAATTTGGGCATTCAACCAAAGAGCAGAAGACAACAAACTGCACAAATACAAAAAGAAAGAAATAATAATAAATAAATAAGCAATAAATACTGAGAAACTGATATGAAGAGTCCTTGAAAGTGAGTCTATTGGTTGGTGGGACACTTCAGTGATGGGGTAAGTGAAGCTGAGTGAAGTATATCCCCTTTGGCTGAAGCGCCTGATGGTAAAGAGCAGCGAGAGGAGAGTATGTCCTGGGTTGGGGAGGGAGTCCCTAATGACGGATGCTGCTTTCCTGCGACAGACGTGCTCAATGGTGGGGAGTGCTTTATCTGTGATGGACTAGGCCGTATACACTACTTTTTGTAGGATTTTCTGTTCAAGGGCATTGATGCTTCCATTTCAGGTTGTGATGCAGCCAGTCAATATACTCTCCACTACACATCCAGAGAAGTTTGTCAAAGTTTTTGATGTTATTCGGAATTCTGCAAACTCCTAAGGAAGTAGACGCGCTGTTATGCTTCCTTTGTAATTGCACCTACGTGCTGGGCCCAGGCGGTCCTCTGTTGAGCTCAATGCTGTCTGGAAACTCCTGTGACGCTGCTGACACCAAACTCTATTGGTCTCTGCCGCTCCTTTGGACTTATCAGCTGCCTGCAGCATGGGCAACAGCTTTGTTTCCATATCATACTGCCCTGGCTTGTGCATCACATAGACAGCTGGGACACAACATCCATAGTCAACCCCAATCAACAGAAGGGCCTAGTTTTGGACTCCTCTACCCTGGGGAAAAGACTGTATGATCTACCCTATCTATACCTCTATAAGGCCACCCCTCATTCACTTATTAAGTGTCAGGCAGAAGCAAGTTTATGTAGGAAAGGTTAGGTGAAGACATGCATCCATCCACAGCAGGTAGAATTGTCTCATAGTTCCAATGACCTCGGTGCTGTCTGTGTAGAGTTTGCATGATCACCTTCTCACATTGCAAAGACTGCTATGCTGTATGATTCTATAACATGTGGGTTGGGTTGGTAGATTAAATTGACACTCAGTGGCCATTTCATTAGGTACTGCTGGTGTAATAAAGTGGCCACTGAGTGTTATGTTCACGGTCTTCTGCTGCTGTAGCCTGTCCACTTCAAGGTTCGACATGTTGCGCATTCAGAGATGCTCTTCTGCACACCGCTGTTGTAATATGGTCATTTGAGTTACTGTCACCTTCCTGTCAGCTTGAACCAGCCTCGCCATTCTCCTCTGATAATAAGGCCCACAGAACTGCTGCTCACTGGATGTTTTTGTTTCTTGCACCATTCCCTTTAAACTCCAGACTGTTGTGCACAAAAATCCCAGGAGATCAGCAGTTTCAGAGATACTCAAACCACCCTGTCTGGCACCAACAATTATTCCACGGTCAAAGTCACTTAGATCACATTTCTTCCCCATTCTGATGTTTGGACTGAACAACAACTGAACCTCTTGACTATGTCTGCATACTTTTATGCATTGAGTTGCTGTCACATGATTGGCTGATTAAATATTTGCATTAATGAGCAGATGTATAGGTGTACCTAATAAAGTGGCCACCAAGTGATTGCCCTAAGTGTAGAATGTGCACAAGAATAAAATGGGATTAATGTAAATGAGAGGTTAGTGATCATCATGGATGTGGGCCTGTTTCCATGCTACATGACTCCCTGGCTTACCTCTCCCTTCTGAGAAGTGGAATTACTATATATAAAACCATAAGACAGAAAGCAGAATTAGGCCATTTGGCCCATTGTGTCTGCTCTGCCATTCAATTATGGTCTATCCTTTTTTTTCCAATCCAGAGTTCCTCCAACATGTGAAAGGCCACTAACAGGCGCAGAGAGGAGTGTTCCTTTAGTGTTAACAGGTGCATTTACTGAGAGAAATTATATTTACATTAATAACACCACTTAAAATGATTGATAGCTCTTTAATAGCTGGAGGTATCATTATGAATAGCTGGGTTTAGATAATTGCAAGTAATGAGGTGCTAAAGTAATCTACTTAGACAAACAGTTGCATATGTTTAAAAGTGAGAATGGGGCATTAATAAGCTGCTTTAATGGTCCCACTGTGAGTGAAACACAAATTGTAAACTCCAAAGAAAAACAGGCATTGATTTTCAAGGTTTGCATTCTTGCAGTCTCGTTGACATCCCTGATGACTTTACAGACCATAGGAGCAGAATAAGTCCATTCGGCCCATCAAGTGGTTAGACAACAAAAACAATAATAAAAAACAAGAAAAGACCAAAACAAGCCACTTTCTCACTCTCCCACCCATAGCACATGACCAGGATATTTGTGCTCAAATCTCTACTGTGGGAATCAAACCCATGACCATCTAACTTGGTGCAAATGCTGCCAGCTAGTCTACAACTGGCAGCAGCACTGTCTGTTTAAATTTGTGCATGGTTTAGATACTCTTGGACAAGTTTCTTAAGAGTTTTCTAGCGAGCCTCTATGGTTTTCCTCAGTGGGATGGGCGCTGCTCAAACTTCATTTTCACAGCGATTGTACACGTAGATGCACGCAGTCACCACTCTTTCTCTTACTGCAGACACTGCCCTCATAACCAAAGAAAGCCACAGCATTTTCTGTGTTTCTGCTTCAGATTTGCAGCACCTGCAATATTTTGCACAGTACTGTATTTGTCAATGTGGAGCAGAGTGCGAATTTGTGAATCTAGTGGGAGCAAAGGATGCTGGGAATGGTGCGTGTGGAGCATTGCGGGGAGAGGTGTGCGACAGGCGGCAGAGAAGGAGTGCCAGGGTGGTGGTGGCATAGGTACACACACACACACACACACACACACACACACACACACACACACACACTCTCTCTCTCTCTCTCTCCTACCACTGAGCACATCCGCATGGAGTGTTGTCGCAGGAAAGAAGCATCCATCATTAGGGACACCCACCACCCAGGTCATGGTCTCTTCTCTCTATTGGCATCAGGAAGAAGGTGGAGCAACCTCAGGAATCACCACCAGGTTCAGGAACTGTCATCACCCCTCAACCATCAGGCTCTTGAACCAGGAGGGATAAATAACTTCGCTCAATTCACTTACCCCATCACTGAAATGTTCCAACAACCAATGGACTCACTTTCAAGGACTCTTCATTTCATGTTATCAGTATGCCTATTTATTTATTATTATTACTTTTTGTATTTATGTCCACAAGAAAATGAATCTCAGGGTTGTATATGGTGACATAATTACTTTGATAATAAATCTACTTTGTACTTGAAATCTTCTCACTTGGATGCCTAACTACTACCTTCCTGAAGGCAATGATTATCTCTGCTTCTACCATTGAATTTCTGATCATAATTAGTGTTTTAAAAAAAGTCCCTTATACCATGTTTTAAAACAGCATCGTCCCCAGTACTTGAATTATTTGCTAATGGTAACTTGCGTTTCTACATTTGTCTTTTCTAAACACATTTGGATCTCAGACACTTCCATCAAATCTCCTGCCCAGCTGCCTTGCTTAAAGGTGGACAACACCTGCCTCTCCATTGCAAGCTTGGAGCTGAAATCCCCTCATCTGCTATTGTTCCCTCTGCACCCTCTCTGGGATAAGACTATTAAATAGTTCCCTCGTATGAAAGGTTGGACTCTTGGCCTCATAATCTAACTTGTGATCTTGCACGTTATTGTTTACTTGCACTGCATTTTCTCTGTAGCTGTTACACTTTATTCTGCATTGTTATTGTTTTACTTGTTCCACATCAATTCACTGTGTAAAACCAACAGAAGGCAACAAAAAATTCATAAGCAGATAAAGGATGTAATACAAAGATAACCTAGTCAATAATATCAAAGAAGATACCAATTTTTTTCAGATACATGAAGAGGAAAATAGAGGCGAGAATGGATATTAGACTGCTAGAAAACAATGTTGGAGAGGTAATAATGGGGGACAAAGAAATAGCAGACAAACTTAATAAGTATTAGCATCAGTCTTCACTGTGGAAGACATTAGCAGTATAACAAGAATCTGAATGTGTCGGGGGCAGAAGGGAGTGTAGTTGCTATTACTAAGGAGAAGGTGCTTGGGAAGATGAAAGGTGTAAAGTTAGATAAGTCACCTGGACCAGATGGTGCACACCCCAGGGTCCTGAAATAGGTAGCTGAAGGGATTGTGGAGGACATTAGTGATGATCTTTCAACAATCACTTGATTCTGGAATGGTTCTGGAGGATTGGAAAATTACAAATGTCACTCCACTCTTTAACAAGGGAGGGAGGCAGAAGACAGGAAATTATATCCGAAAGAAGATGGTACCAGTGAACAACACTACCAAAGGTGACATCCTCAAGATGGTTCATGAAGCAATTCCTTTCACTTCTTTTACATCTTCTTATTTGAGATGCAGTTCTGCTGTTAGAACCTGTTATCTACATTCTGGTGGTGTGTCTTTGGGCCGATAGGGCGATCTTACGCTTTGCTGTCTCTGAGAGGGTTCCACAAGGCTGCGAGCGAAATGCGCAGTACGGAGGCCAGGAAGCCAGGAGAGCCCGTTCTCAGCAATTAAAGTGCTGAGGACGATTGAAATCCTCCAACTGGATGCGGAGGGCGAGAGAGTGTTCAGCACTGTCTACCAGCCTCTCATTTGCTGCTGCCAGAGGACGGTGTTTGTGTGTGGCTGTCTCTCCTTCTCACTCACTGCTCCCAAGGGAAGGTCCCTGCGTTCGAGTGATCTCTCTCCCCTGCAAGGATGATGCTGGGCAAGGTTTAATCGACGCAGATTGTGGATTGTGGACTCTAATTCACATATGATGAGTTTCTAGTCGCTCCTATTTTTGTTGCTAGTTTGGATGATTTTTGAATTGGGGCAGCCTGCAGATAATGAACACTGAGCTGAACTGTACTGATTTTTGATTTTGTGTTTTATATTCTGTGTTGTCACTCCATTTTTTTGTTGGCTATTTGCACAATTTGTTGTGTTTTTATGCACGGGGGGGAAGGGGAGGTTGATTTTTTTTTTGCTTTGAATGGGTTGGTTCCATGGTTCTTTTTTGTTTCGTGACTGTCTATGTAAGATGAAGTTGCATACTCAAGAGTTGCATACTGCATACATACTTTGATAATAAATGTAGTTAGAATCTTTGAATAGACCGGGTAAGGTAGACTGACTTCAGTGGTTGGGAAGATGTTGGAGTCCATTATTAAGGATGAGGTTTTGAGGTCTTTGGAGGCACATGATAAAGTAGCTCAAAGCCTGCATGTTTTCCTTAAGGGGAAATTTTGCCTGACGAATTGTGGAAACAACAGGCAAGATAGACAAAGGAGATTCAGTGGATCTTGTTTATTTGGATTTTCAGAAGGCTTTTGACAATGTGGCTGCTTAACAAGAGCCCATTGTATTACAGGAAAGATACTAGCATAGATAGAAGATTGGCTGACTGGCAGGAGGCAAAGATTGTGAATAAAGGGGGACTATTCTGGTTAGCTGCCAGTGACTAGTGGTGTTCTGCCGTGGTCAGTGTTGGGACTGCTTCATTTTACATTATATGTGCGAGTCAGAATCAGGTTTATTATCACTGGCATGTGTTGTGAAATTTGTTAACTTGGGTGAAATTTGTTAACTTGGCAGCAGCAGTATAATACATGATAATATAGAAAGAGAAAAAAATAAATAAATCAATTACAGTAAGTATATGTATGTATATAAATAGGGCAAAAATAGAAGTAACATGTACTGTATATTTTTAAGAAGTGAGGTAGGTAGTGTTCATGGGTTCAATATCCATTTAGGAATCAGATGGCAGAGGGGAAGAAGCCGTTCCTGAGTCACTGAGTGTGTGCCTTCAGGCTTCTGTACCTCCTTAATAATGGATGTCACCTTTCTGAGGCGCCACTCCTTGAAGGTATCTTGGATACTACAGAGGCTAGTACCCAAGATGGAGCCGACTAACTTAACATCTTTCTGTAGCTTCTTTCGGTCCTGTGCAGTAGCCCTCCTCACATACCAGACAGTGATGCACTTCATGGTGCATCTGTAGAAGTTTGAGTGTTTCAGGTGACAAACCAAATCTCCTCAAACTCCTCATGAAATATAGCTGCTGTCTTGCCTTCTTTATAGCCGCATCAAAGAATTGCAAGATGGAAATGATGGTTCTGTGGCCAAGTTTCCTGACGATACAAAGATAGGTGGGGGGGGGGCAGGTAGTGTTATGGAACCAGGGATACTGGCAGAAGGACTGAGACAGATTGAGAGAATGGGCAAAAAAAAATGACAGATGGAATGTAGAGTGTATGGTCTCGCACTTTGATAGAAGGTTAAAGGCATAGACTATTTTCTAAACAGGGAGAAAGTTCAAAAATCAGAGGTGCAAAGGGACTTGTGATATTTGTGCAGGATTCTCTAAAGGTTAACTTGAAGGTTGAGTTAGTGGTGAGGAAGGCAAATGCAATGTTAGCATTCATTTCAAGAGGGCTAGAATTAAGAACAAATATATAATGCTGATCTATATAAAGCACTGGTCAGACTGCTCTTGGAGTACTGTGAGTAATTTTGGGCCCCTTATCCACGAGAAGAGGAGCTGGCATTGGCAAGGATCTAGAGAAGGTTCATGAGAATGATTCGGGGAATGAAAGGGTTACTGTATGAGGAGCGTTTGATGTCTCTGGGCCTGTGTTCACTGGAGTTTAGAAGCATGAGGGGGGGGATCTCATTGAAAACTATTGAAATTGATAGAGTGAATATCTAGAGGATGTTTCCTGTGCTGGGTGATTCTAGGACCAAAGGGCACAGCCTCAGATTAGAGGGATGATCATTTAGAACAGAGATGAGAAGGAATTTCTTTAGTTAGAGGGTGGTGAATTTATTATCACGGACAGCTCTGGAGGCCAAGTTGTTGAGTATATTTAAAGTAAAGGTTGATAGTACCTTGATTAATCAAGGAGTCAAAGGTTAAGGGGAGAAAGCAGGAGAATTGGTTTGAGAGGGATAAGAAATCAGCCACGATGGAATGGCAGAGCAGACTCAATGGGCTGAGTGGCCTAATTCTGCTCATATGTTATGGTTTTATGAATTGATCTGTACGAACGGTATGCAAGACAAGCTTTCTACTGTATCTTGGCACTTGTGACAATAATAAACCAATCCCAAATCTTTCTTAGTAGCCAGAGAAGGATGCAATAACTCAAACCTTGCTGGTGGCAAGAGTAATTTTTAAAATAAATCTCAATGTGCACCAGAAACTAGCTTTGCTTCGTGTGTTATGTTTGCTGGATGCCTGATGTAAAAACTCTACCTTCAAGCTTCCAAGCTTAACATTCTCTCTGTGACCATATGGCATAGCAGTTAGTGTAATGCAATTACAGTGGCAGTGAACTGTGTTCAACTCCTGCCACTGTCTGTAAGGAATTTGTACATTCTCTCTGTGATCGCGTGCGTTTCCTCCCACGTTCCAACACGTACAGGTATGGCAACACTTATGGTCCTGACAAAGGGTCTTGGCCAGAAACGTCGACTGTACCTCTTCCTATAGATGCTGCCTGGCCTGCTGTGTTCACCAGTATTTTGTGTGTGTGGCTCAAAACATTGACTGTTTATTCATTTCCATACATGTAGCCTGAGCTGCTGAGTTCCTCTAGCGTTCTGAGTGTTACTCTGGATTTCCAGCACCCGCAGAATCACTTGTTTATGCCTTATCTTTGCCTCGGAGCAGAATTTTCCATTCAGCCCGTCGGGTCTGCTCCGTCATTTCATCATGGCGGATATATTAACCCTCTCAAACTCATTCTCCTGCTTTCACCCTGTAACCACTGACACCCTTACTGATCAAGGACCTATCAACTTCTGCTTTAAATATACCCAGTGAACTGGCTTCCACAGTTATCTGTGGCAATGAATTCCACAGCTTCACCACCCTCTTTCCATCTCTGTTCTAAAGGGAAGTTCTTGTATTCTGACGCTGTGATCTCTGGTTGTAGACTCTGTCACTATTAGAGTCATCGTCATTCTCCTTTGCTCTAGAGATAACAGCAGCAGCCTATTTTATCTCTCTATATAGCTCAAGCCCTCCAGTTCAGGCGGCATCCTTGTGAATCTTTTCTGCACCCTCTCTAGCACAGAATCAGGCTTATTATCACTGACATATGTCATGAAATTTGTTGTTTTGTGGGAGCAGTATAGTACAACACATAAAAAACTATAAATGACAACAAAAAATATACATACACACACACATATACATACAGACAGTACTATGCAAAAGTCTTAGGTACATGTAAAAAAAATTCTGTAAAGCGAAGGTGCTTTCAAAAATGATGAAATGAAAAGTTTCTAAATATCAAAAAAATTACTACTAAGAGCAGGACACACTAAAAAACCAAATCAAATCAATATTTGGTGCGACCCTTTGCCTTTAAAACTGCATCAATTCTCTTAGATATACTGTTGTTCAGTTTTTATAAGAAAATCTGCTGATAGTTTGTTCCAAGCATCTTCTACCATAGTTCTTTTGCAGACTTTGGCTGCCTCACTTGCTTCAGTCTCTCCAGATAATCCCAGACAGCCTTGATGATGTTGAGATCAGGGCTCTTTGGACTTCTTGTTCTTTTTTTTCCCCCCACTGAAGATATTTCTTTATGACCTTGGCCGTATGTCTGGGGTCATTATCCTGCTGCAGAATGAAGTTAGGACTGATTGGACGCCTCACTGTTCGTATTGTGTGATGGATGAGAATCTGCTTGTACTTCTCAGTATTGAGGATTCCATCAATTCTGACTAGATCACCAACTCCACCTGCAGAAATGCAGCCCCAAACCTCCATCGTGATTCACTGCTGGCTGCAGATACTCTCATGTAACACTCTCCAGCTCTTCTACAGACAACCTGCCGTCTGCTTGAGCCAAAAATTCAGCCCAGAGCACGCCAGTCCTTGTGTTTTTGTGCATAGGTGTGTGTTTTGTCTTTCCAGATTTATTTTTAATTACTTTATCTTACTGCTTACTTGTGGGTTCACAGCTTTTGATTGCTCATTATCACATTGTTAAGCAGTTAGCTTTCATTATTAGGTCAGACATTTCATATTGTTTGTCCATTTCTGTCAGTTTGTTGGAGGGAGTTTTGATCAGTGTTTGAATCTGCCTTTCATTAGAACACTGAGAAGTACTGTCCTTCTACACCAGCCCCTTGCGTACTTAACGCGCTGGTGAATAATAAAACTACCTTCAACTACGGCTATGACAGGACTGGAGTTAACTATCTATAAAGCTGGAGAAAATGGGGAAAACTCTTGAGCAAAGGCAGAACTGTAAAAAAAAGACAACTCTCAATTGTGATTCCATCTGCGGTGGATTTGATATTGATCCTGCAAGTTCCCACATGACAAAAAATTGAAATGACAGCAATGGAGAAAGAAAGCCTTGAAACCAGATCAGTTTGTTCAATAAATTCACATGGATTATCTGGACAGTCTTAACAGACCTGCGGTAAGCATAGCAGCGTGGAAGTCCACGCACAAGCCAAGGCATATTTTGCACAAGAAGAAACATAGGAACATAGAAAACCTACAGCATAATACAGGCCCTTCAGCCCACAATGCTGTGCCAAACATGTACTTACTTTAGAAATTACCTAGGGTCACCAATAGCCCTCTATTTTTCTAAGCTCCATGTACCTTGATGTAAAAGTAAGACAGGCTGAATTGAACATAGAGGAAACCCACCTGGAAGCCACATCAGAGGCATTACAGCATGAAAAAGAGATGGAAGCAGCTTTAGCCAAGGCCAAAGTTTTTGAGGTGGGTATGGAGCAGCTAGCTGACCATGACTATGTTAAATTAAGCTCAAGGCTCCAAGGCATGGCTTAATACAGGTGGAAATGTTGCTCAGCCTCCTGGTGAGGTGCACCACACCCCTCACAAGAACCCCAACTTATTGCTGTGTCAGATCTTGCAAGATTCCTAGCCTGTTGTGACTTGCTAATGGCCAGACACACTAAATTTAATGATAAGCCAGAAAATTACTGGGATTGGAAGTCCACTTTCTCCAATGCCACTGAAGACCTCAAGCCCAGTGAAGAACTTGACTTGCTGGTAAAGCGGCTTGGACCCAAGTCTGCTGAGCATGCAAGCAGATTAAACGTCAGTTCGCATCAAGCACCCCAGTGCTGCTCTCTCTTTAGTCTGACAAAGATTGGAAGAATGCTACTGATCTGCAGACGCAATGGAGACCATTCTCTTCAACAAACTCAAGTCTTTCCCTAAGATATCTAGCAGGGAACCCCAACATCTGCAAGAGGTAGGAGACCTGCTACTGGAGTTGGAGGCAGCTAAAGCTGAAGGCTACTTACTTGGCTTGTCTTACCTAAACACTGCATGAGGAATTTGTCCCATTTTGCAGAAACTTCCCTTTCGTCTGCAGAAGTGGATGTCAGAGGGAACTATATACAAACTGGAAAATGGAGTCAGCTTCCCACCATTTTCCTTCTTTTCTAGTTTCATCCAAGATGAAGCCAAAATCCCAAATCAGAGAAACCTGTTAGAGGTCCTGTCATGGTGCAAAAAACTGAGGTGGCCAATGCTGTCCAAAAGGAAGATCCTAACAAACAATGCCCTCTACATCAGAAGCCACACTCTAGAGGCTTCAGGGAGAAACCTCTAGAGGAGCTAAGGGCCTTTCTCAAAGAGCACTCCATACGTTTCTGCTGCTGTTCTTCAACCAGCCACTGGATGAGGGACTATAATGCTGTCATCCAGTGCTTTGAATGTGACAGCAACAAACACATTGCAGTTCTTCATGTTAGCCTACCTCTTTGGTCTGTGAAGAACAACCAAAGTACCTCCCTACAGCATGGTGGGGAGGAAGATGAATCCCCTTCCTCTCTAGTTGCCACCTCTTCATGTACTGAGGTCTGTGAGGAAAACTCCGCCAGTAAGTCGTGTTCAAAGATCTACATAGAACATAGAAAACCTACAGCACAATACAGGCCATTTGGCCCACAAAGCTGTGCCGAATATGTCCCTATCTTAGAAATTACCTAGAGTTACCCATAGCCCTCTATTTTTCTAAGCTCCATGTACCTATCCAGAAGTCTCTTAAAAGACCCTATCGTATCTGCCTCCACCACCATCACCGGCAGCCTGTTCCACGCACTCACCACTATTTACATAACAAACTTACCCGACATCTCCTCTGTACCTACTTCCAAGCTTCTTAAAACTATACCCTCTTGTGTTAGCCATTTCAGCCCTGGGAAAAAGCCTCTGACTATCCACAGAATCAATGCCTCTCATCATCTTATACACCTCTATCAGGTCACCTCTCATCCTCTGTCGCTCCAAGGAGAAAAGGCCGAGTTCACTCAAACTATTTTCATAAGGCATGTTCCCCAAACCAGGGAACATCCTTGTAAATCTCCTCTGCACCCTTTCTATGGTTTCCACATCCTTCCTGTAGTGAGGCATCCAGAACTGAGCACAGTACTCCAAGTGGGGTCTGACCAGGGTCATATATAGCTGCAACATTACCCCTTGGCTCTTAAACTCAATCCCATGACTGATGAAGGCCAATGCACTGTATGCCTTCTTAACCACAGAGTCAACCTGTGCAGCAGCTTTGAGTGTCCTATGGACTCGGACCCCAAGATCCCTCTGATCCTCCACACTGCCAAGAGTCTTACCATTAATACTATATTCTGCCATCATATTTGACCTACCAAAATGAAGCACTTCACACTTATCTGGGTTGAACTCCATCTGCCACTTCTCAGCCCAGTTTTGCATCCTATCAATGTCCCGCTGTAACCTCCACACTATCCACAACACCCCCAACCTTTGTGTTATCAACAAACTTACTAACCCATCCCTCCACTTCCTCACCTAGGTCATTTATAAAAATCACGTAGAACAGGGGTTTCAGAACAGATCCCTGAGGCATACCAGTGGTCACCGACCTCCATGCAGAATATGACCCATCTACAACCACTCATTGCCTTCTGTGGGCAAGCCAGTTCTGGATCCACAAAGCAACGACCCCTTGGATCCTATGCCTCCTTACTTTCTCACTGAGCCTTGCATGGGGTACCTTATCAAATGTCTTCTCTCATCAAGGTTTACCCCAAAGCCACTGTGAGAAGAGGATGAGGATGTATGTTGGCTTGGATGATCAGAGCAATAAGTCTCTTGCTAAATCATCTTTATTCAACATTTTCAACATAACTGATGGAGCCTCACCTTACACACTTAAAACTTGTGCAGGTGTCTCACAGGCAGTTGGGCAAAGAGCAAGTGGCTTCGTTGTCCAATCTGTCAATGAATAGACTCATTCAGCTCTCCCCACACACTTAGTGTGACAAACTTCCAGACAACAGGAAGGAAATCCCCACTCCAGAAGCAGCGACTCACCATCCTCATCTCAAGTTCCTAGCCAGCAAGATACTGTCACTTAATCCAACAGCCGAGATCCTACTGTTGTTAGGAAGGGACATCATACTGGTACATAAGGTACTCGAGCAACATAGTGGGCTTTCAAATGCTCACTTTGCACAGACGTCATCACTCGGTTGTGTCATAGTAAGAGATATCTGCCTAGGGAGTGCATATAAACCCTCACCTGTGAACATCTTCAGAACTAGCATTCTAGAAAACAGACACCCCAGTCTCATGACTCCCTCTCTTAGCAGCATCCATGTCAAAAAGAGCTTCGGTCAGTCCTGCCAGCTTCTTGTCTCTCCCACCTCGTAATAAAGGTTTGACAAGCAACACGGTAAGCATGGGTGAATCTGTCTTTGTCCATACAAAGGATGACAACAAACCAACTCCTTCAATGTATGACCTTACTTCCCTGAGGGTGATGGGTAAGCAGCCGGGTGGCACCACTACCTTTCCATAGCTCCCGACAACATGTCCCAAACAACCATGTGCAGCCTCTTTCCTTCACTTAACGCATGCTTGGGAAGAAAACAAATGGTATAAATGGAAAAACAGCCTGTCGGAAAATGATTGAAACATGAACTCTGGTTACAAATCTGTAAAGCCAATTTGTACAGATTCTAGATTTGTTTTGGATTCTCTGTTGTGCATTTGATACGATCTAATTGGCTTATTTCAACGTTTGGGTAGTGATCTCTCTTGAAGAACAGAATTTTACTCCTGTATTTCAAATCAGTTGATGGTCTGATTTATTCCTTGTATTTGACTGTGCTATTCAATTGATCAGTAGCATTGATTCTAATATGTTTAATGTTAAGTTTGGTTGGTGGCATTTTTTTTACAGATACCAGGCAGGGAGTGTTATGTCTTTCTCGATGTACTCCTAATGACAAGGTCATACTGTTTACTTGTGGGTTCACAGCTGTCGTTGATTGCTCATTATCACATTGTTAAGCAGTTACCTTTCATTATCAGGTCGGACAGATTTCAGTCAGTCAGACAGATTTCAGTCAGTCAGAAGTCAAGGGAGTTTTGATCAGTGTTTGAATCTACCTTCCATTAGAACAGCGAGAAGTTCTGTTGTTTTACACCAGCTCCTTGTAATGCACTGGTGAATAATAAAACTGGCTTCAATTACAGCTACATTGGGACTGGAGTTATCTATCTGTAAAACTTGAGAAAATGGAGAAAACTCTCGAGCAAGGGCAGAATAGTGAGTCTCTTGGCTTTGTTTCCACTTTGGAGGAATGGTTTTTAGGCAGCAACTCTCCCATGAAGACCACTTCTGGCAAGACTTTTCCAGACTGTGGAGGTGTGTGCTTTGGTTCCAACGGTTTCTGACAGTTCAGATCTGACAGCAATGCAACACTTCTTCTGGGTTAGAAGGGATGTCAGTTTAATGTATCTCCCATGCACTCAGTTTCTGTGGCCGACCACTACATTTTTGATCCTCACCCTTTCCTGTTTCTTTGTGCTTCTTCGGAAGAGCTTTGACAGCACATCTTGAAACTCCTGTCTGCTGTGAAATTTCTGCTTGGGAAAGACCTTGCTGATGCAGGATGACCACCTTGTGTCTTGTTGCTATATTATGCTCAATCTTGCCATGGTGTAAAAATTCATGATTTGAAGGTTAAACATCTGCCACACCCTCACCTTTTAGTTTAGTTGTCCTTCACCCAGCTTGATTCCTTTTACACCCATTTCTGTTTCAGTTAATCAGTTTAATTCATTCAACTTATTATGTTATTGATCATTAGCATCCTGTTTGTTATCTTTGTTTAATCCTGCACTGGGCTGCATATCTACAAAGTAAACAAGTTTTTATTTGAAAAGTCATCTTTTACTTAATATGTTATTTTCTTTAATGAAAGAACTGTCAGAGCTGCGGAAAGGATTATTGGTATGAAGCTGCCCTCAATCCAGGACTTATATGCATCTAGAGTCAGGAAGCAAGCAAGCAGCATCATTGTAGACCCATCACACCCTGGACATCACCTGTTCCAACTCCTTCCTTCTGGTAGGCGCTTTAGATCACTGTATGCCAAGACAAATAGGTACAAGAACAGTTTCTTTCCATATGCCATCAGTCTTATGAACAGTTGAATTTTAGTCTATTATAAACCAAGTCCACCTGTACATACACAGGTATACCTCACTGTATATAGTTCATGATTATTTGCACTATTGTTTTGTTTGCTTTTTGATTCTGTACAGCGAGAGCTCAGGGAAACCGGCGTCAAATTCCCTGTATGTGTCCACATACTTGGCGATAATAAAATATTCTGATTCAGATTCTGAAATGCAAAAAAACTCTGTAAAAATTTGATTTTTTGGAAAATATATCAGAATCAGAATCCTTTATTATCGCCAAGTATGTAGACACATACAGGGAATTTGATGCCGGTTTCCCTGAGCTCTCGCTGTACAGAATCAAAAAGCAAACAAAACAATAGTGCAAATAATCGTGAACTATATAGAATGAGGTGCACCTGTGTACGTACAGGTGGACGGTTTATAATAGACTAAAATTCAAGTGAAAATCTAAAATTTGCTCTTTTCTGCTGACAAACTAATGCAGAAGAAAAATCTAGGGTACCCAAGACTTTTTGCACAGTACTGTATATGTAAGACATAAGTCCTGTCCTGTCCCAGCTAAAAACAATGCCTCATATGCCGAGACTTCAGCTCGGCATTTCACAAGATTGACCCTCAGAGGCTGGCTAATGGGTAAACTATCCTTGTTGGGACACAACACCCCTCTCTGTAACTGGATCTTGAGTTTGAGATAGAAAGACCCCAATCGATATGAGTTGGCATCAAGTTCAACAGTGGTGGCCTCATCAGCAACGATGATGAGTTGTCATACAGAGTGCAGGTATAGTGGCTTGTCAAATGGTGTGAGAACAACAACCTGAGCCTCAACGTTGCCAAGACTAAAGAGATGGTTGTGGACTTCAGGAAGGTACAGATTGACCACTCTCCATTGCACATCAAAGGCTCTATCATGGAGACAGCAAAGAGCACAAAGTTCCTTGATGTGCACATAACAGATGATCTAATCTGGACCCACAACATCTCCTAACTCGTCAAGAAGGCACAGCAGTATCTACACTGAGGATAATTAAATGTGCAAGCCTCCCCGCCTCCATTCTAACAACTTTCTACAGGAACACCATCGGGAGGGTCCTGTCTAGCTGCATCATTGTGCTGTATGGAAGGTGCAAGGCATCAGACTGCAAAATCCTACCAAGGATAGTAAAAGAATCACTGGTGTCTCCCTCTCCCCTATTTGTGACATTTACTAGAAGCGCTGCAGACGAAGGGCACAAAGCATTGTTGAGGATCCCTAACACCCATCCAACAATCTTTTTGACCCACTACTATTAGGAAGGAAGTATAGAAGCATCAGGACTAGGACTGCCAAACTGGGTACCAGTTTCTTTCCTCAGGCTGTGTGACTAATGAATACCCTTCCAACATAAAGGTCTCGTTACTTGGACAGCCAGCTGCTTACTGTATACTGTACTGTTTACTCTTTACCTGTGCTGCACACTGCATGCATTTTGAATTATATTTTATTAACTTATTTATGGTAATATTTTGTTTTATGTGTGACGGGGAGGTGGAGCGAAGTTAAGACAGCGTTAAACGGTGACTCCTTTGCTTGCATCTTCGGAAACAACTCTATTTCCATAAGATAGACCATCTTTATGTCTTTATTTTTTCCTTTTCAGAGTTCTTTTGAAGATCCTGACCTGGAGTTACGCGCTGACTTTGCTTCTTTGCGGGAATGGGACCCATTCTTGGGGTTTCAGGACTAGCTGTTGTTCGGCACACCAAGGGTTCAGTCTGAGAGTCTGGCTCGCATTTGGAAGCCTAAGATCTAGGGGCTCTGGAGACGGGCAGATCGAGGGTGGGTGTCACGGCAGGAGATCCACGTGTCAGTGAAGGAGTCGGAGAACCTACTGCTATGGGTCTGAAGACCCGGATCTTTGCGATCTTCAGGCACAGAGCTTGAAAAAAGCGATGTTAACGGTCTTTTAATATTGTAAACTAGCGAGTTGTTTGTTATGTTTCCCCGCTCGTTGGGAAAATGGACACACCTCCTTCTCCCTTATTAGGGTGAGAGGGGGAGGGGGGAGGGGGAAGGGGGTGGGGAGAGGAGGAAGGGGGTGGGGAGAGGGGGCATGCACCTGTGGTATGCGAATGCTGGGTGAAATGCAAAGCCTTTGGGGTAACTGCAAGTCTATGTCTTTGCTATTGCTTTGCTCACGCTTGAGTGCTCAGTAGCGGTGCCGATGCTTGCTTTTTTTTGCTGGTGGGGGGAGGGGGGACTATTGCTCGCTGCCACTTACGCGCGGGGGGGGGAGCTGGTGGGGACTTTGGGTTTCTCACGTTCAACTGTCATTCATTGTTTGGGGACACTTCTCTGTTTTTGTGGATGTTTGCAAAAAAAAAACATTTCAGGATGTATATTGTATACATTTCTCTGACATTAAGTTGGGCCTTTGAACCTTTGAACATATGTATTGTGTGTGCACCATGGTCCGGGGGAATAATGTTTCATTTGGTTGTATATGTGTATGGTCAAATGGCAATAAACTTGAACTATCAACCTCTGTTTTAAATTTGCCCAATGACAACATTCTTCTTGTGGTCATGTGGGTTCCTCCGGGAGCTCTGGTTTCCTTCCACATTCCAAAGACGTACTGTTATGGTTAGTAGGGCTTGCTATGTTGGTGCTGGAAACCTGGCGATACTTGCAGGCTGACCACAGCACATTTTCAGATTGTGTTAGTCATTGACAC
This sequence comes from Mobula hypostoma, assembly GCF_963921235.1. Lineage (NCBI taxonomy): Eukaryota > Metazoa > Chordata > Chondrichthyes > Myliobatiformes > Myliobatidae > Mobula > Mobula hypostoma. Next base: position 56,934,954 of record NC_086128.1, on the reverse strand, counting down.
CAATGCATTTCACTGTATGTTTTGATGTTTCGCTGCACAACTGGCAAATTAAGCTACTCTTTAATCTTTATTCTTCCCACTTTCCCATCATCTCCCCCCAAGATTCTACCTTTACCTACACACTAGGGGCATCAAACAGGAGAAACTCACCTGGCCACATGGAGAATGTGCAAACTCTGCAGAGGGAGCACCGGAGGTCTCGACTGAACCTGGGTGAATGGAGCTGTGAGCTAGAAGCTCTACTAGTGGAGCTCTGCTCATGTGCTCTAATGGCTGATTTCCTGTTCTTACAGAGTCTTGTTTGAAAAAAAAATCATCCTTGGGATTTGGTGCCATCAGCAAGTTTTGAGTTATTGCATCCCACTCTATTTCTCTCACCACAAATGCTGCCTGACCCACTGAGCATTCCCAGCATTTTCTACTTTCTTTCAAAGTTCTAGTATAGAACATAGAACAGTGCTCACAATGTAGTTCCGACCTTTTAACCTGCACCAAGATCAATCTAACACTTCCTTCCCACATAGCCCCCCACTTTTCTCATAATTGTCTCTAATATATCTCCTCTGCCAGCACTCACAGTATTAAAAAAAAACTACCTCTAACATCCCCCACCCCTTCATCAGGGCTTCTCATTTTCTTTTCCAATCCTGAAGGGTCTTGGCCCAAAATGTCAATTGTTCACTCTTTTCCATAGATACTGCCTGACCTGCTGAGTTCCTCCAGCATTTTGTGTGTATAAGCATCTGCATATGTTTTGCCTTGGGCCAGTTGTGGACAGTACCTTGCTGAAACAGGCTGGGCGAGGAGACTGTGGCAACAGTCGCTGTGCTCTTGGGTCCACCTCCACCTGGCTTCCGCCCCCGCTGACTGGAGCCATGGCTGGAAGCCTTCTTGCTTTTGACCTCTGACCTGGCCACCTCTGCCGTCTCCTTCCCACTTACGAGCGATGTGGATGGTCTCTGGAAGTGCTTGCTGGCAAAGTTGGGTGTGGCTTCATCCAAACCTCTCGCAGTGCCTGATTTGTAGGCACGGCTGCTGCTGCTGCTACTGCTACTGCTGCTCCCACTGCCGCTGGTACTTGTGCAAGTCTGGTGGACATTAGACACAAAACGGGAAAATACAGTGAGCACAACCATCTTTCTGTCAGTTTGTATTACATCTAAAGAAATAAATTTAAAATGAAAACATAGGCCACTCTTGGATTGGAGAAACAACACCTCATATTCCATTTGGATAGCCTCCAACCTAATGGCATGAACATTAATTTCTCTAACTTCTGGTAATTTCTCCCCACTCCCCTTCATCTCTTTTTGTATTCCCCACTTTGTCTTACTGCTTCTCCTCTCCTCACCTGCCCATCACCCCCTTCTGCTGCTCCTCCTCCTCCCCCCCTTTCTTCCATGGTCCACTCTTTTCTCCCATAAGATTCATTTTTCTTCAATCCTTTCCACCTTCTTATTTCATCCTCCTCCCCCACCCACCCACCTTCCACCTCACCTGGTCTCACCTATCACCTGCCAGCTTGTACTCCTTCCATTCTCCACCTTATTCTGGCTTCTGTGACCCCTTCCTTTCCAGTTCTGATGAAGGGTCTCAGCTTGAAACATCAACTGTTTATTATTCTGCCTGACTTACTGAGTTCTTCCAGCATTTTGTGTGTGTTACTTTAAAATGAAAAGGTGTGTCATAGGAAGAACTGGGATTCTGAAGATGGGGCAAGTATGCTGCATACAGATGGTACTTTCAAAACATAACACAATTTAAAGAAAAGTCAAAGTTGAAGGTATTGTCCCATACACAAGCACGTGTACGTACAGTTACAATTCACAGATGCAATGAGAAACTTTCAGCAGGACCATGGGGGGGATAGCATTAGAGAGACAACATTCACAAGAAAAATATAAATTAAACATCAGTTATACACAAGTTTTACAAGAAAGAATAGATTTGGAACAAAATCAAGGCCATTGTAGTGGAAAATGGTCATAGTGTTGCTGCACTGAGGTAGTGATTAGGGTTGTGCAGGTTGTTTCAAGAGAAGTAGATGTCCTTGACCGAGTCGTGTGGGACATCAGGCTTCTGTACCTCCTGCCTGATGGTAGCGGCAAGAAAATGGCATGGTGGGGATATTTGAATACAGATGTTGCCTTCCTGAGGTAGCGCCTCACGTGTATACTTTCAAAGAGCAAGTGTTGATGTACAACAAAACAATGAAAGATTTGTCACCAATCAGACATCGAATGGAATTTTTGTGCTTACTCACTTTGAAGGAAATGGGAATCCATGGTAAGACCAATGCTTATCACCCATCCCTAATAGCTCTTGAACTGAAGTTATATACTCTAAATGAATCCAAATTCATATCTGAAGTTGGGGTGTCTGGCAGATTTGCTCTAAGTTAGTGCAAAAAGAGCAAAACAATTGTGAAGTAGTATTCATGGGTTCATGGTCTGTTCAGAAATCTGATGGCGTGTTGGAAGCTGTTCTTAAAACATTAGTGTGCATCTTCAGGTTCCAGTACCCCCTCCCTGATGGCAGTAATGAGAAGTAGGCATGTCCTGGATGGTGACTGTCCTTAATAATAGATGCTGCCTTTTTATGGGAGCAGCTTTCGATGGTGAGGAGGCTAGTGCCCATGATTGTGCTGAAGCTGGAGCTTGCTAAGATTACAGTCCTGTGCATTAGTGCCTCCGCTCCAGACAGTGATGTAAACAGTTAAAAGGCTCTCCACTGTACATCTGTAGAAATTTGCTGGAGTCTTTGGTGACATACCAAATCTCCTCAAACACCAAATGAAATATAGCTGCTAGCATGCCTTCTTCATTATTGCATCAATATACTGAGCCCAGGACAGATCTTCAAAGATATTGGCACCCAGGATGAGAAAGGTGTTAAAGGAGAGCACCATAGCGACTACATTATAGAAGAATACTACAAGGATTTCATGGGATATTCAGCCTCTTTAGGCGGTAAAGTGTAGCGGTTAGCGTAATGCTCCTATAGTGGCAACAGTCGTTGATTGGGGTTTAATTCCTGCCACTGTTTGTAAGGTGGATTTGCTCCACGTGTTCCGGTTTCGTCCTTCAGTCCAAAGATGCATGATTAGGGTTAGGGTTAGTGAGTTGTGGGCATGCTATGTTGGCACCAGAAGCATGACGACAGTTGTGGGCTGCCCCAGCACAATCCTCGCTGATTTGATTTCATGTAAATAATGCATAATGCACTGTATGTTTTGATGTACCTATGACAAATAAAGCTAATCTTTAAATTAAAAACATGAGAAAATCTGCAGATGCTGGAAATCCAAAGCAACAGACACAAAATGCTGCAGGAACTCAGCAGGCCAGGCAGCATTTAGGAAAAGAGTAAACAGCTGGCATTTCAGGCCAAAACCCTTCATCAGGACAGGAAATCTTCATATATTTATATTTTTACTCTGCTTTTTCATTCTATGAAGTTAGGGCTCTTCAGTGAGGACCAAAGAACTGATTGTGGACAGCAGGAAAGTGAAATTGGAAGAAACCACAATGAGAGACCAATAGTTGGAATTGGTGAGCAATTTCAAGTTCCTGGGTGTCAACATCTCTGAAGATCAATCTTGGACCCAACATATGCATACAATCAACGAGAAGGCATGCCAATGTCCATACTTCCATTAGGAATTTGAGGAGATTTGTGTCACCAAAGAATCTAGCAAAATTTCTACAGATGTATCATGGAGAACATTCTGACTGGTTGCATCACCATCTAGTATGGGTGGGGGGAGTTGCATCTATGCACAGGATCAAAAAAGTTGCAGAGAGTTGTAAATTCAGCCAGCTCCATTATGGGCATAAGCCTCCCCATCATCAAGAATATCTTCAAAAATCAATCCCTCATGAAGGCAACATCCATCATTAAGGACTCTCGCCATCTGGGACACGCTTGCTTTTCATGCTCTATCATCATGGTGGAGGTACAGGACCCTGAATACCCACACCGAATATTTTTGGAATAGCTCCACCAGGAGATATCAAATGGTCCATGAATACTACCTTGCTATTCCTCTTTTGTACTATTTATTTTATATCTTTATTGTAATTTAAAGCCATTACTTTATGTTTTGCACTGCAGTGCTGCTACAAAACAACAAATGTCATGACATATGTCAGTGATAATAAACCTGATTTTGAGTTAGCTCCATGTTACTGACTTTCCCACTCACCCTTTACTTAACCAAAATACATCTGTCTTAGATTTTAGGGGAATATCTGGCCCATCATCGACTGCCATTTGAGAAAAATATTCCAAGCTTCTTCCTCCCTCTTCTCGTAGAACGTTTCTTGGTCACTCAAAGGAATGGCTTTAAATTTTAGACCATGTCCAGCTTTCCTCAATTCCCTATCTCCCTGAAGAGCTTCCCTCTATATCTTCAAGACATTTCAGAATCAAGGAATGGTTATAGCATTGAAACCGGCCATCCAGTTCATCGATGACATTTAAAAGATATTTGGTTATATACATGGATAGGAAATATTTAGAAAGGCACAGGCCAAATGGCTGGGGTCACCTGTCCAGTAAAGACACGGCCCAGAAGGCGGCAATGGGAAACCTTTCCTGTAGAAAAATTTCCCATGATCGCCCATGTCACGTGATATGCCACATAATGACAATGACAGGCCAAATGAGGTTAAATGCAAGGAGAGAGAGTGGGGGGGGGGATCAATGGGAGAGGTGATGAGGAGGGAAGGAGGGAGAGCGGGAGAGGTTACGTGGAGGGACAGTGGGGGCAGTAGGAGATGCAACAAGGAGGGAGGAAGGGCAGGAGAAGCTGGAGGGGCATCAATGAAGGGGGAAGCGGAGAAGCCACAAGGAGGGAGGAGGGAGTGGGAAAGGCGACAAGCAGGAGGAAGGGAGTGGGGAATGGGAAAGGCAGCAAGAATGGGTAGACAGAGAGGCGATGGGATGGAGGGAGTTGAAGCAGGAGTGGTAAGGAGGAGGTTGGGAGGGTGGGGGAAGGGAGACAGTCAATGACAAGGGAGGGAGGGAAGACAGGGAAAGAGGGAGAGATGATGTGAAGAGAGGGAGGGTAGGGCAAGTGATTGTAGGGAGGACCAGTGAGGAGGGTGTAGAAGGGAGAGTGGGATGTGGGGTGGTCACCTTGGTTGACATAGATGAGTTGAGCCAAAGTTTCTGTCTTGTATTTCTCTCTGACTCTGAACTTCATTCATAGTTTAACTCCTCAACCCTCTCCTCAGAGTTCTGCAAGCTTCTCTCTTTTGAGTACTTCTCGCACATTTCTCTTCTCAATGTCGGAGCTGAATCTGCCCACTTCAGCTGAGAAATGGTCCAAATTCCAGGGAACATGAATGTAATTAAGAGGAGAAACAAGAGACCACAGATGCTGCAATCTGGAGCAACAAACTGCTGGAAGAAATCAGTGGGCCGAGCACCATCTTTTGGGAGGAATGGAATTGTTGACATTTAAGGTCGAGACCTGCAGCAAATTTGCTTAAACTAATTAAATCCTTCTTCATCATTTAACCTTTGGAGCCCAGAGACCTTTCTGGAAAAAAAAGCAGGCACGTCACAGCAGTATAGTGGTTAAGAGAAATGTTATTACCATGCCACCAACCTTTCCCGCTGCTGTCTATAAGGAGTTTGTACACCTGCACCATGACCATCTGGGTGTTAAACAAGTTCTCTAGTTTCCTCCCACATTCCAAAGACTTATGCCCAACTTGATCATGCCAATCAAGGTGCCTACATTATCAAGTCTCATTTGCCCATGTTTGACCCATATACTTTAAAATCTTTTCTATCCCTGCTATCTATACCATATTTCCTTTAATGGAGACCAGCACCAATGACTCAGAGACCTGAGTTCAAATCCCACTGTGGTAACTACAGAATCTGAATTCAGTTAATAATTGGGAAGTAAAAATAACATCTTTGGCAAAGATTTTTTTCTTACGAGAGTTAGGAGCAGGAGGAGGGCATTGTGCCTTTGTGTCTGCTCTGTTATTATTCCCAATCCTGGTTGTTCATCCTCAGTTCCAACTTTACACATCATGCTCACACAGGAACAAGGCTGACAGACAGTGCTGACCGAAGAACACTAGAACTTGGATGATCCAAGAAGATTTTTGACTTCTATAGTAGTTATTTATTTTATTTAGAGATACAGAGTGGAATCCTTCGAGCCACACCACCCAGCAATCCCCGACAACCCCCCACTAACTCTAACCTAATCAAGGGACAATTTACAATGACCAATTAACCTACTAACCGGTACATCTTTGGACTGCAGGAGGACCAGAGCACCTGTAGAAAATGCAAGCATTGTATAGGGAGGACGTACAGAGTTCTTATAGAGGACGCTGGGATTGAATTCTGGACTCCAACGGGTCGAGCTGTAATAGTATTGTGCTCATCACTATGCTACCGTGGTGCAATACAATTATAGTGCTAGCGACTTGGGTTCAATTCCGCTGCTGTCTGTAAAAAACTGAATATTCTCCCCATGACTGCGTGGATTTCCTCATTCCAAAGACGTACGGATTAATTGGTCACATGAGTGTAATTGGGCAGCATGAGCCCATTGAGCCTCCATCTCTAAATAGATAATAATAAAAAAAACACCATTGTAAAATCTCATCCTGCTCCCTAACATTCATCTGGGAGGAAATCTACCATCCTTGCCAGACACATCAACAAGGTTCACTCTTACTTGCTCTCAGAAATGGCTTAGCAAACTGCTTTGGTTCAAGGGCCTTTACGGATGGGCTATAAAAGATGGCTTTAGCAATGATCCTCAGGTCCTTAAAGGTGTACAAGAGCACAGATTTTAGTCAACATAAATTATTAATTGTGTATTGCAATTTTTAAATACATTTGAAGTACGGAAGGTAGTCTCTTTGAACCTTGCAACTGTGCTGGGTCTCTTGAGAGCAGATATGAATGAAGAGCAGGCAATTAGCTCTCAGGTATACTTAATCATTTAATAACATCATGACCAATGTTCCCTCTAATTTTTAGTAGTCAGTGTGCGCATAAATCTTATGTTGTGCAAATTTTTTTCCTGTGACAGAAGTACGTGCGCACTGAATGCACACATGGCACAGTTTATGTAGGTTTACAAAATATTTGACATAAAACTGCACAGAATAACAGCAAAATAACACACATATTTAAGTCACTCAGTTATTTTTTCCCTCTCCTGTCTTTGGCATTTACCCATTCTTTGTAAACTCTATAGACAATTGATGGCTTTTGATTCTCATTAACATATCCAAATGACATTCACCTAAACGGTTTCTCAGCTTGTTTTTGAGTTGATTCATTAGGCTAAAACCTTGCTCACAGTCCGCACTGGACGCAAGAAAGGTTCCCCCAATGTCCATCAACTGTGCAAGGTCGCAAAACTGTTCATTTTGAAGTACAAATACCACCATTTGAGCAAAGTTTGAAATCGGTTTGGATTTAATTTCTTCTTGCACAGAAAATTTGAAATCATTAAACTGTCTAACTATTACAGTATCTTCAGCTAGAAAATCATGATATTTTAGACATAAGGCGTTAACTTGTTCATCGCCAAATGTGAAGTCACAATCTGCAATTGCGGAGAAATCAAAAGCTGACCATTCTTGTACCTCATCTTCAGAAAACCTTTGTTCTGAATGAACACAAAGACTATTTATAAAAGTCAACAGCGAACTTGTATCTACTGTAAACAACAGGAATTCTGCAGATGCTGGAAATTCAAGCAACATACATCAAAGTTGCTGGTGAACGCAGCAGGCCAAGCAGCATCTATAGGAAGAGGCGCAGTCGACGTTTCAGGCCGAGACCCTTCGTCAGGACTAACTGAAGGAAGAGTGAGTAAGGGATTTGAAAGCTGGAGGGGGAGGGGGAGATGCAAAATGATAGGAGAAGACAGGAGGGGGAGGGATAGAGCCGAGAGCTGGACAGGTGATAGGCAAAAGGGGATACGACAGGATCATGGGACAGGAGGCCTAGGGAGAAAGACGGGGAGGGGGGACCCAGAGGATGGGCAAGAGGTATATTCAGAGGGACAGAGGGAGAAAAAGGAGAGTGAGAGAAAGAATGTGTGCATAAAAATGAGTAACAGATGGGGTACGAGGGGGAGGTGGGGCCTAGCGGAAGTTAGAGAAGTCAATGTTCATGCCATCAGGTTGGAGGCTACCCAGACGGAATATAAGGTGTTGTTCCTCCAACCTGAGTGTGGCTTCATCTTTACAGTAGAGGAGGCCGTGGATAGACATGTCAGAATGGGAATGGGATGTGGAATTAAAATGTGTGGCCACTGGGAGATCCTGCTTTCTCTGGCGGACAGAGCGTAGATGTTCAGCAAAGCGGTCTCCCAGTCTGCGTCGGGTCTCACCAATATATAAAAGGCCACATCGGGAGCACCGGACGCAGTATATCACCCCAGTCGACTCACAGGTGAAGTGATGCCTCACCTGGAAGGACTGTTTGGGGCCCTGAATGGTGGTAAGGCAGGAAGTGTAAGGGCATGTGTAGCACTTGTTCCGCTTTCACGGATAAGTGCCAGGAGGGAGATCAGTGGGGAGGGATGGGGGGGACGAATGGACAAGGGAGTTGTGTAGGGAGCGATCCCTGCGGAATGCAGAGGGGGGGGGAGGGAAAGATGTGCTTAGTGGTGGGATCCCGTTGGAGGTGGCGGAAGGTACGAAGAATAATATGTTGGACCCGGAGGCTGGTGGGGTGGTAGGTGAGGACCAGGGGAACCCTATTCCTAGTGGGGTGGTGGGAGGATGGAGTGAGAGCAGATGTACGTGAAATGGAGGAGATGCGTTTAAGAGCAGAGTTGATAGTGGAGGAAGGGAAGCCCCTTTCTTTAAAAAATGAAGACATCTCCCTCGTCCTAGAATGAAAAGCCTCATCCTGAGAGCAGATGCGGCGGAGACGGAGGAATTGCGAGAAGGGGATGGCGTTTTTGCAAGAGACAGGGTGAGAAGAGGAATAGTCCAGATAGCTGTGAGAGTCAGTAGGCTTATAGTAGATATCAGTGGATAAGCTGTCTCCAGAGACAGAGACAGAAAGATCTAGAAAGGGGAGGGAGGTGTCGGAAATAGACCAGGTAAACTTGAGGGCAGGGTGAAAGTTGGAGGCAAAGTTAATAAAGTCAACGAGTTCTGCATGCGTGCAGGAAGCAGCGCCAATGCAGTCGTCGATATAGCGAAGGAAAAGTGGGGGACAGATACCAGAATAGGCACGGAACATAGATTGTTCCACAAACCCAACAAAAAGGCAGGCATAGCTAGGACCCATACGGGTGCCCATAGCTACACCTTTAGTTTGGAGGAAATGGGAGGAGCAAAAGGAGAAATTATTAAGAGTAAGGACTAATTCCGCTAGACGGAGCAGAGTGGTGGTAGAGGGGAACTGATTAGGTCTGGAATCCAAAAAGAAGCGTAGAGCTTTGAGACCTTCCTGATGGGGGATGGAAGTATATAAGGACTGGACATCCATGGTGAAAATAAAGCGGTGGGGGCCAGGGAACTTAAAATCATCGAAAAGTTTAAGAGCGTGAGAAGTGTATCTACTGTGTTGTTTTCTTCACGTTGTTGGCTTAGCAAAACTTTAACTTTATCACTCCACGAAACATTGTCTCCCAGATACTGCTTTCTAATCTGGTTAATTGTGCCTCGCGCAAAATGAAGTGAATCAATCGGTGTCAGGCCACTCTTTTGCAGAACCTTGCACAGTGCAGCCAGTTCATCAAAGACATCACTCAAAACCTGTAAAGCTACTTTGTATGTGATGTTTATCAATTTCTTGTGACAGTATTTAGCCACAGGGTCATTTGACTGATCTTTTTCAATAAAAACTTAGTAAGCTATTTACAGGATTTGAAACAGATCTTTGTAAACTTTACGATATGAACACTGTCTGCCAAAGATGGCTGCTGCCATGATGCAGCTGTACAAACCGGAACAGGAAAGGTGAGGTGACGTAAATTAGTGACGTGCATTGTGGTACTTGAAAAACCGACTAACTAGTTAACAGAAACAGTTAGCTAAAAGATTATTTTCAATAAGTATAATTATTAACTACTACATTATTTTAGGTAACTAACCTTTTGTGTGCACATTAATTTCCTTTGTGCGCTGGTTGAAAAATGCGTGTGCACGCACAGCTTAGAGGGAACATAGATCATGACCCATCTGACTGCATCCTTAAGCCCACAATCCCAACTACCTGTGATAAGCATTCACTACTTAGTATTATCAATAATCCACCTAGTTTTGCCTTAAGAATATTTAGACACCTCCTCATTCCGAAAGGAGAGTTTCAAAGACTCACCATTGCCTGAGAGAACAACTTTTGCCTTGTAAACAGAAGAGATTTTGCAAATGCTGGAAATTCAGAGCAACACACACAAAGTGCTGGAGGAACTCAGCAGGTTAGGCAGCATCTATGGAAAGGAATAAAGAGTCTATGTTTCAGGTCATGAACCTTCATCATGATTCAGCCTGAAATTTTGACTCTTTATTCCTGTTTTTGCCTCAGCTCTGCTTTGAACGGCTGTCCATAACCAGTTTTCAAATCAGAAATGTGGACACAAACAAAGGTCCCACATGGCAGAAGATGCCTGAGGCCTGGCAGCAGCTGGCCAATCCAACCCGCTTGTTTGCGTACATAGTGTAAATACGTCAGGTATTTGTAAGCAGGGAGAACCTGTACTTGCAGTTCCTGCAGTCTAGTCTTTTGAGAATTATGCATTAGAATGCCCAGCCTCATTGAGGTATTTGTCCTGTTTGTCCTGTTAACCATGAATATTTCTCCAAAGCACTGCAGTATTCCCCCCTCCCCTGGTTATTTATCCAATTCCCTTTTGAAAGTTACTTCTCTCAATCTTTCAGATAAGAACTATGAGGTTAAACTATCTGATCGCACGTCCTAGGACAGCTTGCACGTAGAAGGTGTAGACGATTCAGCCTGTCATGCCTGCTATGGCTATTCTTTTCCCTACTGTTGCACAGCAGAATGGTAGCCCAGTGGTTATAGCAATGGTTTTGCCGTATCAGCAATCAGTAATCAGGGTTTTATTCCCACAACTGTCTGTAAGGAGTTTATATGTTCTCTCTGTGACAGCATGGGTTCCCTCTGGGTGCTCTGATTTTCTCCCATATTCCAAAGACATAAACTGAGGGCATGCTATCTGGTGCCATCTTCAATGGGAACCAACCAATAACACACAATTGCCCCCTCCACCCACTCTCCACTCTGCGTAACTCTTTTGTCCATGCATCCCTCACCACTGATCTCCCACCTGGCACTGATCCCTGCAAGTGGGATAAATGCTAAACCTGCCCCTACACTTTCTCCCTCACCACAATTCAAGGTCCCAAACAGTCCTTTCAGATAAGGGAACACTTCACCTGCAAGTATATATGGGGGTCATCTACTGTATCTGGTGCCCTGTATCAGCCTCCTCGAAATGTTGAGACGCAATGTAGATCAGGGGACTACTGCATCGAGCACCTTTGCTCCATCTGCTACAAAAGGCAAGATTGTTCAGTGGCCACACACTTTCATTCTACTTCCCATTCCCATTTTGACACGTTGGTTCATGGCCTCCTGTATGGTCACAATGATGCCACACTCAGGTTGGAGGAGCAACACCTCATATTCTGTCTGGGTAGCCTTCAACCTGACAGCATGAACATCGATTTCTCAAACTTCTGGTAATTTCTTCCCCTCTCCCTCTTCTCTCTTTTACTTTTCCCCATTCTGGGTCCCCTCTTATCCCTTCTCTTCTCACCCACCTATCCTCTACCTCTGATGCCCCTCCTCCCTTTCTCCCATGGTCCACTGTCATCTCCTATCACATTCCTTCTTCTTCAGTCCTTTACCTTTTCCACCTATCACCACCCAGTTTCTCCCTACATGCCCCTCCCCACCCACCCACCTTCCCCTTCACCTGGTTTCATCAATCAATTACCAGCCCGTACTCCTTTCTTCCCCATTTTATTCTAGCTTCTGCTCCTTTCCTCGCTAGTCTTGATGAATGGTCTTGGTCCAAAACATTGACTGTCTGTTTTGACATAAGTAGAAAGGGGGAAGAAGTCCTGCAAGTGAGTGTAGGGAGTTAGAGAAGAGGCTGAAGACCAAGAGCAGGACTTGCTAGGTAGTAATCTCTGGATTACTGCCAGTAACATGTGTTAGTCAGGGCAGGGATAGAACGATAGTACAGATGAATGAGTGGTTGAGGAAATGGTGCAGGGGATAGGGATTCAGATTTCTGGATCATTGGGATCTTTTCTGGGGAAGGTATGACCTGTACAAAAAGGATGTGTTACACCTGAATCCAAGGGACCCCCCAATATCCTTGCAGGCAGGTTTGCTAGAGCTGTTGGGGAAGGTTTAGACTAAGTTAGCAGGGAAATGGTTGACAGTGATAAGTCTGAGGATGGAGCCGTTGGCATACAAGTCAATGCAGTGTGTAGTGAGATTGAGAATTGACAGGCAGACGATAGGGCAAAATTGTAGTCAGTGGGATGAGTTGAAGTGTAAAATGAGCGCAAAATCTAAAAAGGGTGATGAATACAGGATTGAAGGTGTTATATTTGAATGCATGCAGTATACTGAATAAAGTAGATGATCTTGTAGTGCAGTTAGAGATGGGCAAATATGACGTTGTGACCATCACTGAGTCGTGACTTGAAAGAAGATTGTAGTGAGAGCTTAACATCCAAGAATACAAAAGAACAGGCAGGTAGGCACAGGGGTTGGGGTGCTCTGTTGATGAAATCTAATCCTTAGAAAGAGCTGACATAGGATCAGAAGATGTAGAGTCCTTGTGGGTAGTGTTAATAAACTGCAAGGATAAAAAGACCCCGATGGGAGTTATATACAAGCTCCAGAACAGTAACCAGGATGTGGGGTATATATTACATGCCTTTTCTTTTTCCCATTGAAATAAGGGTAATGTTATGATAGTCATGAGGATTTTCAATATCCAGGTAGATTGGGAAAATTAGGTTGTTGTTGGATCCCAAAAGGGGATTTGTAGAATGCCTACAAGATGGCTTTTTAGAGCAACCTGTCGTTGAACCCACTAGGGGAAAACAATTCTGGATTGGGTGTTGTGTAATGAACCAGATTTGAGTAGGGAGCTTAATGTAAAGGAACCCTTAAGAGGCAGTGATCATATTATGATAAAATTCACCCTGCAGTATGAGAGAGAGAAGAGGGAATTACAGACGCATGAGAGGAGAGCTGTCCAAAATTGATTGGATTGAGACACTATTAGGGATGACAGCAGAAAAGCAGTGACTGTAGATTCTGGAGGAAATTAGGAAGGTGCAGAATTGATACATCCTAAAGATGAAGAAAGAAGCATTCTAAAGGAAGGATAAGGCAACCGTGGCTGACAAGGGAAGTCAAAGACAGCATAAAAACAAAAGAGTGGGGAGATAATATAGCAAAAATGAGTGGGATGTTAGAGGATTGGGAAGCTTTAAAAAGCAATAGAAGGTAACTGATAAAAAAAATAAGCAGAGAAAAGATGAAATATGAAGGTAAGCTAGTCAATACAGGATCTCAGAAGTTTTTCAGATATATAAAGAGTAAAAGAGAGCCAAGAATGGATATTGGACCGCAGGAAAATTACGCTGGAGAGGCAGAAATAGGGGACAAAGAAATGGCAGATGAATTAATAAGTACACATTTTTAATGTAATATTTACCCTTCTTGTTTTTTTTTCACTGTTTTAATGGAGGTCGGGATTGAGGACGTGATTTTAAGTTTAACTCTGTTTGGTTTCAAGTTAGCCCATTGCTTTGCTTTGCTTTTAGTTAGTTGCACGGTGGGTTTTTTTTTGGGGTTTTTTTTTTCTTTTTTTCCATTGATATATATAAAATCTAGTATACTATTATGTTATTTTGGTTTCTTATGCTTAAATTACATTGTTTGTAGTATTTTCTTTTTGGTATTGTTATCTTTTGGAATTTTATTATACTTTAACATTGTATTAATGTTTATATGGCTTACCTTTTTTGTATACTTACTCAATAAAAGAATTTAAAAAGAAAGAAAGAAAGTACACATTTGTATATTGATTCAGTTTTCACTGTGGAAAACACTAGCAGTATGTCTGAAGTTCGAGAATGTCAGGAAGCAGAAGGGAGCGTAGTTGCTATTACTAAGGAGAAGGTGCTTGGGAGGTTAAAAGGTCTGTAGGTAGATAAGTCACCTGGACCAGATGGACTACACCCCAGGGTTCTGAAAGAGGTAGCTGAAGAGATTACGAAGGCATTAGTGATGATCTTTAAAGAATTACTAGATTTTGGAATGGTTCTGGAGGATTGCAAAATTGCAAATGTCACTCTACTCTTAAGAATGGAGGGAGGCAGAAGAAAGGAAACTATAAGCCAGGTAGTCTGACTTCAGTGGTTGGGAAAATGCTGGAGTCCATTATTAAGGATGAAGTTTTGGGGTACTTGAAGGCACATGATAAAGTAGGCCAAAAGCAGTATGGTTTCCTTCTGGGGAAATCTTGCCTAACAAATCTGTTGGAAATTTTTGAGTAATTAACAGGCAGGATAGGCAAAGAGTCACTGGATGTTCTTGACCTGAATTTACTGAAGGATTTTGACAAGGTGCCACACATGAGGCTGCTTAACAAGATAAGAGCCCATGGTATTACAGGAAAGATATGAGCATGGATAGAAGATTGGCTGACTGGCAGGAGGCAAAGTGTCAGAATAAAGGGGGTCTGTTTTAGTTGGCTGTCAGTGACTAGTGGTGTTCCGCAGGGGCTGGGATTGGGACCGATTCTTTTCATGTTATATGTCAATGATTTGGATAACGGAATTGTGGCCAGGTTTGCAGATGATACAAAAATAGGTTGAGGAGCATTTAGTGTTAAGGAAATAAGGAGTCTGCAGAAGGATTCGGACAGATTGACAGAATGGGCAAAGAAGTGGTAGATTGACTACAGTGTAGGGAAGTGTATGGTTGTGCACTTCGGTAGAAGGAATAACTGCATTCTCCCCATTTCCCATTTTCTAAATGGGGAGAAAATTCAAAAAGCTGAGGTGCAAAAGGACTTGGGAGTCCTTGTGCAGGATTTCCTAAATGTTAATTTGCAGGTTGAGTCTGTGGTGAGGAAGGAAAATGAAATGTTAGCATTCATTTCAACAGGACTAGAATATAAGAGCAAGGATGTGATGTTGATGATTTATAAAGCACTGGTCAGACCGTATTTGGAGTATTTTGAGCAATTTTGGGCTCTTTATCTAAGAAAAGACACGCTGGCATTGGAGAGGGTCCAGAGGAGGTTCAAGAGAATGATTCCAGGAATGGAAGGGTTAACAGATGAGGAGTTTTTGATGGCTCTGGGCCTGTACTCGCTGAAGTTTATAAGAATGAGGAGGGATCTCACTGAAACCTATAGAATATTGAAAGGCCTAAGTGGAGTGAATGAGGAGAGGACATTTCCTATAGTGGGGGAGCCTAGGACCAGAGGGCACAAGACTCAGGATAGAGGAACACCTATTTTGAACAGAGATGAGAAGGAATTTCTTTAGCCAGAGGGTGGTGATTCTGCGTAATTCATTGCTATGGACGGCTGTGGAGCAAATCATTGAGCATAATTAAAGTGGAGGTTGATAGGTTCTTGGTTAGTCAGAGTGCAAAAGATTATGGGGACAAAGCAGGAGAATGGGGTTGAGAGGGATAAGATATCAGTCATGATGGAATGTTGGAGCGGACTCGATGTCTTACGGTCTTATTCACACTTGCAGGCTGCCCCCAGCAGAACCTCTGGCTGTGTTGGTTATTTTCACAAACGACATTTTTCACTGTTTGCTTTGATATTTTAATGTACTTGTGTCAAATTAAGCTAATTTTTAATCTTTAACCTTATATTTCTTTACTGTGAGATGTTTGCATATGCATCAACCAAGCTTAAGACAATAGGGTGGTGTTACTTACTCTGCATCAACTATAGGTTTAAGGAAATTGTCCCATTTGCACTATTATAACATTATGAATATTGTGGAAGTTCAGGGAAGTCTGCAATTAGTTTGTCCCAGCAAAGGTATTTCAACATTCAGAGGTGTCTCCCACTGTACATATGTAATTCAAAGGAAGCATTGTCAGCCCAAAATACTGAAGTAAATGATGTCTTTGTTACAATTGAAACTGTATTGAATCACCTATTCATTTTAAGGGTACAAAAATGTGATGTACTTCTGAGTTTGTGAGACTTTCTCAAGCCTTTTGCCCGGGAGGAACACTTGAAAGAATTTTAAGGTCTCAGGGAACCATGGTGTTAAAAATATTATATCTACAGTTCAAGGTACATTAGTGTGATCAGTAAGTTTAGATAGAATAATACAAAAATAATTGTCAATGCTCTTTTGAGCAGAGATTGAATTTTTAGCCAACCTTCCTTGGGGGAAAAAAGCATAGCTAGGCTTAGCTTAACTTTCTTGAAATTAATCTTTCTTTCCCTTTCATAATTTTTAAAAACTCAGTTTTTAAAACGGCAAACATAATAAACTTCTATTAAAGAACTGGCTTATGCCAAAGTGGGATTTATTTTTTTTTAAAGGTAGGCTCAGTAGATTTAATTTAAATAAAGGCTGTAAATTGATTTTCATTAATGCTATTTACAACATGAAGATTTATTTGCAATGTTGAAGCAGTATGTATGTTGTGACAACATCAGGATTTTCTTCTCTTACAACAGAAATGAAACCTCTCATGGAACCAACCACTGATGGGGTACCATCAGTACAGATGCCAACAGACATTTTGTTTCCAGAAATGAAGACCAAGCATTAAATATATCTTGGCCTTTGTTTGTTTCGGGCAGCTCTTTGCAACAGAAAAAGTTTTCTTGAACTTCACCATCATTTACAAATCTTAAAACTGCTACAACATGACGTTTATTGGTGAAATCTGTTGAATCATCAACTTGGATAGAGAAGCTGTTGTTTTTCAGTTTATCACACAAGACCGCTTCAGCATCATGTGACATGCCGTCAACACGTCGACTTATTGTACTGTTTCAGAATGAAACCTTTCCAATGTCACATATTGCATTTTGTCCTAGCATTTTACCCACTATAATTTTATATGGCAGCACTATTAGGTTCTCACCAATTGTATGACTTTTCCTTTTCTAGGTAACGAGTTCCGCTACTAAATAACTTGTTTCCTGTCCTTTTTATTAACAAGAGTTTTACTGTTTGTTTTGAGATTCCAATCCCCATTTAGAATAATCTGTGATTTGTATTTAAGTATCTTCAATTTTGCGGGAGGCTTTGTTGCATGTGTAAGTTGTTTGCCACAGACTAGGCAATTTCGAATAGGACAACTTGGATCATCAGCCCATGTCAAACCCTTTGATAAGTAGCTCTCATTGTAAAGATGGACTGTATAAGAACAGTGTAATAGGAATGGTATAATAAATAACTAAACGAGAAAACTTCAAAAAATATGAAAACTTCCATGATACAATTCATTTCTAACCTACACAATCCACCTTTTGCAACATTTACAACAGCAAAGTGGCAGCACACTTAAAAGTTGCTGGTGAACGCAGCAGGCCAGGCAGCATCTCTAGGAAGGGTGCAGTTGACGTTTTGGGCCGAGACCCTTCGTCAGGACTAACTGAAGGAAGAGTTAGTAAGAGATTTGAAAGTGGGAGGGGGAGGGGGAGATCCAAAATGATAGGAGAAGACAGGAGGGGGAGGGATGGAGCCAAGAGCTGGACAGGTGATAGGCAAAAGGGATATGAGAGGATCATGGGACAGGAGGCCCAGGGAGAAGGAAAAGGTGGGGGCGGGGGGGAACCCAGAGGATGGACAAGGGGTATAGTCAGAGGGATAGAGGAAGAAAAAGGAGAGAGAGAGAGAGAGAAAGCATGTGTGTCTATAAATAAATAACGGATGGGGTACGAGGGGGAGGTGGGTATGAGTGGAAGTTAGAGAAGTCAATGTTCATGCCATCAGGTTGGAGGCTACCCAGACAGAATATAAGGTGTTGTTCCTCCAACCTGAGTGTGGCTTCACCTTTACAGTAGAGGAGGCCGTGGATAGACATATCAGAATGGGAATGGGATGTGGAATTAAAATGTGTGGCCATTGGGAGATCCTGCTTTCTCTGGCGGACAGAGCGTAGGTGTTCAGCGAAACGATCTCCCAGTCTGCGTTCGGTCTCGCCAATATATAGAAGGCCACATCGGGAGCACCGGACGCAGTATATCACCCCAGCCACTCACAGGTGAAGTGTCGCCTCACCTGGAAGAACTGTCTGGGGCCCTGAATGGTGGTAAGGGAGGAAGTGTAAGGGCATGTGTAGCACTTGTTCCGCTTACAAGGATAAGTGCCAGGAGGGAGATCAGTGGGGAGGGATGGGGGGGACGAATGGACAAGGGCGTCGCGTAGGGAGCGATCCCTGCGGAAAGCAGAGAGTCGGGGAGAGGGAAAGATGTGCTTAGTGGTGGGATCCTGTTGGAGGTGGCGGAAGTTACAGATATGTTGGACCCGGAGGCTGGTGGGGTGGTAGGTAAGGACCAGGGGAACCCTATTCCTAGTGGGGTGGCGGGAGGATGGAGTGAGAGCAAATGTGCGTGAAATGGGGGAGCTGCGTTTGAGAGCAGAGTTGATGGTGGAGGAAGGGAAGCCCCTTTCTTTAAAAAAGGAGGACATCTCCCTCGTCCTGGAATGAAAAGCCTCATCCTGAGAGCAGATGCAGCGGAGACAGAGGATTTGCGAGAAAGGGATGGCGTTTTTGCAAGAGACAGGGTGAGAAGAGGAATAGTCCAGATAGCTGTGAGAGTCAGTAGGCTTATAGTAGACAACAGCAGATAAGCTGTCTCCAGAGATAGAGACAGAAAGATCTAGAAAGGGGAGGGAGGTGTCGGAAATGGACCAGGTAAACTTGAGGGCAGGGTGAAAGTTGGAGGCAAAGTTAATGAAGTCAACGAGATCAGCATGCGTGCAGGAAGCAGCGGCAATGCAGTCGTCGATGTAGCAAAGTGGCAGTCCAGCAGCTCAGTCGTGGCGTGTAAAAACTCCTTCTTTAGAACGAAAATTTCCCTCCAATTTTCTACTGCACTGTCACTGGCAGTTTGTTTGCTCCCATAAGTCAGTTGGTCAGTCGCCAATTATCTGACTGCCGTCCTCCCCTCCATGCAATACAGCACTCACCAATTATCAACAGCCTCCCCATCCCACGTCAAAAATTGAGAATGGACTCAACCAAATAAACATGGTTGCACTGCGCACTGCCACACTGGGCTGAGAGCTCTCTAACGAGATTGCTAAGGGGGCTGCTCAGTCACTGCCCACCACTGCAAGCGCTAGCAAATTCAAAAAACAATGTTTATTTCAAACGCCAGTTGAGAAATTCTGCTCTAATGTGAGCATCTCCATAAGGATGCCTGCTTGTTGTGATGAATAAAGACTTCTATATCACCAACTTCAGTCTCTTTCTGGTTATTTCGAACACAGTCACAACAATGTGAAAGCACAGCATAACAATTAGGTTCACAAGGTTACTTATACTTCACATGAGCCACCTTCCAATTACCCCTTATCAACATTCCAAAAATTCCTTTCTCTTTAAAATCCTTCACATGGAAATAAGTTCCCTGCACCTATTGTTAAATACTCTATGAGATCAAACATCAACCTAACTTCCAGTCAAAGCTAAAAGTAAATCTATTAGCAAAATACGTACATATTACATAAGAACATAAGAAATAGGAGCAGGAGTAGGCCTGCTCCACCATTTAATAAGATAGTTGCTGATCTGGCCATGGACTCATCTCCACCTACCTGCCTTTTCCCCATAACACTTAATTTCCCTACTATGCAAAAATTTATCCAACCTTGTCTTAAATATATTTACTGAGGTAGCCTCCATTGCTTCATTGGGCAGAGAATTCCACAGATTCACCACCCTATGGGAAAAGCAGTTCCTCTTCATCTCCGTCCTAAATCTACTCCCCCGAATATTGAGTCTTTGTTCCCTAGTTCTAGTCTCACCTACCGGTGGAAACATCTTTCCTGCCTCTATCTTATGTTTCTATAAGATCTACTCTCATTCTTCTGAATTCAAGCGAGTACAATCCCAGGTGACTCAATCTCTCCTCATAGTCTAACCCCTCTCATCTCTGGAATCAACCTGGTGAACCTCCTCTGCACCACCTCCAAAGCCAGTATATCCTTCCACAAGTAATGAGACCAGAACTGCACGCAGTACTCCAGGTGCAGCCTCACCAGTACCCTATAGAGTTGCAGCATAACCTCCCTGCTCTTAAATTCAATCCCTCTAGGGATTGTTGGCCCTCTAGGCCAATATTTCATTTGCCTTCTTGATAGCCTGCTGCACCTGCAAATCAACCTTTCGTGATTCATGCACAAGCACTCCCAAGTCCCTCTGCACAGCAGCATGCTGCCATTTTTTACCATTTAAATAATAATCTGCTCTTTCATTTTCCTTCCAAAGTGGATGACCTCGCATTTACCAACATTGAACTCCATCTGCCAGACCCTTGCCCACTCACTTAACCTATCTATATCTCTCTGCAGACTCTCCGTATCTTCTGAACAATTTGCTTTTCCACTCAATTTAGTATCATCAGCAAACTTAGATACACTACACTCGATCCCCTCTTCCAGATCATTAATGTGTATGGTGAACAGTTGTGGGCCCAGCACTGATCCCTGCAGCACACCGTTCACCACTGATTGCCGACCTGAGAAACACCCATGTATCCCAACTCTCTGCTTTCTATTTGTTAACCAATCCTCTGTCCATGCTCATACATCACCCCCAACTCTGTGCATCCTTATCTTATGGTTAAGTCTTTTTTGTGGAACCTTATCAAACGCCTTCTGGAAATCCAAGTAAATAACGTCCATCTGTCCGCCTCTATCCACTGCACTTGTTATATCCTCAAAGGACTCCAGTAAGTTTGTTGCAGGACTTGCTTTGTGTCTGTCTGATGGATTGATTTCTTTCCAGATGCTTTGCTATTTCTTATTTCATGATAGCTTCAAGCTATCAATAAAGAAGAAATATAACCATTATTTATTTTTATTTAAAGATACAGCACAGTAACCGACCCTTCCAGCCCAATGAGCCCGTGCTGCCCAATTGCACCCATATGACTAACTAACCTACTATTCTGTATATCTTTGGAATGTGGGAGAAAACCAGAACACTGAGATGAAACCCACACGGTCATGGAAAAAATGTACGGAGAATGTAGGATGAGAGTGTGTCTGTGAGTTGGGCAGTGCTGGCAGTCCATTCAGACAGGGTGTACATGTGTGCCAGGTAGGAGCAGGGCGTTAAGAAGTCTACAGCCTGAGGGAAGTCACATCATTCTGTCCACAATTTGCCACCATTCTTAAGAGAGAGAAATGAGGTTTTACAAGCAAAGGGAGAACAGAAGTGAAGGAGCAGGTTCAGCAGTGGAGTGGGGATGCTTGGGATCAGAATCGTGAACATTTGCTCAGTGGGACATCATTGTGGGTGGCATACAATTTGGGGTGTCTCATTAGAACACCACTGGGATCATAAGACCAGTCTTGGGATATGTTCATTGGCACCCTGTCCAGGCACAACTCACTGGGACCAGCTCAATCTGGTACTGCCTGGGGCTGTGACATTGTTGGGGGTGGTTCACTAAGATATTACTGGAATCACCTTATTGGGATGTCACCAGTCTACCAGTAGGTGCCTGCTGTAATGAAGGAATGAGAAGAAATACTTTGATACGCCGAATGTGACTCCACAAGGAACCCATTTGGCACAGGTACACATGAACACCTTCGCTCCATCTGTCACAATAGCTGGAATTTTCTGGTCACCACCCATTTTAATTCTATTCCCGAGTCCCATTCTGACATGTTGGTTCACGGCCTCCTCTACTGCCAAGATGAGGCCACTTGCAGGTTAGAGGAGTAATACCTCATATCCATTCGGGGAGCCTCCAACCTGGCAGCATGAACATTAATTTCACTAACTTTCAGTAATTTCTCCCTCCTTCCCCTTCACTTTTTCTTTCCATTCCATTCCCTGTCCTGGCTCCCTCTTACCCCTTACTTCTCCTCAGCTTCCCATCTCCCATGGTCTACTCCTCTCCTATCAGATTCCTCCTTCTTCAGCCCTTTGTTTACCTTTTCCACCATCACCCCTCTCCACCTCCCACCGACCTTCCCCCTCATCTTGTTTCACCTACCACCTGCTAGCTTGTACTCCTTCCCCTCCCCCCACCTTCTTATCCTGGCTTCTGTCCCCCTCCTTTCCAGTCCTAAATGAAGGATCTCAGCCCGAAACATCAACTGTTTATTCCCTCTCCATAGATGCTGCTTGACCTGCTGTGTTCCTACAGCATTTCAGAGTAACACATAGAAAATGCTGGAGGACAGGTCAGACAGCGTCTTTGGAGAGGAAAAAAAGAGCCAACATTTTGGAATGAGATCCTTCATCAGGATTCCAGCATTTTGTGCATGTGGCACAGGTACACAAAGGGTTGGGGGAACAGCTGTAAAACAGGAGCAGGACAAAGAGCTTGACTGAAAGACTGAAAGCCTGAGCAGCCAAAATCACAAACTGACAAGACCTCAGAATCTGAGCACCAGGTGTGTAAACTCTAGTGCACTGAGCTGATAATCAGAAACAAATCTTCGTTTGAACTGGGCTTAAGTATTATGGGCCTGAAGGCAGCTTAATTATAACTGTCAGTATCCACTCACCTTCTCTGTTACAGAGACTGAGCTAACAACCGTGCTTAGGGACTCTGTGGCTTTCTTTACTTTCTGCTTTGGCCTCTCCCTGTCTTTACGGCTCTGTAAAACATGAAAAAAAATAAGAAATAAAATTTCTCATTGAGAAAGGGGTGGCTGGAAATACTCAGCAGGTCAGTCAGCATCTGTGGAGAGAGAAACTGAGTCAACATTTCATGTCCATGACCTTTTATCAGAATTCTAAATCGTCCAGTGTGCCGGCTGCTTTGGTATTACTTAGATTCAGATTTGGGTTATTTTTTAAAAATATGTAGATTGAAACATACAGTGAAATGTGTCATCTGTCAATACACCTGAGAATGTGCAAGCAAACCACAAGTGTTACCACACATTCTAGCCAACACAGCATGCCCACAATGCTATCATGACACATTCAAACTATTGAATCCATATCTTACATGTGCTGCAGCACAGCACTACAAAATCCACTGTGTTCACTCACCTAGACATCACACCTCCCACATCTGTGAACTCAATTAACAAGGGCAAGGGCAAGTAGACACACTAAAACACCACCATTTACAGCTTCTCCTGCTCACTACACACCATCCTTACTTAGAAATATAATCACCATAACTGTACTGTCATCCAGTATAAATTCTGGAAATTTTGAATATCCCAACCCCCACCAAAAACCCTGGTGGGAGCAGCTTATGTCATTGTGTTGCCTGTTCCAGCCACTCAGGGGAGAAGGTGCTGGAGGCAGCATGGGAGAGAACAGAGGCATGGGTAGCATGCTGGAAATCTGTGCTGGGTTGGTGGTTGGCCCTTGCAAGCTGGCTCTCCCACTGGTGCTTCCCTCCAGCGTTCACTCCCTGGAAGACGTTGGATTGCTTTTGTCTGCAGCTGTGAGAGATGAAGAACTGCTGCATGCTTATTCTTACGGAAACATGGCTCCAGGACACCCTGTGCAATATCAATCTTCAGGCCATTCCACTCAGGGTCTTGTGCTAATATTACTTTTATGACTGTATGTGCTAGATTGTAACTATATGTGCTGTGTGTGACTGTACATACTGTGTTTTACAACTTGGCCACAGAGAAACGCTGTTTCATTTAGCTGTATACACGTGTATGGTTGAATGACAATTAAACTTGAACTTTTACCAGAAGGACTGCAGAGGCTCAAGGAAACCATCAACACCTTCTTACAAGCAAGTAGGAAGGAGAATTAGATGCCACGATTGGCAGTGACATCCAGGTCCCAAAAAATGTATGTGAAAGATGAAAGGATATTGGCTTCATAAACCAAAGTATTGACTATAGGAGTTGGACACAGGAATCTACCCAACGTAGATTGGGAGACCGCTTTGTTGAGCATCTTTGTTCCATCCACCACAAAAGGCAGGATCTCCCAATGGCCACCCATTTCAATTCTACTTTTCATTCCCATTCCGACATGTCGGTCCATGGCCTCTTCTATTGTTGCGATGAGGCCACACAGATCGGAGGAGCAACACCTTATATTCCGCCTGGGTAGCCTCCAATCTGATGGCATGAATTTCAATTTCTCGAACTTCTGGTAATTACGCCCCTCCTCTCTTTGACCATACCCAATTCTTCTTTCACCTCCCTATGGTGCTCCTCCCCTTTCCCTTTCTTCCATGGCCTTCTGTCCTCTCCTATCAGATTCCTCCTTCTCCAGCCCTCCCCTCCCCCTACCTTCTTATTCTGACTTCTTTCCCCTTCCTTTCCAGTCCTGATGAAGGGTCTCGGCCCGAAACATCGACTGTTTATTCCCATCCATAGATTCTGCCTGACTTGCTGAACTCCTCCAGCACATTGTGCTTATTGCTCTTGATTTCCAGCATCTGCAGTACCTCTTGTGTCTAAGAGTTGGAGGTTATGATGAAGGTGCCCAAGAACCTGGTGAGGCCTAATTTGGAGTATTGTGTGCAGTTCTGGTCACCTACCTACAGGAAATATGTCCATAAGATTGAAAGAGCACAAAGAAAATTTACTAGGATGTTGCTGGGACTGGAGGACCTGAGTTATAAGGAAAGACTGAATAGGCTAGGACTTTATTCCCTGGAGCAAAGGAGGAGAGAAGATTTGATAGAGGTATACAAAATTATGAGGGATATAGATATTAAATGCAACAGGCTTTTTCCAGAGGTTGGGTGAGACTACGACTAGAGGTCATGGGTTAAGGGTGAACTATTTAAGGGGAACATGAGAGGGAACTTCTTCACTTAGATGGTGGAGAGAGTGTGGGACAAACCGCCAACGAAAGTGGTGGATGTGGGTTCGATTTCAACATTTAAGAGAAGTTTGGTTAAGTACTTGGATGGGAGGATTATGGAGGGCTGTAATCCAGGTGCAGGTCGATGGGACTTGGCAGAATAATAGTTCGGCACAGACTAAATGGGCCAAAGGGCCTGTTTCTGTGCTGTCTGCTCTATGACTATGACTATGCTATTTTGTCACCTTTTAGCTTACAAGGAGAGTTCTGGAAGCAGATATTGGACAGAGAGGGATGAGAATCTGACCTGGCTCTGCTTTGGGGAGTGAGGGTTGCCAGGAATCTGCCAGGGCTTTTGCAACTGATTGCTACCCAGGGACCCTTCCCTGGAAAGTGTGTGCAGGCTTGAGAGCAACATCCAGTATTCCTGTCATACCTTCTGGAGTGAAATAGCCTGCTGGCATGCAAAAGTGACTCTTGCTTGACAAATCAGCTCTTGGCAGCGCCAGCCCTGTTAGAATTACAGGGTCAGGAGAAGAGGCTGGAAAGGCAGGCATTGATGGCGTATGGAACCTGTGCTCAGGCAAAAGATTTATCAGCTTATTTCAATCTATAGATCTACTATAATTTATATACTTTATATATAGTAGCCACTTTATTAGGTACACCTGCTCATTAACACAATTATCTAATCAGCCAATCATGTGGCAGCAATTCAATGCATAAAAGAATGCAGACATGGTCAAGAGGTTCAGTTGTTGTTCAGGCAAAATATCAGAATGGGGAAGAAATGTGATCTAAGTGACTTTGACTGTGGACTTTGGTGCCAGACAGGGTGATTTGAGTATCTCAGAAATAGCTGATCTCCTATGCTTTCGCACATAACAGTACCTTGAGTTTGCAGAGAATGGTGCGAGAAACAAAAAACATCAGTTCTGAGGATGAAAGCACTTTGTTAATGAGAGAGGTCAGAGGAGAATGGCCAGACTGGTTCAAACTGACAGGAAGGTGACAGTAACTCAAATAAACATATGTTATAATAGTGGTGTGCAGAAAAGCACCTCTGAACGCACAAACCATGGAACCGTGAAGTGGATGGGCTACAGCACAGAAGTTTACAATTTGGTCTATAAATCTGTAATGCTACTGCCATCGGGCAGGAGGTACAGGAGCCTTTCTCCCATACCACCAGGTTTAGGAACAGTTATTATACCAGTGGAAAATTTCAAGAGAGCCTGAGGAGCACATTTGTCAAACAGTATTTGGAACAAACTGCCAGAGGAAGTGGTAGAGGCAGGTCAATTACAATATTTAAAAGACTAATAGAGAGGTAGATGGATAGTAAACATTTAGAGGGATTTAGGCCAAATGAAGGCAAATGGGACCTAGCACAGGAGGAAAACTTGGTTGGCATTGACAAGTTGGGCCGAAGGGCCTGTTTCCATGCTGGACTCTTTCAACTTTATTCGTATACTTTTATATATTTTACGTGTATTAGGAATTTGCTTTGGTATGTCGATCAGAGCATGTAACAAAAAAAAACATTCAGCATTTATAAAGAATGAAATAAAACTGAAGTATAGATACGGAGTAAAATGTGCATACATACACAAATACCAGCATTTATTTACATTGCATATAGCATTATAAAAATAAGTGGTTTGAAATGTTTACAGTGCTGCACAGTGACCAGGGCAATGGATAGAAGGGGGTGGGGGTATATTCCAGAAAAAACCTAATCACTAACAAGCCTTCATTACCTTCCTCAGCTGATACCACCATTTGTACCGTTGGTTGCAGCTGTGTTGAAGTTTGTGACCTGAGACATTAACTTAGCTTCCTGCTCCACATATGCTGACTGACCTTCTGAGTATTAGCAGCATTTTCTGTTTTATTACACCGTAGGGAGGGGCTCAGGTGGGACGGGCAGGGAACAAATTATCTCCTTGGACTTAGCTCTGGTCAGTCCTGATTTTGATTTTATTCCTGGGTTAGATCTCTGTCCCAGCAGATTGGGGTACAGAAACCATCCTTTAATACTGAAGCCCACCAACCCAAACATCCAGCTGTGGATCCCAACCAGAGAAATACTGTTCCTCCTCATCCACCCCTACCCCATCTATGCAATCAGACAAAACTCCAAACCCCCTGTCTATCTACAGACATGGCTGACTTCTTGCCAGAAGGCAAAAGCTATTGCTTTGCACATAAACATCCCTCTGCTGTTTTCTGGTCCTCTACATTTCTGTACTGAGCAAATAATACTAACTCCAATGAACAGGTCATGTCATCCAGATGTCTAACTCACGTCTTCTCAAACAGATCCTTTACTCCCAGTTGATCTTAATGAAACCTATCAAATATTGAAAAGGCTGAATAGAGTGGATGGCAAGAGGAGGTTTCCAGTAGTGGGGGAGTCTAGGACCAGAAGGCACACCCTCAAAATTCAATGACATCTCTTTAGATCAGAGATAAGGAGGGATTTCTTAGCTAGAAGGTGGTGAATCTGTGGAATTCATTGCCAAAGATGACTGTGGAGGCCAAGTCATTGAGTATATTTAAAATGGAGGTTGAGAGCTAAGGGTGTCAAATGTTATGGGAAGAAAGCAGGAGAATGTGCTTAAAAGGGAAAATAAATGAGCCATGATTGAATGGTGGAGATGACTCGATGAAGCGAATCGCCTAATTTTGCTTCTATGTCTTATAGTCTTCAAATTACAAGGGCAGAGTGTATGCAACATGTGGAACTCAGACAGTGCTTCTGAGGATTTAAAACACTGAAAACACCATTGCAGGCATTAAGGAAAATTTGGCGCCTTTTCTTAAACGTACTGACAGAGCGTTGGCTGTTCAGTGAGACCTGGCAAGTTTATTGTATAGACTTACCTGGGTCCCAGCTAGCATGATTCTCTGCTAACTGGAGAACAGTTGTGTGCAGAACTGTTACCCTCACAAGGAGGATTGAATGCACCCATGAGGAGTTACAACTAACAGCCCACAGAAAGTTGCAAATGATTTCCAGGAGAGGAATATGTAAACAGAAGGCTGAAACAAACTCCATAATATAGCCAAAAGGGACCTGAAAGAGGCTGAAAGCAACTCCAGCAATAAGGCTGCGACTTAATTCTGGGAACTGCAACCGAACCCAGTAAGGGTCATGAGGTAGTGAAAACTGACACCAAAAGGTCAAAATTCATACACAAAATGCTGGAGAACACAGAGGTCAGGAAGCATGGAGAGGGAAAAACAGTGCTTCAGGCCAAGCCCCTTCATCAGGACTATGAGGTGTGGGGAGGGGGAGTACTACCAGAAGTAGGGGTAATCTCCAACTTGACAGTATGAACATCGATTTCCCTAACTTCTGGTAATTTCAGTGCCCCCCCCCCCAACCTTTCTCCATTCCGGCTCCCTTCTCTACCTATCCACCTCACCAGCCCATCACCTCCCTTTGGGCCCCTCTCCTTTGCTTTCTCCCATGGTCCACTCTCCTCTTCTATCAGATTCCTTCTTGTTTCTCTTTACCTCTTCCATTTATCACCTCCCAGCATCTCAGTGCATGGCCCCTCCACCACTCACCCACCTTCCCCCTTACCTGTCTCACCTACCACCTGTCAGCTTCTACTCATTTCCGTTCTCTCACCTTCTTATTCTGGCTTCTTACCCCTTCCTTTCTCATCTTGATGAAGGGTCTTGGCCTGAAATGTTGACATATACTCTTTTCCATAGATGCTGCCTGAGCTGCTGAGTTTCTCCAGCATTTTGTGTGTGTTGCTTTGGATTTTCAGCATTTGCAGAATCTCTTGTGCTTATAATCTGCAGTCTCTAGTGTCTTCATCTCAGGCAGCTTCTAAACACACCCCATTGGGGGTGGGGGGGGGGAGTGAACTCATGAGACGACAAATGAGACAATGAAGGGAAATCAAGTAATGCCAGTGGATTTCCTTGGCAAATGGCTGGCAGTTCCCTCTTCCTTCCCTTCCTGTCTACTAGACCTTACTTAACCTAGTCTCAGCCTTGCCCTCTGTGGCTGGGACCAGGAACCCTAATATTCTGACTCAAGGTCAGTTAGCTTCTAAGACATTTTTGCACATTGATTGCTTGTTAGTCTTTATTATTTATAGTTTTTCATAAATTCTATTTTTTTTATTTTCATGTAAATGCCTGCAAGAAAATGAATCTCAAGGTAGTATATAGTGACATATACATGTGCCTTGATGATAAATTTACTTTGAACTTTGAAATATTAAAGATTAGCTTTATTTGTCACTTATGTCATTTGTGTCAATGACTAACAGAGTCCAAGGATGTGCTGTGGGCAGATCACAAGTGTCACCACACTCCGGGTCCCAACACAACATGCTCACAATTTACTAATCCTGACTTGTACATTTTTGGACTATGGGAGTAGACCAGAGTACCTGAAGTACACTCACGCAGTCACAGAGAGAACATGTCCTTACAGACAGCGGTGGGTCGCTGGCACTATGCCAAAGTTCTAAGTAAATTTATTATCAAAATACATAAATGTCACCATAAACCACCCTGAGATTCATTTTCTTATGAGCATACGTAATAAATCCATAATGGAATAATAACCATAACAGAATGAATGAAAGACCACAACAACTTGGACCTTCAACCAGTGTGCAAAAGACAACGAACTGTGCAAATACAAAATGAAAGTAATAATAATAATAATAGTTGTAATAACAAATAAGCAATAAATATTGAGAACATGCTGAAGGTGGAGCGGAGTGATGATGGTGCTAAACGGCAACTCCTTTGCTTGCATCTTTGGAAACAGCTTTATTTCCATCTTTTAATATCTTTATTTTCCCCTTTCAGGGTTCTTTTGAAGACCCTGACCTGGAGTTACACGCTGACTACGGTTCTTTGCGGGAATGGGATCCGCTCTTGGGGTTTCATGACTGGCTGTTGTTCAGCACCCCAAGGGCTTGGCCTAAGTATTCGGTTTGGCTTTGTTAGCCTAGGATCTTGGGGCTCTGGAGATGGGCAGATCGAGGGTCGGTGTCATGACAGAAGACCTGTGTGTTGTCAGGAGAGTTGGAATATCTGCAGCTGTGTGCCCAGAGACTCATGATCTTTGGGCACAGAGCTCGAAAAAAGCGACATGGCGGACTTTTAACATCGTAAACCAGCGGGTTGTTTGTTATAGCTCCCTGCTCGCTGTGAAAGTGGAGACACCTCTTTCTCCCTTATTAGGGAGAGAGAGAGAGAGAGAGAGCCTGTGGTATAGCGAATACCGGGTGAAATGCAAAGTCTTTGGGGTAACTGCAAGTCTGTGTCTTTGCCGTTGCCTTGCTCACACTTGAGTGCTCTGCGGTGGGTGCTGATACTTTTTTTTGCTGGTGGGGGGGGTGATTGTTGCCTGCTGCCGCTTACGTGCGGGGTGGGGGGACTTTGGAGTTCTAACAATTGACTGTTGTTCATTCTTTGGGGCGCTCCTCTGTTTTTCATGGATGGTTGCGAAGAAAAAGCGTTTCAGGATGTATATTGTATATATTTCTCTGACATTAAATGTACCTTTGAAACCTTTGAAGAGTCCTTGAAAGTGAGTCCATTTGTTGTGGGAACATTTCAATGATGGGGCAAGTGAAGTTGTGCCCTTTGATTCAAGAGCCTGACGGTTGAGGGGTAATAACTGCTCCTGAACCTGGTGGTGTGAGTCCTGAGGCTGAATCTGGTGGTGTGAGTACCTTCTTCCTGATGGCAACAGCAAGAGGAGAGCATGTCCTAAGTGGTGGACGTCCCTGACAACTGCTACCCTTTCTGGTTGACTTTATGCAGAATATAGGAAACACAAGGAACAATTTTGTGACTGCAAATGTCAACAATGCAGCCAGCAGGGTGCTAAGTTTTGAGAAGCTTTAGAGAAGTGGTAAGGATGATGCTGGTAATTAAACATTAACACTAAGGTGGCATAGAGTGATGTTGTCAGACAAAAAAGGCATTAAAGATATTTCATCAGATTGTTTTTACAATTTAGTTTTGTCAGATGTACATTAAAACATACAGTGAAATAATGTTGTTTGTGCCAAATCAAATCAGTGAGGATTGTGCTGGGCAGCCTCTGATGCCAACATGCTGTAGTTTGCCCTCATTAAACACAGACGATCGCAGACCTGACACAACAAGCGAGGAGGAGGAAAATTGAGGAGATACACTGCACAGGATGCTCCAAGCAGGAACACGACATTCTGTCCATTTGGTCTATATTAGTTATGTTCTTTCAATCAACTTCACTGAACCATCAGCCTGAGCCCAGATTTGGATTGTAGCTGGTGACTTCCATGACCTTTCACACTTGGATGCAGGTTCAGTCTGACGTCAGTAACAAGTGGCAGTCTATCTCCTGAGACATCAGCATACTTTCAACAGGAGAAAGGAAAGGAAGCTAGGGTGGGGACAGATTTAAAGTCCTCCTCTCCAGCTCCAACGAAAAAGTGCCTTGAAGGAGTCATACAACTCACGAGGAGACCACAGATGATTGAGGTGCTGCCAGATTCCCAAAAGAACAATCTGATGAGACACTGCCTTCCACAACCATTTTTGGACCTGCTGAGCAAGGAACAGCACAGTGCAGACCCTTCTGCCCACAATGTTGTGCTGACCTTTTAACCTACTCCAATATCAATCTAACCCTTCCCCCCCACATAGCCCTTCATTTTTCTATCATCCATGTGCCTATATGAATCTCTTCAATGCTCTTTAATGTATCTGCATCTACCAGTACCCCTGGCAGCGTGTTCCATGCAGTCACCACTCTGTCTAAAAAACTTAACTCTGATATACCACTACTCTTTTCTCCAGTTACCTTAAAATTATGCCCCCTTGTGTTATCCATTTCTGCCTCGATAACAAGTCTCTGGCTATCTCCTCAATCTATGCTTATCAAGTCACCTCTCATCCTTCGCTGCAAAGAGAATAATACTAGGTCGCTCAACCTGTCTTCATAAAGCCTGCTCTCTACTCCAGCCAGCATTCTGGTAAATCATCTCTGCACCTTCACTACGCTTCCACATCCTTCTTATAATGAAGTGACCAGAACTGAATACAATATTCCAAGTGTGGTCTAACCAGGGTTTTGTATAGAGCTGCAACATTACCTCGTGGCTCTTGAACTCAATCGCCCGAATATTGAAGGCCAACACACCACAGGCCTTCTTAACCATCCTAACTAGGGTGCCCCAGACTTTTGCACAGCGCTATATTTGTCAGCGTGGAGTGGGGAGCGAGTTTGTAAATCTGGCGGGAGCAAAGGATGTTGGGAGGTGGAGCACCATGGGAGTGGTGTGGGACAGGTTGCAGAGATGGAGGGCTGGGGCGGGTGGAAGGCACGGGTGCAGACACATCCAGCCCTGAGACACCAGGCAAGGCCATTTGATTCCAAACAATTGGTTTATTGATCATTACAGAATGTCTCTCTGGTGCTTCCTGCTCCCTCTCCTCTCCCCCTTTTCCAAATCATGATTTTCCTCTCCATGCCCCCTTCCCACTCTCAGTCCACAATAACCCATATTAGAATCAGCTTTATCACCACTCACATATGTCAAGAAATTTGTTTTTTTTTAAAATAGCAGTACAGTGTAATACATAAAATTATTACAGTACTGTGAAAAAGTCTTAGGTACCCTAACTAGATATATACAGTATGCGCCTAAGATTTTTGTACAGTACTATACATAGAACTCAACAGGCAGAGAACTTTAACATAAATCTCAAAGAGATGATATATACAGAGTCAATGTTTTGGGCTGAGACCCTTCATCAGTCTTTTCTCTTTTCTGCTGTCTGACTGTCTGCTCTAGCATTGTGTGTGCTACTCTGGATTTCCAGCATCTGCTGAGCCTCTTGTGTTTATGAGATACACAGTATCTGGTTCCACTGTGGATACTTCCGTGCAATATAGCACTCCAGTAACAGTGATTAAACTGTTAACTCCAAGCCTTCACTCCCCCTCTTAAAGGCATATTTGTTTAAGCAAATTTTCTAACAACATTCCCAGTTCAGCTTTGACATCTTGAAGTCTGCTCTCATTCCATAACTATGAGGCACTTGAATCCATGTGCACTTGGGAGTTGTTCTAAAGAGAATTAACTAAAAAGACCCCAAGGCACTTCCTGTTGTACACAGAAATATGACAGTCGGAAAAGCTCCACGTCTAAACTCTTGGCTATGGTATAACTTAGATTTAATGTTCATGCTTTTATGCCTAAAGCTCTAATTCTCTCAGAGATTTCATTCTCAACTTATTCACCACAGTAACGTAGTGGTTAGTGCTACATTACTACAGCTCAGAGTGTTCCAGATTTCGCAATTCAATTCCACCGCCATCTAAAAGGAGTTTGTACCTTCTCCTTGTGACCACGTGGGTTTCCTCTAGAGACTCCAGTTTCCTTCCACAGTGCAGAGATGTACTGGCATGTATTGGTCATTGTAAATTGCCCTGTGATTAGGCTAGTGTTAAGTAGGTGGGCTGCTGGGCAGTGTAGCTTGTTGGGCTGGAAGGGCCTGTTCTGCACTGTCTCTAAATAAATACATACATGGACTTAAGTCGACATACTAACTTATCCATACTGCAACGCATAAATACAAATCACTTAAACACTCTAACTTATATCAGTCTCATAATTCTCATCCTTACATTCATTTATCACATGTACACGTTAACACTGAAATGTGTCGTTTGCATTAACAACCAACATCACTCAAGGATGTGCTGGTGGCAGCCCACAAGTGTCGCCACACATTCCAGCACCAACATAGTATGACCACAACACTGGGCAGAATTACACAGAACACAACATAGCTGAACAACATAAACAACAAAACGACAACAGCAAAACAAGCCCTTTTCCTACCTCCCATCTACCAACATACACAGACAGTCCTCCAACTCCATTCTCCAGGTTCCATCCTCATTTCCAAAATCACTCCATTGTTTTGTCTCTTCCTCTCTCAATAACCCCCTTAAGTCTGAGCTTCTCCGAATTTAACCTCAAGCAGATGACATAGCTAGTAGAGCTGCAATCTCACAGTACTAGAGACCCGGGTTCAATCCTGACTTGGGCACTTTCAGCGTGGAGTTTGTTCTCTCTGGGACCACATGGATTTCCTCCAGGTGCTCTGGTTTCAGCCCACATTCCACGTTTATGTGGGTTGGTAGGCTGATTGGTCATTGTCAATTGTCCCTGGTGTGTCAGTGTCACTTCCAAGGTCTCTACAACTCACATTCTCAATATTATTCATTACTTATTTATTATTTTTTTGTGTTTGCACAGTTTGCCTTCTTTTGCACGTTGGTTGTCAGAATTTGTGTGTAGTTTTTCATTGATTCTATTGTATTTCTTAGTAATGACTGCAAGAAAATGCATCTCAGGGTGATATTCTCATACTTTGATAATAAATTTATTTTGAACTTTATACTTCTGTGTGGTAAAATCTGAGAGGAGCAAATAAGAATGTGAAGTGTTATGTTAACTGCTACATCACTGTGTCACCATAAAATATCCTTCCCCAGACGAGCTTTTCTTATAACCAATGTTCCCTCTAATTTTTTTTTAGAGCTGCTCGGACCAACCATACCTCTGAGGAAGAAATGCTTACATGGCCTGAAAACTGCATGGCACTTTAAGTGTGCTTTTTTGTAACGTACACAATGTGAATATTTAGAATGAAAATTGGAAAATCACATACAATTTTATTTATTGAAGTGTATAATGAAATACAAAGAAAAATCTTTCACATTTCGTAGACTTTTTCTCATCTGTCTTTAATCCAGGTGTGCGGCAACAAAGACTACGTGCACAGGAACACTTCAGCCATTGCGCAACTTAAAGTGAACTTTGCTTACTCTATAACTCAGGTGCACAAGTCCAGGCAACATCCTTGTAAAGGAGAAATCACACAGTACAGGATTTGAGGCGGGAGCAGGTGCGTGGGCTTATCGGGGTGCAAGGACTTGTAAGCAAGCAATTCAGTTTCACAAATGATGTTTAAGGAGGCCTCTGACCTCTGTGGGTGATCACTAATGTTACAGGAAGGGGCGTGGGAGGTAAGAGGGGATAGTTACAGGACAGAGTTCCCTGCCTAACCCTCTCTAAACTCCTTTAAGATCCTATGATGCTCTTTACATTCCTGAGTAATCTTTTCATCACCTGCCTTAAAATTTCTTGATGTGCCTGTGTGTCAAATTCTAGCTGATAACATAGCAGAGAAATGCCTGGGAGCCTTTTTTTTATTAGGTTATCAGAGCTCTGTCAATGCAAGTTGGCTGTTTAAGAGGATTTAAAAGATAGACTAATTACCAGAAACCCGTCATACTGGTTTATATCTTAATGAAATTAGGCACTTCACAGAATGATTCAGGCAGCTGTTCTTCACCAGATTCCAACAAATTCCATTAACCCTCTGAGACCACATTCTGCTGAAATCAGCAGCACTGGGCTGTGGACTCCCCTGAGGTTCTTCGGGAGAATTCCAGGGGCTCTGGGTTCAAAGCATTTTCATACAATGTAAAGATCAGCTTTATTTGTCATGTGTACATTCTGGCATCAGTAAAAAACATTGTTTACGTCAAATCAAATCAGTGAGAATTGTGTTGGGAAGTCTACAAGTGTTGCCACACTTCAGCACCAACATAGCATGCCCACAACTCACTAACCCTAAAGCCATACATCTTTGGGATGTGGGAGGAAACTGGAGCACCCGGAGAAAACACAGGTGGTCACAGGGAGAACATACAAGCTCCTCACAGACAGCAACAGGAATCGAACTCCGATTGATGACTGCTGGCGCTAACTGCTCTGCTACTATACTGCTGTTCATGGTCACAGTGTCGCTTCCTGGGAGCTTGCTCTACATGAAACTGCCCTGCATTACAGCTGTCGCCACTTCAAAAAGTCCTTTATTGACTGTAAGCTCTTTTGAAATATGCTATCAAAATGCAAGTCCCTTGCTGGCATGGCAGCACAGGAGGGCAGCACAGTAGCATAGGTGGTCAGTATGGAGGCGTAGCAGTTAGCGCAATTGCTTTACAATGCCACTGATCACTGATGCAGGGTTCGATTCTCGCCACTGTGTGTACAGAGTTTGTACATTCTCCCCATGACTGCATGGGTTCCTTCCAGGTGATCTGGCTTCCTCTCACATTCCAAAAACATACAGGTTGGAGTTAGTAAGTTGTGGGCTGGTGCCAGAAACATGATGACATTTGTGGGCTGTCCCCAGCACAATCCTTGCAGATGCGATTTGACACGAACCATGCATTTCAGGGCACGTTTCCAAGTTGCAATGCACATGTGACAAGCAAACGGTGGTATCTGAAAAGAGGATGCTGTCCAAGTTGCATGCCATCTTGGACAATGTCTCCCATCCACTACATAATGTACTGGGTGGGCACAGGAGTATATTCAGCCAGAGACTCATTCCACCGAGATGCAGCACAGAGCGTCATAGGAAGTCATTCCTGCCTGTGGCCATCAAACTTTACAACTCCTCCTTGGAGGGTCAGACATCCTGAGCCAATAGGCTGGTCCTGGACTTATTTCCTGGCACAATTTACATATTACTATTTATGGTTTTATTACTATTTAATTATTTATGGTGCAACTGTAACGAAAACCAATTTTCCCCAGGATCAATAAAGTATGACTATGACTATGACTATAGCTAATCTTTAATCTTTCAGCAAACCACCCCCCCCCCACTACTTTAACCACCCACCAGCGTCCTGGCATATTTGAACCTTGTGTTCTAATTAAGTATTTTTAGTTAAGCAAGCTGTATCCTTACACAGTCCTCTGGGAGCACACCATCACAGCACCTATTCAGTTTCTGAACCGACCAGCACAACCTGATTGTCTACCTCAGCATAGTGACACTATGACCACTTTGCACCACAACAGACACAATTATGTTCTTTCCCCTAAAAATCGTGTATAATTTAAGTCTAATTTATGTCTTTTTTGTGCATTTGATGCTATGTGCTTGTGATGCTGCTGCAAATTAAGTTTTCATTGCACCTGTGCAGATGACAATAAACTCAACTTTGACTTTGATCTCAAGAGGAAAATGTTGCAGAAAGTTGCAAACTCAGCCAGCTCCATCATGGGCACTAGCCTCCCCAGCATCAAGGATATCTTCAAAAGGCGATGCCTCAAAAAGGCTGCATCCATCTTTAAGGACCCCATCACCAAAGACATGCCCTCTTGTCATTGCTACCATCAAGGAGGGGGCACAGGAGCCTGAAGACACACACTCAATGTTTTAGGAACAATTTCTTCCTCATCACCATCAGATTTCTGAAAGGACAATGAACTCATGTACAATACCTCACCTTCTAAAATGTTTTTTGCTCTTGCTTTTTTGCACTTATTAATTTTTTTGGTATATATATTTCTTATTGTAATTTATCAGTTTTTTATTATGCATTGCACTGTACAGCAGCCACAAATCAATATATTTCACGATATATGCCAGTGATACAAAACCTAATTCTGAGGTCTCGTTCTTCTATTTGACACTATATTGGGAGGGGGTGTGTGATGAAGGATATTACTTTTGGTTGTGCAGAGTGAAAACAGCCTCATGCTCCTGCCCGAGGCTCTCGGCACTCCCTGAAACTGCACTGACTGTTACTGTACACTCCCAAGTCCTGTGAGAGCTTACCTCAGCACAACAGTCCACAACAGCATGGTATCATGCAGCTGAGAGCTCTAGGTGTTGAAAGGTGATTGGATCACGACAATCACAGCTGCTCTACAGGATTTGTAAAGACTTGTAAAGGACTCCTCCCTCACAGCACAGGTGTTGGGATGTGCTTATTGCTTACGTGGCATAAAATCGGCAGCCAGTGTCAATGAAGCAATGCCGACTCCAGTGACCGTGAACAGTGAAAGACAACAGGATTACTTCTGCACTGATGTGGGGAGCGGGGTTCGAGGGAAAGGTGGGAGCAAGAAAATATTTCCGGAATGAACTCCCTCCTGATGAGTATTTTTTGGAACAAGCCCAAAACCAATTTATTTCATAAGGTAGAGTTACTCAGGCACACCTTGTTCAGATTCAGATTTATTTATCACATGTACATCGAATCATACAGTGAAATGTGTCTTTTGCGTTAACAACCAACACACTGCACTAGAACCACTAGACTCAAATACCGTTACTTCCCCCAGTCCATCAGGCTGATGAAAACCTCCACTCATTAACCACATGTTTAGTGGTTAGCACACTTGCAGTACCAGCAACCGGGTTTATTTCCCACCGCTGTCTGTAAGGAGTTTGTGTATTCTCCCTGTGGGTTTCCTTTGGGTTCTCCGGTTTCCTCCCACAGTCCAAAGATGTATTGATTGGTAGGTTAATTGGTCATTGTAAGTTGTCCTGTGATTACGCTAGGGTTAAATTGAGAGTTGCTGGGTGGCATGGCTTGAAAGGCCGGAAGGGCCTATTCCACATTGTATCCCAATAAATAAATAAATACATAAATAAACTCACCCCTACCACTGCATCTACATCAGTCACTCCACTCCACAACCCCTCAGTACCCTTCACCCCCTCTCCATGAACTACCACTTTATGCTTACACCACATCTCATACCTACACAGACACAGTCACTCTCCTACTGTGTTTTCATGTGGCCTGCTGCTACCAAGAAGAGTCACTTTGTCACTTTATCATTCCTGTCAGTCCAGTCACTTTGAGTAGATAGTCCTGCACCAAGCATCACTTATTCCTTTTCTTTCCACTATTTCTTACTTTTGTAGTTTTTAGTAATTTCCAGTCTTTGGACTGTTCTGCTGCCACAAAGCAAATTTCACATCATATAAGTTAGTGATAATAAACTATTCAGATAATATTCCAATTCAATTGACTTTTTCTCATTATCTATGTTTCTCTTCCACAGATATTTCCAGATTTGCAGAGTACATTCCATTTTTGATTTCACATTTTCATCATTTGCAGTATTTTTCTTTTGACCCGAAATGAGACTTGAACCCACAACTATCTGAGGAAAGAACAAAATGCACTGAGGCACATCTGCCTAGCATGGCCTTGACAAACCAGGCATCAACACTACTTGACTCAACACTTCCAACCTGCTGCTGCGCTCATCAATGAGACGTGTTTGAGAGCAGAAAAGCCCTTTCTGGAAATCAAAGAGGATACTAAAAGTTTTTTCAAGTATATAAAGAGTAAAAGACAGGTGAGAGTGGATATAGGACCGATAGAAAATGATGCTGGAGAAATTGTAATGGGAGATAAGGAGATGACGGAGGAAGTGAATGAGTATTTTGCATCAGTCTTCACTGAGGAAGACATCAGCAGGATACCGGACACTCAAGGTGCAGGGAAGAGAAGTGTGCGCAGTCACAATTACGACAGAGAAAGTACTCAGAAAGCTGAATAGTCTAAAGGCAGATAAATCTCCCAGACCAGATGGAATGCACCCGCGTGTTCTGAAGGAAGTAGCTGTGGAGATTGCAGAGGCATTAGCAATGATCCTTCAAAAGTCGATAGATTCTGGCATGGTTCCGGAGGACTGGAAGGTTGCAAATGTCACTCCGCTATTTAAGAAGGGGGCAAGGAAGCAAAAAGGAAATTATAGACCTGTCAGCTTAACATC
Organism: Mobula hypostoma; assembly: GCF_963921235.1. Taxonomy (NCBI): domain Eukaryota; kingdom Metazoa; phylum Chordata; class Chondrichthyes; order Myliobatiformes; family Myliobatidae; genus Mobula; species Mobula hypostoma. The sequence continues at coordinate 56,895,319 of NC_086128.1, read as the reverse complement.
GGTGGTTGGGAAGTTGTTGGAGTCGATCATCAAGGATGAGGTTACAGAGTACCTGGAGGCATATGACAAGATAGGCAGAACTTAGCATGGTTTCTTTAAAGGAAAATCCTGCCTGAAAAACCTATTGCAATTTTTTGAGGAAATTACCAGTAGGCTAGACAAGGGAGATGCAGTGGATGTTGTATATTTGGATTTTCAGACAAGGTGCCACACATGAGGCTACTTAATAAGATATGAGCCCATGGAATTACGGGAAAGTTACATACGTGGATAGAGCGTTGGCTGATTGGCAGGAAACAGAGAGTGGGAATAAAGGGATCCTATTCTGGTTGGCTGCCGGTTACCAGTGGTGTTCCACAGGGGTCCGTGTTGGGGCCGCTTCTTTTTACGTTGTACATCAACGATTTGGATTATGGAATAGGTGGCTTTGTGGCTAAGTTTGCTGATGATACAAAGATAGGTGGAGGGGCCGGTAGTGCTGAGGAAACAGAGAGTCTGCAGAGAGACTTGGATAGATTGGGAGAATGGGCAAAGAAGTGGCAAATGAAATACAATGTTGGAAAGTGTATGGTTATGCACTTTGGCAGAAGAAATAAACGGGCAGACTATTAAATGAGACTATTATATGAGTCCTGACGAAGGGTCTCAGCCTGAAACGTCGACTGCACCTCTTCCTAGAGATGCTGCCTGGCCTGCTGCGTTCACCAGCAACTTTTATGTGTGTTGCTTGGGCAGACTATTATTTAAGTGGGGAGAGAATTCAAAGTTCTGAGATGCAACGGGACTTGGAAGTCCTCGTACAGGATACCCTTAAGGTTAACCTCCAGATTGAGTCGATGGTGAAGAAGGCGAATGCAATGTTGGCATTCATTTCTAGAGGAATAGAGTATAGGAGCAGGGATGTGAAGTTGAGGCTCTATAAGGCGCTGGTGAGACCTCACTTGGAGTACTGTGGGCAGTTTTGGTCTCCTTATTTAAGAAAGGATGTGCTGACATTCGAAGAATGAGGGGGGACTTCATAGAAACATTTCGAATATTGAAAGGCATGGACAGAGTGGATGTGGCAAAATTGTTTCCCATGGTGGGGAAGTCTAGTACGAGAGGGCATGACTTAAGGATTGAAGGGCTCCCATTCGGAACAGAGATGTGAAGAAATTTTTTTAGCCATGGGTGGTGAATCTGTGGAATTTGTTGCCATGGGCGGCAGTAGAGGTCAAGTCATTGGGTGTATTTAAGGCAGAGGTTGATAGGTATTTGAGTAGCCAGGGCATCAAAGGTTATGGTGAGAAGGCGGGGGAGTGGGACTAAATGGAAGAATGGATCAGCTCATGATAAAATGGCGGAGCAGACTCGATGGGCTGAATGGCCGACTTCTGCTCCTTTGTCGTATGGAAATCATGATATCGTAATTGAACAATACAATGGATTTCATTCAATGAATCCATTCAGCAGTCCATAAAGTCCCCAGTAATGCCAGAGAGACGCAACAAAATAAAACTATGTCTTTGCAGTGTAACTGAATGGAAAATTGGATCCAGAGCTCTTGCAGTGAAATCATCTGTGGATTTCATTTTACACGGCTGCTTGCTAACAACCATCTCTCGTGTTCATATACTGCTGTGCAAACTCTTCTTAAAGGTCAAAGTTAATTTATTATCAAAGTATGTATATGACACCATACACTAGCCTGAGATTCATTTTCTTGCAAGCATTCACAGTAGAACAAAGAAATACAATAGAATCAATGAAAAATTTGATAATTTCCACAAATGTACCGTACAGAGCACTCTCATCTGGTATGGAGGGGCCACTGCACAGGAATCTGGAAGTTGCAAACTCAGCCAGCTCCATCATGGCCACTAGCCTCCCCAGCATCATGGATATCTTCAAAAGGTGAAGCCTCAAAAAGATGGAACCCATCATTAAGGACCCCAATCACCCAGAACATGCCCCTTTCTCACTGCTACCATCAGTGAAGAAATACAAGAGTCTGAAGACACACACTTAAGATTTCAGGAACAGCTTCTTTCCCTCCAACATCAGACTTCTGAATGGACAATGAAACAACCCGTGTACACTACATCACTATCTTTATATTTTTGCTCACTTTTTGAACACAATTTATTTTTTTAATATACATATTTTTCATATAAGCAATAATGAAGCAAAACAACTCTTTCAAGGCACATGCCGGTGATATTAAACGTGATTCTGATTCTGACAAACTGACAAACAGAAGATGACAAACTGTGCAAATACACAGTAAATAATACTGAGATCATGAGCTGCAGAGACCTTGAAAGTGAGTCTAAAGTGGTGGAATCAGTGCAGTATTGAGGTGAGTGAAGTTATGCACTCTGGTTCAGGAGCCTGATGGTCGTAGGGTAATAATTGTTACAAAAACCTGGTGGTGTGGGACCGATGGCTCCTGAACCTCCTGCAGTGAAATTGTCTGTTGATCTCATTTTACATTGTTGCTTGCTACCATCTATCTCTTAAGGTTCATATACTGCCATGGAAACTTCTGTGTGGATTGAAGCCTGACGCAGAGGTGATTTACAAAGGTGACATGAAGCTCTAGGTACCAGAAAAGGATAAATAGACTGAGTTTCTTTCCCCTGGAGAGAATATAATTGAGTGATGACCTAATATAAATCTTTAAAATTATGAAAGATTTAGATAGAACTGAGACAGGGAGAATTTCCACCAGGTGTGGCAGAACACAGTCATGTGTTGACCCAGTGACAGACAAGCTGATTTACCTTCATCTCCTGAACCAGTGCAAGACAAGGAGTGGCTGTTCACTTCTTCTTGCAGAAATGTGACTCCAGGACAACATCCCTAAAACCATCAATCTTCAGGTCATGCCACTTTGGAACTTGTGCAAATATCATTTTTTGTAACTGTGTGCTATTGCAACTATATGTGCTGTATTCTGTGTGGTTTACACCATGGCTCTGGAAAAACGCTGTTTCATTTAGCTATATACATGTGTGTAGTGAATGGTAATTAAAACTTGAACTTCAACTTACAGGAGAGTCACCAAGAAATCCACTAGGGAATTCAGGAAAATACCTTTAGACATTGATTAGTAAGAATGTGAAACCCATGGGGAGTTGGGGGAGGATGAGCAAGCCTTAAGGGAAAAATGAAGGGGGACTCAAGCTGATGATTAGATAAGGAATGATGGGGGTTTCTATGCTGATGTAATTTACCAAATCCCTCCAACATAATAAAACATACACGCATATATTTCACTTTTTTAAAAAATTCCCAACACCTAACATTAAAAACTTGGGAAATTTACTGCCTATAATAAAAATGAACTTGTGTTGCAACTATACAGTCAGTAGACACTTTATTAGGTACACTTGTACACCTATTCAATAATAAAGATCTAATCAGCCAAACATGTGGCAGCAACTCAATACATAAATGCATGTGGACATGGTCAAATGGTTCAGTTGTTGATTATTGGTGCCAGACGGGGTGGTTTGAGTATCTCAGAAACTGCTGATATCCGGGAATTTTCACACACAACATTCTCTAGAGTTTACAGAGAATAGTGCGAAAATCAAAACACATCCAGTGAGCAGCAGTTCTGTCAGTGAAAACACCTTGTTAATGAGAGAGGTCAGAGGAGAATGGCCAGACTGGATCAAGCTGACAGGAAGGTGACAGTAACTCAAATAACCACAAGTTACAACAGTGGTGTGCAGAAGAGCATTTCTAAATGCACATGTCGAACCTTCAAGTGGGTGGGCTACAGCAGCAGATGACCACAAACAGGCAATCAGTGGCCACTTTATTAGGTACAGGAGATACCTAATAAAGTGGCCACTGAGTGTATGCTGCATTTCAATTCCCAACATCTAACTTAGTTCATGAAGGAAAAAACAACTTGAAAATCAACTGCCTTTAATAATAGCTTCTGTTCCAACTATATATTGGTATTACGTAGAATTATACTGCATATAAACTGCATCATACTCAAACAACATAGAACGTACAGCACACGTACAGGCTTTCGGACCACGATGTTTTGCAGATTTTTTCAACCTGACCCTTCCCTCCCACATAGCCCTCTATTTTTCTATCATGCATTGACCTATCGAAGAATTTCTTAATTCCACCTAATGTATCTGCCTTTACCACCATCCCTGGCAAGGCGTTCCATGCAACCCCCATTCGCTGTGTAAAAAACCTACTCTGACACCCCCTGCTGCTATCCTTCACTCCAATCACCTTAAAATCATGCCCGCTATCCACCCCCCGCATCTTGTGATTAGCTACTTCCATCCTGGGAAAAAGCCTCTGTTGTCCACTTGATCCAAGCCTCTTATCATCTTGTACACCACTGTCAAATCACCTCTCATCCTCCTCCATTCCAAAGAGAGAAGCCCTAGCTCACTCAACCTACAGTACTTTAATAAAATATGCTCTCTAATCCAGGCAGCATCCTGGTAACTCTCTGCACCCTCTCTAAAGCTTCCACATTCTTCCTATAATGAGGTGACCACAACTGAAGACAATACCCCAACCAGGGTTTTATAACACTGTAACATTACCCCATGGCCCATGAACACAATCCCCTGACCAATGAAGGCCAACACACCATACACATTCTTAACTGCTCGACCAAGTTTCACAGCAATGTTGAGGGGTTCATGGATATGGATATACAAGAGCAGAAGACAAATATGCAGAATTAGACCATTTGGCGTATTGAGTCTGCTTCGCAATTCCATCATGGCTGATTTACAGTTCAAAGTTCAACATAAACTTATCAATTACAATCCTGAGATTCATTTTTTTTGTGAGCAATCACAGTAAATACAAGAAACATAAAAAAAAATCAATGAAAGACCGCATCCATCAGGACGGACAAACAACGAATGTGCAAAAGACAACAAATTGTGCAAGTACAAAAGAGAAAAAAATTAATAATAATATCCCCTCTGGTTCCAGAGCTTGATGGTTGAGGGGTAATAATTGTTCTTAAACATGGTTATTATCATCCCTCTCAATCCCATTTTCCTGCCTTCTCCCTGTAACATTTGACACTCTTACCTCTCACCCTCTGCTTAAATATACCCAATGATGGCCTCCACAGTCATCTGTAGCAAAAAATTTCACAGATTCACCACCCCCGGCCAAAAAAGTTTCTCCTCATCTTTGTTCTAAATGGAGATCTCTCTATTCTGAGGCTGTGCCTTCTGGTCCTGGACTCTCCCACTACAGGAAGCATCCTCTCCACTCTATCTAAGCCTTTCAATATTCGATAGGCTTCAATGAGATCCTTCCTTATTCTTCTAAACTCCAGTGAATAAATGCCCAGAAGATTAATGCCTTAAATTCATGAAGCTGTAGAAAATCTAATCTGCAAGAGGTGGCCATGCAGCCCAGTGCATCAGTGTTGGTCTAGAAAGACCTGAGCGGCCAAATCTTCTCCCTGGCTTTAACCTTTAGTCTGGAGGCTGCCGTTCTTCATGTGGTTATCTTCTGAATGTCACTGTGAATTCCCAATCTCCATTTACTCTGAAGCTTTCCCCCAGCTTGGTTAGTAAAGTGTCAGTTAAAAGATAATTCTATACCCCTACAGGCCTTGCTAAAGCAGCCAACAAAATCAAAGACTTCACCCAACTCCAGATATACTCTCTTCGCCTTCTTCCCATTAGGCAGAAGATACAAAAGCCTGCAGGAACATACCACCAGGCTCAAGAATAACTTCTATCCCACTTTTACAAGACTACTGAACAGTCCACTTGTACGATAAGGAAAAATCTATGTGCTGGCTTGAAGGGCTGAATGGCCTACTCCTGCACCTATTGTCTATTATGGCCTTGCACCTTTTTGTCCCAGTTCTTATGAATGGTTTTGGCCTGAAACATCAACTGTTTGTTCCTCTCCATAGATGCTGCCTGACCTGATAACTTCCTCCAGCATTTTATGTGTGTTCTTGTCTGCCTGCACTGCACTTTCTTTGCAACAGTAGTAACACTTCATTCTATTATTGCTTTTCTTTATATTACCTCAATACACTGTTGTAATGAAACAACCTTTATGGATGGCATTCAAAACAAAGTTTTTCATTGTATCTCTGCTTACCATAATAAACCAATTTACCAATGTTGAAGTAAGAATGGAAGCAGACCAGAGAACCACAGGTCAAAATGCCTGCTGATACTGTTTGGGCTTTCCTTACAAAAAAAACTGACACCTGGCATGATCTATTGGAGAGGTCCAAAACATTCATGGAAAGATCTTAAACCAGAAGGGAAAGAAGAAATCAATTCAAAAATTTTTAAAATCCTATTCCCGTCCATTGAACCTCTTGACACACTGCCTCGGGAAATAGAGATGAGATTTGCATCAGACCTGTAGCAAACATATTACTGAGTTAATGGGGCAGTTACTTTTAAATCCATCATACAAATCAAAGTGAATACATGGCTTGAACTAAGGAATCTTTGTCTCCATTGGTTCCTCTGTCTATCACAAATTACCCCTGCTGCAGTTAAATCTGCCTTGAGCATCAGTCTTGGTTTCAATGAGATATTTTCTGGTTATAATAACAATTACAAAGCAGCGACTTCAACACAAGAACAAGAGCAGAAAAACTTGCTCCAAAGCCGCCTCTGGACTCAGGCTAACCATCCCAAAGTAAGTAAACGGAAGAGATGTAGCGGAAGTTTGTTTACCTTAAACAACCATTACAACTTCAAAGAAACATGCAAAGGGAGTAAAAGGATGATTTCACTTGGAGATGAGGGTCATGGGGGAGGGAAGAGATTCAAAATTCAAAGTGAATTTATCATCAAAATATGTATGTACTCAGTAGGCATTTTATTAGATAAATCTTGCACCTAATAAAGTGGCCACTGAGTGTATGTCCGTGGTCTTCTGCCCATCCACTTCAAGATGTGATGTGTTGTGTGTTCAGAGATGCTCTTCTGCACACCACGTTGTAACATGTGGTTATTTGAGTTACTGTCACTTTCCTGTCAGCTTGAACCAGTCTGGCCATTCTCCTCTAACCTCTCTCATTAACTAGGCATTTTCACCCACAGAACTGCTGATCACTGAGTGTTTTTTTTTTGTTTTTTTGCACCATTCTCTGTAAACTCAAGAGATTGTTTTGTGTGAAAATCCCAGGAGATCAGCAGTTTCCCAAACCAACTTGTCTAGAACCAACAATCATTCCACAGTCCAAGTCACTTAGTTGTGGCCACATGATTGGCCAATTAGATAATTACATTAATAAGCAGGTGCACAGGTGTACCTAATAAAGTAGCCACTGAGTGTATGTTATATTAGAACAAAGAAATACAACTGAATCAATGAAAAACTACATGTAAACAAAGACTGACAAACAACCAGTGTGCAAAAGACAAACTGTGCAAATGCAAAAAAAGTAAGTAAATAAATATCAGTTGTAGAGTCCTTGAAAGTGAGTCTATAGTTTGTGGAGTCAGTTCAGAGTTGAGATGAGTGACGTTATCCATATCGGTTCAGGAGCCTGATGGTTGAAGGGTAGTGGGGGTTTTCTTTAATGTTACATGGATGGACTTCCTTGACAATAAAAGGCTCAGTACTAAGACCAGAAAATATAGGAGTCAAGTTAGGCCGTTTGGCCTATCGAAAGTGCTCTGTCATTTTATCATGGCTGATTAACTATCTCTCTTAATACCATCCTCCTGCCTTTTCCTCATAACCTTTCACACCCTTACTAATCAAGAATCTATCAACCTCTGCTTTAAATATAACAAATGATTTAACCTCCACAGCCATTTGTGGCAATGAATTCCAGGGATTCACCACTCTGGCTAAAGAAATTTGTCCTCATCTCTGTTCTAAAGGGATGTCCGTCTATTCTGAGGCTGTGCCCTCTGGTCCTAGATTCTTCCATTAAAGGAAACATCTTCTCCATTAGACAGGGCAAAGACTCCTATGCAACAGGTGCATGAAATCTTCCTTCAAGCAGTTGCCCATGAAGACTTCTGAAATGCAAAGTCGATCACCAGATGAAGGCGTGTGATTAACAGCACACTAAACATGCCCTGTGTAACTCCAGCAAGGTTTTAGCAAATAGATAACCTGTCAGCCCCTCCTACGTTGTTATCTTCTCTCCCAATCCGCAACCCTACACCGTTCCACTCCACCCACCCAGTACATATCTCTCTATAGCTCGGAGGCAGAACTAAGCTGTGGGCTGATCTTTAATAAACTATGACACTTAAACTGTACCTGAATGGATCCTCAAATCCTTCCTCCAATTGCCCAGACTATCAGCAGTAAACCTCAACTTCTAAACTCTCTATCACTCTCTCTCCCTGTGTGTCTCTCTCTTCCTTCTTTGTCTTTCTATCTCTCTCACACTTCACTGCAAACCAGCCTCCTCAGCTCAACAGGCTGCGGTGGGGATTGGTCGGCAGCTCTTGCTTCACTCTGTAACAACTGTCCTTCACCGCAAAAGCAGCTCTCACTGTTCCCTGAACTTCCACCAACACAGCTCCCCCTTGCTGGCACCCGGAAACAACTACCATTCTACAGATGGATCCGTGCGTGTGTGCGCGCACACACACACACTTAACAAACAGAATACACACACATAACAAACAGAACACACACAATACAGACAGACACACAAACAAAACATAGATCCACAAAGACAAGCTGAACTCAAAATAGACAAACAGGCATACCGAACAGAAGACTGGCAGACATCTAGACAGACACCAGAGAGTGTTACTGAAAAATACAGAGACAGACACACATAAGACGAGAACCACACAGATATAAAGAGACAGTGCATGGAAAAGAGACAGACAGACATTAATGGAGAAAAACTTCCACCCCTCCCCACCCTCCACCCCTAGCTCCCTCTAACAAACTGCACCATAATCAACTTGACAGACCTGTGCATTCTGGCGACAGGAAGAGGATTTATCGGTGACTTGTTGCTGGATGAAAGTAAACGCTCGGACAGTATACTATTTACACACGACTACAGGATCACATGACCGAGCAGATCTAATCTCCTTCAAGCAGGAGTCTGTGTCGTTTGCCCGTGGAAGTGGCCGCTTTGCTCAGTTCTCCCTCTGCTAGCTCAGCAAATTTGCAAGCGATTAGTCTGGTCTGTCCTCCATCAGCTGTGGGAGTACATTTTCAGAGGCAAAATGCATCGCACCTAGTTACACTGATGGATTGCTGAGCCGCAGGAAATGTGAATCAGTAACTTGGGTCTGACCTTCAATTACTCGGTAGAATTTATTAACCACAAGCTATCCAAGCAATTCAATTTTAAACAACGAAAACACTTTAGCAGAAATTGATGAAAAAGTCCTGTATCCGATTTTTCATAGCCCATCATCAATAACAGATTAATATGGAAATCAGCTTCGTGCGTGACTTTGCAAAATCCCATCTACAAAATAAAGCCCAAAAAAATGTTTCAGCAAAACTTAGATTTAGATCTAAATTTAGATTTAGATTAATTATCTGTCTATCTATTTATTTATCACATGTACATGTTCTGGTCACCTACCTACAAAGGCACCACGGTACCTTAGCAGTTAGCACAACACTTTCACATCTCAGGGCGTCAGAGTTCAGAGTTGAAATCTGATGCAGTTAGTAAGGAGTTTATACGTTCTCTTCGTGACTGCGTGTGTTTCCTCCATGTGCCGTTTCCCCCCATGGTCCAAAGATGTACTGGTTAGTAGGTTAACAGGTCATTGTAAATTGTCCTATGATTAGGATACTGTTAAATATCGGTGGGTTGCTGAGCAATGTGGCTCATTGGGCCAGAAAGGGCTGTTCCACACTGTATCTCTAAATAAGTAAATAAATAAATTTATCAATAAGATTGAAAGAGTGCAAAGAAAATTTAAAGGATATAAATTATATACCAAGGAGGTATATAAAATTATGAGGGGTATAGATAGGATAAATGCAAGCAAGCTTTTTCCACTGAGGTTAGATGAAACAGGAATTAGAGGTCATGGAAACAACAAGAATTCTGCAGATGCTGGAAATTCAAGCAACACACATCAAAGTTGCTGGTGAATGCAGCAGGCCAAGCAGCATCTGTAGCAGCAGGACGTCCTGGCGAAGGGCCTCGGCCTGAAACGTCGACTGCACCTCTTCCTACAGATGCTGCTTGGCCTGCTGCATTCACCAGCAACTTTGATTAGAGGTCATGGGTTAAGATTGAAAGGTGAAATGGTTAAAGGGAACATGAGAGGGGATGCCTTCACCTAGAAAGTGGTGAGAGTGCGGAATCAGCCGCCAGTGGAAGTGGTGGATGCAGATTCAATTTCAACATTTAAGAGTCATTTGGATGGGAGGGGTATGGAGTGCTGGGGTCTGGATGCAAGTCAATGGAACTAGGCAGAATAATAGCGTGGCACAGATTAGATGGCCAAAGGTGTTCTTTGACTCGATTAGTCTAAGATGATAAGGTTGTTGAGAAGGAGAATGGTGTATTGGCTTCAATTAGTTAGGGGATTGAGTTCAACAGCTATATAGCTCTTTCAAAATCTGGTTGGACCACACATGGAATATTGTGTTCATTCCTGGTCACCTCATTATAGGAAGGATATGTAAGTTTTACAGAGGGTGCTGATGAGATTTACCAAGATGCTGCCTGGACTAGAGAGCATGACTGATGAGGATAGGATGAGTGAGCTAGGGCTTTTCTCTTTGTAGAGAAGGAGGATGAGGGGTGACTTGATAGAGGTGTACAAGATGATAAGAGGTGTAGCTTGAGTGGACAGCCAGTGCATTTTACCTGGGGTAGCAATGGCTTAAGCAAGAGAGCATAATCTTAAGGTGATTGGAGGGAAATATGGGGGGATGTCAGGAGTAAGTTTTCTTACACCGAGAGTGGAACACGCTGCTGGGAGTGGGGGTGGTAGAGGAAGATACATTAGGGACATTTAAGAGACTCTTAGATCGGCATATGGATGAGAGAAAATGGAGAGCTATGTGAAGAGTTCACAAGAAATAAACAGTAAGACAATTTAGAACCGTTTTGCTCACTGTGGTTTCAAGTATTGCTCAGAGATGCTTGAAACAACCGAAGTGAAAATGAAATTATTTCACTGCTTTATCAAGTTAGAACTATGAAGAATTTGAAGTTTCAACAATCATCATGAATGTTACAATGAAAATGCCTTTAGCATTATCAATGACATTAAAATGCCTTTAGCATTATCATGGAAAAGGATAGAATCAAAGAGGACAGGAAAATTTTTAATTGGGGAAAGGCAAATTATGAGGCTATAAGGCTAGAACTTGCGGGTGTGAATTGGGATGATGTTTTTGCAGGGAAATGTACTATGGACATGTGGTCGATATTTAGAGATCTCTTGTGGGATGTTCGGGATAAATTTGTCCCGGTGAGGAAGATAAAGAATGGTAGGGTGAAGGAACAATGGGTGACAAGTGAGGTGGAAAATCTAGTCAGGAGGAAGAAGGCAGCATACATGAGGTTTAGGAAGCAAGGATCAGATGGATCTATTGAGGAATATAGGGAAGCAAGAAAGGAGCTTAAGAAGGGGCTGAGAAGAGCAAGAAGGGGGCATGAGAAGCCCTTGGCGAGTAGGGTAAAGGAAAACCCCAAGGCATTCTTCAATTATGTGAAGAAAAAGAGGATGACAGGAGTGAAGGTAGGACTGATTAGAGATAAAGGTGGGAAGATGTGCCTGGAGGCTGTGGAAGTGAGTGAGGTCCTCAATGTTGCTGGTGAACGCAGCAGGCCAGGCAGCATCTCTAGGAAGAGGTGCAGTCGACGTTTCAGGCTGAGACCCTTCGTCAGTCCTGATGAAGGGTCTCAGCCTGAAACGTCGACTGCACCTCTTCCTAGAGATGCTGCCTGGCCTGCTGCGTTCACCAGCAACTTTTATGTGTGTTGCTTGAATTTCCAGCATCTGCAGGATTCCTGTTGTTTGAGGTCCTCAATGAATACTTCTCTTCAGTATTCACCAATGAGAGGGAACTTGATGATGGTGAGAACAATATGAGTGAGGTTGATGTTCTGGAGCATGCTGATATTAAGGGAGAGGAGGTGTTGGAGTTGTTAAAATACATTAGGACAGATAAGTCCCCGGGGCCTGACGGAATATTCCCCAGGCTGCTCCACGAGGCGAGAGAAGAGATTGCTGAGCCTCTGGCTAGGATCTTTATGTCCTCGTCGTCCACGGGAATGGTACCAGAGGATTGGAGGGAGGCGAATGTTGTTCCCTTGTTCAAAAAAGGTAGTATGGATAGTTCGGGTAATTATAGACCAGTGACCCTTACGTCTGTGGTGGGAAAGCTGTTGGAAAAGATTCTTGGAGATAGGATCTATAGGCATTTAGAGAATCATGGTCTGATCAGGGACAGTCAGCATGGCTTTGTGAAGGGCAGATTGTGTCTAACAAGCCTGATAGAGTTCTTTGAGGAGGTGACCAGGCATATAGATGAGGGTAGTGCAGTGGATGTGATCTATATGGATTTTAGTAAGGCATTTGACAAGGTTCCACATGGTAGGCTTATTCAGAAAGTTAGATGGCATGGGATCCAGGGAAGTTTGGCCAGGTGGATTCAGAATTGGCTTGCCTGCAGAAGGCAGAGGGTGGTGGTGGAGGGAGTACATTCAGATTGGAGGATTGTGACTAGTGGTGTCCCACAAGGATCTGTTCTGGGACCTCTACTTTTCGTGATTTTTATTAACGACCTGGATGTAGGGGTAGAAGGGTGGGTTGGCAAGTTTGCAGACGACACAAAGGTTGGTGGTGTTGTAGATAGTGTAGAGGATTGTCAAAGATTGCAGAGAGACATTGATAGGATGCAGAAGTGGGCTGAGAAGTGGCAGATGGAGTTCAACCCGGAGAAGTGTGAGGTGGTACACTTTGGAAGGACAAACTCCAAGGCAGAATACAAAGTAAATGGCAGGATACTTGGTAGTGTGGAGGAGCAGAGGGATCTCGGGGTACATGTCCACAGATCCCTGAAAGTTGCCTCACAGGTGGATAGGGTAGTTAAGAAAGCTTATGGGGTGTTAGCTTTCATAAGTCGAGGGATAGAGTTTAAGAGTCGCGGTGTAATGATGCAGCTCTATAAAACTCTGGTTAGGCCACACTTGGAGTACTGTGTCCAGTTCTGGTCACCTCACTATAGGAAGGATGTGGACGCATTGGAAAGGGTACAGAGGAGATTTACCAGGATGCTGCCTGGTTTAGAGAGTATGCATTATGATCAGAGATTAAGGAAGCTAGGGCTTTACTCTTTGGAGAGGAGGAGGATGAGAGGAGACATGATAAGAGGAATAGATAGAGTGGATAGCCAGCACCTCTTCCCCAGGGCACCACTGCTCAATACAAGAGGACATGGCTTTAAGGTAAGGGGTGGGAAGTTCAAGGGGGATATTAGAGGAAGGTTTTTTACTCAGAGAGTGGTTGGTGCGTGGAATGCACTGCCTGAGTCAGTGGTGGAGGCAGATACACTAGTGAAGTTTAAGAGACTACTAGACAGGTATATGGAGGAATCTAAGGTGGGGGCTTATATGGGAGGCAGGGTTTGAGGGTCGGCACAACATTGTGGGCCGAAGGGCCTGTACTGTGCTGTACTATTCTATGATCTATATAAAATGACAATTTGGAGGAAGCAATCATCGAAAGCATTGTATGAAGGCAGTCCATTATCTATTAGGTGCAGATTTTGTTCATTGAAATACAAAGTTGGAAAGTGTATGGTCATGCACTTTGGTGGAAGAAATAAATGGGCAGACTATTATTTAGACGGGGAAAGAATTGAAAATGCAGAGATGCAAAGGGACTTGAGAGTCCTTGTGCAGGATACGCTAAAGGTTAACCTCCAGACTGAGTTGCTGGTGAAGGAGGCTAATGCAATGGTGGCATTCATTTCTAACGGTATTGAATATAAGAACAGGGATGTGATGTTGAGGCTTTATAAGGCACTCGTGAGACCACACTTGGAGCATTGTGTGCAGTTTTGGGCTCCTTATTTTAGAAAGGATATACTGACATTGGAGAGGGTTCAGAGAAGATTCACAAGAATGATTCCAGGAATGAAAGAGTTACCGTATGAGGAACGTCTGGCAGCTCTTGGGCTGTATTCCCTGGAGTTCAGGAGAATGAGGGCGGATCTCATAGAATCATTCCAAATGTTAAAAGGCCTGAACAGATTAGATATGGCAAAGTTATTTCCCATGGTAGGGGTGTCTAGAACAAGAGGGCACAACTTCAGGATTGAAGGACATCCATTTAGAACAGAGATGCAGTGAAATTACTTTAGTCAGAGGGTGGTAAATCTGTGGAATTTGTTGCCATGAGCGGCTGTGGAGGCCAAGACATTGGGTGCATTTAAGGCAGAGATAGATAAGTTCTTGATTAGCTAGGGCATCAAAGGGTATGGGAAGAAGGCAGGGGAGTTGGGATGACTAGAAGTATTGGATCAGCCATGATTGAATGGCAGAGCAGACTCGATGGGCCAAATGGCCTACTTCTGCTCCTATATCTTATGGTCTTATTTACAGTCAATCAAAAGAACACAGCAGCGTACACCGGATGAATTCCCCTGTCAATAACGATTAGGAACTAATACACAGTTTTATAGTGTTGTAGTATCATTGGCAGTGTTACAATTTCTGTATTTCATTTAAATATATAATTTGTTATTCAGTTAAACAGTAGTTTGTCTTTTTCATCCCTTTATAACTACAGGTGCGCATTCCTTTATCCGAAATTCTGAAATCCAGAAAGCTCCGAAAACCGAAGTCTTTTTCGCCAACAGCTGACATCACCCAGGTGTGACGTGGCAGCATTGGCAGAGGACACCAGACGTCAGTTGTGTCTCAGTGCTCGTACTGGTTACACATGCATTTGCTGTTCGCTGATATTTTATGTTCACTGTTGACTTTGTGTTTAATTTCACTGTGAAAATGTCAAAAAGAGCTGCAGATACCCCTATGGGTGACAATGAGAAAAAGAGAAGGAAGCATCTATCATTATCAAT
This sequence comes from Mobula hypostoma, assembly GCF_963921235.1. Classification (NCBI taxonomy): domain Eukaryota; kingdom Metazoa; phylum Chordata; class Chondrichthyes; order Myliobatiformes; family Myliobatidae; genus Mobula; species Mobula hypostoma. The sequence goes on along the minus strand of NC_086128.1, from coordinate 56,880,298 downwards.
AACGCAGAAAGTGGAGTTACTGCAGAAGCTTGATCGTGGTGTGTCTGTGCGGCGTCTTACTGAAGAAAATAGTGTCAGAACTACCACTGTACATGATTTAAATAAACAGAAAGACAAGTTACTGAAGTTTTATAGTGACAGTGACAGTGATGTTCTACATTTATTCCAATAAGTCATTTACCATGTGTTTGATTCGGTTTGTTTGAAGCTGTATATCTTTATGTTTCATTGAATGTTTTTGTTGGAGATAAAGTTTCTTCTTGTCATTATTCCCTAAACAATACAGTATAACAATTACTTACAAAGAATTTACATTGTTTTAGGTATTATGAGTAATCTGGAGATGATTTAAAGTATCTGGGAGGATGTGCGCAGGTTTGGTGCGCCGCTGGGTCCTAAAGTCCACCTCACTGAAACTGGTTAAATAAGGTTCTTGAGCATACGTGTTTTTTGGTATTGTGGTATTGTGGTTGTGGCGGGGGGGGGGGGGTGGCGTCTGAAATCCGAAAAATTCTGAATTCCGAAATAGAATTGGCCCCAAGGATTTTGGATAAGGGATTGTGGGCCTGTATTTGAATGAAACCTCAGCTAATTGGTGGTAGCCGCTTAATTGGGCCAATTGCATTGGTCTCAATGGGGCCCAATTAACTGGAATGCACTGTATTTTACAAATTGCTGCAATCCTTCTCAGCACTCCCAAATGTTTCCCAATGTGGAGCTCTGGCAGCTTCAGCTAGCATGTGTTTGCTCACGTGCACTGTGAATCCAGTGACCCTGAGGCTAATTACCAGGAGCCTTTCCACTGTCTGCCTCTCCTTTCCCTTTGCTTTGTGATAAGATTAGCTTTATTTGTTACATGTACATCAAAACACCAACCAACCCAGTCCAAGATGCACTAGGAGCAGCCAACAAGTGTTGCCACACTTCCGTTGTCAAAACAACTTGCCCACAACTTACTAACCTTAACTGGTAAGTCTTTGAAATGTGGGTGGAAGCTGGAGCAACCGGAGGAAACCCAGATGGTCGTGGGGAGATGGGACTGAATTTCAAAGTATCAAAATATGTTTATGTTACTATATACTACCTTGAGATTCATCTTCTTACAGGAAAATAAAGAAATGTAATAGAATTTATGAAAATCTATGCATGAACAGACAAAAACTGTCAATCAGCGAGTGTGCAAAAGACAACAAACTATGCAAATAAATAATAAAATAAATATAACAATACTGAGAACATGAGTTGTAAAGAGTCCTTGAAAGGGAGTCTGTAGGTTGCAGAATCAGTTCAGAGTTGTGGTAGCTGAAGTTATCCATGCCCGTTCAGGAGCCTGATGGTTTTAAGATAATAACTGCTTAAAGTGCCAGCACAGACTCAAATGGGCCAAATGGCCTCCTTGTTGTCATAAGAAAATATGAGGTTCCTCTTCAAGTCACACTGCTTCCTGAACATTCCTTCAGTGTAGCTGGATCTAAATGCTGAAGCTCCCAACCCAAGAAAATGAATTGCAATGTCGTACATGGAAACACCAAAGCTCGAACAGAACATCTTACAAAAAATAATGGATACAGCCCAGTCTATCACAGGTAAAGCCCTCCCCACCATTGAGCACATCTACATGGAGTGTTGTCGCAGGAAAGCAGCATCCATCATCAGGGACTGCCACCACCCAGGCCATGCTCTCTTCTCGTTGCAGCCATCAGGAAGGAGGTACAGGAGTCTCAGGACTCACAACACTGGGTTCAGGAAAAATTATTACCCTGCAACCATCAGGTCCTTGAACCACAGTGGATAATTACACTCATCTCCACTTGCCCCATCAATGAACTAATCCCACAAACTATAAACTCACTTTCAAGGACTCTTCATCTCATGTTCTCGATATTTATTGCTTTATTATTATTATTTTGTTTCTTTTTCTTTTTTGTATTTGCACAGTTTGTTGCCTTTTGAACATTGATTTGTCTTTGTTGTGTGTGACTTTCCATTGATCCCATTGTGTTTCTTTGTATTTCTTGGCCTGCAAGGAAATGAATCTCAGGGTTGTATATGGTGACATATATATACCTTGAAAATAGATTTACTTTGACTCTGGATACAGTGTTGGTCAACTACATCAAATAGCAACAGTCCAGCGTGGGTAGCCTCCAACCTGATGGCATGATCATTGATTTCTCCAACTTTTCCATCCTTAATTTCCATTTCTCCTTTTCCATTCCCTGTTCTGGCTCCATTCTTACCCATTTCATTCCCAACAGTGATGAAGGGACTCAGCCTGAAATGTTGATTATTGCTCTCCATAGATGCTGCCTGACCTGCTGAGTTCCTCCAGCACTTTGTATGTGAGGTGCAAAATTCTTAGAGGGCTGGATGCTGGAAGGATGTTTCTTCCCATGGGAGAGTATGGAACTGGAGGGTAAGGTCCAGAATAAGGAGGAACTTATTTAAAATAGAGATGAGAAAGAATTTCTTTTCTCAGAGGGTTGCAAGTTTTTGGAATTCCTCACAGAGAGCTGTAGCGGTGGCATCCATGGGCATATCTAAGACTGTATTAGACATATTTCTAAGCAATGAGTGAATCAAGGTCGATGTCCTGTGATCAGTGAGTCCTGAGGTAGTCAGAGGCCTGATAGCTGTGAGTCTGAGAGTCTCGAGTCAAAAACTGCAGGCTGGTGACAGCTTGTCCTGGAGTTGAATGCCTGACTGTGTATGTGTGAGTGGGTGGGTGGGTGGGTGGTTAAGGGGCTTGTTTTGCTGCTGCTGTTGTTGTTGATGCTGCATGTGTTATTCTGTCAACATGATAAACGTGCTACGTGGCCGCACTTGTGGGCTTGCCCCCAGCACATCATTGGGGTGTTGGTTGTTACTGGAAATGACACATTTCACTATATGTCTCAATGTATATGTATAAATAAATCTGAATCAATAGTAGTGAGGAATGGACTTGACCAATGCCTGGATCAACCATGACCTTATTGAATGGGTGAGTAGGGTGGAAGGGACAAATGTCCTAATCCTGTCCCCACTTTGGGAGGTCTTCTGATCATATGGACCACTGAGGTAAAATACACAATGTCAACCCTTGCCCAGTGAATGCATAGCGAGTGGCAGAGAGCAAATCAGACTGTGGGAGTGCATGGCAGGGAGGAAAGAATGGACAGTGAGCAAGAAGTGAGCTTCAAAAGTATGTATCATGTCAACAGAGAGGAGAATTATGAAGTTTCCTTTCAGATCTCCTTCTTTGTGGTCATTCCTTGGGAAAGTGCAATGAGACGGTACATTTGGAGTAGTGTGTGCAGTACTGGCCACCACATTGACGGGAAGGATGTTAGATTCTTGACGAATGTTCTCAGCCCAAAGCTTCAACTGTTTATTCCCTTCCAGAGGTGCTGCCTGATGTGTTGAGTTCCTCCAGCATTTTGTGTGTGTTGCACAGAAAAGATTTGGGGAGGGTGCAGAAGAGGTTCATCAGGATGTTGCCTGTATTAGAGAACATTATCTAGAAGGAGAGGCTGGACAAACTAGGATTGCTTTCTCTGAAGCATCAGACACCGAAGGGGAATTTTATAAAACGATATGAGACACTTTCAGGGTGAAAATGTTGAATGCTTAAAGTGCATGACTTTAAAGTGACAAGATGAAATATTAAAGGAGCTACAGTATACGTGGCAAATTTTGTTTTACACAGACAGTGGTAGGTGACTAGAATATATTGACAGGGAAGGTAATGGAAGCAGATATCAGAGAAATGGTTAAAAGGGTTAAAAGGGATTTAGACAGGCACATGAACAGACAGGGAATGACGGGATATAGACCATGGGCAGGCAGATGGGATTATCCTGGATTAGTATTATGGTTAGAACTGGCAGAGTGGGCAGAGGAACCTGTCTCTGTACTGTACTGTTTAATGTTGTAATATTTGACTGGACAAATTCATAACATCTTTTTTTCCTACAATTCAGATTCATTTATCACGTGTACATCAAAACATACAATGAAATGAGTCGTTTGTGTTAACAAGCAACACACCCAAAGGTATACTGGGGTCATCACATATTCTGGTGCCAACATAACATGCCCGCAATGCTCAGCAGAGCAACACAGAACACAACAAGCAACAAAAACAACAACAGCAAAACAAGCCCCGTTTCTCCCTGTTACACACAAACACACCCACAGAGTCCTCCCAACTCCAGGTCAGGCCTCTGGGCTTCCAGTCTTCAGGCCTCAGCATCAGGTTTTGACTTCCAATCAATCAAGCAGTAATTAAAATGACTTCACTGTAATACCTTTGCAAATTAACTGAAGAATGAGTTACAGCTCTAGAAGAACCAAGCTGGAGACTTAATGTAAGTATTCAGGCAGATTGTTGCAAATGAATCCCAAGGGCCCCATGTCACACTCCACAGTTCAGAAAGATAGTTGTTATGTATTTTGGAATATGCAGTAATTTTTTTACTAACAGATGTCTTTTACAGTATATCTCTCCCTTTCACAATTACAATTGGTTCGGCTTTCACAGACACTTACGGGAATCAGAATCGGGTTTAATATCACTGGCATATGTTGTTAAATATGCTGTTCTGTGGCTGCAGTACAATGCAATACATAATAAGATACAACTATAAATTACAATAAAAATATATATCAAAATTAAATGAAATAAGTAGTGCAAAAAATGATAAAAAAGAAAGAAAAAATATAGTGAGGTAATGAATATGGGATCACTGTCCATTCAGAAACCTGATGGTGAAGGGGAAGAAGCTGTTCCTAAAACACTGAGTGTGTATCTTCAAGCTCCTGTAGACTCCTCATCTCCTTGATGAGAGGAGAGGTCATGAACTGGGTAACGGGGTCCTTAATGGCGGATGCTGCCTTTTTGAGGCATCGTCTTTTGAAGATGTCCTCGATGCTGAAAAGGCTAGTGCCCATGGTGGACTTTGCAACTTACTGCAGCACTTGCAAACCCTGTGCAGTGGCTCCTCCATACAGTATGGTGATGCAACCAGATCCAGTGCACTTCACAGTACATGGGAGGAGACCCATATCATTTCTTTGTGCTCCTGCCCGCTCTGCACCCTTGCAACCCAAGCTGAACCCCTCTCAACACAGAAACCTTCCTGCACATAAGGCTCAGTGTCAGTGAGAGCAGAGAAGGATAGCCTTTAGCCAGAGGCGTCACACCCGGTTGTCACTCCCTGCTCCCACAGTGGGTTTCAATCCTTGGATCAGATGAGCAAGGATACACTCTGGTTACCTCCATGGCTGGATGTGGACAGTGTCGCAGGAAGATGGGCTGAGAGGTTTTTAGTTTTGTTAAACACTGAATCCAGAGCAACACACACAAAATGGAAGAATTCAGCAGGTCAGGTAGCATCCATGGACAGGAATAAACAGCCAACGTTTCGGGCTGAGACCATTCATCAGGATTGGAAAGGAAGGGGGAAGGAGTCGGAGGAAAAAGGTGGGGGAGGGGAAAGAGTACAAGCTGGCAGCTGATGGGTGAAGCCAGGTGAGCAGGGGAGGGGGAATGAAGTGAGAAGCTGGGAGGTGATAGGTGGAAAGGGTAAAGAGCTACAGCAGAAGGAATTTGATATAAGAGAATGAACTATGGGAGAAGGGGATGGAGGGGCACAAGGGGGAGGTGATGGGTGGGTGAGGAGACGGGAAGGGATGAGAAGGGAGCAAGAACACGGAATGGTAAAATGGGGAGGGGGATAGAAATGACCTGAACTTACAGAAATCGACATTCATGCAGTCAAGTTGGAGTCTACTGACTCAGAGTTGTGTTACTGCTTGACACAACTGCTTGTGTGAGTGTGAGCTGCAGGAACGAAAGGGTCAACATATGGGAAGCGTTGGATGGCTCTGGGCCTGTGTTCACTGGAGTTTACAAGAACAAGGGTGGATGTCATTGAAACCTATTGATACTGAAAGGCCTAGGTAGAGTGGATGTGAAGAGGAATTTTCCAATAGTGGGAGTGTCTAGGAACAGAGGGCGCAGCCTTAGAATACAAGGATGTCCATTGAAAACAGAGATGAGGAGAAATTTCTTTAGGTAGAGAGTGGTGAATTGGTCGAAGTCATTGCCGCAGGTGGCTGTAGAGACCAAAACACTTGGTATATGTAAAGCGGAGTTTGATAGGTTCTTGATTAGTAAGAGATCCAAAGATTACAGGGAGAATGGGGTTGAGAGGGATCAGCCATGATGGAAAGGTGGAGCAGAATCAATAGGCCAAAATGGCCACATTCTGTTTCTTTGTTTGAGAGTCAGACTGGGGTCTGACGGGCCTGTCCATCAATCTCACTCAATACTTCGGCAAAATGGAACCTTGCTGGGAAAGTGGGTTCGCTCATCCAGAGTTGCTCTGGAAGTTCACTGATCCTCATTGCTGGGCAGTGCTGGAACTGTAATTGATGTTACTAATTCATTCCACATGGGCTGCTGCCTTTCTCTCTCTCACCTACTGGCCTTCCCCACCATTGTACATATCTACAAGGAGATAGTGATCATAACATGATAGAATTCACCCTGCAGTTTGAGAGGGAGAAGATAAAGTCAGATGTATCAGTATTACAGTGGAGTAAATAGAATTATAGAGGAATGAGAGAGGAACTCGCCAAATTTGATTGGAAGAGGATACTAGCAGGGATGATGCCAAAATAGTAATAGCTGGAGTTTCTGGGGCAATTCAGAAGGCACAGGATAGACACCTCCCAAAGATAAAGAAGTATTCTGAAGGGAGGATGAGGCAACTGTGGCTGACAAGGGGAGTCAGCGACAGCATAAAATCAAGAGACAGCATATAATACTGCAAAACTTAGTGGGAAGTTAGAGGATTGGGAAGCTTTTAAAAACCAACAGAAGGCAACTAATAAAGCCACAAGGAGAGAAAAGATGAAATATGAAGGTAAGTGAGCTAATAATATCAAAGAGGATACCAGTTTTTCAGATATACTGAATAAAGAGTAAAAGAGAGGCAAGAATGATCATCGGATTGCTGGAAAATAATGCTGAAGAGGTAGTTATGGGGGACAAAGAAATGGAAGGATGAACTTAATAAGTATTTTGCGTCAGTCTTCACTGTTGAAGACACCAACAGAATGCCAGAAATGTTAGTCTGTTAGGGGGTAGAAGTGTGTGTAGTTGCTATTACTCAAGAGAAGGTGCTTGGAAAACTGAAAGGTCTGAAACTAGATAAGTCAGCTGGACCAGATGGACTACACCCCAGGGAATAAAGGAAATTATAGGCCAGTTAGCCTGACTTCAGAGGTTGGAAAAATGTTGGAGTCTGTTATTGAGGATGAAGTTTTGAGGTACTTGGAGGCACATGACAAAATAAGCCCGTGGTATTACAGGAAAGAATAGAAGATGGATAGAAGATCGGCTGTCTGGCAGGAGGCAAAGAGTGGAAATAAAGGAGGCATTTCCTGGTTGGCTGTCAATGACTATGGTGTGCTGCAGGGGTCAGTGTTTGGACCATTTGGACAATATGAAGTTAAGTGGGGGGTAGCATGTCCACAGAAGGACTTGCACAGACTGGGAGAATGGGCAAAGAAGCGGCAGATGGAATACAGTGCAAAGAAGTGATTGGTCATGCACTTTGGTGGAAGGAATAAAGGCATGGAGGAATAAAGGAGATGGATTCCCAAAAAGTTAATTTGCAGTTTGAGTCAGTGGAGAGAAAGGTAAATGCAATGTTAGCATTCACTTTGAGAGGGCTAGAGCACAAATGTAAGGATGTAATGTTGAGGCTTTATAAAGCACCGGTAAGGCCTCACTCCTGTACTCAGTGCTTTGATCTATCAAGGCCAATGTGTCAAAAGCTTTCGTTATGACCCTCTCTATCTGTGATGCCACCTTCAAGGAATTATGGATCTGTATTCCCATATCCCTCTGTTCTACTGCACTTCTCAGTGCCCTGCCACTCACCGTGTGAGTCCTACCCTGGTTTGTCCTCCCAAGGTGCAACACCTTACACTTGTCTGCATTAACTTCCATCTGATATTTTTTAGCCTATTTATCTAGCTGGTCCAGATCCCGTCACAAACTTTGATAGCCTTCCTCACTGTCCACAACACCCCTAATCTTGGTGTCATCCACAAATGCGCTGATTCAATCTCCCACATCATCATCCAGATGAGAAACAACAACAGTCCCAGCACCAATCCTGAGGCACACCACCAGTCACCAGGCAACCATCTACTGCCATCCTTTGGTTTCTCCCACAAAGCCAATGGCTAATCCAGTTTACAACATCATCCTGAATGCCAAGCGACTAAACCTTCTTGACCAATCTCCCATGTGGGTCCTTGACAAATGCCTTGCTAAAGTCCATGTAGATAACATTCACTGCCTTGCCTTCTTCAACCTTCCTGCTGGCTTCCTTGAAAAAAATCTGACATGATCTAAAGTGCACAGAGTCCTGTTGACTATCCTTAAGCAGTCCTGGTCTATCCCAATATTTATGTAGCCAGTCAGTTAGAATACCTTCCAATAACTTATTTTCTAAATGGGGAGAAAATTCCAAAATCAGTGGTGCAAAGCAACTTGGGAGTCCTCGTGCATCATTCCCCAAAGGTTAACTTGCAGTACGAGTCAGTGGTAAGAAAGGCAAATACAGTGTTCATATTCATTTTGAGAGCACTAGAATACAATAGCAAGGATGTAATACTGAGGCTTTATAAGACATTGGTCAGACCACACTTAAGAGTACTGTGTGCAGTTTTGGGCCCCTTATCTAAGAAAACACGTGCTGGCATTTGGGAGGGTCCAAAGAAGCTTCACAAGTATGATCACAGGAATGAAATGGTTGACCTCTGCTTTAAATATACTCAATGACTTGTCAAAGGTTATGGGGAGAAGGCAGGAGAATGGGGTTGAGAGGGTTAATAAATTAGCAGAGGATAATAAATTAACAAAGGTAAAGTGGATTCTTTTTTAGCCAAAGAGTAGCGAATCTGTGGAATGCTCTGCCACAGACAGCTGTGAAGGAAAAGACTGTGGGTATATTTAAAGTGCAAAGTACCTTTGTTTGAAAGGGTTGCCCGTCAATTTTGAGGTTGTGCCTTCTAGTTCTGGAGGAAAGATAGGAAACATCCTCTCCACATCCACCTTATCTAGTCCTTTCAACAATCGGTAGAGTTCAATGAGATCCTCTGATTGGTCAGGGTATCAAAGTTTCTGATGAGAAGGCAGGTGTATGGGCTGAGTGTGATGGAATGGCGGAGCAAACTCGATGGGCTGAATGGCCTAATTCTGCTCCTATGTCTTATAGTCTTATGGCCTTTTACAGGAAAGCAGCATCCATCATCAAGGACCCCCACCATCCAAACAATGCTCTCTTCTCACTGCTACCATCAGAAAGGAGGTGCAAGCACCCCAGACCCTACACCACCAGGTTCAGGAAACTGTTATGACCCTACAACCATTAGGCTCCTGAACCAGAGTGGATAACTTCACTCACCACAACTCTGAACTGACTCCACAACCTATGGACTCACTTTCAAGGACAACTACTCATGTGCTCAATATTATTGAATTATTATTACTTTGTTTTTTGTATTTGCACAATTTGTCTTTTGCATATTTGTTTTTTGTCAGTCTTTGTGTATAGTTTTTCATTGATTATTGTATTTCTTTGGTCTGCTGTGAATACCCACAAGAAAATGAACCCAGGATTGTATATTATTACAGTTGGCATGGTAACATAGCGGTTAGCACAACACTTTACAGTATTAACGACCCAGTTCAATTCCCACTGCTCTCTGTAAGGAGTTTGTACGTTCTCTCCGTGACTGCATGGGTTTCCTTCGGCTGCTCCAGTTTGCTCCACAGTCCAAAGATATATCATTGGGTAGGTTAATTGGTCATTGTAACTTGTCCTGTGATTAGACTAGGGTTAAGTTGGGGGTTGCTGGGCGATACATTTGAAGGGCCAGAAGGGACTTCGCGCTGTATCTCAATAAATAGGTAATAAAACATATTTACTTAAAACTTTAAACTTGGAGGTGGGCCTCTGAATCAAAGGAAATTTAATCCCTCCCTCACAGAACAGCCACCCTTCCCCATCTTCTCTTCCCAAGGCTCCTTGCAAACACTTTGTCCATCACCACAACCCCCTCAGTAACTATACACTGAATTGTTGTGTGACTATGGCTCTGAGAACAACGGGTTGAGCAGTATCTATAGGAAGAAAATAATAATTTTTTGAAACCCTGCACCAGGACTTTCTACCCACAGGCGCTACTCAACCCACTGAGTTCTTTGAAAAGGCTGTTTGCTGCTTCAGATTTTAGCAACTGCAGGTTCTTGTGTCTGGAATATACGAACTGGATAGGATTTCTCCCAGTTGGGTCCCCAACACTGCTATGAAGGGAAGGCTCCCTTTTTCTCACATGGCTTTATTGCCAGGTGTCATAGGGTCATAAAGTCATAAAGTCATTGAGCACTGCAGCACAGAAACAGGCCCTTTGGCCCATCTAATCCATGCTGAACTATTATTCTGCCTAGCTCCATTGAGCTGTACCTGGAATATAACCCTCCATGTTCCTCCCATCTATGTACGTATTTATCCAAACTTGGCTTAAATGTAGAAATTAAACCAGCATCTAACACTTCCACTGGCAGCTTGATCCACACTCTCAACACCCTCTGAGTGAAGAAGTTCCCCCTTAGGTTCCTCTTATATTTCACCTTTCACCCTTAATCCGTGACCTTTAGCTCTAGTCTCACCTATCCTCAAAGGAAAAAGCCTGCTTACATTTACCTTGCCCTTATGCATTACCCTATGCATTTACCAAAATTACCCTCAGGATTTTGTATACTTCTCCCTATGCTCCAGGGAATAAAATACTAATCTCTTCAGTCTTTCCCCATAATTCAGGTCCTCCAGTCCTGGCACCATCTTCATAAATTTTCTCTGTACTTATTCAATCTTATTGAGTTTTGTGGAATTCATTGCCACAGATAGCTATGGAGGCTGTCATTGGGTATAGTTAAAGGAGAGGTTGATAGGTTCTGATGAGTAAGGGTGTCAAAGCTGATGGGGAAAGGCATGAGAGTGGGGTTGAGAGGGATAATAAATCAGCCATGATGGAATGGTGGAAAAACTTGAAGGGCCAAATTGCCTAATTCTGCTCCTAAAAGGAATTTCAGGGTGTATATTGTCTACACTTCTCTGACATTAAATGTACCTGTTGAAACTATTGATATCTTATGGTCATCTTTCCTGCAGGTTGTAGTGAGGACTAATCCTTGTGCTGCGGGCTTGCCTGTTGCAGCAGTCTAGGAGGGAAGACGTCAGAGGCAGTGTGGCATGGCGTCCATGCTGATTGGGGCTGACCCCTCCCATCGGTGCTGCCTTCCTTGGTGGAAGACAAACTGGACTGCGTGCACGCATGCGTACATTCTTCTGTGCATGACTGGGAATTATTTGTTTTTCCTGACAACACCCATCCATCATCAATTTACAGGACTTGTCACTCAGGGGCTTGGGCAATATATATATATATTTTTTAATGCCACTGTATGTTTACTGCTACCTTATATGTCCTATCTGTGCCTTGAGCTGTGTGTGACTGTTAGTACTGTGTTTTTCACCTTGGCACATGGATATTCATGTATGATTGAATAATTAAACTTGAACTTGAACTTGAGGTGGGTGAGCAGAACTGTCCGCAATACTCCAAATTAGGCCTCAGTGACACCTTGCAAGTTTCCAATGTAAGATGTGCGTCAGAATAGCAGGGACTAATCTCTCCTGGTAATCTCCCAAATGAACACTGTCTGGGATTAAAAAAACACAACAGCTCTAGTGATATTTACACCCAGAAATGAGTTTCTGGAGCATTGCAATTCATCAAGGAAACCATCATATCCTACAGAAGCTGGCCCTGAGCCAGGCGTGTGTTGTACTCAGCACGCTGTGATCAAATTTCTAGGCACATATGTTTACCCCGTCCTCCTGCTTACAAGTACTGTTTGTTATTTTTCAGGGCATATGGGTCTCATTAGTAAGATCAGCATTAATTCCATTGGCTTTAAAATGAAGGGTTTAAAGATCAAGATTCAACTTTCTTCGCCATATACATTGACGTGTATGTGTAAATTTGTTCATTGAGTAATACAGCACAGAAACAGACCCTTTGGCCCATCTAATCTGTGTTGAGTTGTTATTCTGCCTAGTCCCTGCACCCAGCCCATATCCCTCCATACCCCTCCCATCCATGGACATCCAAACTTCTCTGAATATCAAATTTGCAACCATTACTTCCACTTTCACCACACTCTCGTCACTGTCTGAATGAAAAGGTTCCCCCTCATGTTTCCCTTACACATTTTACCTTTCACTTTTAACACATAATCTCTAGTTTTAGTCTCATCCAATCTGAGTGGAAAAAGCCTACTTCCATTTACCCTATCTATACCCTTCACAATTTTATATACCTCTATCAAATCTTCCCTCAGTCTTCCACGTTCCAAGGAATAAAATCCTAACCTATTCAATCTTTCCTTATAACTCAGATCCTCTAATCCTGGCAACATCCTTGTAAATTTTCTCTGTACTCTTTTGACCTTATTTACATCTTTCCTATAGGTAGGTGACCAAAACTGCACACAATGCTCCAAATTAGGCCTCACTAATATCTTATACAACTTCAACATTACATTCCATCTCCTGTATTCAATACTTTGATTTATGAAGGCCAATGTGCCAAAAGCTTTCTTTACAACCTTATCTACCTGTGTTGCCATATTCAATGGATTATGCATCTGTATTCCCAGATCCCTTTGTTCTACCACTCTCCTCAGTGTCCTACTCTCTCTGTATAAGGCCTACCTTGGTTGGTCCTACCAAAGTGCAACACCTCGCACTTGTCTGCATTAAATTCCATCTGCCATTTTTCCGCCCATTTTTCCAGATGGTGGTCCAGATCCCACTGCAAACTTTGATAGTCTTCCTGTCCACTACACCCCCAATCTTGGTGTCAACACAAACTTACTGATCCAGTTAACCACATTATCATCCAGATCATTGAAATAGATGACAAACAACAACAGACCCAGTACCAATCCTTGTGGCACTCCACTAGTCTAAGCAATAGAACCTGCTTGACCAACCTTCAACATTCCACTATGGTTTTTACAGTTGCACGGACCAACCATTGCTCTGAGCAGGACATTTTTACAGGGCCTGAAAAATGTGTGGCACTTTAATAAAATATTATATAATGGAAAATTCCGGCTGCAAAGGCTGTGAGCATGGGAGCATTTCAATTACTGTACTGCGTGGCCGTGCATGTGTGCAGCTTAGAGGGAATAATGCCAGCCTCCCTTGCGGAATTTTATCAAGTGTCTTGCTAAAGTCCATGTAGACAATATCCACTGCCTTGCCTTCATCAGCTTTCCTGGTAACATATATTAAAAAGTAATGTTTTAGAAAGAGCTTCTTCCCTTCCATCCTCAGATTTCTGAATGGATAATGAACTATTCACTATTACTCAGTATTTTTGCTCTCTATTTTGTACTATTCATTGAATTCAATTTTTAAAATATATGTTGCAATTTATAGTATATGCTATATATTGCACTGTCCTGCTGTTGCAAAACAACATTTCGCAACATATGTCAGTAATATTAAACCTGATTCTGATTCATGTATTACAAATTTATTATGCTGTGTTTGCATGACATGCAACAAAAACAACTACATTCAACAATTGTAAAGAATAAAGAATTACATAAAAATAAAGTTAGAGATTAATAATCCTAAAACCATAATACATAGGAGCAGAAATAGGCTAGTCAGCTCATTATGACTGATTTTAAATATACTCAATGACTTGGCCTCCACTGTCATCTGTGGCAATGAATTCACAGATTCACCACCCTCTGGCCAAAGAAGTTCCTTCTTATCTCTGTTCTAAAGGAACATCCTTGTATTGAGGCTGTGCCCTCTGGTCCTAGACTTCCCCACTACAGGAAACATCTTCTCCAAGTCCACTCTATCTAGGCCTTTCAATATTAGATAGGTTTCAATGAGAGTCCCCCATCATTCTTCAACTCCAGTGAATACAGGCCCCAAGCCATCAAACACTCCTCATATGTTAACCCTTTCATTCTTGGGATCATTCTCGTTAACCTCCTCTGGACCATCTCCAATACCAGCACATTCTTTCTTTGATAAGGTGTCCAAAACTGCTCACAATACTCCATATCTGGTATGACCAATAATTTATAAAGCCTCAGCATTAAATCCTTGTTTTTATACTCTAGTCCTCTCGAAGGTACGAATATGGAATAAATGTGCATAAATACACAAATACCAGCATGTATTTACGATGTAAACAGTATTCTAAAAAAGTCATTTCAAGTGTTTATAGTGCAGTTCATTGAGGGGGAGGGGGTTAATAGATAGAGGGGGTTAGGGATTAATAGAGTGGTTAATCAGATTAACTGCCTAGGGGAAGAAACTTTTAAAATGCCATGACATTTTTGTTTTAATAGCTCTATAACACTTCCAGAGAGGAGTTTTTGGTAAAGCCAGTTTGTTGGGTGGGTGGTGTCTGCTGAGATCACTGACAGGTTACCACAAACTGGTGGGTCTGGAGCCACAAATAGATCAGTCTGAGTAAGGGAAGACCTCCTCCGCCAAAGGACTTTACTGAAACAGATGAATAATCTGTCATTTCACATTTGCCATTTCTAAAATGACTTTTCATTTCCAATTATTTAATAATTTAACTTCTCCAGACTTGAAATAGTAGGATGTCCATGAATTTGTAATCCAGACCTCTGTATTACTCATCCGGTAATATAACCATGCTGTGAACAAAAACATAAGGGATTCTGCAGGTGCTGGTAATTAGAATAACAAAACACAAAATGTTGGAGGATCTAGGTCCTGATGAAGGCTCTTCACCCAAAACTTCGACGGTTTATTCCTCTCCACAGATGCTGCCTGACCTGCTGAATTCCTCCAGCATTTTGTGTGTGCTTTATTGCTAACAAACCCTCTCTTATGTGCTAACTAGGTCCCTTCTTGCCTGCATATGACATTTCGGAGATCTCTGTTCTCTGGGATTTACCCATGTGCCTGACCTTCTGTAACTAAAAATTAGCCCCGTCTAACGAGCCTGCAATAGATCACATTGATAAATGGCACATTCCTTTGCTCCTTCACTGAACTATCCTTGAATAATAAAAAATACAACAAATAGGCACACCGCCAATTGTGTGACTCACAGGTGCTTGCACGGCGACTGGGTCAATCAATTGGAAGTTCTTTCGGGGAGCTCCCAGAAGATTATACTGCTACAGACATTGGCAATGTTTTGCAATCTGATTAAATAGACTATGCTTTATTGATATTGGGTACAAAATAAACCCCCTTTCCTCCACATCCCTACTGAGCCAGAAGAATAACACAAGAGATTCAGATTGTTTTATGATCTAATCTGCCTTTTCATTGAGGTTTACTTGCATTTCTGTTGAACCTCCTCTAAAATCTCCTCCATAAATCTCCCTAGCTCTCTCTTCAACTGCAAGACACCCTTTAAAAATCCCTCATCGTCCTATTCTAGCTTCCTCCCTCTTCCTTTCCAGTCTTGATGTGGGGTGTCAGCTCGAAAAGTCAAGTGTTTATTCCTCTCCATAGATGCTGTCTGACATACTGAATCTAATGCCTCTACTGCCTTAGAAGTTTGAGCAGATCTGGCAAGTCATCCAAAACTTTAACAAACATCTGTAGGTACACAGTGAAGAGTATCCTGACTGGATACATTGTGCACAGGCATGGAAGCGTCAATGCCCAGGAACAGAAAAGCCATGATAAATAATCTGAATCTGTTCATGTGCAGAACTTACAAACTTCCTACAGGCAGCAGTGGGAATTGAACCATGATCTTATAGCTAGCGCTGTAATAGTGTTACTCTAACTGATTCTCTGTCGACAGCTTGGGCCAAAGTTATTTAGCTACATTAAAGGCATTATCTAATGTGAAGTTGTTATTAACCTCACAAAGCAGCAATCCCTTCTGTGACAAGGCAGTTTAAAATTTAACCAAAAGGTTAGAGCACTGAAGCGAAAGAACATAGCAGATAATTGTTATCTGATGAAAGTTCTGTGCTCTCCCCCATCATCTTAATTAGAATACACTGCCTCTCCTGGCGAACTGCCCAGGGACAGTACTGCTGATGATAACCTTCTGCCTGCGATGCATTAAGCACTGATTAATGGATCTCAGGTTTGTTTCTGCAATAGGTGAACTAACAACAAACACAAATCAACCCGACAAATCAATAACACAAGGAATTCTGCAAATGCTGGAAATCCAGAGCAACACTCAAAAAATGCTGGAGGGACTCAGCAGGTCAGGCAGCATCTATGGAAAGGAATAAACAGTTGATGTTTCAGGCCGAGACCCTTCATCAGGACTGGAAAGGAAGGGGGAAGATGTCAGAATAAGAAAGTGAGGGAGGGGAAGGAGTACAAATTGGTAGGTGATGATGGGTGAAGCTGGGTGAGGAGACGTTGGGTGGGTGAGGGGTGGGGGCAATGAAGTGAGAAGCTATGAGGTAACAGGAGAAGTGGTAAAGGGCTGGAGAAGAAGGAATCTGATAGGAGAGGAGAATGGACCATGAGAGAAAGGGAGGGAAGAGGGGAACCAGAAGAAGATGATAAGCAGATGAGGAGGACAAATCAAAGACAACACCTTCATTACTGTTTGTTTTTAACCACTTGATATTCAGGGATTTCCTCGTCACTGTTGCTGCCTCAGTGTTAAACAGGCAAAGGACAAGCTCCAATACCACTGTTTGCAGGAGTTTACTACGCACAAAGACCATCATAGTTTCTCCATTACACATGGTGCGGCAGATAGCTATTACAGTGCCAGTGACCCAGGTTCAATTTCGCCACTATCTGCATTCTCCCTATGGCCGTGTGGGTTTCCTCTGGGTGCTCCGGTTTCCTCCTGCATTCCAAAACTGTACAGGTTGGTAGGTTAACTGCTTACGTGGTTGTAATTGGGCAGCATGGGCTTATTCTAAGATGAATATAACCCTTCCCTCCTACATAGCCCTCGATTTTCCTATCATCTATGTGCCTGTCTAAGAGTCTCTTAATTACTTTGATAAGCATACTTTCACAATATATTTTCTTTGAAATTTGAGGTTACTTTTTGGCCCAGCATGGACACGATAGACTGAATAAACCTTGGCTGCATCATAAATTTTAATGATGCTGTGGAAACATTCCAACAACAGTGTTGCTGCCTCTGCTTGTAATCAATAGTGGGAAAAAGAGGGGGGGGGGAAGAAATTTTGCAGTGAAAGGGGTTAAAGAGCTTGCAAGATCCCTGCAAGAGTGAATGTATCAGAGTTCACTTGATTCTCTGTTGCTCTGAACCATGAACCTATCCCATAATCCCAACCAATTACTGTCGATTGTGTTACAAGGCTGCTCTTATTAAACAGAGAGGAGAAGGGGGAGGGGTGCTGTTGATATGTGATGATGTTTGTTGATCACTGATAAGACTGGAGGAGAAGTGATTTTCTAACTTAAAATCTTCGTTCGATAGCCAGTGGCCAAATCTACAGCAGTGCCAGCTCTGGGCATCATAGAGTTCGATCTGAAAGAAGCAATTTTAACATACAACAGCTGTTCACTAAAAATAATTCACTTGGCACTGCACTGCAGTTGCCTGGGAAATTTCCCAGAGTGTTTGAATGTTTGGCTCCCAGCCATGGGTTTGTATGTCACCCGTGACTACAGTAATTTCATTCAAAAGTGAAGAACGTGAAGGGTTCAAGAAATTATATCTGTAAAAGTGTGCATTTTGTTCACATCTTTTCAGAACCACTTTAATTATTGCAGGAAGGCAGGATACCTGGCAGAGCTGATAGACAGCTTTGCATTACAGTTACACAGTAGAGGACTGACTAAGCTCACTGTCTGTGGTAGTTCAATTAAATAGCTATCTAATTAGTGCCCTGTCTCCGCTCCTTCCACAAGCTACAGCAAATTCTTCCTCAGCATGTATATCTGATTCTCTTTGGGAGGTCACAGAGTCACTTGGCATTAAAAAAACACCCTTTAGCCCAATGTTCATGCTGACAATCTCCCATGAAGGAGGAGCTACAGCAGCCCAAAGACACACACTCAATGTTTCAGGAACAGCTTCTTTTCCTCCATCAAATTTCTGTAAGGTCCCTGTACACACACTCAGTGGCCACTTTATTAGATACTTGAGTGGAACCTGGTGTGATTTTCTGCTACAGTAGCCCATCCACTTCAAGGATCGATGTGTTGTGTGTTCAGAGATGTTCTACATACCACTATTGTAACATGTGGTTAATTGAGTTACTGTCACTTTCCTGTCACCTTGAACCAGTCTGGGTCCTCTGACCTCTGTCATTCATTAACAAAGATTTTTCACTCACAGAATTGTTGCTCACTGGATGCTCTTAGTTTTTCGCACCATTCTCTCTAAACTCTAGAGGCTGTTGTATGTGAAAATCTCAGGAGATCAGCAGCTTCTGAGATATTAAACCACACTGCCTGGCACCAACAACCATTTCATGGTCAAAGTCACTTAGATCACATTTCATAGAAATATAGAAAACCTACAGCACAATACAGGCCCTTCAGCCCACAAAGCTGTGCCGAACATGTCCTTAACTTAGAAATTACCTAGGGTCACCCATAGCTCTCTATTTTACTAAGCTCTGTGTACCTATCCAGGAGTCTCTTCAAAGACACTATCGTATCCGCCTCCACCACCATCGCCGGCAGCCCATTCCACGCACTCACCACTCTCTGTGTAAAAAACTTACCCCTGACATCTCCTCTGTACCTACTTCTAAGTTCCTTAAAACTATGCCCTCTCGTGCTAGCCATTTCAGCCCTGGGAAAAAGCCTCTGCCTATCCACAGATCAATGCCTCTCATTATCTTAAACACCTCTATCAGATCACCTCTAATCCTCCATCACTCCAAGGAGAAAAGGCCAAGTTCACTCAACCTGTTCTCATAGCATGCTCCCCAATCCACACAACATCCTTGTAAATCTCCTCTGCACCGTTTCTATGGTTTCCACATCCTTCCCGAAGCACAGTACTCCAAGTGGGGTCTGACCAGGGTCCTATACAGCTGCAACATTACCTCTCAGCTCCTAAACTCAATCGCATGATTGAAGAAGGCCAATGCACCATATGCCTTCTTAACCACACAGTCAACCTGTGCAGCAGCTTTGAGTGTCCTATGGACTCGGACCCCAAGATCCCTCTGATCCTCCACACTGCCAAGAGTCTTACCGTTAATACTATATTCTACCATCATATTTGACCTACCAAAATGAACTACCTCACACTTATCTGGGTTGAACTCCATCTGCCACTTCTCAGCCCAGTTTTACATCCTATCAACGTTCCGCTGTAACCTCTGACAGCCCTCCACACTATCCACAACACCCCCAACCTTTGTGTCATCAGCAAATTTATTAACCCATTCCTCCACTTCCTCATCCAGGTCATTTATAAAAATCACGAAGAGTAGGGGTCCCAGAACAGATCCCTGAGGCACACCACTGGTGACTGACCTCCATGCAGAATATGACCCATCTACAACCACTCTTTGCCTTCTGTGGGCAAGCCAGTTCTGGATCCACAAAGCAATGTCCCCTTGGATCCCATGCCTCCTTACTTTCTCAATAAGCCTTGCATGGGGTACCTTATCAAATGCCTTGCTGAAATCCATATACGCTACATCTACTGCTCTTCCTTCATCAATGTGTTTAGTAACAAAATTTCTTCCCCATTCTGATGCTTGCTCTGAACAAAAACTGAACCTCATGACCGTGTCTGCATGCTTTTTCTGACATGTCTATCCACGGCCTCCTCTACTGTAAAGATGAAGCCACACTCAGGTTGGAGGAACAACACCTTATATTCCGTCTGGGTAGTCTCCAACCTGATGGCATGAACATTGACTTCTCTAACTTCCGCTAAGGCCCCACCTCCCCCTCGTACCCCATCTGTTACTCATTTTTATGCACACATTCTTTCTCTCACTCTCCTTTTTCTCCCTCTGTCCCTCTGAATATACCTCTTGCCCATCCTCTGGGTCACCCCCCCCCTGTCTTTCTTTCTGGACCTCCTGTCCCATGATCCTCTCATATCCCCTTTTGCCTATCACCTGTCCAGCTCTTGGCTCCATCCCTCCCCCTCCTGTCTTCTCCTATCATTTTGGATCTCCCCCTCCCCCTCCTACTTTCAAATCCCTTACTCAGTCTTCCTTCAGTTAGTCCTGACGAAGGGTCTCGGCCTGAAACATCGACTGCACCTCTTCCTACAGATGCTGCTTGGCCTGCTGCGTTCACCAGCAACTTTGATGTATGATGCTTTTATGCATTGGGTTTCTGCCACATAATTAGCTAATTAGATATTTGCACTAATGAGCAGGTGCACAGGTGGCCACTGAGTTTATTGCACTTACTGCTGCTATAAAACAACAAATTCCACAGCAATCAACCAATATTTACACTAATGTCACTTTATTAATTTATTTAGAGATACAGAGCAGACAGGCTCTTCCAGCCCAACAAGCTGTGCCTCCCAGCAACCCACCAATTTAATCCTAGCATAATCACAGGACAATCTACAATGAGCAATTAACCTACTAACCGGTATGTCTTTGGACTGTGGGAGGAAGCTGAAGCACTCAGAGGAAACTTAGGCACCCATGGGAAGAACATACAAACTTTCTTACAGAGGACGCTGGAATTCAAGTCCACATTCCAATACACTGAGCTGTAATAGCATCGCACTAACTGCTACTCTACCTCAGTGCCCTACTCTCTCCACATTCTCAGCAATTCCTCTCCCCTCCCCAAATTTTATCACTCACCTACAGACCAGAGGCAGTTCACAGGAACCAACTGACCTACCAAGCCACACAGCTTTGAGATATGAGGGGGAACCTGAGCACATGGTTACAGGGAGAACATACACACTCCACACTAACAGTACCGGTGGTTGGGATTGAACCCAGAGACCTAGATTAGTGATCTCACAGGTAGACAGGCTCATAAAGATAGCTTTTGGTACAATGGCCTTCAGAAATCAAGGTGCGGAGTAAAAGAGCTGTGCTGTCGTGTTATTTGGCTCTGAGAAATTCCTGCTCATCTTCACCGGAGGTTCTTGAACCAGTCCTTCAGTGGTGGAGAGGGTCAGCAACTTTAAATTCCTCAGTGTTATCAATTTAGAGGATCTGTACTGGGTCCAGCACGTAAGTGCCATTATAAAATAAAGCACAGCAGTTCCTCTACTTCTTAGAAGTTAGCGAAGATCCTGTACATCATCTAAAACTTCGCCAAATTTCTATGGATGTGGAGTGGAGAGTATATTGACTGATTGAATCATGGCCTGGTATGAAAAACCAGTGGCTTTGAACAGAAAAGCCTCCAATAAGTAGTGGATATGGCCCAGTCCGTCATGGGTAAAGCCCACACCCCCACGGAGCACATCTTATAGAGCACGGTCACAGTAAAGCAGGATCCCTACCATCCAGACCATGCTCTCTTCTCACTGCAGCCATCAGGAAGGTGGTACTGGAGCTTCAGGATCCACACCACCATGCTCAGGAATAGTTATTACACCTCAACCATCAGGCTCTTGAACCAGAGAGGATAACTTCACTCACCCCAACACTGAACTGTTCCCGCAACTATGGACTTACTTTCAAGGACTCTTAGTCTCACATATTTGATAGTTATTGTTTATTTATTACTATTTTTCCATTTGTATATGTACAGTTTGTTGGTTGTTTGGCCATCTTGTGTGCGGTTTTTCATTGATCCTATTGTGTTTCTTTGTATTTACTTTGAATGCCCACAAAAATGATTCTCAGGACATATATGTACTTTGATAATAAATTTACTTGAAGTTTGAATCCTTTATTCTGAAACTGTGCCTCCTAGGTTGTGCTCACCAACCATCCTCTCAGCATTCGTTCTCACAACTCCTTGCAGAGTCTAACTCGTTTAAGGAAAACCACCTTTCCTTTTACTCATTTTCACTGAGCATCCAAGAACAAACCTAATGAACGCTGAAGTGCCTCCAATGCAAGCACATTGTGGGCTGCCCAGCATATCCTCAGTCTGTGTTAGTTGTTAATGCAAAAGATGCATTTCACTGTATGTTTCAATGTATGAGATTAATAAATCTAATCTTGAATCTTGACTGTCCCCTCTCAGAAAGGAAGATCAAAACAAAAAGTTGGTCACTGTTTGCAAACTCAACAGATCCAATACAAACAGGAACACTGTAAATTCTCCCTGTGACTGCATGGGATTGCCCCCTGGGTACTCAAATAAATCCTACCATTAAAGTTAATTGGAAATTACCCCAAACATTCATGGGCAGTCAGAGATTGATGTGCATGTGTGACAGGACAGAATGAACCAGAATCAGAATCAGATTTCTTATTACTGAAATGCGTTGTTTTGCAGCAGCAGTACAGTACAATACTTAAATTATGATATACTATAGATTACAATAAGAAATATACAGTGCCTATAAAAAGTATTCACCCCCCCCCCAGAAGTTTTCATGTCTTATTGTTTTGTAACATTGAATCACAGTGGATTTAATTTGGCTTTTTTGACACAGATCAACAGAAAAAGACTCTTTTGTATCAAAGCGAAAACAGATCTCTACAAAGTGAGCTAAATTAATTACTAATATACAACACAAAATAAGTTGCAGACTCAGTCAGCTCCATCATGGGCAATAGCCTCCCCAGCAGTGAGGACATATTCAAAAGGTGATGCCTCAAAAATCATCATCCATCATTACGGACCCCATCACCCAGGACATGCTTTCTTCTCATTGCAACCATCAAGGAGGAGGTACAGGAGCTTGAAGAGACGCACACGCTTTCGGAATAGCTTTTTCCCCAGACTTCTAAATGGACAATGATCCTATGAACACCACCTCAATATTTATTTTTATTTGTTTTGCTCTCTTTTTGCACTACTAAATTTATTTTAAATATTTATTTCTTATTGTAATTGGTAGTTTTTTTTATTCTGTGTTATAATGTACTGCTGCTGCAAAACAACAAATTTCATGACATATGCCAGTGATATTAAACCTGATTTAGATTTTGATGGTAAGAAGGATAGCATGAGGAAGCAGATAACATTTTAAATGTTGAAAAGGGCAAAAATTCCCCTTTTCTTCACAGTGGCATCACTGGAATTTCTACAGCCTCTTAGGAGATCAAATTTTGACACTTCTAAAGTGGGCTCACGCTGAACAAATGGGACTTCTAGAGCAGGTGGCAGCAACAACCACTTTCCTACAAATGCCTTATGCAATCGGTTGGTCATGGCTACAATCAATTCCTGCCGCAAGGACCTGGACCCATTACAATTCGCCTATTGTCACAATAGGTCTACAGCAGCCGTGATCTCATTGGTTCTCCACGCGGCCTTGGACCACCTGGACAATACAAACATCTATGTCAGGATGCTGTTCATTGACTATAGTTCAGCATTTAACCCCATCATTCCTGCAGTCCTGGTCAAAAAGCTGCAGAACCTGGGCCTCTGTAACTGGATTCTCAACTTCCTAACCAGAATCCCACAGTCTATGTGGATTGCTGATAATATCTCCTCCTCGCTGATGATCAACACTGGCACACCTCAGGGCTGTGTGCTTAGCCCACTGTTCTACTCTTTTTACACCTATGACTGTGTGGATAGGCACAGCTCAAATGCTGTCTATAAATTTGCTGATGATACAACCATTGTTGGCAGAATCTTAGATGGTGATGAGAGGGCGTACAGGAGTGAGATATGCCAACTAGTGGAGTGATGTCGCAGCAACAACCTGGCACTCAACATCAGTAAGACAAAAGAGCTGATTGTGGATTTCAGAAAGGGTAAGACGAGGGAACACACACCAATCCTTAAAGAGGGAGCAAAAGTGGAGAGAGTGAGCAATTTCAAGTTCTCTGGCTGATAATACAAAGGATCTAACTTGGTTCCAGCATATTGATGCAGCCATAAAGAAGGCAAGATAGCAGCTATATGTCATTAGGAGTTTGAGGAGATTTGGTTTGTCACCCAAAACACTCAAAAATTTCTATAGATGTACCATGAGAGCATTCTTACCGGCTGCATCACTGTCTGATATGGGGAGGGGCTATTTGTACAGGACCAAAGTAAGCTGCAGAGAATGGTAAAATTAGTCAGCTCCATCTTGGGTACTAGCCTCCGTAGTATTGAACATATCTTCACAAGGCATTATCCAACATTAAGGACCCCCGTCACCCAGGATCTGCCTTCTTCTCACTGTTACCAACAGGAAGGTAGTACAGAAGCCTGAAGGCACACACCCTGTGACTCAGGAACAGCTTCTTTCCCTCTGCCATCCCATTTCTGAATGGACATTGAACCCATGAGCACTACCTCACTACTTTTTTAAAAATGTATGTTTTTGCACTATTTATTTAACTATTTGATGTACAGCACATATATATATATACCTAATGTAATTCAGATTTTTTCCTTATATTATCATGTATTGCATTGTACTACTGCCACAAAGATCATAAATTTCACAACATATGCTGGTGATATTGAACTTGATCCTTCAATGGGAAATTACTTGGGGGGGGGCAAGAACTGAAAAAAAGAAAATTGCCAGGAGATAAGATGGAAGTGCTATTATGCAACTAGCATGCTGGGGGGGGGGGCATGGTAGTATAACGATTAGTGTTAACACTTAACACTGCCAGCAATCAGAAGATTGTGTTTTCAATTCCTGCTACTGTCTGTAAGGAGGTTGTACATTATGCCCATGACCACGCAAGCTCCTGGCTGCTCCAGCTTCCTCCCAGATCTCAAAGAGGTTAGGGTTAGTAAGTTGTGGGCATACCATCTTGGCACTGGAAACATGGCGACAGTTGTGGGCTGATTCAGACTGTGTTGGTCAATGGCGTAAACAGTGCATTTCACTGTACGTTTCGAGGCACATGTGACAAATAAAAGCTGAGAAAGTGAAAGCTAATCTCACACTGTTGGATCCAGGAAACCAGCCCATGGCTCCTGCAGGAAGAATGCAGGAGAATGGGATTGAAGGGGATAATAAATCAGGCATGATCAAATGGTGGAGCAGACGCGATGGGCCAAGTGGCCTAATTCTGCTCCTGTGCCTTAAGTAGGGTCCAGCTTGACACCACAATGAACTGAAGTTACAATGCAGAGACAGAGGCAGACTCATCTCCCATCTTGCTCATTGCTTTAGGCCAAGTCTTCCTAACCAGCAACAAATAAGGTGAATTTCTACAGCACCTTTCAAGAACTTGTGTCACACCCAAGGCACTTTTCAGTCAATACAGAGGCGGCCATAGTCGAGGAGGAAGTGGGCTAGTAATTTGCATACTGCAGCACCCTGCAAACCACAAACTAATGTGAACTACATTTCATGCTGCTCGCAGGAGAAATATTTCTTTTACATTTCCTTTCTGAGGCTTTTGCACAAGAGTTAAATGGAAACTCAAGATTCAAGATTGTTTGTCTTTTCTAGTGCACAAGTGTAATGAAAAACAAAATAATTGTTATTCCAGATCTGATGCAGCACAAAAACACACGATAAGATAAAGAATACAATAATAAAAAAACCCCACAATAAATATAAATATACATCTTAAATACATCGATTGATTGTATATCTATAAAGTGACTATAAAGAATATTAGTCATGTGGTGGAAAAAGAAACATCCAGTCAGGCAACAGAGACCTCCCAACTTCTGATTGGTGCATGAAGGTAATGTATCAACATACATACGGGTTTAGCAACCAATCTCAGGAGAGTTTCTTGGGGATACTTAATTGCAATCTGGGATAATGTGATGATATATGATGGACAGGAGACTGAAAATCTGGTTGACTGGTGTCACAAAAACAGCAAAACCAAAGAGCTGATTATCAACTACAGGACGAAGAAGCTAGAGGCCCATGAGCCAGTCCTCATCAGGGGAAATCGGAGGATGGAGAGGGTTAGTAACTTTAAATTCCACTGCGTAACATATCACAGGACCTGTCCTTGGACCAGTATGATTCCAAAGAAGGCACAACAGTGTCTCTACTTTCTTATAAGTTAGTGTAAATTCAGCATGTCACCAAAAACTTTGACAAACTTCTATAGATACACCAATGCCCAGGAACAGAAAAAGACTATAGAAAATGGTGGATACAATGCAGTCCATCACAGGCAAAATCTCCCCATCACTGAGCATATTTACATGGAGCACTGCCACAAAAAAACAACACCCATCATCAAACACTCCCACGATCTAGCTCATGTTCTCTTCTCACTGCTGCCATCAGGCAGCAGGTACAGAAGTCTTAGATGCCATGACCACCAGCTTCAAGAACAGTTATTACAGTACAACTATCAGGCTCCTGAATCGACCTGGCTAACTTCAAACAAAATTATCCTGAACTGATTGTATGTCTTACAGACTCACTTTCAAGGACTCGTTACAATTGCTCTCAGTAATTTTATTTTTGTATTTACACGGTTTGTCTTCTTTTGCACATTGGTTGTTTGCCTGTTTTTGTTTATGTGTTCTTTTGTAAATTCTATTGTATTTCTTCATTTTCCTATAAGTGGCTGCAAGAAAATATATCTCAAAGTAGCATATGGTAACGTAATTTGATAATTTACTTTGAACTTCAAACACACGAGTAATGGATAGTGTTGTGGTCCAAATTTCACTAGAAACCCAGTGAGCTGGAATTCAAATCCTGATCATAGTTGGATCACTTAAAATATGGCCAAGAAGTATTAGGTCGTTGGTCAGATTTTAATTATGTTGCCAGTATAAATTCAGAGACTTATTCAGAGCTAAAGTATCTGAGCTGCCTTCTGGAAAGCGCTATAGCTCTATTAAAACAAAAACTTCACATTGTATTAAAAGTTTTCTCTCCCAGTTTGTCTGATTTAGCACCGCCCAACCCCATCTATATTTGACCCCCATCACTGAACTGCGCTGTAAATATTTCAAACCACTTTTTCTCATGCTATTTACATTGTAAATACCTGCTGGTGGTTATGTATTTATGCACATTTCATTCCATGTCCGTACTTTAGCCTCTAATTTTATTTTTATATAATTCTTTATTCTTTATAATTGTTGAATGTTGTATTTTGGTGCTTGTGCCAACACACTACAGCAAATTCCTAATACGTGTAAATGTATGTGGCGAATAAAGTTGATTCTTGATTCTTGAGAAGACAAGTTTTGATGACTTCACTTCTGACAGTGAACCTCAGTATTGAACAAGGCCAGCAGCTGACAATTGGTGGTGGAACCTCTGGACTTGGATTTGAACCCACAGCCTTCAGGACACAATGGAAGCCAGAGCAGAAAGGAAAACAGCTCTGGGAAAGCAGGAGAGGGGGCATTGAGTCAGAGAGATTGGGAGGATCAAGGCAACTGCACAGGATCAAAAAAAGCTGCAGAGGGTTGTAAAATCAGCCAGCTCCATCATGGGTACTGGCCTCACCACAGTCAAGGACATCTTCAAAAGGCAATGCCTCATAAAGAAGCATCCATCATTAAGGACATGCCTCTTCTCATTGCTACCATCACGGAGGTGGTACAGGAGGCTGAAGACATACACTCAATGTTTTAGGAACAGCTTCTTCTCCTCCACCACCAGATTTTTGAATAAGCAATGAACCCACAAACACTACCTCACTATTTTTGCACTACTCAATTAATTTTAAAATATATTTCTTATTATAATTCATAATGTATTTTATGTACTGCACTATACTGCTGCTGCAAAACAAGAAATTTCATAACATATGCTATGATAATAAATCTGATTCAGATTCAGGTCCGGTTCATCAAAATCTGCACACCGTCAGTGCTCTATGTGCTGTCAATTGAGATTACTCTTTCAGGCTCTAGGCTTGAACACTAAACGTCGAGGATATTGCATATTGAAACAATGTGCAGGCAAAATCCTGCATATTGGGCACATTTGTTTCGAATTAGAATGTAATTTTTAAAAGATCTCTCACAATAAAAAATATTTATTTGAAAGTAGGTCTCAGCGGAAGACAGTCCCCCACAGTCCCTTATGATTTGAACAGCTCCAGCTGCACGAAGTTGTGCACAGTTCGCCTGTTCTAAGTACACGGTGCACCCAATGCACATCTCCTTTCCATGATCGTCAATGTTGGTCCACAACAACGTACACAGGATCGCACTGCTACTGTGGATGACAGGGCCTCTTTGAATCCACTCATCTGAGAAGGTCTCCAATTTGAACTCAATTTTATTTCAGCATGCAAGCAAGCTAAAATTGCTTACACACATTAAATACACATAAGACATAGGAGCAGAATTAGGCCACTCGGTCCATCAGGTCTGCTCTGTCATTCCATCACGGCTGATTTATTATCCCTCTCAACCCAATCCTCCTGCCTTCTCCCCATAATCCAGAACCTCCTAACAGTAACGCAAACAACTTTGGAATGAGGGAGGAAACTAGAGCACCCAGAGAAAATACTCGTGGTCATGAGGAGAACGGACAGACTTATTACAAACCCCGATCTTACAGCTAGTGTTGTAAAGCCAAAACAACCTCCAGCCACCAAAAAAGTGATCAGGTCTATTTTAGCTTAGCTCAGGTATCTCTCACATGTTCAAGTTGCATTGACAAGGACACATTATCTATCTCTGGAGACAGCTTATCTACCGATGTCTACTATAAGCCTACGGACTCTCACAGTTATCTGGACTATTCCTCTTCTCACCCTGTCTCTTGCAAAAATGCCATCCCCTTCTCGCAATTCCTTCATCCCCGCCACATCTGCTCTCAGGATGAGGCTTTTCATTCCAGGACGAAGGAGATGTCTTCCCTTTTTAAAGAAAGGGGCTTCCCTTCCTCCACCGTCAACTCTGCTCTCAAACACATCTCTCCCATTTCACGCACATCTGCTCTCACTCCATTCTCCCGCCACCCCACTAGGGATAGGGTTCCCCTTGTCCTCACCTCCCACCCCACCAGCCTCCGGGTCCAACATATAATTCTCCGTAACTTCCGCTGCCTCCAACTGGATCCCACCACCAAGCATATCTTTCCCTCTCCCCCTCTTTCTGCTTTGCGCAGGGATTGCTCCCTACGCGACTCCCTTGTCCATTTATCGCCCCCATCCCTTCCCACAGATCTCCCTCCCGGCACTTATCCTTGTAAGCGGAACAAGTGCTACACATGCCCTTACACTTCCTCCCTTACCACCATTCAGGGCCCCAGACAGTCCTTCCAGGTGAGGCGACACTTCATCCCACTTGACATGTGAGTCAGCTGGGGTGATATACTGCGTCTGGTGCTCCCAGTGCGGCCTTCTATATACTGGTGAGACCCGACGCAGCCGGGGAGACTGCTTTGCTGAACACCTACGCTCTGTCCGCCAGAGAAAGCAGGATCTCCTAGTGGCCACATATTTTAATTCCACATCCCATTCCCATTCTGATATGTCTATTCATGGCCTCCTCTACTGTAAAGATGAAGCCACACTCAGGTTGGAGGAACAACATCTTATATTCCATCTGGGTAGCCTCCAACCTGATGGCATGAACACTGACTCCTCTAACTTCCGTTAATGCCCCCTCCTCCCCTTCACACCCCATCCCTTATTTATTTTATATATTTTTTATTTCCCCCCCTTTTTTCTCCCTCTGTTCTTCTCAGTATAACTCCTTGCCTGCTCTCCACCCTCCAAGCTCCCCTCCCCCCTTCTCTTTCTCCCAGGCTTCCCATCCCATGATCCTCTCCCTTCTCCAGCTCTTGGCTCCATCCCTCCCCCTCCTGTCTTCTCCTATCATTTCAGATCTCCCCCTCCCCCTCCCACTTTCAAATCTCTTACTAGCTCTTCCTTCAGTTAGTCCTGACGAAGGGCCTCGGCCTGAAACGTTAACTGTACCTCTTCCTAGAGATGCTGCCTGGCCTGCTGCGTTCACCAGCATTTTTTGTGTGTGTTGCTTGAATTTCCAGCAGCTGCAGATTTCCTCGTGCACACATTTAATGTGGTTGCTGCTGTTCATGGGTATTTGAAAGAGCCCTTATGATGTGCCATATGACATGAGGCAACAAAAAGGCAAAACACAAGCATATGAAAGCTTTCATGTTGCAAATAATAACATTAGCAGAGGGGCCACTGTTAGAAAAATACAGCTAGCAGACAGGCTTGGGTTACAATCCCCAATTCAATGGACAATGTCAGTTCAAAGAACCTAGGTGTAATAGATCAACATAAATGCTGCCCCCAACTCATCTCCCCCAACCCTTTACACTCAGTAACCATTTTATTTGATACACTAGGGAAATTCTAGGCAGTCTCTGGAGTAGGTTATATGGTCTGCACAACATTGTGGGCCAAAGGGCCTGTAATGTGCTGTAGATTACTATGTTCTATTTTACACCTGTACACCTGCTTGTTATGGCAAATATCCAATTAGCCAATGATGTGGCAGTAACTCAAAAGCATAAAAGCACGCAGACATGGTCAGGAGGGTCAGTTGTTGCTCAGTCCAAACATCAGAATGGGGAAGAAATATGACCTAAGTGACTTTTACCATGGATTGATTGTTGATGCCAGTTTGAGTATCTCTGAAATTGCGGATCTCCTGGGATTTTTACGCACAACAGTCTCTAGAGTTTACAGAGAATGGTGTGAAAAAAAAGGAACATCTAGTGAGCGGCAGTTCTGTGGGCAAAAACACCTTGTTAATGAGAGAGATTAGCGGAGAATGGCCAGACTGGATCAAGGAGCCAGGAAGGCGACAGTAACTCAAATGGCCATACGTTACAAGTGTCAGAGTTGTAGACAAGCACAGCACGGTAACAGGCCCTTCAGACATTCTAGTCCATGCCAAAACCATTTAAATAGCCTACTCCCATCAACCTGCATTGGGATCATAGCCCTCCATACCCCTACCACCCATGTAACTATGCAAACCTCTCTTAAACCTCGAAATTGAGCGTGTATGCACCACTTGCACTGGCAGCTCATTCCACACTCTCAAAACACCCTGAATGAAGAAGTTTCTCCCCATGTTCCCCTTAAACTTTTCACCTTTTACACATAACCCATGACCTCTAGTTGTAGTCCAACCCAACCACAGTAGAAAAAGCCCTCTTGCATTTACCTAATCCATACCCCTCATAATTTTGTATACCTCTAACAAATTTCCTCTCAATCTTACATGTTCCAAGGAATAATGCCCAAACCTATTCAATCTTTCCATATAACTCAGGCCCCCCGGACCTGGCAACACCCTTGTAAATATTCTCCGTACCCTTTCAACCTTATTTACATCTTTTCAGTAGGTATGTGACCAAAATTGCACACAATACTCCAAATAAGGCTTCACCAATGTCTTGTATAAGTTCAACATAACATCACATCTCCTGTACTCAAAACTTTGACTTATGAAGGCCAATGTGCCAAAAGCTTTCTTTACAACTCTATCTACCTGTGATGCCACTTTCAATGAATTATGGACCTGATTTCACAGATCCCTTTGTTCTATCACACTGCTCAGTGTCCTACCGTTCACTGTGCAAGACCTACCCTGGTTGGTCCTACCAAAATGCAACACCTTGCACTTGTCTACATTAAATTCCATCTGCCATTTTTCAGCCCATTTTTCCAGCTGGTCCAGATCTTTCTGCAAACCATGATGGTTTTCCTCACTGTCCACTACACTCCCAATCTGGGTGTCATCGCAAACTTGCTGATTCAGTTATCCACATTATCATTCAACAACGGAGCCAGCACCAATCCCTGTGGCACACCGCTAGTTACAGGAAGCATCCACTGCCTTGCCTTCATCAACTTTCCTGGTAACTTCTTGAAAAACTCTATTAAGATTGGTTAGACATGACCAACCACACACAAAGCCATACTGACTATCCCTAATCAGCCCATGTCTATCCAAATACTTACATATCCAGTCCCTTAGAATACCTTCCAATAAATTTCCCACAACTGATATCAGGCTCACTGACCTGTAATTTCTTGGTTTATTTTTAGAGCCTTCCTTAGACAGCGGAACAACATTGGCTATCCTCCAATCCCCTGGTACCTCACCTGTCACTAACAATGATTTAAATATTTCTGCTAGAGTTCCGGTAATTTCTGCACTTGCCTCCCACAGGGTCCGAGGGCACAGCTTGTCAGGCCCTGAGAATTTATCCACCCGAATCTGCCTCAAAACAGCAAAAACCTCCTCCCCTGTAACCTGTACAGGGTCCAAGAAGCTGATACCATTTTGCCTCACTTCTATAGATAGTGTGTCTGTCTCCTGACAGATGAAAATAATTCATTTAGGATCTCTCCCATCTCTTTTAGCTCCAAGTGTAGATTACCATTTTGATCTTCTAGAGGTCCAATTTTATCCCTTGCAATCCTTCTGTTCCGAACATATCCATAGAATCCCTTAGGATTCTCCGTCATCTTGTCTGCCAGAGCAACCCCTTGCCTTCCTTTAGTCCTCCTAATTTATTTCTTAAGTGTTTTCCTGCATTTCTTGCACTCCATAAGCACTTCATTTGTTCCTACCTGCTGATACCTGCAATGCACCTCTTTTTTTCTTAACCAGGGCCTCAATATCTCTTGAAACCAAGGTTGCCTCCACCTGTTATCTTTACCTATTATTCTGACAGCACATAGTCGCTTTGTACTCTCAAAATTTCTATTTTGAAGGCCTCCTACTTTCCAAGTACACCTTTGCCAGAAAACAGCCTGTCCCAATCCACACTTGCCAGATCCTTTCTGATATAATCAAAATTTGCCTTTCTCCAATTTAGAATCTCAACCCACAGACCAGACCTACCTTTTTGCATATTTACTTTGAAATTAATAGTATTGTGACCACTATATATAAAGTGTTATCCTACACAAACTGCTGTTAACTACCCTGTCTCATTCCCTAATAGCAGATCAAGTATTGCATATTCTCTCCCTGGGACTTGCATGTCCAGATTAAGAAAACTTTCCTGAACGCATTTGACGAAGTCTATCGCATCTAGTCCTTTTACACTATGGGATTCCCAGTCAATATGTGGAAAGTTAAAATCACCTACTATAGCAATGTTATGTTTCTTGCAACAGTCTGCAATCTCTTTACAAATTTGTTCCTCTAAATCCCTAGGACTGTTGGGTGGTCTGTAATATAGCCCCATTAACGTGGCTGTTAATTAGGTCGGCTGGTGGCGCAGTGAGATCAACGCCGGGCTCGAGAATGGAGGTTCCTGAGTTCGATCCAGTGAAAGACCACCCCCGTGCGCACTCTGCATCTGTGCCGGGTTGATGTCGAGCTCGCAACTCAGCCTTGTAAAATAATACTGCGAAATGTCTGTGCGAGGACTGGTGCCCCACACAGCCTTTCAAACTGCACCTTGTAAGGCATGAAAATGCCCGATGCTGGCCTCTCATGGTCTGAGTCGACGTCATCATCATCATTAACGTGGTCATACATTTCTTATTTCTCAGTTACACCCATGCATACACATCACCGAGGATCTCATGTGGTCTGTACACACCAGCTGTGTGGTGAAAAAGGCACAACAGCACCTCTTTCACCTCAGACGGTTGAAGAAGTTTGGTATGGGTCCCCATATCCTAAGAACTTTCCACAGGGGCACAATTGAGAGCATCCTGACTGGCTGTATCACTGCCTGGTATGGGAACTGTAATTCCCTCAATCGCAGGACTGTAGATGTGAACTTCCCACTATTCAGGATATTTACAAGGACAGGTATGTAAAAATAGTCTGAAAGATCATTGGGGACCTGAGTCACCTCAACCACAAACTGTTCCAGCTGCTACCATCTAGGAAATGGTACCGCAGCATAAAAGCCAGGACCAACAGGCTGATTAATTCATGCTGACACAACTGTATTTCTATGTTATATTGACTATCCTGTTGTACATAATATTTACTATAAATTATTATAAATTGCCCATTAAGACAGACGTAATATAAAGATTTTTACTCCTTATGTATATTAAGGATGTAAGTAATAAAGTCAATTCAATTCAATAATATCTCACTGGCTGAGTTCTCCAGTCTGTCCCAATTGAGCATTGCCATGAGATTTTCTCTGACTAGTAACACCACCCCTCCTCCTTTAATTCCTCTGGTTCTGTCATGTCTAAAACAATGGAACCCCGGAATATTGAGCCGCGAGTCCTGCCCCTCCTGCAAACAAGTCCCACTAATGGCTATAATATCATAATTCCAGGTGCGAATCCACGCTAAGCTCATCTGCCTTTACTACGATATTTCTTGGTGTGCAGAAGTACATCTCTGAACACACAACACATTGAACATTGAAGTGGATGGGCTAGAGCAGCTAAAGACTACACCAGGGTCCACTCCTGTACCTAATAAAGTGGCCACTGAGTGTATGTTCAGTAATGCTGGAAATCAGAAATAACAACAAAATATGCATGTCAGGGATTGAAAATTTGAGGTCTCAAGAAGAATCTTCAACATGAAGCACTGACTCTGTTTCAATGGAGCCACTGCTTCTGAGGACTTTGATGCCCAGGAAGAAGGTACAGGAGCCTTGGGTTCCAAAACACCATGTTCAGGCTACTAAATAATTTCACTCACCTGAACTCTGAAATGATTCTGCAATTTATGGACTCACTGCATGTCTCTATTTAGTTGTTTATTTATTTATAATTTGCATGCTTAGTCTTCTTTTGTACAATAATTGTTTGTCAGTCTTTGTTTGTGTGTTGACTTTCATTGATTCTATTGTATTGTTTTGATTTACTGTGAATGCCAAAGAAAACAAATCTCAAGGTAGTATATGGTGGCATATACGCACTTTGATAATAAATTTACTTTGAACTGTGAACTTTTGATTCTGCACACTTTATTCCAAAGGCTGGTGCAAATGTGAAGCTTCCCAAAAAAATTGGGGTCAACTTGTTTTCACTTAATTGGAGGGTCAATTGAAGTCCTCTCCAGGTTATGAACACCCTAGTTATATACAATCCTATACAGTGCTTGTAAGGAGAGTGAGATGAATTTGCTGGCCGCTGTCAGACTGCAGGCATCTTCCGTCACCTAGGAACTTGGCTCACGGTCGAACTGCAAACTGTCTGGGTTAAGAAAAATTCACAAGAACAAAAACTTGCTGTAACCTGGAAACACCTTGCAGACAGGCATATGAATATATAAATATAGAAGACATCTGATATTTTGGCCTTCATTAGACAGAGCATTGATTTCAAGAGCCACGAGGTAAAGTTGCAGCTCTATATAACACTGGTTAGATCACACTTGGAGTGTTGTGTTCAGTTCTGGTTAACTCATGATAGAAAAGATATGGAAGCTTCGGAGAGGGTGAAGAGGAGATTTACCAGTATGCTGCTTGGATTAGAGGCCATATCTTATGAGGATAGGTTGAGCAAGTTTCAGAACGAAGGAGGAAGAGAAGTCATCTGATAGAGGATAGTGGTTCAGATTCCATTTGTCTGCCTACAGAAGATCATGAAAATAAATTGGCAAGACAGAATTCCTGACATAGAAGTACCCACCATCCACATTGCTGTTGTAACATTGTCAGATGGGCAGGCTATGTCATCAGGATGTCAGACAATCGCATCCCCAAGCAGTTGTTCTTTGGGGAAATGTCCACAAGGAAGCGCTCTCGTGGTGGTCAGCGAAAATGATTCAAGGACACGCTCAAGACTTCACTCATGGCCCTTGAGATTGATCACACTTCTTGGGAACACACAGTCTCGAATCGCTCACCCTGGTGCAGGCTTCTCAATGAAGGGGCCACCAAAGCTGAAAAGAATCACAATGCTGAAGCATAAAGGAAACGACAAAAGAATGAGCAGCAGGCACCTCAACTACAGAACCTTCACCACTTGCCCTATGTGTGGGAGATACTTCCTAGCCCAGATTGGACTCAACACTCACCTCTGGACACAGGAGTAACAAACACAGCCACCCACGGATGTCAGTAGTCCTCATTGCTCGCGATGGATGGAAGGACGCGTGCACATACACACCGATAAGCAGATATGTAATGGATAGCCAGCACTTTTTTTCCCAGGGTGGAAATGGTTACTAAGAGAGGGTGTAATTTTAGGGTGACTGGAGGAAAATACAGGGTGATTATCAGAGGTAGATTTTTTTTTTAAACACATGGAGAGTGGTGGGTGCATGAAATATACTGCCAAAAGTGGTGGTAGAAAAGGGAGGTACATAAAGGGCTATGTTGGAGGGAAAGGTTAGATTGATCTTAGAGTAGGTTAAAGAGTCAGCACAACTTTGTGGGCTGAAGGGCCTGTACTGTGCTGTAGAGTTCTATGTTCAACATCATGGATGGAAAGTACAGAAATGCTCCTAAGTTTCTCTGCTCCCTACTGGTTGAAATCTACTGAAGTAAAACAAAATCAGACATTGCAAATCAGAAATAAACACAGCAAATGTGGATGGAAATGGCACATGGAATTGGCTTAGCGAGAAACAGGGTCAAAGTTTCAGGTCAGTTATGGAAGCATATCGGCAAATACGAGAACTGCCAAGATTGGAAGGCTATGGACCTAAGGTAGCAGGTATATGGGATTAGCAAAAGTGAGTATGCTCACAGTGGGACTATTTCTCTGCTGCACGACTATAACTGACAGCTCTTCAAGCTGAAACATACACTGTGGAGACAAGGGCCTGCAGATGCTGGAATCTGAAGCTACTAACAATCTACTGGAGGAACTTAGCAGGTTGAACAGCATCCATTGGGGGATGGGGTGGTTGAGAAAGTAACTGTTGATGTTTCGGGTAAAAACACATAAAACGGGGCAGAATTAGGCCATTCAGCCAATCGGCTCTGTTCTTCCATTCCATCCTGGCTGATTTATTATCCCTCTCAACCTCATCCTCCTGCTTTCTCCCCATAATTTTTGACACCCTTATTACTAGAGAACCTATCAACCTCCACTGTAAATATACCCAATGATTTGGCCTCCACAGACATCCATGGCAACGAATTCCACAGATTCACCACACTCAGGCTGAAGAAATTCCTTTGATGCTCAACCTGCTGGGTTACTCCAGCAGATTGTTTGAAACATTCACTGTTTTCCTTTCTACAGATACTGCCTGACATGCAAAGTATCTCATTTTCAGTTTCTATCCACAAGATTTAGTATCTCAGTAAAGATTACTAGCTGGTACAGGTGGGTGAGATTCACTCAAGACCAATAACTTTAATTGATGGAATATACATAGTAACCTTTCAGAGGATAACTAACAGCAACAGAGCAATGATCTTGCTGCAATACTGAAGTGTAGCTGCTAAAATCAGATTAACTCTAAAAGTTTTACATTTGCTCTAGGGACTTCTCTCATCAACGCCTTTTCAAAAATTTCCCGAGTGGAATCAACAACTATATAAAACTGCACCTTAGTGGCCACACATTATTAGGTACACCTACTCATTAATACAAATATTCATCAGCCAATCATGTGGCAGAAACTCCATGCACAGAAGTGTGTAGACATGATCAAGAGGTTCAGTTGTTGTTCAGACCAAACATCAGAATGCGGAAGGAATAATTAAGTGACTTTGACTGTGAAACGATTATTGGTGCCAGACAGGGTGGTTTGAGTATATCAGAAACTGCTGATTTCTTGGGATATTCAAGCACAACAGTCTCTAAAGGTTATGGAGAATGGTGTGAAAACAAAAAAGAAACATCCAGTGAGCAGCAGTTCTGTGAGTGAAAACACCTTGTTAATGAAAGAGGTCAGAGGAGAATGGGCAGACTGGCTCAAGCTGACAGGAAGGTGACAGTAAATCAAATGACCACAAGTTACAACCGTGCAGAAGACCATCTCTGAACAAACACGTCGAACCTTGAAGTGGATGAGCTACAGCAGCAGAAGACCACAAACATACACTCAGTGGCCACTTTATTAGATACAGGTGGTATCCAATATAGTGGCCACTGACTGTACATGACAATGCCAAGGCATTTATCTCTGGTAACTAATCCAATAGAGTGGTGTCAATGTGATGTTCCCTGACTCACATGCATTCTGTTTAAGTACATTATGAAGACAAATTGCAACCTATTAATGTAGCTTTAGCTTTACTGAACTTTTTGACAAAATATCGAGATGCACTCTCCTTAATTTAATTGCCTTTGCAAAAAACAAACTGCGCTCAACATTCGTACAACCCAATGACAAGAGAGCAGCAAAGCATGGTATGTGTTGGGTCTCTCAGAAGGGAATACATTACCTTCAAATGTCCCCTGACAGCAAATATTTAATAGTTTATTTTGGAATAGATATTTATTGTAATGGGGATTTCCACAGGAAACACATCTCTCCAAATGAGAAGCAACACACAAAATTGTGAAAGTTTTCCAGATTATTTTCAATCCCAAGAATACACACGCCAGGTGCTCTCCAGTGCTCTATATTGCTTTCGAAGGGTACCCAGGATGCTGACAGTACATGCAAAAGATCTATGAACAATCTGCCCTCCCTCTTGTCTGCTTGATGTTTTAAATTAAAATTAACATCCACCATCATTTTGCATGGGAAGACCTTCAAAGCAACTGAGCATGGATTGGTAATAATGTCTCCTCAGTAGTCACCCCTAACTTGCAGGAGGCGAGTAGCTGGGTGACTGTCAGGAAAAATAGTGACAGGAGACTCAATAGTCAGGGGAACAGACAGGAGATTCTGTGGACATCTGAATGGTACGTTGCCTCCCAGGTGCCAGGGTCAGGACGTCTCAGATTGCACCCACAGCATTTTGGAGGGGAAGGGAGAGCAGCCAGATGTCTTGGTACATATTGGTACTGTAACGCCCTGGTTCACATCTTTACTGTTATGCTGTGGGTATTTCATTTAGCCGCTCTGTAAGAGCTGTTTGTTCTGCTTTCAGCCTGTTTGGGTTATTGTTGAAGATAAGGAATGATGTGGAAAGTGTGTCATCCAATTAGGTTTTCTTGGCGAGAGACAATAAGGTTGGTCTTGGCTTTTACTCGGGAGGAGATGAAGAGAGAAGATGCTGGGGAGAACCGGTCGTAGTGTACGATCCAGTGGGAGACCCGTTTGTTCAAGATGGATTGCGAGCAACGTTTGGAAGGTGGTGTGGGCATTCACGCTGAATGTGGGCCCAGCACATGAGTGACAGAGAAGTTCAAAATGAACTCCAAATTGTGCACATTTGATTGTTTAATTAGAATGGGCCCTTTCTTTTTTGGTTTTCTTTACTAACCCTTTGGTTAAGATTCATAAATCTAATTCCTTTAATCGTATGCAGTGTGCTGTCTGTTATTTCATGGCATTAATTTGTGACAGGGTAGCAAATTACACAGCATCCACACAAACTGGGGTTTGGGGTGGGACAAGCTGTCTCAATCTCACGAGTTTGGCAGAACTTGAGAGTGTCTTCCCTAGACTTATGCAGCCAAGGAAACCAGGGGGTTGCAGTACCAATGGCAAAGGAAGAAAAAGCAAAGAGGTCCTGAAAAGAGAATTTAGAGAGCTAGGCAGGAAGCTGCAAAGCAGGACCTCCAGGGTAGTAATTTCTGGATCGCTACCTGTATCACGCACCAGTGAGGGTAGAAACAGGATGGTTTGGCTGAGAAGCTGGTGCAGCGGGCAGGGCTTCAGGTTCTTGGATCATTGGAATTTCTTCTAGGGGAAATATGACCTGTTCAAAAGTAATGATTTGCACCTGAATCTGAGGGGGACCAATACTCTCGCGGGCAGATTTGTTAGAGCTGTTGGGGAGGGCTTAAACTAATTTGACAGGGGGGTGGGAACCAGAGTGAAGGAACTCAGGATGGGACGGATGGGAAAAAAGCAAAGATAGCACGCAGTCAGGCTCTCAGGAAGAACAGGCAAATGATAGGACAAAATTGCAGTCAGCAGGGCGGGTATCAGGGCATTAGGGATGCAGAATTAAAAAGTGTAGCAAATACAGTACTCTAAGTGTTATATCTCCATGCACAGAGTATAAAAAATAAGGTGGGTGATCTTGTTGCACTATCACAGATTGTCATGATGTTGTGGCCATCACTGAGTCGTGGCTGAAGGATGGTTGTAGTTGGGAGTTGAACGTCCGAGGTTACACATTGTATCGGAGAGACAGGAAGGTAGGCAGAGAGGGTGGTGTGGCTCTGCTGGTAAAGAATGGCATCAAATCATTAGGAAGATGAGACATGGGATCAGAAGATGTTGAATCCTTGTGGGTTGAATTAAGAAACTGCAAGGGTAAAAGGACCCTGATGGCAGTTATATACAGGCCTCCCAACAGTAGCTTCAACATGGGAAAATCAGGTTAGTATTGGATCTCAAGAGAGTGAGTTTGTTGAATGTCTACGAGATAGCTTTTTAAGCCAACTAGGGGATCAGCTACACTCGACTGGGTGTTATGTAATGAACCGGAGGTGATTTAGGAGCTTAATGTTAGCATTTATTTCAAGGGGAATTGAATATAAAAGCAAGGAGATAGTGCTGAGGATTTACAAGACACTAGTGAGGCCGCACTTGGAGTATTGTCAACAGTTTTGAGAAAGGATGTGTTGCCATTGAAAAGAGTTCAGAGGAGGTTCATGAGGATGATTCTGGGAATGAAGGAATTAACATATGAGGAGCGTTTGGCAGCTTTGGGCCTGTACTTGGAATTCAGAAGAATGCGGGAAGATCTAATTGAAATGTAATGTTGAAAGGACTGGATGGGGTGGTTGTGGAGAGGATGTTTCCTCTGGGCATATCCAGAACTAGAAGGCAGCCTCAAAATTGAGGGGCGACCTTTTAGAACAGAGGCAAGGAGGAATTTTTTTAGCCAGAGAGTAGTGAATCTGTGGAATGCTCTGCTACAGACTGCGGTGGAGGCCAAGTCAGTGGGTATATTTAAGGCTGAAGTTGATAGTTTCCTGATTGGTCAGGGCATCAATGGTAATGGAGAGAAGGCAGGTGTATGGAGTTGAGTGGGATCCGGAATCAGTCATGATGGAATGGCAGAGCAGACTTGATGGGCTGAATGGCCTAATTCTGCTTCCATGTCTTATGGTCTTAAGGCAGAAGAACCTAGTGTGCCAGATGTTGGTGTGAGGGAAGAGAAGTGAGTGCAGCTACTATTACAAAGGGGAAGGTGCACAAAAAGCTGAAAGGCCTAAGGGTTCATGTTACCCAGACCAGATGAACTACACCCTGGTGTTCTGAAAGAGGTAGTGGTTGAGATTGTGGAGGCATTAGTAATGATTTTTCAAAAATCACTGGACCAGAGAAGTGCCAGAGAAGTGGAAGATTGTAAATGTCACTCCATTCTTTAAGAAAGGAGGAAGGCAGCAGAAAGGAAGTTATAGATTATTTAGTCTGACCTAAGTGGTTGGGAAGATGTTGAAGTCAATTGTTAAGGATGAGGTGATGGTGTACTTGGGGACATAGGACAAGATAGGACAAAGTCAGCATGATTTCCTTCAAGGAAAATCTTGCCTGATGAACATGCTGGAATTCTTGGAGGAGATTACAAGTAGGATAGATAAAGGGGATATAGTGGATGTTGTATATTTGGACTCTCAGAAGGCTTGGATAAGGTACCATGCATGAGGCTGCTTACCAAGTTAAGAACCCATGGTATTACAGGAAAGTTACTGGCATGGTTAGAGTATTAGCTGATTGGTAGGAGGCAGTGAGTAGAATAAAAGGATCCTTTTCTGGTTGGCTGCCAATGACTAGTGGTGTTCCGCAGGGGTTGGTGATGGGACCACTTCTTTTTATGTTGTATAAATGACTTAGATGATGGAATAGATGAGTTTGTTGCCAGGTTTTCAGATGATACGAAGAGTGGTGGAGGGGCAGGTAGTGTTGGGGAAACAGGAAGGCTACAGAAGGACTTGGACAGATTTGCAGAATGGGCAAGAAAGTGGCAAATGAAATACAATGTTGGAAATTACATGGTCATGCAGTTTGGTAGTAGGAATAAATGTGCAGATTATTTTCAAAACGGGGAGAAAATCCAAAAATCTGAGATGCAAAGGGACTTGTGAGTCCTTGTGCAGAACAACCTAAAGGTTAATTTGTAGGTAGAGTCAGTGATGAGGATAGTAAATGCAATTTTAGCATTCATTTCAAGGGGTCTAGAATACAAGAGCAGGGATGTGATGCTGAGCCTTTATAAGGCACTGGTGAGGGCTCACCTTGAGAATTGTGAACAGTTTTGGGCTCCTCATCTAAGAAAAGATGTGCTGGCATTGTTGAGGGTCCAGAAGAGGTTTACAAGGTGACTCTGGGAATGAAACGGTGAGCGTTTGATGGCTTGGGTCTGTATTCACTAGAATTCAGAAGAGGGAGGGGTTCTCATTGAAACCTTTCAAATGTTGAAAGGCCTAGACTG
The DNA here is from genome assembly GCF_963921235.1 of Mobula hypostoma. Taxonomy (NCBI): domain Eukaryota; kingdom Metazoa; phylum Chordata; class Chondrichthyes; order Myliobatiformes; family Myliobatidae; genus Mobula; species Mobula hypostoma. The sequence continues at coordinate 56,837,818 of NC_086128.1, read as the reverse complement.
AATAGATGTGGAAAGGATGTTTCCCGTGGTGGGGCCGTCTAGGACAAGAGGGCACAGCCACAGTGTCCAGTTAAAACAGAAATGCAGAGGAATTTCTTTAGCTGGAAGGTGATGAATTTGTGGAATTTGGTACCACAGGCAGCCGTGGAGGCCAGGTCATTGGGTGTACTTAAGGATTGGATACAGCATCAAAGGTTATGGGGAGAAGGCTGGGAAGTATGGCTGAGGAGGGGAAAGAAAGGATCAGCCATAATTGAATGGCAGAGCAGACTTGATGGGCCAAATGGCCTAATTCTGCTCCAAGGTCTTATGGTCTTATGGACAATCAATACCAGTACACCTCAAGGATCTGTGCTTAGCCCACTACTCTACTCATGACTGAGTGGCTAGGCGTGGCATAAATGCATCTACAAATTCACCAGTGATAGAACTGTTGTTGGCAGAATCTTAGATGGCAATGAGGAGACATACAGGAGAGAAACAATTGGCTGGTTGAGTGGTATTGCAAAACCAGCCTTGCACTGAACATCAAGAAGACAAAGGAATTGGTTGTGGACTTCAGGAAGGGAAAGTCAGGAGAACACACATCAGTCCTCAGTGAGGGGTCAGTGGTGGAAAGTCTTCAAGTTCCTGATCACCAACATCTCAGAGGATCTCCCTAGGCCCAATATGTTGATGCAATCACAAAAAAGGCATTTGAGGAGAATAGGTTACAAGGTTGGCAAAACATCATGGGCTGTGTTGTACTGTTCTATGTTATATGATTTATGTTAATAGTTCATTCCAAAAGCAAACAGAAATTCAATAGACATTAAAAACTAATTAATTAGAGTAACCATCTTCATTAACATGTAAGCAGAACATGCAGTGCAATAGCAATTGCTAGATCAATAGCACAAAAAGAGGGAAACATACAGAGTGAAAAGGGATTAAATTAAAAGATTAGAAATAAAGATAAAGATTGGCTTTGTCATTTGCACACCAAATCATACAGGCACAGGAATGCCTGACCACCACCTCCCTCTCACCCACTCAGATTCCTCCTTGGATATTTCACCTTTCAACCTACACCTATGACCTCTAGTTCTAGCCTCACCCAACCTGAAGGGAAAAGGCAGCATGCATTCACCCATCCATCATAATTTTGTATAGCTCTACAAGATCTAGCGTCACTCCCCTGTGCTGCAGGGAATAAGATCTCTCCGTTAACCTTGGTATGTTCTAATGCTTGCATATAACATGGAAAATACAAATACTCTTAACAAAATTAGGCTGATACCCATCAAGTAAATTAATTGTATATTCTGAAATGCAAGATAAATTATCCACACTGGCAGATCTGCCATAGCATTCATCAGAGGAGGACACAGAAGGGAAGGTTCATCTGCTAACTTGACCTCATCCTCTGAGGTCACACCTATAGCTCTCCTTGAAAGCAATTGAACAAAGTAGTCATATGTTGGCAACTGTGGTTCCTTGTTAACTCCTCAGACCAGCAGCAATTGTAGCTGCTTCTAAACTATTAGCCCCTGGTCAGAAATTAAAAAAAACAATTATACAAGGGGTCTGGCTTTGTTAAAAAGACAGTGTTGCATCTTAAGTGGACAAATAGAAGAAAGACTTGTATCCAATATGACTGTCAGTGTTCAAGATGACAGTTGTAATTGAATGTCTCTTTTACTGGGACTGGTTCAAAAAATTCTATAATGTATTTTTATATATATTTTAGCAAATCACAGTTGAACAAGAAAATTATTTCAGTGAACAAGTAACATCTTGCAAATATTAAAACAGAAACCCAAAGGAATTTGGAACAGCAAATGGCCTCTAATTGACCACAGACCATTACTATTTACAGCAACCACACTTTGTAGTTACAAATGGACAGAGCAATTCAATACAGATTCGCATGGACAGAGGAAATGTGCAGTGTTTGAAAGACAAAACTCTCCTGTCTGGGCAAGGAGAACTGACGGCAACTTGAAACAGCAGTGAAATGAGACGTTGACACATTGCCCTCAGAAGCTCAAATGGTGAAGTCTTGATACTAGCCTGTTCATTTTGCTAGTCCTTCGTAATGTTTTCTCCTGAAGCCCAAGGCAGGAGAGTGAGCAACAGAATACTCTTGGCAGCCTGGAGGCTAGGGTAGTCTGTTGGGAGATGTCCCTACTGACTCTAATCCCTCCAACACTATCTTCCCCATCTGTAACCTAACTGTTGGATCGTTAACAGGTGCATTTCCACACAGAGTGTCCCTAATTCCAGTCTCGTTCATTTTCACACAGAGATGATAACAATAGGCCACAGGTCCGGTCTCCGTCTATTATTTGATCTGTCCTAACTTTGAGGTTAATACAAGATTAACACAAACCTTTCTCTGTCTGTCATACAGGGAGCTCAGTTTATCTTGCGAGTGAGAGGAGGAATCACTCAGGCCTTGGTCATAGGATGTGTTAGCTGAATGCCGACATTTCTTCTGCAGAATTCAAAAAGAGTTTCAAAGTTAAATAGAAATCGAATCTTTATCAAATCCAATATAGCAAACTGCTTCAGAAAGGATTTTATTGATGCTTTAAAAAAATTTCCCTGACTTTCTTATGGCCCCAAACGTTCAGCTAAGATATCAACAGGCCAGATTTCTCCTGTTTCACTGAGGCAGTCACTCAATCCCCAGTAACAGTTAAAACAGGATAAGTTCACTCCCCATCTATAATCTGTGTTTGTCAATGGATGTTGCCGATCAGGAGCGTGATCCCTGGATAATTTCTCCATTTTTTTAACCAAAATTTGCAGTCCAATACCCAACTTGACCATCAATGACCAAATGTGTTACAGTGGGTCTACCTTGCACTCTGATTGGCTTGGTCAAACTGAGGGACTGAGGCATGTGACTGGATGTCCCACCAAAAAGGATGCACTTAGAGACACTCAAAGATGAGACTTTGCACAGGTTACATTCAGCATGTGTTATGGCACTGGCATCTGTGGTATATGTGTCCACTACAGCTCAGGACCTCAGAGATGATGCCATGTTCAATTCAGTCGCTAGCATCAACACAAGACACCAGCAAAGAGCCGTCACTGAAGATCGGCCACGAGAGTAAGAGCTAAGTATCCCACCTTCGCCCTCCACTAACACCATCAACTCCCCAAGATCAACAGCAAAGAGATTTCTCCCTGAAAAGGCCAAAGGAACTAGGAAGTCATGAATACCCACCTCAAACAAACAGTGGATAAGAAAGACACAACACAAAATGGCCTGTCAACCCATCACAGCAATACCAGCTCTTTCAAGGACCTGTCCAATTACAAATGTTTGTAGTCCAACACTCTGCTTGGCAAAACAAATGATCATTCACCCAACAGGGATCAACGGTGGTCTACAGTAGTGGGTGTCGGGGGGGGTGAGGATTTGTGGGTGCAAGACCACCTCTAAGGCACCTCAGTACAAAACTCCAGCTGGAATCCCGCACCGAAAGGACGTGCAGAATAGTTAGAAACACTCGCGTGGAGGAGGTAAAGGATGTTGTCGTGTCATTTTGTAAATGCTTAGGTTGTTCTGCCCAATGTAGGGCCAGCATTTAGTTCTCAACTAGAGTCACAGGGCACTACAGCACAGAAACAAGCACTTCAACCCATCTAGTCCATGCTGAACTAGTCCCATCGATCTGCACCTGGACCATAGACCCAAACCACTCCCATCCATGTACCAATCCAAATTTCTCTTAAATGCTGAATTCAAACTACATCCACCACATCCACAGGCAGCTCGTTCCACACTGGCACCACCCTCTGAGTGAGGGAGTTCCCCCTCATGTTCCCCTTAAACATTTCACCATTCACCCTTAACCCATGAGCTCTAATTATAGTCTCATCCAACCTCGGTGGAAAAAGTCTGCTTGCATTTACACTATGTACATTCCTCATAATTCTGTAGGCCTCTATCAAATCTCTTATTCTATGCTCTTGGGAATAAAGTCATAACCTAGTCAAACTTTCCCTTTACAATTAGCAAATTAAAGCAGATTTTTATAATAAATTTTACTTCTGTGATCATACATTTAAAAATAAAAATTAGTTTGAAAGTAACTATGAAATTCTTGGTGTTATAAAACCCATGCAATTACCAGCTTACTCTGACCAAGGAAAAGGCCACTCCCCCATCTGACCCTCGCAGCTAATTACAGAGCAATCCAAGCCCCCAAGTCCCCTTCTTCTTTTCCTGTAACTCTCCAACTTATTCTCTCTCTTTCTCATATGCCCACCAGTTTCTCTCTGCCAATTACCAATTACTAAGGGATGATTGGCAGCAGCTAGTTATTCTATCAAAATGTTCTGTGGCATGAGAAATAAACCAAAGTCACAGAAAACATGCAAATTCCACACAGAGAGCACCTGAGGTCAGGATCAGATCTTGATCCCTGGTGTTGTGAGGCAGCAGTACTAAGTAAATCCCTCATTTGTCACTGCAGACTCATGCAAATTTCTATAGATGTACTGTAGAAAGCATCCTAAATGGCTGCATCACCTTCTGGTATGGAGAGGCCATTGCACAAGATCAGAAAAGGCTGCAGTGGGTTTCAAATTCAACCAGCTCCATCGTGGGCACTAGCCTCCCCACCATCGAGGCATCTTCAAAGGGCAATACCTCAAAAAGGTGGCATTCATCATGAAGGCCCCTCACTACCCATGACATGTCCCCTTCTCACAACTACCATCAGAGAAGAGGTACAGGAACCTGAAGACATGTATGCAACATTTTAGAAACAGCTTCTACTCCTCTGCCATTTCAATGGACAATGAACCCATGAACCAATGAGCTGCCTCACAATTTGTGCTCTCTTTTTGCAACACTTTATTTTTTAATGTCTATATATTATAATTTATACCTTACATCTTATGTATTGCACTGTACTATTGCCACAAAACAACAAACTACATGATACGTCAGCGATGATAAACCTGATTCTGACTGTGATTCTTTATGGAAGGGAACCTGCCTGATCTGACCAATACGTTATCATGAGACCATAAGATATAGGATTTATTATCCCTCTCAAACCCATTCTCCAGCCTTCTCCCCATAAGCTTTGACACGCTTACTAATCAAGAACATAGCAACCTTCGCTTTAAATGTACTCAATGATTTTGCCTCCACAGCCATCTGTGACAAGGAATTCCACAGATTCACCGCCCTCTGGCTGAAGAAAATTTTCCTCATCTCTGTTCTAAATTAACATCCCTCTATTTTGAGGCTGTGCCCTCTGGTCCTAGACTCTCCCACTATAGGACACATCTACTCTATCTAAGCCTTCCATTATTCAAGTCTTCAATGAGATCCTCCCAAAATTCTTCTAAACCATTAAGTACAGGCCCGGAGCCATCAAATGCTCCTCATACATTAACCCTTTCATTTCTGGGATCATTCTTGTAAACCTCCACTGGACCCTCTCAAACATCGTTTTTTAATAAGGGGTCCAAAACTACTCATCATATTCCAAGTGCAGTTTGACCAATGCCTTATAAAGCCTCAGATTCAGAAACCTGATTGGGTCTTACCTGCCCCTCTCAGTTTTGATCAGAAATTGCCAACACTACCAGCTACTCCCACATCTTAAGAACAAACTTGCTGCTGTGTTTCCTACATTACAGGGGTACTTCTCTGGCTTTAAAGTTTTTTGAGATATTGAAACCATGAACACTTGCTCCTGAGAGAGAAGATCTCCTTTTTGTGATCGTCTGGTAAGCCAACTTACTCGGCCCCACTGCTTTCCAGTGAAGGCACCAAAACATGACCAGTGATGACTTCTGTTCAGTCAAGTGGATCAATCATCCCCACCACGTCCATCTGCCTTGCCGCAATGTTCTCAGTGCAGCCTTCCAACACATTGCAAAACATGCATTGGAGCACAGGTTCTGTGCTCGGGGAAACACAAGATCAATCCAAACCCTGTGGCATTGAGGTCATTACAACTGGCATGTTTCAAACACGGTCCATGCCTCAAATTCCTGACAAGGAGAAGAGGCTAAAATATGAATGAAAGCATGAGGTTCCTACCCCTGATTGACCACTAAATATCTTCTGATAAATACATTGGCACAGACTATGAGGAGCACAGTGGGCGAAAGGTCCATTGTCATCTAGTATCTCGGCAGACATGACCATAAAAAGTATGAGATTTTGTAGACCTTAGAAATCTTGAACAACACACACAAAAGAAAATATTGGAGGAATTCAGCAGGTCAGGTAGAGGAGATGTAGCGAAAAACTGGGTGGTGACTGGTGTAAGAGCTAAAGGGCTAAAAAAGGAATCTGATAGGAAAGGAGAGTGGGCCATGAGGGAGAGGGAAGGAGAAGGGGCACCAGAGTGCGAGGATGGGTAGGTGAGAAGGGGTATGAGGAGAAGGGATATAGGAGGAGAAGGGATATAGGAGCAGAAGTTGGCCATTTGACCCATTGAGTCTGCTCCGCCATTCAATCTTGGGCTGATCCAATTCTTCCAGTCATCCCCACTCCCCTGCTTTCACCCCATACCTTTGCTGCCCTGGCTAATCAAGAACCTATCTATCTCTGAATACAGTTGGCCCTCCTTATCCGTGAGGGATTGGTTCTGGGACCCCTCGTGGATTCCAAAAAATGCGGATGCTCAAGTCCCTTATTCAACCTGTCGAAATGCGGTGGACCTTAGGACCCAGCAGAACCACAGACCTTATTTAACCTGTCTCAGTGCGGTGGACATTAGGACCCGGCGGCAGAGCTCTGAATCCGCAGTGTTTCTGTTCATGAAAATAATCACGATCACGATTGAAAATAAAGTGGAAATATTAAAGTGATCAGAAAGAGGTGAAATGCCATTGGTCATTGGAAAAGCATTAGGCTACAGTCGATCAACGATCAGAACAATTTTAAAGGATAAAGTGAGAAAGGCCCTGCCCCGATGAAAGCTACAATTATTACTAAGCAACACAGTGGTTTAATTATTGGGTTTTGGGGTTTTGGGTTTTTGATCCTTCACATCAACCCGGCACGGATGGAGAGCGCGCTCGGGAGCGGTCTGTCACTGGATCAAACTCGGGAATTTTTGTTCCCGAGCCCGGCGCTGAGACATACATTTCTTAAGTGTTTTATATGCATAGAAAGGTAAAATATATACTATATACTAAGACAAACGTTTGACTAACTGACACTAAATAATACTGGATGTACCTGTTCCAACTTACTTAGTAAGAGGACTTCCGGGTTTTTTCGATCTCAATAACCTACGCACATCCTCCCGTATACTTTAAATCATCTCTAGCTTACTTATAATACCTAATACAATGTAAATGCTATGTAAAATAGTTGTTATACTGCATTGTTCAGGGAATAATGACAAGAAAAAAAAGTCTGTACATGTTCGAACAACAAGTGATGGAAGAGCGCTTCCAGGTTTTCGATTTGCGGTTGTTTGAATTCGCGCATGCGGAACTCGCGGATAAGGAGGGCCGACTGTATGAGGTGCTTCTCCTCCAACTTGAGTGGCCTCATTGTGACAGCAGACCGACACATTGGAATGGAATGGTGTCAGATTGAAATGGATGGCCTCTGGGAAATCCCACACACAAAAAAAAAGTCCCATGACACACAGGCATTATGGAAGGTGCAAAAACGATTTAACAAGGCTCATAACAGAAAGGAAGAGCTCAAACGCTTAGACAGATACAGTACAGTATGAAGTTATTAAATCTTGAGGATAAATGGAGATGACATTTCTTTTAGCAGAGGGACAGAAAGCAAGAATCATGAATATAATGGTTACTATAAATCCAAAAAGGCATTCAAGAGATTTTACTTAGAGAGAAGGAACAAGGAATGGTCAAGTGGTATTATTTAGGCCTATATAATGTATGTACTTTATAACATATATTCTGTATTATTTCAGCCTGTATTATTATAATGTATTCTATATTGTATGCATTCTATTATTTGGGGCTGCGTTATATATGTATTCTAAATTATGTATTCTGTATTATCATGTATTACTTTAAATAATATTTTCTGAATTTAGAAGTAATTTATCCTGCATTATTTGGGCTTGTACTCACTGGAATTTAGAAGAATGAGGGGGAATTTCATTGAAACCTATCTGATGCCGAAAGGCCTAGATAAAGTGGATGTGGAGAGAACAGCTGAAGAGCCTAATTCTGCTCCTATGTCATATGATGCTGAAAAACACCAGCACACACCGGTAGTACTTATTGTCAGAACTCCATGCTGCATGGTTATTTAAGTTACATGTAACAGTTAATCAGGTGGTTCAAGGCCTCAGGCATAGCTGACATCCGATAGAAACAAAGCAAAAGGGGGAAAATGTAACTGAAGTTAAACAGAACAAATAACTTTTAAAGGCAAAATATTTGGGTTCGTATGTTAGCGTAACATTGCAAAAAATTTTTGCTGCTGTTTTGTCAAATCCCCTTGTGTCTGTATATCAGGCCTCTTAACACTCGTGGCCATCTGGTAGTCTGTATGAAGTGAATAGGAAATGGCCTGGCATTATGGAATTCAAAGATAATAAATGGACTCAGATACAAGCTTCAAGAGAATAAACAGGTTTCACTGCAGATGGTGGGCTATGGCAGTCATTAATCCCGAGGGAACCACGTCGTCGGACAGACACTTTGAAAAATACTCCTGTATATATTCTCTAGTGGCTTTCCTTCCACTCCTTTTAACTACTTCCCCCCCGCCCCCCCAAAATGTGTCAGGATTTATCATCCCGTCCAGCAGCAGGCAAGTAGTTGCCACAGAGTGGTGGAGGAGGTAGAGAAGGTGAGAAGGAGGGAGGGAGGGGGAGGAGGAGGAGGGAGAAAATGGAGAGAATGGGCAATGAGTAGGGAGGGTGCAAGGGACAGTGTAGGGAGTGGCGGACAGAGGGTGTTGGGTGGGGTTTAAGGGAGGGTGCTAGGGACAGTGAAGGATCAGGGGATCGGGGATGTTCGGAGGGAGGATGCCAGGGAATGCAGGGGGTGGGGTAAGGTGGAGGGGAGGATGCGAGGGACAGTGCAGAGGGAAGGGGCAAGAGAGAATTCATGTACACAGGGAAGGGGAGAAAGAGAAAATTAATCAAATACACATATGGAAAACAATGAAATTACTTTAAATACAGAAAATTAGTCAAATACGCATATGGAAAATAATGGAGGGTTGTGATGGCAAATGTACATTCTGAGGCTCAGAAGAGAAAGAAATGAATACACATACAACAGGGAGACAGAGAGTGACGTACACTATAATGTCCACCAGGACCTTTCATGATTTATGTACATCCTACCATTGTGATTCCAGTTCATTCATTTATCATGTGTACATGGAAACATACAGTGAAATGCATCGTTTGCTCTAACAACCAACACAACCTAAGGATGTGCTAGGGTCAGCCTGCTAGTGTCGGCACACATTCCAGCACCAACATACATGTCCACAATGTTCAACAGAGTAACACTAACAACAACCACCACCACCGCAGCAAAATAAGCGCCTTGCTGATGTGATATGTGAAATGCAGCAGCCAATTTGTACCAAGAAAGACCCACCCCCCCCCCCCACACCAACAAACAGCAACGTGAAGAGGACCAGTTAAAAGATTCGGGAGTGTCTATCAGGCACGACACTGGAAAGCTCGCCACTTCGCTGTGAATAAATGGCATGGGATGTTTTAATCTTCCCAAGAGACCAGACAAGACCTCAGTTTAACATAACAAATGAAAGATGGCACCTCTGGCAGTCAGATGCTCCCTCAGTGCCGCACTGGAGTGCAAGCATAGATTATTATTCAGAGTCACACCACACAGTATCGGCCAAAGTAATGAATGAATCAGACACAAAGATGCCCAGTTCAGTGCTTGGGGCCAACATTAATCGAGCTTAGGGCTTGACCTCTGGAGAGGAAAAGTCACAATTTTTTCTTCATTGCCATCCAGGGATATCTGAAGGATGAACGAGCAAAAATAGTTTCAATTCACACCTCCACCCCAATTCTTAGAGATCTTAAAATATACAGTATATATGCCCATTACTCTCAGGAAACTTGACCAATTCCAATGCACCACTTTTGACATAAGTGCCAACAATATTTTGTACTCAAAAGATGTGCACAATTGTGTGTCATATAAACTTACCGAGTTTTCCACGAACCATGTTGTGGCCCTGGCTCAGATCAGCTGTTCCGTTACACACTGGTTCTAACCGCGCATAGTCCCGAGCCACCATTCTCAAACTGAACCCAGACTCAACAATGTGAATCCACTCTAAGAATGCCAACATGTAGTCAGATGGAAGACTATTTTGAGCCAATCTGATGTAGCAAGTGTCAGCTCTTGTGCCTCAGACTGTTAACCTCAGTGGGCCTTGACAACCTCGTACCTCCCTACTTCTGTATCCTCTTCAGTCTTGCAATTCTTCCACTTGTCTGTATTTCTCGCACCTCTATAGAAGAATGAGGGGGGATCTCATTCAAACACATTGAATATTGAAAGATCTAGACAGAGTTCATGTGGAGAGGATGTTTCCTATAGTGGGGGAGTCCCGGACCAGAGGGCACAGCCTCAGAATAGAGGGGACGTCCATTTAGAATGGAGGTGAGGAGGAGTGTCTTTAGCCGGAAAGTGGTGAATCTGTGGAATTCATTGCCACAGACAACTGTAGAGGCCAAGTCATTGGGTATATTTAAGGCAGAGGTTGATAGGTTCTTCATTAGTCAGGGTGTCAAAGGTTACGGGAAGAAGGCAGAAGAATGGCTTGAAAGGGATCAGAAATCAGCCATGGTGGAATGGGCAGAACAGGATCGATGGGCCAAGAGGCCTAATTCTGCTCCTATGTCTCTATGGCTTTCTTGCCTCTTCCCTACAACTTTTACTGCCCCTCAGTCTGAAAGCACAAATTTCCTGCCTACCTCTTTTGATATCTTTACCCCTCTTTCCTTCTTAAGATGCTTTTTTGAACCAGGCTAGGTCACCTGCATTATTGTCCCTTTCTTTGTCAGTGCCAATTACCATCACCAAGCCTGGGCATTTTGGGAGGGGCGGGGGTGGTGGCGCACGCGCGCACGTGTGTGTGTGTTCATTCAAGTGTGTGCTAACCCTGACACCAATCTATCCAAATATCCAACACTGAAGTGAGTCTAATTCAGACATGATGAGATTTTTCCAAAACGAAGTGCTACTGCAAAAATAAGGACACACATGTAACAGATAAATCCTGCCAAGCAACTGAAGAGGATAAATGAAGCAGGTAGAGCACTTGATGTGCTCACCCAATGAATTCTAGAGGTGATGCAATGAATAGACAAGATTTTTGGGCCACGCCTGCACCAATTTCCATCCCTCATTTTAGTTTTTGTTGGGTCACCTCAATTAGCATCAATAGCCTAGAACAGGATACAGATCTTAATACTGAATAACATCTAGGCACTTGAAAGTGTGAACAAAGCTGGAGAGGGTTGCAAACTCAGTCAGCTTCGTCATGGGCTCTATTCTCCCCAGCATGGAAGACATCTTCAAAAGGCGATGCCTCAGAAAGGCAGCATCCAATCAGTGAGGACCCTCATCACCCAGAACGTGCCCTCTTCTTATTACTACCATCAGGAGGAGATACAGGAGCGTGAAGGTAGACAATCAATGTTTCAGGAACATCTTCTTACCCTCTGCCATCAGATTTCTGAACAGACAATGAACTAAACCATGAACAGTATCGCACTATTTCTGTTTTCTTTTGAATTATATTTTTAATTTTTATTTCTTACTGTAACTCACAGTAATTTTTATGTATTGCACAGTACTGCTGCCACAATACAACAAATTTCATGACATATAGTATGTCAGTGATACTACACCTGATCCTGAACAATGGCCTGGGGAAAGTTTAGGATTAGCTGTGATTGACCTTTGATCAGAATGAAAGCCCTTGGCCTTTTAGACAAGGGAATGGAAGATGCCTACAGACTATTCACCAATAATGAGTCACGTCTTCATGTGGAAAGGGGGTGGGAGGGGGCACAAGCTGGAAATGATTCCTCCCATCCATCCAACAATCTCTTTGACTCCCTACCATCAGCATTAGGACAAGAATTGTTAGGATGGGAAACAGCATCTTCCCCCAGGCCGTGAGACCACTAAACTCCCTGACAACACCCAGGTCTCATCCCATAAAAAGCGCCAGTAGTGTAATACTGTTTACTTTTTAAACCTATGTCATAAATGCAGCTTATTATTGAAATTATTTGTGGCAATATTACTTCATGTGTTGCGTGCGAGTTACATGTACTGTGTTGTGCACCTTGGTCTGGAGGAACGTTGTTTCATTTAAAGGTACATATGTATATTGGTTGATTGACAATAATTTTGAACTTGAACTTGAACTTGAAATGGAACAAGAACAGTCTGCTGGACATAGGTCAACTTACCACTTTGTTGAAATGGTACTTGCAATAGCCGCAATACTTCACATTATCGATTTCAGAGCCCTGTTCCTCACACAGTAGGCCTGCCATCTGGGCGCTAGGGAGAAACATACCACACATTAGCTACACACTCAGATTTCACACCTGTCAAATGTCAGAATACCCCTAGATCAGGGGCCTTCACTCCAGCTCCCTAGCCATGAACTTCAACCTGTTAAGGGCATCACCATAGCAGACAGTAGAGCTGCTATCACACAGCTCCAGAGACACAGGTTTGACCTAAACACCTGGTGCTGTCTGTGTGGAGTTTGCATGTTCTCCCTGCAAACACGTGGATTTTCTCCCATATCCCAAAAATCTGCAGGTTCATAGGTTTACTAGCCATCCAATGGAGTTGACAGGAAAGTGGGAGATTAGTGCAAAAATATGACTGGCACAGCAGTGCAACACTTCACAGCACCAGTGATCTGGGTTCAATTCCCATTGCTGCCTGGAAGGAGTTTGTACATTCTTCAGAAGACTGTGTGGATTCCCTCCAGGTGCTCTGGTTTCTTCCCACAGTCTGAAGATATATGGGTGAGGGTTAGTAAGTTGTGGGCATGCAATACCAGCGCTGGAAGTATGGTGACACTCGCGGGCTGCCCCCAGCACATCCTCAGACTATGTTGGTCATTGACACAAATGATGTATTTCACTGTATGTTTCGATGTAGATGTGACAAATAAAGCTAATCTTTAATTTAATCTTTTTTTTTAAAAAAATGGGTACTTGATGATTGGCATGGGCTTGATGGGCTGAAGAGTCTGTTTCTGTACTGTCTCTCTAATCTATGACTAATACCTTTAACATGGTGATCACCTTAAAATGAACATCATAATCAACACTTCTAAGGAAGGAGGATGCTCTGTTAATAATAAAGTTGACAGTAAGTTGATGCAAGGCCTATTATTTTCAGCTCATTGGAAGATCATTGCATTTTGAAGAGAAATACATGTTCTTACAAACTAGCCTGCACAATATCTAGGACCATCATAGTAAGTATAATGGTGAAGGCACCCAAGAGGAGCATAATTAAACACTAACTCTCGACTGTTCTCATGTCCCAATCAAGTTCACAAAATAGTGGCTTATTGCCCTGAACAGGGAGAGAAGGGAACCAGGGCAGATGCTTAAAGGCAAAGGCAAAGAGAATATAAGATTATAAACAGAATGCTGGAAATAATCATCAGGTCAATCAGCATCTATGGAGAGAAACACAGTTCAGACCTCTTATACTCTAAAGGATCCCTCAACCTACCCTGTCATGGCCCTTGCACTTCATTTGTCTACCTGCACTTTCTGTGTAACTGTAACACCATATTCTTTCTTTTGTACTACATAGAGAGCATCCTCACATCAACCGTTACTGTCTGGTTTGTTGCAAAATAAATGAAAGCTACATCAAATTGTCAGTCAGCAGAAAAGGTCACTGGCTGCAGTCTACCATCACAACAGGATGTGTATGGGTCTAAGACAAAGAATTGGGCAGGAAAAATCCTTGCAGACACTACCCACATGGCAAACTGCTTTTTCCAAAAGCTCCTTTCTGGACAGCGCTATAAGGCTGTTAAAACAAAAACTTCATGCCATCATTAAAGTTTCTTCCACCAGTCAGTTAGTCTGATCAACGATTCTAGTTAGCCCCCCTCCCCATTACCCCTCTAACTATTACCTCAATAACTGAACTGCACTGTAAACACTTCAAACCACTTTTTATAATGTTATTTACATTATAAATCCATGCTGGTAGTTATATTTTTGCATGTTTTCTTTCACATCTGTACTTTAACCTCTAATTTTATTTTTTTTATACAATTCCTTCTAATTGTTGAATGTTGTTTTTTTTTGCTGCATGTCGCGCCCTGACCAACACACCTCAATAAATTCCTAATACATGTAAATATATATGGTGAATAAAGTTGACCCTTGCTTCTCGAAGTCTGGAATGAGCTGCCTGGACAGCGTGCAAACAAGAACTTCTCATTGTACCTTGGGTACATGTGACAATAATAATAAACCATCTACCAATATCCTGAAAGTTGATCGACCTAAAAGGAAAACTCTACTTCTTTCTCCACACATGCTGCCTAACGGGCTAAATATTTCCAGCATTCCTTGCTTTTACTCTAGATTTCCAGCACCTGTAGTATTTTACAGTGCAGAAGAGGGAGTAGTGGAAAAAGAATGAAAAAATTGGGATGAAATGTCAGATGGTGAAGAAAGAATGAGGCATAAAAGGTTGAGGAGAATTGCTGCCCCAACCAACCAATGATCTAAGCTGATCAGAGATAACACACAATTGCAAAAAGCCAGGGGAACCCTTCAACATAAGGTTACAGAGAAGACAGGTGGGTTCACAAACCAACCAGATAGTGTTTTACAAATGTAGAAATGTTGCTCCTGTAATTGGCAAGCCCAGCCCTCAATATTAATTTTGGCTTCCTTTTAAGTTCTTTATAAATGAACCTTAAACTTGAATCCAGCATTCACATTCCACATTCAGTGGTCAGTTTATTCCACACCACCTGTATCAAAGTCACTTAGATCACATTTCTTCCTCAATCCAATGTTTGGTCTAAACAACAACTGAACCTCTTGATCATGTCTGCATACTTTTATGTTTTGAGTTGCTGCCAAATGATTGACTGATTAGATATTTGCATTAACGAGCAGGTGTACAAGTGTACTGAATAAACTGGCCACCGAGTGTATACTCCTATTACAAACTGCTAAAGGCAAACTATTTCTGGCACAGATCTAAATCATAAAATGTTTTACAAAGGACTGAGATTCACCCAATACATAGAATAAGGTTCTGCAGGCACTAAACTACAGCATCAGATTTTTTTTAAATCCCAGTTGATGGATATCAGTGGCTAATAGAATATTTAATCCCAGGAGTCGATTTATAAATATTTTGGATGTCTCATTCTTGTTAATGTTATTGGAACCATAATCCACAAGCCACATTATTGGTGACAGCAATCCCAGTCACCCAGCTCATTCTTCTTGCACTGCTGTCGCACAACTTTCACAGGACCATAATATATAGCAGCAGAATTAGGCCATTTGGGCCATCAAGTCTGCTTCACCATTCCATCATGGCTGATTTTATTATCCCTCTCAACCTCATCCTCCAGCCTTCTTCCCATAACCTTTGATGTGCTTACTAATCTACAAGAGGTGCAGATATAATCTGCAGAAAGCTATCTCACCGGTGAAGTGGAGATTCCAGACCAAACTTAAATGAACGAGGGATGCTTGACAGCTGTGGCAAGGCTTGAATGCTACAACTCCCTACAAAATTAAATCAAGCAACATGGGAGATGAACTCAATGCCTTCAATGCTCGCTTTGACCATCAGAACATGGAGGAACCATCCCGAACTCCCACATCTCCCGACGATCCTGTGATCTCAGTATCTGAAGCTGACACGCGGGCTACCTTCAGGAGGGTGAATCTGGACCTGACAGGTTACCTGGCCACATACTAAAGGCCTGTGCTGACCAACTGACTGGCATGTTCACCGAGATCTTTAACTTCTCCCTTTGGAGGATCAGGAGCGGAGAGAGTTAGCAACTTTAAATCCTTGAGTGTTACTATTCCAGAGGATTTGTCCTAGACCCAGCACGCAAGTGCAATTGCGAATAAAACATGCAAGAGCCTCTGCTTCTGTAGGAGTCTGCAGAGTTTTGGCATGACATCTAAAACTTCAACAAACTTCTATAGATGTGTAGTGGAGAGAGTATTGACTTGTTACATTATAGCCTGGTATGGAAACACCAACGCCTTTGAACAGAAAATCCTACAAATCGTACTGGATTCAGACCAGTACATCATGGGTAAAGCCCTCCCAAGCATTAAGCACATCTACATGAAACGCTGTTGTAGGAAAGCAACATCCATCATCAAAGATCGTCATCACTCAGGCCATGCTCTTTCACACTACTGCGATGAGGTAGAAGGTCCAAGAGTCTCAGTACTTTCACCACCAGGTTCAGGAACAGTTAATACTCCGCAACCAATTATTTCACTTTAAGGACTCTTTATCTTGTTATCTCATGTTCTTGTTATTTATTGCTATTTACTTATATTTGCATTTGCGCAGTTTGTTGTTTTTTGCACGCTGCTTGACCTTTCATTGATGTTGTTATAGTTACTATTCCATAGATTTGCTGAGTATACTCAGAAGAAAATGAATCACAGGGTTGTATATTGTGACTTATATATACTTTGATAATAACATTTATTCTGAACTTTGAACTTTAATCAAGAATCTATGTGTCCCAGAACACATTCTACACAATCAGGAAAGCTCACCAACACCACCACTTTCTAAGGAGGCTGAAGGGAGCTGGACTTTGTACATCTATACTCACGTCCTTCTACAGAACCCCAAATTGCCAAAACCCATATCCATTTTCCAACTGTCCTTCGGAGAAGAAGAGCTGCCATCCTTACCAGGTCTGCTCAGTAGAGAGCATCCTAACAAGCTGTATCACTGCTTGGTACAGAAACTGCACTATGGTGGACAGGAGGTTTCTACAACAGGTAGTCCAAACTGTCTACAGCATCGCTGGCACCAGCCTTCTCACCATCAAGGACATATATACAGAAAGATGCTGGAAAAAGGCCAGTAACATCATGAAGGATTCCACACACCCTGTTCATGGACTATCTGTCCCACTCCCATCAGGGAGGAGGCTACATAGCATCCATGCCAGGACCACCAGACTTCAAATATTTATATTTATTGTGCACTTTTTTAATAATTGTGTTCTTTAGCTTTTTATGATTTTTGGTGCTGCCTCGGATCCTGAGTAACAATTATTTCATTCTTTACACTTGTATATTGGAAATGACATTAATCAGTCTTCAATCTTGAATCAACCTCTGCTTTAAATACACCAAATAACTTGGCCTCCACAGACATCTGTGGCAATGAATTCCACGGTAACGTAGCGGTTCACATGACGCTATTACAGCTTGGAGTGTTCCAGAGTGTGGAGTTCAATTCTGGCACCATTCTGTAAGGAGTCTCTGTACTGTGGAATGCATGGGTTTTCCCCAGCTGCTCCAGTTCCCTCCCACAGTCTAAAAACATACTGGATAGGTTACTTGGTCATTGTAAATTGTCCTATGATTAGGTTGGGATTAATTGGGCTTGAAGGGTCAGAAGGGGCTACTCTGTGCTGTATCGCTAAATAAATAAACAAAATTAATGACTACATTTTGTCTTGAGATGGTTGGTGAGTTGTTCTGAAGGGGGGTAATTCAAGTGCTGCAGAATAACAACCATTCTTTCCCAGGACAGACATGAAGATAAACTCTGCACAATAGAATGGTAGAATCCCAAATTGCCAAATCCCACATCCATTTCCCAACTGCCCTTCAGAGGAGGAGAGCTGCCATCCTTACCTGGTCCAGTCCCATACCAAATGGTGAACTCTTAAAGGACACGTAAATTGAGCAGCACAGAAGCATTGTGGTTAGCACAATGCTTTACTGCACAGGCTTTAAGATTGGGTTCAGGATTCCTGGCACTGTCTGAAAGGACTTTGTACAATCCCCTCATGACCACGTGGGTTTCCTTCCACATACCAAACATGTATATTTAGCGTTAGTGAGTTGTGGGCATGCTATGTTGACGCCGGAAAAGTGTAGCGACACTTGCAGGCTGCACAGCACAATCCTCATCGATTTGATTTGATGTAAACAATGCCTTTCACTATATGCTTTGATGTTCATGAGACAACTGAAGCTAATCTTTCTGAAATGATCTAGAGTCCAACATGTCGGAGCATTTAGGAATGGGCTATAAATATTGGCCTTACCCTGTCAGCCTACAGGTAGCTTAAGTATAAATTGAAAATCGTCTCACTGTAACACAAGTTCACACACTGAAATCACCAAACATCAGCTGAGGTATTACCTATGGAATGCCCATGGAAATGAGTTGAAACACTGCTCCTTAATTTACTTCCCTGGATGTGGGCACAATTGGCATCGTAATCACAAGAGATTCTGCCCATGCTGGAAATCCAGAGAAGTATCTGCAGAATCTCTTGTGTTCATGATTTGCTGCTCCACTGCAGAGTCTCTTCGAGGTATCCCTGAAGAAGCTTACACCTTTTTGACGGGAGTTCAGTGAGACCCTCTCTTACTGCCCCATCCCATGTCCCTCCTGGGTACTTCTTCCCACCCCCGCCCCCACATCTTCTTACTCTTGTTTCTTCCCCCTTCCTTTCCAGTCTATATGAAGCGTCTCAGCCCAAAACATCAACTGTTTATTCCTTCCCGTTGATGTCTAACCTGTTGAGTTTCTCAGGCACTTTCTGTGTAACTAGCATCCTGTCATTTACTGCTCATTCGCAATTGCCCTTGAGAAGGTGAACCTCTGCAGTCCTTCTTTTGAGGGTGTTCCCATAGTGCCTTTGGGGAAGGTTCTAATATTTAGACCCAGTAATGAATTGTGATAAATTCCCAAATTAGGAAACTGTTTCATTTGGAGAGGATCTCACAGGTAGTGATGCTCCCATACACTTAGCTGCTCTTGTCCTCTTAATGGTACAGACTGCAGGTTTGGTGACTGTCAGAGTAACCTAGATGAGTTATATCCCCAAGTGGAGGTCTTTTTATGCCAC
This sequence comes from Mobula hypostoma, assembly GCF_963921235.1. Lineage (NCBI taxonomy): Eukaryota > Metazoa > Chordata > Chondrichthyes > Myliobatiformes > Myliobatidae > Mobula > Mobula hypostoma. The sequence goes on along the minus strand of NC_086128.1, from coordinate 56,818,695 downwards.
AGACTCATTAGTGACCAGCTTGGCCAGGTCCAGGAGCAAGCTGACTAGATCCCCCCGAGCAGACCTCTCTACTCTGAACTTGGTGACTGTAGATCAGGAGAGTAGGGCTGATGTATAATCGAAACTTGAGGAGCAGCTCCTTCAGATACTCAGAGAGGCTGGAACCCCTCACATTCCATATACACATTGCTAGCTAGTATATGGTTCCCCTGAACACTGGGGATCTGGGGTGGAAGGTGTCAAGAGTGCCGTACGGCAATCTGCTCACTGACTGCCTACCCATCTGTCCTTTCTACGGATGGGAAGAGTCAGTGTAACCCCCATGTGCATATGGAATGTGAGGGGTTGCAGCCTCACTGGGTATAGAGAGGAGAGGCCCACTCGAGGGATCTCCTGGCCAGTTTGCTCCTGGACTTGGCCAAGCTGGTCAATCGCAGATCCAGGCAGTAGGCTGTCAAGGGCTCTGCCCAAGCTGATTGCTTGCCCCTCTTCCTGAGTTATGTCTGTGCCCAGGTGTCCTTGCAGAAGGTGCAAGTGGTCTCTATTGCTGGAATTCCAAGAACGGTGAACCTCTCAAGGCCCACCAATGCCCTTGAACATGACTGCAAGAAGATAAATCTCAGGGTAGTATATGGCAACATATATACTTTGAAAATAAATTTAATTTGAATTTGACAATGTTGTAGACAGCAATGATGGCATTTTAATTTGAAACTGTAAATAGCTTCTGAAGCCCTGATTTACTGTTTAATGCCTAGCTTTTTAAAAATTTTATTTAAAGATACAGTACAGAGCAGGCACTTCTGGCCCAATGATCCGTGCTGCCCAGCAACCACTGATTTAACCCTAGCCTAATAGAACAATTTACTACGACTAATTAATCTACTAACCAGTATGTCTTTGGACTGACAGAGAAAACTGGAGCCTTCAGAAAAAAACCTACACACACACGGGAAGGACATAGAAACTTTATTACAGAGGATGCTAGAATTGAACTCTGAATTCCAATGCCCAGCGGTAATAGCGTCGTGCTAACTGCTACACTACAGTGGTGCTCCACATTTGGTGAATAAACTTTTGTTAAAAAATATGAGTATTGTCACTTTGTAGATGGTACACATAGCAGCAGTTGCAGAGTGAAAGATTGCTTAGACAGGTGAATGAGGTGTGTCAATCCAGCCTTGTCCTGGATGGCACCAAGGTTCTTGGGAGTTACTGCAGCTGCACTCATCCAGGTAAGCAGAGGGTAATCCATTACACTCTTGACTTGTTTGCTGGGGACATTGAAAATGCTTCAGGGTATTAGGAGCATTAGGGTCAGAGAGTTATGGGCATGATATGTTGGTGCTGGAAACGTGGTGATGCTGATGCTTGCAGGCTGTCCAGCACGATCCTCACTGATATGATTTTATGCAAATGATGTACTTCACTATGTGCTTCATGTACAAATAAAGCTGATCTTTATTCTTAATCTCTCATTTCAGGATTCCCACCTCCTGACCTGCACTTGAAGCTGCATTATTTTCAGCTGGTCCAGTTGAGTTTCTGGTCAGTGGCAACCCCCAGGATATCGCAGTGGGGGCACCTCAGTAATGCCACTGAATAGCCACAGTAGATGACTACACCATCTCATGGCCATGATGGTCATGGCCTAGTACTTTTGTGGCAGGGGTGTTACTTTCCACATCAGTCCCTAACATTTGTGGCCGTGGCCTGTTCCATTCACCATGAGGCACAAGAATTTGCAGATGCAGGGATCTAGAGCTCCACTCAAAGCACTGGAACAACTCATGGAGTTGGGCAGCATCTACAGGGGGGAAATAGACATTTGATGTTTTGTATCAAGACACTTCATCTTGGACTGAAAGATGAGAGAAAATCATCTCTTTAAAAAGAATGGCGCAAGAACTGGCAGGTGATTTGAAGATCCAGCTGAGGGGTGAGTGGGAATGGCATCAGAAGGTGGGAGATGTTTGTTCATAGAAAACTACAGCACAGTGCAGGTCCTTCAGCCCACGATCTAGTGCTGAACTTACAACCTACTCTATGACCAATCTAACCCTTCCCTCCAACATAGCTCCCCATTTTTCCACCATCCACATGCCTATCCAAGTCTCTTAAATGTCCTTAATGTATCTGCTTCTACCACCACTGCTGGCAGCATGTTCCCCCCACCCACCACTCTCTGTGTAAAAAAAAAATGACCTCAGGACCATTCACCTTAAAGTCCAGTGCTGATGCCACTGCACCACCGGCCAGCCCAGCATTCCTACCCACCCTATAATTTTCCAATCACATTAAAATTAAAATCATCTTCATATTAGCCATTTCTACCCTGGGAAAAAGTCCATCTATGCCTTTTACCATCTTATACACCTCTATTAAGTCTCCTCTCATCATCATTTGCTCCAAATAGAAGAGCCCTAGCTCACTCAAACTATTCTCATAAGACATTTCCCCTTCCACCTTTTGCTGTGGAATGGCTTGGATACCACAGTGGAGGTTGGTAACAAATTCCTGGAAACAGTCAACCTGAGAAGGAAATGCCCTATTCCCCTCATTTGAAAGACATCAAAAGAAGGTAGAGTAGGTTCCACCACTCATTCTGGATTTTTGAGGGGATAAAGATGACAGCTATTTTGCTTCTTGCTGTATAGAATCCACACTGTGACATTGTAAATAGCTCTTCAGTTGCTAGGAAGAGATAATCGAGGAGGATTCTTTCAATGGTGACCTCCAAAGCAGAGAGAACTCTCATCAATTAGACTTCTCTCCTGTTTTGGACACAGTCATGATTACAGCTTCTCTGACATTCTCTGGAATGCTTTCCTCTTCCCAGGTCAGGGAGACGACATCTTAAATTTGCATAACAAATATTTTTTACACTAACTTTTAGTGACTTGGGGCAGCCTGGTAGCATAGTGGTTGGTGTAACACTATTACAGTGCAAGTGACTGGGGTTCAATTCCTGCTGCACCCTGCAAAGAGCTTGTACGTTCTCCCTGTGACCATGCAGGTTTCCTCTGGGTGTTCTGGTTTTCTCCACATTCCAACAGCATGCAATTTAGTAGATTAATGAGTGTAATTGGGCTCAATGAGCTGGAAGGGGCTGTACCATGCTATATCCCTAAGTAAAAACAAAAGAGGGGCAAGGAAACCAGTGAACATTTGGAGATAAAAAGGAGGATGCTAAAATTCAGATTTTGCAGGATCAGGAATCAACATTGTGAATGTGCAAGTGTGAGATGATCAGAGGAACAGAGGGACAAATTAAGTGATACCCATACTCGATTCAGCTGCATGAAGGTCTCTGAGTTCAAATTTCCGGTTTCTCCACATAGGGTATAAAGTAAGTAGTCCTACTGACCATCTGCCATTAAATTTTTATGGCCTATGACCTACCTCACTAAAATCTCTTACCGGCAAAACACTTGGGATTCTAAAAAATATGCTGAAAAGGACAGTACAGCAACAGAGCACCTGGACCACTAGGTCAGACTGGGTGTTCTAGTCTTCTTACTTCAAATCAACCCTTTGGTTTGTCTTTTTTGCTCCTTGCTCCTTTTTTAAAAAAAAAGACAAGCTGGACAAATTGTCCTGGTACTACTACTCATGGTAGAGGGCTCTAGAACTTAAGAACAAAAATTTATCTTCAATCCCTTTTGGATTCATTTTCAGCCCTTTCATTTTGGGATTCTCCCACAACTGAGAATCCTTCTTTTCACAACTAATTTTTCCAATACCAGGAGATTCTCTCCATCTTCAGGAAACGTTTAAAGTAATCCTGTGGCTCTCTAGTTAAACTCAGCCCTAGGCTGTGTTGTCAGCTTCAGGTTTGTGGAACGGGAACTAGGCTTTGTGGAATTGAGAGAAGTTCTGGGAAACTTTGGAAGATCTTCTCACCAAGTGACATGGAACGCCTGCCGACACCCATGCCGGTTGCAAGTCATACAAGCTCCCGTTGCCGCCTTGCTCTCTCGTCCTTGTTCTTCACAGAGATAACAGGTCTAAATCCAAAAGGAAAAAGATGGACACATGTTAATGTGTGCTTCGAACACACAATAGTTTTTTGCTCACACTGCAGATTCCATTCCCACTTATTCAGGACAATCATTAAAACCATCATCTTAGAGTGTCTCAACCAACATGCAGCAAGGATCAGAGACACATGTGATTCTGAAAATTATGGAAATCTTGAGCAACACACACACAAAACGCTGGAGGAACTCAGTAGCCAAGCAACATCTATAAATAAATAGTTGATGTTTAGGGCTGATACCCTTCAACAGGATGGAAAAGGAAGCCACAATAAGGTGGTGGGGGGAGGCACAGATTCCTCCTTCTTCAATCTTTTACCTCTTCCACATATCACCTCCCCGTTTCATACTTCATTCCCCTTTCCCTACCCACCTTACCCCTCATCTGATCTCAACTATCGGCTGCCAGCTTGTACTCCTTACCCGTTTCTGGCTCCTATCCTTTTCTTTCTAGACTTGATGAAGGGTCTCAGACCAAAACATCAACCATTTATTCCTCTCCCGGTGAAATCCTCCAGTGTTTAGTGGTTGATACAGCAAGGATCTCCTCCACCAAATATTGGCAAGGCTAAGGGTTTGTTCTCCAAGAGTAAATTCCGAAGTCAGTGAAGCTGCTATCAAAGCTGACCTTACTCTGCAGACACTTGGTATTATACCTAACTCCAAGATGTGCTTTGATCCAGATATTGCACACTAATACCACTTTAACAATATTCACTGCTGCTCACACACTGATCTACATCATTGCTGCCAGCTTCACTAGTTCTCCAATCTGAACTTGAGCTTTTCCAATCTTCCCCACTGATCTCCCTCTGGTACTTAGCCCTACACACAGGACCTGCCCTACACCACTTCCCTCACCACCATTCAGAGCCCAAAACAGTCTTTCCAGGTGAGGCAAGAATTCACCTGTGAGTTTGTCAGGGTTGCCCACTGTATCTGGTGCTCCTGGTGTGGCCTTCCCTACATCAGTAAGAACTGACATGGATTGGGGGACCGCTTTGTCGACCGCCTTCACTCCATCTGCTCCAAAAGGAGGGCTTTCCCAGCAGCCATCCATTTTAATTCCACTTCCCATTCTGGCATAAAACCATAAGACCATAAGATTTAGGAGCAGAATTAGGCCATTTGGCCCATCGAGTCTGCTTTGCCATTTCATCATGGCTAATCAATTTTTCCTCTCAGCCCCAATCTCCTGCCTCACTCCCCCCCTGCCCCCGGTATCCTTTCACACCCTGACTAGACATGAATCTATTAACTTCTACCTTAAATATACATAAAGACTTGGCCTCCACAGCTACCTGTGGCAAAGAATTCCACAGATTCGTCCCTCTCTGGCTAAAGAAATTCCTCATCTCTATTCTAAAAGGGCATCCCTCTATTCTGAGGCTGTGTCTTCTGGTCTCAGACACTCCCAACATAGGAAACATCCTCTTCACATCCACTCTATCAAGGCCTTTCACCATTCGATAGGTTTCAATTAGGTCACCCCTCATTCTTCTGAATTCCAGTGAATACAGGCCCAGATCCATCAAACGCTCTTCATATAACAAACCGTTCAATCCTGGGATCATTTTAGTGAACCTCCTTTGAACCCTCTCCAATTTCAGCACATCTTTTCTAAGATAAGAGCCCAAACCTGCACACAATACTCCAAGTGAGGCCTCACTAGTCTTTTATAAAGTCTCAACATTACATCTTTGCTTTTATATTCTAGTCCTCTTGAAATAAATGCTAACATCGCATTTGCCTTCCTCAACACAGACTCAACCTGCAAATTAAACTTTAGGGAATCCTGCACAAGGACTTCCTGGTCCCTTTGTACCTCAGATTTTTGTATTTTCTCTCCATTTAGAAAATAGTCATTATTCAAAACCGTTGAAATAATATCAAAAATGTCTTCCCAATATTTTTTCAACAAAGGACATGACCAAAACATGTGAGTTAAAGAAGCTATCTCGGAATGACATCGATCACAAATAGGATTTATATAAGAATAATAACGAGATAGTTTATCTTTAGACATATGAGCCCTATGCACTACTTTAAACTGTATCAACGCATTCTTAGCACATATAGAGGATGAATTAACTAATTGAAGAATTTTTTCCTATTTTTCAATCGGTATAATAATCTTAAGTTCTCTGTCCCAATCAGTTTTAATTGTAACCTCACCCAATTACTGCTATTTTTGGGCTACCAATGATAGAATTAAATCATTTAACCTCTTCAGCTCATCGGATGATTGCATTTCTTACTTTAGTGGCTAGAAGATTCATTTTGCTGAATTGGAAAGAGATTAACCCCCCCCTACTATATTTCACTGGTTCTCACAAACTCTGTTGTGATTAAATTTGAAAAAAATTAGAAGTGTGGTTTATGATCCTTTCATTAAATTCGAAAAGACTTGGAGGCCATTTATTCAGCATTTTCATATGATGTAATTTGACCATTTCCAAACTTGTTTTTTTCCTCTGTAATATTGGTTAGGAGGAATAGAGTCGCCGACACTAAGGTTTTTTCATTTCTCCCATTTTTTGTGATGTTAATATAGCCCAGTTCTTTTTTTTTAGTTTAGTTAATTAATTCTGTTTAGATCAGTTTTTTTTTGGGGGAGGGTTATTTTTTTTTTCCTTTTTCATGATTTTTGTCTTGTTATTTCTCTTTGTTTTGTATTATTCATTGATATCCTTTATGATTGGGAGTTTTGTCAATCATTTCTTTAGTTTTATATCTACTCATGTTAATTATAACAATGTATTCCCAATAACTTTGTATTACTAATATGTCATGTTTATATTTTGTGAAACTAATAAAAAGATTGAAAAAGGAAGAAAGAAAACAGTCAACCCTTTCACTTCTTCTACCAAAGTGCATGACCAGACACTTCCCGACACTGTACTCCATCTGCCACTTCTTTGCCCATTCCATTAATCTATCGAAGTCTTTCTATAGTGTCTCTACTTCCTCGAAGTTAACTGCCCCTCCACCTATCTTTGTACCGTCTCCAAACTTTGCAACAAAGCCATCATCCAAATCATTGACATATAACGTAAAAAGAATTGGTCCCCAGATCCCTGTTGAACACCAGTAGTCACTGGCAGCCAATCAGAAAAGGATCCCTTTATTCCCACTCTTTGCCTCGTGTCAATCAGCCACTGCTTTATCCATGTTAGAATCTTTCCTGTAATACCATGGGCTCATAGTTTGTTAAGCAGCCTCACGTGTCAAAGGCCTTCTCAAAATTCAAGTACACAACATCAACCTTTGTCTATCTTTCTAATTATTTCTTTAAAAAATTCTAACAGATTTGTCAGGGAAGATCTTACCTTTGTGGAAACCATGCTGACTACAGATTATTTTATCATGCACCTCCAAGTACTCCGAACCCACATCCTTAACAATCAACTCCAACATCTTCCCAACCACTGAGTTCAAACTAACTGGCCTACAAGTTATTTTCTTCTGCCTCTCTCCCTTCTTGAAGGGAGGAGTGACATTCGCAATTTGCCAGTCGCCTGGAACCATTCCAGAACCTAGTGATTTTTTGAAATATCATGACTAATGCCTCCACAGTCTCCTAAGCCACCTCTTTCAGAACCCTGGGGTGTTCACCAACTGGTCCAAGTGACTTATCTACCTTCAGACCTTTCAGTTCCCCAAAAACCTTCTCCCGAGTAATGGTATCTTCACACACTTCATGATCCCTAACAGCTGGAACTTCCACCATACTGCTACTGTCTTCCACAGTGAAGACTGATGCAAAATACTTATTCTGTTCATCCGCCATTTCCTTGTTGCCCCATTATTACCTCTCCAGCATTGTTTTCCAGCAGTCTGATATCCACTCTTGCCTCTCTTTTACACTTTATGTATCTAAAGAAACTTTTGGTATCCTCTTTAACATTACTGGCTAGCTTACTTTCATATTCTACCTTTACTTTCTTAGTGACTTCTTTAGTTGCTTTCTGTTGGTTTTAAAAAGTTTCCCAATCCTCTGACTTCCCACTAATTTTTATTCTGTTGTATGCCCTCTCTTTGGCTTTTATGTTGGCTTTCGCTTCTCTTGTTAGCCACGGGTGTGTCATCTTGCCTTTAGAATACTTCTTCCTCTTTGGGATGGATATATCCTGTGTCTTCCAAATTGCTTCCAGAAATTCCAGCCATTGCTGCTCTGCTGTCATCCCTGCCAGTATTGTTTTCCAATCAATTCTGGCAATGACTCTGTATTCCCTTTACTCCACTATAATACCGATCCATCTGACTTTAGCTTCTCCTCCTCAGATTTCAGGGTGAATTCAAGCATATTGTGATCACTTGACCCTAAGGGTACTTTTACCTTAAGCTCTCTGTTCAGCTCCGGTTCATTCCAGCCCGATCCACAACACCCAATCCAGAACAGCTGATCCTCTTGTGGGCTCAACCATGAGCTGCTCTAAAAAGCCATCTTGCAGGCGTTCCAGAAATCCCCCCTCTTGAAATCCAGCACCAACTTGATTTTCCCCAATCCAGAGTCCCCATAAAAAGTGTTCATCCCCTTGGAAGTTAACATGTTTTATTGTTTTATAACATTGACTCACAATGGATTTAATTTGGCTTTTTTGACACAGATCAACAGAAAAAGACTCTTTCATGTCAAAGTCAAAACAGATCTCTACAAGGTGAACTAAATTAATTACAAATAAAAATCACAAAATAATTGACTGCATAAATATTCACCCCCTTTAATATGACACACCAACTAATCACTGGTGCAGCTAATTGGTTTTAGAAGTCACATAATTAGTTAAATAGAGATCACCGTGTGCAGTCAAGGTGTTTCAATTGATTGCAGTAAAAATCCACCTGCATCGGGAAGGTCCAACTACTGGTGAGTCAGTATCTTGGCAAAAACTACACTATGAAGACAAAAGAACACTCCAAGCAACTCTGCAAAAAGGTTATTGAAAAGCACAAGTCAGGAGATGGATACAGGAAAATTTCTGTCATTGAATATCCCTTGGAGTACAGTTAAATCAATCATCAAGAAATGGAAAGGATATGGCACAGTTGTAAATCTGCCTAGAGCTCAAAACCTGAGTGACTGTGCAAGAAGGGAACTAGTGAGGGAGGACCTATGACAACTCTGGAGGAATTACAAGCTTCAGTGACTGAGATAGGAGAGACTGTGAGTACAACAACTGTTGCCCAGGTGCTTCACCAGTCAACAGGAATTCTGCAGATGCTGGAAATTCAAGCAACACACATCAAAGTTGCTGGTGAACGCAGCAGGCCAAGCAGCATCTATAGGAAGAGGCGCAGTCGACGTTTCAGGCCGAGACCCTTCGTCAGGTCCTGACGAAGGGTCTCGGCCTGAAATGTCGACTGCGCCTCTTCCTATAGATGCTGCTTGGCCTGCTGCGTTCACCAGCAACTTTGATGTGTGTTGCTTCACCAGTCGCAGCTTTATGGGAGAGTGGCAAAGAGAAAGCCACTGTTGATAAAAAAAACTCGCATGAAATCTCAGCTAGGGTTTGCCAGAGGCATGTGGGAGACTCTGAAGTCAGCTGGAAGAAGGTTCTATGGTCTGATGAAACCAAAATTGAGCATTTTGGCCATCAGACTAAACGCTATGCTTGGCACAAGCCAAACACCGCACATCATCAAAAATACACCATCCCTACTGTGAGGTATGGTGGTGGCTGCATCATGCAGTGGGGATGTTTCGTTGCAGCAGGCTTGCGAAAGTAGAAGGTAAAATGAATGTAGAGAAATCCGGGAGGAAAACCTGATGCAGTCTGCAACAGGACCATGACTTGGGAGAAGATTTGTTTTCCAGCAAGACAATGACCTCAAGCATAAAGCCAAAGCAGCACAGGAGTGGCTTAAAAACAACAAAATTAATGTCCCGGAGTGGCCCAGTCAGAGTCCAGACCTCAATTCAATTGAGAATTTATGGCTGGACTTGAAAGTGGCTGTTCGCTCATGATCCCCATGCAATCTGACAGAGCTTGAGCAGTTTTGTAAAGAAGAAATGCAAAATTCAGGGGGAGGGGAGGATATAGACAGTGAATTATGTAAACACACTCCAGCAGGCAGGATCTCTAAATATTCCTGGATATAATGTGTTCCGAAAAATGGGGAAAGTAAAAAAAATTAGACGGTGAGGTATTGGGTGAGGACAATCATGCAGCATTGAACTGAGGGTCACCCATCACTCCCTTCTGGTGCCCCTCCTCCCACAGTCTACTCTCCTCTCCTATCAAAATCCTTCTCCTTTAGCCCTTTACCTCTTTCACCTAACATCTGCTCAATTCATCCTGCCTACCTCACCCACCCACATAACCTGGTCTCACACATCACCTGTCAGCTTGTACTCCTCCCCTTCTCCCCACCACCTTATTCTGTCTTCTTCCCCTTTCCTTTCCAGTCCTGATGAAGTATCTTTGCCTGAAACATTGACTGTTTAGCCCTTTCCATAAATGTTGCCTAACCTGCTGAATTCCTGCAGGATTTTGTGTGTGTTGCTCTGCAGAATCACTTGTGTTTCCAATGTATTCCCTTTCACCCATTAACTCTAAAATCACTGCTTCCAGTGGTATTAAAATTCTCAAGGCACAAAAGACTGCAATGCTGGAATCTGTAGCAACACACAAGATGCTGGAGGAACTCATCAGCTCTGTGGAGAGAAATGGTTTGGGTCCCTTGACTTCGATTGATCAGAAGTAGGATCTCAACCCAAAATAGATGCTGCCTGACCGACTGAGTTCCCACAGCATCTACTGTAGTGTGGGTTGAGTGCCCCATATCCCAAAATCCAAAATCTAAAAACCTCAGAAATCCAAATTTTTTTTTTGCGTGCAGACATGACGTCACAAATGGGAAATTCCATAAGAAGCTGGGAAGGTTCCCTGGTGATGTGCAGGTCACTGCACACCACAGACAGTTCTAAGAAGTGACCTCGCACACCCTGACTGGGGTCCTGTTGCCGCCAGTTTGTTTTCAGCAGTCTTCATAGTCAGACCTTTATGCATTACTCACAGTGAATGCCATGTGTTTTGCGCTTATTCTCTGTTCTGTGCTATGAACATATTGTTCAAAATGTCAAAAAGGCCTGCAGTTACCCCTATGGGTAATAGTGAAAAGAAAAAGTGGAAGCATTTATCTTTCTCAATAACCCAGTTGGAAAAACTTATCAGCGGTGTAAGTGTGAAGCATCTGACAGATGAGTATGGTGTTGGAAAGACCACCATCTATGACCTGAAGAAACAGAAGGACAAACTGTTAAAGTTCTATACTGAAAGTAATGAACACAAATTAATGAAAAATAGAAAAACAATCTCTGGCCTATGAATATGTTCAAGGATGACGATGAACAGAGTGCTGAGTTTGAAGGATTACGTATGTCAAATGAAATGTTGGAACTCCTTACATAATCAAAAGGGAAACCTTCAGAGTCTGTCAATAAGCTGGAGGAAGTGGATATTGAAGACATTTTTAACATCAATAATGAGATTCCAGTTGTTCATTCAATGACTGATGGTGAAATAGCTGAAATGGTTCTGAATCAAGGTGATCATGATATTAATAGTGAAGATGAAGATGTTATTGTTAATACAGTAGAAAAGTACTCATAGACAACATGGTGAAAATATGTGATGGACTTATTGGTTGGAGCAGTAGGCATTCATAACAGAACAAAAGGTCATGTTGGTTATAAAATCAAAGAAAAATTGTAAGACAAAATCCCTTGTTAATTAGGCAGACAACACAGAAAGAAACATTTTTTAAAAAATCATCTAGCACAGAGCCTCCACATCCAAGGAGCATCCACTTCCAGGTTCCTCAACTGCAATAATGTACCCGCTCCCTCAAGCTTCTCAGACCTGACATAGTTGTCGTGTTTGGTGCTGCATTTTTCTTTTGTAAATGAAGAACATCACATATTTTTGGTAATGACAAAACTTTTGCACAAAATCTGAATTTCACCTCTAACTAAAATCTCAAGTTTGAGTATAACATGACCAGCGTCATTATTACATTAAAAATAAAATGTTAACTTTTTTCAGTTTTCATTACAACTACCTGTAATTAAATTCAATCTTTTAATACCTTACATAAAGCCTCAAAAAAGTAAAATAGAAATGCAATGTACTGTAACATTTTCATCAAAACACGGCATTCTAGGTGGAGACTGAAAGCCTGCCATTGTCTGTTGTTGTTCAACAACTGATTCAGGTATCCTCCCGATGCTGCTATGCTGCTTTTGTTACCTTGCATATATTATAATTTCATTATATCAATGGTATGTAATAATTTTCACTGTTAAGGCATAGGTGCGACGAACAAATACAAGACTAAGACTGCTTACCAGCAGCACACAGATTCAGGTGGTGATCCCAGGCTATCTCATTATATATTCTAAAATTCAAAAAATCCGAAACCTGAAACAGTTTCAGCCCAAGCATTTCGGACAAGAGGTACTTAACTTGTATTAAAATTCTTAAGGCACAAGAGACTGCAATACTGGAATCTGCAGCAATGCACAAGTTGCCAGTGGAACTTAATGGCTCAGGCAGCATTGGTGGTTTGGGTTCCTTCATTTGGATCTTTCAGAAGAAAGAACTTGAACCAAGATAACAACTGTTCACTTTCCTCCACTGCCTGAGATCCTCCAGCATCTCTTGTAATATTAAAATTCTCCTTGTCTACAAATTCCACCATGATCTCCCATCTGTGCGGGGGGGGGGGGGGGAGCCTTTTCTCATCTTCAAACCAATCCTTCTGCCAGGAACTATAAATCTGTGCCCCTGGTTTTTGACAACTCCTTGTTGGGAATTAAGCCCTTGCTGTTTCCTCTCTCTAGGCCCTCAGAATTTTATACACCTGCAGTTTACTCTTCCCACAGCCACAGTGTTTCAAAGGAAATAATTCCAGCATACTTAATAAGACCATAAGACATGGAAGCAGAATTAGGCCCATTCGGCCGATCGAGTTTGTACACTATTCCATCATGGCTGATTTATTATCCCTCTCAACTCCATTCTCCTGCCTTCTCCCTGTAACTTTGATGCCCTGACTAATCAAGAACTTTAAACATACCCAAATAATTTGGCCTCCACAGCCACCTGTGGCAATGAATTTCACAGATTCACTAAATGAAATTCCTCTCCATTTCTGTTCTAAATGGATGTCCCTCTATTCTGAGGCTGTTGCTTCTGGTCCCAGACCTGCCTACTATAAGAAACATCCTCTCCATATCCACTCTATGTGGGCATTTCAATATTCGATACACTGCAATGAGATCAGCCCTCATGCTTCTAAACTCCAGTGAGTAAAAACCCAGAGTCTGCTCTGCCATTCCATCATAGCTGATTTATTATCCCTCTCAACCCCATTCTCCTGCCTTCTCCCCATAACATTTGACACTCTGACTGATCAAGAACCTATCAAACTCTGCCTTAATCTGAGTCTTTCTTCACTGGGTAACATTCCAGTTTGAAGACAATGGAAGCAGGGACAAGGACAACAGGGAAGCGTAAATAGGGTGACTGTGCAGAAAATTATGGAGGAGCATGGATGGGGTGAATGCAAACACTTGTTTTCATCAGTGTATATTGAGAACTAGAGGACACAAGTTTAAGATGAGAAGGGGAAGACTTAATAGGAACCTGAGGGCAATTTTTTCACAAAGACAGTTGTCCGTTTAAGGAATGAGCTGCCAGAGGAAGTAGATGAGGCAGGTACATTAACAACATTTAAAAGGTACTTGGACAGGGATGTGGATAGGAAAGGCTGAGAGAGATATGAGGAAGTGGGATTGGCATAGATGGGATTCTCATTTGGCATGGACCAGATGGGGCGAATGAACTGTTTCCACGCAGTGCAACTCTGTGATTCCTCAAAGGAAACCCAGCTAATATCAGAAGGGAAAATCTTGCAGGATGGCGGGTAGGAGCAGGGACTGATTGCATCTCTCTCACTGAGAACCAGCAGATTCCGTATGATCCAGACGGCCTCCTTGGGGACGCAAGCTCCAAAGACCACAGAATGACCATTCTTGAGGCCATGTGGACAAAGGAACAAGCACGGTAAGGTTGTTGATGGTGCTATATAACAGAACTGACACGTTACATGGATCAGAGAGCATACCCGCGGAGAGACGGTGGAGCTGTTACCTTGTTGAAGCGTTCGTGGGGAACGTACTGCAGTACAATGGGCTCCATGCTTATAACATTAGCAAACTGCACCTCAGGAACATAGAGGGCACACACCACGTGGGCCCAACCTAAAGACACCAAACAGAACAAAATGGTTCAGTGTGCTGTACCTCAAAGAATAACCTCCTACTCAAAATAACAAAGTACTCGCAACCACCTCACCATGACATACTTCTATTCGTTGGAAAAGTGGTCTCTACCATAATACATGTAGTTGTACATAGTACAAACCCAAAACTAATAAATGAAATGGCCACTGAATCTGTTTCAGTGGTGTTGAGTGAGGTAAAGAGCAAGGGGAAGTCTCTTCTCCCTCTCCAATTGTTGATGTCCAGAGTGGAAGGTATTCCTCTGGGATGCTGGGCAGCTGAGCAGTTGGGCCTCTAGGAGTCACCATACTCTAGGCACTGCATTGGGAGTGCCAGCCAGCTGGAAACCTCCCATTGGACACGAACACAAAACCTTCTAAATGAGAGACAACTGCCTACTCCTGCTCTCCCTACCTTCTCACCTCTGATTCCTCACCCCACATATCAACCCCTCTCCCCCTTGCCCCAAACTTCACCCTTTCTCTGACCACTTCACTCTTTACCTCCTCTACCCTCACCTCATCCTTCACCATCTCCCATCTCATTCCTTACCCCTTCTCCCACGCTCAGTCTTCAACCTCTTTTCCCTGCCCTGCTCTTCAGCCCCTCCCCCACCGTCCCACTCTACACCATTCCACACACCTGCTTGTGTGCATTGTGCTTGGAACCAAACACCCTCCTGAGGTGAGAGCCAACTCATCTCAGGATGATTGTGCCTATGATTGTCTGGAGCTGCCCAGTCTCACTGGGAATCAGGTCTAACTGCCCAGTTCTCATACAGCCAACTTCCAGCTCCAACTATGTCTCTGGGTTGTTGCCAAGTGAGGCCAGCTACTTCCTCAAAGGAAAAAGGAGAAAGCTACAGGGCTGGATGACTAATACCCTGTCTGCACCACCTGAAAATAACATTCCCAAATAGTACTGGAGAGCAAATGGCAACTGAACTGAAATGCAAAATTGAGGGGGAGGGGAGGATATAGACAGTGAATTATGTAAACACACTCCAGCAGGCAGGATCTCTAAATATTCCTGGATATAATGTGTTCTGAAAAATGGAGAAAGTAAAAAAATTAGACAGTGAGGTATTGGGGTGAGGGCAATCATGCAGCATTGAACTGAGGGTCAGCCATCCAGGAATGAGCGAGGAGAGAAAATACTGTTCAAAAGTTGTGTAGAGCTGTGATTACACCATTGGGAATGTTCTAGATGCTGATTACAAGCAGGCGCAAATCAACAGTGAAATTACAGAGATGTGAGAAAGAAATAGAGTCGTAATAATGGAGGACTTCATCCATTAAAGTACAGACTGGGATACTGGCCAAACACAGACAAGGAAAGCAATGACACACGAGACAAAGACAGCCAAGAGTTTCTGAAATGCATTCAGTATGATCCTGGCCTGATAAAGAAGGCAACATTACCGGACTTGGTTCTGGGATATAGAGCAGACCAAATATGACAAATATTAACACATGGAAACCCCTAATAAAAAGTGATGGCAATAGTACAAATCCTCCAAGAGGACCACAACCTTGTTGTAGGGTTTGGAGGCATGCGTGCCTCAACGACCCAGAGAGCTATGTTGGCTGGAAACAGGGCTTTATGCTTTGGCTCCTGGTATCGTCATCCATGCCAAACAGGTTAAAGAGTAGAGGACAGATTAAGAGTGGTCCACCAGTCCTCCAGGATCGGGGGTTCAGCTCAGGGCAGACAACCCTGACAGGTAAAAAAAAGTTATGGAAACAGCAATAGAGAATCCTTCTACATCTGAATGTGATGGTACTGCTGGGTTTCCACCCGGGACTTGCATGACTGACAGTAGTGAAATCCGAGAGGAAGCTACTAACATCATGATGGAAGCCATGCACACTGTCAGGGATTGAGGACCTTCATTGCTCCCCCAAATGCCAGCAGTGTAATGGGCAATTTAACAAAACTACAAATCTTAGAAATTATAACTGTGGACAGAATAGCTATGGAAGGGACAGCTCCAAGTTAAAACAAATGTCAACTGGAAAAAGATAACTTTCAATGCGGTAAGGAACATTTGTTAAGAACGAGCTTGGGCTTTTCTCACTAGAGCGAAGGAGGATGAAAGGTCACTTGCTAGAGGTGTGCGAGATGAAAGAAGGCATAGAGTGATTAGGCAGCCAGAGACATTTTCCCAAGTTAGAAATAACTAATAAAGTGGCGCATAATTTTAAGGGGATCGAAGGAAAGTATAGGGAGACGTCAGAGATAAGTTCTTTACACAGAGAATGGTGGGTGCATGGAACAACCTGTAGGGGCGGTGGTAGAAGCAGATATATTAGGGGCATTTAAGAAATTCTTAGATAGGCACATGGATGACAGAGAAATTGAGGGCTATGAAGGATCTTAAGAGTAGGTTAAAAGGTTGGCACAACATTGTAAGCTAAACGGCCTGTACTGTGTTCTTGCCCAGGTTAATCTAAGTACATGAATGAGATAAAATTTGCTAAATAAAGGAGAGAGGGCAGGAGAGCCTAGAGAGGCTACTCCCTGGAGTAATGGAAGTTACAGGGGATGTACCGAGGTATGTGAAGAGCTTGGAGCATTAAGGCAGACTATAGGTTAGATCAGAGGTGAATAAAACCAGAGGATGTAGGGTTTAGGGTAAAGGGGAAGAGATTCCAAGGAGGACCTTCTTGACCCAAAAGATCGAAGCCACAAATTTGATTGGAAGTCAAGGCCCAATGGGTGGAGCTCCAAGGCTGCAATTCTGTGAGAGTTAGTTTTGGGCACAATGTCTGCAAAGGCTGAAGGCCAAGGCAGCCAGTTCTGGGGTTGGAGGGAGGGAGAGGGAGAGGGAGGGGGAGAGAGAGAGAGAGAGAGAGTGAGAGAGAGAGAGTGTGTGTGTGTGTGTGTGTGAGAGATGCAGCTTGTTTTGCTGCTGTTACTTTGTAGCTCAGTATATTCAGTTTTGTTTTACTCTGTGTCGTTCAACCAAACATGGAGGGCATGTTAGGTTGGCACTGGAACATGTGGCGACCACTAACAGGCTGCCCCCAGCACATCTTTAGGTTGTGTTGGTTGTTAATGCAAACAATGCATTTCACTGTATGTTTCCATGTACTTTATACATGATAACTAAATCTAAGTCTGAAGTATGAAATCTGAATCTGATGTTCACAGAGAGTGATGAGTACCCTGAGACAGGAGTTGTAGCCAGATCTCTGGCGGCATTTAAGAAATGGCTAGATGGGAAATGGTCAAGTGTCTGAATCACTTCAGCATTGGATGCTGGGTGATGGGGTTAATACGGAGAGGTACCTACTGAATGGTGTGGACAAGCTGGGCCAAAAGGCCTATTTCCATAATTGTATATTGCTGTGATCCCAAAATGGAACGAACCATATTGCTCATACACAAATCCACTATAGACTCAATGGGCTGAATGGCCTCCTTCCATTCACTAACCACTGAGTTTCCACTGACCTACTAATCAACTCGCTTTCAAGAACTCGACAATTTATGTTCTCGATATTTATTACTTATTTATTTATTATCCATTTTTCCCTTTTTTTTATATTTGCACAATTTGTTGCCATATGCACATTGGTTGTTTGTCCATCTTTGTCGTGTGCAGTTTTTCATTGATTCTGTTGTTTCTTTGAATGCCCACAAAAAAATGAATCTCAGGGTGACATACATGTACTTGGAACTTTTTGAATTTTGAACTTTTGAGATTTTGAGGGAGAGGTGGAGAGGGAGAGGAGCAGAGACACCATCAATGAAGCATAAACATTCTGAAAAGTAATCATTTATGAAAACAGTTACTTCACAACTCTGTGTGCTGTTAATTACTTTTACCATTGTCTATATCCTCATAATTCCACACTTCGATGCAACCTACCTCCATTATCAGTCCTCTTGAGAGCACCATCTTTGTGGGGACAGAGTTCACATCGCTGGAAACAAAGGGAACGGATTTATTGTTTATCACTTCAGTTGTAAGCCAGCTTCCAATCAAGGCAGGTGACCAAGCTTTAGCCTCAGTTAAACACAGAAAACAATCACTACAATAGGAGGTAATTAAGAAACCCACACAAAGGATTGGGGAATTAATTGTGGATTTCATAAAGGGGAACCCACACCAGTCCTCATCATGGGATCAGCAGTGGAAAAGATGAGCAGCTTCAAGTTCCTGGGTGTCAACATCTCTGAAGATCAATGCTGGGCCCAACATACTGATGCGATTACAAAGAAGGTATGACAGCAGCTATATTTCACTAGGAATATGAGGAGATTTGGAATGTCACCAAATATTAGCAAATTTCTACAGATGTACCATGGAGAGCATTCTAACTGGCTGCATCGCTGTTGCAAATACAGCCAGCTCTATCATGGGCACAAGCCTCTCAAGCATCAAGGACAACTTCCAAATACAATGCCTTAAAAAGGCAACAACCATCATTAATGACTCCCATCATTTAGAACATGCTCTCTTCTTATTACCGCCATCAGAGAGAAGGTACAGGAGCCTGAAGACATCAACTCAACATTTTAGGAAAAACTTCTTCAATAAGGCGATGAGCAGTAACTGATAAAGTGGGACAGTTTCCCTGGTATCCAGTGATGGATGAATAGAAATTCCCTACAAGTGAACATTGACAAGATTGAAAGCATCTGCTTGGATGTGTTGATGTATCCTTATGGGATGTGGCTGTGATTTGCTGAACCATTCACAAGACCATAAGATATAGGAGAAGAATTAGGCCATTTGAGAAGGCATATCCCAAATGGTGATGGTCCTTAGTGAACTTCCAACCCAGCAGTTGGGAGGATGCAAAGCCTCCCATTGCTATTGTCTGAGGAGAGGAAGATCTCTCCTCGTGTCTAGGCCACTCCCTCAACCATGAGCCTAAAAATCATTCTGCTTCTTAATAGGTGGTGATAGCGGTACAGGAGATTCAGTTTGTAGATTGGTAATTGAGAGACTAAAATTCAAATCTCACCTTGCTTTAAGAATGTAGAATGAGGAAACAACAATAACTTATCTTCCAATGATAACCAGAAAAACCACCAGTTTGTTGTCAAAAGCCCACAGAACAGAGAACAGTTTAGAACAGAGAACAGAGAGCACAGAAACAGACTCCTTCATCAATGACGTTGTGCTGAACACAATGCCGAATTAACCTAAATCTCTTTGGCTCAAACATGATCTATATCCCTTCACAAATACAAAAGATTCTGCAGATGCTGGAAATGTAGAGTAACACACACAAAATGCTGGAGGAACTCAGCAGGTCAGGTAGCATCTATGGAAAGGAATAAACAGTTGACGTTTTGGGCTGAGACCCTTTCTAGTCCTGATGAAGTAAGGGGGAAGGCTGCAGAATAAGGAAGTGGGGGAAGGGGAAGAAGTACAAGCCAGAAGGTGATAGGGAAAACCAGGTGAGTGGGGAGGTTGAAGGGTAGGGGAGGGGGATAAAGTGAGAAGCTAGAAGTGATAGTTGGTAAAGGTAAAGGGCTGAAGAAGAAAGAATGCTGTCAGGTTGTGTTGCTCCTCCAAGCTGAGAATAGTCTCATCATAGCAGTAGAGGAGGCCATGGACTGACATGTCGGAATGGGAATGGGCAGTTGAATTAAAATGGTTGGCCACCAGGAAATCCTGCTTGTTGTAGACAAGAGCAAGGGTGCTCGACAAAACGGTCCCCAAATCTACATCAGGTCTCACAAAGGAGGACACATAGGGACACCAGATACAGTAGACAACTTCAACAGACTCATAGGTGAAATGTTGCCTCACCTGGAAGGACTGTTCCGGACCTTGAATAGTGGTGAGGGAGGAGGTGAATGGATGGGTGTAGTACTTCTTCCACATGCAAGGATTAGTACCAGGAGGGAGATCAGTGGAGGGGGATGAATGAACAAGAGAATCATGGAGGGAAAGATCCATGCAGAAAGCAGAGAGTGGAAGTGGCGGGGGGGTGGGGGGGTTAAACATGTGTTTGGTGGTCGGATCTGTAGAGTACGATGTGCTGAATGCGGAAACTTCTGGGGTGATAGGCAAGGACAAGAGGACCTCTATCCCTGCTACAACAACAGCAAGCTGGATTGAGGGCAGATATCTGGGAAATGGAGGACATGTGGGTGAGGGCGGCATCAATGGTAGAGGAAAGAAAACCCATTCTTTTTCTTCAAAGCAATACTACAAAACACAATGTACTAGAGTGGCAATGCATGGAGGATGAAAGGTGCTGAGGGGCTGAGGAGAGGAGTGGCTGATGTGGATATAATGGTGGTGGGTGTGTTAATGGGTGGAGGTGTTGATCAGTTTGGGGGAAGTAACTGTTTCTGAGTCTAATAGTCCTGACACAGAAACTACAAGCCTCTTCCCTGATGGGTATGCAACAAACAGTCCATAAAAGCAGGGTATTACATTGCTGGCCTTCTTCTGGCACCTTTCTATATATATACAGTCAGTGGCAACTTTATTAAGTACCTCCTGTATCTAATAAAGTGGCCACTGAGTGTATGTTCATGGTCTTCTGCTGCTGTAGCCCATCCACTTCAAGGTTCAATGTGTTGCACATTCAGAAATGCTCTTTTGCACACCACTATTGTAACAAATGGTTATTTGATCCAGTCTGGCCATTCTCCTTTGACCACTCTCATTAACAAGGTGTTTCCACCAACAGAACTGCTGCTCACTGGATGTTTTTCTGGTTTACACACCATTCTCTGTAAACTCTAGAAGTTGTTCGGTGTGAAAATCCCTGGATTTCAGCAGTTTCTGAGATACTCAAACCACCCCGTCTTGCACCAACAACCATGGTCAAAGTCACTTAGATTACATTTCTTCCCCATTCTGATGTTTGGTCTGAACAACAATTGAACATTTTGACCACATCTGCATGTTTTTATGCATTGAGTTGCTACTACAGGATTGGCTAATTAGATATTTAACAAGGCATACAGGTGTACCTAATAAAGTGGCCACTGAATGTATATGACCTTAATGGCTGATAGGTTGGTGCTGGTGATGCATTGGACTGTTTTTTGGGCATCCACATTAAATTCACTGTCTAATGGTGCTTGCTCCAACAGAACTTGGAACCACCCGGGTGGTAAAGAGGTCTGAACTGGCACAGGTCTGAAATGGAGATCGAAACTGCCCATGCTGATCTGTAATGGGATCATGCCTGTGAATCGCCCACCCTAATGCTTTTCAAATCATTGCCAGGCACTTCAATTAAACCTGCCTGAAGAAATCTCTGCCGTATTGTTATCAACATGTCTCCTGCAATACCAGGGGCCCCAACACACTATCATAAGGAATGCCTACCGTTCCAACCCTCAAAGACATTTTGGGAAATCTGATCATCTGACTGACCTTCTCCTACCTGCATACAGGTAGAGGATAAAGAGCAAGGTTCCAGAAGCAAGGACAACAGAGGTGGTTGCAGGAGGCAAAGAAGCAGCTACAAGATTGCTTTGAGTTAGTGGACTGGGCCACATTCAAGGACTCAGAGGATCTGAACGAATATACCAGTTGTCACGGACTTTATAAAGTCAGTCGTAGATGAGTGTGTCCCCACAAAATCATTTAGTGTTTACCCCAACCAGAAGCCTTGGATGAACCAATAAATCTGCAATTTGCTGAGAGCCATCAGTAGCGTTCAGGTCTGGTAACCAAGTAAAATACAAGAAAGCCATTTTACATGCAAAGTGGAAATTCTGGACCAAACTTGAATCATTGAAGGATGCTCAGAAGCTGTGGCAGGGCATGAATACTATCACCTACTACATAGTAAAACCAAGTGACATACATGACGACAAGGTTTTGCTCCCAGATGAGCTCAATGTCTTTTATACTTGCTTTGACCAACAGAACATGGAGGCACCTTCACAAACTTTCACAGCCCCACAACGCTATGATTTCAGTTTCTGATGTTGATGTGAAAGCATCCTTCTGGAGGATGAACCCACGGAGAGCATCTGGCCCAGACAGTGAACATGCCAGAGTACTGAAGACCTGTGCTGATCAACTAGCTGGAGCATTCACTGGTATTTTTAACTCTCAAGCAGACCTCAGATGCTCAAGAAAAATGTGAATACTGTTCTGTGAGGTTGGCGATGACACATATCAACTACTGCATGAGGAGCAACTTGGATTTGTCTCTAATTTGCCAACTGTCACAACAGGTGCCATTTCAATGGCTCTTAACTCCATCTTGGAACATATGGACAGTGAAGATGCATACATCAAGATGCTCTTCATTGACTACAGCTCTGCATTCAATACTATCACCCCCTCAAAGCTAATCAATAAATTCAAGACCTGGGCCTCAACACCTCCTTGTGCAACTGGATCCTCTATTTCTTCACTTGCAGACCCCAGTCAGTTCAGATTAACAACATCTCCTCCACAATCACCATCAGCACAGGTGCATCACAAGGCTGTGTGCTTAGCCCCTGCTCTACTCACTTTACATTTATGACTGTGAGACAAAGCAGTTCTCCAATGGCATATTTAAATTTGCTGATGACCTACTGTCGTAGGCTGATTCAAAGGTGGTGACAAATCAGCATATAGGAGGGAGATTGAAAATCTGGCTGAGTGGTGCCACAACAACCTCTTACTCAATGTCAGCAAGACCAAGGAGCTGATTATTGACCAGGAGGAGGAAACCAAGGTCTATGAGCCAGTCCTCACTGGGGGATCAGAGGTGGAGAGGGTCAGCAACTTTTAATTCCTCAGCGTTACCAGTTCAGTGGATCTGTCCTGAGTCCAGCAGGCAGGTGCCAGAAGAAAGGCGGCATGGCTACACCTCTACTTCCTTAGAAACTTGTGAAGGTTTGGTGTATCATCTGAAACTTTGACAAACTCTTATTGATGTGCAGTGGAGGGTATACTGACTGGTTGCATCATGGCCTGGTATGGAAACACGAATGCTTTTGAATGGAAAATCCTACAAAAAGTGATGAATACAGCCCAGTCCATCAAAGACAAAGACCTCCGCACCATTGAGCACATCTACAAAGGGCGCTGTCACTGGAAAGCAGCATCCATCATCTAGGACCCCACCACCCCACCATCCAGACCATGCTCTCTTCTCACTGCTGCCATCAGGAAGGTGATACAGGAGCCTCAGGACCCACACCACCAGGTTCAGGAACAGTTATTACCCCTCATCCAGGCTCTTAAACCAAAGGGGATAACTACACTCAACTTCACTAGCCCCATCATTGAAATGTTCCCACATTCTATGGATTGACTTTCAAAGGACTCTTCATCTCATGTTCTCAATATTTATTTTTTTTGTGTTTGCACAGCTTGTTGTCTTTTGCACACTGGTTGTTATCCGCTACTTTCTACAAAATGCAGGAGGAAATTTGCAGTCAGGCACCACCACCAGTCAATGTTTCAGGCCAAGACCCTTCATCATGGGGAACAGCTGGAATAAGGAGGTGGGGGAAAGGGAAGGATTACAAGCTGGAAGGAGATAGGTGAAGCCAGGCGAGGGGGAAGGTAGAAGAATGGGAGTGGAGGGATGAAATCAGAAACTGGGAGGTGGTAGGTGGAAAAGGAAAAGGGCTTAAGTTAAAGGAATCTGATGGGATGTAGAGTAGACCATGGGGAAAAAGGGAAGGAGGAGGAGCACCAGAGTAGGTAGGTGATGAGAAGAATGTGGTAACAGGGGAGCCAGAATGGGGAATGGAAAAGAAAGAAAGGGAAGGGGGAGAAATGACCATAAATTGGATAAATCGATGTGCATTCTGTCAGTTTGGAGGCTACCCAGAGCTCCTCCAACCTGAGAATGACCTCATCGTGGTAGTGGACCTACATGTCAGAATGGGAATGGAAAATGGAATTAAAATGGCTGGCTAGCAGGATTTCCTGCCTGTTGCGATTGGGCAGGCTGCACTGCAGCCCTCTCCAGTGCTATTGAAATCCCTCTGCTCCAGGAGAAGCCAATGATTGGCAGCCTGAAGCAACTTGCTCTGATTTCCCTGGCAAAAGCTCCACAGCAGAGTTACATGCGAACAAAGTTATCTGACGCAGATATTGTGTTGTATGTCCAAGGCTGGATTGGTAACCAGAAGTGCCCAATCACGTTTACAAAGTAATACTATTTGACCTGGAAATTACCTCTATATTGTTCCACCATGGGAAAAAAAAAATCAATCTTCAGATGTATAACATAGAATTTTTTAAAAATCTGTGCTATAGAAATGAATTTCCAGTTTATTCTCTGGCTGTTGCGATAGTCCTAGAGATATACAGTAAAGGAAACAGGCCCTGTGGCCCAACAGGTCCATCTCAACCATCTTTTCAAAGTTTAAGGTAAGTTTATTATCAAAGTATGTACATGATTATTTATTTATTGAGATACAATGTGGAATAGGCCCTTCTGGCCCTTCGAGCTGCGCCGCCAAGCAATCTCCCGATTTAACCCTAGCCTAATCAAAGGACAATTTACAAATGACCAATTAATCTACTAACCGATACGTCTTGGACTGTGGGAGGAAACAGCGCATTCCATGGGGAGGATGTGCAGGCTCCTTACAAACGACATTGGAATTGAATTCCCAACTCCGACAACCCGTGCTGTAATTGCATCACACTAACAATGACACTACCTTGCATTTTTTGCAGGCATTTCCAGGGAAAGAAGAAATACAATTTACGAAAACTATACATAAACAAAGACTGACAAACAACCAATGTGCAAAAGACAAAACGTGCAAATAAAAATAATACCACGAACATAAGTTGAATTTCTACTAATCCTACATTAAAGCATTTTATTTTCTCCATGTTCCCATTAAAGCTCCCTGGATTCCAACACTTCCTGACACATTTGGGGGAATTTAACATCCCCTTGAATTCAGCTCTAGGAGGAGGGAGGAAATAGGACCTCCCAGAGGCACCTCAAACAAAAGCACTAAGAACCTGCAAACTCTAGACAGACAGCACCCAGATCAGATTAAACCTGGGTCCCTAGTATCATGAGGTAGTCCCTATTAGACCAGGCATCCTTTTATATGCCATGAACCCCACCATTTGGGAATCCCTATATTACACCATAAAACCATAAAACATAGGGGCAGAATTAGGCCATTCGACCTATCGAATCTGCTCCACCATTCCATCATGGCTGATTTATTATCCTTCTCAACTCCAATCTCCTGCCTTCTCCCCATAAATTTTGATGCTCTTACTAATCAAGAACCTATTAACACCCACATTAAATATACTCAATGGCAGACATCCCCCCCTGCAAAAACTCACTTCAGGGAGGTAGCACCATCAATTTGCAGGAGACTTCCGGGAGAGGTGGGATGTCTGCAATAGAGTAGCTCCTTAGCAGCTAGCCAGCTAGTTTAAATAACGTTCGCTATGCTAATGAATGAATGACACCTGTTAAACTCACCTCAACATGTCTTTTACAGTCTTAACCCGCCATGGGCAATAGAAAAGTCACTGTTGCAAACAGTACAGCGAGCAGCACTGTCATTATTTTTGACCCCTATTAGGCAGGGGTACACTTTAGTGTAGTCTGGGGTGACATACGTTTTATATTTTTTTGGAACACTCTGCCATGGTGCGTGCTCTCTCTCTCTCTCTCTCTCTCTCTCTCTCTCTCGCTCGCACTCTCTCTCACTTGCTTTCTCTCTCACGCTCTCTCTCTCGCTTGCTTTCTCTTGCGCTCTCTCTTGCTTTCTCTCGCTCGCTCTCAAAAAATTGATTTCCATGATATAACTTGCGGGCATCAGGGAGCCACTATTCATATGCGGGAGACTCCCAGAACTTCTGGGAGAGGTGGGATGTCTGCAATGGCTTGGCATCTACAGCTACCTGTGGCAACTTTCAGTAAGATGGCAACACGCTTGGTTGCAGAAGCCTCTCTGGGTCCAACAAATGGTGCAAGTGTGTGTCTTAAACATTTTTCTTGTGATCGAAAAATGCTATTGGGCTTTGGTAATATAAGGTACTGCAAGTCTGGTTCACTGGTGAAACCGACAGCGAGGGGGAGTTGCGAGGCCTCATTTGTTGCACGATCCAGTCCTTCAGGCTGCGGTATCACTTGCTATAGCCACCCAGCGGGGTGGCATCAGAGGCAGTGTGGGAGGGTACAGAGGTGTGGCAGGCGTGCTGGGTTAGGAGCTGGCCCTTCCTGATGCTGCTCTCCAGTGTCTGCTCCCTGGAAGACGAGTTGGACTACCTGTGGCTGACCCAGCATGAATAAAAATAATTTGCCTTCATCTGATGAACCAGTGTGAGATAAGGAACTGCTGTGCACATGTTCTTGCACAAACGTGGTTCCAGGACAATATTCCATGCACCATCAATCTTCATGCCATTCCACTCAGGGACTAATGTTTTTTTCTGACTGCATGTGTTATCATAACTACATGTTCTATGTGTGATTGTATGTACTGTATTTTGCACCTTGGGCTCGGAGGAATGCTGTTTCACTCAGCTGTATGAATGTATATGGGTAAAAAATCAATCAAACTTGAATTTGAACTTTAATTTAACCTTCAGCAATGAATTCTACAGATTCTTCATCCTCTGGCTAAAGAAATTCCTCCTTATCTCTATTCTAAAGGGACGTCCTTCTATTCTGAGATCCTAGACTCTCCCATTATTGGAAACATCCGCTCCATGTCCACTCTATCTAGGGCTTTTAATATTCAACAAGTTTTTGATAGTAGTCGAACTGCTGTGCTGCCGGTTTCTTCTTGTCATATTCAGGAGGCCAGCATTACTTTTGAAAAAGAAAATCATGATGTATTAAAATTTTAACCCAAGTATGAATTTAGACACATTGCTGGATGTGTCTGTCTCAGCTGCCAATTCTTGGCTGCAGCATAGCCATAAAGACATTCCAAATGCATTCCTTCAACAGAAGTATCTTGGGATATCGAGGATGGGGATATTAAGCAAATACTGAATTATGCTGGGACTTGAACACCGATGGACCGTGGACCAAGAATGTATTAGGATTATTGGCAAGTCCTCGGGCGACACCAAAGATCAAAGCCTGAAGGTCGATTGGAAATCCAGGAGTTGAGGTCTGATAGCTGAGGCCCTGGGTCTGTGAGGCTACTGGGGAAGTCAGAGGACCAATGTCTGCAAGTCCACTGGAGGGTGGAGGCCCAAAGGCAGCCTGTCCTGGAATTGGAGGACTATCTGCATGTGCGAATGGTGGGTGGGTAGGCAAGTGCAAGGAAGGAAAGGGACTTGTTTTGCTGCTGTTGTTGCTCATGTTGCTCTGCTGAACATGGTGGGCATGCTATGTTGGCACCAGAATATGCGATAACACTTGCAGGCTGCCCCCAGCACACCCTTAGTTATGTTGGTTGTTAAAACAAATGATCCATTTTACAATATATTTCAACGTACATCTGATAAATAGATGAATCTGGTGGGTATGCTATGTTGGCACTGGAATGTTTGGCGATACTTGCAGGCTGTTCCCTGCACATCATTAGACTGTAGCGGTTCTTAACGCAAATGAACCTTTTCACTGTATGTTTCAATGTACACGTGATAAATAAATGAATCTGAATCTGTGAAGCATTCCTTGGCCAAATAACTAGCTAAGTCCTGTTATTTTCTCTCTCATATGAACAAGCATATTTGGCCTGCCGAGCTGCAACTTGGCAGAGGTTCACAGTTAGCTTGCTTCCACTCCAGTTCTGGGCTGGCCAATGTGAAATGTGCAGGCTCTATCACAAAGAGATGTTTGTTCGGATGACAGGGTGCCAGAGAAGGAAACAGAGACAACTATATAAATCCAAAGTCATAAATTTAACAAACTCCAGTCAGGAGGTACTGGCAAGCTGCCAAGGAGGAAAGGTCTTTTTTAGTCTACTTGATTGGACCTATCAGATTATCACTGGCAAAAAGCCTTGCAGTTTAAAACTACAAAGGATACAGCTTTGCAATGGCTCCTTTTTATTATTAGCACAGCAGCATATTGATTAGCACAACTCTATTACAGTGCCAGTGACCCAGGTTCAATTCCCACCACTGTCTGTAAGGAGATTGTACATTCTTCCCATGACTGCGTGGGTTTCCTCCAGGTGCTCTGGTTTCCACCCACATTGCAAAGACATACAGCTTGCTCGGTTAATTGGTTACATGGGTGTAATTAGGCAGAATAAGCTAATTGGGGTGGAAGGGTTTATATCTCTAAATATATAAAATAAATAACATTTGCTACTAACCAGGCAGTTCCCTCAGGGCGGCGGGGGGGGGGGGGGTGACTTAGTTCAATACCTGTTCTGTGGACCCTCAGACACTACCACAGATGGTGTTTAACAGGGTACCTCCCATCTAGGCCACCTCCTCACCCTGACAAGCATCTCCATTCCCACTAGTGACAGAGCCCACAGATATCAAAGTGCCCTTAGCAGCCAACCCAGAAGCCACAGAACTGGAGTGGAGTGAGAACTGGACTAACTAAAACAGTAAGAAGCAACAGCCAAGTACAAGGAGATCATTCAATCCCTTGAGTTTCTCTATCATCTTCTTGGTTAGGGCTGATCTCTACCTGCATTTGCTTCATCTTCTTTGGTGCCAACCCTAACAAGAAAGACTCCACGGCTT
Source organism: Mobula hypostoma (assembly GCF_963921235.1). Taxonomy (NCBI): domain Eukaryota; kingdom Metazoa; phylum Chordata; class Chondrichthyes; order Myliobatiformes; family Myliobatidae; genus Mobula; species Mobula hypostoma. Next base: position 56,789,783 of record NC_086128.1, on the reverse strand, counting down.
TATTAGGGGAAGATAGAACCTTTAAAATTTCTCCAATGTTTGTGTCTCAAAGTTTTTCCCTGTTTTTGTCCAGAATGGTTTCACCTGAATTTAATATTATAGGCTGGAACAATCAATTATATGTTTACATTTACAAGGAGGACTGCCACATGAAAGCAGCATTCCTTATCAAAGAACCCCACCACCCAGGCCATGCCCTGTTCTTGCTACTACTATCAAGTAGGAGGTACCAAAGCCTTATGTCTCACACTACCACATTCAGGAACAGTTACTACCCTTCAACCATCAGGCTCCTGAACCAGCATGGATAACTGAAATAACCCTTACTCTGGGTGGAGATATGTCTCTACCAAAGGAGGTGTAAGGCGCTCCTTCCCTCCGCTAGCGTGCAAATCACCCTTAGGCAAGGTGTAGCACCTGCTTACCCACATTCCCACCCCCCAACTGATCAAGATCATATGAAGCCATGGGAGTAGTTGGTGGATGGTGCATATCACAAGTCCTGGTTATGCAACCCTGATGCCAGGCAGACAATCTCTGAAGAGTATCGATAAAGGCTGGGGTTATCGTCTTGTAAAAACGCTGCCCAGAAGACCACTTCTGTAGAAAAATTTGCTCAGAACAATCTGGTCATGGAAAGATCATTATCGCCCACGTCACACAACAGGGCACGTAACAAACGAATGAAATCTGAACTGATTCTACGACCTACAGACTAATTTTTAAGGATTCTTACATCTTATGTTCGCAATATTATTTTTTACTTGCACAGTCTGCCTTCTTTTGCACGCTAGTTGTTTGTCACTTACAGCTTTTTGTAAATTTGATTGTATTTCTTTTTTCCTTGTAAATACCCAAAAAATGAATCTCAAGGTAGTATATGGTAGCATACATGTACATTGATAATAAATTAATTTTGACTTTGAACACTGCATCTAAGGCTTGGAAACATGAAGATGAATAAGGGAAATGTTGCAATGGAAAGTCATTACATATTCTTCCCCTTTTCTCTGACCTTAGGTAAACTCCTGCTTTATTGAGCTTGAATTCAATGCCAAATCTTCGAACAAATTCTTGCTTTCCAAATCCCTTAATACACCAAGTACTACCCATGGCTCCCAATCAAACAAAAAGCCAAAAAGCAGCATATTTCAATTTCAGAAGGCAACATGAGGCAGCTATGACATTTGCACATTTAAAAGTGAATGCCTCAAGGCTAACTTCTACCCTGTAATGTTAAATTCAGGTGAAGCCATTCTCGACTAGGAAACACTTGGAGACACAAATGTTGGAAAGCCATGGAGTTTTTTTAGTTGGGGTTGGCACCAAAGAAGATGGAGCAAATGCAGGGAAGTGGAGATGAGGTAGACATCAGTCATGATCCCAAAGAACTCCTTGTACAGTCAGAGCTGTTGCTTCTGACTGTCTGCTGGGCTTCATTCCAGTTCTGTGGCTTCTGAGGTGGCTGCTGAGGGCATTGTGATATTTACGGCCTGTCACTAGTGGGTCTGGAGATACTTACTGGGGTGAGGGGGTAGCCTAAATGGGAGGTGCCACATTCCTTCTGCTATTTTCTTGGGATGACACACATTGCCAAAGATATGCAAGGATCTCAATGCTTTCTTAGATTCTCCTTCTCCATTTTGATTGGTTGGAAGTGATATATTCTCCAGGAGTTAATGAGGATGTTACGTTGTCTACCCACACCTCACCCCGCCCCCCGCCATGAAGCAGGAGGTGGGAATACCCTTCATGCATTCACTCTGATGTAGTAATCTCTTGGTACTTCTTTTGTAACAGTGGAGAGCATTTGACTGGTTGATGCACCATCTGGGATTGAGGTGCCAATGAGATAAAAGCCCATGGTATTACAGGAAAGATGCCAGCATGGATAGAAGATTGGTTGACTGGCAAGAGGCAAAGAGTGGCAATAAAGGGGGCCTTTTATAGTTAGCTGCTGATGACTCATGGTGTTTTGCAGGCGTCAGTGTTGGGACTGCTTCTTTTAATGTTATGCGTCAATGATTTGGATGATAGAATTGATGGCTTTGTGAACAAGTTTGCAGATGACACAAAGACAGGTGGAGGGGCAGGTAATGTTGAGGAAGCAGAGAGTCTGCTGAAGGACTTTGACAGATTGGGAGAATGGGCAAATAGCAGATGGAATATAGTGTAGTGCATAGTCAAGCACTTTAGAAGAAGGAATATAGGCTTAGACTATTTTCTAAACAGAGAGAAGATTTTAAATATCAGAGATGCAAAAGGACTTGGGAGTCCTTGGGGAGGAATCCCAATAGGTTAACTTGCAGGTTGAGTCATTGGTACGAAAGGCAAAAGCAAAGGCAATTTGCTTTTGCAGGATATAATGTTGAGGACTTATAAAGATTGATTAGACCATACTTGGAGTATTGTCAGCAGATTTCGGTCCCTTATCTCAGAAAAGACCATAAGACAAAGGAGCAGAAGTCAGCCATTTGGTCCATCGAGTCTGCTCCACCATTTTATCATGAGCTGATCCATTCTCCTATTTAGTCCCACTCCCCCGCCTTCTCACCATAGATAGATAGATAGATAGATATACTTTATTAATCCCGAGGGAAATTTGGTTTCGTTACAGCTGCAGGCATAGCCGCAGGAACATCTGCAGGCATTCTGACCTCTGCAAGGGACTGGCAGCTGTTGGTGGACCTCGAAGGGCAGCTGAAGTTCCCCAACCATATCGCAGCCACCACCCTGCGACCAGACATTGTCCTATTGTCTGAGTCTACTAAGCAAGTGGTGCTGCTGGAGCTGACAGTCCCATGGGAAGATCGCTTGGAAGAGGCCTTTGAAAGGAAGCTCTCCAAGTATGCAGCACTGGACAGCAACTGACAGCAGGCTGGATGGAGAGCGAGGTGTCTCCCAGTGGAGGTTGGTTGTAGGGGATTCGTAGCCCGTTCCTTAGTTAGAGCCTTCAGCATTTTGGGCATCGAGGGAGAGAGGAAGAGGAGAGTCATCCACAGTACCACTGATGCAGCAGAGAGGGCCTCAAGGTGGCTGGGGCTCAAAAGAGGGGAGCCATGGAATCCTAAGTAGCTAGCCATCTGGACACAAGTTGGGGTCTGATCAGCCCCGGCTGCGTCACCTGGAGGAGGTTGTATGATGTTAAAAGACCCGAAACACCCGATGATTCCAGGAACATCACTGAAGATATGTCCAGAAACATCAATAGATGTATGTACACAGCATTAATCCCCAGGGAAATTTGGTTTCGTTACAGCCGCACCAACCAAGAATAGAGCGTAAATATAGCAATACAAAAACCACCAACAATCAAACAGCAACATGCAAACTATGCCAGATGGAAAATAAGTCCAGGACCAGTCTATTGGCTCAGGGTGTCTGACCTTCCACAGGAGGAGCTGCAAGTTCGATGGCCACAGGCAGGAACGACCTCCCGTGCCGCCAGGTGTTGTATCACGGTGGAGTGTGGCCGAAGTCCAACAGTAAAAAGTTCAATATCCAGTCTGCAAATACGTTCCTCGATCGTAATATGCCCCGGATTGCACCATCTGTTGTTAACCTTTGATGCCCTGGCTACTCAGATACCTATCAATCTCTGCCTTAAATACACCCAATGACTTGGCCTCCACTACTGCCTGTGGCAACAAATTCCATAGATTCACCACCCTCTGACTAAAAAAATTTCTTCGCATCTCTATTCTGAATGGGTGCCCTTCAATCCTCAAGTCATGCCCTCTCGTACTAGACTCCCCCATCATGGGAAACAACTTTGCCACATCCACTCTGTCCATGCCTTTCAACATTCGAAATGTTTCTATGAGGTCTCCCCTCATTCTTCTAAACTCCAAGGAATACAGTCCAAGAGCGGACAAACGTTCCTCATATGTTAACCCTCCCATTCCCGGAATCATTCTAGTGAATCTTCTCTGTACCCTCTCCAATGTCAGCACATCTTTTCTTAAATAAGGAGACCAAAACTGCCCACAGTACTCCAAGTGAGGTCTCACCAGTGCCTTATAGAGCCTCAACATCACATCCCTGCTCCTATACTCTATTCCTCTAGAAATGAATGCCAACATTGCATTTGCCTTCTTCACCACCGACTCAACCTGGAGGTTAACCTTAAGGGTATCCTGCACGAGGACTCCCAAGTCCCATTGCATCTCAGAACTTTGAACTCTCTCCCCATTTAAATAGTCTGCCCGTTTATTTCTTCTGCCAAAGTGTATAACCATACACTTTCCATCATTGTATTTCATTTGCCACTTCTTTGCCCATTCTCCCAATCTATCCAAGTCTCTCTGCAGACTCTCCGTTTCCTCAGCACTACCGGCCCCTCACCTATCTTCGTATCATCAGCAAACTTAGCCACAAAGCCATCTATTCCATAATCCAAATTGTTGATGTACAACGTAAAAAGAAGCGGCCCCAACACTGATCCCTGTGGAACACCACTGGTAACCGGCAGCCAACCAGAATAAGATCCCTTTATTCCCATTCTCTGTTTCCTGCCAATCAGCCAATGCTCTATCCACGTATGTAACTTTCCCGTAATTCCATGGGCTCTTATCTTGTTAAGTAGCCTCATGTGTGGCACCTTGTCAAAGGCCTTCTGAAAATCCAAATATACAACATCCACTGCATCTCCCTTGTCTAGCCTACTTGTAATTTCCTCAAAAAATTGCAATAGGTTTGTCAGGCAGGATTTTCCTTTAAGGAAACCATGCTGAGTTCTGCCTATCTTGTCATATGCCTCCAGGTACTCCGTAACCTCATCCTTGACAATCAACTCCAACAACTTCCCAACCACAGATGTCAAGTTAACAGGTCTATAATTTCCTTTTTGCTTCCTTGCCCCCTTCTTAAATAACGGAGTGACATTTGCAATCTTCCAGTCCTCCGGAACCATGCCAGAATCTATCGACTTTTGAAAGATCATCGCTAGTGCCTCCGCAATCTCCACAGCTACTTCCTTCAGAACACGAGGGTGCATTACATCTGGTCTGGGAGATTTATCTACCTTTAGACTATTCAGCTTCCTGAGTACCTTCTCTGTCATAATTGTGACTGCGCACACTTCTCCTCCCTGACACCCTTGAGTGTCCGGTATACTGCTGATGTCTTCCTCAGTGAAGACTGATGCAAAATACTCATTCAGTTCCTCCGCCATCTCCTCATCTCCCATTACAATTTCTCCAGCATCATTTTCTATCGGTCCTATATCTACTCTCACCTGTCTTTTACTCTTTATATACTTGAAAAAGCTTTTAGTATCCTCTTTGATATTATTTGCTAGCTTCCTTTCATAGTTCATCTTTTCCCTCTTAATGACCTTCTTAGTTTCTTTTTGTAAGCTTTTAAAAACTTCCCAATCCTCTGTCTTCCCACTAATTTTTGCTTCCTTGTATGCCCTCTCCTTTGCTTTAACCTTGGCTTTGACTTCTCTTGTCAGCCACGGTTGCATCCTTTTTCCATTCGAAAATTTCTTCTTTTTTGGAATATACCTGTCTTGCACCTTCCTCACTTCTCACATAAACGCCAGCCACTGCTGCTCTGCTGTCTTTCCCGCCAGTGTCCCTTTCCAGTCAACTTTGGCCAGTTCCTCTCTCATGCCATTATAATTTCCTTTACTCCACTGAAATACCGACACATCAGATTTCGGCTTCTCTTTTTCAAATTTCACAGTGAACTCAATCATGTTATGATCACTGCCTCCTAAGGGTTCCTTCACCTCAATCTCTCTAATCACCTCCGGTTCATTACACAATACCCAATCCAGTATAGCCGATTCCCTAGTGGGCTCAACAACAAACTGTTCCAAAAAGCCATCTCGCAGACATTCTACAAATTCTCTCTCTTGAGATCCAGTGCCGACCTGATTTTCCCAATCCACCCGCATGTTAAAATCCCCCTCTTTAAAAAAAGATGTGCTAGCATGAAAGGGTCCAAAGGAGGTTCACCAGGAATGATTCCGGGAATGAAAGAGTTAACCTATGAGGAGTATTTGATGGCTCTGGGTCTGTACTTGTGGAACTTAGAAGCATGGGGGGGGCGCGGGGGGAGATCTCACTGTAACCTATCAAATATTGAAAGGCCTAGCAGGGTTTCCAACCTGGGATCCACAGACCCTTTGCTTAATGGTATTGGTCCATGGCATAAAAAAGGTTGGGAACCCCTGGTCTAGATGGAGAGGGTGTTTCTTATATTGAGTGAGTATTGGACTAGAGGGAACAGCCTCAGAATACAGGGATGTCCATTTCGAACAGAGAGGAGGAGGAATTTCTTTAGCCAGTGCGTGGTGAATTGGCTGTGCGGGCCAAGTCATTTGGTATATTTAAAGCAGAAGTTGAAAGGTTCGTGATTACTAAGGGCATCAGAGGTTACAGGGAGTAGGCAGAAGGATGGGATTGAGAGGGATAATAAATGAGCCATGATAGAATGGCAGAGCAGACTCGATGGGCCAAATGGCCTAATTCTCCTCCTCTATCGAATGGCTATCAATGCACAGGATCAGAAAAAGCTGCAGAGGGTTGCAGAGCAAGCTACATCATGGGCACTGACCTCCCAACTATTGAGGATATCTTCAAAGGATGATGCCCCAAGAAGGTAGCATTGATCATTAAGGACTGTCTCCATCCAGAAAATGTCCTCATCTCATTACTGCCATCAGAGTGGAAGAAGCATCAGAAACAGGTTTATAATCACTGACATATGTTGTGAAATTTGTTGTTTTGTGGCAGCAGGAAGAACAGGAGCTTAAAGACACACTCAATGTTTTAGGGACAGCCTCTTCTTTCCCCCCACCCCCTGCCATCAGATGTCTCAATAGATAATGAACCCATGAACACCTCATCGCTGTTTTGCTCTCTCTTTGCACTACTTACTTTTTTTTATTGTAACATAGTAACTTTATATCTATAGCATTGTACTGCTGCCACAAAACAAGAAATTTTTCACAACATATGTCAGTGATAATAAACTTGATTCTGATCCTCTTGCCTGAAGGGTGTTTGGAGAATTCGGAATTTGGAGTTGGGCATGGAAACTCTATGGAGTAGACACAGCATAAACAGCCACTGGTACAGGGTATGCTGCCCTGGAAGAGGAAGCTGTTGTGGGCTTTTTTACCCTCTAAATGCTTTTGGAAAGAGTTGCAGAGAGAGCCACAAGGGGTTCTAAATGCTGGAAATCTTCAGCAACAATCCAAAATGCTGGAGGAACACAGAAGGTTAGGCAGCATTTATAACATTGACAATTCCATCCAAAAAATTGACTTTTTATTCCCCTTCCTGGATGTTGTCTGATCTGCTGAGTTCCTCCAGCATTAAGTAGTGTTGCTTGTACAGGTAACAATGGAGTTGCCTCTCCAGTGCTTTAAATGTCGTCCATGCCTCAGAAGTAGACAGGGTATCATGGATCACCGATGACCAGGAGGGCAGAAGTTCAGCACTCAGTGTGAGCTTCTAGTCTTCAAACACATTTATCCTCAAGTGGCCAATTGCTGTGCCAGCATATTGGAAGGTGTGACATCAACAACGTCTGCCTTCACTAAGTGGCAGTTTTTGCTTTATGGGAAGCGATTCCATAAAACAGGACTTGAGGCAGATACATTAGGTTCATTTCAGAGGCACTTAAGATAGTCAAGTCCTCACTTTTTATTGTCATTTCAAACATAACTGCTGGTACAGTACACAGTAAAAAGGAGACAATGTTTTTCAGGACCATGGTGCTACATGAAACAATACAAGAAACTACACTGGATGAAAGAAAAATGGAGGGCTAGGTGAGAGGGAAAGGTTACATTGATCTTTGGGTTAGTTAAGAGGTAGGCACAATTTTGTGGGCTGAAATGCCTGTACTGTTCTATGTTGTATCTGCTATTTTCTATGATCCATGTTTTTCAGAATGATACGAAACAATATCGAGGGGTAACATCATGTTGCAGGGACATGCTGGAAAAAGCCCTTCAATTTGCAGATACTTGGTGTACCACCCATTCTCTCATACACTTCAATGAACTCTGCAGCTGTGTCAACAACATTGAAATTTGCAAGCTTCTACTTCTCAGTTCTAACTTTTCATTTATTAGAATGATAGAAACTATAGGTTCCTTAAGGTTGTTATAGCCAGGGATGGTAGTGGGGATAAGCTCCCACTACCTATTAAGTGCTCACAATCACGTGCATTTCAAATAGCCTCAAACAAGTCCAGCTCCTGGCTTTCACGTGTGGCTCAGCTACTAAGCCCAACGGAACCATTTCTACCAACAGCAGAAGCAGCAAAAGCAGACTAAGACCAGTCACTTTGGGCAAACGGGGCTTACCAGCTGTGTTTGGAGCTCATCTTGAAGGAAAATTTTGATCTCAAACCTCCTCTGCCTTATAGTATACCCACTCGTGGGAAGTGCTTCAGGAGAAAACCCAAGGAAAAATCTGGCGCTGGATCCCTAAGGCAGTCCTTCGTTGAGTTCAATGCTATCTGACAACTCCTCTGATACCGCTGGTGCCAAACTCCATCGGTCTCTGCGTCCCCTTGAATTCATCAGCTGCATGGAGAGAGGGAACCTGCTACATGGGCAACAGCTTGCTCTCCATATCGTACTGCCCTGGCTTGCGTATCATGTAGTCAGCTGGGGAGTACCATCCATGGTTGACCTCGACCAATGGAGGGCCTCAAGAAACTATAATTGGTTCCCCAAGGGCTCAGGAAGAAAATGCAGCCACTAATGGAACATCATGCTAGATCAGGATGGCTGCCAGGTTGTGCTGTACTGTCTAATCCCAATACTATCCTCCACTAAGGAAAGGAATTGCACGGGGAATAAAGCAAGAATTCCTATTTTAAATTGCTATTGGTGACACAGTGGTGTGGCGGTTGGTTTAACAGTCCAACGCCAGTAATCAGTGCTCGGGGTTCAATTCCTGCCCATCTGTAAGGCGTATGTACATTCTCCCTATGACCATGAGGGTTTCCAGCATTGAAAAGATGTACGAGTTAGGGTTAGTTATGGGCATGCTTTGTTGGTATCAGAAGTGTGGCGACATTTGTGGGCAGCCCACAGCATATATTTGGACTGTGGTGATCATTAACGCAAATAATACATTCACTGTATATTTTGACATACTTTTAAAAAATAAAGTTAACCTTCATCTTCAAGTTCTGGTCACCTACCCAGGAAAGATGGGTCTACTGTTGTTTATCTATATCAACGATTTAGATGATAATTTGGTACACTGGATTAGCAAATTTGCGACACACATAAAATGCTGGAGGAACTCAGCAAGCCAGGGACCATCTATGGAAAAGAGTAAACAGTCAACATTTTGGGCCAAAACCCGACTTCAGACTGTTAGATATTACCTGACCTGCTGAGTTCATCCAGTATTTTGCGTGTGTGTTGCTTTGGATTTCCAGCAACTGCAAATTTTTTCAGACAGCAAGGAAGGCTATCAAAGCTTGCAGCATTATCTGGACCAGTTAGAAAATGGGGCAAAAAAAAAAGGAATTTAATGTAGACAAATGTTGCATATTTGGGAGCTCATTCACTGTATAGGTTCTACCCTGGTTTGGTCAGGCAATGAGGTTTACAGTAGATGAAAGGGATCTGGAAATACAGATCCATGATTCCTTGAAAGTAGAATGGTGCTGATAAAAAACGGTGACACTTTACTGGCAGCTTACAAAACTTCCAAATATACTTAATTACTCTCACTGCAATCTGCAGCCTGCAATTTCCCTTTAAGTAATGTACTTTTGAACCATCTTCATGAACTAGTGATTTTATGATCTTCTGAAGGATTCTGTGGACTTAACTCTCAAGAATGCAGGTACAACACCTTTAAGTGGATAAAAGTGCAACACCATGACCAGAAGAGAGGGAGGAGAGAACTCAAAGCCAGACTAAAACATCAAGTATGAAACTTCCTCCATCCAGTATCTTGTTAGCAAATGTACAGTCACTGAAAACAAGACTGAGGACCCAAGGTCAAGATTGCTGTATCAGAGGGAAATTAGAAATTGCTGCATTATGTGCTTCATGGAGACATGGCTTAATCAAGACACAATGGATTCAGTGATCAGACCCAAGGGCCTCTCGATACACAGGATAGAGAGGACTGCCGATTCAGGGAAGGCAAAAGGTAGCAGTCCTCACAACACGCTGGAGGAACTCAGCAGGTCGGGCAGCATCCGTGGAAAAAATCAGTCGACGTTTTGGGCCGGAACCCTTCGTCAGGACTGCAGGGGGAAGGGGCAGAGGCCCTGAGTTCCTCCAGCATGTTGTGAGTGTTGCTTTGACCCCAACATCTGCAGATTATTTTGTGTTTAAAAGGTGGCAGTCTGTGTTTCATGATAAACTCCTTGTGGTGGTTGGACGAGTGGTCTTGTTGCACTCTTCCCACCACTACTCCTTCTCCCAACCCCCACGACCTGGAATATCTAATGATTATGTGCTGACTGTTCTACCTACCAAGAGAGTTCTCCTCTGTGATCCTGATTGGTTTATATACAGCCAAAGGTGGCACTCAAGGTACTGAGAGCCGCCATCAGCAAACAAGAAACAGCCTAACCCGATGCCTTTCAAATCGTTGTTGAGGCCATCGATCAGGCTCGTTTGCAGAAATCTCTGGCCAATTATCATCAACATAGCACCTGCAGCACCAAGGGTTCCAACACACTCGACCACTACTACACTACCATAAGGAATCCCTACTGTTCAATCCCTAGACCGCAATTTGGGAAACCAGATCATTGGCTGTCCTCCTCCTATATGCATACAGGCAGAGGCTAAAGAGCAAGGCTCCAGAAGCAAGGACAATGAATAGGTGGTTACAGGAGGCAGAGGTGTGACTATGGGATTGCTTTGAGTTAGTGGACTGCGCAATGTTCAAGGACTCATCGAAGATCTGAACGAATACACCATGGTGTCATGGACATTACTGAAATCATCATAGTCAAGTGTGCCCCCACAAAAATCAATTAAGAGTCTTCCCCAACCAGAAGCCCTGGATGAATCATGAGACCTGCAGTCTGCTGAGGACAGATCAGCGATGTTCAGGTCTGGCAACCAAGTAAAGCACAAGAGGTCCAGGTATGACCTCTGGAAAGCCAACTCACATGCAAAATGGCAATTCTGGACCAAACTGGATTCACTGAAGGATGCTCGACAGCTGTGGCAGGGCTTGAATACTATCACCTACTACAAAGTAAAACCAAGTGACATACCTGACGACAGCGTTTTACTCCCAGATAAGTTCAATGCCTTTTATGCTCGCTTTGACTGTTAAAGCATGGAGGCACCTACATGAACTCCCACAGCTCCTGATGGCCCTATAATTTCAAGTCTGAGGCCAACCTGAGAGCATCCTTCAGGAGGGTGAATCCAGGAAAATCATCTGGCCCAAACATGGCACCTGGCCAAGTACTAAAGATCTCTGCTGATCAACTGGCTGGATTGTTCACGAATATCTTTAACCTCTCACTTCAGTAGTCTGAGGTACCCACTTACTTCAAGCAGACTTCAATTACAGTGGTGCTTAAGAAGAACATGGTAACCTGCCTCACTATCATCCAGTAGTACTTATATCCACAGTGATGAAGTGCTGAGAGGTTGGTGATGAAACATATCAGCTTCTGCCTGAGAAGCGATTTGGATTTGCTACAATATGCCTGCTGGAGCAATAGGTCCACAGCAGCTGCCATCTCATTGGCTCTTCAATCAACCCTGGAACATCTGGACGGCAAAGATGCATAGATCAGGAAGCTCTTTATTTATCAACTGCAGTTCGGCATTCAATACCATCATCGTGTCAAAACTAATCAATAAACTTCAGGTCCTTGGCATCAATACTTCCTTGCGCAATTAGATCATTGATTTCCTCACTTGCAGAACCCCAGTCAGTTCAGATTGGCAACATCTCCTCCACAATCTTAATCAGCACAGGTGCCCCACAAGGCTGTGTGCTTAGCCCCCTGCTCTACTCACTTCACACTCATGACTGTGTTGGTAAGAACAGCTCCAATGCCATTTTCAAGTTTGCTGACGACACCACTGTCACAGGCCGAATCAAAGGTGGTGACGAATCAGCACACAGGAGGAGATTGAAAATCTGGCTGAGAGGTGCCACAACAACAACCTCTTACTCAATGTCAACAAGACCAAGGAGCTGATTATTGACTTCAGGAGGAGGAAACTGGAGGTCCACGAGCCAGTCCTCAGAGGATCAGAGGTGGGGGGGGGGGTGGTCAGAGCAACTTTAAATTCCTCAGTGTTATAATTTCAGAGGAATCCATCCTGAGTCCAACATGCAAGTGCCATTATGAAGAAAGCATGGGAGCACCTCTGCTTTCTTAGAAGTTTCCAAAGATTCAGCATGAGATCTAAAACTTTGAGAAACATCTATAGATAAATGCTGGAGAGTATACTGACTTGTTGCATCATGGTCTGGTATAGAAACACCAATGCCTTAGAATGGAAAAGCCTACAAAAAAAAAAATTGTGGATGCATCTCAGTCTATCACGGGAAAAGCTCTCCCACCATTGAGCACATCTGCATGGGGCACTGTCTCAGGAAAGCATCATCCATCATCAAGAAGCCCCACCATCCATGCCATATGCTCTCTTCTCACTGCTCGCAGTAAGGAGATGCAGGAGCCTCAGGCCCTACCACTAGGTTCAAGAATAGTTATTACCCCTCAACCATCAGGCTCTTGAACCAAAGAGGATAACTTCACTTGCTCATTTACTGAACTCTCCCAACAACTTATGGACTCACTTTCAAGGACCTTTCATCTAATTTTCTTGATATTTATTATTTATTTATTATTAGTATTATTTCTTTTTTCCCTTTATTTTTGTATTTGCACAATTTGTTGTCTTTTGGCACATTGGTTGTTTGTCAATCCTGTTGGGTGCAGTCTTTCATTGATCCTATTGTGTTTTTTGTATTTACTGTGAATGCCCACAAGATGATGAATCTCAGGGTTATACATGGTGACGTATGTGTACTTTGATAATAAATTTACTTTGTACTTTTAGCTTTGTAATTTGGCTGTTGTAAATCAGAGCACTGAGTAAGGAAATTTGGATGTTATGTTGAAGTTACCTCACTTTGGGTCTTCCCACATTGCAAAGATGTACTGGTTGAGTTCAGTAAGTTGTAGGCATGCTATGTTGTCGCCAGAAACAAGGCGACACTTGCGGGATGGCCCCAGCATATATTCAGACTGCACTAATAACTCCTCAGGGGTGATTAATAAGTTCGTGGCCTAAGGTAGAAGGAGATGAGTTATTAACTTCAAACTTTCTGCATAATCACTCAGAGTTGAACTGCATGTGCATGTAAGGAGAGCTGTATAGCTCATCTCCTTCTACCTTAGGCCACGAACTTATCAATCACCGCTGCTGTGGACACTTTCTGGAGGTCCAAGATCTGTATGCTCCACAACAGATGGACTAAGTGTGTACATGTAGGAGGGGACTATGTTGAAAAATAAATGTGCTATGTTTTCTAAAATTGACTCCCTCTACCTTAGGCCACGAACTTATCAATCACCCCTCGTATGACTTAGATCAGACCACATTTTACGAGTAGTTAGTGCAGAAAACCAGGTAGTTACAAAGGTTCACAAACGTTTTCTTACAATTGTATACATTTCCATTTTCTTGTGGGCATTTATAGGAAAAATAAATAAATACAGTAGAATCTGTGAAAAACGTAAACCAAGCCTGACAAACAACCAAGGTGCAGAAGAAGACAAACTGCTAATAAAAATACTGAGAACAGGAGTTGTAGAGTCCTTGAAAGTGAGTCTGTTGGTAGTGGAATCAGTTCAGCATTGTGGTGAGTGAAGTTATCCACGCTGGTTCAGGAACCTGATGGCTGTTCCTGAACCTAACGGTGTGAGACCTGAAGTTTCTGTACCCCCTTGCCAATGGTAGCAGTGAGAAGAGAGTGTGCCTGGATGGTGGGAGTCTTTGATAATGAATGCAGAGACACTCATGGAAATCATGGGAAGGGGCTTTGCCTGTGATGGACTTTCTGTAGACATGTTGCAACAATAATAAACAAATTAGCAATTAATGCGGCAAATGGGATTAGCATAATTAGGCATTGTGGTCAGTCCGATCAAGTTGGGCCAAAAGGCCTGTTTCTTTCCTGTATACTTCTCCAATTCTATTGCAGCCGGAGATGACTATCTAAAGCAAGCTGCCAGGGGAGGTAGTGAATTGTCTCCACTGCGCCATTCACATTATCCCACCCATGTTCAAAACCATCATCCTAACCTCCTCAGCTTGCTGCACATTCTTTCCCCCACCCCCCAATCTCCTTCCCATGTCTGATCTCGTAGACACAAGAGATTCTGTGGATGCTGGAAATCCAGAGTAACACACACAAAATGCTGGAGCAACTCAGTAAGTCAAGCAGCATCTATGGAGGTTGACATTTTGGGTCAAAACCCTTTATCAGGGCTGCAAAGGAAGGGAGAAGAAACCAGAATAAGTTGGGGCGGAGGGGAAGAAGAGGGGGAGAGATCTCCAACCCCTGTTTTGATGCTATCCCTGAAGAGTCTTGGGCATTTAATTCAGGCCAAAATGGATCCCAAGTGAATAAAAACTATTTGCTACTTCCCTGAAGCGTAGCACCTATTCCAAAAGGTGCTAGAACCTTTGTGCTGGTGTATTAATTCATTCTGATTCAAGATTCAAGATTTGAGATTGTTTATTGTCATTCTTCAGTATACAAGTGTAAAGGAGAATGAAATGATTGTTACTCTGGATCCCTTGCAGCATAAAAAAAACAAAATAATATAGATATAAAAGAAATCCTACAAAACACAATGTACAAGTAACATGCCTAAGCTGACAAGTTATATGCCTAAGCTGATTGGATGTACATGAAATGTTGCTAAGTGATGTGTATGTAGAGGTGAATGGTTAATGGATGGATCAGCCTGACAGCATTGGGAAAGTAACTGTTTTTGAGCCTAGTGGTCCTGGCATGATTGCTGTGTCACTCACCTCAACTCTGACCTGATTCCACAATCTGGTCTAACCAGGGTTTTATATGTTCTCCGTATTATTTATTTATTTTATTTGTAGTTTGTCTTGTTTTGCACATCGTGTTTCGGTTTTTGTGTGTAGTTTTTCATTGACTCTATTGCATTTCTTTGTTCTGCTGTGAATGCCAGCAAAAAATGAATCTTAAGGTAGTATATGGTGACATATACATATGGGTTATCCTCACTGCAACCTGTAGAAGCTGCCTAACCTAATATGCTGCATCACTTTGTGGTAAGGAAACTCCATGATAGCAGACGGCTTGACAATCAGTAGTTAAAACTGCTTAACGCATCACCAGCCTACACTCCATCAAGGTCAGATATCCAAGTAAGGTGTTGGAAAAAGGCCAGCAATATCATGAAGGATCCCGCGCACTCTACTAATGGACTGTTTGTCCCACTCCCACGCCAGGACCACCAGACTCAAAAACAGTGACTTACTCCAAGCAGCAAGGCTGATCAACACCTCCACCCATTTACCCATCCCCATTAGACAGAAGTCACCTCGTGTCACTTTATGTACATACAATCAGTCTACGTATATAACAGTTACTTGTACATTGTGTTTTATAGGATTGCTTTGATATTTATTACATTTTTTATGCTGTATTGTAGTGGTTGCCGACCGGTCGATCTTTGAGACTTTCCCAGTAGATCCCGAAAAAAATCAAAAATAAATGCACAAATACTGTTGTAACGTGAGCATTATAAAAATAGGTAATACTAATTAGGACAATAGTAATATAGCAATACTTTTGCTACTGAAAGCTGTTTGTAAAGAGAGATTGTTTCCGGGTTGCGGGGGTTTAGTTCCGTTCTTTCTGCCCAGTGCGCATGTGTGTAGTGCCCTCGCCATGCACCGCGTTTTCAGCGTAGCCTGTGCTGCATCAACATGACCAATCAGATTCGGGATAAGAGTACTGACTGTCGTAAACATCAATATACGGCACTCACTCGTGATATCCTGATAGCATGGCGGAGGCTCCACGAAAGAAGGCGAAAACATACAAACTCCATCCAGAATGGGAAGAGGAATTTCTATTGACCTTGGTGGAAGACAAGTGTGTATGTATGTTGTGCCACCAAACACAAGCACTGACTAAAAGAGGGAATCTGGAGCGGCACCACAACACCAACCACCAGGAATTTAAAGACACCTACCCCCCAAAGAGTGCAATTCGTGACAGGAAAGTTCAGGAGCTGAAATCGGGGTTGAAGGCCCAGCAATCGTTTTTCACAAAACATGCTGCTCAAAATAAGGCTGCTATTGAAGCATCATGTCATGTAAGTCACCTTTTGGAAAACACAAGAAGCCTTTTACAGATGGCGATTTATTCAAGGAAGCAACGGCCATTACCGCAGAGACTGTTTTTAATGACTTTAAAAACAAAAACGGCATCACAACCGCAATACTTAACTTGGCCCTGCAACAGTGACAAGGAGGGTAGAGTCACTGTCAGAGGACGTGGATCGACTTGTCACTCTGTGAATATTTCTCACTGCAGTTCGATGAATCCCTGGATGTAATGCAAACAGCTCAGCTTGTTGTATTTGTCAGAATGGGTTTCCAGGATTTTACAACAAAGGAGGAATTCCTCACTCTTTTGCAATTAAAGGAGAGATCGAGAGGTGAGGATATTTACAATGAGTTTAAAAAATATGACCGTGAAAATTACATCCCCATTCATAAACTGGAGGCAATTACTACTGATGGGGCCCCAGCAACGTGCGGTGTGCGTGTTGGTTTTATATCACCAAAAGTCAATGCCCACTTCAGGTCAACTCATCTATGTGAAATTGCATTTTCACAGATGAAAATGATTAAGTCTAAGTGCAGCAGCTGTCTTACTGACAGACACCTCACAGACTGTCTCAGACTGGCTGTCTGTAGTTATGAGTCAAATCTCAGGGAACTAGCAGAAAGTATTCAGCCCCAGTCATCACACTAAGTGCAACAGTCAATTTTTATTCATTTACTTTTCATGTTGAAATAAAACTAAATAATGAAACTTAGAATTAAAGGTGTGAAGTATTGTAATATTCTTAAAGAAAGACAGCTATGGCCTGTTTGATATGCTAGTTACAGTGTTTTCTTGTTTGAATTAATTTTGAAAGTTTGACAAACTTATTTTGTGTAATTCAAATACAATTAGTCCGAATAAAAGGTCTCAAATTGGAAGTACAATCTGAGCTGTTTTTTCTCTAAACGATTTAGTAGGTAGATCTTGCCTTTCACTGAGGTCGAGGGTAGGGGATCTTGGGCTTAAAAAGGTTGGTGACCACTACTGTATTGGATCTGGAGTAACAATCATTTTGTTTTCCTTTACACTCGGGATTCGAAGAGTGATCATAAATAATCTTGTATTTTCTTTTCCAGGACATCCTAACTTAAGAATGGCTTCTTCCCCACTGCTATCAGACTTCTGAACACATCACCTCTTTCACACCCTCTTCCTAGTGGGCCTGCTATGTTCTTGGTGATTCTTTCACTTTTTCAGATTGTAATACCAGCTTTGGACTGTTTTTTCACTCGACATACCTGTATTTATTAACACAAGAGATTCTGCAAATGATGGAAATCCAGAGCAATACACACAAAAACTTTATTTCACTTTATTATGCTGCATCGGATGTGGAGTAACAATTATTTCATTCTCCTTTACACTCATGTACTGAAGAATGACAATAAACAATCTTGATTAGATTATTTAACTGTCATTCAAGTGCACTTTGATCAGGCAAATGATTAGTGTAAATTCATTGATCAAGAAAACCATTGGAATGTCTGGAACGCTCACTATATTTTTCACCCTTTGGGAAATCTCAAGTAGTTAAAAACAATTTTATCCAGAGAGGATTAGCTGAAAAATTCAAATCAACCTGACACTTCAGTGTTGATTAATAACATATGTCAGACTTTCATGAATTCAAACATCAGAAGGTTTCCACATACTGGACCTGTCAGATTTACAATGATTTAACAGAAAATCTATCCTTGCCTACCTGTGTTAACACCTTCTGTTCTCTCCTGAGAAAAGTAAATTTTATTTCTACTTAGAGATACAACAGAGTAAAAGGCCCTTCGAGAGCAACAAACCTGCAATGCCCAATTACATCCATGTAACCAATTAAGGTATAAACCCATACACTTTTGAAATGTGGGAGAAAACTCCTTACAGACAGCGCTGAGAATTGAACTCATGGCACTAGCGTTACACTATCCACTATGTTACTGTGCCATTGTTCCATCAAGTTTAGCAACACTGTCCAAGTGACCACTCTTGCTGATTGGTCATTCTATAGATGCACAGTGCGGAGTATCCTAACTGGTTGTATCATGTCCTGGTAATGAAACACCATGGCCCAGAAATGGAAAAGACTTCAGAAACTGGAAGATATAGCCCAGTCCATCATAGGCAAAGCCCTCCCTACCATTGAGCATATTTAAATGGAACACTGTCACAAGAAAACAGCATCCATCAAGGACCCCCATCATACAGGCCATGCTCTCTTCTCGCTGCTACCATCAGGAAGGAGGTACAGAAGCTTTAGGTACTACACAACCAGGTTCAGGAACAGTAATTGCCCTATAACAATCACGTTCATGAACCAGCATGGATAGCTTCACTCACCTCAACACTGAATTGATTCTACAATTTACAGACTCACTTTCAAGGACTCTTTGCAACTCATAGTCTCAATATTACTTTATTATTATTTTATTATATTTGCCCAGTTTGTCTTCTTTTGTACATTGGCTGTTTTTCAGTCTTTGTTTACTCCTATCAGGTTCCTTCTTTTTCAGCCCTTTACCTCTTCCACTAATCACCACCCAGCTTCTTGCATCATTCACCCTTCCCCACCCACCCACAATCCCCCTCAACCTGTCTCATCTCTCAAGTACCAGCTTGTACTCCTTGCCCTCCCTCCACCTTCTTATTCCGGCCTCTGCAACCTTCCTTTCCAGTCCTGATAAAGAGTCTCAGCCCAAAACACTGACTGTTTATTCCCCTCCATAGATGCTGCCTGACATGCTGACTTGCTCCAGCATTTTATTCATGTTGCTTTGGATTTCCAGCATCTGCAGAATCTCTTGTGTTATAATGCACTATAATTGACAGCCACGTCTTCACCTAACAAGGCCCTAAACCCCCAAATTTCCTCAAAAATTTGACATATTTTTCCATCCTTTAAAACATTCCTTAAAAATCTTACCTATGACCCAGCAGAGAGTTACCTGTCCCAACACTTCACAGATAAATCTGTACTTCTCTGTGTTACCTTATACACAGCCCAATACATTTAGCAGCTTCTGTTGGAAATGTTGCATCTCATTGTCATCTCTGGGCCAGATGATAAGCTCTAGTTATCTACTTATGAAATGAATTATAGTTCATTTGAAAAGAGCAGGCCAGGCAGCATCTCTAGGAAGAGGCACAGTCGACGTTTCGGGCCGAGACCCTTCGTCAGGATTAACTGAAGGAAGAGCTACTAAGAGATTTGAAAGTGGGAGGGGGAGGGGGAGATCCAAAATGATAGGAGAAGACAGGAGGGGGAGGGATGGAGCCAAGAGCTGGACAGGTGATAGGCAAAAGGAATATGAGAGGATCATGGGACAGGAGGCCCAGGGAGAAGGAAAAGGGGGAGGGGGGAAAGCCCAGAGGATGGGCGAGGGGTATAGTCAGAGGGAGAAAAAGGAGAGAGAGAGAGAGAGAAAGAATGACTATACCCCTCGCCCACCCTCTGGGTTTTCCCTCCTCCCCCTTTTCCTTCTCCCTGGGCCCCCTGTCCCATGATCCTCTCATTTCCCTTTTGCCAATCACCTGTCCAGCTCTTGGCTCCATCCCTCCCCCTCCTGTCTTCTCCTATCATTTTGGATCTCCCCCTCCCCCTCCCACTTTCAAATCTCTTACTAGCTCTTCCTTCAGTTAGTCCTGACGAAGGGTCTCGGCCCGAAACGTCGACTGTGCCTCTTCCGAGAGATGCTGCCTGGCCTGCTGCGTTCACCAGCAACTTTGATGTGTGTTGCTTGAATTTCCAGCATCTGCAGAATCCCTCGTGTTTTCATTTGAAAAGATTTGTCTAAAGCAGGGGTTCCCAACCTTCTTTATGCCATAGACCAATACCATTAAGCAAAGGGTTCGTGGACCCCCGGCTGGGAACCCCTGGTCTAAAGGAACTTCCTGTTTAGCTTGCTTCCACACTGGAGAATATAGCAATGACAAAGCTAACACCAACCCAATTCAAATAAACACAAGAGATTCTGTAGATGCTGGAAATCTTGAGCAACACATACAAACACTCACACAAGGCCTGCAAAAAAAAATGAGTCTCAGGGTAGCATATGGTTTTTTATACCATATAGTTATATATACACTCTTAGATAATAAATTTACTTTGAACTTTGAAAATGCTTGAGCAACTCAGCAAGTTAGGCAGCATCAATGCAGGGAGATAAACAGTCGAAGTTTCGGGCCAAAACCCTTCAGCAGGACATCAGAAATGTTGACTGATCATCACACACAAAGTGCTGGAGGAACTCAGCACATCTATGGAGAGGAACAGTCGACATTTTGGGCAGACACCCTTAATCCCCTCCTCCCCCACCTACCTACCTTCCCCATCACCTGGTGTCACCTATCACTCCCCAATTTGTACTCCTTACCCTCCCCCCACCTTCTTATTCGGGCTTCTGTCTAATTCCTTTCCAGTCCTGTTGAAGGGCCTCACCTTGAAAGTCAACTGTTTATTCACTTTCATAGATGCTGCCAAACCCAGTATTTTGTGAACACAAAATAATCTGCAGATGCTGGGGTCAAAGCAACACTCACAACACGCTGGAGGAACTCAGCTGGTCAGGCAGCATCCATGGAAAAGATCGGTGGACGTTTCGGGCCGGAACCCTTTGTCAGGACTGTGGAGAGAAGGGGCAGAGGCCCTATAAAGAAGGTGGGGGGAGGGTGGGAAGGAGAAGGCTGGTCGGTTCCAGGTGAAAAACCAGTAAGGGGAAAGATAAAGGGGTGGGGGAAGGGAGGCAGGGAGGTGATAGGCAGGAAAGGTGAAGGAGGAATGGGGAAAACACAATGGGTAGTAGAAGGAGGCAGAACCATGAGGGAGGTGATAGGCAGCTGGGGGAGGGGGCAGAGTGACATAGGGATAGAGGAAGGGAGGGGGAGGGAATTACCAGAAGTTGGAGAATTCTATGTTCATACCAAGGGGCTGGAGACTATCCAGACGGTATATGAGGTGTTGCTCCTCCAATGTGAGTTTAGCCTCATCATGGCAGTACAGGAGGCCATGTATGGACATAACGGAATGGGAGTGGGAGCACGTTATCCTCCGCAACTTCCGCCACCTTCAACAGGACCCCACCACTAAGCACATCTTTCCCTCTCCACCCCTCTCCGCCTTCCGCAGGGAGCGGTCCCTCCGCGACTCCCTGATCCACACGTCCCTCCCCACGGATCTCCCACCCGGCACTTATCCCTGTTAGCACAAGTGCTACACCTGTCCCTACACCTCCTCTCTTGCCACCAGTCAGGGCCCCAAACAGTCCTTCCGGGTGAGGCAAGGGTTCACTTGTGAGTCTGTTGCGGTCATCTATTGCATCCGGTGCTCCTGGTGTGGCCTCCTCTACATCGGTGAAACCCGACGCAGATTGGGGAAACCGCTTCATCGAGCAACTCCGCTCCGTCCGCCACAACAGACAGGAGCTCGCAGTAGCCAGCCACTTCAACTCTGCTTCTCACTCCCATTCAGATATGTTCGTACATGGCCTCCTCTACTGCCATGATGAGGCTAAACTCAGGTTGGAGGAGCAACACCTCATATACCGTCTAGGTAGTCTCCAGTCCCTTGGTGTGAACATCGAATTCTCCAACTTCTGGTAATTCCCTCCCCCTCCCTTCCTCTATCGCTATGTCACTCTGCCCCCTCCCCCAGCTGCCTATCACTTCCCTCATGGTTCTGCCTCCTTCTACTACCCATTGTGTTTTCCCCTATTCCTCCTTCACCTTTCCTGCCTATCACCTCCCTGCCTCCCTTCCCCCACCCCTTTGTCTTTCCCCTTACTGGTTTTTCACCTGGAACCTACCAGCCTTCTCCTTCCCACCCTCCCCTCACCTTCTTTATAGGGCCTCTGCCCCTTCCCTCTACAGTCCGGACGAAGGGTTCCGGCCTGAAACATCGACCGATCTTTTCCACGGATGCTGCCTGACCTGCTGAGTTCCTCCAGCATGTTGTGAGTGTTCCAGTATTTCGTGTGTGATTCTGGATTTTTGCATTCTGCAGAATCTTTTGTTCACAGTTCAAAGTAAAGTATATATACTATGTACATCCTTGGGATTCGTCTTCTCACAGGGAGCCACAAAACCCAACAGAACCCATTAAAAGACTGTCAAACACCCAATGCATAGAAAAAAGCAAATCGTGCCAATGATAAAAGTAAGCAATTAACATTCACAACTGAAGTTCATGGAAGTGAGTTCACTGCCATAAAGCCAGTTCATCACTGCAGCCAGTCCCAGAGCTCACAAGTTGCAAGCCACAGCCTCAGTTCAGTGCAGAGACGATGTGGAGCAGTGAGCTGAGCACCAACCTGTCCCTCGTCCCTAGCCCTGACATGATGAGCTTTTCAATTTGGCCCAGCACTTAAATCGACCAAATCTCGGCTCGTTCCTTGCTTTTGGACCTGTCCCTGCCGCCTCAGATCCGCTGCTTCAAATTGGCTAAACCCATTACTCGTTCTTAGGCCTAGGCCCTGCCACCTCAATTTGGCCAGTACACACCACGCTGCAACCATCCTATACTTTTGAGAAAATGCTGGTGAACGCAGTAGGCCAGGCAGCATCTATAGGAAGAGGTACAGTCGACATTTCGGGTCACAACAAAGGGTCTCGGCCCGAAACGTCGACTGTACCTCTTCCTATAGATGCTGCCTCGCCTGCTGCGTTCACCAGCATTTTTTGTGTATGTTGCTTGAATTTTCAGCATCTGCAGATTTCCTCGTCTATACCTTTGAGACTTCAGTTTACACCGCAAAAATACCAGGTTGACCAAGCGGCATTTATTTATGGTCAACTGTTTATTCCCATCCATAGATACAGCCTGATTTTTTTGAGTTCCTTCAGCATCTTGTTTGTGTAACCCAATTTACAGCACATTTAGAAACCAGTCAGGTGATGATACGAAACAAAAGAATCTGAGATTCACAGTTCAATTCATTCATTTCAGCCATTTCCAGCTGCAACCTGCCTAATCTCAGGAAATGTGTTACATGGAGACTGGAACAAATGTACTGCGAACTGTAGTGGGGGAAATCAAAACCACTGACCTAATTGTTGATTTTGCAATCAAGCACACCAGAGTTCTGAAATAACAGCCATTTTACAGACTCATTCACATCCTGCACTGGTCACTTTCCAGCAAGGAAACGGGAACACCCAGAGGAAACCCACATGGTCACAGGGAGAACGTACAAACTCCTTACAAACAGCAGTGGGAATTGAAGGTGCTGCAAAGGATTACGCTAGCCGCTGCACTGCAGTTACAGAACAGCATCTCTGAATGCACAACACGTCGAACCTTGAAGTGGCTGGTCTACAGCAGCAGAAGACCGTGCTGGGTTCCACTCTTGTACCAAATAACATGACCACTGAGTGTATTTTGAAAGGGACACCAGGATTTGAACCAGGGACCTCTTGATTTCTAGTCACCCTGCTCTACAGCTGAGCTATACCCCCCAGCTAATGCACTACTTATTGTTAATTTATACTCTAGCAGTGTAATGAATTTATTTATATCACTGCTTGTTTTATTATAATAGTGCCAATAACATTATACTCTTACATAAACATGTAACTTAAACTTTATGTCAACCTGTCAATCTTCAGGCCATGCCTCTCAGGGACTTGTGCTAACATTATTTTGTGACGATGTGCTGGATCATAACAACATCTGCTGTGTGTGACTGTATGTACTGTGTTTTCCATCTTGATCCCAGAGGAATGATGTTTCATTTTGCTGTATACATGTGTATGGCTGAATGACAATAAATCTGAACTTGAAACTGAACTTAGTTTTCTCAAAACCCTGTAATGCCTTAAGGAGAAGACACATTCCGGATTCATACCTTTATTTAGACTATCTACCATTTCTGGTGCCGCATCTCATGAGGGTAGGCCGAGCAAAATATGGCTTTTCTGTTTGGAGCAAAGGAGGATAAGAGGCAACGTGATAGAGGTGTACGTGATGATGAGAGGCATAGACCGAGTGGATAGCCGGAGACTTTTTCCCAAGAAATGGCAAATAGCAGGGGGCATAATTTTAAGTTGATTTGGAGGAAAGTATAGGTGGGGGGGGGGGATGTCAAGGGTAAAACAGAGAATGGTGGTTGCATAGAATATCCTACCAGAGTTGGTGGTAGAGGCAGATACATTAGGGATATTTAAGAAACTTTTAGATAGGCACAGGGATGATAGAAAAATGGAGGGTTTTGAAGGAGGGAAGGGTTAGATTCATCTTAGATAGGTTGGCACAACATTGTGAGCCAAAGGGCCTGTACTGTGTTGTAATGCTCTAATGTTCTATGATCCTCAATTCACCTTCTAGCTAAGGACATTTCTCTTGAATTTCATAGAAATGGGCCCTTTGGCCCATCATATCCATGCTGACCCTTTTGCTCATCTACACTAATCTTTTTCGTGCATTGAGTCCATAAGCTTCAGTTCCTTGCTTGTTTAACTGCCTTTTAAATGTAGACACTGGCTCTGAATCCTCCTCCTCCCTCAGTTCTAGATATCAACCATTTTTATCTTCCCCTCAAACCTTCGTTAAAACTCTTTCCTCTAATTTTAACCCCATGCATTCTTGTTTTTGATAATTCTATCATGGGGGAAAGAATACAACTATCTGTGTTCTTGTCTAACACAAGAGATTCTGAAAATGCTGGAAATCCAGAACAATACACACAAAATGCTGAAGGAACTCAGCAGGTCAGGCAACATCTATAGAAATTAATAAACAGTCAACATTTTGGACCAAGTCTCTGATGAAGGTTCATGGCCCAAAACGTTGACTCTTCATTCATTTCCATAAATTCTGTTGATGCTGGAAATCCCCATTCCCATTCTGACCTTTCGGTCCATGGCTTCATCTGCTGCCATGATGAAGCCACTCTTAGGTTGGAGGAGCAAAACCTCACAGTCCATCTGGGTAGCCTCCAACCTGAAGGCATGAACATCGATATCTCCAGCTTCCAGTAATTTCCCCCCTTCCCACTTCTCTCTTTTATCCATTCCCCATTCTGGCTCCTCACTTACCCCTTCTCTTCTCCCTACCTACCTATCACCTCGCCCTGGTGCCTGTCCTCCTCCCTTCTCCCATTGTCCACTCTCCTCTCCTATCAGATTTCTTCTCTAGCCCTTCATCTTTTCCACCCCTCACCTCCCAGCTTCTCACTTCCTCTTCCCCACCCACCACTTTCCCCCTCACCTAGCAGCTTGTACTCCTTCTCCTCACCCCCAAATTCTGATTCTGGCTTCTTCCTCCTTCCTTTCCAGTCCTGATGAAGGGTTTCCGTCCAAAACGTCAACTGTTTATTCACTTCCATTGATACTGCCTGACTTGCAGAGCTCCTTCAGCAGTTCTTGTGTGCTGCTCTTATAGTTATGACTGCTGTTTTTGAACCACACAAGCATTTCACTAAAAGCAACGGTTTAAGGAGGAAACTCTATACCTCTTTCTCAAGGGAAGTTAGAGAGGTGCAATACATTGCAAAGACAGCCACATGACGCAAATGAATTGACAAAATACACATTCAGTCTACACTTTACCTTCAAAACCACTATGTTCCATTCCAAACCTCTATTAGGTTATCATCAGTTATGTTTTGTAGAGCTAAAAATTAACCACACTTATTCTGTTTTGCCTGTGAATCTCTCAGTGCAGATATCATGGCTGTAGACCTGTTTACTTTGCACTTTTAAAATACACGCCGACAATGAGCGAAGTGTGATCTAACCAAGGTACAAGATCAATGCCACACATACCAAATCCTGGAGTAACTCAGCAAGTCAGGCAGCATCTACAATCAACAATTTGGGTCAAGACCCTTCATCAGGACTGGAAAGGAAAGGATCAATGCAATTTCTCTTTTCCACCCATCCAAGATATTTATCAGGAGCACTACACTTAGTATTGTCAATGATCCCTCCCATCAGTCCAACAATCTCTTCGATACCCTACAGTCAGTAGCATTAGGACAAGAACTGTTACGATGGGAAACAACTTCCTTCCCCAGGTTGTGAGAAAGTGAACTCCCTACCACTACCCAAGTCTCATCACGTATGACGCGCCAGTAGCATTGACTTTTTGACTTGTACCTTATTACTTCTTTCGTTTATTTGTGGTAATATTACCTTACGTGTTGTGCGTGAGTTATATGTACTGTGTTGTGCAGATTGGTCCAGAGGAATGTTGTCTTGTTTGGCTGTATACATGTATACAGACAATAAAGTTGAACTTGAACTTGAATTTCTTTGCGGCTCAAATTTCCAACAACCATCCAAGAGTGCC
Source organism: Mobula hypostoma (assembly GCF_963921235.1). Taxonomy (NCBI): domain Eukaryota; kingdom Metazoa; phylum Chordata; class Chondrichthyes; order Myliobatiformes; family Myliobatidae; genus Mobula; species Mobula hypostoma. Next base: position 56,763,146 of record NC_086128.1, on the reverse strand, counting down.
AGAAAGTCAAAAGAGAGTAGGGCCTTCTGGTCTTACAGAGAAGCTAAGTCTGATCCAATGGATTTCAGTGGAATCACATTTCAAAAGCTGAGCTCAAGGTTCACATATTACCACACTGCATCTTACGACAAGGAACAAGGGGATAAAACATTAACCATCTGGTGTACTGGAAGTGGTTTGAATATTCTGGAAAGATGCAGGGACAGAGAAACAAGATGGTGGTCATAAACTCAGTTGGGATTAAATCCTGATCTATTCAATGTCTCTTAAGGAACCAGTGTGTGGGGGGTGCAGGGTAGGAGTCAGAAACTAAGTTAGTAATGCCATAAATTTAATGAACTGTTCTTCAGGAAGACTTTAGCACATACCTAACTAAGATAAACTGAAGATGAAATACACATAAAAATCATAAGACATAAAATACATAGCTGTTCTCAGAGATGTTATTGAAATTCTGAGATTTATGGATTGGACTGTAATTCAAATTGACCTCTTTTATTTCTATGTTCTTTTTGTGTTCTTGCTCATTCCTTCTTGTTGCCGATTGGCGGGCTGGATGTTCGGTGATCTGTTAGTTTTTGTGCGAGGGAGAATGCTGGGGGATTTGGGGTTTGCGAGTTTTTGCTTATTTTTCTTTTCATGCGGGGGGAGGTTGATGTTTTTCTTTCAACTACTTCTATGGTTTCCTGTATTTTATGGCTACCTGGAGAAGACAAATCTCAGAGTTGTATTCTGCATTCATACTTTGATAATAAAATGAACCTTTGAGCAGAATTAGACCATTGGGCCTATCAGGTCTGCTTCACCATTCCATGATGGCTGACTTATTATCCCTCTCAACCCTACTCTCCTGCCTTCTCACCATAACCTTTGATACTGCAACCAATCAACAACCTATGAACCTCTGCTTTAAATACATCCAATGACTTGTCCACCATGGCCATTTGTGGAAATGAATTCCACAGATTCACCATCCTCTGGCTAAAGAAGTTCCTCCTCATCTCTGTTCTAAATGGACATCCCTCTATTCTGAGACTGTGCCCTCTGGTCCTAGACTCCCCCCCATTGCATCACGGTCACTCTGTCTAGGCCTTTCAATATTCCATAGGCTTCATTAATATTCCATAAGTTTCAATGAGTTCCCACCTCACTCTTTTAAACTCCAGTGAGTACAGGCCCAGAGCCATCAAATGCTCCTCATACGTTAACCTTTTCATTGTTGGGATCATTCTTGTGAACCTCCTCAGAAGATATATTTAGAGTATATGGTCTGTTATATAACTATTCCCTTTAATAAGCAGAGTGAATTATTCCACATCACCCAGCAGATAGTGAAGATAACTACCCCTACCCCAGGAGAGAATGGGGGAGAGGGGGGTAATTTGGCTCTAAAACTGCTCTACTTCCAATGCCCTCTTTTTCCATTCACTATTTGTTACATTGTGCACCGCAGTGAATAGCTTCTCAATATTCACCAAGTAGATAACCAGCATAGAAACGATCTTAAATTCACAGCTGAGACACAAGAGACTACAAATTCTAGAATCTGAAGCAACACAAAGTGCTGTAACACACATGTTGAAGTTGTATAAGACATCTGGAGTATTGTGTGCAGTTTTGATCATCTACCTACAAGAATGTCAACAAGATTGAAAAAGTGCACAGAAAATTTACAAGGATGTTACCAGTACTTGAGGACCTAAGTGCAAGGAAATGTAGAATAGGTTAGGACTTCACTCCCTGGAGAGTAGAAGAATGAGGAGATTTGATAGAGGTATACAAAATTATGAGGTATAGATAGGGTAAATTCAAGCAGGCGTTTTCCACTTAGATTAAGAAATACTAGAGCTAGAGGTTATGAGTTAAAGGTGAAAAGTGAAACGTTTAAGGGGAAACGTCTTCCCTCAGAGGGTGATGAGAGGGTGGAATGAGCTGTCAGCGCAAGTGGTGGATGTGGGTTTGATTTCAACATTTAAGAGAAACTTAGATAGGTATGGAGGACTATGGTCTGAATGCAGGTCAATGGGACGAGGCCGATAAATAGGTTGTCATGGCCACTATGGACCAAAGGGTCCATTTCTATGCTGTAGCGTTCAATGACTCTATAAAGTGCTGGAGGATCTTGGCAGCTCAGGCAGCATCTGTGGAGGGAAATGAACATTCAATCTTCTGGGTCAACACCCTTCATACTGACCTGCTGCGTTCCTCCTGCACTTTCTGTATTTCTTTAAAACCACAACCATCTAGTTCTTGTGATATTTTTGAGGTTATCCACTAAATCACAACCTCAGTTAAATACAAATTTATCGGCCAACCCAGTGCAGAAGGAAAGTTAGGTTGTAGATTGTCAACCTCTACTTTGTAGAAATAACTGTCTATTAGGAGAGTCAGAGAGAACACAAAATAAAGAATTTGATGATTTCACCCTCTACAGAGAGTTGAATAATTCTCCAGTCAGCAACTCAAATCTCAGCAGGAAGATACACAATACTTCCTCTTCAGGCCACACACCGCCCTGAGTTGGAAATTTATTGCAATGTCTTCATCGAGGGTGGATACAAATCCTGGAACTCACGTCTCAATGGCACTGTATGAGTATTTTCACTAGAAAGATGGCAGCAGTTGAAAATGTCACTTCATCAACTGGATCCTCAACTTCCTTATCAGGAAACCATAGTCAGTGCACGTTGGTAGCAACATCTCCTCCTTCATGATAATCAACACAGACTCAACTCAAGGATGCATACTTAGCCCACTGCTCTACTCTCTCTACACTCACAACTGTGCGACTAAGCACAGCTGAAACACCACCTATAAATTTGCCAATGACACAACTATATTCAACATCTTGAAGGTGGTATTGACACCAGCGACTATTTTATTTTAGGAGTTTCAGGAGATTTGGTACAGCACTGAAAACTTCTGCAAATTTCTGCAAATGTACGGTGGGGAGAGCATTCTGACTAGTACCATCACAGCCTAGGTCATTAGAGGCTGCAAAAGATTGTAGACTCTGCAGCTCCATCACAGGCACGGGCTGGACAGTGGTGTAGCTGGTCGTGTAACAATACTACAGCACAGCAACCTGGGTTCAATTTTGCCGCTGCCTGCAAAGAGTTTGTACGTTCTCCCCGTGACCACATGGGTTTCCTCCAGGCACTCCGGCTTACTCCATATTCCAAAGACATACCGGTTAGTCAGTTAATTGGTCACATCGCAGGCCTATGGGGACAGAAAGGCCTGGATCTCTAAATTAAAAATTCAGTATACCTTCCCTGCCATCAAGGAAATCTTGAAGTGGCAATGCCTCAAGAAGGTGGCATCCATCTCTAAAGGCTCTCACCATATGAAACATGCCCTCTTCTCATTACTACCATCGGGCAAGGAGTACAGGAAACTGAAGACCCACACTCAATGACTTAGGAACAGCTTCTTCATCTGTCATCAGATTTCTGATAATGGTCCAGGAATCCATGAACACTACCTCATTATTCCTTTTTTTTTCACATTATTTATTTACTCTTTTATTTTATGTCATGAACTGTATTGCTGCCATAAAATACCAAATTTCATGTTGTATGTCAGTGTCAGTGATAATAAATAACCACTGTGGATAACTTTACTCACCTCAATACTGAGCTGATTCCACAATCTATGGGCTCACTTTCACTCATGTTCTCTGTATTGTTTATTTATTAATTATTATTATTATCAGGTTTTTTTGTATTTGCAGTTTGTTTTCTTTTGCACATTGGTTGCTTGTCAGTTTTCGCTCGCATCCAGTTTTTTCTTTGATTCTATTGTATTTCTTTATTCCACAGTGGATGCCCACAAGAAAATTAATCTCAGTGTCGTATATGGTGACATACATGTACTTTGATAATAACAAACAAAAGACCCAACCACTAACCACAGTCACCACTAAACTGCACCAGAATATGCGGATCCCAGACTGGCATCTGCAATCCCCTGAGGACCTACCAATACACAACCCCTCAGGAGAACATCACACTCAAGTGTAGTGTACGTGGGTTCATTGTCCATTCAGAAGTCTGAAGCTGGAGGGGAAGAAGCTGTTCCTGAATCATTGAGTGTGTGGCTTCAGGCTTCTGTACCTCTTGGCTGATGGTAGCAATGAGAAGAGGGCAAGTCCTGAGTGATGGGGGCCCTTAATGGATGACACCTTTCTGGAGCATTGCCCTTTGAAGATGTCCTTAATGCCTCACTTTTTTGCTCTCTTTTGTGCTATTTATTTTAATATATATTCCTTATTATAATTTTTATTTTTTTTATTATGTATTGCATTTGCTGTCACAAAACGACAAATTTCAAGACATATGCCAGTGATATTAAACCTCATTCTGATTGCACTACTGCTACTACTTTGATAATAAAATTTCTTTGAACTTTGATTCTGAAAAGTAATTAGAGATAGCTAACAAATGACAGCCTTGCATTCCACGAACAAGTGATGAAAAATAAATCAGGATTCAATTTGCAAATTCTCACTCTTGTTTTCGAATCTTTGCAGTGTCTCCTCTCGTTATCCCTAAAGTTGCCTCTAAGGTTACTAATGTAGTTAATGCAATCATAAATCTGAAACAATAACAGGCATTCTGCAATAGCTTTGGCTAAGGCTCAAGTCTAGTCTTGGATTTCTGTCTCTTTTAATGCATTCCTTAAAATCTACCTATTTGAGCATATTGATGCACATATGGTGTACATCTCATTATAAGGTTCAGCTTCAATTCTTTTGTTTGATGAAATGCCTGGGAATGGAATATTTAAAATTTAAGACATGACATTTTGTTATTACTGCATTATTTTTCAGTCTTTTCCAAGGATCGGCACCTTGTCGTGCTGGGGAGGCTTGTGAGTTCCTAAGATTCCAAGAGCGATGCTGTCTGGAGTTTAGCCAACTGGTGATGAGCCCCTGCTAGGGTCAAGCATGGTGATAAATGTCAAGGAGGAGGTTCCAGACAAAGCGATCCAACCAAGACCTCAGCAGTGGATATGGCGGAAGATGATGACAAAACGCAACAGCAGTGAAGGCAGAGGAAGTCCCCAGTCGTCTTGCACTCCATGCTACTGGATTCCGACCTGGATCTGTCAAGAACCATGCATCAGCCTCCCCACATTAAATTAAGTCCTGCCATGGCATTCTCCATTAAGGGAATCCACCCTAAAATCCTGGTTATGTGGATCCCGGATCAGCTGCTACAGCCACCTGATGATCCAACAGACAACCCTTTAGGAGAACAACATACTCAACTTGAGTGATCGTACTCCTACTCCTAATACTATCTTCCAGTAAGTGCTGTCAGAAAACAAGCTGCCTTTATCGTAACTTCGTCTGACACTGCAATGAATCAATCGGCAGGATGGCCAAGTAGCAATTCATTCCTTTATCTTTCTTTCCTTGTACTGGAAAGTATCAGAGCAGAAAGGGCCAAAGCCATGTGCATTCCTGTTCTGTGTTACTGATCCCACCCACCCCCACCCTTCCACCATGGCAGAGTTTCAGGATTCCAGTAGGATATGAACCATCACACATCCTGAAATGGAAAACTACTTCCTCTTCCTCATTCTGTAAATCCATGCATCCAAACTGAGAAGCTGCCAAAAGCTGTTCAGCAAACTGGCAATCTGCTTTAATCCAGTTTATTCAGTCCCATTCTGGACTCTGGCTGTACCAGACTTTGAAATGAATTCCTCCCATCTTTGCACAGATTGAATACAATTCTCTCTCCTGTTCACCTTCTCATTTATTTTCTCTCTCTCTCATTCTCTCCCCTTCACTCTCATTCTTGTGACATCACTCAGCCAGATTTTCAATCTCCCTCCTATGCAAAGGTGGATTTGTCACCATCTTTGATTCAGCCCATAACAGTGGTGTCATCAGCAACCTTAAACACGGCATTGGAGCTGTGTTTCATCACACAGTCATAAGTGTAAAGCAAGTAGAGCCGGGGGCTAAGCACACAGCCTTGGGGTGTACCTGTCCTGTTGAAGACTGTGGAGGAGAGGTTGTTGCCAATCTGAACTGACTGGAGTCTGCAAGTGAGGAAATCGAGGATCCAATTGCATAAGGAGGTAATGGTACCTCTGTCTTGGAGTTTATAGATTAGCCCCTCCCCCCCTCCATCCCTTTCCTTTCCTGTGATTCCATCACATTCAGTCCCATTCTAGACTCTGGCTGTACCAGACTTCGAACTGAATTTCCACAACCTTGGCATATATCATCTCCAATTCTTCCAATTATTTTTCTCTCTCTTTCTCTATTCCTTTCATGCGATTACTTCATGTGGCCATTTTCAAATGTCGAGAAAACCCAACAGAAGCTGTAGACAAATGCACAAGTACAAACGTACATACATAATTACAGTCACAAAAGGACCAAGAATGCAAAGAAGTAACCACAATAATGAGCAGGTAAAAGGATAGAAAATAACCAGTGCACTGCTGACTTTCCCTCTCATTTACCAATAGAGTTTTGGCAGTCCTCCAGCACCTGACCCAATTACCTGCTTCACACATGGAATTAGTGTGACGAGGAAGGGGAGGAGGAAGGGAGGTCACATCAAAAATTGCACAGGATCCCATCCTTATGTGGAAAGATTAGGAGTCCTGGGTCTGTTGAGTTTCAAGGAGGTATTTAATGGTGACATACAAATGCTGGAGGAACTCAGCAGGTCAGTCAGCATCTATAGAGAGGAATAAACAATTGACATTTTGGGCCAAGACCCTTCATCAGCACTGGAAAGGAAGGGAAAAGAACGAGTCCCGATGAAGGGTCTCAGCCTGAAACATCGACTCTTTATTGCTCTCCATAGATACTGCCTGACCTGTTGAGTTCCTCCAACATTTTGTGTGTGTTACTCTGAATTTCCAACATCTTTCAAATCTCTCGTGTTTATTTAATGCTGAAGCTGCATGGGACTATTAAACAGAGTTAGAAGATTTAAGAAAATTAGTTGGATGAGCAGGATTCCAATATCATTCACAAAAACTATCCCAGAAATGAAAGAGTTAACATATGAGGAGTGTTTGATGGCTCTGGGCCTGTACTCACTGGAGCTTAGAAGAATGGTGGGTGGTGGGGGGGGTGGTCTAATTAAAAAGTATTGAATATTGAAAGGCCTAGATAGAGTGGACATAGAGAGGATATTTCCTATATTAGGGGAGCCTAGGACCAGAGGGCACAGCCTCAAAATTGAAGGATATTCATTTAGAATAAAGATGAGGAGAAATTTCTTTAGTCAGAGGTTGCGGAATCTGTGGAAGTCATTACCGCAGACAGCTGGGAGGCCAAGTCATTGGGTATATTTAAAGCAGAGGTTGATTGGTTCTTGATTAGTAAGGACGTCAAAGGTTACGTGGAGAAGGAAGGAGAATGAGGTTGAGTGGGATAATAAATCAGCCATAATGGAATGGCGGAACAGACTCAATGGGCCGAATGGCCAAATTCTGTTCATATGTCCTATGGAGCAGAATGAAGAACATAGAACAGTACAGCACAGGAACAGGCCCTTCATCCCACAATGTTGTGTTGAACCAATTAAATTAGTAATCAAATGACCAACTAAACACCTCTATCCACACAATGTCCATATCCCTTAATTTTCCTCACATTCATGTGCCAATCTAGATGTCTCTTAGAAGTCTCGAATGTATCTGCCTCTACCACCACCCCAAACAGCGTATTCCTTAAATTAATGTAAGTAGTTAAGGTGACAGTTATGTTTGATGCAGCTATTGTCCTACAGGGGTGTTGGTAGAGCCAGATATGTTAGGGGCCTTTAAGAATCTATTAGAAAGGCACATGGATGACAGAAAAATTGAAGGTTAAGTAGGAGGGAAGGGCAAGATTGGAGTAGGTTAAATGCACAACAAGGTAGGCCAAAGGGCGTGTACAGTTCTATATTCTTGTTTCGTCTGAATGTACATATATACAATCAAATGAAACAATGTCCCTCTAGTGCAGGGGTTCCAAACTATTTTTATGCCATGGACCTATGCCATTAAGCAAAGCATCCATGGATCCCAGGTTCGGAACCACTGCTCTAGTGATTATGCCCACAAAGAATTTTGGAAGCTGGCTCAAAAATATCTTATTAGGATAGGAAACATTAGTGTGGTGCCAATCGTGTTACAATGCTATCGTGATGTACACTTTTATAACATCGAAACGTGGACAGTGCTTGAAAAATACACAATGTAATTACAGAGGTGAGGGAGAGGGAGGAAGGAAACTCATCCCCAGAGATAGCGCTAATCATGTTACATTGTAGGTGCTATGCACTTTGTTTCCCTTTCAAAATTCAGTCCCATTAACAAAGGAATCAAATCTTGGTAGAGGAGTTCATAGAACATTACAGGACAGTACAATGTTGTGCTGACCCTTTAACCTACCTCCAAGATCAATCTAGACCTTCCCTCCTACATAAATACAAGAGATTCTGCAGATGCTGGAACAAACACAAAGTGGTGGTGGAACTCAGCAGGTCAGGTAGCATCTATGGAGAGGAATAAACAATCCATACTTTGTGCCAAGACCCTTTATCAGGACCTTCCTACCTAACCCTCATTTTCTGTCATCCGTGCCTATCTGACAGATTCTTAAGTACCTTTAATGTATCTGCCTCTGCCACTACCCCTGGCAGGGTGTTCCATACACACATCACTCTCTGCATAAAGAACTTTCTTCTGCTATTCCTCCTATACTTTCCTCCAATCATCTTAAAATTGTGCCCCTTGTATTAGCCAATTCAGACCTGGAAAAATGTCTCTGGCTATCCACTCCATCTTGTATACCTCTATCAAGTCACCTCTCATCCTCCTTCGCACCAAAGAAAAATGCCCTAGCTCACTTAACCTACCTTCATAAGACATCTCCTCTGCACCCTCTCTAAAGTTTCCACATCCTTCCTATAATGCGATGACCAGAATTGAACTCAATACTCCAAATGTGGTCTAACCAGGGTTTGATAGAGCCGCAACATTACCTCATGGCTCTTGAACTCAATCCCCTGACTAATGAAAGCCAACACACCATGCACCTTCTTAATAACCCTATCAACTTGCGTGGCAACAAGGTGATAACTACTAAACACATTCAACAGTGCACAAACTTGTAATGAACTTTGAGGTAAATGGGCAATCATCAAATAGGCTGAATGGCCATCTCCTCCTCCACTGCATCACTCCATGATCCTTGAGTCAGAGAGAGGAATACAACAAGAATACAGGCCCTTCTGCCCAATGAGTCCATGACAGTTTATCATGCATTTTCCTGCAGAACTGGTAGGTACTTTGTAGAAATTGCATTTCAAATTCATTTTACCATTCTCAACCACAAAGATCAAAGCAAATTTATTATCACCATATACTACATTTGAGATTCATTTTATTTATTTATTTATCATACTTGGAGATACAGCGGAAATAGGCCCAGAGGAGCACCGCCCAGCAACTGCAGACAACCCTGATTTATCCCTAATCTAATTACGGGACAATTTACAATGACCAATTAACCTACCCTTTATTCTGAGATTGTGAACCACAGTTTAAGAAACTGTAGCCAAAAGAAATATTATCCTTGCACCCACCCGACAAGTTTTGTAAGTTTCAATGAGATCACTGTATCCAGGACAAAATTCCAACTGTAAAAGTGAGCTGCAACATAAACTTGATATTAGAACTATCACAAGCAAGGCACTACAACATATGTTTGAAAACTTCAATCCTTCAAAGATCAAGGCAGCTAAAACTAATAGCTGTTATGACATCCAACAAATACTCACCACTCTGGCAGCTCGTTCTTGAGATTCACACTTCCTGCAGAACCAAGGTCCAGTTGGTACCTGAATGATTCCATAACAAGCTGCAAATAAAGAGAATGAAAAAGTATCATGAATATAGAGAAATGCACTCAGTGGCTACACCTGTAACTTGCATGTCAATGCAAATAATCAGCCAATCATGTGGCAGCAACTCAATACATAAAAACATGCAGACATGGCCAAGAGGTTCAATAGCTGTTCAGACCAAACATCAGAATGGGGAAGAAGTGACTGACCATGGAATGATTGTTGGTGCCAGACAGGGTGGTTTGAGTATCTCAGAAACTGCTGATCTCCTGGGATTTCCATGCACAACCATCTCTAGAGTTTACAAAGAATGGTGCAAAAAAAAACTCAGAAAATATCCAGGCAGCAGCAGTTCTGTGGCTGAAAATTCACATAATGAGAGAGGTCAGAGGAAAATGGCCAGAATGGTTCAAGCTGACAGGAAGGCCATAGTAACTCAAAAGGCCACACATTAAAAAAAGTGGTGTGCTGAATGTATAGCACATCGATCCTTGAAGTGGATGGGCTACAGCAGCAGACCACCAACATACACTCAATAGTCACTTTATTAGGTATAGGAAGTACATAATAATGTGACCACTGAGTGGATAATCAATGCTTCCACAACTCAACATTATCCTTGTTTGCTGATCTACTCTTTCCCGTTCTTAATGCAAGTGCGGATTGAGGCTCAGCAGAAACCACTCTTCACTTCCAAACCAGAGTTCTTAGGTTCAAGACCCACAGCAGAGGTTTGAGTATAAAAATCTAGCCCAACACTCAGAGACACAAAACATTTTGCAGGTGCTGGAAATCTTGAGCAACACCACACAAAGTGCCTTAGGAACTTAAAGATTAGTTTCATTTATCACACGTACAATGAAATGCATCATTTGTGTCAATGACTAACACAGTCCGAGAATGTGCTGGAGGCAGCCTGCAAGTTTCAACACACTTCTGGTGCCAACACAATTCACTAACCCTAACCTATACATCCTTGGAGTGAGAGAGAAATCTGGGACACCTGGAGGAAAGCCAGATAGGGGAATTGAACCCCAGTTAGCTTTATACTAACCGCTACACGATCATGCCACTCATAGCAAGTCAGATAGCATCTATGGAGGGACATAAGCCAAGATCCTTCTTCACAATTGGAAAGGAAGAAGGCAGTGCAACGTCTGCACGGAGCGAGGACAACTACGGACTAGCGTGATTACACGTTTTTACTGAGTCACATTAGTAACAGTACGGTAACAGAAAGATAGGGGTTGGGGAGGGGCAATGATGCAACAAGCCCACACCTTCATGTTCTAGCTTCTACTCCCTTCCTTCCCTGTCCTGATGAATGGTCTTTGCTGAAAATGTCAACTGCTTATTCCCCTCCATAGAGCCTGCTGAGTTTCTCCAGTGTGTGCTGATGCTCTGACATGCTACCAGGCTCTTGCACTATTGCAAGTATATTTCAGAAGGTACCTCCGGTCCATCCACAAAATGCAGAATTTCCTGGTAGCCATCCATTTTTACTACTATCCCCATTCCCATTCTGACATGTCAGTGCATGGCCTCCACTTCTGACATAATGAGGCCACTCTCAGGTTGGAGGAGCAACATTTCATATTCTGCCTAGGTAACTTCCAACCAGATGGCGTGAACTTCGACTTCTCCAACTTCCAGTAACTTTTTCCTCTCCCACTTCCCTCTTCTTCAGTTCACCATTGGCCTCTTACTTCTTCTCTTTACCTGCCTCTCACCTCCCCCTGGGGCCCCTCCTCCTTCCCTTTTTCCCCACGGTCCAATCTCCTCACCCATTAGATTACTTCTTCTTCAACCCTTTGCCTTTTCCACCCATCACCTCCCACCTTCTTATTTCATCACCCTCTCCTACCCACCTGACTTCACCTATCTAGCTTGTCCTCCTTCCACTCATCCCCACTTCCTTTCTAGTCCTGAGGAAGGGTCTCAACCTGAAATGTCGACTTTTGACCATTTCCATAGATGTTGCCTGACCTGCTGAGTTCTTCCAGCAGTTTGTATGTTGCTCCTGACACTCCTGAGTACTCTACCAGGCTCCTGCACAATTCAAGTATCATATTTCAGAGGGTGTCACCTACTCAGATTATCTACATACCACTGGAGGACTACAGCCAATTAATTTGCAGGATTATTAGAATGACTGGACTTCAAAACACAATGGTGTTTTTGAACATCCAAGCAAGTTCCAAGAGTTAAACAAATCATACATATAATATACAAATTCCATGGAACAAGGAAGATTGATAGGTGACCTGATAGAGGTGTACACATTGAGGAGAGCCATATACAGCATGAAAGCACAAAGTCTTTTATTTGTTTACTTAGTGATACAGTGCAGAATAGGCCCTGCTGGCCTTCTGACTCGTGCTATCCAGCAACCCACTGATTTAACCCTAGCTTAATCAGAGGTCAATTTAAAATGACCAATTAACCTACTAATCGGTACATCCTTGGACTGTGGGAGAGAACCAGAGCACCTGGGGAAAGCCCACGCGCACACCAGAAAGAACGTAGAAACTCGCTTACAGAGAACACTGCAACTGAGCTCCAACATCCCGAGCTATAATAGCATCGCACTAACCCCTACACTATACTTTGGTACCCCAGCAAGGGGTTGCTAATAAAAAAGGGCAAAGGTTTAAACTCAGAGGAAAGAAAATTTAAAGGGGCATTGGGAGAAGCTTCTTCAGGCAAAAGGTGATGCACATTTGGAATGAGCTGCCAGAAATAGTAGTTGAGGTGGGCACATTAACAAGATTAAAAAGCCATCTAGATAGGAGAGGTTTTGAGGACAAACACAGGCAGATAGGACTAGCATACTGGGCAACACAGTTAGCATGATCATGTTAGGCTGAAGGGCCTGTGAAAGTCTCTCTTTAGCTCCCTGAAGGTGCTGAAGTACGTATTCTGAGCAACAGCTACACCCTGCCCCCCTCATGGTATATAGATTTAGCTTTATTTATCATTATCACATGTACATGGAAACCTGCAGTGAAATGCATTGTTTGCGTTAACAACCAACACAAACTGAAGGTGTGCTGGGGGGGGAGGGGGGCAACCCACAAGTATCGCCCCACATTCCAGTGCCAACATAGCATGCCCACAATGTTTTATCACATCTGGTTTTGGTCGCTGTTGTACCAGCCAGGCTTAAACTAGATTTAATTGACAATGTGGGGATGATACACTGAACCAACACCGTTAACACAGAGAGGAAAGTAACCATAGCTTACAAGTGTGACGCTATTACAGCTTGGTGCACTCCAGAGTTCAATTGGCACCATCTGTAAGGAGTTTGCACATTCTCCCCTTGTACCACATGGGTTTCTTCTGGGTGCTCTGGTTTCCTCCTACATTCCACAGATGTGCTTGCTAGTACATTACTTGGTCATTATAAATTTTCCTGTGATTAATTAGGTGGTGCAGCTCATTGAGCAGTAAAGTCCTGTTCTGCGATATATGAGGGGTGATTAATAAGTTTGTGGCCTTCGGTAGAAGGAATCAATTTTAGAAAACCTAGCATATTTATTTTTCAACATAATCCCCTCCTACATTTACACACTTAGTCCAGCGGTCGTGGAGCATACCGATCTTGGAACTCCAGAAAGTGTCCACAGCAGGGGTGATTGATAAGTTTGTGGCCTAAGGTAGAAGGAGATGGGTTATACAGCTCTTGCTACATGCACATCAACTCTTTGAGTGATTTTGCAGAAAGTTTGAGGTTAATAATTCATCAGGAGTGATTGATAAGTTTGTGGCCTGAGGTAGAAGGAGGTGAGTTATTAACTTCAAACTTGCTATGGGAAACTAAGCAAGCACTTTTTCACCCTGGGGGTGATTAATGAGTCTGCATCTCACTGCCTTAATGGACCGTGAATACAGAAATCTGTACTTGAACAGTAACCAAATGTATAGCTACCAAGGTAGAGACCACAAGGATGAGTGTTGAGATATGAGATTAGGTTCAATGTTCAAAGTAAATTTATTATCAAGGTACATATAGAAGTTCATAAGACATAGGATCAGAATTAGGCCATTCAGCCCATTGAGTCTGTTCTGCCATTCCATAACAGCTTTTTTTTAAATCCTTCTCAACCCCATTCTCCTCCCTTCTCCTCGTAACCTTTGATGCCCTTACTAATCAGGAACCTCCACTTTAAATATACCCAATGACTTGGCCTTCTCAGCAGTCTGTGGCAATGAATTCCACAGATTCACCACCCTCTGGCTAAAGAAATACCTCCTCCTCTCTGTTCTAAAGGGTTGTCCTAATTCTGAGGCTGTGCCCTCTGGTCCTAGACTCCCCCACTACAAGAAATATCCTCTCCACATCCACTCTATCTGAAATACAGTAGAATTTATGAAAAACTATACAAAGACTGACAAACATTCAATGTGTAAAAGACTGAGCGGCTTCATTTATAACACGTCTGTCTTAGAAATTTCAATAATTCAGTGATGGAATGATTTTGGAAGATACAGTACAAAAGTCTGAAAGCCTGTACCACCAGGCTTAAGGACAGCTTCTATCCTGCTGTTACAAGACTACTAAATGGTTCCACAGTACGACAGAATGGACTCTTAACCTTACAATCTACCTGCCTGCACATTCTCCATAGTGGTTTTTTGAACACTTTATTCTGCATTCTCAGAATCAGGTTGAATATCACTGGAATATGTTGTGAAATGTGTTGTTTTGTGTGATACATCATAACAAACTATAGATTACAATATGTATTTTAAAAATTAATTAGTGGTGCAAAAAGAGAGCAAAAAAATGAGGAAGTGTACATAGGTCCCCTGTTATTGTTTTCCTTAATCGACCTCAATGCACCGTGTAATGGTTTGATCAGTATAAACAGTATACAAGACAAATTTTGCACTGTATTTCAGTACATGTGACAATAATAAACAAACTCCTGCTCATACTTAGGAGTGGAGTATAGAGTTCCAGCACAATTCCTCAGACTATATGGCATGGCCTCATAAGAAGCCACAAGAAGGAACTTTTACCAGACTTTGTAACTCATGCTCTGGGCATATTTCAGATTCAGATTCATTTAGTTATCACGTGTACATCAGTGTTATTATCTTGGAAGACCTGTCCTGTGCCCAACATGTACTGTGTGCAATTATGAAGAAAGCACAGCGGTGCCTCTACTTCCTTAGGAGTTTGTGACGATTCGGCCTGACATCTAAAACTTTGACAAACTTCTATAGATGTGTGGTGGAGAGTATATTGACTGGTTGCATCACAGCCTGGTATTGAAACAACAATGCCCTTGATGGAAAATCCTACAAAAAGTAGTGGATATAGCCCAGTCCATCATGAGCCGCACTCAATGCCCACCATTGATTTTATTATGGTTATTATTCCATTATGGATTGATTGAGTATGCCTGCAGGAGAACAAATCTCAGGGTTCTATCTGGTGACATATATGTACTTTGATAATAAATTAATTTTGAACTTTGAAACATAGTTAAATGTGTTTTTTTAGGTTCACAACCAAGACAACCTTAAGTTGTGCTGGCGGGCAACCCACAAATGTCGCCACACATTCTGGCACTGCCATTGCATGCCTACAATGCTTGGCAGAAATAAAAACAAGCAACAATAAAACAGCAACAAAAACAAGTCCTGATGAAGGATCTTACTCTGGCAGAATCTTCCAGCACCTGCAGAATCTCTTGTGTTTATGATTTGAAGACTGTATTCTCCCACCCTCTCACACATACAGAACAGATTCACCCTGTACCCTTGCCATGCCCAGACAGTGAGCCAATTAACTGTGCTGGGTGTACACAGCTACAACAAATCGTGTCCACATCAGCATTCAGGAGCACCAATTTGGAGTCAAGATTCAAGATTGTTTAATATCATTTCCAGTGCACAAGTGTAAAGGATAATGAAATAATTGTTACTCCAGATTCAAAGCAGCACAAAAAAAAGCACACTAAGATAAAGAACCCAATAATAAAAAAACACAATAAATATAAATACATAAAATAGCTTATTGCATTGTAGATTGATTCTATGTCCATAAAGTGATGCTAAGTACAGGGGTGTTTGTACACAAGATGACTGACAGGAAATGACAAAGTTATGATGCTGGGGCATAAAGGGTTGGTTAGTGGTTTTGAGTCTGGTGGTCCTGATGAGGGACAAACTCCATGAGCAGGGTGGGTGGGATCCTTCAAGTTGTTCCTGGCCTTTTTCCAGCACCTTTCTGTATGTAGTCTTCTACAGTGTTCAAATCCTTGCAGAGCCTCACCCAGCTTTGGGAAGTCAAACCTCCTCCAACTCTGAGTTAGTAAATCCCAGCACTTCCCTCATCTCTTCACTGCTGTCCTTGGCTTCAGTCTGAATCCCAAGCAATGGAATGCCGACCTCAAACTCTCTAACACTCTCTCCTTTTCAGATGCTGGTTAAAACCTAACTTCACTGAGTCAACTTTTGGTCACCTGCCTCAACACGTCCTTACTGATTAACTAACACACACACACACAAATTGCACGAGGAACTCAGCAGGTCAGACTGCATCTCTGGAGAAAAAATAAACAGTCGGTGTTTCGGGTCAAGTCTAGCTACTCGCCCTTTCTTGCCAATCCTGATAAAGGATCTCAGCTAAAGTGTCAACTGTTTATACCTCTGCACAGACCTGCTGAATCTCTCTAGCATTTTTGTGTGCACTACTCAGGATTTCCAGCATCTGCAGAATCTCTGTGTATATAAAACCATAAGACATAGCAGCAGAATTAGGCCATTTGGCCCATCAAGTCTGTGCTGTCATTCTATCATAACTGATTCATTGTCCCTCTCAACAGCATTCTCTTGCCTTCACCCTGTAACCTTTGACACCCTGACTAATCAAGAATCTATCAAGTTCCACTTTAAATATACTCAATGACTTGGCCTCCAAAGCCGTGTGTGGCAGTGAGTTCGAGATTCGGCACTTTCTGGCTAAAGAAGTCCACATCATCTCTGTAATGAAGGGATGTCCTACTATCCTGAGGCTGTGCCCTCTGGTCCTAGACTCCCTCACTCCTTTCCACGTCCATTCTATCTGGGCCTTTAAAGATTTGATAGCCTTCCATGAGATCCCACCCCCCCCCCAATTCTTCGAAACTATAGTGAGTCCAGGCCTATGATCTCCTCATTAACCAGCTCTGTGAAGTCTCTTCAGAACTGTTATTATTTTTAAAGTGGACTTCCTATAAGTGAAGCCTGATTTCTTCCCGTCCTCTCCTCCTGTAGCCGACTGGAGAGACCCTAATGTCAATCTGGTTCACCTAATCCATATCTTCAGCCTAGGAATTTTCTGGGCCATGCAATAGTCCCATCAAGTGAGGGGGGGGGGGTCGCTATCAGGAGATCAACGATGGGTTTATGGGATGACTGTAAACAGAGACACCAGTAGGTGCTAGCAACGCTCCCGGGAACTAACTGCCAAACATCACACACAGCCGTCAATCAGTAGAACGCAGTAGGTGAGCAGCATACTCTTCCACTCCCCTCTATCGCCCCACGCTTATTAATTATGAGATCGGATTATTAATCACAGGTCAATGTGGCGCACTTCTAAGTGTCCGAAAAACCCAGCCAGAAATAAAAAGTTAGATTCCTTTCAAAAAAAAATGAAGAACAACCAAAATAGATCTCGAATATACACCATCTGAAAAATGTGCACGATTGCCTTACCGACAAACATGCGTGCGGCAGAGAGGGTTTAAAATAACCTCACAAACAAGGCTACGTGACTGACAATTGGAAAGGACACATCATTGGCCTCCACGGCCGGCAAATAAGACGGACGAATGTTACTAACTTCTGGTTTTAAAATTGCAATCCTTCCCTGCCAGTTTAAAACCGGGGAGAGAGAATATATTTTTTTTTAAATCACACGCTTAATTTTCAAAGGCGAGAAATGAACGTGCACCGAGGCACCACATCCTCTTGCAAGCCTTAAGCCTGCTTTTCTCTCTCGCTTTAAAATATGCCTTCCTCCTCCTCGCTGCCTTTACCTTGATGAACAGCAACATTGCAACCATGTCCGTCACAGTAGACCAAAGGATTCTCGTCCCATCCTCTCTCGTCTGAACACACGCAGCAACCTCCAACCATCTCCTTCATACTTCCCGGCCCGTCCCGATTCCCCGCTGAAAAGTAGTTACGACAAAGTAACCAGCAGCATCTTCTCTCCGACACATTGTTTCCCCATAATTTGGAGGGGGGGGGCAGTCCCGTCCCTCAGTGCAATACAACCATTACCAGGGCGCAAGCGCTGCTCATTCTCGCAACTATGGCCGCAGAGAATAAATTCTGCGGTTCCCCGACCCAGCCCCGTTCAAAGTCGCTAGGTAGGGTAACTTTTCTATTTCTGTTTTCCTTTGCAGAATTTTACGCTTATCTCATTGATGGAACACTGAACGATGTTTGGGGGAAAATAAGAAGCGTTTAAAATAAGTCACGTGTTATAGATCTTATTTTTATATGCGTACCTTTTCGCTGGTGTGTTTGCCCTTTACAGCTTAGTTTGAATCATAATCAGGTTTATTATCACTGACGTGTCGTGAAATTCGTCGTTTTGCAGCAGCTGTACAGTGCAACGTTACTATCAGTTACAAAAATAAATAAATATTGCAAAAGACAAATAACAAGGTAGTGTTCGTGGACCATTCTGAAAACCGATGGCAGAGGGGAAGAGGCTGTTCTTCAACAACGAAGTATGGCTCTTCAGGCTCCTGTACCTCCTTCCCGATGGTAGTAACGGAAAAGAGAGTGTGTCTGGGATGGTGAGGGCCCTTAACGATGGGTGCCACCTTCTTGGTTAGTAGCTTCGGTAATAACAGTTTATAAAACACAAAACAGTACAGTACAACACAACACAGGGACTGACCCTCTATCTCTGTGCAGTAGAGTAAACGTATTATCAAAGTACATATCTGTCACTATATACAACCCTGAGATTTGTTTTCTTGCAGGCATTTACAGAAAATACAAAGAGACATAACAGAATCAATGAAAAACTGCACACAAGACAAACCAATATGCAGAAGATGACAAGCTGTGCAAATACAAAAGGCAGACAAAACAAAATAGTAAAAAAAAACAAATGAGTAATAAATATCCAGAATGTGAGGTGAAGAGTCCTTGAAAGTGAGTCCATTGGTTGTGGGAACATTCAATGATGGGGCAAGTTGAGTGATGTTATTCCCTCTGGTTCAGGAGCCTGATGGTTGAGGGGTAACAATTGTTCCTGAACCTGGTGGTGTGAGCCCAGAGGCTCCTGTACCTCCTTCCTGATGGCTGCAGTGAGAAGAGAGTATGGTCTGGAAGGAGAGGCCTTTGATGATAGATGCTGCTTTCCTGCGACAGTGCTCCATGCAGATGCTCTGTGACAGCCTGGGCTATATTCACTACTTTTTGTAAGATTTTCCATTCAAAAGCATTGGTGATTCCATACCAGTCCGTGATGCAGCTAGTCAATATACTCCCATCGCACAGTTACAGAAGTTTGTCAAAGCTTCAAATGTCATGTTAAATTTTCACAAACTTCTAAGAAGAGGTGCTGCTGTGCTTTCTTTGTAATGGCACTTATATACTGGACCCAGGACAGATCCCCTGAAATGATAACACTGAGGAATTTAAAGTTGCTGACCTCTCCACCTCTGATCCCTCGATGATGCCAGTTGAAACTTATTAACCTGCATGTGGTATCTGTTCCCCTATTTCCTGCCTGTAACCTGTTCATGTGTCTGTCCAAATGCTTCTTAAATATGGTTATTGTATCTCCTTCCACCGCCTTCCCCAGCAGTGTATTGTTATTTAGAGATACAGCACGGAAACAGATCCTTCTAGCCCAATGAGCCCCTACTGCCCAATTACACCAATGTGACCAATTAACCTAGTTACCCACATGTCTTTGGGATGTGGGAGAAAACCAGAGCACCTGGAGAACACCCACATAGTCACGGGGAGAATGTACAGAGGTCCTCTGACCTCTCTCCTTACAGACACTGGCAGGAACTGTACCCAAGTCACTGGTTAGAAACATAGAAAATAGTAGGCCATTCGGCCCTTTGAGCCTGCACCACCATTTATTATGATCATGGCTGATCATCCAACTCAGAACCCCGGCCCAGCCTTCCCTCCATACCCCCTGATCCCCATAGCCATATCTAACTCCCTCTTAAATATAGCCAATGAACTGGCCTCAACTGTTTCCTGTGGCAGAGAATTCCACAGATTCACCACTCTCTGTGTGAAGAAGTTTTTCCTCATCTCGGTCCTAAAAGGCTTCCCCTTTATCCTCAAACTGTGACCCGTCGTTCTGGACTTCCCCAACATCGGAAACAATCTTCCTGCATCTAGCCTGTCCAATCCCTTCAGGATTTTATACGTTTCAATCAGATCCCCCCTCAATCTTCTAAATTCCAACGAGTACAAGCCCAGTTCATCCAGTCTTTCTTCATATGAAAGTCCTGCCATCCCAGGAATCAATCTGGTGAACCTTCTTTGTACTCCCTCTATGGCAAAGATGTCTTTCCTCAGATTAGGGGACCAAAACTGCACACAATACTCCAGGTGTGGTCTCACCAAGGCCTTGTACAACTGCAGTAGTACCTCCCTGCTCCTGTACTCGAATCCTCTTGCTATAAATGCCAGCATACCATTCGCCTTTTTCACCGCCTGCTGTACCTGCATGCCCACTTTCAATGACTGGTGTATAATGACACCCAGGTCTCGTTGCACCTCCCCTTTTCCTAATCGGCCACCATTCAGATAATAATCTGTTTTCCTATTTTTGCCACCAAAGTGGATAACTTAACATTTATCCACATTAAATTGCATCTGCCATGAATTTACCCACTCACCCAACCTATCCAAGTCACCCTGCATCCTCTTAGCATCCTCCTCACTGCTAACACTGCCACCCAGCTTCGTGTCATCCGCAAACTTGGAGATGCTGCATTTAATTCCCTCATCCAAGTCATTAATATATATTGTAAACAACTGGGGTCCCAGCACTGAGCCTTGCGGTACCCCACTAGTCACCGCCTGCCATTCTGAAAAGGTCCCGTTTATTCCCACTCTTTGCTTCCTGTCTGCTAACCAATTCTCTATCCACATCAATACCTTACCCCCAACACCGTGTGCTTTAAGTTTGCACACTAATCTCCTGTGTGGGAACTTGTCAAAAGCCTTTTGAAAATCCAAATATACCACATCCACTGGTTCTCCCCTATCCACTCTACTAGTTACATCCTCAAAAAATTCTATGAGATTCGTCAGACATGATTTTCCTTTCACAAATCCATGCTGACTTTGTCCGATGATTTCACCGCTTTCCAAATGTGCTGTTATCACATCTTTGATAACTGACTCCAGCAGTTTCCCCACCACCGACGTTAAGCTAACTGGTCTATAATTCCCCGGTTTCTCTCTCCCTCCTTTTTTAAAAAGTGGGGTTACATTAGCCACCCTCCAATCCTCAGGGACTAATCCAGAATCTAAAGAGTTCTGAATAATTATCACTAATGCATCCACTATTTCTTGTGCTACTTCCTTAAGCACTCTGGGATGCAGACCATTTGGCCCGGGGGATTTATCTGCCTTCAGTCCCTTCAATTTACCTAACAATGTCAGATTATTCCTTGTTTCCCTTTGTATTTCAGAATTTGTTCCCAGCAACTGGTCCACCCCTGTGTGGAACACCCCTGCTGGATCACAGAATGAAGACTTTTCTTCTTCAGTTGCCAAGTGGAAGACATGACAAACGGTCAGCATTGCTGTGTTGTTTGGTACCCTTGAACTCTCTGTCATAAGAGTTCTTTAAGCACTCTAGGATGCAGACCATCTGGCCCTGGGGATTTATCTGCCTTCAATCCCTTCAATTTACCTAACACCACTTCCCTACTAACATGTATTTCGCTCAGTTCCTCCATCTCACTGGACCCTCTGTCCCCTACTATTTCTGGAAGATTATTTATGTCCTCCTTAGTGAAGACAGAACCAAAGTAATTATTCAATTGGTCTGCCATGTCCTTGCTCCCCATAATCAATTCACCTGTTTCTGTCTGTAGGGGACCCACATTTGTCTTTACCAGTCTTTTCCTTTTTACATATCTATAAAAGCTTTTACAGTCAGTTTTTATGTTCCCTGCCAGTTTTCTCTCATAATCTTTTTTCCCCTTCCTAATTAAGCCCTTTGTCCTCCTCTGCTGAACTCCGAATTTCTCCCAGTCCTCAGGTGAGCCACTTTCTCTGGCTAATTTGTATGCTTCTTCTTTGGAATTGATACTATCCCTAATTTCTCTTGTCAGCCACGGGTGCACTACCTTCCTTGATTTATTCTTTTGCCAAACTGGGATGAACAATTGTTGTAGTTCATCCATGCAACCTTTAAATGCTTGCCATTGCATATCCACGGTCAATCCTTTAAGTGTCATTTGCCAGTCTATCTTAGCTAATTCACGTCTCATACCTTCAAAGTTACCCCTCTTTAAGTTCAGAACCTTTGTTTCTGAATTAACTATGTCACTCTCCATCTTAATGAAGAATTCCACCATATTATGGTTACTCTTACCCAAGGGGCCTCTCACGACAAGATTGCTAATTATTAACCCTTCCACATTGCTCAAAACCCAGTCCAGAATAGCCTGCTCTCTGGTTGGTTCCTCGACATGTTGGTTCAAAAAACCATCCCGCATACATTCCAAGAAATCCTCTTCCTCAGCACCTTTACCAATTTGGTTCACCCAATCTACATGTAGATTCAAGTCACCCATTATAACTGCTGTTCCTTTATTGCACACATTTCTAATTTCCTGTTTAATACCATCTCCGACCTCACTACTACTGTTAGGTGGCCTGTACACAACTCCCACCAGCGTCTTCTGCCCCTTAGTGTTACGCAGCTCTACCCATATCGATTCCACATCTTCCCGGCTTATGTCCTTCCTTTCTATTGCGTTAATCTCTTCTTTAACCAGCAACGCCACCCCACCTCCCCTTCCTTCATGTCTATCCCTCCTGAATATTGAATATCCCTGAACGTTGAGCTCCCATCCCTGGTCACCCTGGAGCCATGTCTCTGTGATCCCAATTATATCATAATCATTAATAACAATCTGCACTTTCAATTCATCCACCTTATTACGAATGCTCCTTGCATTGACACACAAAGCCTTCAGGCGCTCTTTTACAACTCTCTTAGCCCTTATACAATTATGTTGAAAAGTGGCCCTTTTTAATGCTTGCCCTGGATTTGTTGGCCTGCCACTTTTACTTTTCTCCTTCGTACTTTTTGCTTCTACCCTCACTTTACACCCCTCTGTCTCTCTGCACTGGTTCCCATCCCCCTGTTGTGAACTAACCTCCTCACGCCTAGCCTCTTTAATTTGATTCCCACCCCCCACCCATTCTAGTTTAAAGTCACCTCATATTATAATTATGCTAACTTGCTATGCTAATGTTCAGCCCCATCAGAGAGGAGATACGGGAGCCTGAAGGCCCACACTAAATGTTTTAAGAACAACCTCTTCCCCTCTGCTCTCAGATTTCTGAAAGGTCCATGAACACTACCTTGTTTTTTGTCTTTTACATTATTTATTTTTGTAACGTAAAAAAACACCCAATCTCCTTGAAACTTTTCCCGTTCTCACCTCAAATCTATACCCTCTGGTATTTAACATTGCCACCCTGGAAGAAACATCTGCCCTATCTATGCCACTTACCATTTTATACACTCAGCAGCCTGTTTATCAGGTATCTCCTGCATGCTCATAGTCTTCTGCTACTGTAGCCCATCCACTTCAAGGTTCGAGATTCTCTTTGACACAACACTGTTATAACATGTGGTTATTTGAGTTACTGTCATCTTGAACCAGTCTGGCCATTCTCCTCTGACTTCTTTCATTAACAAGGTTCCCCCACAGAACTGCTGCTCACTGGATGATTTTATTTTTTGTACCATTCTCTGTAAATTCTGGAGACTGTTATGTGTGAAAATCCCAGGAGAGATCAGCAGTGTCTGCAACACGCAAACCACTGCGTCTGGCACCAACAATCTTAACGTAGTCAAAGTCTACGCCACTTACCATTTTGTACACTCAGTCGCCTCTTTATCAGGTATCTCCTGTATGTCCAGATCACACTTCTTCCCCATTCTGATGTTTGGTCTGAACAATAACTGAACTTTATAACTGTGTCTGCATGCTTTTATGCATTGAGTTGCTGTCACATGATTAGTTGATTAGATATTTGCATTAATGAGCAGATGTACAGGTATGCCAAACAAATTGGCCATTGAGTGTATAGTTTGCATTTTGTTAGACTCATAAGAGTCATGGAACACTACAGCACAGAAACAAGTCCTTTGGCTGTGCTGAACTGTTAATCTGCCCAGTCCCACCAATCTGTACCCAGACCATTTACCTCTCTACACTCCCACCCATGCACCTATCCAAATTTCTCTTCAATGTTGAAATCAAACACGCATGCACCACTTCCTCTGGCAGTTTTTTCCACACTGGCACCACTCTCTGAGTGAAGAAGTTCCCCCTCATGTTCCCCTTAAACATTTTACCTTTCTCCCTTAATCCATAACCTCCAGTTGTAGTCTCACCTAACCTCAGTGGAAAAGGCCTGTTTATATCTACACCCCTCATAATTTTGTATACCTCTATCAAATCTCCCCTCAATCTTCTAAATTCAAGGGAATAAAGTCCGAACTTATTCAATCTACCCAATAACTCAGGTCTTCAAGTTCGGCAACATCCTTGTAAATTGTCTCTGCACTCTTTCAATCTTAATGCTATCTTTTCTGTAGGTAGGTGACCAAATCTCCAAGTTAGGCTTTACTAATGTCTTATATAATTCGAACATAACATCCCATGTCCTGTACTCAGTAAATTGATTTATGAAGGTCAATGTGACAAAAGCATTCCTTATGAACCTAACTACCTGTGATGCCACTTTCAAGGAATTATGGACCTGTATTCCAGATCCTTTGTTCTGTCACACTCCTTAGTGCCCTACCGCTTACCGTATAAGACTTAACCTGGTTAGTCCTCCCAAAGTGCAACACCTCAAACTTGTCTGCATTAAATTCCATCTGCCATTTTTCAGTCCATTTTTCCATCTGGTCCAGATCCTGCTGCAAGCTTTGATAGCCGTCCTTACTGTCCACTACACCCCCAATCCTAGTGTTACCTGCAAATTTGTTGATCCTGTTAACCATATTATCATCCAGGTCATTGATATAGATGACAAACAACAATGGTCAGCTCCGATCCCTGCTGCACTCCACTAGTCACAGGCCTCCAGTCAGAGAAGCAACCATCTAAAACCGCTGTTTGGTTCTTCTGTAAAGTCAATGTTTAATCCAATTCACTACCACATCTTGAATGCCAAGCGACTGAACCTTCTTGACCAACCTCCCCTGTAGGACCTTATCAAATGCCATGCTAAAGTCCATGTAGACAACATGCACTGCTTTGCCTTCATCAATTTTCCTGGTGACTTCCTTGAAAAACTCTATTATAAGATTAGTTAGACATGACTTACCACACACAAAGCCATACTGACTACCCTTAATCAGTCCATGTCTATCCAAATACTTATATATCCGGTCCCTTAGAACACATTCCAATAAATTTCCCACTACTGATGTTAGGCTCACTGACTCATAATTTCCTGGTTTATTAGCGCCTTTCTTAAACAGCAGAACAACATTAGCTATGCTCCAATCCTTCAGTACTTCACCAGCGGCTAAAGATGTAAATATCTCCACCAGGGCCACTGCAATTTCTGCACTCACCTCACACACAGTCCTAGGGAACAGATTGTCAGGCCTTGGGGATTTATCCACCCTAATTTGCCTCAAGACAGCAAACACCTCCTCCTCTGTAATCTGTATAGGGTCCATGAACTCGCTGCTGCTTTGCCTAGCTTCTACAGACTCTGTGTCCATCTCCCGAGTAAATACAGATGCAAAAAATCCATTTACTATCTCCCCCATCTCTTCGGCTCCACACATAGATTACCACTCTGATCTTCGAGAGGATTAATTTTGTCCCTTGCAATCCTTTTACTCTTAATATATCCGTAGAAGCCCTTAGGATTCTCCTTCACCTTGTCTGTGAGAGCAACCTCATGTCTTCTTTAGCCCTCCTGATTTCATTAAGTGTTCTCTTTCATTTCTTATATTCCTGAAGTACCACATTTGTTCCTACCAGTCGCTACCTACTAAGCACTTCCTTCTTCTTCTTAACCAGAGCCTCAATATTTCTCAAAAACCAAGGTTCCTTAAACCTATTATCCTTGCCTTTTATTCTGACAGGAGCATACAAACTGTACTCTCAAAATTTCGCTTTTCAAGACCTCCGACCTACCAAGAACATCTTTGCCAGAAAACAGAAAACAACCTGTCCTAATCCACACTTGCCAGATCCTCTCTGATACCATAAAATTTGTCCTTCCTCCAATTTAGAATCTCAACCCAAGAACCAGACCTATCTTTTTCCATAACTCCCTTGAAGCTAATTGCATTATGATCACTAGATGCAAAATATTCCCCTATACAAACTTTGTCACCAGCCCTGTCTCATTCCCTAATAGGAAATCTGGTATTTCAATCTCAGTAGTAGGTGGTCCCTACTACAGAATCATATGTACTGATTAAGGAAACTTTCCTGAACACATTTGACAAACTACTCTATCTAGTCCTTTTACAGCCTAGCTGTCCCAGTCAATATGTGGAAAGTTAAAATCACCTACTATCACAACCTTATGTTTCTTGCATCAGTCTGTGATCTCTCTACAAATTTGCTCCTCTAAATCCCACAGACTGTTGGGTGGTCTACATATAACCCCATTAACGTGGTCATGCCTTTTTTGTTCCTCAGTTCCACCCATATAGCCTCAGTAGACAGGCTCTCCAGTCTGTCCTGAGGGAACATTGCCGTGACATTTTCTCTGACTAGTAATGCCATCCGTCCCCCTCTTTAATCCCTCCTGCTTTATCATGCTTTAAACAACAGAAACCCAGAATGTTGAGCTGCCTGCCCTACCCCTCCTGCAACCAAGTCTCACTAATGGCAACAATATCATAATTCCACGTGCTGATCCATGCCCTGAGCTCATCTGTCTCTCCTACAATACTTCTTGCACAGAAATATACAGAACATTCGTCCCACCATGCTCAACCTTTTGTTTCCTGACTTTGTCAGAGGTCTTAACAACATCTTTCTCCACAACTAGTCCACTATCTGTTCTTGCACCCTGGTTTCCATCCCCCTGTGAATCCAGCTTAACCCCCCCTTCCCCCCATAAAGTACGAGCAAACCTTCATGCTATCCCCCTCCAATTCAGGTGCAAATCATCCCTTCTGTAGAGGGCCCACCTTCCCTGGAAGGGAGCCAAATGATCCAAAACTCTGAACCACTCCCTCTGCTCCATGCTCTTAGCCACATTTTAAACTGTATGATCTTCCTATTTCTGGCCTCACTAGCTAACTCCCTGAACTCACTTTGCAGGACCTCGTCACTCATCCTACCCATGTCATTGGTACCCACATGGACCATGACCTCTGGCTGTTCGGCCTTCCACTTAAGAATGTTCAAGTCAAGTGAAGTTTATTGTCATTTAACTACATACATGTATATAACATATATAATGTATATAGAAATGAGACATTTCTTTGAATCAGGGTGTAAAGCACATAACAAGGATAAAATCTATGAATGAATCACACATAAATAACCAACTAAAGTGCATTAATATTAAATATTGCAAGGTATGTAACAGATTAACCAGTGACACTTCAAATACGATGTGGCCAGGAGTTCAAAAGCCTAACGGCCTGGGGGAAGAAACTGTTTCCCATCCTGACCGTTCTTGTTTTTATGCATCGTAGTCTCCTTCCTGATGGTAGAAAGTCAAAGAGGATGCTGGATGGATGGGTGGGATCCTTAATAATACTAAAGGCCCTGCGAATGCAGCGCTCCTGGTAAATGTCCCCGATGGATGGTAGGGAGACCCCTATGATCCTCTCAGCTGTTCTCACAGTCCTTTGTAGGGACTTCTGGTCCAATGCTCGGCTGCTCCCATACCAGAAGGAGATGCAACTTGTCAGGACGTTCTCAATGGTGCTCCTATAAAATGCAGTTAAGGTGATGTGGGGGTGGGAGCTTTGCTTGCCTCAATCTTTTTAGGAAGTGGAGGCGCTGCTGTGCCTTCATGTTTAGGGAGATGATCTTGGGACCAGGTGAGGTCATCCATGATGTGAACTCCCAGGAACATCCTCTCTATGGAGGAGTTGTGTATTCGCAGAGGGGGATGATTCGCTTGCACCTTCCTGAGGTTCACAATGCTTTCCTTGGTCTTCTCCACATTCAGGCTTAGGTTGTTCTTCTCACCCCAATCCACCAGCCACTCCACTTCCTCTCTGTACTCCATCTCGTCATCGTTCATGATGAGGCCAACCACTGTTGTGTCATCCGCAAACGTGACACGGTTTGAGCTGAATCCTGCGTCAGCAGCAGGCTGAGCACAATGCTTCGAGGTGACGTTGTAATGGGACGAGAGACGTTGCTGCCACATGGACAGACTGTGGCCTAACTGTTAAGTCCAATATCTGGTTGCAGAGGGAGGTGTTGAGACCCAGCGAGGACAGTTTGCCCACCAGCTTCTGAGGTACAGTGGTGTTCATCAGCAAACTGAAGTCTTTCAACAGCAGTCTGGGATATAAGACCCCATTTTCCAGGTGGGTCAGGACAGAGTGGAGGGCAGAGGCTATTGCATTATCAGTGGATTGATTTGAGTGACAAGTGAACTGGGAAGGGTCCAGTGTGGCTGGGAGGAAGGCTTTAATGTGCACCATGACCAGCCGTTCAAAGCATTTCCTAATAGTTGATGTTAATACCACTGGACAATAGTCAATAAGGCAGGTTACTGTCACCTTCCTTGGCACTGGAATAATGGCTGCCGCCTTGAAAACCGAGGGGACAATGGGCTGTTCTAGAGAGATGTTGAATATATCTGTCAGCTGGGCTGTGCAGTGAACTTGATACAAAATGTCCTAGACCCTGGCACCTGGGAGGCAACAAACCATTTGGGAATCTGGTTCTCAACCACAGAACCTCCTTTCCCTGCCCCTAACCAATGAATCCCCCATCACTACAGCTCACCTCTTCTTCCCACTTCTTTTCTGAGCCACTGAGCTATTGTGGCTTTCCTCTGCCAGGTCATTCCCCCCCCCCCCCCACTCCCAGCAGTATCCAAAGTGGTATACCTGCTTTGAGGGAACGGCCATGGGGCTACCTATCCCCTTTCCCCCACTTGACAGTCACCCAGTTACCTGTGTCTTGGGTGTAACTACCTCCCTGTGTGTCCTGTCTGTCAATCCCTCAGTCTCCCATATGATCTGGAGTTAAGACATTAAGATCATAAGATATCGAAGCAGAACGAGGCCATTCGGCCCATCGAGTCTGCTCCACCGTTTCATCATGGCTGATCCGTTTTTTCTCTCAGCCCCAATCTCCTGCCTTCTTCCCATATCCCTTCATGCCCTGACTAATCAAGAATCTATCAACTTCTACCTTAAATATACCAAATGACTTGGCCTCCGCAGCTGCCTGTGGCAACGCATTCCACAGATTCTCCACTCTGGCTAAAGAAATTTCTCCTCACCTCCATTCTAAAAAGACACCCCACTGTTCTGAGGCTATGTTCTCTGGTCTTAGACTCCCCCACCATAGGAAACATCACCTCCACATCCATTCTATCAAGGCCTTTTAGCATTTGATAGGTTTCAGTGAAGTCACCCCTCATTCTTCTGAATTCCAGTGAGTCATCAAACAATCCTCATTTAACAAGCCTTTCAATCCTGGAATAATTTTCGTGAAACTTCTTTGAACCCTTTCCAATGTCAGCATATCCTTTTGTAGATAAGGGGCCCAAAACTGCTCAGAATACTCCTACAGTGGCCTCACCAGAGCTTTATAAAGCCTCAAAATTACACCCTTGCTTTTATATTCTAGTCCTTTTGAAATGAAGATGAACATCACATTTGCCTTACTCACCACAGACTCAACCTGCAAATTAACCTTTAGGGAATCCCGCACGAGGACTCCCAAGTTGCTTTGCACCTCAGATTTTTGAATTTTCTCCCCATTTAGAAAATAGTCTACATTTTATTTTTTCTACCAAAGTGCACTTCCCGACACTGTATTCCATCTGACACTTCTTTGCCCATTTTCCTAGTCTGCCTACTTTTGTAGCCTCCTTACTTCCTCAAAACTATCTGCTCCTCCATCTCTTGATATTATCTGCAAACCTGACAAAAAAGCCATCTATTCCGTCATCCAAGTCAATGGCATATACAATAAAATAAAAGAATCAGTCTCAACACAGACACCTGAAGAACACCACTAGTAACCAGCAGCCATCCAGAAAAGGCTGCCTTTATTCCCATTCTTTGCCTCCTGCCAATCAGCCTATGCTTTATCTATGCTAGTATCTTTCCTGTAATACTATGGTCTCTTAATTTGTTAAGCAGCCTCATGTGTGGCACCCTTGTTAAAGGCCTTCTGAAAATCCAAGTACTGTACACAACTTCAACCAATTCCCCTGTGTCTATCCTGCTTGTTATTTCTTCAAAAAATTCCAACAGATTTGCACTTAAACTTCTATTTTTTTATTCTTTATAATTGTTGAATGTTGCTTTTTTGTTGCATATCGCACTAACACACCACAGCAAATTTCTAATACATGTAAATGTATATTGTGAATAAAATTGATTTTTGATCATTGTCATATAAACTAGGGTGCAATAAAATTGCTTGTTCACGTGAAGCTCATACAGCAAGCAGTATACCTGGTAATAATAAATAATAAAACACAACAATAAGCATGACAAATGCAAAAACAGCAGAGTGGTGCAAAGATTGTATTGCAATCTGAAGAAGTGAAAAAGAAATAACAGAATAACCAGAAAGAAAGAGGCATATAAAAACATAAACACGAGGAAATCTGCAGATGCTGGAAATTCAAGCCACACACACAAAATGCTGGTGAACACAGCAGGCCATGCAGCATCTATAGGAAGAGGTACAGTTGACATTTCGGGCCGAGACCTTTCGTCAGAAAGAGGCATATGGAGGGCTGTGGTCCAAGTGCAGATCGATGGCACTGGGAAGAATAAGTTTGGCATGCAGTAGATGGGCCGAAGGTTCTGTTTCTGTACAATAGTGCTCTATGACTATGACTCTCAGTATCTTTGACTTGAAATACTACATCTTCTCTGTTTCTCTTTCCATAGGTGCAACCTAACCTGCTGAGTGTGTCCAGAATTTTCTGTCTTTTTCTGAGACCAATTGATAGCCACAAGTATCGTTTGTGCTGGGAGTCACTAATTTCTCACAATTAAAATCTCAAAGTTAATTTTATTATTAAGATACGTCACAAAATACTACCCTGAGATTCATTTTCTTGCATACACTTACAAAGTACAGTACAACAAAGAAGTACGATAGAGTCAATGCCAACATACAAAGCCAACAAATTGTGCAATTACAAAAAGAAACAAGCAATAATAAATAAATAAATAAATAAATAAATAATACTGAGAACATGAGTTGTAGGGTTCTTGAAAGTGAGTCCATAGGTTGTGTTCAATGATCCGTTCAGAGTAGAGGTGAGTGAAGTTATCCATACAGGTTCAGGAGCCTGATGGTTGCAGGGTAATAACTGTTCCTGATAGTGTGGGACCTAAGGCTCCTGTATCTTCTTCCTGTTGGTAGCAGTGAGATGAGAGCATGGTTTGGATAGTGGTGGTCCTTAATGATTGATGCTGCTTTTCTGTGACAGAAATTCAACCTGATGTTTTCTCCTGCATCATTTGAACTTAACTCATTAAAGTGATGTCCTCAGCCATTTAGACTTAAAACACATTCAATCAAAAACCACAGACCTTACCCTCCCCCACACACAGTTTCCTCCACTGGTAAATCAAGAGTTTTAAGAAAAAGAATGATGTGAATTCATCTGCCACCTCTCACATCCTCTTCAGAAAACCACAAATGGTGACAGCCATTGAAGCACTTTAGAAATGTAATCACTTTTGTAAAGCAGGAAATACAGTACCAATTTACATTTACATGCACCAAACTCCACACACAAAGCTTCTTCCACTGGAATTGAGGGCAACTTACTTCCTCTCCAGTTCTGTGAGCTCTGGGCTATTGTTGAGCACCTCCTGTTTTACAACAACCTTGCACCTGAAGTCAGCAAAATGAAAGAACTGACTATGGGCTTTAGGTAGGGAACACACACCAGTCCGCACTGAGGGCTGTATGGTGGAATGTGTGAGCAGCATCAAGGTCTTGAGTGTTAATACCTAGGATGATCTATCCACATACAGTGCTGTAGATATAACCATGAAGAAAAGGCACTAGTATCTATATTTTTTCAGAAGTTTAAAGTGGTTTGCATGTGATTAAAGATTCTGACAAACTGTACAGAGGAATGCATTCTGACTGGTTGCATCACAACCTGGTATGTGAACCCCAATTCACAGAAACACACGTAGCTATGCAAAATGGTGGATTCAGCCAGTTCCATCAGAGTCAGAATCAGGTTTAATATACAGTAGTATGTTGTGAAATCTGTTGTTTTACAGCAGCAGTACTGTGCAATATGTAAAAAGCTATAAATTGAAATAAGAGGTATATGTATAAATCAATTAAATATGTATTGCAAAAAGAGAGCAAAAAAACGAGTGAAGTAGTATTCATGGGTTCATTGTTCATTCAGAAATCTGATGGCAGAGGGGGAGAACCTGGTCCTGAAATGTTGAATGTGCTGTTCCATCATTAAGGACCCCCACCATCCAGGACGTGCCTTCTGCTCATTGCTGCCATCAGGCAGGAGGTACAGGAGCCTGGAGATCCACTCCTCAAGGCTGAACAACAACTCCTTCCCCAGTGACATCAAGTTCCTGAACCAACCTGGAAAACCCCAATTCTACCTGGGACTATATTTCCCTTGATGTGGTTCTGTTTATTTTTGTTTGTACTGTCATGTATGTTATGTACAATTTATGCTAATGTGGTTTTATGTAATTTGTGATAGCGGTGGAGTTGGACTCGTTGTGTGCCATCTTTCTGCTGCCTGCTACTTCCACCTAAGGCGGAAGGAGTCAGAGGCAATGCACGGTCCTACAAACAGTGCAAATAACTATCTTGTGTTTTTTGTGATTGAAAGACTCTGTTGGACATTGGTAATGTAGAATACTGCAAGTCAGGTTCACTGGTTCATTGGTGAGACTGACGGCAGGGGAGCTGTGTGGCTTCGGTTGTTGCACGGACCAGGCACCAGGTCCTGATGCGTAGGGTCGCCTGCTGCAGCCATCCGGCGGAGGAGACGCTGGAGGCGGTGTGGCATGACGGGCGTGCACTCTGGGTTGGGGGCTGGCCCCAGCTGTCAGTGCTGCCTTCAGATATTTGCACGGTGGAACACGCTGGATTGCATTCATTTGCGGATTCACTCGCACATAATGAGGGACTGCTGCATGTTCTTACAGAAGATATGGCTCCAGGGCAAGGTCCCATGCGTCATCAATCCATAAACCATGACACTAGGGGACTTGGGTTATATTATTATTTTTTAAAGACTGTATGTTTTTCTGCTATCGTAATTTTATGCGCTATATGTGCCTTGCGCCATGTGTCCTCTGTTTTGCACCTTGGAGGAATGTTGTTTTGTTTGGCTGTATTCACATGAATGTTGAATGACAATTAAATTTGAATTTGATTTGATTTATATTGTTACTCCGCCATGGACGGTCCCAAGCTTGGCTGCGAAAGGAGCAGGGTTGAGCATGGAACCCCATCCCTTAAAAAGACAGAGCTACAGCCAATAGAAGCTACAAAGACCTCACCCTGAGAAAGGAAGGATCTAAAAAGATGGGCTACATCTGGGACAATTTGAAAGACTGGTTGACTCTGGTGAGCTGCTGTCCCAGTAGGGGTAGTGGGCCATGAAGAGAAGAATTTATATTGTCATGTCTGTAATCCACAGAGCTGCTGCTGCATAAAGCTAATATTCATGGCATTTCTACCCTGGATATGTATAGCTATGAAAAAGAACTTGATATTGAAACTGAACTGAGAACCTGTAGTGGAGTCTGAGACAGGGCAGGTAGATGCTGATGTGTGAAATGTGCTGTCAGGAGTAGTGGTAGACGCAGATAAATTAGGGACATTTAAGAGACTCTCAGATAGGCACATGGATGAAAGCGAAGTGGAGGGCTATATGGGAGGGAAGGGTTACTGTGCAGTATGTTCGATGATAATGGATGTTGCCTAATTGAGGCAATGCCTTCTGTAGATCTTACCAATGGTAGTAATAACCCTGGAATTTATCTTACGTCTACCTGAAAGAACAGAGTGGATAACAGCTTATTGAAAGCCACTGACCTGACTCACTGTGCAGCAGTGAAGCAACAGACCACATATTTTCCCTCTAGCATCCTGACTGGGACCTGAACTCAGAACCTTCTGAATCAAAGAAAAGATGACCAAACTCATGTTGACTCCCAGCTACTGAAAAAAGCCATCAGGAGCAGCCTGCATTTGTCAACACATGGCTTTTACAAGAATTCCACTTGCTTTTACAAAAATCCTGGTATATTTTGTGATTTAAATACAGACATTCCCCAGATTACATTGGCATAATTCCTGAGAAAAGTCCCGTAAATTGATTTCCCTGTAATTCAGGAAGGTCCATTTTGTGCAGTAATCTATGTGGTATCGGTCAACATACTTACTTTAATGCTTTCTGTTCAATGAATAGTCATCTAAACACTATTTATAATTAAACCAGTGGAAAATATACTCTTTATAATAATTTACAGCTTTATAAAACTCTGTTTAAACCACATCTGGCGTATTGCATTCAATTCTGGTCACCCCATGATAGAAAGAATGTGGAGATTTTCGAGAGGATGCAGAAGAGGATTACCAGGATGCTATCTGCATTATAGCTATAAGGAGAAGTTGGGCTATTTTCTCTGGATTTACAAAGGGTCGGGGGAGATAGAAGTTTAGAAGATTATGAGAGATTGTTAGGTGAGTAAACAGTCAGCGTGTGGGACAAGTTTTTAAAACAGAGAATGGTCATTGCCTGGTATGCACTGCCAGGGGTGACAGTGGAGATAAATATGATTAAAGCACTTAAGAGGCTTTTAGACAGGCGGAGAATGAGGGGATATGGACATTGTGTAAGCAGAAGGTACTAATTCAGTTAAGCGTTTAATCATTTCAGGACAACATTGTTGGCTATAGGACTTATTCCTATGTTCAATAGTACTGTGCAAAAGTCTCAGGCACATATATATATATAGCTAGGGTGTCTAAGAGTTTTGCACAGTACTGTAGTAATTTTATGTATTGCACTGTACTGCTGCCACAAAAATAAACAAATTTCATGACATATGTGAGTGATGATACACCTGATTCTGATATGGGTCTCTATTGTGGACTTAGAGTGGAAGAGGGTTGGGAGAGGGGAATCGTGGTTGGGAAAAGGGGAACGGAGAGGAGAGGGAGCAGGAAGCATAGAGAGACATTCTGTAATGATCAATAAACCAATTGTTTGGAATCAAATGACCTTGCCTGGTGTCTCAGGGCTGGGTGTGTCTGCACCCGCAAAACCTACCACTCCCCTGGCACTCCTACTCTGCCACCTGTCCCACACCCCTCCTGTAGCACTCCACCCTCATCATTCCCAACATACTTTGCTCCCACCAGATTTACAAACTTACTCTCCGCTCCACGTGGACAAGTATAGCACTGTGCAGTCTTACGCACTCTAGCCGTATATATGTACCTAAAGTATT
This sequence comes from Mobula hypostoma, assembly GCF_963921235.1. Taxonomy (NCBI): domain Eukaryota; kingdom Metazoa; phylum Chordata; class Chondrichthyes; order Myliobatiformes; family Myliobatidae; genus Mobula; species Mobula hypostoma. The sequence goes on along the minus strand of NC_086128.1, from coordinate 56,727,362 downwards.
TGCACAGAACTGTATGTATTGATGAATACTGTGATTGGATATATTTAAAGCGGAGGTGGATATGTTCTTGACTAATCAGGGTGTCAAAGGTTACAGGGAGAAAGGGGTTGAGAGTCATAATAAATAGCCATGATTGATTAGCAGAGCAGATTTGATGGGCTAAGTGGCCTAATTCTGCTCCTATATCTTATGGTCTAATAGAAATACTTTATGTCACTGTCTATTAATCATGCCCAGATCAAAATTCTGGAAATGCAAGTCACATCATTGTTGGAGTGCCTTAATTATAGTACAGACTGTAGGGGTTCAAAAAGCTAGCTCACCTTGAAGAAATTTGGCTTGCATGCCATTAGTGACTTTCCTATGCTTAAGTTTCTATTTCAGAACTCCTGTATAAAGGGAAACATCTTTATACATTCATCTTTTTGAAGCCCTTCAGAGTTTTGAAAGAGTGTAGTTTATCTCTCTATTTTCTCTAAAGAAACTGCCCTTTCCCTCTTTTGCATTTCCTGAATGTCCAATTGGTTTCACCTTTGTATGTCTGGGTATTTTTTTTCTGTGGTTCTTCCTTCTTGTTTCTATACTCAGAGAGAACAGAGGGCAACATGCAAGGAGGAGATATGGAATCTTGGGAGAGGGATCAGTAACCAGAAAGAATAAAGAAAGATTTGCTTTATTTGTCACGTGTAAAATCAAAATGTTGAAACATACAGTGAAATGTGCAATTTATGTCAGGGGTGTGCTGGGGGTAGCCCACAATTATCACCATGTTTCTGGTGTCAACATAGCGTGCCCACAACCTACCAACCCGAACGCATACATCTTTGGAATGTGGGAGGAAACTGGAGCACCTGGAGGAACCAATACAGTCATGAGAGAACATACGAAGTACATTTATTAACAAAATACGAGGGGTGATTGATAAGTTCATGGCCTAAGGTAGGAGTCAATTTTAGAAAACCTAGCACATTTATTTTTCAACATGGCCCCCTCCTACATTTACACACAGTCCAGCGGTCATGGAGCATATGGATCTTGGACCTCCAGAAAGTGTCCACAGCAGGGGTAATTGATAAGTTCGTGGCCTAAGGTAGAAGGAGATGAGTTATACAGCTCTTGTTACATGCACATGTAGTTCAACTCTTTGAGTGATTATGCAAAAAGTTTGAAGTTAATAACCCATCAGGGCTGATTGATAAGTTCATGGCCTAAGGTAGAAGTAAACCTAGCCAAGCAGCGAGCTGAACACCAGCCCATCCCTTGCCACCAGCCCGACACCCTGACCTTTTCAAACTGGCCTGATGCTTAAATTGGCCAAACCTTGGCTCATTCTTCGCTCTTGGACCCAGGATCTGCCTCATCAATTTGGCCCATATCTGACCCGGTGCTTGAATAGGTCAAACATCAGCTTGTTCCTCGCTCTTGGGTCCCAGCCCCACCGCCTTGACTCTGCATAGCCTCGCCTCGGATCAGCCACTTCGAATTGGCTCTAAATCCACTCCAGCAATGGCCAAACGTTGGCTCGTTCCTCCCTCTTGGGCTCAGGCCCCACTGCCTCGATTCTGCCCATACACGCCACGCCACTACCAACCTGCACCTTCGAGACTTCAGTTCACACTGCAAAAATACCAGGTGGTACAGGCAGTTCAAAAGCTCAGCTCCAAAAGAGAAGTTACAGGGCTATTGATTGCAGTGATCGTTTTCTAGAAAAAGTGTGATCAATAAAGTAGTTTTTTAAAACGCAAACACGAGGAAATCTGCAGATGCTGGAATTTCAAGCAGCATACATAAAAGTTGCTGGTGAACGCAGCAGGCCAGGCAGCACCTCTTCCTAGAGATGCTGCCTGGCTTGCTGCGTTCACCAGCAACTTTTATGTGTGTTGCCCAATAAAGTAGTTAGTAGTTTTGTTTGCTGCCAACAAGTCATCGCTGTGTTTCGGCAGTGTCATCTTAAACATACAAGCTCTTTACAGATAGCAGTGACAATTTGATCCCGATTTTACAACCGGCATTGTAAAGTATTATACTAACCACTAGCACTGTAAACATTACGTTAATTGCTATGCAAACAACAGGAATTCTGCAGATGCTGGAAATTCAAGCAACATACATCAAAGTTGCTGGTGAACGCAGCAGGCCAAGCAGCATCTATAGGAAGAGGCGCAGTCGATGTTTCAGGCCGAGAAACGTCGACTGCGCCTCTTCCTATAGATGCTGCTTGGCCTGCTGCGTTCACCAGCAACTTTGATGTATGTTACGTTAATTGCTATGCTACTGTGCCTCCCAGGTTTAAATTGTTTGGTAGAAAAACAAGAGGAAATTAAGAATGAAATGAGCAGATGCATTAGGGGCATTTAAGAGACTCTTAGGTAGGCACATGGGTGATAAACAAATGGAGGGTTATGTAGGGGGAAGGGTTAGATTGAACAGAGTAGGCTAAAAGGTTGGTACAACAACATGGAACGAAGGGCCTGTACCGTTCTATGTTCTATGAATTATTTTACTCAATATGTGATTGAGCTCTGGTGCTTACTAGTGGAAGAAGAAATTCTCATTACATTTAAGTAAAAATAGAAGGATCAGCATTTGGAATGCCACAGGTCAATCGATCAAGACCTGGAAGTAGGATTAGACTGAAGTCTATTTTTGGGCAACAAGAATTTAATGGGGCTCAATGGCCCCATTCAATGCCACAAATAAATGATTTTTAAAAATCTGTCTGCTACTGTAAAATACAATCTTATGCTGTGCCAATATAGAATGATATCACTCCTCATGCAAGAGTCATCATGCTCTATTGACACATCTGTCTGTTCCTACAACTCTCACACTCCTTCCCCATTACTCTGCAGATCTTTTTCATTCAACTACTGTCACAATTCCCTTTTGGAATTTTTTTTGATCCAGCTTTCATCACAACTTCAGACATATCCCAGTGTATGACTTAATAAAGCCCATCTCAGCTTTCACACTTTTGCAAATTTGCTTAAATTAGAGTTGTTGAGCCACTGACCCTGTGAGACAAATTCTCTTCTTTACTCCACCAAAACCTTCCTAATTTTGACCACCCTGGCCGCATCTCCCCTTAAATATCTCAGCAATAAGGAGAACAACATCAGATTCTTCTGGAGTGAAGGAGCATGAGAAGCGGCTTGAAAGTCTCTCTGGAATGTGGGAGGAAACTTTGGAGAGGGTGCAGAGGAGATTTATCAGCATGGTGCCTAGACTAAATGGCGTGTCCTATGGAGTGAAGGAGGGTGAGAAGTGACTTGATAGAGGTGTATAAGATGACAACAGGCATAGATAGAGTGGACTTATTCCCAGGGCAGGAATAAGTAGTATGAGAGGCATAATTTTAAGGTGATTGGAGAAAAGTATGGGGAAGTCCTGCCGAATGGTTTTGGCCTGAAATGTTGACTGTACTTTTTCGTATAGATGCTGCCTGGCCTGCTGAGTTCCTCCAGCATTTTGCGTATGTTGTTGGGGAGATGTGAGAGTTAAGTTCTTTACACAGAGCGCGGTGAGTGCATGGAATACCCTGTCAGGGGTGGTGGTAGAGGCAGAAAATTAGGGGCATTGAAGAGACTCTCAGGTAGACACATGGATGAGAGAAAAATGGAGTGCCACTGTACTATGCAAAAGTCTTGGGCACATATATATAATTAGGGTGCCTAAGACTTTTGCACAGTACTGTATATGTCAATGGGGAGTGTAGAGCAAGTTTGTAAATCTGGTGGGAGCAAAGTATGTTGGGAATGATGAGGGTGGAGTGCTACAGGAGGGGTGTGGGACAGGTGGCAGAGTAGGAGTGCCAGGGGTGGGGGTGGCACAGGTGCAGACACACCCAGCCCTGAGACACCAGGCAAGGTCATTTGGTTCCAGACAATTAGTTTATTGATCATTACAGAATGTCTCTCTGGTGCTTCCTGCTCCCTCTCCTCACCCTTCCCCTTTTCCCAACCATGATTCCCCTCTCACTGCCCCCTTCCCACCCTCAGTCCACAATAGAGATCCATATCAGAAGCAGTTTTATCATCATTTACATATGTCATCAATTTTTCTTATTTTTGCAGCAACAGTACAGTGCAATACATAAATTACTACAAAACTGTGCAAAAGTCTTAGGTACTGTAGCTATATATATATGTCCTTAAGACTTTTGCACAGTACTGTATGTGAGAAGGAAGGGTTAGGTTGATATTGGAGTATGTTAAAAGGTTGGCACAACATTGAAGGTTGAAGATCATGCACTGCTGTAATGTTCTATGTTTTATGTTCTTCAGCCTCTCCATGACTTAAGCCCTTCACCCTTGATACACTTTAGTAATTCCAGAAAGTAACCTATGATTATGAGGACACGCAGTCCTCTTTTATTGTCATTTAGTAATGCATGCATTAAGAAATGATACAATGTTTTTCCAGAATGATATCACAGAAACACATAACAAACCGACTAAAAAACACATAATTATAACATATAGTTACAACAGTGCAAAGCAATACCGTAATTTGATAAGAACAGGACATGGGCACGGTAAAAGTCTCAAAGTCCCTCGAAAGCCCCATCATCTCACGCAGAGGGTGAACCTCCAGAGCCGCAAACTTGCCGTTGCAGCATCCTGGAAGCATCCGACCACAGTCCGACTCCAAGTCAGTCCGAAAACTCCTAGCCTCCGACCAGCTCTCCGACACCGAGCACCAAGCATCGAGCACCATCTCTGCTGAGCACTTCGACCCCGGCCCCGGCAATAGGCAAAGCCAAGGATTTGGGGCCTTCCCCTCCGGGGATTCCTGATCGCGCAGTAGCAGCGGCAGTGAAGCGGGCATTTCAGAAGTTTCTCCAGGTGTTCCTCCGTGCTTCTCACATCTGTCTCCATCAAATCAGGATTGTGCATTAACCTACACACATCAAAGTTGCTGGTGAACGCAGCAGGCCAGGCAGCATCTCTAGGAAGAGGTACAGTCGACGTTTCGGGCCGAGACCCTTCGTCAGGACTAACTGAAGGAAGAGTTAGTAAGAGATTTGAAAGTGGGAGGGGGAGGGGGAGATCCAAAATGATAGGAGAAGACAGGAGGGGGAGGGATGGAGCCAAGAGCTGGACAGGTGATTGGCAAAAGGGATATGAGAGGATCATGGGACAGGAGGCCCAGGGAGAAGGAAAAGGGGGAGGGGGGGAAACCCAGAGGATGGGCAAGGGGTATTGTCAGAGGGACAGAGGGAGAAAAAGGAGAGAGAGAGAAAGGACGTGTGTATATAAATAAATAACACAATGGGGTATGAGGGGGAGGTGGGGCATTAGCGGAAGTTAGAGAAGTCAATGTTCATGCCATCAGGTTGGAGGCTACCCAGCCACACTCAGGTTGGAGGAACAACACCTTATATTCCGTCTGGGTAGCCTCCAACCTGATGGCATGAACATTGACTTCTCTAACTTCCGCTAATGCCCCACCTCCCCCTCGTACCCCATCTGTTATTTATTTATATACGCACATTCTTTCTCTCTCACTCTCCTTTTTCTCCCTCTGTCCCTCTGACTATACCCCTTGCCCATCCTCTGGGTTTTCCCCCCCTCCCCCTTTTCCTTCTCCCTAGGCCCCCTGCCCCATGATCCTCTCATATCCCTTCTGCCAATCACCTGTCCAGCTCTTGGCTCCATCCCTCCTCCTCCTGTCTTCTCCTATCATTTTGGATCTCCCCCTCCCCCTCCCACTTTCAAATCTCTTACTAGCTCTTCTTTCAGTTAGTCCTGACAAAGGGTCTCGGCCCGAAACGTCGACTGTACCTCTTCCTAGAGATGCTGCCCGTCCTGCTGCATTCACCAGTAACTTTGATGTGGGTTGCTTGAATTTCCAGCATCTGCAGAATTCATCATGTTTGTGCGTTAACCTAAAAGTTAAGGCTTTACAACAGCTCTTTGTTAAGTAGATCTTGGTTTTAAAATTCTCACTTATGTTTTCAAATCATCTACTTTCAGCTCTGGCTCACCATATAATGTTTGAGAATAGTGCTGGCATTGGAGATGGTCCAGAGGAGGTTCATGAGAATGATCTCAGGAATGAGAGGGTTAATGTACACTGAGCGATTGATGGTGCTGGGCCTGTACTTTCTGGAGTTTACAAGAATGAGGGGGACCTCATTGAAACCTATTGAACATCGATAGGCCTATATATGTGGATGAAAAGAAGATGTTTCCTATAATGGGGGAGTCTAGGACTAGAGGACACAGCCTCAGAATACAGGGACATTTAGAACAGAAATGAGGAGGAATTTCTTTAGCCAGAGGGTGGTGAATTGATGGAATTCACTGCCACAGACAGCTGTAGAAGCTAAGTCATTGAATATATTCGAAGTGGAGGTTGATAGGTTCTTGATTAGTCAGGGTGTCAAAAAGCTATAGGGAAGAAGGCAGGAGAATGGGGTTGATAGGGTTAATATATCAGCCATGATGGAATAGCTGAGCAGCCTGATGGGCCAAATGGCCTACTTCTGCTCCTGCGTCTTATGGTCTTATAGACTAACAGCTAATTTCCTTCAACTATTCAGTTCTTAAACCAACTGGTACAACCCTAATCACTGGAGTTCAGCAACGCTATGAACACTGGTCACTTTGAACTAAAATGGATTTATTTTATTATCACTTCTGATTGTGCCCTTCTTGTAAGGATAATGTTTAATTTATATTTATTTTATGTTTTTCTTATCAGTGCTGCTTACATGTTGGTATGTGCCTGTAATACTATAGCAAATTTCTGCAAATGTACCCTGGAGAGACTTTTGAGGTTGCATCACTGTCTGGTATGGAGGGTCAGGAAAAGTTGCAGAGGTCGACTCCATCATGGGCACTAGCCTCTGCGCTATTACGGACATCTTCAGAAGGAAGTGACTCAAGAGGGCAGCATCAATCATTGAAGATCTTTCACCATCCAGGCCATATTATCATCAGGGTCCTGAAAACACACATTCAACGTTTTAGAAACAGCTTCTTTTCCTCTGCCTTCAGATTTCTGAATTGATAATGAAGCCATGTTCACTCCCTCACTATATTTTTCTTTTCATTTTGCTGGCTTTTTGCACGAAAGGTATATAAGACTTTTGCACGGTATTGTAGTAATTTTATGTATTACACTGTACTGCTGCCACGTCAATAAGTAAATTTCATGACATATATGAGGGATTCTGATTTGGGTCTCTGTTATGGACTGAGAGTGGCGGGGGGACAGGGAGAGGGGAATCATGGTTGGGAAAGGGGAAGGGAGCGGGGAGGGAGCAGGAAGCACCAGAAAGACATTCTGTAATGATCAATAAACCAGTTGTTTGGAATCAAATGACCTTGCCTGGTGTTTCAGGGCTGGGTGTGTCTGCACCCGCACCACTTCCCCACCCTGGCACTCCTTCTCTGCCACCTGTCCCACACCCCTCCCACAGCGCTCCACGTTTGCCATTTCCAACATCTTTTGCTCCCACCTTATTTACAAAGTCACTCTCCACTCCACGTCAACGAATACAGTACTGTGTAAAAGTCTTAGGCGCCCTAACTATGCGCCTAAGACTTTTGATAGTGCTATATACAGTTTAACCCTCATCTGAAATGCTTGGGGTGGGATTGTTTCCGATTTTGGAATATATAATGAGATAGCTTGGGATCGCCATAACTTCCGCCTCTGAATTTATATGCTACAGGTAAACAGACTTTGTCTTACACGTGTTCGTCACATAAGTGTACTTAACAGTAAAAGTATAATGTATGCAAGGTAACAAAAGCAGCATAGCAGCATCGGGAGGATACCTGAATCAGCTCTTGAACAACAACAGACAATGGCAGGCTTTCAGTCTCCACCTAAAATGCCGTGTTTTGATGAAAAGGTTATAGTATACTGTATTTGTATTTTACTTTTTTTTAGGTTTTATATAATATTTCGCAATCTTATAAAGGACTTGGTGGACGACTCTGAAGCAAGCAGGTATGGCACCTTTCAGTGGCTGTAGGTTCATCATCATGGCCAGAAGTAACATGGTGGGGGGTGGGGTTAGAAACACCTAGGAATGAGAGCCCTTCTACACAGTATTTCATTAGCAAATGTGCTGTCACTGAGGAACAAAATTGAGGAGCTTAGGGCCAGATTGCTGTATTGGAAGGAAAAGAGATACTGTTGTGTTCTAAGTTTGAATAAGATGTGGCTTGCTCCCAGCGTGTCAGATACAGCGATCAGACATGAAGGCTTCTCAATTTCACAGTATGGACCAAATTGCAGAGACAGAAAAGGCAGAAGGTGGAAGTGCGTGTTTCGTGATAAACTCTCGCGAGTGCTCCAGTGTGGCAGTTTTGTCAAATTCATGTTCCCCTGACCTTGAACACCTAATGGTTAAATACTATCCATTATATTTAGCTGGCGAGTTTTCCTCCATAATCCTGACAGTAGTTTACATCCCACCAGCAGATGACTATAAACAAACACTTGAGCCGCTGTCTCTGAACAAATGCGTCCATCCTGACGCATTTCAAATCATAGTTGGGGACTTCAACCAGACTTATTTGAAGAAATCCCTGTCCAATTACCATCAGTATATAACCTGTAGCTCCAGAGGTCCGAACACACTAGACCACTGCTATACTACAATAAGGAATGCCTACTGTTCCATGTCCAGACTGCACTGCAGTAAATCTGATCACTTCACCATCATTCTCCTACCTGCATACAAGCAGAGGCTAAAGAGCAAAACTCCAGAGAATAGGACAACAAAGAGGTGGTCACGGGAAGCAAAGGAGCAGGTATGGAATTGCTTCAAGTCCGTGGACAGGACCGTGTTCAAGGACTCGTATGCAGATCTGAATGAATACATCATGGTTGACACAGACTTTATAAAAACAGTTGTAGACAATTGTGTCCCCACAAAACCATTCAAAGCCTTCCCCAAATAGAAGCCCTGGATGAACCATGAGATCCACAATCTGCTAAGGACCAGATCAGAGGCATTCAATTCAGGTGACCAAGAAAGTCACAAGAGTTCCAGGTACGATCTCCAGAAAGCCATCTGATGGGCGAAGTGGCAATTCTGGACCAAACTTGAATCATGGAAGGATGCTCGACAGCTGTGGCAGGGCTTAAACACTATTACCCTTTACAAAGTGAACCCAAGTGGCATAATTGACAATAGGGCTTCGCTTCCTGATGAGCTCAATGCCTTCTATGCTCGCTTTGACCATCAAAACCTTCACAAACTCTCACAGCCCCCATTGACCCTGTGATTTCAGTCTCTGAGGCTGACGTGTGAGCAGCATTCAGGAGGGTGAACTCACGAAAAGCACCCGGCCCAGACGGGGTGTCTGGCCAAGTACTAAAGACCTGTGCTGATCAACTTGGCTGGAGCATTCACTGAGGTCTTTAACCCCTCGCTTTGGCAGTCTGAGGTACTCACCTACTTCAAACAGGTTTCGATTATACCTGTGCTATTAACACTATTCTTTGCATTTCTGGTCAGATGCTAAATGCATTTCATTGGCTTTGTATCTGTACTCAGCACAATGACAATAAAGTTGAATCTAATCTAATCTAATCTAAACAAGAGGAATGTGATAACCTGCCTCAATGAATATTGTCCAGTAGTACTTACACCCACTGTGATGAAGTGTTTTGAGAGGTTGCTGATGAAACATATCAACTCCTGTCTGAAATGCATCCACTCCAATTTGCCTATCGAAGCAACTGGTCCACAGTAGATACCATCTCATTGGCTCCACTCAACTCTGGAACCTCTGGACAGCAAAGATACATACATTAGGATGCTCTTTGTCGACTTCAGCTCGGCATCTAATACCATTGTCCTCTCAAAACTAGTCAATAAGCTTCAAGACCTTGGCCTTAATACCAACATGTGCAACTGGATCGACTTCTCTAACTTCCGCTAATGCCCCACCTCCCACTCGTACCCCATCTGTTATTTATTTTTATACACACATTCTTTCTCTCACTCTCCTTTTTTCTCCCTCTGTCCCTCTGACTATACCCCTTGCCCATCCTCTGGGGTCCCCCCCACCTTTTCCTTCTCCCAGGACCTCCTGTCCCATGATCTTCTCATATCCCCTTTTTGCCTATCACCTGTCCAGCTCTTGGCTCTATCCCTCCCCCTCCTGTCTTCTCCTATCATTTTGGATCTCCCCCTCCCCCTCCAACTTTCAAATCTCTTACTAACTCTTCCTTCAGTTAGTCCTGACGAAGGGTCTCGGCCTGAAACATCGACTGTACCTCTTCCTAGAGATGCTGCTTGGCCTGCTGCGTTCACCAGCAACTTTGATGTGTGTTGCTTGAATTTCCAGCATCTGCAGAATTCCTGTTGTTTTCCTTGATTTTCTTACTTGCAGACCCCTGTCAGTTTGGACTGGCAACAACATCTCCTTCATGATTTCCATCAGCACAGGTGCCCCACAAGGCTGTGTGCTTAGCCTCCTGCTCTACTCGCTTCACACTTATGACTCTGTTGGTAAGAACAGCTCCAATGCCATATTCAAGTGTGCTGACGACACCACTGTCGTAGAATGAATCAATGGTGGTGACGAATCAGCATATAGGAGGGAGATTGAAAATCTGCCTTAGTGGTGTCATAAAAACAACTTCTCACTTAATGTCAGCAAGACCAAGGAGCTGATTATTGACTTCAGGAGTAGGAAACCAGAGGTTCATGATCCAGTCCTCTTTTCAAGGGCACCAATGCCCTTGAACAGAAAATCCTACAAAAAGTAGTGGATATGGTCCAGTCCATCATGGGTAAGGTCCTCCCCACCGTTGAGCACATCTACATGAAGCATTGTCACAGGAAAGCAGCATCCATCATCCATCATCATCAGGACCACCCAGACATGCTCTCTTCTCACTACTGTCATCAGGGTGAAGGTACAGGAGCCCCAGGACTCACACCACCAGGTTCAGGAACAGTTTTTATCCCTCAACCATCAGGCTCTTGAATCAAAGGGGATAACTTCACTCAACTCCACTTGCCCCATCATTGAAATATTCTCACAATCTATAGATTCACTTTCAAGGACTCTTCTCATGTTCTTGACACTGCTTATTTATTTATTATTATTTTTGTACTTGTACCATTTGTTGTCTTTTGCACACTGGTTGAATGCCCAAATTGGTGCGGTCTTTCATTGATTCTATTATGGATTTATTGGGTATGCCTGCAAGAAAATTAATCTCAGGGTTGTATATGGTGACATCAGTGTACTTTAATAATAAATTTTCTTGGAACTATTGAAGCATTCAAGGTGAGAGAGGGTAATTTTAAAGGAGATGTTAGAGGCAAGATTTTACAGAGGGTGGAAAGCACTGCTTGGGGTGGTGGTAGATTGGGAATTTTAAGAGATATTTAGATAGGCACACGGATGTGAGGAAAATGGAAGGATTATGAACTTTGTGTAGGCAGAAGAAGTTAGTTTAGTTTCAGCACAAAGCATGCCAAAGGACTTGTTCCTGTGCTGTACTGTTCTATGTTCTACATTCTATGAATTCATGAAATATGAAAGTCATATTTCACAGTTGTTGTCTCACATTGAGTGAGCTGCTATGGAGATAGCCCTGCAACTTAAATACCACACCATTCGGAGCCTTGGGTGATAGCAGCTGTGAAGAATAAACAAGTTGTAGGTGCAGAGTGGTGATATTTTTAGACTGTGTCCTTTCTGTTGCTATTTCATGTGGATGGGAGATGCTCAAAACCACTGTGAGAGCCTTGGCTAATTACAAATGGTTACATTTTAAATTACTGCCCCTTCAGGGCTGTTGAGCATGAATCGAAGCCATTATCATGCCTACACCTTAAACAGAAATAAAGAACTAAAATTGAGGCTCCTGCTGTGCATATGTAAAGGGGGGGGTGGGGAAAGGGAATTGCTGGCTGATCCATCAATTGGCTGACTTACCTCCCCTCATGCACTTAACCACAATGTGCATTTATATCGTGACTTTCAGGTGGCTAAGAACATCCCAAGGCACGTTACAGGAGTGTCACAAGTCAGAAATTGGTTTAGACCATAAGACCATAAGATATAGGAGCAGAATTAGGCCACTTGGCCCATTGAGTCTGCTCCACCATTTCATCATGGCTGATCAATTTTTCCACTCAGCCCCAATCTCCTGCCTTCCCACCGTATCCCTTCATGCCCCAACCAATCAAGATTCTATCAACCTCTGCCTTAAATAAATTGGCTTCCACAACTGCCTGGGGCAACAAATTCCACAGATTCACCACTCTCTGGCTAAACAAATTCCTCCTTATCTCTATTCTGAGCCTGTATCCTCTGGTCTTTGACTCTCTCACCAAAGGAAACATCCTCTCCACATCCACAGTATCAAGGCCTTTCTCCATTTGTTAGGTTTCAACTTTGGTAGGTTTTAACTTAACCACTGCTACACTCCCTTCCGCATTGCTTACAAAGTTCTCCTTTCCCCAGCTTTTGGAAAATCAGATCACTCTTCGATCCTGCTTTTATACAGGCAGAAGCTGAAACAAGAGGCGGCCATAGTTAAAACCGTCCACTGTTGGTCCGACCAATTGGCAGGACTGCTTTGATGACATTGACTGGAGTGTCTTCCATGATGAGGATGTCTCCAAGTTCACTGATGGAGTTATGTGCTTCATCCGGAAGTGCATCGATGATGTTGTCCCCCAGAAGTCATAGAAACATTCCAAATGATAAAAGGCCCGAACAAATTAGATATGGCAAAGTTATTTCCCATGGTAGGGGAGTCTAGAACAAGGGGGCATGACTTCAGGATTGAAGGACATCCTTTTGGAACAGAAATGTGGAGAAATTACTTTAGTCAGAGGGTGGTAAATCTGTGGAATTTGTTGCCACAAGCGGCTGTGGAGGCTAAGTCATTGGGTGTATTTAAGGCAGAGATAGATACGTTCTTGTTTAGCCAGGACATCAAAGAGTATGGGGTGAAAGCAGGAGAGTGGGGATGACTGGAAGAATTGGATCACCCCATGATTGAATGGCGGAGCAGACTCAAAGGGCCGAATGGCCTACTTCTGCTTCTATATCTTATGGTCTAAGTCCGGTCTTCCTGAACCAGAATCCCTGGATCAATAGTTCTGTGCAAGCAGCATTTACAACGCAACATCGAGCTTACATCGCTGGCGATCAACTGGAGCTCAAGAAAAGCAGCTATGATTTGCATAAAGCTATCAAGGCTGCGAAACAACAATATAGGGACAAGATTGAGTCAAGATTCACAACAAATAGCACATGTGACTTGTGGTGAGGGCTGCATACCATCACAGACTTCAGAGCCAAACGTTGTGGTGCTGCCAACATCACAGCCTCTCTCCCAGATGGGCTCAATCACTATTACGCTCGGTCCAATGTCGGTAACTCTGAGCCTCCGAGGAAAGACGCCGCTACAACCTGCAACCTGGTCATCTCTGAGGCTGAGGGACGCAGATGTTTCCGAGTGGACAGTCGCAAGGCTGCGGGACCGGACAGCATCTGAGAACAGGTACTTGGGATGTACGCAGCACAACTGGCAGGGTGTGTTTACAGACATTTTTAATCTCTCCTTCTCCCAGTGTAGAGTGCCCTCCTGCTTCAAATTATCCACCATTGTCTCTGTACCAAAAAAAGACCAAGGTAACATGTCTGAACGACTGGTGTCCTGTCGCACTTACCTCAATAACAGGCAAATGCTTTGAGAGACTGGTCAAGGATTACATCTGCAGCTTGCTACCACCCACACTGGACCCCCTACAATTCACCTACTGACACAACCGATCGACAGATGTCACACTAGCCACTGCTCTACATACAGTCATGAAACATCTGGAGAAGAAGGATGCTTATGTAAGAGTGCTGTTCCTGGACTACAGTTCAGCATTCAACACCATAATTCCATACAGGGTCGACAAGAAGCTCAGAGACCTCGGCCTTGACCCTGCCTTGTGTAGCTGGATCCTGGACTTTCTGTCAGATCGCTAGTAGGTTGTAAGAGTGGGCTCCCTCACCTCCAACCCTCTGACTCTCAATACAGGAGCCCCTCAAGGCTGCGTACTGAGTCCCCTCCTTTACTCTCTGTACACCTGTGACTGTATCGCCACCCACAGCTCTAATCTGTTAATTAGATTTGCCGACGACACTACATTGATTGGCCTTATCTCAAACAATTATGAGCTGGCCTACAGGGAAGAAGTCATCCCTCTGACACATTGGCGTCAAGAAAACAACCTCTCCCTCAATGTCACAAAAAAAAAGGAGCTGGTTGTGGATTACAGGAGGAATGGAGACGGGCTAACCCCTATTGACATCACGGATCTGGGGTTGAGGGGGTAAATAGCTTTAAGTTCCTCTGCAGAGTGTGGTGTGGACAGCCCAGCACATCTGTAGTTGTGAACTTCCCATGATTCAGGACATTTGCAAGGACCACAACCACAATCTATTCCAGCTGCTACCATCTGGGAAACGGTACCACAGCATAAAAGCCAGGACCAACAGGCTCCGGGACAGCTTCTTCCACCAGGCCATCAGAATGATGAACTCACGCTGATTTGAGTGTACTCTATATTACATTGACTCTTCTGTTCATGATAAATTATTATAAATTACTATGATTGCACATTGTACATTTAGATGGAGATGTAATGTAAAGATTTTTACTCCTCATGTATGTGAAGGATGCAAGAAATAAAGTCAATTCAATTTAATTTAATTCAATTCAATGAGGTCACCACTCATTCTTCCGAATTCCAGTGAATACAGGCCCAGAGCAATCAAATGCTCTTCATATAGCAAGCCATTTAATCCTGGAATAATTTTTGCGAACCTCCTTTGAACCTTCTCCAGTTTCAGCACATCCCTTCTAAGATAAGGGACCCAAAACTACTCACGGTACTCCAAGTGAGGCCTTGTTAGTGCTTTATAAAGTCTCAACATTACATCCTTGCTTTTATATTCTAGTCCTCTTGAAATGAACGCTAACATCATATTTGCCTTCCTCACCACAACTCAACCTGCAAATTAACTATTAGGAAATCCTGCATATGGACTCCCAGGTCCCTTTGCACCTCAGATTTTTGTATTTTCTCTCCATTTAGAAAATAGTCAGCCCTTTTATTGCTTCAACCAAAGTGCATGACCAGACACTTCCCGACATTGGACTCCATCTGCCACTTCTTTGCACATTCTCCAAATCTATCTAAGCCCTTCCGTAGCCTCTCTATTTTCTCAAAACTATCTGCCCCTCCACCTATCTTCATGTCATCTGTAAACTTTGCAACAAAACCATCAATCCCATCATCCAAATCATTGACATATACAGTAACCTAAAAAGAATCAGTCCCAACACCGACCCCTGTGGAACACATCTAGATACCAGCAGTCAATCAGAAAAGGCTCCCTTTATTCCCATTCTTTGCCTCCTGCCAACCAGCCACTGCTTTACCCAAATTAGAATCTTTCCTGGGCTCGTAGCTTGTTAAGCAGCCTCATGTGTGGCACCTTGTCAAAGGCCTTCTGAAAATCCAAGTACACAACATCAATCAATTCTCCTTTGTCTATCCTGCTTGTTGTTTCTTCAAAGAATTCCAACAGATTTGTCAGGCAAGATTTTCCTTTGAGGAAACCATGCTGACTATGGCCAATTGTTAAGGAGTCGATTGTTAAGGATGTGGTTTTGGGGTATTTGAAGGGACATGATCAAACATCTTCCCAACCACCAAGGTCAGACTAACTGGCCTATAATTTCATTTCTTCTATCTTTCTCCCTTCTTGAACCATTTCAGTCCAGTGATCCTTGAAAGATCATTACTAATGCCTCCATAATCTCTTCAACCACCTCTTTCAGAACCCTGGGGTGTATACCATCTGGTCCAGGTGACTTATCTACCTACAGACCTTTCAGTTTCCTAAGAGCCTTCTCTCTAGTTACGGCAACTTCACACGCTTTATGACCCCGACACCTGGAATTTCCACCACCATACCGCTAGTGTCTTCCACAGTGAAGACTGATGAGCTTATTCAGTTCATCTGCCATTTCCTTGTCCCCATTATTACCGCTCCAGCATTGTTTTCCAGTGGTCTGATATCCACTCACCTCTATTTTACACTTCATGTATCTGAAGAAACTTTCGGTATCCTCTTTAATAATATTAGCTCGCTTACTTTTGTATTCCATCCTTACCTTCTTAATGACCATTTAGTTGCCTTCTGTTGGTTTTAAAAGCTTCCCAAATCTCTAACTTCCCACTAATTTTTGCTCTATTATGTGTCCTCTCTTTGGCTTTTATGTTGGCTTTCGCTTCTCTTGTTAGCCACGGGTGTGTCATCTTGCCTTTAGAATACTTCTTCCTCTTTGGGATGGATATATCCTGTGCCTTCTGAATTGCTTCCAGAAATTCCAAGCTTTTCTAGTCAGTTCTGGCCAACTCCTCTCTCATGCCTCTGTAATTCCCTCTACTCCACTGTAATACTGATACATCTGACTTTAGCTTCTCCTCAAATTTCAGGGTGAATTTGATCATATTGTGATCACTGGCCCCTAAGGGTACTTTTACCTTCTTCAGGTTTCCAATCAATTCCAGTTCATTGCATAACACTGAATCCAGAACAGTTGATCCCCTAATGGGTTCAACAATGAGCTGCTCTAAAAAGCCATCTTGTAAGCATTCTAGAAATCCCTTCTCTTGAAATCCAGCACCATCCTGATTTTCCCAATCTACCTGCATATTGAAATTTCCCACGACTATTGTAACATTGCCCTTTTGGCGTGTACTTTCTATGTCCTGTTGTAAGTTGTAAACCACATCCTTTAAGTGTCTCCCATTAGAGAGATTATAAACACAGGATATTCTGCAGATGATGGAAACCCAGAGTAACACACACAAAATGCTGGAGAAACAGCAGCTCAAGCAGCATCTATGGAGGTGAATAAACAGACGACATTTTGCATCAAGACTGGAAAGGAAGGGGGCAGAAGCTAGAATAAGATGGGGGGAGCAGAAGGAATACAGATAATGGGTGAAGCAGTAGGTGGGTGGGTGGGTGGGAGAGGAAATGAAGTATAAAGCAGCAAGGTGATAAAGGGCTGAAGAACAAGGAATCTGATAGGAGAAGAGAGTGGACCATAGGAGAAAGGGAAGGAGGAGGAGAGGCACCAGAGGGAGATGATAGGCAGGTGGGGAGAAGAGAAAGGGTAAGAGGGGAGCCAGAATTGGGAATGGAAAAAGGGAGGAGGGAAGTTGGATAAATTAACGAATGTAAGAGAAATCAATGTTCGTGCTGTCAGGTTATTGTTTATTTTATTATTATTTAGAGATACAGCATGGAAAAGGACCTTCCACTCCTTCAAGCCGTGCTGCCCAGCAACCTCTGACAACCCTGATTTAACCCTAACCTTTTTTTTTATTTAACCCTAACCTAATCACAGAACAATTTACAATGACTGATTAACCTACTAACCGATACATCTTCAGACCGTGGGAGGATACTGGAGCACCCAGAGAAACCCTATGCATTCCACGGGGAGGATGTACAGATTCCTTACAGAGGATGGAGGGATTGAACCCCAAACTCTGATGCTCTGAGCTGTAATATGCTGCTGTGGCTGGAGGCTACCTGATCTGCTGACTTCCTCTAGCATTTTGTGTGTGTTAAATGGAGGTTAGCTTTATTTGTCACATGTATATTGAAACAAACAGTGAAATGCATAATTTGCTTAAAATCAAATCAAGGATTGTACTGGGCAGGCAACAAGTGTCGCTACACTTCCGGTTCCAACATAGCATGCCCACAACTCACTTTCCCTTATCGTAAGTCTTTGGAATGTGGGAAGAAACTGGAGCATCCAGAGGAAACCCATGTGGTTACAGGGAGAATGTACAAACTCCTAACAAACAGCGCTGGGAATTGAACCCTGATCTTACAGATGGTGCGATAAAACATAGAAACATAGAAAATAGGTGCAGGAGTAGGCCATTCGGCCCTTCGAGCCTGCACCGCCATTTATTATGATCATGGCTGATCATCCAACTCAGAACCCAGCCTTCCCTCCATACCCCCTGACCCCTGTAGCCACAAGGGCCATATCTAACTTCCTTTTAAACATAGCTAATGAACTGGCCTCAACAGTTTGCTGTGGCAGAGAATTCCACAGATTCACCACTCTCTGTGTGAAGAAGTTTTTCCTAATCTCGGTCCTAAAAGGCTTCCCCTCTATCCTCAAACTGTGACCCCTCGTTCTGGACCTCCCCAACATCGGGAACAATCTTCCCGCATCTAGCCTGTCCAATCCCTTTAGGATCTTATACGTTTCAATCAGATCCCCCCTCAATCTTCTAAATTCCAACGAGTACAAGCCCAGTTCATCCAGTCTTTCTTCATATGAAAGTCCTGCCATCCCAGGAATCAATCTGGTGAACCTTCTTTGTACTCCCTCTATGGCAAAGATGTCTTTCCTCAGATTAGGGGACCAAAACTGCACACAATACTCCAGGTGTGGTCTCACCAAGGCCTTGTACAACTGCAGTAGTACCTCCCTGCTCCTGTACTCGAATCCTCTCGCTATAAATGCCAGCATACCGTTCGCCTTTTTCACCGCCTGCTGTACCTGCATGCCCACTTTCAATGACTGGTGTATAATGACACCCAGGTCTCGTTGCACCTCCCCTTTTCCTAATCGGCCACCATTCAGATAATAATCTGTTTTCCTATTTTTGCCACCAAAGTGGATAACTTCACATTTATCCACATTAAATTGCATCTGCCATGAGTTTGCCCACTCACCCAACCTATCCAAGTCACCCTGCATCCTCTTAGCATCCTCCTCACTGCTAACACTGCCACCCAGCTTCGTGTCATCCGCAAACTTGGAGATGCTGCATTTAATTCCCTCATCCAAGTCATTAATATATATTGTAAACAACTGGGGTCCCAGCACTGAGCCTTGCGGTACCCCACTAGTCACCGCCTGCCATTCTGAAAAGGTCCCGTTTATTCCCACTCTTTGCTTCCTGTCTGCTAACCAATTCTCCACCCACACCAATACCTTACCCCCAATACCGTGTGCTTTAAGTTTGCACACTAATCTCCTGTGTGGGACCTTGTCAAAAGCCTTTTGAAAATCCAAATATACCACATCCACTGGTTCTCCCCTATCCACTCTACTAGTTACATCCTCAAAAAATTCTATGAGATTCGTCAGACATGATTTTCCTTTCACAAATCCATGCTGACTTTGTCCGATCATTTCACCGCTTTCCAAATGTGCTGTTATCACATCCTTGATAACTGACTCCAGCAGTTTCCCCACCACCGACGTTAGGCTAACGGGCCTATAATTCCCCGGTTTCTCTCTCCCTCCTTTTTTAAAAAGTGGGGTTACATTAGCCACCCTCCAATCCTCAGGAACTAGTCCAGAATCTAACGAGTTTTGAAAAATTATCACTAATGCATCCACTATTTCTTGTGCTACTTCCTTAAGCACTCTGGGATGCAGACCATCTGGCCCTGGGGATTTATCTGCCTTCAATCCCTTCAATTTACCTAACACCACTTCCCTACTAACATGTATTTCACTCAGTTCCTCCATCTCACTGGACCCTCTGTCCCTTACTATTTCTGGAAGATTATTTATGTCCTCCTTAGTGAAGACAGAACCAAAATAATTATTCAATTGGTCTGCCATGTCCTTGCTCCCCATAATCAATTCACCTGTTTCTGTCTGCAGGGGACCTACATTTGTCTTTATCAGTCTTTTCCTTTTTACATATCTATAAAAGCTTTTACAGTCCGTCTTTTCCTTAAAGTTAATGTTAACCAGTACACTATCCCATCTCCTCCAGAGCCTCAGTACAATAGAAGTAAAGAAAGAAAATCTCATATTTTTATCACACTATTTTGGTTGTAGAATATCTCTTACTCAGCCTTACTAAAAACTGATTATCCGGTCAATGCTGTTGATTGGATTTTGCCGTGCACAAGTTATAAGACATATTTCCTTATTACAATGGAGACCATGCTTCAAAATGCTCTGGGACTTCAATGTTGGAGTTGATCAAAACTACAAAGCTTTTAGATGGACAAATAAAGGAACTTATTTCCCAGTGGAAGACAGGCCAGTATATAGGCAATAAGGAATTAAGAAAATTGGCAAAAAAGTATCTATGGTGAGATGAGATTCTGTTTTATGTTCTGGAACATGTTGTCTGGAAATACAGTGGGAGGAGATTTAATACATTCCAAAAGAAACTGGATATCAAGTCTTGAACATTTTTCTTGTGATTGCAAGATTGCAAGAAGACAGCAAGTCCAATGCACTGGTTCATTGGAAGAGACCAATGGTGGGGGAGCTGTGAGGTCTTGCTTATGTCGCACACTCAGCCTCAAGCCACAGGATTGCCTGTTGCAGCTGCCCAGGGGAGAGACGCTGAAGGCTGTATAGGACAGTGTGGTGGGATGCTGGAGTCTGTGCTGGTTGGTTTGGGGAAAATAGAAAGATCAGGAACCAAGTGTGGAACGATGTCCCTCATTCTACTTAACCATCTCACCAATGCCTCTATTAGATTCTGGGCCACTTTATGTGGAGAAGAGTTGGTGCATAAGGTAGGAGTTGCTTTTGAACCATGTCAAGGAGGCCATCAAGAGTCCCCCAGTGGGTTTGTTCAACTCCTCTGCTGTGATGTTATTTGGAATTGGAAGCTTGTATCAGGGAAATTTGCAATGTCCATTCATGTCCTTCCATTACCAGTGGATTCCATGGGAAATGAAGTGTATGAACCTCCAGATCAACTGACTGATTTGAGTTATGCAATACACACACAATGCTGGAGGAACTCAGCAAATCAGGCAGTACTCATAGAGAGGAATAAACATCGACACTTTAAGCTGAAACACTTCACCAGGACTGGAAATAAGACTATAAAATATAAGAGCAGAATTAGGCCATTCGGTAAATCATGTTTGCTTTGCCATTTGATCATGACTGATTTATTAACCCTCTCAATCCCATTCTCCTGCCTTCACCCTGTAACCTTTGACACCCTTAGTAATCAAGAACCTATCAATCTCTGCTTTAACTATATCCAGTGACCTGGCCTCCACAGCCATCTGTGGCAATGAATTCCATAAATTCACCACTGTCTGGCTAAAGAAATTCTTTCTCAACTCTGTTCAAAAGGGACATCCTTGAATTTGGAGGCCTTGCCCTCTGGTCCTAGATTCTCCCATTATTGGAAACATGAAGATGAAGGATGTACCTTCATCCTGAGTGACATCATCATGCGAGTAGAGGAGGACATGTCAGAATGGGAATGAGAATTCGATTTGAAATGGGTGGCTACCAGGAGATCCAGCTTTTCACAGCAAGTATCTGCAGAATCTCTTGTGTTTATGATTTGATTAATGCTTTCTTTTACAAAGAAATTTGTCTATGAAAAACCAAAAGTTAAGTTTATTATTATTTTGAGATACATGTGATAACAGGACCTTCTGGCCCAATGAAGCCACACTGCTCGTTATTAAAAAAAATATTTTCATCTGCTAAAGTACAAATATGGACAAGGGGAATAAAAATCTTTCTTGCAGCAGGATTACAGATACAGAGCATCAGATGCACAAAATTCACAAGAAAAACTTAAATTATACAAAATTATACAAAAAAGAACAGCATTGGAATAAAAGAAGTAAAGTAAACAGAGTCCAATGTAGTGCAATTTAAAAATGGAAACACAAGGAAATCTGCAGATGCTGGAATTTCAAGCAACACACATAAAAGTTGCTGGTGAATGCAGCAGGCCAGGCAGCATCTCTAGGAAGAGGTACAGTCGGCGTTTCGGGCCGAGACCCTTCATCAGGACTAACTGAAAGAAGAGCTAGTAAGAGATTTGAAAACCTGTCCCATGATCCTCTCATATCCCTTTTGCCAATCACCTGTCCAGCTCTTGGCTCCATCCCTCCCCCTCCTGTCTTCTCCTATCATTTTGGATCTCCCCCTCCCCCTCCCACTTTCAAATCTCTTACTAGCTCTTCCTTCAGTTAGTCCTGACGAAGGGTCTCGGCCCGAAACGTCGACTGTACCTCTTCCTAGAGATGCTGCCTGGCCTGCTGTGTTCACCAGCAACTTTGATGTGTGTTGCTTCCAATGTAGTGCAAAGTAGTCAAAGATGTCATAGTGACACTATACTGAAGTAGTAATTAGGGTGTGCTGGTTGGTTCAAGTACTGAATAGGTGAAGGGAAGTAGCTGTTCCTCAACCTGGTGGTGTGAGACTTCCGGCTTCTGTACCTCCTACCCAATGGTTGCTATGAGAAGATGGCACGGCCAGATGGTGGAGACCTTTGATGATGTATGTTGCCTTCTTGAGGCGTGGCTCTTTATCTTTATTTTATTTCGAGATACAGCACAGTAACAAGCCCTTGTTATGCCCATGTGACCAATCAACCTACTCACTGTACATCTTTGGAATGCGGGGGAATGTGAAAGCTGAGCACCTGGTGGAAACCCACATGGTCATGGGGAGAACGTACAAGCACCTCACAGACAACATGCCAATTGCTGGTACTGTAAATGCATTATGCTAACTGCTATGCTGCCACGTCACCCCCAGGTAATACCGGTGGTGGGAAGGATTTGTCCATGATGAGTCCACCACTCTGCAGCTTCTTATGTTCTTGCACTTTTGAATTGCTGTACAAGACCAATCATGCAAGCAGATTATGGTCCCCTGGTTAAAATTAAGCTGCTTACTGTGAAGACAAAGGACAAAATGAGAAAAAGCAGCTGCACTCCCCCACACTTGCTTGGTCTGCAACCTACTGACTCAGTAAAAGAGGAAAGCCATTGTTATAAATAAATCAGTTTAAATTTAGATTGAAGGCATAGGATATAAACCTCTTTATACTGTGCCTCCTCCTCTACCTAATAAAGTGGTCACTGAGTGTATGTTTGTGGTCTTCTGCTACCGTAGCCCATCCACTTCAAGGTTCGATGTGTTGTGTGTTCACAGATACTCTCTGCACACCACTGTTATTTAAGTTACCTTGCCTTCCTGTCAGCTTTAACCAGTCTGGCCATTCTCCTCTGATCTCTCACATTAACAAGGTGGTTTCACCCACAGAAATGCCACTCACTGGATGTTTTTTGTTTTTCGCACCATTCTCCATAAACTCTAGAGATTATTGTGCATGAAAATCCCAGGAGATCAGCAGTTTCAGAGATACTCAAACCGTCCTTAATGGCACCAACAATCAAAGTCACTTAGATTACATTTCTTCCCCCATTCTGATAATTGGTTTGAAAAACAATTGAACCTCTTGACCATGTCTGCCTGCTTTTATGCATTGAGTTGCTGCCACATGATTGACTGATTAGATATTTGCATTAACCATAAGACCATATTCAGCCCATCATGTCTGCTCCGCCATTTGATTATGGCTTATTCATTTCCCTCTCAACCCCATTCTCCTGCCTTCTCCCCATAACCTTTCATGCCCTGACTTATTAAGAACCTATAAACCTCCACCTTAATTATACTCAGCGACCTGGCCACCACAGCCACTTTGGCAACGGATTCCACAGATTCACCATCCTCCATTCTAAATGGTCGTCCCTCTATTGAAAGTTTGTGCCCTCTGGCCCTAGACTCCCTCACCGTAAGAAACATCCTCTCCACCTCCACTCTGTCTAGGGCTTTCAACATGCAATTCAATTTAATTCAATTCAAGTTTAATTGTCATTCAACCATACATGAATACAGCCAAACAAGACATTATTATCGGGGTCAAGGTGCTAAAACACATTACCAACAGTCACATTCAAGAACACATTCATGGAATAAAAGGTAGTCCCTACACGCACACCGTGTCACTGCAGCTTGATGCCCAGTGCTCACACATAGAAGTCAACAAACCCATATAGAATATTAGTAAAAATAAAATGATGCAGAATAAGCATGTATATAGTCCAGACCTCCCAGCCCACTGAGATCATCTCTCAACCAGTCCTGTCGCCCAACGCCCGCTAGGCGATACCGTGGCTTAGAAGCCCTGTCCTGACATATATCGGTCCATATAGAATATTAGTAAATACACAACCAAATAAATATGTATATAGTCCAGACCCCTCAGTCCAATTGAAATCTTCAGTTGACCACAACTGCGCTGCGCCATTCCCAGTTGAGCACGACCGCATAGATGCCTGTCCCCTGGTGGCTGAAAAGCAAGTGACCCTGCAGCTTGAGGCCCAAGTCCATTAGTGCCACCAAAAAATTTGCTGCCAACCAAAACAGAGCTTGCCTTCTGCTGAATGAAACCCTGGGAGGGCAGTACCGACTCCATTCTGGACGCCATTCCACACTGCCTCCAATGAGTGCAACAGTTTCATCTCCTCACTCTTGTGGCTGCAAACAGGCAACATCGTGGCTTCAGGCCTAGTCCTCCTGAGGCTCCTGTACTACCTTCCCGATGGCAGCAGTGAGAAGGCCTGGATGGCGGGGGTCCTTGGTGATGGATGCTGCCTTCATGCGACACTGTTGCTTGTAGATATGCACAATGGTGGGGTGGGCCTTACCTGCGATGGATTGGGCCGTATCCACTACTTTTTGTAGGTTTTTCCGTTCAAGGGCATTGGTGTTTCCTTACCAAGCCGTGATGCAACCTGTCAATATAAACTACATCACATATCTACAGTATAGAATTTCATCAAAGTTTTAGATGACATGCCAAATCTTCATAAACTTCTAAGAAAGTAGAGGCACTGCTGTGCCTTCCTTGTAATGGCACTTACATACTGGATCCAGGATAGATCCTCTGATATGATAACACCAATAAGTTTAAAGTTGCTGACCCTCTCCACCTCTGATCCTCTGATGAGGACTGGCTCGTGGACCTCCGGTTTCCTCCTCCTGTAGTCAATAGTCAGCTCTTTAGTTTTGCTGACTTTCAGTGAGAGGTTGTTTTCATGGCACCACTCAGCCAGATTGTCGCTCTCCATTCTATATTCTGATTTGTCACCACCTTTGGTTGGGCCTATGACGGTGGTGTCGTCGGCAAACTTAAATAATACATTGGAGCTGTGCTTGGCCTCACAGTCATAAACGTAAAGCACACTTGCATCCACCACTTCTGCTGGCACCTCGTTCTTCACTTGTACCACTCTGAAAAACTTGATAACTGGGGCAGTCAAAACTGCAAGACTGTCGTAAAAAATCCTTACCCTTTCCATCCATATACCTATCCCATACCCCTCCCATCCATGTATCTATCCAAATTTCTCTTAAATGTTAAAATTGAGCCCACACACGCCACTTATTGCTGGCAGCTTGTTCCACACTTGCACCACCTTCTGAGTGAAGTAAATCCCTCCTGGATTCCCCCTTTAATGTTTCATCTTTCACCCTTAACCTATGACCTCAGTTCTAGCTTCGCCCAACCTCATGCTGCCTGGCCTGCTGCATTCACCAGCAACTTTGATGTGTGTTGCTCAGTGGAAAAAACCTGCTTGCCATCAGCATGTGGTCGGTGTTTGGAGATCTCTTGCAGGATGTTAGGGATAAATTTGTCCCGGTGAGGAAGATAAAGAATGGTAGGGTGAAGGAACCGTGGGTGACAGGTGAGGTGGAAAATCTAGTCAGGTGGAAGAAGGCAGCATACATGAGGTTTAGGAAGCAAGGATCAGATGGGTCTATTGAGGAATATAGGGAAGCAAGAAAGGAGCTTAAGAAGGGGCTGAGAAGAGCAAGAAGGGGGCATGAGAAGGCCTTGGCGAGTAAGGTAAAGGAAAACCCCAAGGCATTCTTCAATTATGTGAAGAAAAAAAGGATGACAGGAGTGAAGGTAGGACCGATTAGAGATAAAGGTGGGAAGATGTGCCTGGAGGCTGTGGAACTGAGCGAGGTCCTCACTGAATACTTCTCTTCGGTATTCACCAATGAGAGGGAACTTGATGATGGTGAGGACAACATGAGTGAGGTTGATGTTCTGGAGCATGCTGATATTAAGGGAGAGGAGGTGTTGAAGTTGTTAAAATACATTAGGACAGATAAGTCCCCGGGGCCTGACGGAATATTCCCCAGGCTGCTCCACGAGGTGAGGGAAGAGATTGCTGAGCCTCTGGCTAGGATCTTTATGTCCTCGTTGTCCACGGGAATGGTACCAGAGGACTGGAGGGAGGCGAATGTTGTCCCTTTGTTCAAAAAAGGTAGTAGGGATAGTCCGGGTAATTATAGACCAGTGAGCCTTGCGTCTGTGGTGGGAAAGCTGTTGGAAAAGATTCTTAAAGATAGGATCTATGGGCATTTAGAGAATCATGGTCTGATTAGGGACAGTCAGCATGGCTTTGTGAAGGGCAGATCGTGTCTAACAAGCCTGATAGAGCTCTTTGAGGAGGTGACCAGGCATATAGATGAGGGTAGTGCAGTGGATGTGATCTATATGGATTTTAGTAAGGCATTTGACAAGGTTCCACATGGTAGGCTTATTCAGAAAGTCAGAAGGCATGGGATCGAGGGAAGTTTGGCCAGGTGGATTCAGAATTGGCTTGCCTGCAGAAGGCAGAGGGTGGTGGTGGAGGGAGTACATTCAGATTGGAGGATTGTGACTAGTGGTGTCCCACAAGTATCTGTTCTGGGACCTCTACTTTTTTGTGATTTTTATTAACGACCTGGATGTGGGGGTAGAAGGGTGGGTTGGCAAGTTTGCAGATGACACAAAGGTTGGTGGTGTTGTAGATAGTGTAGAGGATTGTCAAAGGTTGCAGAGAGACATTGATAGGATGCAGAAGTGGGCTGAGAAGTGGCAGATGGAGTTCAACCCAGAGAAGTGTGAGGTGGTACACTTTGGAAGGACAAACTCAAAGGCAGAGTACAAAGTAAATGGCAGGATACTTGATAGTGTGGAGGAGCAGAAGGATCTGGGGGTACATGTCCACAGATCCCTGAAAGTTGCCTCACAGGTGGATAGGGTAGTTAAGAAAGCTTATGGGGTGTTAGCTTTCATAAGTCGAGGGATAGAGTTTAAGAGTTGCGATGTAATGATGCAGCTCTATAAAACTCTGGTTAGGCCACACTTGGAGTACTGTGTCCAGTTCTGGTCACCTCACTATAGGAAGGATGTGGAAGCGTTGGAAAGGGTACAGAGGAGTTTTACCAGGATGCTGCCTGGTTTAGAGAGTATGCATTATGATCAGAGATTAAGGGAGCTAGGGCTTTACTCTTTGGAGAGAAGGAGGATGAGAGGAGACATGATAGAGGTGTACAAGATAATAAGAATAATAGATAGAGTGGACAGCCAGCGTCTCTTCCTCAGGGCACCACTGCTCTATACAAGAGGACATGGCTTTAAGGTAAGGGGTGGGAAGTTCAAGGGGAATATTAGAGGAAGGTTTTTTACTCAAAGAGTGGTTGGTGCGTGGAATGCACTGCCCGAGTCAGTGGTGGAGGCAGATACACTAGTGAAGTTTAAGAGACTACTAAACAGGTATATGGAGGAATTTAAGGTGGGGGCTTATATGGGAGGCAGGGTTTGAGGGTCGTCATAACATTGTGGGCCGAAGGGCCTGTACTGTGCTGTACTATTCTATGTTCTATTTTTACCCGATCTATATCTGTCATAATTTTGTATTCCTCTATCAAATCTCCCCTCATTCTCCAATGCTCCAGGAAATAAAGTCCTAACCTATTCAATCTTTCCCTATAACTTGGGTCCTTAATGCTTGGCAGCATCCTTGTAACATTTCTCTGTACTTTTTCAAACTTATCAACCTCCTTCCTGTACGTAGGTGAACCGAACTGCTCACAACACTCCAAGTTTGTCCTCACCATCGCCTTATACAACTTTAATATAACATCCCATCTCCTGCACTCAATACATTGATTTATGAAGACTAATGAGTCAAAAGCTCTCTTTATGCCCTATCTACTTGTAATACCACTTTAAAGGAATTATGGACCTGTGTTCCCTTTGTTCTACTGCACTCCTCAGTGCCCTACCACTCACTGAGTAAATCTTACATAGAAACACAGAAAACCTACAGCACAATACAGGCCCTTCGGCCCACAATGTTGAGCCGAACATGACTTACTTTAGAAATTACCTAGGGTTACCCATAGCGCTCTGTTTTTCTAAGCTCCATGTACCTATCCAGGAGTCTCTTAACAGACCCTATTGTATCCGCCTGCACCACAGTTGCCTGCAGCCCATTCCACACACTCACGACTCTCTGCGTAAAAAACTTATCCCTGACATCTCCTCTCTACCAACTTCCAAGCACCTTAAAGCTGTGCCCTCTCATGTCAGCCATTTCAGCCCTGGGAAAAAGCGTCTGACTATCCACAAAATCAATGCCTCTCATCATCTTGTACACCTCTATCAGGTCACCTCTCATCCTCTGTCGCTCCAAGGAGAAAAGGCCAATTCACTCAACCTATTCTCGTCAGGCATGCTCCCCAATCCAGGCAACATCCTTGTAAACCTCCTCTGCATCCTTTCTATAGTTTCCACATCCTTCCTGTAGTGAGGTGACCAGAATTGAGCACAGTACTCCAAGTGGGGTCTGACCAGGGTCCTATACAGCTGTAACATTACCTTTCGGCTCTTGAACTCAATCCCATGGTTGATGAAGGCCAATGCGCCATATTCCTGCTTAAACACAGATTCAACCTACGCAGCAGCTTTGAGTGTCCTATAGACACGGACCCCAAGATCCCTCTGATTCTCCACACTGCCAAGAGTCTTGCCATTAATACTATATTCTGCCATCATACTTGACCTACCAAAATGAACCACCTCATACTTATCTGGGTTGAACTCCATCTGCCACTTCTTAGCCCAGTTTTGCATCCTATCGACGCCCCACTGTAACCTCTGACAGCCCTTCACACTGTCCAGAACACCCCCAACCTTTGTGTCATCAGCGAATTTACTAACCCATCCCTCCACTTCCTCATCCAGGTCATTTATAAAAATCACAAAGAGAAGGGGTCCCAGAACAGATCCCTGAGGCACACCACTGGTCACTGACCTCCATGCAGAATATGACCCATCTACAACCACTCTTTGCCTTCTGTGGGCAAGTCAATTCTGGATCCACAAAGCAAGGTCCCCTTGGATCCCATGACTCTTTACTTTCTCAATTGAATTGAATTGACTTTATTTCTTACATCCTTCACATACATGAGGAGTAAAAATCTTTATGTTATGTCTCCGTCTAAATGTGCAATGTGGATCATAGTTATTTATAATAAATAGAACAATCAATGTAATATAGAGTACACTCAAATCAGCGTGAGTTAATCAGTCTGATGGCCTGGTGGAAGAAGCTGTCATGGAGCCTGTTGGTCCTGGCTTTTATGCTGTGGTACTGTTTCCCGGATGGTAGCAGCTGCAATGGATTGTGGTTGGGGTCACTCGAGTCCCCAATGATCCTGCGGGCCCTTTTCACACACCTGTCCATTTAAGTGTCCTGAATCATGGGAAGTTCACAACTCGCATGGGATACCTTATCAAATGCCTTGCTGAAATCCATACACACTACATCTACCGCTCTACCTTCATCAATGTGTTTAGTCACATCCTCAAAAAAGTCAATCAGGCTCGTAATGCACGACCTGCCTTTGACAAAGCCATGCTGACTATTCCTAATCATATTAAGCCTCTCCAAATGTTCATAAATCCTGCCTCTCAGGATCTTCTCCATCAACTTACCAATCACTGAAGTAAGACTCACTGGTCTATAATTTCCTGGGCTATCTCTACTCCCTTTCTTGAATAAGGGAACAACATCTGCAACCTTCCAATCCTCCAGAACCTCTCTCGTTCCCATTGATGATGCAAAGATCATTGCCAGAGGCTCAGCAATCTCTCCCCTCGCCTCCCCAGTAGCCTGGAGTACATCTCGTCCAGTCCCGGTGACTTATCCAACCTGATGCTTTCCAAAAGCTCCAGCACATCCTCTTTCTTAATGTCTATATGCTCAAGCTTTTCAGTCCACTGTAAGTCATCCCCAGAATCGCCAAGGTCCTTTTCCATAATCAATACTGAAATAAAGTATTCAGTAAGTACTCCAGTTCCATACACACTTTTGCACTGTCACACTTAATTGGTCCTATTCTCCAATGTATTATCCTTTTGCTCTTCACATATTTGCAGAATGCCTTGGGGTTTCCTTAATCCTGCTTGCCAAGGCCTTCTCATGGCCCCTTCTGGCTCTCCTAATTTCATTCTTAAGCTCCTTCCTGCTAGCCGTATAATTCTCCAGATCTGTATCTTTACCTAGTTTTTTGAACCTTTCCTAAACTTTTCTTTTCTTCTTGACTAGATTTTCAACAGCCTTTGTACACCATGGTTCCTGTCCCCTACAATCCTTTCCCTGTCTCATTGGAACGTACCCATGCAGAGCCCCACACAAATATCCCCTGAGCATTTGCCACATTTCCGCTGTACATTTCCCTGAGAACATCTGTTCCCAATTTATGCTTCCAAGTTCCTGCCTGATAGCTTTATATTTCCCCTTACTCCAATTAAATGTTTCCCTACCTTATCTGTTCCTATCCCTCTCCAATGCTATGGTAAAGGAGATAGAATTGTGATCACTATCTCCAAAATGCTCTCCCACTGAGAGACCTGACACCTGATCAGGTTCATTTCCCAATACCAGATCAAGTACAGCCTCTCCTCATACAGGCTTATCTACATATTGTGTCAAGAAACCTTCCTGAACACACCTAACAAACTCCAGCCCATCTAAACCCCTTGCTCTCGGGAGATGCCAAACAAAATTGGGAAAATTAAAATCTCCCACAATGACAACCCTGTTATTATTGCATCTTCCCAGACTACATTTCCCTATTTGCTCCTCAATGTCTCTGTTACTATTGGGTGGTCTATAAAAAACACCCAGTAGAGATATTGCCCCTTCCTGTTCCTAACTTTCACCCACAGAGACTCAGTAGACAATCCCTCCATGACTTCCTCCTTTCCTGCAGCCATGACATTATCTCTAATCAACAGTGCCACGCCCCCACCTCTTTTGCCTCCCTCCCTGTCCTTTCTGAAACATCTAAAGCTTGGCACTCTAAGTAGCTATTCCTGCCCCTGAGCCATCCAAGTCTCTGTAATGGCCACAACATCATAGCTCCAAGTACTGATCCACGCTCTGAGCTCATCCGCTTTGTTCATAATACTCCTTGCATTAAAATAGACACATCTCAAACCATCAGCCTGAGCGTATCCCTTCTCTATCACCTGCCTATCCTCCCTCTCACACTGTCTACAAGCTTTCTCCATTTGTAAGCCAACCACCCCTTCCTCCATCTCTTTAGTTTGGTTCCCAGCCCAAGCAATTCAAGTTTAAACTCTCCCCAAAAGCCTTTGCAAACTTCCCTGCCAGGATATTGGTCCCCCTAGGATTCAAGTGCAACCCATCCTTTTTGTACAGGTCACTCCTGCCACAAAGGAGGTCCCAATGATCCAGAAATCTGAGTCGCTGCCCCCTGCTCCAATTCCTCAGCCGCGCATTTATCCTCCACCTCACTTTGTTCCTGTAATCACTGTCGCGTGGCACAGGCAGTAATCCTGAGATTACTACCTTTGAGGTCCTGCTTCTCAGCTTCTTTCTTAACTACCTGTAGTCTGTTTTCAGGACCTCATCTCTTTTCCTACCTATGTCATTGGTACCAATATGTACCACGACCTCTGATTGTTCACCTTCCCACTTCAGGATATTATGGACGCGATCAGAAACATCCCAGACCCTGGCACCTGGGAGGCAAACTACCATCCATGTTTTTTGTTTCCTGCATCCACAGAATCGCCTGTCTGACCCCCTAACTGTAGAGTCCCCTGTCACTGCTGCTATCCTCTTCCTTTCCCTACCCTTCTGAGCAACAGGGTCTGACTGTGCCAGAGGCACGGCCACTGTTGCTTCCCCAGGTAGATCATCCTTCCCCAACTGTACTAAAGTGGGAGTACTCTTACCCAATCTTCCCAATGCTGCATTAAGCAGGAGCTACAGGAGCCTGAAGACCCACATCTCAAGATTCAGCAATAGCTTGTTCCCCACTGCCACCAGGTTCTTGAAGTGACCTCAAAAACCCTAACACTACCTTGGGCTACATTTCTGTTTTTCTCTCCCTCAGCATGTTTATTTTTGTTAATTTTATTGTGTATGTTGTGTACAGTTTATGTTAATTTAAGATTATGTTAACTTATGTGAACGTGTTTGTGTTATACTATGCTTCTATAAAAGGTTAATTTTCATTGGCATTTATACACTGGAAATAAATTACTGTATGTAACAATAACAATCGGGTGCCACGATAGCGTAGTTGTTTACACGACGCTATTACAGCTCGGGGCATCCAAGCTTAGAGGTTCATTTCCAGCATCCTCTGCAAGAAAGTTTGTTTGTTCTTCCTCTGTACATGTGGATTTGCTCTGGGTGTTCCAGTTTCCACTCACAGTCCAAAAATGGACCAGTTAATTGGAAATTGTAAATTGTCCTGTGATTAGGCTAGGGTTAAATTGGTGGGTTGCTGGACAGCAAAGCTCAAAGGGCTGAAAAGACCTGTTCCACACTGTTTCTCCAAATAAAAGATGAATAAGCAAAATAAAATAAACTTGAACATGAATGGATATGCTTGCAGTGGGATTCTGGCCCAGATCTGATCAATGTGCAGGAAAGAGCATTCAGGATTGTTCGATCCTGTCTCTTACCTCAGTCACTGCACTGTAAACACATTAAACCACTTTTTTATAATGTTGTTTACATACTGGTTATTATGTAATGCACATCTTCTTCCTCTCTGCCATCAGATTTCTGAACCCACGAACACTTCCTCACTATGTTTGCTCTCTTTCCCCTGAATAGTCGACAACCCAATGTATAAACATCGAATCTTACAATTTCAAGCAAACTGCTCTCCCAGATTTCCTTTCTCTCTTCGGATCCACCCACACATCCCATATCTTTCCAACTAAACATTCCTATCTGCATTTCAGAATGAGAATCAGAATCAGAATCAGGTTTAATATCATTGGTGCTTGTTGTGAAATGTGTTGTTTTGCAGCAGCAGTGCATTGCAATACATAATTTTAAAAACTATAAATTACAATAAGAAATCTATGGTTGTATGTATATATATATATACACATATACAAACACACACACACATACATATATATATATATATATATATATATATATATATATATATAATATATAAAATTAAATAAGTAGTGTAAAAAGAGAGCAAAAAAGAAAAATGATATTTTTGAGGAAGTATACATGGGTTCATTGAGGCTGTCGGTTGGTTGAGGTCGAGCATGGTTGTTGTGTCCCAGCTGTCTACGGAATTTGCAAGCCAGTACGCAAGTCAGGACACAACAATATGGAAAGCAAGCTGTTGTCCACGTAGCAGCCTCCTGCTCTCCATGTAGCTGATAAATGCAAAAGAATGGTACAGACCAGTACAGTTTAGCACCAGCCACATTGCAAGAGTTGCCAGTCAGCATTGAATTTGACGTAGGACTGCCTTAGGGACTTCAGATCCGGAATTTTCCTTGGGTTTATTCCCGAAGCCTTCCCCATAAATGGGTATAGCCGCAAGGCAGCAGAAATTTGAGATCAGTTTTACTTCTCCAAGATGAGCTGCCAACTATGGCTGATGAGCCACATATGCCCAAAGCAACCAGTTTTAAGGAGCCAGTAAACCTGTCAATTTGAATGCATGTAGTACATGGAATAAGTTAGATGATCTTGTAGTGCAGGTTGAGATTGGCAGATATGATGTGGGCAATGCTGAGTCATAGCTGAAAGAAGGTCATAGTTGGGAGCTTAACAACATAGGATACGCATTGTATAAAAAAGACAGGCAGGTAAAAAAAGAAATCAAATCTTAGAAAGAGGTGACATTGTATCTTAAGATGCAAAATCCTTATGGATAGGGTTAAGAAACTGCAAGGGTAAAAAGATCTTGATGGAAGTTATATACAGGCCTCCAAACAATAGTCAAGATGTGGGGTAGAATTCACAACAGGAGATAGAAAAGGCATGTAGAAGTGTAAAACTGGTTGCATCACCTTCTGATAATGGTTGGGGGGTGGTGGAGGGGGCTACTGCACAGGATCAAAGTAAGCTGTAGAGAATTATAAGCTTAGTCAGCTCCACCATGGGCACTAGACTCCATAGTATCCAGCACATCTTCAAAGAGCGATGCCTCAGAAAGGTGGCATCCATCATTAAGGACCTCCATCACCCAGGGCATGCTCTTTTCTCACTGTTACCATTAGGGAGGAGGTACAGAAGCCTGAAGGCACATACTCAGTGATTCAGGAACAGTTTCTTCCCCCCTGCCATCCGATTTCTGAATGGACATTGAACCCATGAACCCTACCTCATTGCTTTTTATAATTTCTACTTTTACACTGCTCATTTAATTTAACAATTTAGTATTTATACTTACTGTAATTTACAATTTTTTCTCTATTATTATGCATTGTATTGTTGTGCTGCTACAAGAACAACAGATTTCATGACATATGACACTGATATTAAGCCTGATTCCAATTCTGATTCAGAAAGATGAATTATGAAATAAACTAACCAATAATATAAAAGAGGATACAAAGAGTTTTCTCAATTATACAAAAAGTAAAAGATGTGTGAGAGTGGATATGAGACCACTGGAAAATGGCATTAGAGAGGTAGTAATGGGGGGGACAAAAAATGGTGGATGAACTTAAGTATTTTGCATTAGTCTTCACTGTGGATGATACCAGCAGTACGCCAGAAATTGAAGAGTGTCAGGGGGCAGAAGTGAGTGTAGTTGCTATTACTAAGAAGAAGGTGCTTGGGAAGCTGAAAAGTCTGAAGGCAGATATGTCACCTGACCAGATGAACTACACCCCAGGGTTCTGAAAGAGGTAGCTGAAGAGATTGTGTTGGCATTAGTAATAATCTTTCAAGAATGGTTCCAGACGACCAGAAAATTGCGAATGTCACTCCACTTTTAAAAAAGGAAGAAGGAAGAAGAAAGGAAATTAAAGGTCAGTTAGAAGATGGGAAGATGTTGGAGTCCATTAAGGATGAGGTTTCAGGGTACCTGGAGGCATATGATAAAGCAGGCCAAAGTCAGCATAGTTTCCAATATTTATTAATTTATATATATAAGAATACAGAGTACAGGAAAAAAATGTCAATACATTAAATTAAATCGCATATAAAGACTCCTTGCCCTATATTCGTACAAGTCAATTAATTCGTAACATTGAAAAATAATAATTTTATTATATTAAAAAAATCTAACCCACTACCAAGACCGAAGCTGATTAGTAGAAAAAAAAGAAAAAAGATTGTTAGTCATCATTTGTGCTTTAAGCATGGTTTCTTTAAGGGCAGGGGATAATGGATAAAGAATGAATGTACTATTCTCAAAGGTTGGTGTACTTGTGAAACTGCTAAAGCATATTGCAGAAGCCAGAATAAGAAGAATAACAATTCCACCTCACCTGGTTTCACCTGTCACCCGCTAACTTGTACGCCTCCCCCTCCACCCACCTTCAGGCTTCTTGATTCAGGCAAGTGAAATATTGTTGCATTAGATAACAATCTTCTTGTAGGCTGGCCACATACTTGCAGTCCTTTTATTCAGCTGTGTAATCACTACTGATAACCCAGCTCAATAGAATTGTATGGAATTTCATGATGACTTCGGTGTAGCTGCTCAGCTTTCCTTGATGGTTGGTTATTCATTCACTATATTGAAAGCTCTACCTCGGCAATAGATTAGGCTAAGTTCTTACAATAGGATCAATCAGCCCTTTGAGAGAACTCCCACTTTCTTAGAAGAGAAGCTTTGGCATGTCATCAAAAAATTGACAAACTTCCATAGATTCACAGTGAAGAGTATTGTAACTAGTTTCATCACAGCCTGTTATGGAAACACCAATGCCAGAGAACAAAAAAGGCTGCAGAAACTGATGGACACAGCCCAGTGCATTACAGGAAAAACCCTCTCACCATTGAATACATTTACAAGGACTGCTGTCACAAGAAAGCAAGAAAGCAGCATGCATCATCAAAGTCCCCTACCTAGGCCATGCTCTCTTCTCACTACCACCATCAGGAAGAAGGCTTAGTTCCCACGCCACAGTTCAGGAACAATTATTATCCTACAGCCATCAGGTTTGTGAACCTGCATAGATAACTTCACTCACCACAACTCTGAACTAATCCTACATCCTACAAATTCACCTTCAATGACTCTTTACAATTCATGTTTTCGGTATTTTTTATTTGCACAATTTGTCTTCTTTTGCACCTTGATTGTTTGTCAGTTTTTGATGATGGGTTTTTGAAGATTCTGTTGCATTTTTTATTTTCCTGTAAAAAATCTGCAAGAAAATGAATCTCATGGTAGTATATGGCAACATACATTATTTGATAATAAATTTGATAATAAATTGAGGTCCTGAGTGCAAAGAGTGCAAGGTATCATAGGGAAATGATTAATTGTTGTGTTCTGTGTTTTACCAATACATGGCTTACTCAGAGTACATCAGATACGGCAATCAGTCCCAAAGGCTTCTCAATACACAGCAACACGCACAAAATGCAGAACTCAGCAGGCCAGTCAGCATCTATGGAAAAGAGTAAACAGTTGACGTTTCGAGCCAAGACCCTTCATCAGGACTGAGAAGGAAGCGGGAAGATGCCAGAATAAAAAGGTGGGGGAGGGGAAAGAGGCTAGTTGGAAGGTGTTAGGTGCAGCCAGGTTGGTTGGAAAGGTCAAGGGCTGAAGAAGAAAGAATCTGATAGGAGAGGAGAGGAGAAAGGGAAGGAGGAGGGGACCCAGGGGGTAGTAATAGGCAGGTGAGAAGAAGTGAAATATCAGAGTGGGGTATTGAGGAAAGGGGGTGGGGGGAAGATTTGTTCATCAGAAGGAGAAATGGATATTCATGCCATCAGTTGGAATATAAGACACAAGAGGAGATGATGGATTGACATGTCAGAATGGGAATGGGAATCGGAATTAAAATGTTTGGCCAGCAGGAAGCCCTGCTTGTGGCAGATGGTGTGAATATGCTCAATGAAGCAGCCCCCAATTTACGACAGATCTCACCAATGTAGAGGAGGCTGTATCAGGAGCACAGGGCACAACAGACAAGCCCAGCAGATTCGCAAGTGAAGTGTTGCCTCACGTGGAAGGTCTGTTTGGGCCCTGAATGGAGGTGAGGGAGGAGGTGTATGGACAAGTGTTTAGGCTGCTTGCCGGGATAAGTGCTGGAGGGAGATTAGTGGGGAGGGACAAATGGCTAAGGGAATTGAGGAGAGAGCGATCCCTGCAGAAAGTGGAGTGGGGGGAGGTAAAGATATGTTTAGTAGTAGGATCTCTTTGGAGATGGTGGAAGTTGTGGAGGATAATGTGTTGGATGGGGAGGCTGATGGGGTGGTAGGTAAGGACAAGAGAGACCCTATCACCATTACAGTGGCAGGAAGATGGGGTGAGTGCAGATGTACGGAAAATGGAGGAAGGCAACATCGATAGTAGAGGGAGGGAAACCCCATTCTTTAAAGAAGGAGGACATCTCTGGAATAAAAAGCTGCGTCCTGGGAACAGATGTGACAGAGGCAAAGAAACTGAGTAAAGGGAATAGCATTTTAACAGGAGATAGGGTGGGAAGAGGTACAGTCAAGATAACCATGAGAATCAGTAGGTTTATAAAAGATGTTGGTTGAGAGTTTGTCTCCAGGGATGGAGACAGAGAAACTGAGAAAGGGAACAAATGTGTCAGAGATGGAACAAGTGAATTTAAGGGCAAGGTGGAATTTAGAGACAAAGTTGATAAAATTGATGAACTCAGCATAGGTGCATGAAGCAGCACCAATGCAGTCATCAATGTAGCGGAGGAAGAGTTGGGGAGTATAACCAGGGAAGGCTTCAAACATAGACTATTCTACATAGTCAATGAAGAGGCAGACATAACCAGGGCCCCTGCGGGTGCCCATGCCTGTCCCTTGAGTTTGGAGAAAGTGAGAGCTGCCAAAGGAAAAATTGTTCAGGTTCAGGACCTGTTCTACCAGACGGAGGAGGGGAATTGGTTGGTTCTTTTGTCAAGAGAGAAGCGGAGAGCTTTAAGGCCTTCCTGGTGGGGGATGGAAATGTATAGGGACTCTACATCCATGGTGAAGATGAGGCAGTCAGGGCCAGGGATTTGAAAGCTACTGAGGTGATCAGAGACATTCAAGTCTGGCAACCAAGGAAGTTACAAGATGTCCAGGTATGATCTCTAATTGACAGCTGTGGCAGGGTTATCACTTATCACTTATGTGGCAATGTTATCACTTCTTACAAAGTTAAACCAATTGACATACAGTAGGTGATAACAGGGCTTTGTTTCCTGATGAGCTTAATGCCTTCCATGCTCTCTTTGACTGTCAAAACATGGAGGAACCATCACAAACTCTCACAGCCCCCAATGATCCTGTGATTTCACTGTCAGAGGCCAACGTGAGAACATCCTTCAGGAGGGTGAACCCATGGAAAGCATCCGGCCCAGACGGGGTACATGGCCGAGTACTAAAGACCTGTGCTGATCATCTGGCTGCATTGTTCTCTAAGATCTTTAACCTCTTGCTTGGACAATCTGAGATACCCATCTGCTTCAAGCAGGCTTCAATTATACCAGTGCCTAAGAAGAATGTGATAACCTGCCTCAGTGACTATTGTCCTGTAGCACTTGGCACAATAGGTCTACAGCAAATACCATTTCATTGGCTCCTCATTCAACCCTGGATTATCTAGACAGAAAAGATGCATACATCAGGATGCTCTTCATCAACTACAGCTCGGCATTCAATACCATCATCCCTTCAAAACTAATCAATAAGCTTCAAGACCCTGGCCTTAATACCACCATGTGCAATTGGATCCTCGATTTTCTTACTTGCAGACCCCTGTCAGTTTGGACTGGCAACAACATCTCCTTCATGATTTCCATCAGCACAGGTGCACCACAAGGCTGTGTGATTAGTCCCCTGCTCTACTCGCTTCACACTTATGACTGTGTGGCTAAGCAAAGCTCCAATGCTGTATTTAAGTTTGCTGATAACACCACTGGTGTTGGCTGGATCAAAAATGGTGACAAATCAGCCTATGGGAAGAAGATTGAAAATCTGGCTGACTGGTGCCACAAGAACCTCTCACTCAATGTCAGCAAGACCAAGGAGGTGATTGTTGACCTCAGGAAGAGGAAACTGGAGGTCCATGAGCTGTCCTCATTGGGGGATCAGAGGTAGAGAGGGTCAGCAATTTTAAATTCCCAGATGTTATCATTTCAGAGGACCTGTCCTGGCTCCAGCACGTAAGGGAATTACAAAGGAAGCACGGCTTGCACCTCTACTTCCTTAGGAGTTTGCGAAGATTTGGCATGACATCTAAAACTTTGACAAACTTCGGTTTATGTGCAGTGGAGCGTATATTGACTGGTTGCATCACAGCCTGCTATGGAAACACCAATGCCCTTGAATGGAAAATCCTACAAAATGTAGTGGATACGGTCCAGTCGATCACAAGTAAAGCCATACCCACCATTGAGCACATCTACATGGAGCGTTGTCGCAGGAAAGTAACATCCATCATCAGGGACACCTACCATCCAGATCATGCTCTCTTCTCACTCCTACCATAAGAAGTAATGTACAGGAGCATCAGGACTCACATCAACAGATTCTGGAACAGTTATTAGCCCTCAGTAATTAGCCTCTTGAACCAGAAGATATAATTTCACTCAACTTCACTTGCCCGAACACTGAACTACCCCCACAATCTGTGGACTCACTTTCAAGGACTCTTCATCTCATATTCCCAATATTTATTGCTTATTTATTTATCATTGTTAGTATTTTTTGTTCTTTTTGTATTTCTACAGTTTGTTTTCTTTTGCACACTGGTTGTCACCCTGTTGGTGCAGTCTTTCATTGATTCTATTATGGTTGTTGGACTTACTGAGTATGCCCGCAAGAAATTAATCTCAGGATTGTATATGGTGACAAATATGTACTTTGACAATAAATTTACTTTGAACTTTCAACTTTAAATTTAGAACGTAGAACATAGACCGGTACCGCACAGCAAGAGGCTCTTCGGCCCACAATGTTGTGCCAAACCAATTAAATGGGAACCAGGTGGCGCACAAAACTGCCTACAGAATGTCCATATCCTTCCATTTTCCTCACATCACATGCTTATCTAAACATCTCTTAAAAGACCTTAATGATTCTGCCTCTACCAGCACCGCAGGCATTCACCAATCTCGATGCAAAAAACTTGCCTACCCCCTCTCACATTAAATGCATACGCTCTGGTATTAGACATTTCACACCTAGGAAAAAGGTACTGTCTGTCTACTCTGTCTATGTCGGTCATAATCTTATGAACCTCTATCAGATCTCCCTTCAACTTCCACCTCTCCAGAGAATAAACATAGCACACGCTTTCTAATGCAGGCAGCATCCTGGTAAACCTCTTCAGCACCCTCTCCAAAGCCTTGACATCCTTCCTATGATGGGGTGACCAGAACTGAATCCGATACTTCAGATGCGGCCCAAATAGAGTTTTATAACTCTGCAACACTGGAATACAGTGTCAGGAAGTGTGTGGACATGCACTTTGGTAGAAGAAATGAAAGGGTTGACTATTTACTAAATGGAGAAAAAATTCAAAAATCTGAGATATAGAGGGATTTGGGAGTCCTTGTGCGGAATCCCTAAAGGTTAATTTGCAGGTTGAGTCTGTGGTGACAAAGGCAAATGCAATGATAGTTTTTATTTCAAGAGGACTGGAATATAAAAAGCAAGGATGTAATGTTAAGTCTTCATAAGGCAAGGGTAAGGCCGCACTTGGGGTATTGTGAGCAGATTTGGACCTCTTATCTTAGAAAGGACGTATTGAAACTGGAAGGAGTTCAAAGAAGGTTCACGAAATTGATTCCAGGATTGAATAGCTTGTCATATGAAGAGCGTTTGATGGCTCTGGGCTGGTATTCACTAGAATGCAGAAGAATGAAGGGTGACCTCATTGAAACCTATCAAATGTTGAAAGGGCTTGATAGAGTGGATGTGAAGAGGATGTTTCCTATGGTGGGAGAGTCCAAGACCAGAGGATCCAGGCTCAGAATAGAGGGGTGTCCTTTTAGAACGGAGATTAAGAGGAATTTCTTTAGCCAGAGAGTGGTGAATCTGAGGAACTCTTTGCCACAGGCAGCTGTGAACCCCAAGTCTTTATGTATATTTAAGGCAGAGGTTGATAGATTCTTGATTGGTCAGGGCATGGCGGGATATGGGGACAAGGCAGGAGATTAGGCATGAGAGGAAAAATCAATCAGCCATACTGAAGTGGTAGAGCAGACTTGATGGGCTAAATGGCCTCATTCTCCTCCTATATCTTATGGTCTAACATAATTCCCTGCCTTTCGAACTCAATGCCTTGACAAATAAAGGCAAACATGCTATATGCCATCTTAACTACCCTATCAACTTGTGTAGCCACTTTCAGAGAGCTATGAACTTGGACCCCCTAGATCCCTCTGTCTTTCCTTTTAACAATGTACTATTTCTTTACATTTGACCTACTAAGGGGAAAGGCTTCACATTTGGCTGGGTTAAATTTCATCTGCCATTTTTTCACCCGTATTTGTAACTGATCTGCATCCGACTGTTTTCTTTGCCAGTCTTCTAAGCTATCCACTACACTACCAATCTTCGTATCATCTGCAAACTTACAAATCCATGCATCTACATTTTCATCCAAGTCATTTATATACATCACAAATAGCAGAGGCCCCAGTACAGATCCTTGTGGAACATCATTGGACACAGACCTCAAACTCAAATAAGTCCCTTTGGGCCACTACCCTCTGTCTCCTATGGGCAAGCCAGTTCCGTATCCAAACAGCCAATTCACCATGGACCCCATGCATCTTCATCTTCTGGATGAGCCTCCCATGAGGTACCTTGTCAAACACCTTACTAAATTCCATGTAGGCAACATCCACAGTTCTTCCTTCATCAATTACCCTCATCACTTCATCAAAAAAAATTTTGTACTTTGAAAATTCATTCTCCTTAGAGTCAGAATAATTGAAAATTAGAGAATGGAACCAGGCCCTTTGGTCCATCAAGTCTGTACTGATTATCAATAACCCATTTACAGTAATCTTACAGCAATCACAATATTTTTTTCCTATACTGTATTCAATCAAATGAGGCTTTGATAATACACTTGAATCTTTCCATGTGTCCACCTGGTAATATCCTTGCTGTAGCTCATTGTGCAGCCATCGGCAATGTAAGGAGGGCAGCTAGGAGCAGTGTGGTATGTTCCTCAGCCGAATGCCACCATTGTCAATTACCTATCAGCCTGGACCAACACATCGAGGACACATCAGAGCTCCAACAGCCAATGTGGTGGTGATGAATTGTGAGAATATTTCTGTGCTTTCTCACTGATCAAGACTGATGTGTGTGAGAGGGTGGGAGGGTAGAAATGGGGCTTGTTTTGCCATTGCTGTCTTGTTTTGTTTTGCTGTTGTTACTGCTGTTGTTCGGTGTTCTGTGATGTGTTGTTGCTGTACTGAACATTGTGGGCATCCTACGTTGGTGCTGGAATGTGTGGCAACACTTGGCCCACAGCACATCCTTGGGTCTGTTGGTTGTTGATGCAAACAACACATTTCACTGTAGGTTTCGATGTGCCTATCATAAATAAATCTGAATCTGTTCTGAATCAGAATCTGATCATTCCTTTACCCTCTAATTCTCAGATGCTGCTCAACAATCTGAGTT
Organism: Mobula hypostoma; assembly: GCF_963921235.1. Classification (NCBI taxonomy): domain Eukaryota; kingdom Metazoa; phylum Chordata; class Chondrichthyes; order Myliobatiformes; family Myliobatidae; genus Mobula; species Mobula hypostoma. The sequence goes on along the minus strand of NC_086128.1, from coordinate 56,684,538 downwards.
CCTTCAGCAAATTATTTGTTGCTCCAGATTCCAGTCTCTGCTGTCTCTTGTCTCCCTCTCTGTTTTATTTCTCTGTCATGAGAGGAAATCTTTGAAAGTTCCCTAAGCACACACACAGCGCTCAATCACAACATTTTTGCTTTATAACATTCCTAAATTTGTTTGGACATAAAGTTTTGCCAAATCTTTGACAGACCTCAGCTACAAGAAATTCTGGACTTTAGGATTAATGCCAAAGTCTCACCAGGTTGATAGACGTCAGCTCCATAGAGTGCTGGAGATAGTGGTTTAGTTCTCCTTACGGCAGAAGTTATCAGAATCAGGTTTATTCTCACAAACTTATGTCATTAAATTTGTTGTTCTGTGGCAGCAGTACATTGCAAGACATCAATAATTACTATAAGTTAGAATAATAAATGACTAAAATATGGAGGGGCAGATACAGTGAAAAAGAGGAGTGGCGAGAGTTGATGGGTTCATGGACCATTCAGAAATCTGATGGCAGAGGGGAAGAAGATGTTTCTAAATCATTGAGTGTGTGTCTTTGGGCTTCCATACCTCTTCCCTGATGGCAATAAAGAGAAGGAGTGTCCTGGATTGTTGGGGTCCTTTATAATGGACACCATGTTCTTGAGATGAGTGGGGAGGGTTGTAGCCAATATGGAGCTGGTTGACTCTAAAGCCCTCAGCAGCCTCTTTTGATTCTGTACATTGGAGCCTCAAACAGACTGTGATGCAAGGAGTTTGGATTAGGTCAGCAAATTAAACATATTTTGTGCAGTTATTGAACAGATTCTAGAAGCAAACTCTTAGGATGTCGGATATTTTCATTAGAAGGGAAGATTGTAAGACTCTTTGAAAAGAACATGGGAGTGAGTAACAAAGAACCAACACAACCAGAATGGACCAATTGGTAACCTTCTGTGCTGTAAGTTTCTATAATTGTAGGACCCAAAAAAGTTTGATGTAAACACTCCCACTCACTCAGTAAGTGGGAACCAGACAGATTTGTAGCCACAAGGGAAACTGGATAAAGAAAAAATAGTAAAGAAACCAACCACCCGGATTGTGCAAATCGCTTCCAAAAGCTCCTCTGGAAATTCCAGTGAAATTCACAACATAACATTTGAATATATATATATCTCACGCATTCACTGTGGTTAAACACCCAAAATGTTGCACTGGACGTTAATCAAACAAAATCTCAAAATGAAAGCACAGACACACACACATACAAGCCCAGATGTCTATTTTGTCAACTGTTAGGTCTTAGGCATGGGAAAAAATAAGAGCAGAGGAGAGCTTTAAAGAGAGAGTTCAAAAGAATAGGCTCCAGAGGTCAAAAGACAAAGTTGCCAAGTGTAACATAAATTGGGGATGTGTAAGGAACAAGAGTTGGAATGAGTGCAAAGTGCAGAGAGCATCCATTATGAAAGACCCTCACGACCCAGGACATGCCCCCTTCTCATTACAACCATCAGACAGGAGGTACGGGAGCCTAAGGACACAATCAACATTTTAGACCATAAAACAACAAGATATAGCAGCAGTATTAGGCCATTTGGCCCATCAAGTCTGCTCTGCCATTCCATCATGGCTGATTTATTATCCCTCCCTTCTCCTCAGTCATCAGATTTCTGAAGGAACAATGAACCCAAGAACACCACCTCACTATTTTTTTCTCTTTTTATACTACTTATTTATCTTCATTATAATTTATATTTTATGCATTGCACAGTACTGCTGACACAAAAATGAGGCATTTCATGACCTATATTAACGATAATGGATCTGCTTATGATTCCGAATATGAGCTCAGTGGGTTAGAGGTCACAGTGATAGCAGACAGAGCCATAGTGGGAGTGGACAAAAAGGATAAAAGAAGAGATTGGTGCACTAGGAGATAGTATCGGTCAGTCAGCTCAGGAAATGGTGGGTGACTTGGATTTGTGTGAATTACTCTTGTAACAATACTTTTGTCCACCTATCTTAATACGTGCCTAGGTGTAAAATCACACCTGGTGATCCTTTAAATCTGCCTAAACATTTTGCCGTATAAAAGGTGCTCTCATTTTGGCTGTTCAGATTTCAGCCAGAAGCTTAGATTTCAGAATGAGGCCACACCGAGGTTGGAGGTTACTCTACTGTCATGATGAAACAATATTCAGGTTGGACGACCAACGTCTCATATTCCGTCTGGGTAGTCTCTAACCTGATAGAATGACCATCAATTTCTCTAACTTCCAGTAATTACTCCTGCCTCCCCCTTCTCTCTTTTACCATTCCCTATTCTGGTTCTCCTCCTACATCTTCTCTTCTCCTAACCTGCCTATGTCCTCCAGGACATACAACAGAAGCACTGCATTTGCAGAGCCCTCAGCATTGTCAAGTACTTCTCCCATCCATCTCACAACCTTTCTGACCCACAACCTTTCTGACCTCCAACTGTCAGGCAGAAGGTACAGGAGTGTGAGAAGAAGGGCTGTTAGGCTGGATAACAACTTCTTCCCTCAGGCTGTGAGACTTCTGAACACCCTGCTACCACCCAGTACACATTATTGATGACAGTGTCAGTAGAATTATACTGCTCCCAACATGACTCCCTTGTCCATTCGTCCCTCTCCACTGATCTCCGTCCTGGCAAGTGGAGCAAGTGCCACACTTGCCCCAACTCCTCCTCCCTCACCACTATTCAGGGCCCCAAACAGTCTTTCCAATCGAGGTGCCACTTCCCCGCGAGTCTGTTGGGGTCATTCTCTGTATCCAGTGCTCCTGTATATCGGTGAGACCTGACATAGGCTGGGTGACCGTTTTGTTGAGTACCTATGCTCTGTCTGCCAGAAAAAGTGGGATCTCCCGGTAGCCATCCATTTCAATTCTACTTCCCACTCCCATCCTGACATGTCTGTCTATGGCCTCCCATACTTCTGCAGTGAGGCCACTCTCAGGTTGGAGCAGCAACATCTTATATTCTGCCTGGGTAGCCTCCAACCTGATGGCATGGACATTGATTTCTTGAACATCTGGTAATGCCCCCCACCCCTTCACCATTCTCCATTCCTGTCTCCCTCTCTCACTTTATCTCCTTACCTCTGGTGCTCCTCCGTCTTCCCTTTCTTCCATGATCTTCTATCCTCTAGCAGATTCCACCCTTCTCCAGCTCCTTTTTTCTTTCACCAATCAACTTCCCAGTTCTTTACTTCACCCCTCCCCCTCCCCCAGTTCCACTTATCACCTGTCACCTTATACTTCTTCCTCCTTCCCCCACCGCCCCCCACCTTCTTAACTGACTTCTTTCCTTTCTTTCCAGTCCTGATGAAGGGTCTCGGCCCAAAACGTTTACTGTACTCTTTTCCATAGATGACTGGCCTGCTGAATTCCTCCATCATTTTGTGTGTGTTGCTTGGATTTCCAACAACTGCAGATTTTCTCTTGTGTGTGAAACTTAAACTTGACCCCTTGAACTTGTCTATTCCTCTTCATAGATGCTGCCTAACCCACTGAGTTCCTCCATCATTTTGTGCATATTGTTCAAGCTTTCCAGCATATGCAGAATTTTTTGTGTTTAGACTTCAGAAGATTGATTTTAGGACCCCTTCTCCTAATCACATAATCTTCACTGAAGTAATTTTCTGCATTAAACTTTACCGTACTGCTCTTTTCCCCAATACTGATGTCGTCCAATAACTGCTGATGATTAGACACAGGCATAATTCTAGTGACACAGCTTTTTGCCACATGCAGAATATATTTTGCACACATTCACATGAAACAGGAAATGTAATTCACACAGATGTACTTAACTGCACAATTACCTATTGTTCCATTACCATTTAGCACACACAACTGTAAACTGCACAATTTCCTTTTTGTCATTTGACCAATAAACATTCACAAAACATTCACCGTCTCTGATTACTTTTTCTTTAGTTATTAATCTGAAATAATATGAGCCAAATGATTTTTTCATGCATATAGTTAATGGAGAGACAACATTTCATAATAGGATGGATCCCCATAGCCAATACAGAAAGGCTAAAAAAGATCTCCTTTAATACTTTCCTTTTCTTTTCATTATCAGACACAACGATCACTTTGAAACTCCACACAATGCCAACTCTTATCAATGCTGGAAAAACTCAGCAGGTCAGGCAACATTTATGGAGGGCAACAAAGAGTTGGTATTTTAGGCTGAGACCCTTCATCAGGACTGGAAAAGAAGGAGTGCAGAAGCCAGAATAAGGCTTCTTAAGGGAGGGGAAGGAGTACAAGCTGGCAGGTGACAGGTGAGAACAGGTGAGCGGGGGAAGGTGGGTGGGTAGGTGGGGGAGGAGGGAATGAAGTGAGAAGCTGGGAAAGGATAGGTGAAAGAGGTAAAGAGCTGAAGGAGGAAACTAATAGAAGATAGTTGTACGTGAAAGAAAGGAAAAGACGAGGGCAGCAGACAGAGTTGATAAGCAGGTGAGAAGGGGAGCGAGTGCAATCAGAATGAGGTATCAAAAAAAAAGAGAAGGAGGGAAGGGTTAGAAATTACCAGAAGTTGAAGAAGTCGATGTTGAACCTTCAAATTTCATAACATATGTTAGTGATACTAAACCTGATCTGTTTCCAATTCTGACATCCATTTGCATGTACTATATGCTGATGACACCCACAACCGACTTTTTTGAATCCTCTATTGCCTTGTTACTTCCAGGCTGCTATAAAGACTATTAGAATATAAAACATAGGAGTAGAATTAGGCCATTCGGCCCATCGAGTCTGCTCTGCCATTCCATCATGGCTGATTTATTATCCCTCTCAACCCCATTCTCCTGTCTTCTCCCCATAACCTTTCACGCCCTGACAAATCAAGAACCTATCAACTTCTACTTTAAATGCATCCAATAACCTAGCTTCCACAGTCACCTTTGGCAACAAAGTCCACAGATTCACCACCATCTGGATAAAGAAATTCCATAAGATATAGCAGCAGAATTAGGACATTGGCTCATCAAGTCTGCTCCGCCATTTCATCATGGCTGATCCATTTTCCCTCTCAGGCCCCAGTTTCCTGTCTTCTCCCCATATCTCTTCATGCCCTGACTAATCAAGAATCTATCAACTTTTGTCTTAAGTATACCCACTGACTTGGCCTCCACAGCTGCCTGTGGCAATGAATTCCACAGATTCACCACCCTCTGGCTAAAGAAATTCCTCATCTCCATTCTAAATGGCCATCCCTCTATTCTGACTTTGTGTCCTCCAGATTCCCCCCACCAGAGGAAACATCAACTCTATCGAGACCTTTCCAGTTTCGCAAAAAATGCTGGTGAACACAGCAGGTCAGGCAACATCTATAGGAAGAGGTACAGTCGGCGTTTCGGGCCGGGACCCTTCGCCAGGACTAACTGAAAGAAGAGATAGAAAGAGATTTGAAAGTGGGAGGGGGAGGGGGAGATCTGAAATGATAGGAGAAGACAGGAGGGGGAGGGATGGAGCCAAGAGCTGGAGAAGGGAGAGGATCATAGGACAGGAAGCCTGGGAGAAAAAGAAGGCAGGAGGGGAGCCTGGAGGGTGGAGAGCAGGCAAGGAGTTATAGTGAGAGCGACAGAGGGAGAAAAAAGAGAAAGAGAGAAAAAAAGGGGGGGGGAATAAAAAAATATATAAAATAAATAAATAAGGGATGGGGTGTGAAGGGGAGGAGGGACATTAACGAAAGTTAGAGAAGTCAATATTCATGCCATCAGGTTGGAGGCTACCCAGACGGAATATAAGGTGTTGTTCCTCCAACCTGAGTGTGGCTTCATCTTTACAGTAGAGGAGGCCGTGGATAGACATATCAGAATGGGAATGGGACGTGGAAGTAAAATGTGTTGCTTGAATTTCCAGCATCTGCAGATTTCCTTGTGTCTGCCTTTCTACTTTCGATGGGTTTCAATGAGATCCACCCTCAGTCTTCTGAATTCCAGTGAGTACAGGCCCAGAGCCATCAAACAATCATTGTATCATAAGCCTTTCAATCCCGGAATCGTTTTCATGAAACTCCTTTGAACCCTCTCCAATGTCAGCACATCCTTTATTAGATAAAGGGCCCAAAACTGCTCACAATACTCCATGTGAGGCCCCAGCAGTGCCTTATAAAGCCTCAACTTTACATCCTTACATCCTTATATTCTGGTCCTCTCCAAATGAATGCTAACAACACATTTTCCTTCTTCACCACCAACTCAACCTGCAAGTTAACCTTTAGGAAATGCTGCACGAGGACTGCCAAGTCTCTTTGTACCACTAATTTTTGAGTTTTCTCTTTACTTAGAAAATAGTCTACAATTTTATTTCTTCTTCCTAAGTGCACGACCATACACTTCCCAACACTGCATTCCATCTGCCGATTCTCCTAATCTGTCTGAACCCTGCTTCCTCAACACTATCTGCCCTCCACCTATCTTCATATCATCTGAAAACTTGGCCACATAGCCATCAATTCCATCATCCAAATCATTGACATATAATGTGAAAAGAAGCAGTCCCAACACAGATACTTGTGGGATACCACTAGTCACCGGCAGCCAACTAGAAAAGGCTTCCTTTATTCTCACTCTTTGCCTCCTGTCAATCAGCCACTGCTTTATCCATGCTACTATCGTCCCTGTAATACCAAGGGCTCTTAACTTATTAAGCAGTCTCATGTTTGGCTCCTTGTCAAAGGCCTTCTGAAAATCCAAGTACACAACAGCAACTGACTCTCCTTTGTCTATCCTGCTTGTTATTTCTTCAAAGAATTCCAACAGATTTGTCAGGCAAGATCTTCCCTTGAGGAAACCATGCTGAGTTTGGCCTATTTTACATGTGCCCATAAGTACCCTGAAACCATATCCTTAACAACGACATCTTCCCAAAATCTTCTTTCATCCGCCTTGATGAAGGGTCTCCCCCAAAATGTCAACTATTTTTCTCCTTCATAGATGCTGCCTGACCTGCTGAGTTCCTCCAGCATTTTGTGTGTGTTGCCTTGGATTTCTAGCATTGACAGAATCTCTTGTGTTTACAGTTTGGAAAGTTATTGTCATAGTTCATGCTCAACAAGCTTTGGACTTGGAACCTATCCCATCACGTAAGATCGCCTATTTCCTCCCCCTTTACATTGTCCATTTCCATTTCATCCACTAACCTGTTGATGTTCAGAACCCTCAGCCATGCCTTTGTCTCTTTTAGAGTTGACTGTTCTAATGCAGCTTGATTCCCTCATTATACAATGAGAAAACTGGAGATCATTACTACCTATATCCTGACTTTTTCAAACACCATATCTCAAGTTCAAATTCAGTTTATTGTCATTCAACTGTATACATGTATACCACCAAATGAAACAACATTCCTTGAGACCAAGGTGCACAACACAGTACATACATTGTAACCCACACAGAATCCATAAAGTAATATTACCACAAATAAAGTAACAAAGAATAAGGTACATTTATGACACAATTTAAAAAGTAAACAGAATATTGCCACTGGCGCTTCGTACATTATGAGACCTGGGTGGCGGCAGTTCTAGTCCGAATGCTATGGTACCTCCTGCCTGAGGATAGAGGGTCAAAGAAATTGTGGGATGGATGGGAGTGATCATTGACAATTTAAGGGCCCTGCGCCCCTGATAAATATCTCGGATGGGTGGAAGAGAGGCCTCAATGATAATCTCAGCAGTCCTTCACACTTCACACGAAGTGACCATGCCACTTGATTAAGCAATCCCTGACACTCAGACCCAACCATGTCCCCAGCCTCTCTATGTCTCTAATTTCCTCCGGCCCTATTAACATGTTTTTTACCCCTGCTTCTTTAAATCAGACTGCTTTATCATCCTGAAGCTTGTTCGGCAGTTGGCTGCTCTGTTTTCCACTCCCGTGCACCTAAGCTCCATAATTTTTTAAGCTTCTGACTCTCTGTCTCTCTCTCTCTCTCTTTCCTCCTTAAAACATACACAGAATGCTGGAAGAACTCAGCAGTTCAGGCAGCATCTATCGAGAGAAATAAACAACGTTTCTGGTTGAGGCCCTTCATCAGCTCTGGAAAGGAAAGGAACAGAAGACAGAGTAAGAAGGTGAGGCGGGTGGGAAGGAGTACAAGATAGCAAGTAGGCGAGACCAGATGAGGAACAAGGTTGGTGACTGCGGGAGGAGGCATGAGTCCACTCTCAGGTTGGAGGAACAACACGTCATATTCTGTCTGGGTAGCCTCCAACCTGACGACATAAACATTGATTTCTCTAACTTCTGGTAATTTTCTCTCCCCTGAAGCTTTGTTTAAAAGGTGGACTTCTTGTTCCAGAACCTGCTGATGTGTCTTGCATTTAGGACTGCTTCTGTGGACTGCCTTGCTGCAGTTATACATAAGGAAAAAATATTTAGCCCCCGCTCCCCCGATTTGCCAATGATTTAATTAACAGAATGGTGACAATGAGCATCACAGGTCAACGTGTCTCTTAGCACCATGCAACATATGCCAGTAAATGGAGCTCTGTGGGAGGCAATTTATGTGAGTAGCAGTTTCGGGGCACAATGGAATTACAAACTCATTTGTATCAGAGTTGCATTGTAGTGTGAAAGCAACATGCAGTGCCTGCTATGATTGATGTAGTCGCAGTATGGGCAATGTTTCTCATGCTCACTGATACAGTCAAATAGACTTTAAATAACTAATTGATGACACACACAAAGTGCTGGAGGAGCTCAGCAGGTCAGGCAGCATCGATGGTGAGGAATGAACAGTCAACGTTTCAAGCCAAGACCCTACAGCAGACAGATGCTGCCTGACCTGCTGAGTTCCTCCAGCATTTTGTGTGTGTTGCTCTAGACTTCCAGCATCTGCAGAATCTCTTGTCTTTATGATTAACTGATAACATATTGTTTCACCAATATGCTTCAAAGGTACATTTAATGTCAGAGAAATGTATACAATATACGTCCTGAAATGCTTTTTCTTCACAAACATCCACAAGAACAGAGGAGAGCCCCAAAGAATGAGTGACAGTTGAATATTAGAACCCCAAAGATCCCCCCATGTGTAAGCAGCAGCAAAGCAAAGACCCCCCTTGCCCCACCAGCACCCCCCACCGAGCACTCAAGCTTGCAGCAAAGCAACAACAAAGACACAGACTTGCAACACCCTAAGGACTACTTGTTCACCTGGTATTTGACATACCAAGGGCTCTCTCTCTCTCTCCCTAATAGGTGAGAAAGAGATGTCTCTGTTTCACAGTGAGAAGGGAGACATAAAAAAAAACTCGCTGATTTACGATGTTAAACGTCCGTTGCGTCACTTTTTCCGAGCTCTGTGCCCAAAGATCTCGGGTCTCTGGGCACACAGCCAGAGATCTTCTGTCTCCCACGACACACCTATTTCCTGCCAGGACACCGACCTTCGATCTGCCCATCTCCAGAGCCACAAGATTCCAGACCTTTGAAGGCGAGCTAATCTCTTAGGCCACATCCTTGGCATATCAAATAACAGCCGGTTGTGAAACCCCGAGAGCAGGTCCCATTCCCGCAAAGAACAGAAGTCAGTGTGTAACTCCAGGTCAGGGTCTTCAAAAGAACCCTGAAAGGGAAAAATAGAGATATTAGAGCTATAAATAGAGCTGTTTCCAAAGATGCAAGCAAAGGAGTCGCCGTTAGGCGCCATCATTCCTCCTAAACTCTTTCACCAATACACTTCACCCATCCATCCATGTTTGTTTATTTGCTTATTAATCAATCAACTTATTTATTTATTCACTTATTTATCTGTATACTTATGCGTCTCCCTATTTATCTATTAGTCTATTAATTTATTTGTCACATGTACACAGGCAGGTGGGGCTCGTCAGCTCTGGACAGCAGCCCGCCTAGGAGAAGAAAAACTCTGATTTTAAACCTCTGCTGCCTTGCGGCCATAGACATCCACGGGAAAGGCTTCGGGAGTAAACCCCGAGGAAGAAATCCGGAGCTGAGGTCCCTAAGGCAGTTTGATGTTGTTTACAACTTCACTCTCGCAACCTCTGCAACGACACTGGTGCCAAGCTGTATCGGCGATTGCCCTTCCTTTGGACTACATCAGTGATATGGAGAGGGGGAACCTACAGCTGGTTCTTCAGATCTGCCCACCCAGGCTTGCACCCAGGAGAGGACACAGTCCACCAGAGGCACAAACCCATGACCCCCTGGGATTGACGGCTGCCTACCATACAAGTACATGGAAACATACAGTGAAATGCTTTGTTTGTATTAACAACCAACACAACCTAAGGATGTGCTGGGGGCAGCCCGGTCACGTCATTCCAATGCCAATATTGTATTCCTATAATGTTCTACAGAATGACATCAGGTCTTTATTTCTTTATTTTTAATAATTTTTTTTTGGGGTTTCTTCCTTTGTGGCTGCCTGTAAGCAGACGAATCTCAAGGTCGTATAATTCATAGATACTTTGATAATAAATGCACTTTGAAGTTGTAAATAACAACAGTAAAACAACCCCATTTCCTCCCTCCCACCTACCCACTTACCCATTTTCACACACAGATGCTCCTCCAAGCCAAGACTGGCCATTTCTGGACCTCTCACCCTCATTGGACTCACAGTATTAGGTGGACTCACAGACCCAGGGCTTCGGTCATCGTGCGATGAATTCCAAATTTTCAATCAACCTTCAGGCATTGATCTTTGGTATCAACCCCAGGTCTTGCCAATGATGAAACATGGAACTCCAGACTTGCAAAACCTGTATACCTAGAGGATTACTGGTGCTGGTGAATCCTGCCTGCATGAACCTCCCATCCCACTGATTCCACTGGGAACTGGCTGACCTGGAGACGGTGGGGTACCAGCTCTCACCTCGCTGATCTTCATCCACAATGCTTGCCGGTCTGACATCCTTCCGCGGAAGGGCATCATTACTGCTCTTTGAACACAGAGCGCAGAGTGGAGGCCTAGATTACAGTCTCTAACTCCCCCAGATCCCTGTCCTTAAACCCTAACCTGACTCCTAACTCCCCTCTTTGTCTCCAAAACCATCCCTACAAACCTAAAAAAAACACCTAAGTTGAGCCATGAGTTCAATGGAGACCGCAGCTTGGCGCCACCTTGACACATCAGAGTGAAAGGGAAATTCCGTTCTATTGCCATGGAATAAAACCCCTGATTTATTCCTCCAGCAGTGTGGACAGGAGAGGTTTGGAGGGATGTGGGACAAATGTGGGCAAATGGGACTAGCTTTGATGGGCACCTTGGTCAGCATGAATAAGTGGGTTGAATGGCCTTTTCTGTGTTCTATGGTCTTTGATGGAACATGTAACTGTGTGAGAATAGGACTGGAGCTTGCTTGTGAATCCTGTCTTAGCCAAATAGCCTCATTTAAAAGTCATGCTCCTCTGACCAAGAGATTAAAAAGCAGTTGGAAGATAAATTCAAGATTCAAGATTGTTTAATGTCAGTTCCAGTACACAAGTGTAAAGGAGAACAAAATAATTGTTACTCCACATCTGAAGCAGCACAAAATAAAACACAATCAGATAAGTAACACAATAATAATAAAAAACACAATAAATATTTATCCATAAAGTGACACTAGGCACAGGAGTGCCTGTACATAAGGTGACAGACAGGAAATGATAAAGTAGTGGTGGTTGGGAGTGTGGTTTAGCCTTACTGCTTGTGGAAAGTAACTATAAAATGCAGCTATAACCTGCTAAAGGAGTGATTCTGACCTTCTGATGTTCCAGGAGAAGAGGTGCTGGGTTGAGGATGTTTGTTCAAATTCAAAGTACACTATCAAAGTACATATATGCCACCTTATATTACCTTGAGATCCATTTTATTGCAGGCATTCACAGTAGAATAAGGAAATGCAATAGAAACAATTAAAAACTACACACAAAGACAAGAAACCAATGTGCAAGAAAAGACAAGCTGTTCAAATGACAAAAAAAATAAGAAGAATAAAAACACACACATACTACTGAGAACGTGAGTTGTAGAGTCCTTGAAAGTGAGTCTGTAGGTTGTGGAATCTGTTGAGGTGAGTGGTATTATCCACGTTGTTTAAAAATTATTCCTGAACCTAGTGGTGTGAGACCTAAACTTCCTGTACCTCATTCCCAATGGCAGCAGTGAGAAGAGATCATGCCTTAGATGGTGGGGTCCTTGTTGATGGACGCTGCTTTCTGGTGGCAGTGCTCCTTGAAGATGTGCTGAATGGTAGGGAGGACTTTGCCTATGATGGGGCTGGGTTGTATCTACCACTTTCTATAGGCTTTCCGTTCTTGGGCATTGGTGTTTCCATACCAGGCCAGATACTGTCTTCTGCACATCTATAGAAGTTTGTCAAAGTTTTAGATGACAGGCCAAATCTGCACAGATTTCTAAGTAGAGTCGCTATTGTGCCCTCTTTGCTGTCCCTTATTTTTGAGGATGAATCACCAACAAACATTGAACCACATACCTTTGATGTTAGGAAGATTTGAAGAAGAAACCTTTAATTAGCAGCAGGACTATGGCCATCAGACCCTTCAACCAGCTCTGGCATGGCATATGATTGTGAAATGACTAATTATAACATCCTTCCTGCATTCCTGGTGTACCTCTGCCTAAGAATATTAATTGAGTCTGCTTCCACCACTCGTTGAAGAGGAGAGTTTCAAAGTATAGCACTAGTGATCAGAGTTCAATTCCCACTGCTGTCTGTAAGGAGTTTGTATCTTCTCCCCATGACCATGCGAGTTTCCTCCGGGTGCTCTGGTTTCCAAAGAAATACGGGGTCAGGGTTAGTAAATTGTGGGCATGCTATGTGGTGCCAGAAACATGGCAACACCTGCGGGCTGCCCTCAGCACAATCCTCGAAATGTATTGGTTACTGATAAAAACAACTCCATTTCACCGTATGTTTCGATGCACGTGACAAATAATGCTAAGCTTTTATCTTCCACTCTCTAAGAGCAGGCTCAGAGCAAATCTGATGGGCTGAATGGCCTAATTCTGCTCCTATGTCTGATGGTCTAGGAAGGTGCTGTGGATAAATCAGCATAAGAACATGTGAAACAGAAGCAAATGTCAACCTGACTTCCTCAAGAGTCTGCTCTGCCTTTCAATTACATCTAATCTATTTTTGGCCTCAGCTTCAATTTCCTGTCCACACCCCATCACAACTGCCATGACCTTCACCTCAGATAATCTCTGCTTCTGTCTTTATTTTAGCCATCTCTCTGTTTTCATATCACTCCCAGATGGATCAGTTGTGATTAACAAGCATTCAATCAACCCCTCGCAAGATCCCACTTGTGTCACCTGGACAAGCTTGCTTTGAATGGAGGCACGAGAGTCTGCAGATGCTGCACTCTGGAGCAGAAACAGTGAACTGCCAGAGGAACTCAGCAGCTCAGGCTGCATCTGTAGATGGGAATGAACAGTCGACATGGTACTGTAGAAACTAGTGCAACTCTTCACCGCGCCAGCGACTCCTGTTTGATTCCTGCTGACATCTGTAAGGAGCCTGTGCATTCTCCTCAGGTGCTGTGGTTGCTCCCCCCTCACATTCTAAAATTGTATGGGCTAGGGTTAGTAAACAGGAGACGTGCTATGTCAGCACCAGAAGCATGGCAACACTTGTGGATGTCTGAGTCGCACATTCTCAGACTGTGTTGATCGTTGATGCAGACAATGCATTTCACTTATGTGCTTTGATGTACAGTACACGTGGCAAAAAATAAAGTTTAGCTAATCTAAGCAAATCTTTACTGGAAGAATAGAGTTCAAAGTTGAAAGTAAATTTATTATCAAACTGATATTATACTGTATACAACCCTGAGATTCATTTTGTTGTTGGCATTCGCAGGGGTGGAACTGGCAAGCTGTAGGTGGATCCAGGGGACGAGGGTTGATTGACAGAGGGGGTCAGCTGAAGCTGGGAGATGACTGATGGAGACTGCAGGTGAATCTAATAAGATAGGTGATAACAGAGGGATAGGGAAGCAAGTGGGAGATGGGCAGATGGAGTAGGTTGAAGAGGGGAAAGGAACAAGGTGGTCAGGGTATGGGATTGGGATTGATGTGTGTCTATCACAGACTTGTTCTCTCCATACCTCCTTTCCTCTGCAGCTTCAAACACACATCGGTTTTCTCACTTTCCCAGTTTTTATTAAAGTTTCTTTCTCCACGGATGCTGCTGATCCACTAAGTATATATTCTATCCTTCTACCACCCTGCAATTGCAAAGTGCTAAGGATGCTGAATCTCTGCCTGTAGTCCCAGCCCTGCCCTCTTGCACAACTGTAGTGATTCAGTGGCAGCCTGTCAGTAGCAACAAACAAGGTTCTGGAGGAACTCAGAGGGTCAGGCAGCATCTGTGCAGGGAAATGGATCCGATACATTTTAGTTTGAGACCATTCAGCCCATCAGTGTTACTCTGGCTCTTAAGACTGTCACAGCCAATGTATTGCAGCATTCTATGTCCTTCCTCAAAGACAAAATAAAATTTATTATCAAAGTATGTTATGTATACTAACTTAAGATCCATTTTCTTGCAGGAAAATTAAAAAACTATAGAATTTATGAAAAACTATACATAAGACTGACAAACAACTAATGTGCAAAAGAAGACAAATTGTGCAAATAAAAAAATACTGAGAACATGAGTTCTAGAGACATGAAGGTGGAGACTCTGACAAAAGTAGGGCAGATCCAAAAGTATAGATGAACACTTAATTCCTCCCCAAGCTTGCTTCATAGATTCATAGAGTGAATTGGTCAGCTCATCTCACCCAGGCTGGTCACAATGTCAATCTGCACTGCTCCCGTTTTCCTGCATTGTGTCTGTAACACTTCATGCCTTTTCCTATCCAAGTACCTGATGTTGTTGTGGCACCACTCAACCAGATTTTCAGTCACCCTCCTATGTGCCACAAATCCAAAATGACTATACGACCTACTTTCAAGGATGAGTTTATTACTCATTTTCTCAGTATCTTATTTGCACATTCTGTCTTTTACACTTTGATTGTTTGTCAGTCTTTGCATATATGAGGTGTTTCTTATTGTATTACTTTATTTTTGTAAATGTCTGCAAGGAAATGAATTCCAAGGCAGTATATAGTGACATATATGTACTTAAACAATAAATTAACTTTGAAACTTTTGATACTCCAGAGAAATCAGCCCAAGTTTGTTCAAACTCTCCTTAGAAATCCCTTCACAGGTGAGCCATGGTGAGGTCATAGTGTTCACCAGGAAGTTGCATTCTCAGAGTCCCATTCTGATGCACCTCTGAGCTTTTATAGTATCTCAAGTTCAAAGTAAATATGGAAGTACATATAAATCACCATATACTACCTCGAGATTCATTTTCTTGCAGGCATCCACAGTAGAACAAAGAAATACAACGGAATCAATGAAAAACTACTCACAAAGACTGACACAACTGTGGCGCAGTAGCGCAGTGGTTAGCACAATGCTTTACAGTACCAGTGACACGGGTTCAGTTCCTGCTGCTGTCCTGTAAAGAGTTTGTATGTTCTCTGCATAACCACGTGGGTTTCCTCCTATTGGTTAGCAGGTTAATTGGTCATTCTAAATTGTCTCGTGATTAGGCGCGGGTTAGAATCAGGGGTTGCTGGGCGTTGTGGTTCGAAGTGCCGGAACAGCCTGTTCCGTGCCGTATCTCAACAAATAAATAAACAACCAATGTGCAAAAGAAAGTAAACTGTGTGAATATTAAAAAAAAAGTATTAAGTACTATTGAGAACAAGTAGAGTCCTTGAAAGCGAGTCTGTAGGTTCTGTCCGAAACATCGACTGTACCTCTTCCTAGAGATGCTGCCTGGCCTGCTGCGTTCACCAGCAACTTTGATGTGTGTTGCTGTAGGTTGTGGAATCCGTTCAGTGCTGAGGAGAGTGAAGTTAGCTAAGCTGGTTCAGGAGCCTGATGGCTGTAGGCTAATAACTGTCCCTGAGCATAGTGTTGTGGACTTAAGTATCTCAGTAGTGAATTTCAGGGAGTTTATGGGACAGAGGTTAAGTTTCAGACCTGTGCTCAAACTTGCTCTTAATACTAGATTATCATTTTTAAAAAATTACTAAATTACTTCAACCTGGCATGGGGAAAGAGGTGGTGGGGGCGTGCAGTTCCCATCATTGAAAGGATACAGTTGAATCCAGGGGTCGACGGAATTGTGTGGGATATTTTGCTCTGTGAACTGAGTTTTTGTTGATTTAATACATACCCACAGTCAAGATTAAAACCCTCCCTACCTTCCAGGCCCCTGGTCTGGCAGACTCAATGTCCCTAGGGAGTGAGGGAGGTAGCTGCCAGGAGTGTTGATAAAAAAAAATAGGCTGGACCATTTTATTTCAAAACACCGACGGTGTCAGGAACGAGGGAGAGTGTCGCTCGCAAATGCCCCAAATGCAATCCAGCTCACGTCGGATTTCATTATGACCTCTCAGCGCTGAGAATGAATACACGAGGACACTGTGCGTGTAAGCGTGGGCGAGAGACTATAGCGAGTGATCTGGGGACGCTTGAAAAATGCTAGAGAAGATCTTAGAAACTATATATTTTTTCCAGATACAAATTCTTTTGAAGAGGATTGTGGGTAAACAAGTGGGCGAGCCGGAAGCTGTCAATGCAGACTTGAAATGTTGCCATTTTCTTGTTACTTTTGAGTTTTAATGAGCCGGGGACTTTAATCCTGTGTCTGGCTGTGTCAGTGGGGAAGGGGCAATTTCCCCTCATCTCATCTTTTCAAATAAGTAATTTATTTATAAGCATTGGTGGCTATTTTAAACTGCAAGTCTATTTCGGTTCCCATTTGCTTAAACATTCGCTTGCTAAAATGAAAATATCTTAAACGCTGATCTGCATCTCTTGTGTTAAATGTCCACGCTCTTCCACTTGCAGGAAGCATTTTATATAAAAAATGTATTTTTAAAAATTCACTCTCTCTTTTGCTGGGGGTGGGGTACAAACCCAAAATTTCAAGCACCTCCCTTTATTAAACAAGTGCTTTATTTTAAGTTCCGCCCTATCTTTTCCTGTCTTTTGTTAATCTCTCCCCGGGGCTGGGTTGGATGTCTGGTTAATTTTAAAAACCACTTGCACGCTTTAGCTCCGATCTCTAGCCTGGGTTGTTGGATTACATTAACCGGATGAAAGTGGGACCCGGGTTCGGAGAAAGTCTTGATAACGTTCACTAACGTCGAGTTTCGAAACGAGATACCATAAAAACAGTTTCTCATCGGTTTGAGTAACGTACTAATCGAGCAGTAGTTTTCAGTTGAAGCAAGGGATTCTGCAGATGTTGTAAATCCATTGTATATTTCAGTTGAAAGTTGTTTTATTTTAAATAATATTTGCTCATTCATCAATATTGGCCATTAAAAATCCATTCCTGTATTGTCTTCATTCCATCGCCTCGCCCCACCCTGTTCCACTATCTCTTTTCGTCCCATCGTATTTCTACACCTCTGGCCGTTTATACCCAGAGTAAGATCTCAGTACGTGGTCAGGCATCCTCCCTGGAGAGGGAAACGGCACTCACTGTTCCAGATCACTGGTGTTGGGCAAGAAACGTTAATCTCTCTCCACAGATTCTGCCCGACCTGCTGAGTCTAGCACTTTCTGCATTTCTTTCAGATTTCCAGCATCTGCAGTTTTTCATTTCCAATATTTTTATTATTAATTTTACATATAAGAATACAGAGTACAAGAAAAAAATATCAATACATTATATTAAATCGCATATAAAGACTCCTTACCCTATATTCATACAGATTAATTAGTAACATTGAAATATAGTAATTTTATTATATTAAAAAATCCAACCCACTACCAAGACTGAAGCTGATTAGTAAAGAAAAAAGAAGGAAAAAAATTGTCATCATCTGTGCTTCAGCACTTTTGATGTAGACAGGAGCATGTCACCAACCACTTTCCTGAAGTCAATGACCAGCTTTTTTGTCTTTGTGAGGTTTCAAGCTTTCCCCTCTAAATCATTAGTTTATACTCTCAGTGGCCACTTTACTAGGTACACCTGGTTGTTAATGCAAATATCTAATCAGCCAATCATGTGGCAGCAACTCAATGCATAAAAACATGCAGACATGGTCAAGAGGTTCAGTTGATGTTCAGACCAAACATCAGAATGGGGAGGAAATTTGGTTGAAATGACTTTGATGATGGAATGATTGTTGGTGCCAGACGGGGTGGTTTGAGTATCTCAAAAACTTCTGATCTCCTGGGATTTTCACACACAGCAGTCTCCAAAGTTTACAGAGAATGGAGCAAAAAGCAAAACAAAAATTCCAGTGAGCTGCAGATCTGTGGACAAAAATAAACACAAAATAATCTGCAGATGTTGTGAGTGTTGCTGTGGACAAAAATGCCTTGTTAATGAGAGAGGTCAGAGAAGAATGGCCAGACTGGTTCAAGCTGACAAGGGGGCAACAGTTAACTCAAGTAATCACACTTTACAACAGTGGTGTGCAGAAGAGCTTTTCTGAACACATAACACCTCAAACCTTCAAGTGGACGGCTTACAGCAGCAGAAGACCATGAATATACACTCACTGAGTGTATTTGCTAACGATATAGCTAAATCCAGACTGACACCAACTGTCTGAAAGGAACCCTAAAGTATTCATGCCCCAAACTGTGAATTCATGAATTAAAAACAATGCCCCCTCTCATGGGTGTAGTTTGTAAATGCATCCTTTGATGAGTTATTGGAATGAGACAGGTCAGGAAGTTCCTGGATTCAGCTCATGGAATTATTTCAACCAAGGATGCTCTGTGCTAAACATAGGACATTTATAATGCAGAAGACTATTTTGACCATTGTGTCCACACATTTGAAAAAAGAACTACCACCCACTTAGCAGGTCTTATAGATTACTGGTCTTCAAGTGCACATCCAGGCACCTGTAAAATGCAGCAAGAATTTATGCTAAAATCAAAATTAGAATTAGGTTTATTATAAGACTATAAGACATAGGAGCACAATTAGGCTATTTGGCCCATCGAGTCTTTTCTGCCATTCCATCATAGCTGATTTATTATCCCTCTCAACCTCCATTCTCCTGCCGTTTATCAACCTCTACCTTAAATATACCCAATGACTAGGCCTCCACAGCTGTCTGTAGCAATGAGGGGTAATAACTTCCTGAACCTGGTTACTATTATCTTTCTCAACCCCATTCTCCTTCCTTCTCCCTGTAACCTTTGACGCCCTGACTAATCAGGAACCTCCGCTTTAAATATACCCAGTAATGGACTCAATAGCCATCTGTAGCAATAAATTCCACAGATTCACCACCCCCTGGCTAAGGAAATTCCTCCTCATCTCTGTTCTAAATAGACATCCCTCTATGCTGAGGCTGTGCCCTCTGGTCCTAGACTCCCCCAATATTAGAAATATCCTCTCCACATCAACTCTGTCTATGCCTTTCAATATTTGATATTATCACTGTCTTATATGACATGAAATTTGTTGTTTTGTGGCAGAAGTATAGTGCATAATAAATTATAAAGTACAGTTAATAAATCTGGTGCTCTTCTCTCACTGCTGCCATCACGTAGAAGGTACAAGAACCTCAGGTTCAAGAACGGTTACAACCCCACAACCTTCAGGCTCTTGAACAAAGAGGGTAACTACATACACTTGCCCCATCATTGTGATGTTTCCCAGAACCAATGACTCTTTATCTTGTTATCTCATGTTCTCGTTATTTATTGCTATTTATTTATATTTGCATTTGCACAGTTTGTTGTCTTCTGCTGTTATAGCTACTATTCTAAAGATTTGCTGAGTATGCCTACAGGAAAATAAATCTCAAGGTTGTATAGGGTGACATATGTACTTTGATAATAAACATTTACTTTGAACTTTGAACTTCTTATTTACTCTAGTGAGGTTCTTCATAATTTTATTCACCTCCACGAAATCTTCCCTTAGCTTCCACTTTTCCATTTGGCTACACTTCCTCTAGATTTAAAGAATCGGAAACATAGTAGGGACGGTGCTGTGGAATAGCGGTTGGCATATTGCTTTCTGGTGCCAGCAACCTGGGGGTTCAACCACTGTTTGTAAGGAATTGGGGTGTATGGGATCCCAGGGAGGGGTAGCACCTCTTGTGGAGGAACATGTCGCATCCTTTTCAGGGCGGTTAGTCCACCTTTGGTCCCCACCTGGCACTCAGCTCTCACCTGTGGCTCCCCGTAGCTGTTTGCATGCGACAGCGGCCACACCCCGGGCAACGGCTTCGACAAGCCGGCTAAACCAGGTGAGGGTAGCCGACGGGTCTCAAACCCTTGGTGAGATAGGGAGTTGTCTATCCCAGCATGTGAAGACAGACTCCGGCGGATTGAGCAGACGAGACCAGCGGAAGGTCCAACGGTCAAGAAGGCGGTCTCTGCAAGCGTCGTGGAACGTGTAGAGCAGGACAAGACATAGAAGATGTCCTGGTCATCCACTGCGCCTAGTCCCATCTCCAGCCATCTCGACTCTGTCTTGCCACTGGATCCAGATGGGAATTGGGAAGAGAGAGTGAGGCTGACGCTGCGCAACTCTCCCTCACTTAAATCCAAATCACGCGCTAGTCTCGACACCATCATGGTGTCGAGGTCTTCATTGATGATGATGGACGAACACACAATGTAAGGAATTTGTATGTTCTCGTCATGACCGCATGGGTTTCCTCGCACATTCTGAAGGTGTACAGGTTAGTAAATTGTGGCATACTATGTTGGTGGTGGAAGTATGGCAACACTTGTGGGCTGCCCCCAGCACATACCCAGACTATGTTGGTGGTTGATTTAAACGAAACATTTCACTGCATGTTTTGATGTACATGTGACAAAGAAAGCGAATCTTTAAAATGATCCTTATTTTTTTTAAATCTCCTGCCTCAAGGAGTATGTTCTTCCTATTTACTTTAACGAGGTCCTACATTATTTTATTCACTCTATGAAGTCTCCCCTTTTCCATTCGGTTTCACCACCTCGAGATTAAGGGAATAGGAAACATAATCAATGTTCCCACAACTTAGACTGGAAGAGACGAAAAAAACAGCACTCAATTAGGTTATAAGCACAAGAGATTCTGTAGATGCTTGGATTTCTTGAGCAATGCACACACACAAAATGCTGGTCTGGCTGACAGGAATAAACAATCGACATTTCAGGCCGAGAAGGGTTTTAACTCAAAAAGTTGACTGCTTATTCCCCTCCATAGATGCGGCCTAATTTACTGAGTTCCTTTGGCATTTTTGTGTGTTATTCAATTAGACTATGTTGATTTGTCCAACTTATTCAATGTATATTGATGCAATTATGAAGAAGGCATGCCTGCAGCTATATTTCATTAGAAGTTTGAGGAGATTTGGTATGTCACCAAAGACTAGCAAATTTCTACAGATGTACCATGAAGAGCATTCTATCTGGTTGCATCACCATCTAGTATGGAGGGGCCACTGCACTGGATCAGAAAAAGTTGCAGAATGTTGCAAACTCAGCCAGCTCTATTATGAGCACTAGCCTCCCCAGCATCGAGGACATCTTCAAAAAGCGATACCTCAAATAGGTTGCATCGATCATTAAGGATCCCCCATCAGCCCAGGACATCCCCCTTCACACTTCTACGGTCAGCAAGAAGGTACAGGAGTCTGAAGACAGGGACAGCTTCTTCCCCTCCACCATCAGATTTCTGACGGACAATAAACCAACCCATGAACACAACCTCACTATTTTTGTACTGCTTATTTAATTTAATTTTGCAATGTATGGAACAGTATATTTATTTTTGTAATTTATAGTCTTTAATGTATTGCACTGTACTGCTGTCATAGAACAAATTTCACAATTCTGATTCTGATTTACTTAATTAAAATCAGCTTAATTTCAATCACGATAGCTCTAACTGACACAACATTCAAAATATTTGAACAGGAGAATTCCAAATTTCACTCCTCTTTCTCTGAACATGTGCTTCCTGATTTCAGTCCCAAATGCTTTGACTCTAATTTTAAGACTGTGAAACTTATTCTGGATTTTCTCCATCAGAGTTAAAATGTTCTTTGTATCGAATCCCCTGGTCATTTCAAAAACCGCAGCCTGATGACCGATGAACCTTAACAGCTTAAGAAAATGCATGCCAAGTTTTCTTATACTACTTTTCTTTGTTATTGTACACTCTCTATGAGAGTGTTACCCCATAATTCAGATTCAGATTTATTTATCACATGTACATCGAAACATACAGTGAAATGTGCCGTTTGCATTAACAATCAGCACAACCTAGAGATATGCTGGAGGCAACCTGCAAGTGTTGCCACACATTCCGTTGCCAGCACAGCATTCCCACAATGCTCAGCAGAACAGAAGAAGCCACAACTCAACAGCAGCAAGTTCCTTTCCTCTCTCTCTCTCTCTCTCTCACACACACACACACACACACAGTCTTCCAACTTCAGGACAGGCCTCCAGTTTGCAGCTTCAAGTTCTGGACTTTTGGTTGGTATCTGCCCCTGGACTAGCCAATGATGGGACCCCGAACTGCAGACTTGAACTCTGGGCACACAGAGTCACCAGCCATCATGCCTTCTCTTGCCCTCTGCTCACATGGATATCTGATCCCAGGAACCTGGATGTTTCATAAAGTAGTAACCTGATATCCCAGCCAATATATTCTACATCATGATTAATGAAGGTAACATTCAATATACCTTCACCCTCTTCAGCTGTATACTCCTGTTTGTAGGATTATGGATTTGTATTCTAAGGTCTAACCATTTATCAACTATAATTGGACAACGATAATTTACTGTGTGCCTTGTTTGTCCTTACAAAATACATCACTTGTCAGGATTAACTTCTGTCAGTCATTATTTCACCCAACTTTCCAACTTTCCAGCTGATCTATATCAGGCTGTAGCCTCAGACAATATTCATAGAGTTATAGAACATTACAGCACAGAAACAGGCCCTTCAGCCCATCTAACTGTACCCAGATCATAGCCCTTCTTATTCCTCCCATCCTTATGTCTATCAAAACTTCTCTTAAATGGTGCAATTGAACCTGCAGCTTCTACTGGCTGCTCGTTCCACACTCACACCACACTCTGAATGTAGAAGTTCCCTCTCAGATTCCCCTTCAGTATTTCACTTTTGCCCTATACCTATGAGCTCTCACTCAGAGAGTGGTGGGTGCCTGGAATGTGTTGCCTGGTATGCCGGTAGAGGCAAATACATGAGAAGCTTTTAAGTGACATTTAGATAAGCACTTGAAAATGAGGAAGATGGAGAAATATGGGCATTGTGTAGGTAGCAGGGATTGGTGTTTGGGAGTTTTTTGATTTACTTTTTATCTGGTTCGGCACAATGTGGGCTGAAGGACCTGTTCCTGTGTTATACTGTTCAATGTTCTAGTTTCATCCAAAGTGAGGGGGAAACACTGCATGCATTCTCCTCCTCTACACCCCTCATTCTCCTCCTCTACACCCCTCATTCTCCTCCTTTACACCTCTCATTCTCCTCCTCTACTCCCCTCATTCTCCTCCTCTACACCTCTCATTCTCCTCCTCTACAACCCTCATTCTCCTCCTCTACAACCCTCATTCTCCTCCTCTACACCCCTCATTCTCCTCCTCTACTCCCCTCATTCTCCTCCTCTACTCCCCTCATTCTCCTCCTCTACACCCCTCATTCTCCTCCTCCCCTCATTCTCCTCCTCTACACCTCTCATTCTCCTCCTCTACAACCCTCATTCTCCTCCTCTACAACCCTCATTCTCCTCCTCTACACCCCTCATTCTCCTCCTCTACTCCCCTCATTCTCCTCCTCTACTCCCCTCATTCTCCTCCTCTACACCCCTCATTCTCCTCCTCCCCTCATTCTCCTCCTCTACTCCCCTCATTCTCCTCTACTCCCCTCATTCTCCTCCTCTACACCCCTCATTCTCCTCCTCTACTCCCCTCATTCTCCTCCTCTACTCCCCTCATTCTCCTCCTCTACACCCCTCATTCTCCTCCTCCCCTCATTCTCCTCCTCTACTCCCCTCATTCTCCTCTACTCCCCTCATTCTCCTCCTCTACTCCCCTCATTCTCCTCCTCTACACCCCTCATTCTCCTCCTCTACACCCCTCATTCTCCTAATCTCCAGGGAATAAAGTCCGAACCTACTCAATCTTTCTCTATAACTCGGGTCCTCAAGTCCCAGAACATCCTTGTAAATTCTCTCCGCACTCTCAATCATATCAATATCTTTTCTGCAGGTAGATACCTTGCACAGCCTATTCCAAATTCAGCATCACCAATGTCAACTTCAACATAGCATTGCAACTCCTGTACTCAATGCTTTTATGCTTTTCTAGCTATCTACAACAGCACCAGCTCCCCCCTCTGAAAAAAATAACTTAGTGCCTTGCACACCTCAAATTCAAACTACAGATGTGGGTCCATCCACATGTAAGGGAAGTGATCTAGTCCTGAACTCCAACAGTCTCTCCTGAAACCTGCCCACCTCTTATTTTCCCTCTCCCTTTCTTTAAGACCTTGCTTAAGATCTGCTTCTTTGACAAAGAATTGATTTACATAGAGCACAGTACAGCTCTTTTGGCCCACAATGCTGTGCCGAGCCTTTAACCTACTCAAAGATCAATCTAACCCTCCCTGCTATATAGATATTCATTTTCCTATCATTCACGTGCCTATCTAAGAGTTTCTTCAAAGCGCCTAATGTATCTGCCCCTACCAACACCCCTGGCACGGTGTTCCACACTCCCACCACTCTCTGTGTAAAAAAACTTACCTCTGACATATATCTCTCCCTATACTTTCCTCCAATCATCTTAAAATTTTACCCCCTTGTATCAGCCATTTCAACCCTGGGGAAAAAGTCTCTGTCTCTACACTTGATCAATGTCTCTTATCATCTTGTACACCTCTTGTTCAAGTCAAGTCGTCACTTTTTATTGTCATTTCAACCATAACTGCTGGTACAGTACACATTAAAAACGAGACAATGTTTTTCAGGACCATGGTGCTACATGAACAATACAAAAACTACACTGAACTACGTAAAACAACACAAAACTACACTAGACTATAGACCTACCCAGGACTGCATAAAGTGCACAAAACAGTGCAGGCATTACAATAAATAATAAACAAGACAATAGGCACAGTAGAGGGCAGTAGGTTGGTGTCAGTCCAGGCTCTGGGTATTGAGGAGTCTGATGGCTTGGGGGAAGAAACTGTTACATAGTCTGGTCGTGAGAGCCCGAATGCTTCAGTGCCTTTTGCCAGATGACAGGAGGGAGAAGAGTTAGTATGAGGGGTGTGTGGGGTCCTTCATAATGCTGTTTGCTTTACGGATGCAGCATGTGGTGTAAATGTCTTTCATAGCGGGGAGACAGATCCCGATGATCTTCTCAAGCTGACCTCACTATCCGCTGCAGGGTCTTGCGATCTGAGACGGTGCAATTTCCGAACCAGGCAGTGATGCGCCTGTTCAGGATGCTCTCAGTACAACCTCTGTAGAATGTGGTGAGGATGGGGGGTGGGAGATGGACTTTCCTCAGCCTTCACAGAAAGTAGAGACGCTGCTGGGTTTTCTTTGCTGTGCAGCTGGTGTTGAGGGACCAGGTGAGATTCTCCGCAGGTGAACACCAAGAAATTTGGTGCTGTTAACAATCTCTACGGAGGAGTCATCATGAACATCGATGTTCAGCAGAGAGTGGTCGCTCCATGTCCACTCCTTAGAAAACCCCTAGTTCATGTAACCTACCTTCATAAGTCATGCTCTCTAATCCAGATAGCATCCTGGTATATCTCCTCTGCTCTCTTTCTGAAGCTTCCACAGCCTTCCTATAATGAGGGAGCCAGAAATGAACACAATATTCCAAGTGTGGTCCAACATGCCTTACCATGTTCTTCTTTGACTCTGTGATAGTTTTAACCTGATAATAAATGGTGCTGTGAAAAGCCTCAGAGACTTTTAGTGCATTAGAGGCACGCTATAAATGTTTTCTGTTGGCAGTACAGATAATTTTCTATTCTATTTGTGTGTATTTTGAACACACTTCAAAATAAAAGCTGACTAGAGCAGTAGTGTTATTTTCAGACTCCAGCAACATCCATTTATTTTGGTTTCCCCTCTTGTAAAGACAAATGTAGCTTGTAAAACCTGTGGACTTAGCCTGAATGGGAGGTTAATGAGAATGATCCAGGGACTGAAAGGGTTAACATAAGAAGTGTGTTTGATAGCTCTGGGCCTGTCCTTACTGCAGTTTAGAAGAATGGGAGGTGGGTGATCCCATTGAAACAGAGTGGATATTGTAAGGCATAGATAAAGTGGATGTGGAGAGGATATTTCTTATGGTAGTGGAGTCAAGGATCAGAGGGCACAGCCTCAAAATAAAGGGACATCACTTTAGAACAGAGATAAGGAGGAATTTCTTTAGCAAGAGGGTGGTGAATCTATGAAATTCATTGCAACAGACTGCTGTGGAGGCCAAGCTATTGTGTATATTTTAAAGTGGAGGTTGATAAATTCTTAAATGGTAAGGGTGTCAAAAGTTACGGAGAGAAGACAGCAGAATGGGGTCGAGAGGGTTAATAAGTCAGCCATGATGGAATGGTGGAGCAGACTCAATGAGCCAAATAGCTCCTGTATCTTATGGTTTTTATGAATGGATTGTAAACAGATTATGCCAAATATTATACATTCCTGCCCTTCATCACTGAAGATACAGCATTGAACAATCTCTATTGCGGCGTTGCTGCACAGCCTCCAGGATTTATTTGCTTATTTTTGTTATCAAAAGTCAAAAGATTAAATTTGTGAACTACTTAGTGCTGACTGAATTCCTGTTTACTGTGTTGTAGATAGTGAGAACAGGGCAGCTCTCACTGATGTACAGCAGCTCAACATGCAGTAGGTGCATTGGGTTTTATCCTTTGCCATTTTCTCCATCATTAATGAGCCTGTGGAGTTTTGCATTTACCAATCCGGGGTAAACCTCATCTCATTACTACCATCAGGAAGGAGGTACAGGAGCCTGAAGACACCCACTCAATATCCTAGGAACAGGTTCTTCCCCTCTGCCATCAAATTTATGAACAGACAATGAACCCATGAACACTACATTACTTTTTGCTCTATTTTTGCCCTACTTATTAATTTTTTAAATATACATTGCATGACTTATTGCAACTTACAGTAATATTTTATGTATTGCACTGTACTGCTGCTGCACAACAATAAATTTCATGATATTTGTCAGTGATAATAAACCTAATTCTGATCCTGATAATGCTGTGAATACTATGCCAGCTGAAGGCCCTATTATATGACATTTGTCACTCTTACCAGAAAATTAAGATTGGCAGTTGAGCAATTATCTTAAAATACTGTAAATCTTTGCATTACATTAACAAATTTAGGAACCATAAGACCATAAAACATAGGAGTAAAATTAAGCCTTTTCCCCAGAACCTTTGATGCCCTTACTAATCAAGAACCTGTCCATCTCTGCTTTAAATATACCCAATGACTTGACCATCACAGTCATTTGCGGCAATCAATTCTACAGATTCACTACTCTCTATGTAAAGAAACTCTTCCTCATCTCTCTTCAAAATGAACGTCCCTCTATTCTGAAGTTGTGCTCTATGGTCCAAGATTCCCCCAGTATAGGAAACGTATTCTCCACGTTCACTCTGTCTACGACCTTCAATATTCGATAGGCTTCAATGAGATCTCCCCTCATTCTTCTAAACACCAGTGAGTACAGATCCAGAGTCATCAAACACTCCTCATACGTTAACTCTTTCACTCCCAGATTCATTCTCATGAATCTCCTCTGGACCTCTCCAATGCTAGCATATCCTTTCTTAGCTAAAGGGCCCAAAACTGATCACAATACTCCAGGTGCGGTCTGACCAATGCTGGCACAGGAATGTATGGCAACACTTGCGTGTTGCCCCCAGCACATTCTTCGGGTGTTTTGTTTGTTAAAGCGAATGACACATCTTACCATATATTTCAATATACATGTGATAAATAAATAAATCTGAATCAGAATCTATACGATGACATGTATGTACCTTGACAATTAATTCAATTGAATATTGAATTTTGAACTTTGAACATCCCACAGAGGGTAGTGCATCCTTGTAATCTCTACCCCAGAGTACTCAGTTGCCACATATCATCAAGAGTTATAGAAAAATACGGTACAGAAAAAGACCCTTCGGTCCATCTAGTCTGTGCTGAACCACTTGAATTGCTTATTCACATTGACCTGCACCAGGACCACGGCCCTCCATACCCCTCCCATCCATGCACCTATACAAACTTCACTTAAACATTGAAATTGAGCTCGCATAACCACTTGTACTGGCAACTCTTTCCACACTCTGACAAACCTGTGGGTGAAAAGTTTCCCCTTATGTTCCCCTTAAACTTTTCACTTTTCACCCTTAATTCATGACCTCTGAATGTAGTCCCATCCAACCTCAGTGGAAAAAGCTTGCTTGCATTTACCCTATCTATACCCCTCATAATTTTGTATACCTCTATCAAATCTCCTCTCAATCTTCTATGTTCGAAGGAATAAAATCTTAACCTATTCAATCTTTCCTCATAACTCAGGTCCTCCAGTCCCAGCAACATCCTTGTAAATCTCCTCTGCACTCTTTCACCATATTTACATCTTTTCTGTAGGTGGGTGACCAAAACTTCACACAATACTCCAAAGTAGGCCTCATCAATGTCTTATAGAACTTCAACATAACATCCCATCTCCTGTACTCAATACTTTAATATATGAAGGCCATTGTGCCAAAAGCTTTCTTTACGACTTTATCTACCCGTGATGCCACTTTCAATGAATTACGGACCTGTATTTCCAGATCCCTTTGCTCTACCACACTCCTCAGTGCCCTACTGTTCACCAAATAAGACCTACCTTGGTTGTTCCTACGGAAGTGCAACACCTCACATTTGTCTGTACTAAATTCCATTTGCCATTTTCAGAACATTTTTCCACCTGATCCAGATCCCTTTGTAAGTCTTGATAGCCTTCCTCATTGTCTACTACACCCTCAAATTTTGTGTCATCCGCCAATTTGCTGATGCAGTTAACCACATTATCATCCAGATTGTTGATATAGATAACAAACAACAAAGGACCCAGCAACGATTCCTGCAGCACTCCACTAGTCACAGGTCTTCACTCAGAGAGGCAACATCTATGACCACCCTCTGGCTTCTCCCACAAAGTCAATGTCTAATCCAATTTACTACCTCATCCTGAATGCTCAGCAACTGAACCTTCTTGACCAACCTCTCATGAGAGACCTTGTCAAATGTCTTGCTTAAATTCCATGTAGACAACATCCACTGCCCTGCCTTCATAAACTTTCCTGGTAATTTCCTTGAAAAACTGTACAAGATTGTTTAGACACGACCTACCACGTATGAAACCATGCTGACTATCCTTAATCAGTCCATGTTTACCCAAATACTCATACATCCGGTCCCTCAGAATATCATTTAGTAACTTTCCCACTACCGATGTCAGACTAACTGATCTGTAATTTCCTGGTTTATACTTAGAGCCTTTCTTAAACAATGGAACAACATTGCTATTCGCCAATCCTCTGCTACCTCTCCTGGTGCTAAGGATGATTTACGCATCTCAGCTAGGGCCCCAGAAATGTCTGTACTTGCCTCCCATAGGGTCCGAGGGAACACCTTGTCAGGCCCTGGGGATTTATCCATCCTGATGTGCCTCTGGCCAGCAAACACCTCCTCCTCTGTAATCTGTACAGGGTCCATGAAGTCAATGCCACTTTGCCTCGCTTCCATAGACTCAAGTGATGAAGACAGAGTCTATGGAAGTGAGGCAAAGTGGCATTAACTTCCTACCTGCTTATACCTGCTATACACCTTTTTTCCTTAACCAGGGCCTCAATATCTCTTGAAAAGCAAGGTTCCCTACACCTGTTATCTGCTCAGGGGGTCACATAACTATCTGGAATGTGATCAATTGAGTCTTAGAAGTTAAAAGGTAATTACATTTGGTCTCCTTACTGCTGTATTCTAATCATCTCTAATAAATGCTGACATACAGTACCACTTCGTTTCTTAATCTCTTTCTGTATCTGTATTGACTTGGGCACAGATACACCCAAGTTCCTCTGAAAATCGGTGCTACCCAATCTCTCAGCATTTAACGAATACACTGCTTTACATACTGTGTATGTGAATGGGTGGCCTCACAGTTTTCTGCATTGTATTCAAGATTGTTTAATGTCATTTCCAGTACACAAGCGTAAAGGAGTACAAAATAATTCAGTCTGTTGTGTTCTATCCTACTCACTCAAATTCTACATACTGTATCTTGTTGAAAATCTGTAAATTAATTCATTAATTTCACTACAGCCCAGTTCATCACAGGCAAAGCTCTCCCTAGCATAGAGTACATTTGCTTGGAGCACCAACACAAGAAAGCAGCATCCATCATCAAAGTCCTCTACCATCCAGGCCGTGCTCTCTTCTCACTGCTAGCTTCCAGCAGGAGGTACAGGAACCAGAGTGGATAACTTTAGTCACCACGAAGCTGAATCGATTCTATGACCTACAAACTCACTGCCAAGGACTCTACAACTCATGGTCTCAGTATTTTTTTTTTGCACAATTTGTCTTCTTTTGCAAATTGATTATTTGTC
The DNA here is from genome assembly GCF_963921235.1 of Mobula hypostoma. Lineage (NCBI taxonomy): Eukaryota > Metazoa > Chordata > Chondrichthyes > Myliobatiformes > Myliobatidae > Mobula > Mobula hypostoma. The sequence goes on along the minus strand of NC_086128.1, from coordinate 56,653,800 downwards.
AGTCTTGGTTTATGTATAGTTTTTCATAAATTCTATTGTATTTATTTTCCTGTAAACGCTTTGATCCTAATTTTTACTTTGAACTTTGAAATTGCTTGGTGTGATGAATTTGAGTGACATTTGCTGATATTATTATCATCTATTGTATGGTAATATGTTATTACCATAGTGTGGGCTTTTGGAATATTGTGTTCAGTTCTGGTCATGCTGCTATAGGAATGATGCCATTAAGCTGGAAAGTTTGCAGAGGTGATTTTACAAGGATGTTGCTGGGATATTAGGGACTGAGTTATAGAAGTTAAGAAGGTTGGGAGTTTTTTTTGTCGTCAGAGAAGAGGAGAATGAGAGGATCTCATACACTCAGTCATGTTGTGTGTTCAGAGATGCGTTTCTGCTCACCACTGTTGTAATGGGTGATTTTTGAATTACAATTGCCTTCCAATCAGCTTGAACCAGTCTAGCCATTCCCCTCAGATATCTCTCATTAACAAGGCATTTTCTCAGAACTGCAAACCAAATTAAGGCATTGAGGCCTGGGAGATACTTGGACAGGTAGGCAGCACTCTACATTCTTTAAAGTTTGAGCAATAATCTAAAACTTCAATAAACTTCTATAGTTGTGCAGTGGGGAGTATCCTGAATGGCTGCAACATGGCCTGGTATGGAAACACCAATGCCCAGGAATGGAAAAGACTACAGAAAGTAATGGACACAGCGTAGTCTATCACAGGCAAATCTCTCTCCATCGTTGATCACATCTACATGGAGTGCCACCACAAGAAAGCAGCATCCATCATCAAGGACCCCCATCATCTAGGCTATGCTTTCTTCTCGCTGCTGTCATCAGGATCCCACGACCAGGTTCAGAAACAGTTATTACCACTCAACCATCAGGCTCCTAAGCCAGCCCTTCACTCACCCTGACACTGAACTGTTTCACAACCTATGCTCTCACTTCCAAGGACTCAACAACTTTTGTTCTCTCTATTATTTATCTATTATATTATTGTTATATGTCTTTTTGTATTTGCATAGTTTGTCTTCTTTTGCACATTGGTTGTTTGCGTGTGACATTTCATTGATTCTATTCGATTTCTTTATTGTACTGAGAATGCCTGCAAGAAAATTAATCTCAGGGTAGTGAATGGTGACATATACATAACTTTAATAATAAATTTACTTTGAACTTTTGAACTTTGAACATGGATAGAAAAGGTCTAGAGCAATATGGGAGATGGAACCAGCTTCAATTTAAATCGCAGTCAGCATACACTGGTTGGGCCAGAGTGGCTATTTCCATGCTGCTGTGTATGACTCTATATGTAATGAGTAAAGTATATTTTGGAAAACAAAATTCTCTTGAAGATGTGATTAACTCTTAGTTGTCCTTAGAATAACACAGCAGGACATTTGCTGTCACCACTGCCTTTTTAAGGAAGAAGACAATTGGGCAATAAATGACCTCAGCCAGGATCACACAAACAAATAACCACAATCACACAAACAAATACACCTAACACAAGATGTTTGCAGTGAAGAGTGAAAAAAAACAGCTAAAGCATGACCGTTACTTCCAATAAACAGGAGAATGACATCAAGCCTTCAAAGCAGGACCAGTGAAGGGTCCACTGTTGACAAATCTGTCCTTCCACAATCACTATTAAAGAGCAGGAACATCTGTTGTTGACCTAAATCAGCTGTTACCCAAAACCCATGAAGGCCACTTCCGACCATTCTCTGTTTACTTTTTGGCAAGAGCTCTGAATTGTTCCTGACCACCCAGAGAGATTACGAAGGAGTGAATTAGAATGTGTAGGCTATTCTTTATTTAAAAAAATGGTTCTAATTGCACCCACAAACAACCCTGTATTGTCTTGATTAATGAGATGAGTTGTACCAATGCAGAAAAGGAGAGGCCTTCTAAAGCACTCTGTTTTTGTGTGGCAGTCAGGAGCACAGAACTCTCACTAATAAGATCACAGAATGACTTTGTGCCTACTGAATACCAGTTAGCACTCTTCAGGGGCCGTCCAGGAGTTAATATCCTGTACCCTGCTGAATGCCACAACCTGAGGGAAAACATTCAGAGGGATGTTAAACCGGAATTGTGTGTATTTTCTCTAGATGTTTCCATTAATTAATTCAGAATCAGAATTATTATCACTGACAGATGTTATGAAAGTTGCATGCAGCAGTATCATGCAATACATAAAATATACTATGAATTACAATAAGAAATATATATATATTAGTGAGATGACTGGTACTAATATATAAACTATTACAGATATTATACACAAATAATTTATGTATAATGAGTCTATATGTTTATGTATATGTATATATATATTAGACAGTGTATGTATTTGTGTATATGTACAAATATATACACATACAGGTATATATACATATGTACACATATATTCTATATATACACACAAAATATCACTGAAATATTTCTTGTTGTAATTTATTGCATATTTTATGTATTGCAATGTACTGCTGCCACAAAACAACAATTTTTTTTTATTATTTATTGAGATACAGTGCAGAATTGACCCTTCCAGACCTTTGAGCTACGCCACACAGCAATCTCCCAATTTAATCCTAGCCCAATCACAGGACAATTTACAATGACCAATTAACCTACCAACTGGCAACCCACATCAAAGTTGCTGGTGAACGCAGCAGGCCAGGCAGCATCTCTAGGAAGAGGTACAGTCGACGTTTCGGGCCAAGACCCTTCATCAGGACTGACTGAAAGAAGAGCTAGTAAGGGTCTTGGCCCGAAACTTCGACTGTACCTCTTCCTAGAGATGCTGCCTGGCCTGCTGCATTCACCAGCAACTTTGATGTGTGTTGCTTGAAATTCCAGCATCTGCAGATTTCCTCGTGTTTACGTTAACCTACCAACCGGTATGTCTTTGGACTGTGGGAGGAAACCAGAGCACCTGGAGGAAACCCATGCGGTCACTGGGAGAATGTACAAACTCCTTACAGGTAGCGGTGGAAATTGAATCCAGATCACTTGTACTGTAAAGCATTGTACTAACCACTACACCACTGTGCCATCAAATTTCACAATATATTTCAGTTATATATATATATAGATAGGTAGATAGATAGATAGAGAGAGAGAGAGAAAGTACAAAAAAAGAGAGCAAAAAGTGAAGTAGTGTTCATGGACCCCGTTCAGAAATCTGATGATGGAGGGGAAGAAGTTGTTCCTAAAACATTAAATGCGTATCTTCAGACTCCTATATCTCCTCCCTCATGGTGGAAGGCGGCATGGCCTGGGAATGGTAATCCTAAAATTGTCAGAGGTGCAAGGAATCTTTTTGAACAGGTTGTCAATATTGATCTGAATAGATAATAGAGAGCCTGTTTCTCATCTAATACACTTTGGGTAGTCAACATGTTAGAAACATCAACCAAATGGTTTGCATCATCTGTAGTGTTGTAGCAGTGATTCGTTTTAAGCTCTAAAATCCAGGCTGGGGTATTCATTAAATCTGAAACATGCCCTAATCAATACTTATTACAAATTCCATATTATGTTTTCCTATTCGGCGCACTGTCTATTGAACTCAGAATACTGTTGCCTTTCAATTAGCTTTTTATCTGAACCTCAATATCTCTCCATTGAGTTTTTCTCTAAAAGGATCTTACCGTCTGGAGTACATTTCTTTTCACTGTTCATTTTCCCAACATGCATTCTCTGAGTTAAACTGCATCTCCTTTTGATCTGCCTCTCTTTCTAATCGGTCTGTGTCATTTCAGAACATCCTGCATTGATTCTCACTGCTTGCATTGCTCCTCACTGCTTGCATTGCTCGGTAAATTTTAATTTCATTCCTATTGCTCTTGCGATTAAATATTTGACATTTACATCATCCATCTTCAACAGGTTAATATGACATACTGGTAGATTAAAATGGGAGGAACACAGGTAGTCATTTTTTCAACATCCCTACATAAATGTTTTTCTCCCCAATTGCTTTGGGGCAAATTATGACCACAGATGGCTGTGGAGACCAAGTAATTGAGTGTACATAAAGTGGAGGTTTAATCGGTTTCTGATTAGTAAGGATGTCAAAAGGTATGGGGAGAAGGGAAGAGACTGGGGTTGAGAAGGATAATAAATCGGCCAGAGCAGACTCAATAGGCTGAAAGGCCCAATTCTGCTCCTTCGTATGTCTTATGGTCTTATGGTTTTATGATCAATCCGAGCCTTCAACAGGGAATTGGACCGGCATTTTGCAGGCAGATGGAACTGATTAGACTGCTGAGCAAAAGCTGGTACAGTGTCAGTTGTTCTCCGGTGCCATATTAGCTGATTCATTCTATGATTCTACTGAAAGGGTAATGCATGAATATTCAAAAATGATCTTGCTACTCTTCCCAAAATCATCTCTCAATAATCCTGAATGGAGATACACAAAAACAAACACTAATTGGAAGTATGGTTAAATACATGGTCAGGTCACAATCCCTCAAATTTAGGTTTCCCTAATAAGAGATCTGATAATTCCCTCCTCTCACAGTCCTAAGACGTACGGGCCCATAGGTTTATTAGTCACATGGGCTCGTTGCGCAGCACGAGGTCGTTGGGCTGGAAAGGATTGTTACCGTGCTGTAGCTCTACATCAAAATAAATTAACATTTCTGAGGTCCATTGGATCTTAGTAGGGCAGAACATTCTTTCTGAACAGTTTCCAGTTATCAGATTATTTTTAAGTCAAGTGAAGTCAAGTTTATTGTTGAATGCACAAGTACCATGAGGTATGGCTGCAAAAAACCCTTGCTTGCAGCAGCATTATGGCACATAGGTTCAGACAATACACAGAACATAAGTTATACAAGACAGTGAAGAAAATTTAAAAATGACAGCAAAAAAGAACATTAGCTCGCTCACAGAAAAACACACAATCAGAGACAAGTCTGTTGTGCAGGAGTGGCCTGTAGGAGTGGTCTGTAGAAAGTCTTTTTCATAAATTTGAATGTATTTCTTTATTTTCCTGAGAGTACCTGCAAGAAAATGAATCTCACGGTAGTATATGGTAACAAAGAGTCATAGAACACAATAGCACAGAGACAGTCCCTTTGGCTTATTTGGTCCATGCTGAACTATTAATCTCCCTAGTATCATCGACCTGCACCTGGACCATAGTCCTCAGGACCTCTGCCATCCATGTACTTATTCAAACTTCCCTTATATTTTGAAATTAAATCTACATCCACCACATCCACTGGGTCATTCTACATTCTCACCACCCTCTGACTGAAGAAGTTCCCCCTCAGGTTTCCTTTAAATATTTCACATTTGACCCTTAACTCATGGCCTCCAGTTTCAGTCTCACCCAACCTCAGTGGAAAAACTATTTGCCCTACTTATCTACACTCATCATTTTGTATACCTCTATCAAATCCATAAGACCATAAGACAAAGGAGCAGAAGTCAGCCATTCGGCCCATTGAGTCTGCTCCGCCATTTTATCATTAGCTGATCCATTCTCCCATTTAGTCCCACTCCCCCGCCTTCTCACCATAACCTTTGATGTCCTGGCTACTCAGATACCTATCAATCTCGGCCTTAAATACACCCAATGACTTGGCCTCCACTGCTGCCCGTGGCAACAAATTCCATAGATTCACCACCCTCTGACTAAAAAATTTCTTCGCATTTCTGTTCTGAATGGGTGCCCTTCAATCCTTAAGTCATGTCCTCTTGTACTAGACTCCCCCATCATGGGAAACAACTTTGCCACATCCACTCTGTCCTTGCCTTTCAACATTCGAAATGTTTCTATGAGGTCTCCCCTCATTCTACTAAACTCCAAGGAATTCAGTCCAAGAGCGGACAAACGTTCCTCATATGTTAACCCTCTCATTCCTGGAATCATTCTAGTGAATCTTCTCTGTACCCTCTCCAACGTCAGCACATCCTTTCTTAAATAAGGAGACCAAAACTGCTCACACTACTCCAAGTGAGGTCTCACCAGGGCCTTATAGAGCCGCAACATCACATCCCTGCTCCTATACTCTATTCCTCTAGAAATGAATGCCAACATTGCATTTGTCTTCTTCACCACCGACTCATCCTGGAGGTTAACCTTAAGGGTATCTTGTATGAGGACTCCTAAGTCCCGTTGCATCTCAGAACTTTGAATCTTTTCCCCATTTAAATAATAGTCTGCCCATTTATTTCTTCTGCCAAAGTGCATAACCATACACTTTCCAACATTGTATTTCATTTGCCACTTCTTTGCCCATTCTTCCAATCTATCCAAGTCTCTCTGCAGACTCTCTGTTTCCTCAGCACTACTGGCCCCTCCACCTATCTTTGTATCATCAGCAAACTTAGCCACAAAGCCATCTATTCCATAATCCAAATCGTTGATGTACAATGTAAAAAGAAGCGGCCCCAACACGGACCCCTGTGGAACACCACTGGTAACCGGCAGCCAACCAGAATAGGATCCCTTTATTCCCACTCTCTGTTTCCTGCCGATCAGCCAACGCTCTATCCATGTATGTAACTTTCCCGTAATTCCATGGGCTCTTATCTTGTTAAGTAGCCTCATGTGCGGCACCTTGTCAATGGTCTTCTGAAAATCCAAATATACAACATCCACTACATCTCCCTTGTCTAGCCTACTGGTAATTTCCTCAAAAAATTGTAATAGGTTTGTCAGGCAGGATTTTCCTTTAAGGAATCCATGCTGAGTTCTGCCGATCTTGTCAGATGCCTCCAGGTACTCTGTAACCTCATCCTTGACAATCGACTCCGACAACTTCCCAACCACCGATGTCAAGCTAACAGGTCCATAATTTCCTTTTTGCTTCCTTGCCCCCTTTTTCAATAATGGAGTGACATTTGCAATCTTCCAGTCCTCCGGAACCATGCCAGAATCATGAAAGATCATCGCTAATGCCTCCACAATCTCCACAGCTACTTCCTTCAGAACACGAGGGTGTATTCCATCTGGTCCGGGAGATTTATCTGCCTTTAGACTATTCAGCTTCCTGAGTACTTTCTCTGTCGTAATTGTGATTGTGCACACTTCTCTTCCCTGCCACCCTTGAGTGTCTGGTATACTGCTGATGTCTTCCTCGGTGAAGACTGATGCAAAATACTCGTTCAGTTCCTCCGCCATCTCCTTATCTCCCATTACAATTTCTCCAGCATCATTTTCTATCGGTCCTATACCTACTCTCACCTGTCTTTTACTCTTTATATACTTGAAAAAGCTTTTAGTATCCCCTTTGATATTATTTGCTAGTTTCCTTTCATAGTTCATCTTTTCCCTCTTAATGACCTCCTTAGTTTCCTTTTGTAAGCTTTTAAAAACTTCCCAATCCTCTGTCTTTCCACTAATTTTTGCTTCCTTGTATGCCCTCTCCTTTGCTTTAACTTTGGCTTTGACTTCTCTTGTCAGCCACAATTGCATCCTTTTTCCATTTGAAAATTTCTTCTTTTTTGGAATATACCTGTCTTGCACCTTCCTCACTTCTCGCATAAACTCCAGCCACTGCTGCTCTGCCGTCCTTCCCGCCAGTGTCCCTTTCCAGTCAACTTTGGCCAGGTCCACTCTCATGCCACTGTAATTTCCCTTAATCCACTGAAATACCGACACATCAGATTTTGCCTTCTCTTTTTCAAATTTCACAGTGAACTCAATCATGTTATGATCACTGCCTCCTAAGGGTTCCTTCACCTCAATCTCTCTAATCACCTCCGGTTCATTACACAATACCCAATCCAGTACAGCCAATCCCCTAGTGGGCTCAACAACAAGCTGTTCTAAAAAGCCATCTCGCAGACATTCTACAAATTCTCTCTTGTGAGATCCAGTGCCGACCTGATTTTCCCAATCCACTCGCATGTTAAAATCCCCCACAATTATCATAACACTGCCCTTCTGACAAGCCTTTTCTATTTCCTGTTATAATTTGTAGTCCAAATCCTCCCTCATTCTCCTACTTTCCAGGGAATACTTTATACTTTATTGTCATCAAACAATTGATACTAGAACGTACAATCATCACAGTGATATTTGATTCTGCGCTTCCTGCTCCCTGGATTACAAATCACTAGTAAATATTAAAAATTTGAATTATAAATCATAAATAGAAAATAGAAAAATGGAAAGTAAGGTAATGCAAAAAATCCGAGAGGCAGATCCGGGTCAGGATCCGTTCAGCAGTCTTATCACAGTTGGAAAGAAGCTGTTCCCAAATCTGTCCGTACGAGTCTTCAAGCTCCTGAGCCTTCTCCCGGAGGGAAGAGGGACGAAAAGTGTGTTGTCTGGGTGGGTCGTGTCCTTGATTATCCTGGCAGCACTGCTCTGACAGCGTGCGGTGTAAAGTGAGTCCAGTGGTGGAAGATTGGTTTGTGTGATGTGCTGCGCCGTGTTCACAATCTTCTGCATGAAGTCCAAACCTAAAGTATACATATTTTGATAGTAAACACGAGGAAATCTGCAGATCCTGGAAATTCAAGCAACACACATCAAAGATGCTGGTGAACGCAGCAGGCCAGGCAGCATCTCTAGGAGAGGTATAGTCGACGTTTCAGGCCGAGACCCTTCGTCAGGACTAACTGAAGGAAGAGTGAGTAAGAGATTTGAAAGTGGGGGGGGGGAGGGGGAGATCCAAAATGATAGGAGAAGACAGGAGGGGGAGGGATGGAGCCAAGAGCTGGACAGGTGATTGGCAAAAGGGATATGAGAGGATCATGGGACAGGAGGCCCAGGGAGAAGGCAAAGGGGGAGGGGGAGGGGGGGAAAACCCAGATGATGGGCAAGGGGTATAGTCAGAGGGACAGAGGGAGAAAAAGGAGAGAGAGAGAAAGAATGTGTGTGTATAAATAAATAACGGATGGGGTACGAGGGGGAGGTGGGGTCCCCCCCATCCCTCCCCACTGATCCCCCTCCTGGCACTTATCTTTATAAGCGGAACAAGTGCTACACATGCCCTTACACTTCCTCCCTTACCACCATTCGGGGCCCCAGACAGTCCTTCTGGGTGAGGCGACACTTCACCTGTGAGTCGGCTGGGGTGATATACTGCGTCCGGTGCTCCCGATGTGGCCTTCTATATATTGGCGAGACCCGACGCAGACTGGGAGATCGTTTTGTTGAACACCTACGCTCTGTCCGCCAGAGAAAGCAGGATCTCCCAGTGGCCACACATTTTAATTCCACATCCCATTCCCATTCTGATATGTCTATCCACGGCCTCCTCTACTGTAAAGATGAAGCCACACTCAGGTTGGAGGAACAACACCTTATATTCCATCTGGGTAGCCTCCAACCTGATGGCATGAACATTGACTTCTCTAACTTCCGCTAATGCCCCACCTCCCCCTCGTACCCCATCCATTATTTATTAATATTCACACATTCTTTCTCTCTCTCCCCTTTTTCTCCCTCTGTCCCTCTGACTATACCCCTTGCCCATCCTCTGGGGTTTCCCCCCCGCCCACTTTGCCTTCTCCCTGGGCCTCCTGTCCCATGATCCTCTCATATTCCTTTTGCCAATCACCTGTCCAGCTCTTGGCTCCATCCCTCCCCCTCCTGTCTTCTCCTATCATTTTGGATCTCCCCCTTCCCCTCCCACTTTCAAATCTCTTACTAGCTCTTCTTTCAGTTAGTCCTGATGAAGGGTCTCGGCCTGAAACGTCTTCCTAGAGGTGCTGCCTGTCCTGCTGCATTCACCAGCAACTTTGATGTGTGATACTTTGATAGTAAATTGACTTGACTTTGACTGAGGATCTGATTAGGATTGTTCAGGTAGTATGAAGAACTGATGAACTAAGAAAGAAAGTAACTATTCCTGATCTTGGTGTGGTGCAACCTCAGGTTTTAGTACCTCCTGTCCAAAATTAGCAGGTGGAAGAGGGTATGGCCCAGGTGGTTGGCATTCTTGATCATGTAAGTTCCCAGAATCAGAATCAGGTTTATCATCACTGACATACAGTGCCTATAACAAGTATTCACCCCTCCCCAAAGTTTTCATATTTTATTGTTTTACAATATTGAATCATGGTGGATTTAATTTGGCTTTTGCGACATGATCAACAGACAAAGATTCTGTCAAAATGAAAACAGATCTCTACAAAGTGATCTAAATTAATTACAAATATAAAATACAAAATAATTGATTGCAGAAGTATTCACCCCTTCAAGTCAGTATTTAATAAATGCACCTTTGGCAGCAATTACAATTTGAGTCTGTGTGGTTAGGTCTCTATCAGCTTAGCACATCTGGACACTGCAATTTTACCCATTCTTCTTTACAAAACTGCTCAAACTTAGTCAGATTGCATTGGGATCATGAGGGAACAGCCTTCTTCAAGTCCAGCCATGAAATCTCAATTTGATTGAGGTCTGGACTCTGACTTGGTCACTCCAGGACATTAACTTTATTGTTTTTAAGCCATTCCTGTGTAGCTTTGGCTTTATACTTGGGGTCATTGTCTTGCTGGAAAACAAATCTTCTCTAAGTCGCAGTTCTGTTGCAGACTGCATCAGGTTTTCCTCCGAGATTTCCCTGTATTTTGCTGCATAGATTTTACTGTCTACCCTCACAAACCTTCCAGGGCCTGCTGCAGTGAAACATCCCCACAGCATGATGCAGCCACCACCGTGCTTCACGGTAGGGATGGTGTGTTTTTGATGATATGTGATGTTTGGCTTATGCCAAACATTGTGTTTAGTCTGATGGCCAAAAAGCTCAAGTTTGATTTCATCAGATCACAAAACCTTCTTCCAGATGACTTCAGAGTCTCCCACGTGCCTTCTGGCAAACTCTAGCTGAAATTTCATGTGAGTTTTTTCAACAATGGAGTGACTTTCTCTTTGCCACTCTGCCATAAAGCTGCGACTGGTGAAGCACCTGGGCAACAGTCTTTGTATGCACAGTGTCTCCCATCTCAGCCACTGAAGCTTGTAACTCCTCCAGCATTGTCATAAGTCTCTTGGTGGCCTCCCTCACTAGTCCCCTTCTTACACGGTCACTCAGTTTTTGAGGACAGCCAGCTCTAGGCAGATTTACAGCTGTGCACATTCTTTCCATTTTTTGATGATTGACTAAAGTGTACTCCAAAGGATATTCAGTGACTTGGAAATGTTCTTGTATTCCTCTTCTGACTTGTGCCTTTCAATAACCTTTTCGCATTCTTTTGTGTTTGTGGTATAGTTTTTGCCAGGATACTGACTCACCTTCCAGATACAGGTGTATTTTTACTACAATCAATTGAAACACCTTGACTGCACACAGCTCTCCAAAAGCAGATCTTCATTTAACTAATTATGTGACTTCTAAAACCAATTGGCTGCACCAGAGATGATTTGGTGTGTCATTTTAAAGGGGGTGGGGCCGGTGAATACTTATGCAATCAATTATTTTGTGTTGTATATTTGTAATTAATTTAGATCACTTTGTAGAAATATGTTTTCACTTTGACATGAAAGTCTTTTTCTGTTGATCAGTGTCAAAAAAGCCAAATTAAATCGCTGTGATTCAAAGTTGTGAAACAATAAAATATGAAAACTTGGGGGGGGGTGAAAACTGCTATGAAAAACACTTAAAGCAGCATCACAGTCACATTGCATCATACAAATGGCATTCACAAGAAAAACATGCACCACTTTTTACGAGAAAAGACAAATGGAACAAAAAAGAACAATGTCCATTTTGTGCAAAGTGATCAAAGTGGTCATAGTGTTGCTAAGCTGTAGTAATTGGGGTTTTGCTGGTTGATTCAAGAACCGAATGGTTGAAGGGAAGTAGCCTTAAGCGGTGGCACAGTGGTGTAACTCAGGTTCTGTTTATGACCATGTGGGTTTTCTCCAGGTATTCCGGTTTCCTCCCACATTCCATTTATCCCTCCCCACTGATCTCTCTCCTGCCCCTTATCCTTGCAAGCAGAACAAGTGCTACACCTGTCCCTACACCTCCTCCCTCGCTACCATTCAGGGCCCTGAACAGTCCTTCCAGGTTAGGTGACACTTCACCTGTGGGGTCATATACTGTGTCTAATGCTCCTGTTGTGGCCTCCTGTATACCAGTGAGACACGACATAGATTGGGAGACTGCTTCACCAAGCACCTATGCTCCATTCGCCAGTAAAATCAGGATCTCCCAGAGGCCACCCATTTTAATTCCATTTCCCATTGCTATTCTGATATATTTATCCATGGCCTCCTCTACTGTTGCAATGGGGCCACGCTCAGGTTGGAAGAACAACACCTTATATTCCGTCTGCGTAGCCTCCAACCTGATGGCATAACCATCGATTTCTCGAACTTCTGGAAGTGCCTCCCCACCTCCACTCTCCTTCACAATTCCCCATCCCCTTTCCCTCTCTCACCTTATCTCCTGGCCTGCCCATCACCTCCTTATGATGCTTCTCCCCCCTTTCCTTCTTCCGTGGCCTACTGTCCTCTCCGATCAGACTCCCTCCTCTCCAGCCCTGCATCTCTTTTACCAATCAACTTCCCAGCTCTTTACTTCATCCCTCCCCTTCCCAGTTTCACCCATCACCCTGTGTTTCTCCCTCCCCTCCCCCACCCCCTGCTTTTTCTCTCCAGTCCTGCCGAAGGGTTTCAGCCTGAAACGTCAACTGTACTCTTTTCCATAGATGCTGACTGGCCTGCTGAATTCTCCCAGCATTTTGTTTGTGTTGTTTGGAGTTCCAGCATCTGCAGATTTTCTCTTGTTTGTGATAATATTCCAAAGACATATGACATAGGTGTAGGTATATTGGTCGCATGGGTGTAATTGGGCAGAAACTCATTGGGACAGGACCTGTTATCATGCTTTATATCTCTAAATCTATTTTGAATCTGGTGGTTTGGGTCTTGAGCCTTCAGTACCTCCTGCGTGAGATGAAGGCATGGCACTGATGGTGGAGGTCTTCGATGATGGGGAACTTGCTTTATTAAAGCAGTGCCTCCTGTAGGTATGACCGATGGTGGGAGGGATGTGCCCATGATGTATAGGGTAGAGTCTGCTTCTATGATTATGAAGACCTCTTTTAACGTCATTTAGTAATGCATGCATTAAGAAATGATACATTATTTCCTCCGGTGTGATATCACAAAACACAGGACAAACCAAGACTGAAAAAACTGACAAAACCACATAACTATAACATATAGTTACAAACAGTGTAACAATACCATAACTTGATGAAGGAGTCCGTGAGCACAGTAAAGTACAAAGTTTCTCAAAGGTCCCACATCTCACGCAGAAGGGAGAAGGAAGAAAAACTCTCCCTGCCATGCCGACCACAATCCGACTCTGAGTCATCCGAAAACGTCGAGCTCTGATCAGCTCTCCGACACCGAGTACTGAGCGCCATCTCTGTCCGAACGATTCAACCTCCTTCTTGGTTGCCAAAAGCAGGCAAGGCCGGGGATTTTGATTTTCGGCCACACACTAATGACAGCAGCGAACTGGCGTTTCAGAAATTTCTCCAGATGTTTCTCTGTGCTTTCACGTCCATTCTCCATCAAATCAGAATTGTCCATGGCCCCTATTTAACAGATACAATATCATTCTTCACCGGAGGTCTGTGCATGTGCGGCGTGCTGCCATCTTCTCCTCGCGCAGTTTCTTATCTTCCTGTACATTCATATTGCCATACCAGACGATGATGCAGCCAGTCAGGATACTTTCAGCAATACAAATGTAGAAATTTGTGAGATAGTTGGTGACAAGCTTAACCTCCTAAAGAAAGTAAAGACTCTGGTGTGTCTTCCTGCTGGACTGGGTCCCAGGCCATTGAGTGTTAGCCAGTGACAAGCCATAAGACATCAGAGCAGAATTAGGCCATTCAGCCAATTGAGCCAGTTTTGCCATGCTATCATGGTGGATTTATTATTCCTTTCAACCCTATTCTCCTGCCATCTCTCTCTATAACCTTCCCCCACCCTTACTAATCAAGAACATCAATCTCTGCTTTAAATCTACCAATGACCTGGCCTCCACAACTGTCTGTAGTAATGAACTGCACAGATTCACTACCCTCTGGCTCAAGAAATTCTCCTCATCTCTGTTGGAAAAGAACATCCTTGTACTCTGAGCCTGTGCCCTCTGGTCCTAGACCCCTCACCATAGGAAACATCTTCTCCACATCCACTGTGTCTATGCCTTTCAATATCTGATAGCTTTCAATGAGATTCCCCTTCATTCTTCTAAACTCATGCAGATTGAGGGAAGAACTGTGCCTATGTTTTGAAGCAGTTATCTGTCACATTTTGAAAGAGTAGCATTAAGGAGTGACTAGTGCATGCTGAGCAATCATTACAAGTATGCCAAACCTCCCAAAGAAAGTAAAGATGCTTGTGAACTTTTCTTATGTGTGGTGCATGAAGGAGAGGATGGAACACCTATAATTTTGCTGGCTTCTCAGGAACAAAAACCACAGCTACTGCTTTCATGTTAACAATCCAACTATTTAATCACAGGTTGTAACTTTTAATTATGATGTTCTCTCAAGTAGAATTAAAATATGTTTTATATTGTTAGCATAAACTCTGTGACTGGAATAAGGATATTGGCTGAGCCTTGAACTGCTGCAGATAGTGCAGGATAAAACTCTGAACTTCCTGGTCCTTTTGAGTACAACCCACTTCTGTACAAAGATGCAATTAATAACTAGCAACTACAGAATATTTTTTGGATACATGCAATTAGTGCCCACTTTATAAAGTGCACCTACTTGTTAATGCAAATATGTAATCAGCCAATCATGCAGCAGCAACTCAATGCATAAAAGCATGCAGACATCGTAAGAAGTTCAGTTGTTGTTTAGACTGAACATCGGAATGTGAAGTAAATGTGATCTATGTGACTTTGACCGTAGAATGATTGTTGGTGCCAGATGGGGTGGTTTGAGTATCTCAGAAACTGTTGATCTCCAGGGATTTTCACATATAGCAGACTCCAGAAACTACAGAGAATGATGCAAATACTAAAAAATAATAATCCAGTGAGCAGCAGTCATGTGGACAAAAGCTCCTTGATAATGAGAGAGAGAGATCAGAGAAGAATGGCCAGACTAGTTCAAGCTGACAGGAAGGTGACAGTAATTCAAATAACCATGTGTTACAACAGCTGTGAATGCACAACATGTTAAACCATGAAGTGCATGGGCTACAGCAGTAGAATGCCACGGACATACAGGAGGTACCAAATAAAGTGGTCACTGTATGTATTTTAAAACCGTTGGATGATAAGCAGTGCCAGTGGCGTGAAGAGAGCTCCAAATGAGAGATGACTTATAAAAGTGAAGGCTCAGTGTAGAGGCGTGAGGGAAACTCCAAACTGTTAGGGATCGGGCCTCTACAGAGAGTTCATTTATGGAATTCCAGTAACCAAAGTCTTAAGCGAAAGAGCTTTCATAGAGAATCTGAATCAGATTTATGATCACTGACCAATGCCATGAAATGTGTTGCTGAAGAATGAGGTTGAGAGGGATAGTAAATCACCCAAGATGACATGGCAGAACTGGCTTGATGGGCTGAACAGCCTAATTCTGCTCTTGTGTCTTATGGTCTTATGATTTTGTGACAGCAGTACAATGCAATACATTAAAAAATTATTATAGATTACAATATAACCATATAGCCATATAACAATTACAGCACAGAAACAGGCCATCTCAGCCCTTCTAGTCCGTGCCGAACTCTTACTCTCACTGAGTCCCACCAACCTGCACTCAGCCCATAACCCTCCATTCCTTTCCTGTCCATATATCTATCCAATTTAACTTTAAACGACAACATCAAACTTGCCTCAACCACTTCTGCTGGAAGCTCGTTCCACACAGTTACCACTCTGAGTAAAGAAGTTCCCCCTCATGTTACCCCTAAATTTTTGCCCTTTAACTCTTGACTCATGTCCTCTTGTTTGAATCTCCCCCACTCTCGACGGAAAAAGCCTATCCACGTCAACTCTATCAATCCCCCTCATAATTTTAAACACCTCTATCAAGTCCCCCCTCAACCTTCTACGCTCCAAAGAATAAAGACCTAACTTGTTCAACCTTTCTCTGTAACTTAGGAGATGAAACCCAGGCAACATTTTAGTAAACCTCCTCTGTACTCTCTCAATTTTATTGACATCCTTCCTACAATTCGGTGACCAGAACTGTACACAATACTCCAAATTTGGCCTCCCAATGCCTTGTACAATTTCAACATTACATCCCAACTCCTATACTCAATGCTCTGATTTATAAAGGCCAGCATACCAAAAGCTTTCTTCACCACCCTATCCATAGGAGATTCCACCTTCAGGGAACTATGCACCATTATTCCTAGATCCCTCTGTTCTACTGCATTCTTCAATGCCCTACCATTTACTATGTATCTCCTATTTTGATTAGTCCTACCAAAATGTAGCACCTCACATTTATCAGCATTAAACTCCATCTGCCATCTTTCAACCCACTCTTATAAGTGGTCTAAATCTCTCTGCAAGCTTTGAAAACCTACTCCATTATCCACAGCAACATACATCAAAGTTGCTGGTGAACGCAGCAGGCCAAGCAGCATCTATAGGAAGAGGCGCAGTCGACGTTTCAGGCCGAGACCCTTCGTCAGGACTAACTGAAGGAAGAGTGAGTAAGGGATTTGAAAGCTGGAGGGGGAGGGGGAGATGCAAAATGATAGGAGAAGACAGGAGGGGGAGGGATAGAGCCAAGAGCTGGACAGGTGATAGGCAAAAGGGGATACGAGAGGATCATGGGACAGGAGGCCTAGGGAGAAAGATGGGGGGGGGTGACCCAGAGGATGGGCAAGAGGTATATTCAGAGGGACAGAGGGAGAAAAAGGAGAGTGAGAGAAAGAATGTGTGCATAAAAAGGAGTAACAGCTGGGGTACGAGGGGGAGGTGGGGCCTAGCGGAAGTTAGAGAAGTCAATGTTCATGCCATCAGGTTGGAGGCTACCCAGACGGAATATAAGGTGTTGTTCCTCCAACCTGAGTGTGGCTTCATCTTTACAGTAGAGAAGGCCGTGGATAGACATGTCAGAATGGGAAATCGTACCCCAGCTGTTACTCCTTTTTATGCACACATTCTTTCTCTCACTCTCCTTTTTCTCCCTCTGTCCCTCTGAATATACCTCTTGCCCATCCTCTGGGTCACCCCTCCCCCCATCTTTCTCCCTAGGCCTCCTGTCCCATGATCCTCTCGTATCCCCTTTTGCCTATCACCTGTCCAGCTCTCGGCTCTATCCCTCCCCCTCCTGTCTTCTCCTATCATTTTGCATCTCCCCCTCCCCCTCCAGCTTTCAAATCCCTTACTCACTCTTCCTTCAGTTAGTCCTGACGAAGGGTCTCGGCCTGAAACGTCGACTGCGCCTCTTCCTATAGATGCTGCTTGGCCTGCTGCGTTCGCCAGTAACTTTGATGTATGTTGCTTGAATTTCCAGCATCTGCAGAATTCCTGTTGTTTACCATTATCCACAGCTCCACCTATCTTAGTATCATCTGCATACTTACTAATCCAATTTACCACCCCATCATCCAGATCATTAATATATGTGACAAACAATATTGGACCCAGTACAGATCCCTGAAGCACACCACTAGACACCGTCCTCAAATCTGACACACAGTTATCCACCACTACTCTTTGGCGTCTCCCCTCCAGCCACTGTTGAATCTATTTTACTACTTCAATATTAATGCCTAACGATTGAACCTTCCTAACTAACCTTCTGTGTAGAACCTTGTCAAAGGCCTTACTGAAGTCCATATAGACAACATCCACTGCTTTACCCTCGTCAACTTTCCTAGTAACCTCATCAAAAAATTCAATAAGATTTGTCAAACATGACCTTCCACGCACAAATCCACGTTGACTGTTCCTAATCAGTCCCTGTCTATCCAGATTATTATATATACCATTTCTAAGAATACTTTCCATCAATTTACCCACCACTGAAGTCAAACTCACAGGCCGATAATTGCTAAGTTTACTCTTAGAACCCTTTTTAAACAATGGAACAACATGAGCAATACACCAATCCTCCGGCACCATCCCTGTTTCTAATGACATTTGAAATATTTCTGTCAGAGCCCCTGCTGTTTCCACACTAACTTCCCTCAAGGTCCTAGGGAATATCCTGTCCGGACCCAGAGACTTATCCACTTTTATATTCCTTAAAAGCGCCAGTACTTCCTCTTCTTTAATCATCATACTTTCCATAACTACCTTTCTTCTTTCCTTTACCTTACACAATTCAATATCCTTCTCCTTAGTGAATACCGAAGAAAAGAAATTGTTCAAAATCTCCCCCATCTCTTTTGGCTCCGCACATAGCCGTCCACTCTGATTCTCTAAGGGACCAATTTTATCCCTCACTATCCTTTTGCTATTCATATAACTGTAGAAACCCTTTGGATTTATTTTCACCTTACTTGCCAAAGCAACCTCATATCTTCTTTTAGCTTTTCTAATTTCTTCCTTAAGATTCTTTTTACATTCTTTATATTCCTCGAGCACCTCATTTACTCCATGCTTCCTATATTTATTGTAGATCTCTCTCTTTTTCTGAACCAAGTTTCCATTATCCCTTGAAAACCATGGCTCTGTCAAACTTTTAACCTTTCCTTTCAACCTAACAGGAACATCAAGATCCTGTACCCTCAATATTTCACCTTTAAATGACCTCCATTTCTCTATTATATCCTTCCCATAAAACAAATTGTCCGAATCCACTCCTTCTAAATTCTTTCGCATCTCCTCAAAGTTAGCCTTTCTCCAATCAAAAATCTCAACCAAGGGTTCAGTCCTATCCTTCTCCATAATTATATTTAAACTGATGGTATTGTGATCATTGGACCCAAAGTGCTCCCCAACACATACCTCCATCACCTGCCCTTTGTTGGAAAGTACAGGTTTGGTTGAGTTGAAGAAAGCAAAGCCCACACAGCAACCAAGCAGGAGCCAGAAGGAGATTAGTAGGTTGAGGAGAGAGTTTAGATCGTTGAGACAGAGGTGGAAGGCAGCAAGTGAGGGTAACAAGCCAGGGCTTGCTGATCTCTGAGAGCATTTTCAAATAAAGATAGCATCACTCCGTCGTGCAGAGTCACAACGTAAAAAGAGAAAGAGAGAGAAGGCAAGAAAGTCATTCTTTGAGAACCCTCACGAGTTCACAAAGAAATTGTTTGAACAAAGTAAGGGTGGGCAGCTTAACATCTCTCAACAAGAACTTGAGGATCACCTGGCAAGCACTTACTCTAACGAACAGCGGGAGGCTCCTTTGCTTGACATTTCAGGGCTTGTGAAGCCTATCAAGCCAGGAGTGAAGTTCGATCTGTCAGAACCCAAATTGGCAGAAGTCGAACGGTTCATCAGAAAGGCAAGGTCAGGCTCTGTGCCAGGACCTAATGGAGTGCTGTATAAGGTGTTCAAGAAGTGTGAAGAGCTGAGGAAATACTTGTGGAGATTGTTAAAGGTGGTGTGAAGACAAGGTGTTGTTCCTTTGTCATGGAGTGAGGCTGAAGGAGTATACATCCCAAAGGAAGAGAATTCTTCTACATTGAATCAGTTCTGACCAATTTCACTCCTGAATGTAGAGGGGAAGATTAAGTTTGGCATTCTGGCAGAAAGAATATCTTCATTTGTGATTGAGAATGGATTGGTAAATACATCTGTGCAGAAAGCAGGAATACCAGGCTTCCCGGGATGCCTTGAACATTCTAGTATGATATGGCATACCATCCAGGAGTCGAAAAGGTTGAGAGGAAATCTGGCTGTAGTTTGGCTTGATCTGGCAAATGCATATGGTTCTGTTCCCCTTGTCCTGATTGAGTTTGCGATGGAATTCCTATGGATTCCTGCTAAGGTGAGGAACTTTGTTATGCGGTACTACAACGATTTCCATATGAGGTTTTCCACTCAGCAGTTTACAACTAGGTGGCAGAGCTTGGATGTTGGAATCCCAATAGGATGTGCGATTTCACCCACCCTTTTTGTGTTAGCCATGGAGGTTATTGTGAGGGCTGCAGAATCAGTGGGACCAGGTGTCGCACTTGATGGCGGAGAGGAGTTACCACCAATACGAGCGTTTATGAACAATCTCACCCTTTTGGGTCCCAGCACAGAGGCAGTGGAAAATGTACTATCTGGACTCGAGGAGCTGATGGATTGGGGAAAAATGAAGTTCAAGACCAAGAAGTCAAGGAGCCTTGTTCTTAGGAGAGGAAAGCTGGTTGACTTTCATTTCACCCTTTGTGGAGAGGAGATTCCATCCATTCAGGACCAACCAGTTAAGAAGCTCGGGCGATGGTACACAGAGGAGCTGAGAGACACCAAGAGGGTTCAAGAGACAGGAGAACAGATCAGCAGAGGTATGATGTCTGTTGACAAGTGTGGCTTGCCTGGCAAGTTGAAGTTATGGTGCTTGCAGTACGGACTGATGCCACGGATAATGTGGCCACTAACTGTCTATGAAGTGGCAATGTCCCATGTTGAGGCAATGGAACGGAAGATCAACAAGTGTGTGAAGAAGCGGCTTGGAGTACCGAGCAGCCTCACCAGTGTTGCAATCCACAGTAGCCAGACAAAGCTTACCATCCCAGTGCAATCCCTTGTTGAAGAGGTCAAGGTTGCCAAGGTAAGATCATTCTTGATGCTTCGAGACTCAGAAGACCCTGGCATCAAGAACACCCAGCCAGATGTGAGATCAGGCAGGAAGTGGTCAGCCCATGTAGCAGTTGATGAGGCAGAGTCCAGATTGAAGCACAAGGAGACGGTTGGGGCTATCCAGCTAGGCCGCCAGGGACTTGGATGGACAACCCACAAGTGGTGGTCATCTTCTACAGGTAAGGAGTGCCGTGAGTTTGTAACACAAGAAATACGAGAGGTAGAAGAGGAGAAGAGGTTAGCTAAAACAGCTGGCCTAGCCAAACAAGGGGCTTGGACCTGGTGGGAAAGTGTTGAACAACGACATCTATCTTGGAATGTTCTGTGGGAGAAATACAAACCTGTACTTTCCAACAATGTAAATAAACAATAAGAAATATAAAATAAATAGTGCAAAAAGTGACCAAAATAGTGAGGAAGTGTTCATGGACTATGCAGATATCTGATGGTGAAGGGGAAGAAACTGTTCCAAAAATGTTGAGTGTGGATCTTCAGGCTCTTGAACCTCCTCCCGAGGGTAGTAGTGAAAAGATCTGGCTCTCTTCTGCAAACTGGTGTGCAGCCTAGTTGCTCTGGAGATCCTCCAAATAAACACTCACCAGTTTGCCTCAGTTTGCTCATAGAGCCATAGAGCAGTAAGGCACAGAAACAGGCCATTTGACCCATCTAGCCCATGCTGAACCCTTTTCAACTGCCTACTCCCATCGACAATAGCCTTCCATACCCCTACAATTCAAGTACCTATCCAAATTTCTCTTAAGTGTCTCAGAAAGGCAGCGTCCATTATTAAAGACCTCCAGCACCCAGGGCATGCCCTTTTCTCACTATTGCCATCGGGTAGGAGATACAGAAGCCTGAAGGCACACACTCAGCGATTCAGGAACAGCTTCTTCCCCTCTGCCATCCGATTCCTAAATGGACATTGAATCCGTGAACACTACCATTTTTGTTTTTTTGCACAATTTTTAATCTATTCAACATATGTATACTGCAATTTATTTATTATTTTATTTTTTCCTCTTCTATATTATGTAATGCACTGAAACGCTGCTGCTAAGTTAACATATTTCACAATACATGCCAGAGCCAAAGTGAAAGCAAAAGAGAGGGCATACAAGGAAGCCAAAGCTAGTGGGAAGATAGAGGATTGGGAAGCTTTTAAAAACTTGCAGAGGGAAACTAAGAAGGTCATTAGGAAGGAAAAGATGAATTATGAAAGGAAGCTGGCAACTAATGTCAAAAAGGACACTAAAAACTTGTTTTTAAGTATATAAAGGGTAAAAGAGAGTTGAGGGTAGATATAGGATCAATAGAAAATAACACTGGAGATATTGTAATGAGAGATGCAGAGATAGCAGAGGAACTGAATGCGTATTTTGCATCTGTCTTCACAATGAAAGACATTTGCAGAGTACCAGACATTCAAGAGTGTCAGGGAAGTGAAGTTTGTGCAGTGAAAATTATTACTGAGAAGGTGCTCAGGAAGTTTAATGGTCTGAGGGTGGATAAATCTCCTGGACCTGATGGAAAGCACCCTTGGGATCTGAAGGAAGTAACTGGAGAGATTGCGGGGGCATTATCAATGATCTTTCAAGAATCGATAGATTCTGGCATCGTACCAGATGACTGGAAAATTACAAATGTTATTCTGCTATTTAAGAAGGGTGGGAGGCAGCAGAAAGGAAATTATAGACCTGTTAGTTTGACGTCAGTAGTTGGGAAGTTGTTGGAATCGATTGTTAGGGATGAGATTATGAAATACCTGGAGGCACATGACAAGAATAGGCCAAAGCCAGCATGGTTTCCTGAAAGGAAAATCCTGCCTGACTAACCAACTGCAATGTTTTGAGGAAATTACAAGCAAGGTAGACAAAGGAGATGTAGTAGATGTGGTGTACTTGGACTTTCAGAAGGCCTTTGACAAGGTGCCACACGAGGCTGCCTAGCAAGGTAAGAGCCCATGGAATTACAGGGAAGTTACTAGCATGGGTGGAACATTGGCTGATTGGCAGAAAACAGAAAGTGGGGATAAAGGGATCCTATTCTAGCTAGCTGCCGGATACCAGTGGAGTTCCACAGGGGTCCGTGTTGGGACTGCTGCTTTTTACGATGTATGTCAATGATTCAGACTATGGGATTAATGGATTTGTGGCTAAATTTGCCGATGATACAAAGATAGGTGGAGGAGCATGTAGTGTTAAGGAAACAGAGAGCCTGCAGAGAGACTTAGATAGTTTAGGGGAATGGGCAAAGAAGTGGCAAATGAAATACAATGTTGGAAAGTGTATGGTCATGCAATTTGGTGGAAGAAATAAACGGGCAGACTATTATTTAGATGGAGAGGGAATTCAAAATGCAGAGATGCAACAGGACTTGGGAGTCCTCGTGCAGGATACCCTAATGGTTAACCTCCAGGCTGAGTCGGTGGTGAAGGTGAATGCAATGTTGGCATTCATTACTAGAGGTATAGAATGTAAGAGCAGGAATGTGATGTTGAGACTCAATAAGGCATTCATGAGACCACACTTGGAATATTGTGTGCAGTTTTGGGCTCCTTACTTTAGAAAGGATATGCTGACATTGGAGAGGGTTCAGAGAAGATTCACAAGAATGGTTCCAGGAATGAAAGGGTTACCGTATGAGGAACGTCTGGCAGCTCTTGGGCTGTATTCCCTGGAGTTCAGGGGAATGAGGGGGGATCTCATAGAATCATTCTGAATGTTAAAAGGCCTGAACAGATTAGATATGGCAAAGTTATTTCCCATGGCAGGGGAGTCTAGGACAAGAGGGCATGACTTCAGGATTGAAGAACGTCCATTTAGAACAGAGATGCAGAGAAATTACTTCAGTCATAGGGTGGTAAATCTGTGGAATTTGTTGCCACAAGTGGCTGTGGAGGACAAGTCACTGGGTGTATTTAAGGCAGAGATAGATAGTTTTTGATTAGCCAGGGCATCAAAGGGTATGGGAAGAAGGCATGGGAGTGGAGATGACTGGAAAAATTGGAACAGCCCATGATTGAATGGTGGGGCAGACTCGATGGACCAAATGGCCTACTTCTGCTCCGGTATCTTATGGTCTTATGCTGGTGATAATAAACCTGATTCTGATTCTGAAACTGAGCTTGCATGCAGCTCGTTCCACACTCTCACAACCTGCAGAGTGAAGATATTTTCCCTCTTGTTCCCCTTAAATTTTTCAACTTTCACCCTTAACCCATGAACTCTGGTTGTTGTCTCACCCAACTTCAGTGGAAAAAGCTTGCTTGCATTTACCTTATCTATACCCCTCAATTTTGTTTCCCACTATCAATTCTCCTTTCAATCTTCTACATTCTAAGGAATACAGTCCAAATGTATTCAATCTTTCTTACAACATTATCTAAATGTGATGCCACTTTCAATGTATTATGGACCAGTATTCCCAGATCCTTTTGCTCTACAACACTCCTCAATGCCCTACCATTCACTGTGTAGGACCTACCCTAGTTGCTCCTACCTAAGTGTAAAACTTCACACTTGTCTGCATTAATTTTCATCTGCCATTTTGCACCTCCATTTTTCCAGCTGGTCAAGATCCCACTGCAAACTTTGATAGCCTTCCTCACTGTCTACTGCACCACCACTCTCGGTGTCAAATACAATTTTACTGATCCAGTGAACCATATTATCTACAGTTGGAAGAAAAAGTTTGTGAACCCTTTGCAATTATCTGGTTTTCTATATTAATTACTCATAAAATGTGGTCTGATCTTCATCTAAGTCACACTAATAGACAAACACAATCTGCCTAAACTAATCACACACAAACAATTGTACTTCTTCTCATCATTACTGAGTACACCATTTAAACAATCACAGTCTAGGTTCAAAAAAGTATGTGAACCTCTGGAGTAATGCCTTCTACAAATGCTATTTGGAGTCAGGTGTTCCAATCAATGAGTTGCAACGGGAGGTGTGGGTTGTAGAGGTGCCCTGTCCTTTAAAAAAGACACACAAAGTCAGGTTACTGACAGAGCCTGGTCTGCACATCTGTTTATGTGCACCATGCCTTGATCAAGACAACTTTCAGAGGACCTTAGAGAAAGAATTGTAGAGGTACATGAAGCTGGGAAAGACGACAAAAGCATTTCTAAAGACCTGAATGTTCATCAGTCCGCAGTAAGAGAAACTGTCTACAAGTGGAGGAAATTCAGTACTGTTGCTACTCTCCCTGTTCTGCAAAGATCACACCAAGAGCACAATCTGCAATGCTGAAGGAGGTGAAAAAGAACCCAATGGTAACAGCAAAAGACCTGCAGAAATCTCTAGAACTTGCTGAAGTATCTGTTCATGTGTCCACTATAAGAAAAACACTGAACAAGAATGGTGCTCTTCACTGCTCTCCTAAAAAAAAAAATTGCTGCCATGTCTCAAGTTTGCAAAGTCCACCTGGATGTTCCACAACACATCTGGGACAATATTCTGTGCACAGGTGAGACAAAAGTTGAACTTTTTGGCAGAAATGCTATGTTTGAAGGGAAAAGGGCACTGCACACCAACACCAAAACCTCATAACAACTGTGAAGCATGGTTGAAAGAGCATCATGGTTTGGGGCCACTTTGCTGACTCAGAGCCTGGACAGCTTGTATTCGCTGAAGGATCAATGAATGTAAAATTATATCAAGACATTTTACTAGAGAATGTCAGGGTTGCAGTCTGTCACCTGAAGCTTAATAAAAGTTGAATGGTGGAACAAAATAATGATCTGAAACAAGAGTAAATCAACAATAGAATGGTTTAACAAGAAGAAAATTTGAGTTTTGGAATGGCCAAGTCAGAGTCCAGACCTTAACCCAACTGAGGTGCTGTGGCATGACCTGAAGATGGCTGTTCATGCAAGGAATATAGATGAAATGAAACCATTTTGTATGGAGGAATATTCTAAAATTCTTCCAAGCCGATGTGCAGGACTGATCAACAGTTACCGGACACATTTGCTTGAAGTTATTGCTGTACAAGGGGGTCACACCAGTTACTGAAAGCAAAAGTCCACATACTTTTTCCAACAAATATACATAATATTGGATCATTTCACTCAATAAATAAATGAAAGTGTATAATATTTTTGTGCTTTTCTTGTAATTTATTTTTTTATTGAATTTCATCAAACATTTCCATAACAACACACATCAAAGTTGCTGGTGAATGCAGCAGGCCGGGCAGCATCTCTAGGAGGAGGTACGGTCGACATTTCGGGCCGAGACCCTTTGTCAGGACTAAATGAAGGAAGAGCTAGTAAGAGATTTGAAAGTGGGAGGGGGA
Source organism: Mobula hypostoma (assembly GCF_963921235.1). NCBI lineage: Eukaryota > Metazoa > Chordata > Chondrichthyes > Myliobatiformes > Myliobatidae > Mobula > Mobula hypostoma. The sequence goes on along the minus strand of NC_086128.1, from coordinate 56,627,829 downwards.
GGGGGAGATCCAGACTGATAGGAGAAGACAGGAGGAGGAGGGATGGAGCCAAGAGCTGGACAGGTGATTGGCAAAAGGGATATGAGAGGATCATGGGACAAGAGGCCTAGGGAGAAGGAAAAGGGGAGGGGGGGAAAACCTCAGAGGATTGGCAAGGGGTATAGTCAGAGGGACAAAAAGGAGAAAGAGAAAGAATGTGTGTATATAAATAAATAATGGATGGGGTACGAGGGGGAGGTGGGGCATTAGCGGAAGTTAGAGAAGTCAATGTTCATGCCATCAGGTTGGAGGCTACCCAGATGGAATATAAGGTGTTGTTCCTCCAACCTGAGTGTGGCTTTATCTTTACAGTAGAGGAGGCCCTGGATAGACATGTCAGAATGGGAATGGGATGTGGAATTAAAATGTGTGGCCACTGGGAGATCCTGCTTTCTCTGGCAGACAGAGCGTAGGTGTTCAGCAAAATGATCTCCCAGTCTGCGTTGGGTCTCACCAATATATAGAAGGCCACATCGGGAGCACCGGACGCAGTATATCATTCCAGCCGACTCACAGCTGTGAGTCGACACATGAACAGCGACTTCAGCAAGTTCTAGAGATTTCTGCAGGTCTTTTGCTGTTACCTTTGGGTTCTTTTTCACCTCCTTCAGCATTGCAGATTGTGTTCTTGGTGTGATCTTTGCAGAATGCCCATTCCTAGGGAGAGTAGCAAACAGTAAAGATGAAGCCACACTCAGGTTGGAGGAACAACACCTTATATTCCGTCTGGGTAGCCTCCAACCTGATGGCATGAACATCGACTTCTCTAACTTCCGCTAATGCCCCACCTCCCCCTCGTACCCCATCCGGTTACTTATTAATATTCACACATTCTTTCTCTCACTCTCCTTTTTCTCCCTCTGTCTCTCTGACTATACCCCCTGCCCATCCTGTGGGTCCTCCCCCCTTTCCTCCTCCCTGGGCCTCCTGTCCCATGATCCTCTCATATTCCTTTTGCCAATCACCTGTCCAGCTCTTGGCTCCATCCCCCCCCCCCTCCTGTCTTCTCCTTTCATTTTGGATCTCCCCCTCCCCGTTTCAAATCTCTTATTAGCTCTTCCTTCACTTAGTCCTCACAAAGGGTCTCGGCCTGAAACATCAACTGAAACTCTTCCAATAGATGCTGCCCGGCCTGCTGCGTTCACCAGCAACTTTGATGTACGTTGCTTGAATTTCCAGCGTCTGCAGAATTCCTCGTGTAAACATTTCCATGAGATGTATTTCAGATACTGTACATATATATAATAATGTCACAAATCTCCACATAATATTTATCTGAGGTATAAAGGAGAGGAAAGAAAGAACAATCAAAAGAAGAAAACTATGTACATAGTAGGGAGTGATCTTTTTTTTACAACATATTCATTGACTTGTGAGAATAAAATCAGGCCTATGAGGTGCTATGTAGTTAAACCATTTTTTCCAGCATGATTCAAATTGTTCCAACTTATGATTAACAGATGCTGTTATCTTCTCCATTTTGTAAATGTCCATTGTAATTTTCATCCATACATTTAGAGTTGGGCTCTCCTGTGATAACCATTTCCTGGTAAGGGTCGTTTTACCAGCCACCAGCAGTACATTCATTAAATATTTATCTCTTTTCAACCATTCTTGAAATACATACCCAAAGTCTTACTCTTTGTGCTATTTATTTAATTAGGTTCTCTTTATCTAGTTTTAGGTCGTGTGAAAATCTGATCACATTTTAGGTGATATTTATGCAGAAATAGAGAAAATTCTAAAGGGTTCACAAGCTTTCTAGCACCACTGTATATCATTGATATGGATGACAAACAACAACACTCAGCACTGATCCTGTGGCACTTCACTAGTCACAGGTCTCCAGTCAGAGAGGCAATCATCTATGACCACTCTCTGGCCTCTCCCACAAAGCCAATGTCTCATCCAGTTTACTACCTCATCTTGAATGTCAAGCGACTGAGCCTTCCTGACCAATCTCCCATGATGGATCTTGTCAAATGTCTTCTTAAAGTCCATGTAGACAACATCGGTTATACATGACTTACCACGCATGAAGTCATGCTGACTATCCTTAATCAGTCCATGTCTATCTAAATACTTATATATCCAGTCTTTCGGAACACCTTCCAATAACTTTCCCACAACTGCTGTCAGATTCACTGGCCTATGATTTCCTGGTGTATGTTTAAAGCCTATTTTAAACAGCGGAACAACATTGGCTATCCTCCAATCCTCTGGTGCCTCTCCTGTTGCTAGGGTTAATTTAAATATCTCTGCTAGGGCCCCAACAATTTCTGCACATGCCTTTCCTAGGGTCTGAGGGAACTGCTTGTCAGACCCTGGGGATTTATCCACCTTGATTTGCCTCAGGATAGCAAACACCACCTCCTCTGTAATCTGTATAGGGTCCATGATGTTGTGCCACTTTGCCTCAACTTCTATAGGGTCTGTCACTGTCTCCTGAGAAAATACAGATGCAAAAAAAATTATTTAAGATCTTCTCTATCTGTTTTAGCTCCACACATGAATTACAATTCTGGTCTTCGAGAGGACCAATTTTGTCTCTTGCAATCCTTTTGCTCTTAACATATCTGTAGACTCTCCTTAGGATTCTCCTTCACCTTGTCTGCTAGAGCAGCTTCATCCCTTCTTTTAGCCTGCTGATTTCTTTCTTAAGTGTTCTCTTGCATTTCTTGTACTTTATAAGCACCTCATTTGTTCCTACTTGCCTATACCTGTTGTGCACCTCCTCTTTTCTCTTAACCAGTGCCTCAATACCTTTTGAAAACCAAGGTTCCCGAAACTTGTTCTCTTTACCTTTTATTCTGACAGGAACATACAAACTTTGTATTCTCAAATTACGCTTTTAAAGGCCTCCCACTTACCAAGTACACCCTTGCCAGAAAACCGCCTGTCCCAATTTACACTTGCCTGATCATTTCTGATACCAGCAAAATTGGCCCTTCTCCAATTTAGAATCTCAACCGCAGACCAGACCGATCTTTATGCATATTTACTTTGAAACTAATGGAGGGAGGAGAAGATAGCGGCGTGATGCAGCGCGCGTGGCCATTTCGAATTGATATCATATCTGTGAAGTAGGATGCCATGCACAATCCTGATTTGATAGAGACAGATGTGAAGAAGCACGGAGGAATATCTGGAGAAACTTCTGAAATGCTTGCTTCACTGCCGCTGCTACTGTGTGATCGAGAATCTCTGGAGGGAAGGCACCAAATCCTCGGCCTTGCCTGTTGCCGGGGCTGGGGTCGAAGCGCTCGGTGCATCAGTGTCGGGGAGCTGGTCGGAGGCTCGGACTTTTCGGACGGACTCGGAGTTGGACTGTGGTCGGATGCTTCTGAGATGCTGCATCGGCAAGTTTGCGACGCTGGAGGTTTACCATCTGCGTGAGATAATGGGACTTTCGAGAGACTTTGAGACTGTACCGTGCCCATGGTCTGTTCTTATCAAATTACGTTATTGCTTTGCACTGTTGTAACTATATGTTATAATTATGTGTTTTTTGTCAGTTTGTCATGTGTTTCTGTGATATCATTCTGGAAAAACATTGTATCATTTCTTAATGCATGCATTACTAAATGACAGTAAAATAGGACTGCGTATACTCATAATCTAATCTAATCTATCATGGTCACTTGTTGCAAAGTGTTCCCTTTCACAAACTTCTGTCACCTGCTTGTCTCATTCCCTAATAGCAGATCCAGTATCACATGGTCTCTCATTGGGATTTCTATGTACTAATGAAGGAAACTTTTCTGATCATATTTGACAAACTCTATCCCATCTAGTCCTTTTACAGTACGGGATTCCAAATCAGTATGTAGGAAGTTAAAATCACCTCCTGTGACAACCTTATGATTCTTGTAACAGTCTGCAATCTCTCTACAAATATACTCCTCTAAATCTGTAAGACTGTTAGGTGGTCTGTAATCTCGCCACATTAATATAGTCATACCTTGCTTATTTCTCAGTTACACCCATAATGCCTCATTAGATGAGTTTTCCAGTTTGTCCTAAGCACTGCTGTGACATTTTTCCTGACAAGTAACGCCACCCCTTCTCCTTTAATCCCTCCTGCTGTCATGTCTAAAACAAAAGAACTCCAGAATATTGAGCTACCAGTTCTGCACCTCCTGCAACCGTCTCAATAATGGCTACAATATCATAATTCCAGGTGTTGATCCATGTCCTGAGCTCATCCGCCTTTCCAACAATACTTCTTGCATTGAAATATACACAGCCCTGGATACTAGTCACACCATGCTCAACCTTTCGATTCCTGACTTTGCCTGAGGTCTTACCAACGTCTGTCTCCACAACCTCTCTACCAACTGTTCTGGCACTCTGGTTCCCATCCTCCTGTGACTCTAGTTTAAAACTCTCCCTGCAGCATCAACAAACCTTCTCACTTGGATACTAGTCCCCCTCCAGTTCAGGTGCAAACTGTCTCTTCTGTACAGGTCCCACTCTCCCTTGAAGAAAACCCAATGATCCAAAGATCTTATGTTCTCCCTACTACACCAACTTCTTAGCCACATATTAAACTGTATAATCTTCCTCATTCTGGCCTCACTAACAGGTGGCATGGGCAGCGATCCTAAAATCACAACTCTGGAAGTCCTGCCCCCTAATTTAGCACCTAATTCCTTGAACTCACTTTGCAAAACTTCATCACTTATCCTACCTATGTCATTTGTATCAACATAGACCACGACCTCTGGCTATTCACAATCCCATTTAAGAATGCTAAAAATTCAATCAGAGATGTTCAGGACCCAGGCACCCGGCGTGATTTTGCCCACAGAACCTCCTTTTAGTTCCCCTGACTAACAAATCCTCTATCACCACAGCGTGCCTCTTCTCCCCCTTCCCTTCTGACTTACAGAGCCAGACTCAGTGCCAGAGACCCAACCACTGTGACTTTCCTCTGCTAGATCACCCCTCCCCCCAGCAGTATCCAAAGTGATATACCTTTTGTAGAGCAGAATAGCCACAGGGGTACTCTGCACTGGCTCCTTAACCCCTTTCCCTTTCCTGACTGTCACCCAGTTTCCTGTGTCCTGCACCTTGAGTGTAACTACCTCTCTATACACCCTATCACCCCATCGGCCTCCTGAATGAAATGGAGTTCATCCAGTTCCAGCTCCTTAATACAGATTGTTAGAAGTTGCAGCTGTCAGGGACACTGGAGATCTCTCTGCCTTCGCACATCCCGCAAGAGGAGCATTCAACTCTCCTGCCTGGCATCTCTACAGTTCTAACTGATCAAACGTAAAGGAGGAGGGTTGAGGTGGGAGGAACTCTACCTTCTGCTTTTCCTTTTTGCCTTCTCTGACTGAAGACTCTTCTCACTGAAGCCTCAAAATCTCCACTCTAACTCTATCCACTCCTACGATGGTCACTCCACTTGCTCCTGCCTTTCTTCAATTTGTTCTTGCTAACCAATCATAAATGTGAATTGGTGACTTGGTCAGCGAACCCGAGTGAAATTCCTTCTTTTCAAACTTCTGATCTCCCGAATGGTCGCTGGTCAAAGTATCTTGAGATAGGTGGGAATAGCTCCTGTATCTCCTCCCTGATAGTAAAAATGAGAAGAGGGCATGCCTTGGGATGTGGGATGATGGATGTGCTGTCTTTTTGAGGCATCGCTCTTTGAAGATGTCCTTGATGGTGGGGAGGCTAGTGCCCATGATGGAGGAGCTATGTGGTGTGGGATTTGAAAAAGGCACAGAACTGGAATGTGTGGTGACATTTGTGGACACTTACCCCATCACATCATTAGGTTCTGTTTGTTGTTCATGCAAATGCCACATTTCACTCTATGCTTCAATTTACACATAACAAATAAATCTGAATCGAAATCTGAATGTAGGTCCCCTGAGATGGAGACACAGTGATCCAGAAAATGAAGGGTAAATTCAGAGAATGTGAAAGCAAATGCAAATTGCAGCAACACATTCCACTGCATGTTTCAATGTACATGTGATAAATAAATGAATCTGAAACTGAATCATCATTGTAAGAGCAGAGTTAAGCAGTCAGAACATTGAACAGTACAGTACAGGAACAGGCCTTTTGACCCACAATATTGTGCCAAAATAATTAAATTAGTAATCAAATGATTAACTAAATCAATGCCTTCTGCCTACACAATGTCCATATCCTTCCATTTTCCTCACACTCATGTGTCTATCTAAAGACCTCTTAAAAGTCCCTAGTGTTTCTGCCTCTACTACCACCACAGAAAGCACATTTCAGTGTAATAAAATTGCACCTCTAAAATTGCCCGCTCTCACTTTAAATGCATGCCTTCGGGTATTAGACATTGCAACCCTGGGAAAAAGACTCTATCTACTATCTATCTACTCTATCTATGTCTCTCATAATCTTATAAACCTCTATCAGATCTCCCCTCAACCACCACTGCTTCAGAAAAATCAACCTAATTTGTCCAACCTCTCATTATAGCACATGCACTCTAATCCAGGCTCCATCCTAGCAAACCTCTATTACATCCCCTCCAAAGCCTTGACATCCTCCCTGCAATGGGGCAACCAGAGCCATATGCAATACTCCAAATGTGGTCTAACTACCTTTTTATAAAACTGCAATATAACTTCCTGACTTTTGAACTCAATACCTCGACTAATAAATGCAAGCATACCACATGCCTTCTTAACCATCCTATCAACCTGTGTAGACACTTTCAGGGAGCTATGAACTTTGACTGCAAGATCCTCCTGCTCATCAATACTGTTAAGGATCTTGCATTTGACCTACCAAGGTGAAACACCACATTTAGCTGGGTTAAACTCCATCTGCTATTTCTCCACCTATATCTGCAACTGATCTATATCCTGTTGTGTTATTTGCCAGTCTTCCCTGCTATTCACAACACCTCCAATCTTCATATCATCTTCAAACTCACTAACCCATTCATTTACATTTTCATCCAGGTGATACATCACAAACCACTGAACACCACAGACCTCCAGCTAGAATAAGTCCCTTCAACCACTACCCACTGTCTTCAATGGGCAAGCCTGTTCTGCATCTAAATGGCCAATTCACCATGAATCCCATGCATCTCAATCTTCTGGATGAGCCTCCCATGAGGGACCCTGTCAAGCACCTTACTAAAATCCACATAAACAACATTCACAGCTCTCCCTTGTCACCTCATCAAAAATCTCAAACTAGTTAGTAAGACATGACTTGCCCTGCACACAGCCAAATGTTTCCCAAATGTTCCTAAATCCTATCCCTAAGAATTCCCTCCAGTAACTTACCTACCACTGAGATGAGACTCACCAGTCTATAGATTCCAGGATTATCCCTGGTTCCCTTCTTGAATAATAGAACAGTCAGAATGAAATTTATTGGCTCTCTACTGGTAGCAAACATCAGGATAAATAAAAAAAAGGAAACATCAGGAATGCTCAGTAGGGAAACAAAAATTTCATTTATGTATAGCACCTTTCACTTGGTAAAACATCTCAGACTTCATTATCAAGCAAATTAGGACCATGAAGACACCATGAAGAATATTGTTATCAAAGTAAAAATTACAAAATGCAGGTGTGGCAAATTGGAAGTCAAAACAGAAGGTGCTGTATGTGCAGCATCGATGAAGGACCCTCACCATCCAGGACATGCCCTCACATCATTATGATCATCAGGGAGGAGGTACAATAGCTTGAAGACACACACTCAATGTTTTGGGAACAGCTACTTCCCCTCTGCCATCAGATTTGAGCAGTCCATCAAGCATCAACTTTATTCGCCATATATATTTACATGTATTAGGAATTATATTAAAACTAAAGTTAGAGATTAAAGTACAGATATGGAATTTAAATGTGCATAAATATATACCAGCATGTATTTAAAATGTAAACAATAAAAAGTGGTTTAAAGTGCTTAACCATGAGCACCATGAACACTATCTCACCTTTTGTTTTTTTTTTGCATTACTTATTTATATATTTCTTATTGTAACTTCGTAATTTTTTTATATTGCCCTGTATTGCTGCTGCAAAACAACGAATTTCACGACACATTCCAGTGTCAATAAACCTGATTCTTTCTCTTTTCATTTGACCTCCCAAGTCTTTACTTTCATCGGCCCTCGACTCTGGTATTCTCTGCCCTAATCTCTATACCCTTCTCCCCAAAACCCAGGTCTAGCCAAGCACTGAATTCCCCCGCCCTTTGGTTCAGATTTTCTCTGAGTGACCAGTGAAGTACGGTCAGATCTTTCATGAAATCACCCAGACACATAGGTTGCCGCTGAAATTTTCAAGTGTTGTGATGTCATGAATTCACCTTGGTAACAAATCCCCAACCAACACAAATGGGATTATGGGTTTGCCAATTGGAATGTGCGCCCCCCCCCCCCACCGTCACTTTTGCCATCCGGTAGAGGACCTGGGGCAATTCAGTTTCACTTTGATCACCAGTGTGTGAGGCGTTGGTATGCTAACACCACAGCGCCTAGATTTAGGAGGCAGCAAGGAAAACAAGCCTTAAGCAGCTAAAGACGGAGTTGGTCAGAGACAAGAGACATAAAACGCTGGAAATCTAAAATGGAAAAAAATAATTGGTTGGGATTACATTGTGGGACTAATAGCACTTGAAAGAAGTGGTGGAAACCTAAAATATTAAGCATTAATCTTAAAGACGAGGATCCTGCAGAAGCTGGAAATCCAGAGTGGCACACACAAAATGCTGGAGGAACAGCATCGATGGAGAGGAATAAAGAGTCGATGCAATAAGGAGTAAAGGCTGAGACCGTTCATCACGACTGGAAAGGAAGGGGGAAGAAGCCAGAATAACCATTCATTTTACTTGTTGCATTTTGCCACTTTATCGACCATCTTCTCCGCCATCTGATTTCTGAGCGGACAATGAATCCATGAATACTACTTACTGCCTCATTATTTTTCCTCTCTTTATGCACTACTTGTTTATTTTATGTTATTGTAATTTGTCGCTTTTTATTGTGTTACAATGTACTGCTGGCGCAAAACAAATTTCACGACACGTGCCATTGATACAGTTGACTGATTCTGAACATAAACATATACTTACACATCGACCTTACTATTCTGTTATAACGCAGTTTTAGTGATACTCTTTAAACACGCTCGTTCTATTTTTATGTAATTGAGTTCCCACACTCCTGTGATTTACTGTTTTAGCGAACACTTGTCAGCGGGATTAACTGCGAAAACAAATGGCGGGGACATCCTCTTATCTACTGAAAGAAGGTCTTAATGAGAAGAATGCGTGTTCCAGGAGGGGACTGTGAGGAGACGTTTATTAATGCAAATCAGCTGAACGGAGGCTCAAACGCTCCAAGCTACTCAATGACAGGCAGACCTGAATTGTATTAGAGGAGGATTTCGTTCAGTATAAAACTGGGACTTCAGAGAAACCAAGCGGCGTGATCGTGAGCTCGATAACTGATATCTATTGCGTGAAAAATGGACCCGGGAAGTGGGTTTCCGTTGAATGCGGATGAATATGTGCATAGACGATAGATGCATAGGAAGATCCCATGTTGAGCGTCTCACCACAGAGTACGCCTCATTTTTTTCTCGGCACTCAAGAGATCCTGCAGATGCTATAAAAATCCACAAAAACATACAAAATGCTGGAGGAACTCAGCAGGCCAGGCAGCATCTATTGAAAAGAGGACACTCGACGTTTCGGGTCGAGACACTTCTCCGGTCTTGCTGAAGGGTCTCGGCCCGAAACATCGACTTCACTCTTTTCCATTGATGCTACCTGGCCTACTGAGTTCCTCCAGCATTTTGTGTGTTGCTTGGATTTCCAGCATCTGCAGATTTTCTCATGTTTGTTTTTGCTTCTTAAATGATGGTATTGTACCTGCCTCAGCCATTTCTTCTGGTTTCTCGCTCCATATATACACCGGTCTCTGCGTGAAGTTGCTCCTCGGTCCCTGGGGAAAGGACTGTTACCATCCACTATATCAATACCTCTCATAATTTTATACATTTCTCCAAGATCGCCCCTCATTCTCCGATATTCTAAGGAATAAAGACTTACACGGCCATTTTCCCGTTGTAACTCGAGCTGTCAGTCTGGATCTGCAGACCATCGCCAGTTGAGTTCCACCCGCAGATTGTTCATTGCTTCAAGCTCCAGCATTTGCTGCCTCTTGTGTATCCAAGGAGAAACGGGGTGGTTTTCGTCAATGGCCGTCGGTTCTCTGCACCAACCCCCGAGATGACCTGAAATTCAGGTCAGCTGAGCTATTACCTTTTACATGCCAATAAACGCGGTCCATCCTATTTTAATAGGATATTATTATGGACATGGAGACAAATTACAGAGAATTCCATCCAGACCACGTGTCTGTACTGCTCGGCTAATTCCATTGAGTTGCTTGGTTTCAATGCCGCAGTCTGAAGCGCACGTCCAAATGGGACCCTTGTTCATTATCTCTGATTCCAGGACAGCGGCAAATTGCCTATTTTAGTCTCGTTTAAACGCACCGTAACAAAGCAGTGAGCGTAACGCTATTACAACGCCAGCGACTCGGTTCAATTTCCCAACGCTGTCCCTTTCCCCCGTGACCGCATGATTTTCCTTCACAATCCAATAAAGTACTGGTTGGTAGATTAATTGGTCACATGCGTGTAATTGGGCAGCGCGAGCTCGTCGGGCCAGAAAAGCCTGCTGTCGTCTGTATCTCTAAACTAAACCAAAGTTAGCGGGACAGATCCTCACGTGGATAGTAGCTTCATGATCAGACTGATGGGACACCCAAAATGGGACAATGCCATACATCCATTTAATAGACGCCCCCCCCCCGCCCTTTACTGGGTCCTAGATCGATACAGATCTAGGTAGCAGATATAGGTAGCGATACAGCAAGTCTCAGAGCTCCAACTACGCTCTGGATGATTAAAAAGGTTATCCTCATCTCCCCTCGAAACATTCACCCAATCGTTTTGGTTCTTTCTCTCCTGCTTTTTGGGTACTCATCTGAGAAAAATAGCTCAAGACCATGCCTGATGAAAGGTATCGACTCGAAAGGTCGACTGTTCGTTGCCCTCCATAGAGGCTACCAGACCCTCTGAGTTCCACCGACATTTGCAGTTTTGAACACAAAGCACAATACAGGGCCGTCTTTTTAACCTACTCTAAAATCAAACTAACCCTTCCCTCGTGCACAGCCTTCCATTTTCCTATCATCCATGTGGCTGTCTACAAGTTTCTTAAATGCCTTAATGCATATGCCTCTAGCATCACCCCTGGCAGAAGGTTCTCTAACTTTCCATATACTTATTTTCCCCCTATACTTTCATCCAATCACCGTAAAATTGTATAACCCCTCCCCCCCCGGTATTAGTCATTAACGCCCTGGGAAAAAGTCTCCGGCTGTTCATTCGATTTATGCCTCTTATCCTCTTGTACACCTCTATCAAGACGCTTCTCTTTCTCCTTCGCTCCAGAGAGAAAAGCCCCAGCTTACTCTACCTTTCTTCATAGGTTTGTTATTCCTAACCGTGCCCTTCGTGTCTGCATGCACTTCAATGATGTCTGTCCTCTGTTCTATAAAAAATGTCTACTTTATCCAGTCTTTTACTCCAGTCCACTTTTCCCAGTCCTAGCCATGTCTGCACTCTACTCGTTTCTAGGACATCGACGACCGAATGGTTCATCGATAATGATACAGTTCAACCAAGCTCACAAGATAAACAATTATTCACATCATCCCTACCTCCCTCACGAAGGGCCCGGAAGGTCAGCTGCACATTCAATCATCCTTTTTGCGCAGAACGGGAGGTAAATGAGCAGGACGCCTTAAATGCGGTGCGGTGTTGAAGCAGTTAACTTAAAGGGACAAGCCACTTTCCCTTATCCAGCATCAGTTAAGATGAGTTCAGTGAAGCGCAGACAAAACGCGCCCATTATATGGTACATTTTCTCTTTAAATAGTTTCCTTTATTTTGACACTTCTATCCTTTCATAATGCGACAAGAACGGATTTATTTTGGCCAAAAGTTTATAAGTCGCTTAATCAGTATCGTTTGTTGCGGAATTCTCAGAGGTCAAGGTTTTCTTTTTACCATAAAATAATTATAGGATGCATTTTGGTGAAAGAATTGAGAATTACCCAGGGGATGTTAGCCCAGACTGGAGTCGATAATAATACACTTAAAATAGAACTCCCCCACAGAAATATTAAAATAACAGTCTATTCTACTTGACATCGCCAGTCTGCGCCAGTCTCAAAACACTCCTACATCTTAATGAGGGGATTTGGTCCGAAAGTCATTTCACCCCGAAAGTGCAGCGATTGGTTAAATGGTCTGGGATTTCTAATAAATTAAATAAACAGTCAATAGCCAGTTTATTAGGTACAACTGCACACCTTGTTAATGCAAATATTTAATTAGCCAGGGATAGGGAATCAAATTCTAATCAGCCAGTCAAAGATCAGAATGGGGAAGAAATGTGGTTTAAGTGACTTTGATCGTGGAATGATTGTTGGCGTCAGGCGGGGTGGTTTGAGTATCCCAGAAATTGCTGATCTCTTGAAACTTTCACGTACAACAGTTTACAGAGAATGGTGTGAAAAAGAACAACAACCAAAAAAAAATCTAGTGAGTGACAGTTCTGTGGAATGTTAATGAGAGAGGTCGGAGGAGAATGGCCAGACTGGTTCAAGCTGACAGGAAGGTGACAGTAACTCAAATAACCACACGTTACAACATGGTGTGCAGAAGAGCGTTTCTGAATACACAACATGGCGAACCATGAAGTAGATGAGCTACAGCAGCAGAAAACCGCGATTTTGTACAGGAGGTATCTAATGAAGTGACCACTACGTATTCAAACATGTGTAGGCGGTTTCGATTTAAACCCGCGCTGTTTTTTGAGCTAGCCGGCGAGTTAGATGGATTCTTTGCATCCAGGTAAAGGAAGGGCTACCGGGCAGGAAGCTGGAGCCCAGAGCAACGATCAGAGGCGTCAGAATCCGAAACAGGATCAGGATTATTATCACTGAGCAATATTGGTCACACCAGGTGGATTTCCTTCCCTAAGGAGTCAGAAACAGATTGGGGTTTATTACCACTAACATACTGTCGTGGAATTTGTTGTTTTGAGGCAGAAGTACGGTGCAATACATACAATATATTATAAATTATAGTATTAAATATATTTTAAATTAAATAAGTAGTACAAAGAGAGAGAATAAAATATTGATGTAGTGTTCATGGATTTAATGTCCGTTCGTAAATGTGACGGTGAAGGGGAAGAAGCTGTTTCTAAAATCTTGAGTGTGTGTCTTCGTGCTCTCCTCCTCCCTGATGATAGCAAAGAGAAGATGGTGAATATTCTTAGTGATTGTTGCTGCCCTTTTAGGGGCTTCGCATCTGGGTCTGTATTCGCAGGAGTTTACAAGATCGAGGGACGTTATAGTTGAAACTTATCGAATTTTGAAAGGCCGAGAAATTGGGGACGTACAGAGGATGTTTCCTATAATAGGGGAGTTTAGGACCGGAGGGCAAAGCCCCATAATAGAAACACGTCCCTTTAGAACAGAGATGAGGAAGATTTGTTTTTAATCCGGAGGGTGGTGCACCTGTGGAATTCATTGCCACGGACCGCTATAAAGGCCAAGTCATTTGGTATACTTAAAGTGGAGGGTGATAGGTTGTTTATTAGTAAGGGGGAAAAGACAGAAGTTAAGAGGGATGAGCCATGATGTAATGGTGGAGCCGGCTCGATGGGTGGAATGGCCTAACTCTCCTCCTATGTCTTATAGATTTATGGTCTTAATAAGTAAAAAAAAACTGGAAAAACTCAGCGGTTCAGTTTGAGTTTCAAGTCAAAGTACTACATGACTGCGGAGATAGAGAGAGAAAAAAACAAACTGCTCGAAGAACTGAGGGAATCAAGCAGCATCTGTGGAGGCGGAAGTCGAGACGCTGCATCAAGTCTGGCTCTTCCTGCAGTACACGGCTGGTGACGGACAATGAGTCAAGGTCTCACCGGTATATTTAATGCATATTAGAGAGGCATGTAAAATGCATACTCGGGAGGTCTAAATTGAGGATGTACTTTCCATGAGGCAGCGATTTCAGTGAATATAAAACTGGCAATACTTTCCTGCAAGAGTTGAGATTTACTTAACCTTCGGAGCATTGTTACACCCGACACTGTGATGTTTGTTGCCGAGCAGTGACCTCCCGCAACTCACGTGACTTTATAAAGGCAAGATCAGCAAAATGTGACCACAACATCGGACAGGGAACTAATATAAACAGTGTACGTTTACTCCATATTGCTGAAATTCAGAGACAGTGGATAAAGGACAGGAGCTTCTAGGAGTTTCCCCATTAAGCACTGGATTTATTAATCAACCTAATTGTTATCGTGTTTCTATCTGGGTTGCATAGTGTAACAGTGGATTCCAAAGACGACTTATCTTTGGTGTTGGAGATATTAAAATACTACATTAGAATAATAATCAAAAGCACGTTATCTTGAAGGCTCTATTGTACTGGTCATTCGAGTTTTAAGATTAAGGACTTCCCAGGTACATGGGGTAGAGCAATGTAGAAAATGTTTTGAGTCGATAAATCTGTTTCTTTTAAAATCTTATACAATTGCATTGTTAACAAGAGTATAGGAAATCTGTAAAATAGAATTAGGCAACTTGGTTGTCGATATCAATACCAATAAATAAATGTGGATTAAACCCCTGATTAAAAACAGGAGTGTTTTGTGTTTTTGCTTATTTAATTTAAAATGATGGATTTATCTATATGTTGCAGCTCCCCTTTAATAAGGAAGTATAGACAAAATTAAATAATGAATAATGCAATTGACAGCCCATGCTGTGGTTGTTTTATTTAGCTTGGTAAATCTCTTTTTAAGGGTCTTTGGGATAATTTAATTTAGAGAAGGCAAATAAAACCTAGAAACAGAAGGAGGTATCTCATTGCGTTTAGCAATATTTTTCATAATTACCCATTAATACGGGTTTGTAGCATTTACATAAATTTGTTACTTATTAAAATAACTTGCTTTAAGGAACACCTTCAGAAGGAAGGAAAAATTGAAATGTTTTTGGAGAGTTTCAGAATGTGGGGTTGGTATCAGTGGTTCAAAGTTCAAGTAAACTTGTTATCAAAAGTAGAGTATATATCACCATATACTATCCTGAAGTTCATTTTCTTGCAGGCATTCACAATATAACAAAGAAATACAAAAGAATCAATAAAAAGCTACACACAAAGACAGACAAACAACAAATGTGCAAAAGAAGACAAACTCAGCAAATACAAAAAAATACTGAGAACATGAGATGTGGAATCCTTGAAAGTGAGTTCATAGGTTGTGTTCAGCAATGAGTTCAGTGCTGAGGTGAGTGAAGTTATCCACACTGACTCAGGAACCTGATAGGAATGGCATTACATTTAGTTTTTTTCACAATTACCCATGAAGGGGGGTTTGTAGTATTTACATAAACTTGTTACTTATTAAAATCACTTGTTTTAAGGATCACCTTCAGAAGGAAAGAAAGGTGGAGATGTTTTGAAGAGAATTTCAGAGTGTGGGGGTTTGGCATCAAACCAGTAAGCTCATGGGAAATTCTGAAATACAATAAAGCAGATCTCTGGGGTGGAGGAGATTACAGAGTGAGTCCACAGAGGGCTTGTAAATAAAGGTGAAAAGTTAAAATGTGTCATTGTTAGCTGGGATCTACTCTAGGCCAGCAAACATTCTTTAGCAGTGGTAGCAGATGCAAAATGCTGGAGGAACTCAGTAGTTCAGACAACACCTATGAAGCAGATGACGTTTCAGTTCGACACCTTTAATTAAGACTGGAAAGGAAAGGGGAAGAACCAGAATAAGAAGATGGGGGTGCGGGAGGAGAAAGAGTACAGCTGGAAGGTGGTAGGTAAAGCCAGATGAGAGGGAAAGTAGGTGGGTGAGGGAGGGGGGGCGAGGATGAAGTGAAGCTGGGAGGTGATAGGTGGAAAGGTACAGTTCTGAAGAAGAAGAAGGAATCTGATAGGAGAGGAGAGGAGAATAGAGGGAAGGAGGAGGTGCACCAGGGCAAGTGAGGAGAAGACAAGAGTTAAGAGGTGAGCCATATGGAAGAAGAAGGAAGGGGGAAGGGGAAAATTACTGAAAATCAATGTTCAATCCATCAGGTTGGAGGCTACCCAGATGGAATATGAGGTGTTGCTCCTCCAGGGGTAGGTTAGTGTAAACCATAGATAGCAACATGTTAGAATATCTCAGATTTTGGTTGTGTGGAGATTGCCAGGTCATAACAAATGTATGGAAAATTATTACCGGAGCAAATGGATTGTCTCAGGTGTGATTAGGTAATGAAAAGTTAGAAGTGGGCTATCTATAGTCATAGTCATGGTCATACTTTATTGATCCATGGGGAAAATGGTTTTCGTTACAGTTGCACCATAAATAATAAATAGTAATAGTAATATTACCATTAGTAAATAGTAATAGTCATAGCAATAATAAATAGTAATAAATAGTTAAATAGTAATATGTAAATTATGCCAGTAAATTATGAAATAAGTCCAGGACCAGCCTATTGGCTCAGGGTGTCTGACCCTCCAAGGGAGGAGTTGTAAAGTTTGATGGCCACAGGCAGGAATGACTTCCTATGACGCTCTGTGTTGCATCTCGGTGGAATGAGTCTCTGGCTGAATGTACTCCTGTGCCCACCCAGTACATTATGTAGTGGATGGGAGACATCGTCCAAGATGGCATGCAACTTAGACAGCATCCTCTTTTCAGACACCACCGTGAGAGAGTCCAGTTCCATCCCCACAACATCACTGGCTTCAGGGATGAAATGAGTACCAGGTTGGATGGTCATCATGGGGCCAGATATGATACTGAATTTTCAAACAGTTTGGATCAGTTTCACAGAGTTACCAGGTTGCCAGATGGACTCAGTACCTGGTTTAAGAAAAAAATGGCAGAGACCTAACTCAATCCTCCCCTTTTCTTGGTGTGAGACAATTCTTATTGATCCATTATTGAATGGTAGATAAGCAATGTGATAGCTTAGAGCCAGTGGAGTGGTTAGGAAAGGCAATGCTGAGATAAAGCTTGGTTTACCACAATTTACATAGGTATTGATAGTTGTTGTCTTCAGTATAATATCTAGGTTGTAGAGAGCCAAGGGTGAACTGGAAAAAAAGGAAAGAACAATTTGCTAAACATGTGAGATTTCTGCAGATGCTGAAAATCCAGAGAAACACACACAAAATTCTGGAAGATCTCAGCAGGTCAGGCAGTATTTATGGAAACGAATAAAGAGTCAACATTTTGGGCCAAGACCCTTCATCAGGACTGGAAAGAAGTGGGGGGGGGGGCGGTGGAGAAGCTAGAAAAAGAAGGTTGGGGGAAGGGGAGAGTACAAGCTAGAAGCTAGAACAATTTGCTGGTGGTTCTTTCACTATCACTGCTAGATAAGAATGGAACCAGATTAGTGTGGTGCCATCCTGCTGGACAGTTTTGGAGAGGTGTTGGTGTTGTTGTCATTCATGCTGGAGATGTGCCAAGACAGAAAAGTATTCCTTTGTTAAAGTCATGTTAGATGACACATAACTACTGGTCACCTACCTACAGGAAAGATATCAACAAGGTTGAAAGAGTGCAGAGAAAATTTACAAGGATGTTGCCAGGACTTGAGGACCTACGTTGTAGGCAAAGGCTGAATAGGCTGGGATTTTATTCCCGGAAGTGTAGGAGAATGAGGGAAGATTTGGTAGATGTATAAAAAGTTATAAGGGGTTAGAGGGAGGATAAATGTAAGCAGGCATTTTTCACTGAGGTTGGGTGAGACTAATACTATAGGACATGGGTTAAAGGTAAAAGGTGAAATATTTAAGGGTAACATGAAGGGGAAATTCTTCATTCAGAGGGTGGTGAGAATGTGGAATGAACTGCCAGCATAAGTGGTGGATGCAGGTTCGATTTCAACATTTAAGAGAAATTTGATTAAGTATATTAATGGGAGGGAGAAAGGAGGGCTGTGGTCCTGGTGCACATCGATGGGACTAAGCAGAATAATAATCCAGTATGGACTAGATACTGGGGCCTTTAAAGGAGCCAGGAAAAGAGAACTGATTAAAGAGATAGAGTATGGAGTTCCTGGACAGATGGGCACTGACTAGAGAGGTGACTACATGTTCAAAGTTCGAAGTAAATTTATTATCAAAGTACATACAAACACGTCACCATTGTTACATACCTCATGGATATCTTGTGACTGTCTTATGAGGATGATGTAATGGTCTTTTGGAGGTCATATGATGTGATTTTCCCACCGATGTGAGGTCACATGATGATGTTCACCACGGATATAAAAGGTGACCCCTGGGGTGAAGCAGTGGGTTTTCCAGTTAGAACGTCAGTCAGATACTCTGATCCACTGCGTATCTGCCTTATGACACAGTTTTGATTTAAAACGGAGTTTTACATTCTATTGTAAGGTACAAAAGTTCTGGACCGGCAGTTTAACCAATTTCTGCCAGGTTTGTTGATGTATCTCTTCAATAGTATTGGAGAGTGAAGACTGGAACCTGAAGGAGTCGTTCGACGGTTGAAAGGATCGACCATCATTCAATTAGTTCAAGAAAGAGTGATCTGCATGAGATAGTCTCTGCTAAAAGTGGCAGAAAAGGCTGTGCAGGATCTATTATCCAGAGGGAAGTTCAGTGCCTTTAAACCATTTTATTTCCATCGTCGTGAATCCTGCGGACAAGGCAGGATCCGGCTGGGACTGGCGTGAGGTCGTGTCTTTGAGGAATTCTTTACTTCAGGAAAGTCTCTCCTAATTGACTGTATAAATCTCTTGGACTTTCGAATTTACCATTCTAAGAACTGTGTTTGAATTTACCGCTTTAAGAACTGTTTTCGCATTTATCGCTTTAAGAACTAGTACTGAGTGGTGGTTTGTTAAATGGCCGCATAGCAGTTTACTTCCAGTTAAGATTTTTCATTTGTTTATTTTTTATATATTGAGCAGTGTTTAATAAATGTTTGATTGTTTTTATAAAACCTGACTCAATTGAATTCTATAGTCATTATTGCCAGTCATGTGACACCCTATATAACCCTGAGATTCATTTTCTTGTGGGGATTCACCACAATACAAGGAAACACAATAGGATCAATGAAAGACCACACATAGCAAGATGAACAAACAGCAAATGTGCATTATTCAAAGGTTACAAATAGTGTTCAAGGATGAAAATGTTAACCCTTGCCTTTGAGGAGAGGGATGGCAGAAGAGTTGGAAGTGGGAGCACAGAGCATCATCAACTACATATGAACCAGAAGTCCACAAGACATAGGAGCATAATTAGGCTATTTGGCCCTTTGAGATTGCTCTGCCATATCATCATGGCTGATCCATTTTCCTCCCAACCTCATTCTCCCGTCTTCCCCCCCCCCCATAACCTTTCACACCCTGCCTAATCAAGAACCTGTCAACCTTCACCTTAAGTACACCAAATGACCTGGCCTCCACAGCCGCCTGTGGCAACAAATTCCACAGATTCACCATTCCCTGGCTAAAGAAATTCCTCCTCATCTCCATTTTAAATAGACATCCTTCTATTCCGAGGCTGTGCCCGCTGGTCCCAGACTCCTTCACCATAGGAAACACCCTCGCCACAACTACTCTATCTAGGCGTTTCAATATTTGATAGCTTTCAATGAAATCCCCCCTCATTTTTCTAAATTCCAGCAAGTAAAGGCCCAGAGCAATTAATTGCTCCTCATACAATAGGCCTTTCATTCCTGGAATCATTCTCATGAACCTTCTCTGAACCCCCTCCATGTCAGCACATCCTTTCTTAGATAAGGGATCACAAACTGCTCACAATACTCTATTGAGGCCTCATAAGTGCCTTAAAGCCTCATAAAGCCTCAGCATTTGAATGTTAACAGTGTATTTGCCTTCTTCACCACCGACTCAACCTGCAAATTAACCTTCAGGGAATCCTGCAAGTGGACTTCCAAATCCCTTTGCACCTCAGATTTTTGAATTTTCCCCCCATTTAGAAAATAATCTATGCTTGTACTCCTTCCACCAAAGTACATGACTGTACACTTCTAGTCACTGTTTTCCATTTGCCACTTATTTCTGCTAATCTGACCAAGTCCTTCTGCAGCATCCCTGCTTCCTCAATACTACCTGCACCTCCACCTATCTTCTTATTGTCCACAAATTTGGCCATAAAGCCAACATAAAAAGAAATGGTCCCAATACTGACCCCCTACAGAACACATCTAGTCTCTGGCAGTCAATCAGAAAAGACTCCCTTTGTTCCCACTCTTTGCCTCCCTTTGCCTCCTGCTAATCAGGCAATGCTCTGTCATGCTAGTATCCTTCCTGTAATACCATGGACTCTTATCTAGTTGAGCAGCCTCATACGTGGCACCTTGTCAAAGGCCTTCTGAAAATCCAATGTAACCCTCTCACCGGGAATCTATACAAACTTGGCTCATTAGCTAACTCTGCTTACAGCCACATAACTCAGTGGTTAGGAGGTCGCCATTCATAAACAATATAAGCATTGGGCCGATATGATTTGTGGTTCAACCAAACAGGAAAGTTAAGAAATCTCGATTCGAGTGAATGCTGTGTAAATATTGCCCATACACAATTATCCGTTGCCAAGAAATGACAGTTCATATACCAGCATAAAAGTATAAAGAAAGTATATTTATAAATTTTCAACTTCATGAAGCAATTAACAGAAAAGGAAAAGAAAATTAAAAGGGCCAATTACAGTTAAACCAGTCAATGTGCACATAAACATTGACGGCATTTTCTGGAGAAGTCGGAGGTATTGCTTTACTCAAATGCTGAACCCACATCCTGTGTGAAGAACACCAACCACAGTTCGAAGTTCCCTTGAAGACCATCTCGAACAAACTGGCTTCCTTTGGAGTATTGACACTTCTGCCATTCGGCTGCACAAAACACTTCTTACAACAGTCTCTCCTTCAAACGGCATTCTGTGACATCTTCCCTTGTGCCTTGCTCGGCCATTCCCACCAAAAGACCCCAAACCAGACTACTGTCCTTCAGAAATCTCTTACAACCCAGTTCTCCAGAACATTCTCTTGCATCCCACAATCCTGATTGGGTGACATGACATTCCTAAGTTGGACAATATGGCTTCTCATCTTTAGCCGAACCCAAAACACTCTTACCAGCAGGACACACTGCTTTTACAGAAAACTGCTAAAATAAACTACCTCACAGCATAGCAGTAGACATCTTAACCAGGGCATTACATCAAGCACACAACATCCACAGGTTTTCCTTTGTCTATTCTGCTCGTTATTTCTAACAGATTTGTCAGGCAAGATTTTTCTTTATGAAAACCATGCTGACTGGCTTATTGAGCATGTGGCTCCAAGTATCCCCCAAACCACATCCTTAACCATGGACTCTTAACATCTTCCCAACCACTGAGGTCAGGCTAACAGGTCTATAACTTCCTTTCTTCTGCCTCCCTCCCTTCTTGAAGAGTGCTGTGACATTTGCAAGTTTCCAGCCCTCTGAAACAATTCTGGAATCTAGTGTTCTTGAAAGATCATTACTAATGCATCCACAATCGTTTCAACTACCTCTTTCAGAACCTGGGGTGTAGTCCACCTGGTCCAGGAGACTTAACTACCATTAGACATTTCAGTTTCCCAAGCACCTTCTCACTAGTATAGCAACTGCACTCACTTCTGCCCCGACACTCACAAAACTCTGGCATTCTGCCAGTGTCTTCCACAATGAAGACTGATGCAAAATACCCATTCAGTTCATCCGCCATTTCCTTGTCCCCTATTACTGCCTCTCCAGTGTCATTTTCCAGCAGTCCAATATCTACTTTTGCCTCTCTTTTATTCTTTATATATCTGGAAAAAGACTTTTTGTATCCTTTTTGATATTGTTGGCTAGCTTACCTTCACATTTCATCTTTTCCCTCTGTGGCTTTTTAGTTGCCTTCTTCTGGTTTTTAAAGGTTTCCCAATCCTCTAAATTGCCACAAATATTTGTTCTTTTATATGCCCTCCCTTTTGCTTTTATGTTGGCTTTCTTGTCAGCTGCAGTTGTGTCATTCTGCCTTAGAATACTTCTTCCTCTTTGGGATGTATCTATCCTGCACCTTTCAAATTGCTCCCAGAACTCCAGCCATTGCTGCTTTGCTGTCATCCCTGCTTGTGTCCCTTCCAATCAACTTTGGTTAGATTCTCGCTCATCCCTCTGTACTGTAATTCCCTTTACTCCACTGTAATACTGATACATCTGACTTTTGCTTCACCCTATCAAATTGCACGGTGAATTCTATCATATTATGATCATTATCTCCTAATGGTTCTTTTACCTTCAACTCCCTAATCAAATCCAATTCGTTATACAACAGCCCATTGGGGAATCAGAATATCTGATTCCCTAATGGGCTCAACCACAAGGTGCTCTGAAAGCATTCTAGAAATTCTCTCTCTTGAGATCCAGCACCAACCTGATTATAGGGGAAGAAGGCAAAGGAAACAGAAATGAATTTCATGAACCAAGTGATATGAGAGGGGGCATGAGTGGCATGTAATTATGCATCAGACTGTAACCGAATCTATATGCCAGAGCTGAGTAAGAAATAACATATTATGTTGTGATCTTTGGATAGACCCAACCAGGAGGTGCTGTTAAAAATATGACAGTGTTTGAGCCTAGAAGTTTGGTTACTTAGTTTGCTGTTTACTCTTGTAAAATCCTGGGAGTTTTATTTGGCTGCAAACACATACTTAAGTAAGAAACAAATTAAGCTTATTTTGCCCCAGTGCTTTCTAAACATTCCAGTCAATTGGAAATCACAATTAAGTACACAAATCAAAGCAATATACAATTAGGCAATTCTAATTTTGGAAAGACAAAGAACAAGTTCATCGCAGATCAAGAGTATAAACGATTAGCACAGATCAAAGTTCAAAGTAGTAGGTATATGTCACGATACACCACTCTGAGATTCATTTTCTCGCGGACATACAAAGAAACACTACACACAAAGACGGACAAAGAACCAATGTCCAAAAGACATCAAAATGTGCAAATACGAAAAGGAGGAAAACAAAGTAATAAATAAACAAGGAATAAATAATATTAAACAGTTATTATTTATATACATCATGAGGCGTGGCGATCTGATCAGTGGATTAAACAAACTGTAAAAGTCCATCTAGTTTTGACCCATTTGCGACTTAAATGCTTCATGTGGTTGCAACAACTTTTTTTTGCAGGAGATCGTTGATCAAGTAACGCCAAGAACTCCTGTCAGAATGGAATGTTTCAGATGAAGTACGGAAACCAAAACATTACGGATTCCATAATTGATCAGTAGAAGCGATGGAGGAACCACTTAACTCTGAATCGCCCACATGCTCATCGCAAAAACTATTAACACAAAGCATCTCCTAAAAGATGGGTTGTTGGCGACCGCAATAAACCTCTAACGAATTGGGAGCTGTCACATAAACAGGTTCCAGATAAATAAAAAATATGCAGCTGACGTTACTATTTTAACCAAGAATTTCATTTGAATTTGAATAAGTTAGAATTATGAGTTATTCCTATTGATGTGAAACCCCGAGTCGGGGAATATATATTTAGGATAGTATGCAACCTTTTTTTTCTTATACTGACTCGACAGTTATAAGAACCCATTTTCCCTTACAAGGTCACGGTCCCGTTAAGCTTGAGGTTATAAAAAAGAATGCATTTTAGATTCGATTATACAAGGCTGCTGTTCAGACTGAAAACTCCGAAACCCTAACTAAGCCTATCATTTCTGATCCGACATGGTGCGTACGTTGCTGGTAATTGCGTGCCAAGGGTGAGCTGCCCGCATCTACATAGCTGAGAGAAGATACAAAGCTTTACTGGCCAACATGGAGCAGGCGTTACCGATGAAACAATTCAGGGTTGCCCCGCTCTTTATATTTTGGATCCTCCCGCAAAATAAAGTTTTTTTAAAATTTCAAACATATACCTTCAAAATTTGTTCCTGCCCCAACTTCCCAAAATTGACTTTACTTACCGTAAGGCTAAAGTGCTCCAACATTCTTGTCCTGGAAACAAACGGACAATCATTGCGTTTTGTTTTGATTTGCAGATGTTTCAGTGTTTCATTACCCGTGTCTTGATTTATATGTCCGCTGTGCAGATTTTTTGAGTATTTAATTTCATGTACTTCTGTACTATTGACACAAATCTATGTGAGTTACAATACTGGGAAGATCATATCGGGCCAAAAATCCCGCGATAAGAACAATCTACATATTTCCTACTAGCCTTTACAGACGGGAATTTGTATTAATTCTTTGGACGATTATACGCTTGTAGATACAATTACACTGTCGCTGTCTATCTCAATGGATTTTAAATATTTTGGAAAAACAACTATAACAGTCCTGGAATATAATTCATTCTTAATTTCGGTATCCCAACGCCTGTCGTTTGCAGATGTTATATCAAATAAATTCATACTACTATTGTATCAGAGACTTCTACCGTTAAATAAAATTGGGAAATGTAAAGATCGTAATTAGAAATAGTAAAAATGAAACGACTCAGTGTTCGATCAGCCTGAAGCTGGCATTTGAACAGAGAATCTCTGTGGCTGCGAGCCGTTTGGATCTTTACAGTCGCGCCACTTACCAAATCCTCAACTTTCGATTTCTCCTGTTAAAATGCGTTTATTTATTTTCAATGACGTTCTATAACTTCCTGTAATTATGCAGCTATTTATTTTGCTGTGCAGTGAAGTTTAAACTTGCAGTTCTATTTGCATAAAGAAGGAAAATGTGTTAACAAAAGAGATGATTGCTTGAGTTTTGTAACCCGTAAACATGGCGACCGCAGAGAGCCGCGCACACAATGGCTGAGCGGCTGCGAGAGGCGGGCTGACAGATTCAAACTCATGTAAAGATCCCTGAATGTTTTAAATACCACTTCCAACTAAAACTTCCTAAAAAAAATTCCAAATGACCGATCCCTTTGCAAAATGAGAATTTAGAGTCCGGCTAACAAGAGGGATTAATATTTTGTGCGAAAGTTTCCGGACAGCGCTCTCACATACAGCTGGATCTATAATCTTCCAAAGTAACATTTTTGGTCTTGTGCTCAATGACGCATTTTTCAAAATTTGCTGATCGGTTTACCGAAGTGTCTGGGATTCATCTTAATAAACCGTTCACGGTAGGCTCTGCACAGGAAGTTGAAATTGTTAATCAACATGGCTTAAATGTTCAAGAGTCTTTGTGAGTCTTTCCACGTGAGGTTAGATTTTACATTATAACAGGGAGAGGTTTCAGAAATCACATGGTCATCACTTGATTTCGGCTTCAACAGGGAGTTTTCTTCGATCCCTTGTCGATCAGCATTCACTAAATCCCGGGAATCGAGATTGCATGGGCTCTTTACTAACCAAGACACGGCAGGAACAATTCGAATAGCAGACTCAAAATATACTGTAAAACATTTACATTGTAGATGTGTCAAACCACCAGAGGTTTCATAATCCATGCGGATTACCGGTCATTTGTGAGAGACCTCCCTGGAATAATTTCCTTAAAAAGAACATTTCTAAGATACATAACATGTTACAAAGAGAGATAAAGGGGAAATAAGCCATGGTGTTTTATTGTTACATATCTCTCTGAATTGATTGCAATCGGACAACTAAATT
Source organism: Mobula hypostoma (assembly GCF_963921235.1). NCBI lineage: Eukaryota > Metazoa > Chordata > Chondrichthyes > Myliobatiformes > Myliobatidae > Mobula > Mobula hypostoma. Next base: position 56,602,000 of record NC_086128.1, on the reverse strand, counting down.
CATGAAATAAAGCCTAGATGGTTGCTTTCCTCAAACGACGAGGGCGATGTACCCTCAATCTGTACCCCTGCGGTGTATATTCAAACAAACTTGTATGTCGAGGAGATAGAAGCAATTTAACAGTCTGCGTCTCATTCAGACTACACGGGGTGAGCAGTAATTATGTGCGTTTCGGCCTTGGTGTTTCTTGGGAAGCTCGCTGTACCTCCCTACAGATACACACTGAGGACGGGGTTACAGGTACAAAGTGGCCACCTCGCAGCAATCACCGAGTTTAAGGAATGAACCAGATTGTTCTGGGATAGACGGACTGGGAGAATCAATTTTAATGCTGCCGTCACGCTTCCAGTTGATGGAAATGATAAAGGAGTTATTTCCAGTTCCGTCATTCGTCTTCTCATTTGATATTTCTTTATTTTAAAAATTATAATCACGTACCAAATACCGGCACACGTACGTAAACATTTCGCATTGGACACAAACAAATCATCGAAACAGCCCAGGTACGCATACTACAATTATATAAACACGACACAAACAGGGACAAACATGCAACTTAATGCTGTATTCTTACGGCTTGACGGAAGACATAGTCATAGTCATAGTTATACTTTATTGATCCCGGGGGAAATTGGTTTTCGTTACAGTTGCACCATAAATAATAAATTATGCCAGTAAATTATGAAATAAGTCCAGGACCAGCCTATTGGCTCAGGATGTCTGCCCCTCCAAGGGAGGAGTTGTAAAGTTTGATGGCCACAGGCAGGAATGACTTCCTATGACGCTCAGTGCTGCATCTTGGAGGAATGAGTCTCTGGCTGAATGTACTCCTGTGCCCAACCAGTACATTATGTAGAGGATGGGAGACATTGACCAAGATGGCATGCAACTTGCCATCACGGTGCACTCAAATTTTATGTTATTGTTTTGAATGAAATATGAAAGCCTTTGATCCATGAACAAAAATGTTTATATCATTAAAATGACTAAATAATGAACATACTAAAAGATTGCAGAAACAGGCGGCGGAAAGATCTTGCAAGTCTAAATGAAAGCGGTCTGGATTTCCAAGAATGATAAGGTCTTCTATATGAAAATGTAGATTCTCTTTCCACAGATGCTGACTGACCTGCTGAGAGTTTTCACACTTTCTGGGTGTTCCGACGTATCAGCATCTGCCCATTGTTTTCCCATCCCAATTATTACTTAGATTGCTAGTTAACAATCTGGAGCCTCCAAGCTGTAAAAACACAGCGTTTATACTTAAAAGCAACTGTAACAACCCGAACGGCGTTGAAGTGTTAAAAAAATTGTTATCATGTCACACTTAATGGGAAATCCACGGTTTATAAATCGGCACCTGTGAAATTATTGCCTTCATTCAATCATACGTCACATTTGCATTTTATTTTTGGTCAGAAACACCTCCAAATTCCCAATTACTTTGCAGTGTTTGAAATACGGTTGGCTCATAAAACCATCTCCCTATGGCATCTACGCTATGTCAGACAAGCCTCCCTTATAATATACAAGTCCTCGTGGTAAGGTAATGGGAAGGAGCATTCACTGTCTGGATCTCGTTACAACCGCCTTCGCCACTGCTGCGTTATAATTACAAAATAAAAACACGTGCTTCCTTTCAGCTATAAAAAGTGGTTTACTTGCAGCGTTGGGATTAAATAATGCCTCTGTGCTTTCATTGATATGTCGAAGTCAAAGCGAGTGTATTGTCATATGTGCAATGTACGCACAGATACACAACAGCATCACAGGCACACATCATATAAGCAGCATTCGCAAAAAAAATATAGACTAATCATATATGCATTTTTACCAGAAAACACAATCAGAACAAAAAAAAACAAAGCCCAATTAATGCAAGGTGGAGAGAATGTGGCTAAACTGTAACGGTTATTGTTTTACCGATTGGTTCAAGAACCGAACGGTTGATAGGAAGTAGCTATTTTTGAATCTGGTTCCACGTGTTGTAATTGCAACGTATAATTAAATATTCCAAGTTGTCTTTATTGGTGAGGCGTTTAATTTGAATTTATAAGGTGGTTATCGCTTCGTAGACCTTTTCAGATCTGCAAAGAGTGAACCTTATAAGAAATTGCTGGGGACGTAAGACTAATTGGAGAGCCATCTTAAAGAATTAGTACAGGAACGATGGAACGTAAGACCACTTCCTGTACTGTAACATACAATGATTTTAGATTATGTAATGTTAATGAATAGTGTGTGAATGTTTGCTGGAAATCAACAACTTATTTGTCAATTAGAGTGTATGAACTACTTTTGTGTCCGGAATTAGACTTGTTTTAATAAGCTGTTATATGCATATGCATTTGTATCATATATACAGTGTATATATTGTATAGATACCATATATAGATAGATACAGTATACAGATACAATTAAACAATAAATGAATACCATATTTGTAATATATATCTATTATATATTTTATAAATATAATACTGTATATATGCATATATGCAATGGTGTATACATACATACAGTATTATATTACTAAATACATAATATATAAAAACAATATGTTTATTATTATATAATTAAATTGTTTTAAAAAACAAACCAACCTCTCTGAAAGAACAAACCAAACTTCATGACACTGATTGAGATAGGAAATACGTAGTGTACGCTCTTTTTTTGATCCCGCAAGGTATCAGAACTTCTACGCAGGACATCCTGCTGATAATGTCAGTAGAAATGTCACTGTTGGCAGAGTTCTGTAAATGGGATTACCTAACCGGAATTAGACAGCGTCACACATACTGTTGAGTGAAATCACTCTCGGTTTCGCGTCTTCTTTTGCGTGGAAAGAACTACCCTTTACTCTAACCACAATCAGTTAAAACGCGTGTGGTTTATTCGTGTTACGGATATTCTTATTGGAAGGGTTGAACCCTTCATGATAATTGGTACTTAAATCTTCTGAAACCGAGCGTCTCATCTGCAACCTTCTCCCTCATGCTCTCTTAATGACAGACTCAGGGGTTTAAATGTACAATTTAATGTTAATGACTGCGGCTTGAAGAGGCTCGGACCGCAGCTGGACACAGTACAGCCGTGAGGCCTGTTCATCGCGAACTCGGGTGAGAGGCACGAAAAAAAACTGGGGTAGATAGACGTAGACTGAATGGAAAACAAAGAGGAGAGACTGGAACACGACACAACGACAGATTCAAGAGAAGGCAGAGGGAGGAATGGGAAGAGACGGGGTAGATGGGTAGAGATAAAAAAAGGGAGGGAAATTCATATTTAATGGCCCGAAGATTATGGTTCTCCCCCCCGCAAAAAATCAGCCCATGAAATGGAGATAAGACTGCGTGTCTCGCAGGCTGAAGTTTCCCTATTAAAATAAGGCGAGGCCCTGAGAGGGGATCGAGGACATTTTCAAAAGGCAATGCCTCAAAGAGGCGGCATCCATTATTAAGAACCCATATCACCGCAGGACATGCCCTCTTCTCATTGCTACCATCAGGGAGGAAGCACAGGAGCCTGAAGACACACGCTCAATATTTTAGGAACAGCTTTTTCCTCTCCGCCATCAGATTTTTGAATGGGCAACGGAACCATGTACACTACCTCACTAATCTTCTTTTCTCTGTTGCTCTGTTTTTGCACTAATTGTTTAATTTAATTTCCTATATATACAGTATTTTCTTATTGTCATTGGTACAGTACTTTTTATTATTATGTACTGTACTGCTGTCACAGAACAGCATATTTCACAACACTTTCCAGTGATATTAAACCTGATTCTGATTCAGGGAGGGCGAAGTCTGAACAACAGGGGAAAACGGAATCATCCACATTTAAGAGGCATGTTAGTTCTTCCCCCTTTCTTCCCAACGCTAAAATACTTCATGCTCACCTGTTCAATAGGATAACTGCCTTTAACGTGTATTGTGGATTATGTCGACAAAAGGCAATGCACAGGGGATCCTTCGGACATCTGAAATAAAGATTCAGATGTTAAAGTACTGAACATACTGAACACAGCACAGTCCTGACTTTATTTAAAGCTAAGTGCCGAACACATCGCCCCGGAACCCACCGATATAACACTAGCCATGTCACAGGACAATTTACAATTACCAATTAACCTACGAACTGGTATATCTTTGGACTGTGGGAGAAAACCGAAGCACCCAGAGGAAACCCACGCACTCACGGGGAAAGCGTACAACGTTTCAGCGGACGTCAGAAATGATCTCCGAACTTTGGAACACCCCGAGCTGTCATAGCGGCGCACTAACCGCTAAGCTACCGTGGCAACCGAATCTCGACCCGAAACGTCGACTATTTATTCCTCTCCATAGATGCTGCTCGCATTGCTGAGTTCCTCCAGTATTTTGTGTGTAATACTGGAAAATACTGAAATTACTCGTTAGCCAAAGCAGCATCTGTGGAAAAAACAGAGTTTTAGGCTCCGTCAGATTGTTTGCCATATCTCCCATTCCACATCATTAGGTGCAGAGCTGTGACATTGACGTCTCTCATAATGTTCACGAGAATCTGTAGTAAATCGCTCGCAAAAGAAGGGAATAAAATGGCGACAATTAGCAGAAATTTCTGTTACTTTTGTGCTATTTAGAAAGTTTGCTCGCTCGGCTCACAATTAAAGGCCTCATTTGCTCGCTTGGATATCTATACGCAGTGGCCACTTTATTATGCACACCTGTTCGTTAACGTAACTATCTAATCAGACAATCATGTGTCGGAACACACATCAAAGTTGCTGGTAAACGCAGCAGGCCAGGCAGCATCTCTACGAAGAGATACAGTCGACGTTTCGGGCTGAGACCCTTCGTCAGGACAAACTGAAGGAAGAGCTAGTATGAGATTTGAAAGTGGGAGGGGGAGGGGGAGATCCAAAATGATCGGAGAAGACAAGAGGGGGAGGGATGGAGCCAAGAACTGGACAGGTGATTGGCAAAAGGGATATGAGAGGATTATGGGACAGGAGGCCTAGGGAGAAGGAAAGGGGGAGGAGGGAAGCCCAGAGGATGGGCAAGGTGTATAGTGAGAGGGAGAAAAAGGAGAGAGAGAAAAAGAATGTGTGTATATAAATAAATAAATAACGGATGAGGTACGAAGGGGAGGTGGGGCATTAGCGAAAGTTTGAGAAGTCAATGTTCATGCCATCAGGTTGGAGGCTACCCAGACGGAATATAAGGCGTTGTTCCTCCAGCCTGAGTGTGGTGGAAATTCAGTGCATAGAAGGCATGCAGAGGTGATCAAGAGGTTCATTTGTTATTCAGATGAAATATCAGAAAGGGGAAGAAATATAATCTAACTGACTTTGACCGTGGAATGATTATTGGTGGCAAACGGGTAATTCGAGTATCTCAGAAACTGCTAATCCCTTGCGGATTTTCACGCACAACAGTCTTTAGAGTTTGCAGAGAATGGTGTGAAAAACAAATAAAAAATCCAGTGAGCCGTAGTTCTGTGGGTGAAAGCGCCGGTAAAGAGACAGGTCAGAAGAGAATGGCCAGACTGGTTCAAGCTGACAAGAAGGCGACAGTAACTCAAATAACCACACGTTACAACAGTGGTGTGTAGAAGAGTTTCTCTGAACGCACAACACATCGAAACCTGAAGTGGACGGCAGAAGACCATGAACACACACTGAATGTCCACTTTGTTAGGTACAGCAGGTACATAATAAAGTGGCCACTGAGTGTAATTGCAATAGACTTATTCGAGGTTTCTTCAAAATAAGAGTAATTACACTAATATATTCCCTTATGTTGACGTGCATTGAAGTCGAACGCAGTGCAGCGAAGAGTTAGAAAGAATTGCAATTATACAGCGCCTTCGGGGTCACATCTGTCGGAAGCGACACAGAACAAAATGAAGTTCAGTGATTGTTCTCTGTAACAAGGGAGACTAGGCATAGTCCAGGTGTGAGGGTGATGGGTTTGTATAAATGAATCATCAAACGTTTGTGTGCTCTAGGTATTTATTTCACCCCGATCTACGACCCAGCAAGTATCGGCAATCGGAAGATCAATGGCAACATTCAATAACAATGCTCGGAAAAATAACCTCAAGAGACCGGAAACTCCGCTTTGAGCCACAGAGCAGTGGCACAAAGGCCCGGAATGGAAAATAAATAGTGAATTAAGATCGAGATAATCTCTTTGATGTTAAAAAGATACACACATATATAGCTGCACTTGGCCATTTCACACATCCGAAGTTTTTGTTTAAAACTTTGCAATAGATATACAAAATGAGCTTATTGGCTAGCTGCCGCCACAATGACCGCATAATAATCGACTCCTTTAATACTTCGGTGTTTCCTTACAGTGCATTAGAGATTTTTTTGAGGAGGTGGGAGGCTCCGGAAAATACAAACCAGACCATCCGTATCCTGCAGCGGCGAGACCCCTTCGTGTGATTAGAGCGGCGCTTCCGAATATAAAACAAAATGAAAATTGGTTATTTATTGCTCTTATTCTGCAGCAAAACACCCCGACTACCTTGGCCATCACAGGAAGGATTCACTGGAATTATTATTCATCAGTAAGTTTAATTCATTGGCACGGACATACGTTTCTATATTACCTAATTTAACTATACAAGGCACAAATCACTACTGCTATTTATTTAGAGCCATAAAGTCACAGTTACAGAGTATTACAGACCTTTTGGCCTATCTAGTCAGTGCGGAACTATTAGTCTGCCTAGTCCTATTGACCTGTATCAGGACCATTGCCCTTCATATCCCTCTCATCCATGTACCTATCCAAATTTCTCTTAAATGTTGAAATCGAACCCGCATCAACCACTTCCGTTGGCTGTTCGTTCTCATGACCCCGAGTGAAGAAATTCCTCCTCATGTTTCCTTAAACATTTCACCCTTCACCCTTAACCCATGGCTTCTAGTTCAAGTCTTACCCAACCTCAGTGGATAAGACCTGCTTGCACTAACGCTATCTATACTGTACCCCTCATAATTCTGTATACTTCTATCAAATCTCCTCTCATTCTCCTATGTTCTAAGGAATAAAATCATAATCTATTCAACCGTCCTTTAGCTCAGGTCCTCAAGCTCTGGCAACATGCTTGTAAATTTTCTCTGCACTCTTTCAATCTTATTGATATCTTTAAAAGTGTATCAGTTGATAAGTTGAATTGAATTGAATTGACTTTATTTCTTACATCCTTCACATACATGAGGATTAAAAATCTTTACGTTACGTCTCCGTCTGAATGTGCAGTGTGCAATTATAGTAATTTATAATAAATAGAACAGTCAATGTAATATAGAGTACACTCAAATCACTGTGAGTTTATCAGTCTGATGGCCTGGTGGAAGAAGCTGTCCCGGGGCCTGCTGGTCCTGGCTTTAATGCTGTGGTACCGCTTCCCAGATGGTAGCAGCTGGAATAGATTGTGCTTGGGATGGTTTGGGTCCCCAGTGATCCTACGAGACGTTTTTACATACCTGTTCTTGTAAATGTCCTGAATCATCAAAAGTTCACACCTACAGATGCGCTGGGCTGTACGCATCACTCTCTGCAGAGTCCTGTGATTAAGGGAAGTACAGTTCCCATATCAGGCAGTGATGCAGCCAGTCAGGATGCTCTCAATTGTGTACCTGTAGAAAGTTCTTAGGATATGGGAGCCCATACCAAACTTCCTCAACCGTCTGAGGTGAAAGAGGTGCTGTTGTGCCTTTTTACCACACAGCTGGTGTGCACAGACCACGTGAGGTCCTCGGTGATGTGGATACTGAGGAACTTGAAGCTGTTTACCCTCTCAACCCCAGATCCGTGAAGTCAATAGGGGTTAGTCCGTCTCCATTCCCCCTGTAATCCACAACCAGCTCCTTTGTTTTTGCGACATTGAGGGAGAGGTTGTTTTCCTGACACCACTGTGTCAGAGGGATGACTTCTTCCCTGTAGGCCACCTCGTTATTGTTTGAGATTAGGTCAATCAATGTAGTGTCATCAGCAAATTTAATTAGCAGATTGGAGCCGTGGGTAGCAATACAGTCATGGGTATACAGGGAGTAAAGGAGGGGACTCAGTACACAGCCTTAAGGGGCTCCTGTATTGAGAGTCAGAGGGTTGGAGGTGAGGGAGCCCACTCTTACAACCTGCTGGCGATCTGACAGGAAGTCCAGGATCCAGCTACACAAGGCAGGGTCAAGGCCGAGGTCTCTGAGCTTCTTGTTGAGCCTGTATGGAATTATGGTGTTGAACACTGAACTGTAGTCCAAAATGACCATTCTCACATAAGCATCCTTCTTTTCCAGATGTTTAATGACTGTATGTAGAGCAGTGGCTAGTGCGACATCTGTCGATCGGTTGAGTCAGTAGGTGAATTGTTGGGGGTTCAGTTTGGGTGGTAACAAGCTGCAAATGTAGTCCTTGACCAGCCTCTCAAAGCATTTGCCTGTTATTGAGCTGAGTGCGACAGGACACCAGTCGTTCAGACATGTTACCTTGGTCTTTTTTGGTACAGAGACAATGGTGGATAATTTGAAGCAGGAGGGCACTCTACACTGGGAGAGGGAGAGGTTAAAAATGTCAGTAAACACACCTGCCAGTTGTGCTGCGTACATCCTGAGTACCAGCCCTGGGATGCCGTCCGGTCCCGCAGCCTTGCGACTGTCCACTCGTTGGAAACATCTGCGTCTCTCAGCCTCAGAGATGACCAGGTTGCAGGTTGTAGGCTTTATAAATACACGTAGTGACTCAGAGACATGAGCTGAAAGACAGCAGAGAGACGGCACGTGCAGAGGCAACAGAAGTAGGGAGATAAAGTATAAAGATAGGCCGAGACTTGGACGGACAGAAAGAGCGACAGATAGAAACACAATAGATTATGCAGATGCTGGAAATACAGAGCAAGACTCAGAAAAAGTATTCTGGAAGAATTCAACAGGTCAGGCAGCAGTATATACCTAAAACATAAGTATACCCACACTTTTATGCATGTTGCGTGCGCTCGCGTTTGTGTGTGTGTGTGTGTGTGTTTGTGCGCGCGCGAACTTGTATTTAATGTAAATACAATAGGGAAAATATATGTAAAGTGCATATATACATTTATAATTGTATACACATATGTGCACACAAATATACATGTATGAACAGAAACATAAATATAAGCGTTTCCACACATTTGTATAAACACATATCTACATTACATACGCATGATTACATATACACGTACAGTCATACACACATAAACGTGTGAGTGTATTTATAGAGCGAGATGGATGCGAAGGTTGATAAATAGATAGATCGATCGATTTGTATGTTGACAGACTGACAAATCGATAGATATAAGATATTCTGCAGATGCTGGAAATCCAGAGTAACAGACACAAAATGCTGCAGGAACTCAGCAGGTCAGGCAGCATCTATGGAGAGGAATAAGGAGTGGACGTTTCGGCCCTAGACCCTTCATTGGGATAGATAGAAAATTGAAGGAAAGTGTTAGTGATCTGCGTTCATCGAAGTGACTTGCCACCTGAGTAGTTAACAAACACTATATTTCACAACGAACCAGATAAAGAGGTATCATATGGATAGAAATAAGTGGCATCGTAGAGGTAAAGTGTATTAAAGAGGCGGAGGGAAACTTCGTCTCGAGACCTAGATAGGTGAACGATCGGTGAGCGATAACAATCTACAAGTAACGCAGACACAAGAAAGCAGCAGCCATCATCAAGGACCCCCATCACCCAGACCATGCTCTCTCCTCGCTGCTGCCATTGGGCTGGAGGTACAGGGGTCATACCACCAGGTCCAGGAACAGTTATTATCCTTCAACCAACAGGCTGCTAAACCAGCGTGGATAACTTCTCTCATCTCAATACTGAACTGATTCCAAAACTTATGGACTCACTTTCAAGGACTCGTATTTTCAATTTCAATAATCTACCTATCTATTTATTTGTATCATTATTACTATTACAATTTTTTTTTAAATTTGCAGTTTGTCTTCTCTTGCACATTGTTTTTTTTTTTACTTTGTGTGTCTGTGTGTAGTTTTTCATTGATTCTGTTATATTTCTTTGTTCTACTATGAATGTCTGCAAGAAAATGAATCTCGGGTAAATGGTATCATATACTACATACATATATATTTTGATAAAAATTTACTTCGAACTTTGGACTATCGGAGGTGTGCAGGAGCCCGAAGTTGGAGGAGTCCATGGATTATGGAACTGGATGGAGCCAAGACTAAATGATGGCTCTGAGAAAAAGGGACACGGAGGTACGGAGAGGCAGGGCTGGATACATGAGTTAGAAAATAGAATAGTGGAAGAGGACGCAGACATAGAACCGTCCCTCAAACCGGTTGCATAGTGGCAAGCCAGTGACAAAGCGATGCAGAAGCGGATATCGAACTGCGCCGTCTGCAAGAAGATGAATCTCAGAATCACAATCAGATTTAATATCACTGACATATGCTGTGGAGTTTGTTGTTATGCAGTGGCAATACAGTGCAATTAATAAAAAAACTGTAATTTATATATATAAGTAAATAGTACAAAAAGTAGTATAATTAAGTAGTACAAAAAGAGAACAAAAACAGTGGAGTAATATTCATGCGTTGGTTTATTGTCCGTTCAGAAATCTGATGGCGGAGGGGAAAAAGCTATTCCGAAAACGTTGAGTGTGTGTGTGTGTTTAGGTTCCTGTATCTCCTCCCTGATGATAGCGATGAGAAGTGAGCAAGTCCTGGGTGATGAGGGTCCTTAATGATGGATACTGCCTTTTTGAGTCGCTTCGTTCACGCCTATCGCTATTCCACCCCTCCGCGCTACACACTGTATTTAAAAACAAACATTGAATTCCCAAGGCACATCAGCTTTTCCTCGACCCCCAAAACAATGTTGTTCCGCTGGCAAACAGCCAGCTTTAAACCATTAAAATAAACCCCGAGTTCAAGGGTTTCGGATATATGTTTAAACAGGGCAGATATTTCAATTTCCATTAATATTATTTCCCCCATCATCCACTCTACGTTACTCGTCCTTCCACCCCTCCCCCTTTTTGCACACATACAACTATTGTGCCTAAAACCTTCAGGCTTATATAAAGACGCATCTCTACACAAGGACGTACAAAATGCAATTCTGGCCGCAAGTAATATAAATACGATCTTAGACTTCGAAGGACAATTAAAAATTCTGAATTGCTACTAATCAAAGACCCAAAAACTTCAAGAAGTTGATAATTTACCTTGGTGAAATTGGCTGAATACTTTATCAATTTCTGTTAACTATCTAAGTAGATAACCAGTCATTTGATGTTGTACATATCTTGGTGCATTTATAGATGGATAGATGGATACATAAACTGATGATAGATGAAAGGTAATCTTTAGCATCAAAAAAGAAATTGTTTCTTAGATAGATGGAATGCTCTTCCATCGAAAAAAAAGGTCCCTATGTCCTGTATGGCGCCCTAAAAAGAATTTCAACCAGCGACGTTCAAAGGTGCTCGCCTCTATAATATACGAAATAAGGCAGCCAGTTTTACGCAGAATAAGCTTCCACAACTAAGAAGGCAATAATGTTTTAACTGATGTTTTTTCCGGGATAAATTGGTCAGGATTCTGGGGGCATTTCTTCTCTCCCCCACCCCCCTCAGCGCCCTGGAAACTTCACTTGGATTAATTTCGCAACCAAAAGAGGAGATCCCCGACAATGTGGTGTCCCTCCAAGCTGCCTGGTGCCTGGCGCTCAGGTCAACATTCGGAATTAAACAAGAACAGTATAAGTAACTTTAGTTCTACTTTCTATTAGTGGTTAGTGTATTATTAAGTCCCTAATTTTGACCTGCTGCGGGAAGAATGAAATTAATTACATCTAAGAGAATGTTAGGTAGTTAATAATTCACGTGTAAGAATTAAAACCTCGCTGCGTGCAGATCATATTTCACAGTGACTGCAATAAACACTATCTAAATTTTCATTAAGTTTAGTGTTAACCTCAGAGCTCCTCTCCCCTCCTCCGTTCAACACTAACGTTCAGATTGGACGGAAGTTTTGGAAACTACATTGTAGTGGAGGACTTTAAAAACAATTATTTTATCTGCTTTCTGAAGCTCTCTTCAACCTGGAAACAGAATTCACATCGTATAGTATATATATCACAGCCTTCACAGAAGTCTCAACAGAAATCCTATCTGAAAAGAAAGTTCAGTTAGGATCCAAACTGCTTTCACACGCCATCTTATTTCATAGCAAGTTTTTTTTAAATCTGAGGAGCAGATTTTGAAACTTCCTTTGTATGGACAGCTAACAGCTACCAGAGCGCGGAGTAACATTGGGAGATGCTGCTCCGGCCATTCATTCATCTGCAGGCGTTATTGGTTCAGCCGTGGTTTTAATGCGATACACTTAAATTCCGGCCAACACAAAAGCTAATTAGTCAGTAGAATTTATGCTGGTACTCAACATAAAAGGAAACTAATGGATGGGCCACATTAGGGAATTGATGTTCTTTTTATCAACTGTACGTTTGTCAATTGTCCAGTTGCCTCACAATCTTTAACATCTCGGCATTAGATAATTGTTTTTAGAACCAGAGGGTGAAGATTTATCATTCCAATGAAGAGGACGGAACTGTACACGCCGACTTAATTCTAGTTCTGTTTATAGCCGGATAGCATTTGCCAGCTGCATTGTGTTTACTTGGCTACTTGGAAGAGCATAACTTCACATTCTGAAATGTGAGAAACGCATAAACAGTGCTGGAGGAACTCAGGTCTGGCAGCATCTATGGAAATGAATAAACAGTTGATGTTTTAGGCCTGAAAAGTTGACTGTTTATCTCTTTCAATAGATGTTATCTGACATGGTGAGTTCTTTCAGCATTTTGTTTGTGTTATTCTGCATTTCCAGCATCTGCAAAATCTCTTGTGTTTCTGAAATGTGAGAAAAGTGAATTGCCATTGGATGCATGTTTGAACTCTTTGGCTCAACCGGTCTCCTGAATAAATACAATACTACCAAACGGATAGTGAAATATTACAAAAATACTGATATAACAAAGTGACTTTCAATGACAGATTTCAGTAGACATCTGTTATATCAGTATCCCGATTAAAGATATCTTATATCGGTATCTTATATTTAGGTGTTTAATATTTATACGATATAAACAAAGACATGCCTACTGAATCCTGATACCGAAAGACGCGTGCGAATATCAATTTGAAAAGGAAAATAGCTTCTATTGCAATACAGTGGTAGGATTTAAATTGCATATACACTCAGTGGGCACAGGAGTGGAACTCAGTTTGTCCTTCTGCTGCTGTAGCTCATCTACTTCAAGGTTCGACGTGCTTTACGTCAGAGATGTTCTTCTGCACCCCGCTATTGTAACACGTGATTATGTGAGTTACTGTCACCTTGAACCAGTCTGGCCATTCTCCTTTGACCTCTCATTAACAAGGCATTTTCTCCCACAGAACTGCCGCTCACTTGATTTTTTGTTTGTTTTCCGCACCATTCTCTGTAAACTCTAGAGACTGTTGTGCGTGAAAATCCCTGGAGGTCAACAGTTTCTGAGATACTCAAACCACCCCGTCTGGCACCAACAATCATTCCACGGTCAAAGTCACTTATGTCACATGTCTTCCCCATTCTGATGTTTGGTCTGGACAACGACTGAAACTTTTGACCATGTCTGTATGTTTTTATGCTTTGAGTTGCTGCCACATGATTGGCTGATTAGATATGTGCATTAACGAGCAGGTGTAGTGGTGTTCCTAACAACATGGCCACTGAATGTAGATCCGCGCGTATTAACACATTACATTGAATTGACAGGTCCTCTTCTACATTGATACTGATAATGTTCTAAAAGCGTGCTTGTTCTTTTAACCGAGCTAGTTCCTTTCAATAAGTATTCCAACTCACAAAGGACATACCAGAATAGTTACAGATTTCCCCGAATTCAGGTTTCAACTTTTATTTTATTTTTATGTATTTAGAGAACAAACACAGTAACAGGACTTTCTGGCCCAACATCCCCACGCCGCCCAATTACACTCATATATCCAATTAACATACTAACCCTTTGGGACGTTAGGGAAACCGGAGCACCCAGAGGAATCCCACGCAGTCGGGGAAAGAATGTACACACTCCTTACAGACAGTGGTGGAAATTGAACCCAGGTCGCTGGCACTGTAATAGCATTCTCCTTTGACCTCTCATTAACAACCACCACCCTGCCGTACTATTTCTTTGAATAACAGGCCAAAACATAGTAGTTTTATCTATACAGGTGCACACACTTTACGTAGAAGAAAAGGGCTGAATACATTAATATTCATGTGTGACTGGTTTGGATTAAAGGACAGACTAACTGTGTACCTTCCAAATTTCACAGTTGTTTAAATATGATTGCTGTCGTAGGAAAGCAGCATCCATTGATGGTAGGGGAAAGACCCCCACCATCCAGAACATGCTCTCTTCTCACTGTACCATCAAGAAGAAGGTACATGATCCTCAGGATCCACGCCCGAGGTTCAGAAACAGTTACTACCCCTCAACCACAAAGCTCTTAAATCAAGTGGGATTTCTTCACTCAACTTCACTCGCCCCATCACTGAACTGTTCCCACAACCTATGGACTCACTTTCCAGGATTCTTCATCTCATATTCTTTGTATTTATTGCTTCTTTATGTATTTATTATTGTTTCTTTTTGTATTTGCCCGGTTTGTTGTCTTTTGCACATTGGTTGTTTGTCGATCCTGCTGGGTGCCGTCATTCATTGATTCTACTGTGTTTCTGGTACTTATTGTGAATGCCCGCAAGAAAATGAATCTCAAGATTGTATATATGACATATGTATACTTTGATAATGAATTTACTTGGAACTTTGAGGTTATCCAACCCTGAATCATTAACAAATTCACTCCATTGTGCTGCTGTTTTGCAGAAGTAGTGTTTTAGCTTTAGTTTCCAAGACAATAGTTTCATTCAGTGATTACGCCTTTGCTTTATGAATATGGGATATAATTAAAAGAGGTAAACTGTCGCAGAAGAAAATGGGGAGTAACTTTACTTTGTGTTATGCAAGATGAGATCACGACCAAGAACCGGTGAGACCTTCTTGTACATGCCGTCTCAGAGTTTAAATTTACCTCTCTTGGATTACAACCCCGATTGGTGAGCTACAATAATCGATTTGTAGATAGACAGACTGACAAATATATGGACACAAGAGATTCTGCAACACTGGAAATCCAGAGTAACATATACAAAGTGCTGGAGGAACTCAGCAGGTCAGGCAGCATCTTGGAGCGGCATAAATAGTCGACGTTTCATGCCAAAATCCCCCATCAGATGCTGCCCGACCTGCTGTGTCCCTCCATCATTTTGTGCGTGTTGCTCTGCTGATTTACAGATGTAATACTGAGAAAAGTATGTAATAAAGATAGCGACATAACCGAAATATCTCGAATGTCTACATTTAAAATTCGTCACTTAACAAAACCAGATAACTGATTGTAAATGCGTTTGGGACTATCTAGAGTATTTAAAAAAAAACTGAATTAATTGGATTCTTAAAAGGGGCCCTTGCCTATGTCATTACCCACCCAGCAAACTGCCTTTTCCAGAAGCTCACTTCTAGAAAGCGCAATAGGGCTATAAAAACAAAAACTTCATACCATCTTAAACTTTTCTTCTCCTAGGCAGTTCATCTGATCAAGCATTCTTGTTAATAGCCCACCCCCTCCATCTATGACCCGTCACTGCATTGTACTGCAAGCACTTTAAATCACTTTTTATAATGCTATTTACATTGTAAATACATGCTGGTATTTATGAACTCATGCACATCTTATTCCATATCTATACTTCTAACTATACTTTTATGTGATTATTCTATATAATAGTTGAATGTTGTTTTTTTTGTTGCATTTTGCGCCAACACACCACATCAAAGTCCTAATACATGTAAATGTAATGGTGAATAAAGTTAATTTATCTAGCCATCCTGTGCAAGTCAATTACATATTTCTGGAGTGTGACGAGGTAGAGCCAGATTGAGCACACCAAGCGCCCACACAGGAATGTGATTAGGACCTTTGTAATTTCGCGATGTTAAATTACTTTGAAATACTACGGTGGGATCATTTACGTCCATCAGAAAGAGCAGCTAGAGTCAGTTTAAAGCGTATCCGAAATACAGTACTCCCAGCAGCGTAATGTGCAACTGGAATTTAATCGAGAGTTTTCTGATCATGCCCTCAGCGCGACTTGAACGCACAACCTCCATGAACTAGGGGTGACGTCCCCTAGGTCAAAAGTGACACCTCCATGGCACCAGTTTAATGCCTTGTCTGGAATATTCTTCCAATCACTCTCCCCCTCTCCCCAACGCTGCTGACCCTTCCCCTTTTCCACAATGCGTTGAAATCGATTATTTATAAATATTGTGGCTTGTATTTCCCCGAATCTCTCCGCTAGGATGTTGCTTCTTTCTGCAATCCAAACTCGGTGTACTTAATTCCCGGATCCGGCGCAGCTATCATTTCGTTCTCCTTTACACTCGTGCACTAAAAATGTCAATACGGAATCTTAAATCTTGAATCTAATGCGCCGACTCCCCCTAATCTATGTGATTTGCGGCAACAATATCGTTCTACGTATTTCATTATTGAAAAGCTCTCGATATCCAATTCAGCTCTTAATCAGCTAGAAAACCTGGATCATGCAAGTGGGCATAAAGCGATTGCAACGAGAACTCAGAATGTCGTTGGAAATCACGGCCTCAAGGCTCAAAGTGACGTTGTACTTGGAAGAGGGGATTAGTGAGTTGGGGGGTGGGCGGATTTCCACTTCAACGGGCTGCTCTGACTGAGACATTCGTCGGTCGGTCGTAAATACAATTTGAGAATTATCCAAGTGCAGAATGGTTCATATTTCCTCAATCGAAAATAAGACCCGTTTCTAATTATTAACAATCAACAAATCAACTATGTAAGAGTTTTTGGTGCAGTCTTTGAGGTTATATCCAGTATCGGCCGGAGTGTTCACCATAAATATTAATTTTAATCCGTTTGCATAATACTATAAGTGCCGAAGTCAGTACCCTAACTCCAGAACACAGTTCCAATTTCAACCTGGTAAGAAAAACCGATTGCCTAGCCAGATCCCAATGATCATGTTACTATTGATCAAAGTCTGGCTGTAAGCCCGGGCTCCCTGTAATATCCTGAAAACTACGGCTCCCTATTTAAGAATGGTTGGACTAATAGGTTCGATTAATCTGCATCCTGTCATGGTTTTTCGGTCTAATGAAATGTTTTGTGCTACCTTCGCTCCAGCAGCCCACTAGGACATACAATTCCATTTTCAGTCTGAAAATAAGGCAGGCAGGCACATACAAGAACAGATAGACTAATAGTACAAACACTCTTGAAAATAGCTAGGCAAGCAAGCAGCGACATCGACATCAAAGAAGACTCCTTGGGCATTAAACCCTTTAAGATAAACTAGTATAAAGAGATAGAGAGACCCACTCAGTTAACACCATCAATCTATCTCTATATGTCTATCTGTGTATTATCTAATTATCATTCTATCTACATACGTATCTATCTGTGTCTATGTATGCATCTATCTGTCTATTTTTCTGAAAGTTGAATTTAAATTGAATTATTCCGAAATTATTTTTTTTATTTGCTATTTACCATTTAGACACATAAGAATAGGAACAGGTCATCTCGGGCAATGGAGACACAAAATACCGTAAGAAATCAGCAGATCGGGCAACATCTATGGAAAATAATAAACAGTCGACGTTTCGAGCCTAGACCCTTCATCAGGACATTCTCTCTCTCTCTCTGTCTATCTATTTATCTTTCTTTGTTTTAAACATGCATCCACACAAACAACCGTCTTACAATTGCAGACAATATGTACAGACAGTATTTACAATGAATGATTTCTGATCAGTTCATACTTCACTTTAACTTTATCTTGTGCCCCTCCCACCCCAGCAGCCCCCAACAATTAGACCACGGCCAGAATCATCCGTTGCTTATCTCTCTGTGATGGCCTCGCCTGAAGTTATTGCATTTGGTGGAATGGGAATCTAATTAAAATCAAAATTTACTCTGCTGTATGTCGCTGACAAAGCTATGGCTGTCATTCATCTTTACAAGCAGGCTTTATAACACTATTTCCTGCGATTTAAGCGTAGGACTCGACAACTGATATGGCAATTGCCCCTTTAGCATCAACTTTATTTTCTTCATGCATTTGAAAATCCTACCCACTAACCCCACCACTTTCAAAATTAAGATATTTTCTTCTGAGTGAAAACGAGAATCTTGTAGAAAACACTACTGATTAGAATCTGTTCCTTGTGGGAAAATGGCAGTTGCGTCAAACAAGGTTTGGAAACCGTGTCGGCTTCTCGAATTCGGGTTACAACTTCCCACTGTAAAGGACTCATTTCACCCATTCCGATATCTTTAGATTTCGTAAATTGTTCAGACTCGTGAAATTTATTATTTTTTTTATCACCGCGAGACTTGCGTTTAAAATGCACGGGATCGTTTCGTCCTTTCTCCCAGCGATTGTTTTCCCTATAACCTTTAAAGGCTCTGTTACATTGAGTGCAGCCACCCCACACTCCCTTGCCGACAAAGAACAGCAGTCTCTCTCTCTCCCTTCTGTATCAGGGGCTGCTTTAAAACAACTTCTCCAGTTAAGCCTAATTTTTCATCTACCTTCCGTGACACAATAAGCGAATGTGTGCAAAATTTCGACCTCTTGTTTTTGTCTACAGCCAGCATCCGTGACATTTGGCAGTTCCTCTGACCCAAAGGATGAGAGTAATTTGAGCTGATACCTTCACTCTGGACTCTACTTTATGTAAATAAACGACCACCATCTTGGCAGAAATGCAAATTTTAGTATGTGCGCCGGGAGTGAGGGGGCGGGCGGGAGAAATAGATTTTAAAATCTTTTGAGAAAAGCTTGGGGCCCCTCTCACAACAACTTGCGTTCAATGTGTTTTGCATCACGCTAATTCAAAACCGATCTTTGAGCAGATCTACCTAGCACCGTCACAGAAACACTATAAATAACACGCAAGACCATCGCCATATTTTTTCCATGGACTCTCACGTGAAAAAACAAGCATCCTGCCGCCGAAAGACTTTCTAGTTACCACAAAGGACAGAAAGAAACTTAAGTGCAAAACCTTTCAACATTTTTCCGGCTCTATGAGGAACATTAAACAAATGACTCTTATAACAACTGAGTATTGTTGTTTTTTAATTTCCAAAAGGTATTACAATGGCATTTCGTCTCGAGTCATTCTGAAAGGGACTATTGATTGGAGGATTGTGTGGGGGTTTGATCATTAATGCATGTCCTGGTGCCCTGATGCATTAACCTCTCTTCCTCCGGAGTACAACTGATTTGCATCTAAACGGAAGGAGCTTACCGTGTTTCCCTGCAAGTTATACATCCGATTATTAAAGAGATACAAGTAAGAGAGATCATAGAAATTTAATCATTCTGGCCGAACGATGGTCGGACCCCCCCTCAACACAACACACACACACACACACACACACACACACACACACACACACACACCCGTTTTTATTCCCTCTTCAGTGTAATCTCAACTGAACCATGTCTTAAATTAAATCTCAGAATTTAAATTAAATCTCAGAATAGTTCATCCTTACGTAACGACTTTAAGAGAAAATAAACATTTTAAAAATGTAAGAAATGCAGTAAAATTTTATGAGAACATTCCACCCATTATAAAAGATGACAGATGGTCCCTCCTCTTGCTTTGTTACTACTATTTTCTGCTTATTTTTAATTAAGGCCTACTGAACACAACGAGGGAACAGAGATAAGCAAAACTAAAAGATTGTTCCATTTTGGGATTACCTAATATTAAAAACAAAGTTATCCAGAGGAAAACAAAACAATCACAAAACTCCGTTCATCCTTTCACTTTCTACAATGCATACTGATTACATTGAATGTACGTTTGAAATTTGTTATTATTTTGTTGTTTAAACGCATTGTTTGAGATCGTGTTCGCTGGATAAACTGAAGCATTCACCCAACGAGGCTCCCATGTATATAGGTCGATTGTACAAGGACGATCAATAGTGCAAAGGTACAGAGAGGCTTGTACAATCCTTGGACTAAATTCCTTTTTCCCATACACTTCAGTCTCGAAAAAAATAGCACGTGCCATATTTAATTTGCTTGAATGTGACAGATCTTTGTTAGGATTGTGACTGAGTTTCATTTGAGGTGACGTGATAGAAAGACTCTCATTCATACAACATTGTAAACCATACTTCCCGATTTGATTGTTTTTTTTCCAAACAGTTTGTATATGTCATAAATAGAATAACTTTCAGGGTCATTCCCATTAGCACCAACTCTGCAGATCTCACTCGCAGCCATTTCATGTTCAAACCCAAGCGGGTTAAATGCTGAAGCCCCTGAATTTATGGCTTGGCGGAAGAGGGATGGCGGTGCCCCCGATTTGCCATCTCCACACCGGGTGAGCTTTCTGCATTGAACAGGAATGATCAGAGCAAAACGAATAGGCTGGGCACAGATCACCATCGTCCCCCACAACCAGTGAGGGTGGCGAGGGGAAATTCCCCATGAGGCTAAAAGCTGTCTTTACTGGCGTTGCTAATCCGCAAGTGACTCGTTTGCACTTCGACGCGTCTTTCAGCAAATTCGCCCTCTTGCCTGCCGCGGTCACCCAAGGTTGAATCCTGTCAGGTGTCTTCGCGGAGCATCCCTTGGAGTTAAGCTGTTTGTCACGCCTGGAAGAAACCTGTTTCTTTTTTGCACCATTGTCCCACCTACCAATGGTCGAAGCTTTGCTCTGTAAAGTGCTGCGGTTTTGTTCTCCTTTTGAGGTAGAGTGTTTGGGGCGGTGGACGGAGGCACCGTGGCCCCTCGCAAACTGCACTCCGCCATTTTCATTTCGGTGGATACCCTGGACGTGTTTCGCTTTCCGCCGTTTTCGGTTGAGGCCATAGTTCCCCGGACTCTCGCGCTCTCCCAACTTCCAAAAGCCCGATCTGTGGATGGGATCGAAGACTCTCTGGACATTCTGTTGGGCCGGGGCAGCGCTGGTGACTGTAGAACTCTGGTTTAAATCAGAACTTTTGAAAGTTTGTTTAATCCTCCCTTCAGCCTGGGTGTTGGCAGCTGGTGAAGTTCCCTCGTCCCTCCCGGAGGTTTTCAAATAGTTGATGCCGAGGCAGAGTGCAGTGGATGCACCGGACCGTGCATCTGAATGCAGCAAATCCCTTTGTTGTGAAGGCTGCGAGCTCTCTTGGTGGCTGGGTTGAGAGGCCCCACGCTTTGCAAAGTAGCTTGGGGTCAGAGTGGGATTTCTAGCCGTCTCCGGCTGTGACGCGTCGACCTCTTCAGCCTCAATTTTCAGAGCGTTCTGGCGGCCGGTCGCGTTGCCCGAGGGCCAGTAACCCGGCTGGCGGCTAAACGGGCGCGACTGGGGAGCACCTCCAGCGTAAAGTGATTGGCGTTCCCCTGTCGCGAGCTCCGGCCTCTCCTCCGGTCCGGGTTGCCCCGGGACAGCAGGGGTCTTGTGACAGAGACTAGGTAAGGTGGCCTGCCTGAAGCGGATGCTGTGCAAGGAGGCACCGCTGAAAGCCGAACTGGAATCGGAGGCCGAAGAGCTTTCGTCGTCACTACTGCAGCCGGACAG
The DNA here is from genome assembly GCF_963921235.1 of Mobula hypostoma. Taxonomy (NCBI): domain Eukaryota; kingdom Metazoa; phylum Chordata; class Chondrichthyes; order Myliobatiformes; family Myliobatidae; genus Mobula; species Mobula hypostoma. The sequence continues at coordinate 56,580,243 of NC_086128.1, read as the reverse complement.
TAGCGACTCTCCCTCTTCGTCTTCGTCCGTTGACCCGAAATCCGAGTCGTTTTCTGGATCTAGGCTGCAGTCTGAGTCGCTGGAACATCCCAGAGAGGCGCCCTGAGTCATCTGCGCGCAGGGACTTCCACTCAAAGCCTTTATATCCCCGGAAAGAACCATCCTTTTAACAGACTTCAAAGCTGGTGGCGGTAAGGATGAATTATAGTTACCGATAAATCCACTTTCCGCATTTTTGCTCTGATTGCAACAAGAATATTTCGCCCTGAAGTGAACGGGACTGCCCGCCCTATTGAGTCGAACTGCTATGGCGGGTTGAACTGTTCTGGGGTAACACCTGCCCTCGTCTTGATGAAACCCGTCCCGTTCTCGGTACAGCGGGCAGAAACTGGATTTTCCGTCATTTTCATAGTTTGTGAAGCCTTGTCCGGCTGGATCGGTGATGGATCGGCAGCCGGGTCGCTCGAACAGGCCGCCGTTTTCAGTTGATTCGACAACTCGGTTGGATTCCTCCTCGCACGGCACGGCAGAGTTCCGAGTCCGCAACACCGTCCTCTCTCCACAGAAGTCGGAGAAGTAACTGGAGTCTTGGCGGCTGGGAAAATGTCCCTTCTCCCTCACTTTTACCTTGAGTTTCTTCCTGGTGCATTCGGGGTCTTTGTAAACCGTGTACAGAGCCTCCAGGTCCTCTTTGGAAATGAGCGTGCATTTGACTGCCCGTGTTGGCACGGATTTCATGGCTTTGAGAGTCCGTAGTTCCTGCAGATCGCAGCGACGCCTTTTGATTTTCAGGTACTCCATTCTTTTTCGGATCGTGGTCCTGGGGACATGCTTGAAGAGATCAGCTAGCACTTGAGACAGGGCGAACATTTGCTTGCCGTTAATTCGTAGGTAACCCAGTCTAACGCCGAACATCTCCAAATGCCCAAACTGAAATCCATCCAGTGTAACACTTGAGATATAATCCACGCACCTTGGAATAATCCCAACCATTGTACTTGCCATACGAAAAAGAGTGAGGCCGGCTCTGCCATTAATTAAATTTTTTTTAATATTAAATAATTCGCATAGAGAGCGACACTAAGGTTGGAATAAACAATTCTGCATTTAATCGAAGCACTTAGGCGCCCGCTTGATTTAAGGTGTAACTAAACCCCGATTAGACGAGCTATTTAAGATGGGGGGGGGGGTCCAACTCCATCCCGCTTCGTTCCAAGAGTAAAGTCCTCAATAAAAGCCACACTTGTCCAGAGACACTCCACCAAATAATTTCCTTCAACTCAAAGCTGATTGGACACTTTGTACATGTGATGCAATAAAAGCCGATATTCAACCCCCCCATTTCCAACTCCACCTCCACTCCCCCCCACCACCCCAAACATTCATAACCTCCCGAACAGCAAGTAGACATCACATTAAATATATCCTGCGCGCATTTCCGCTGTTAAAGCGAGTTTTCTTTATTATGTGGAGTACCAGGATTCTTTAAACGACCATCGCAACATGCATGTTCAATGACGTCTGAACCTCATATATTCTTCCACAACCGTAAATCAAACCGTATGCTAATAAATTGAACATCTCTTCATCTCGCAATGCGTATATTTATAAATCGCCCCGAGGTACAGTGTCTAAATCATAGAATCACGAGATTTCCTAATCTAAGCATTTTGAGCAACCCTAAACATAAATGTCATCTTTCATTTTAGTTTGGAGCGTTCTTTAAAAGAAAAAGCTTTAACTGAACAGTTACAAAAGGCCTAAATATTTAAGACGACTACAGGGTAATTTTCGGAAATTTTGCAACTCAATACTGACCCGAAATGTGGAAGGCGTTTTCTTTACTGTTAAAGTAGATTATATGTTGAATGTTCTTTAAAATTAAACTTCATTGTATCATCGTGAACTATTTAATTTTACCCCCAAAATAAACTCAGATCAGTGGCACCACGTGTTGTGCCTGAGTTTAATCCATTCTTTAAATAAGACCACCTGGATGATACGTTAAAGGAAATAGAACTGAAATCCACATTTTCCAGTACATATGTGCAAGCAGTTGTGATTATGAATTTGATATATTATTTATTCTTTACCGTAAATAGTACAAAGATCCAAATCCAGCGTTTTCCAGGATAGACTTAGAAGTGCTTTCTGAAAAAAAGGAAAACGCTTTTCGCTCCACCTGGATTCATTAAATGAGATTAATTCAAGTGGTATTAATTGCTGATTAAACCGCAGTTTAAGCTTTAACACAAGAGATTCTGCAGATGCTGGACATCCAGAGTAACACATACAAACTGCTGGAGAAACCCGGCAGGCCAGGCAACATCTACGGAAAGGAATAAGCAATTGACGGTTCGGGCCGACATCTGATGAAGGGTCTCCGCCCGAAACGTCAATTCTTTATTCTTTTTCCATAGATGCCACTGGACCCGCTGAGTTCCTTCAGCATTTTGCGCGGGTTAAGCGCTGCCTTACAGAGGTTGTCATAGTTTTTCCTCTCAGGTAAAGTGGCTGAAATTCACCTTTACAAGCCATTTGTAATTTTATTCTGTTTCCCGTTTCTTCCACTTTTGATCTAGCCTTTACAATTACGAACAAATAGTTTATTCATATACATCACACAGAAATTCATACTGGCAGGAAAATCTCTAAGCTCACCAAACTATTGATCAAGTTCCTGTAATCATTGCCAGCACCATTTAAGAGCAAACACACGAAATCGTCGTGTCTCCGACTCCAGATTAAACATGCTTTTGTATTCATAAGGAAAACGAGATCCCTAAATGTAAAACATCCATGTGTCTATCAGATTACTAAATGGACAATAAAGCAACCCATGAACACGAACTCACTATTTAACTTGTGAAACATTTCAATTTATAAATCACTGCTTCAGAAAACAGCCTGGCTGCAGTTTCTAAGCACCTTAATGAGTAGCGAGAGGATAAAACGAGTTTCATAAATAAGGGGGAAATCATATAAAATATTGAGTCCCAACATTATCACAATCGTGCTGAATTCCAAACAAAAATAAAACAGAAACACAAGAGATTCTGCAGATGCTGGAAATCTTGAGCAACATTTACAAACTGCCTCACTATTTTTTGCTCTTTCCCACTACACATACACACAACTATAAAACTAATTTATAGTTTTTTTAATGTATTGCACTGTATCGCTGCCGTAAATATAACAATTTTTACGACATACGTCAGGGATAATAAACCTGATTTGATTCTGATTCAAATTTCATTTATTTATTTCAGTAGCTGCAGATAAAGAAAACGCTTTATGTTTTACAAATTTGGGACTGACAATTTCCTTACTGTTTACTCCTCTGGCTAAGGACGACTGAAAACTGCTCATTTTCCACTTATTTCATCTAGAAGCGACACAATATAAAATGTTATTGATCTTGCCCTTATCACTTTACATTAACGCAGGTATTGAAGTTCGAAGTAACCCAGCAGGATACCTGTTACATAAATCTAAAATGGGAACATATGGATATTTCTCTACGTTGATCTACCCTGAGAGCTCCCAATACACCCGTTAAAACAACATTTCTTTGCTCTAGTCGCGCTTTTTTACACACACTCATTGAGGGCATTTCAAGCGTTATTTTTCAATATTCCAACCAATGTTTTTCGAAAGTCAAACACTGCCTTTGTAATGAAAGTAGAATCCCATTTTGACGCGACTGTGTGACCCACATATCATCCACACAACAACGAAAAACGCCGCTGTCAGACTTCATTTAAAAAAACTATTTTTGCAACACTCTCAGGGAAGAGTCGTGTTTCCCTCTTTCGCTCACACATATATTTGTTTTATCGGCAGGAAGTCGCTTACAGCCTCGTCATTTAAATATCAATTTCAGCATATGCTGCCTCTTTACTCAAAATATTTTAAGTACTAAGTCATACCGAGAGCGCGATTATTTTTTTAAGTTATTACTGTCGGTTTTAAACCAGGTGATTGTTGCTGCATTTCTCTGCAAGAGGCAGGGACTGCAGCTCAAACACTGCCCGAACGATTCTATTAAATACATGCAGTTTTTCAAATGCATTCGCTTCACTCTCCCTCTCTCTCTGGCCATGGTTTGTTTTGGATCAGGTTACCCCTGAGTCACGTTGAGTCTTCACGCTCAAACAGATGCCCTAAACTTTAAAAAAAGGCATTAACGTGATCGATCCGAGCCTAATCGGGAAGTAAATAGACATGGGCTGTGTTGGGGTGGATACGGAGGTGGGGGGAGGAATAACCCTGTGTGGCACTGTGACCAGGGTAAATATGCGATGTCAGAGCTGGATGCCAGGCAGGCAGACAAAGAGTAGGGTTGAGATGTAGCTTCGCCCTTTGGATTCCCTACTTTGCACAGAGTAAGCCGTGGGTCCAGTTCGGAGTCCCTGTTGAATAATAACATAATAGGGCGAGCCATCTCGTAGTTCGGCTAAAACATAAGGATATGTGTTCCTTCCTATCTATCTCTCTGTCTGACTCGGCCCAAAACATTGAATCTTCATTCCTCTCCAAATTCGCTGCCTGGCCTGCTGAGTTCCTCCAGCAATTTGTGTTTGTTACTCTGGATTTCCAGCATCTGCAGAATCTCCTGTATCTATCTATGTTTCAGTCTGTCTATCTATAAACTTTATTCACTTATCAACTTTGTCATCCAGCCCTCTGCATAAAAACACCCATGTTTATGTGGGTATGACTGCATGTAAACATTCGTACGTAATGTAGATATGTGTTTATATAAATGTACCCAATTTGTATAAACACACACACACACACACACACACACACACACACTTTTACACTCACATACGTACACGCTTACACGTGTGGGTATACATATGTTTAAATCAAATACATACATATGTTTTGTGTCCCAGTTCATCAATATGTATTTGCATATACACATACACATACCCGAGTAGAAATACAGAACCACACGTGCATATATTGCGTGCTCTCACTCTCTCTCTCTCTCACTCTCTCTCTCTCTCTCTCTCTCTCTCACACACACACACACACAATGGCATTTGAGTGTGTGTGTGTGTGTGTGTGTGTGTGTGTGTATGTGTCCCTGTCTGTCTGTATATATTTATAGATTATGTGCGAGTGTCCGCATATTTGGTTTGTATCGTACAGTGCATATTAATGGGTCGCCAAGCACATATGTGAATGATATATACGTGTGCATCCATGTCTCTGTGTGCGTGTCTTTTGAAGAAAAAATATAACATTTCGGGCTCAAGTTACTCCACCTAATACGACGAGCTATGTTTCGAATATAAAAGTTGACATCAGCCATTTTGTGACAGAAGTCTTTAAAATCCACGTAACAAATACAACGTCTCACTGGACAACCGGGCTCCTTGAATAATGAAAAGAAAGCCAGATTATGTCACAATAATCCCCAAATAACAGGATGCAGATGCAAGAAATACTTGGGAAAGATCCCGTGCCAGATGATAGTGCAAGTACCTTGAATATGGAATCTCACTGGTCTCTCGGAGATTCATTCCGCTTCCACTGTGTAGTTAGAATGGAGTTTTTGAGTTATAGTAGCTTGCAACTGGAAATTAACAACGTTTAGAGTCACCGCCTACTTCTATAATACAGAAATTGATATTCCTTTACCGTTAATTGATGAATGCAATCAAACGTTAAACTGCTTTTTCTAGTTTACCATAGTTCTCTTAAGCCCGTCACCCCCAGTGGGGCACAGGCCGCCGACAGCAGCTCGCCAGAGTCCTTTGCCCTGGGCCAGTCTTTCATGCTGTCCCCAGGTGTAGCCCATCTTCTTGGTGTAGCCGGCCTCTCCCAGGGATGAGGCCTTTGGAGCTTCTGTAGCTCTGAGATTTTACAGGATGGGGTTGCTAGCCCCATGTCAAACCCTTCTCTTTTGGCAGCCGGGCTTGAGACCGCCCATGGCGGAGGCTTTACGTAGTTACTTGCCTGCTAATATTTACCCGATAGCCATTATAAAGTCTTGAGAATGGAGTGATTGTTAATCAGGGGTACAGACACAATATGGTGATCTTATTCGATCTCTCTAAAATATGCACAGCTGCACACAAACACTCAAATGTGTACAAACATTCTCAGGTATACATTGTGTACGAACAAAAGAAAAGTCCAAGACATGTAATCTCACCTTTACGGGACACTCCTCTTATATGGAACTAATATAAACCTATACTTATTTTGTTTAGTGTTCAGTGTCAATCATCCCCTCATTAAGATCCCGGCGCTACATGTTTTTTTAAATTCTCGTATTGAAATATATCACATCCTGCATTGTATTTCTCACCTTAAAGCAATCAATGAAACCTCCGGGGTTGGGCTGGCAAATTTCACTTTTGCTACTGTTTCACCAGACTGACCCCACCCTAGAAGTACAATGCAAAAATAAATTCTGTATGTAGATGTGGTGAACACCCCTGTTCTCTCCTTAGTGTATTATTTATCAATCTCGCGAACGACCTCTCGGACTAGTCAGGCAAAGTCTGCGAGCAAACATTAGCTTTGACTGTATCACAAGAGATCCTGCAGATGTTGGAAATGCAGAGCAACACACTCAAGATGCTAGAGGAACTCAACAGGCCAGTTAGCTTTTACGGAAATGAATAAACAGTCGACGTTTCGGGCCTGATGAAGGGTTCGGTCCGAAATGTCCAAGGTCTATTCTCCTTGATAGATGCTGCCAGGCCTGCTGAGTTGCTCCAGCATTTTGTGTGTGTAGCTTTAGGTTTTACATGTACAGTTCAAAGTTCAAAGTAAGTTTATTATCAAAGTACGTCAACACATACAACCCCAAGATTCGTTTTCTTGCGGGCATACCCAGAAAATCCAATAGAATCACTGAAAGACCGCGTCCAACAGGAGGGACAAGCAACTAATGCGCAAAGCATAGCAAGTAGTGTTTTCCAACTACACGAACTACATCTCCTTTAGCGCAAATGTTTTGCAGGCACATAACTCAGGTCTACAAACAATTACTACGTTTCTTGCCAACACACGCCCTCTGCTCCGAGTACACACGTTATATTATTCATATACGTTCTGTCGTTCACATGTCTTCACATTCTTGCCTATATTCTAACGGATAATTATACCTATAACGCACAAACACATCTTTTTTCACATTCTGCCAGAGACAATGTAACAGCCATCATTAAGGACACCCATCACCCAAGACATGCTCTCTTCTCACTGCTACCATCAGGGAGGAGGTACAAGATCCTGAAGGCACACACTCAGCGTTTTAGTAACAGCTCCTTCGCCTCCGCCATCAAATATTTGAATGAACAATGTACATTACCTCACTATTTTTGCTCTACTTATTTAATTTATTATATATATATATATATTTCTTATTGGGCTTTATAATTTTTCTTTCATTATGTATTGCAATGTACTGCAGCCGTAAAACAACAAATTTCACGACATATGCCAGTGATACCAGATTCTGCTTCTGAGACATCTGTCGCTTTAAACATTATGCTTTCTCACACACCCATCTTAATAGCACTGGCAACTTCTCGCAAATTCACACCTGTTTATCGCTGACAACTACTGCACAAACGTGTATTTATATATAACTTTGTTTAACGCACTCGAGCACACAATCGTTTCTGTAACTGTGTATTTACTTACATATGTTCGAGCGCATAAAGGGACACACGCTTTCATATGTATGCGACACACACCTACACCGTCCTTCCCCCTTGCTTTTTGCAACATTAACGGCATAGTAGAGATTTTAGTGACAGAACAGCAGAATTTATCTTCGATTGCAAATTTTTAAAAATCCTTTCAGCTTTCTGCTAGTCTGCTGGCAAGGTAAGGGGCTAACTTTCGACATTGCTACTAAAATGAGAACGTTCACCCTTCAACTTAATTACAGAAACAAAAAGAAAAACACAAGAAAGAATCTTTTGTCATCACTTTGCTAAGACGGAAAGTACTGCTTTACCTTCAATTACTAAGGAGCATTAGTCACACACATACCTCACATCTCCGATTCCTTTCCATGTCCAGACCAACACAATACTGCAACATTTGTTAGTCCTTTTGCTGATTTAAGAGATTCCCTGCAAATCCCATAATAACTCTGCGCACTTTCCTACCTTCTAATTTGATTGTCTATTTATCTAGCAATGCACTGTCACAAAAAGTACCTTTTGACGATTTAGTCCCTTCTGTAACAATGCTGTAATTGCTTCTAAATTATCTGATCATACACTGTATTGATATATTATCTTGAATACACTTTGTAAGCACTGAAAATTTTACTCGCTTTTTAAAATATGCCTTAACTATTACTCTGAACTTTGAAATTGTGTGAATTGTTGGGGATTCAGTAAACCATCTTATTTTGGAATCAGAATCGGAATTAGACTTAATATCCCCTGACAAATGTGAAATTTATTGTCTTGTGGCAGCAGTACAGTGCTATAAAGTACAGTGCAATAAAACTATACATTACAATAAGAATATATCTAATAATTAAATTAAATAGATAGTGTAAAAAGAGACCAAAAAAGGAAATAGTGAGGTAATGTACTGTAGATGGGTTCATTGTCTACTCGGAAATCTAATGGCAGAAGGGAAGAAGCTGTTCCTGAAATGTAGAGTGTGTGTCTTTGGGCTCCTGTACTTCATCCTCGATGGCAGCAATGAGAAGAGGGCATGTCCTGGGTGATGGGGATCTTTAATGATGGATGCAGCTTTTTTGAGGCCTTTTGAAGATGCACGAGAAAGAGGGAAGAGTATACGGTTAGCTGCTCAGCCGCCTTGTTTTAAGATCCTATTCATGCACTGACAAATTATTTTCTTGTGTTCTGTTTGCAACACATTCAAGAGTACAGTTTTGGAGAGGTTTGTTGGCACGATGAAGCATACAGCAAAATATTTACTATCTCACGTCATCTCCAAATTTGGTCGGCATTGTTTTGACTTCCAAGCAATGTTGCGTCTAGAAATTCTTGTTTGAATTGAGAAACCGTCGTTGAAAAAAAACAATTGCAGAATCTTCAACCTTCTGTGAAAGCAGTCACATTTATTAAAGCAAATACAGTACCAAAAGAGGAATATCACAAAATGAAACTAGTCAGAACATCATCGATTGATTACCTGATACAGATGCGACTAAATCTTCTTGTATTCCAAACCTTATATGATACGCTAAGAAATTCAGTTCTACATTCCTATATTCAACATTTAATATAATTCAGGTGTCCTGTAAAATCCTTGCGGGACCCGTCTGCATGCATTGACGTTTAAATGCAGTCACTACAAAATGCATTCTGTTCAAACCAACACGCTTTTATCGTCGTGCACCTTTAATTAAAACAATACTAATTGTTTTCTGAAGAGTAAAATTCACAGCGTGAAGAATGAATTCTCGTTATCTGTATCAAAGATTCCCTGTTATTGTCTTAAATGTCGTCTTTTCACTGAGTGTATTTTGTGATATATGCGTTGAATATGTGGGGGGATTTTCTGTAAGCATCGATAAATTAGCCTAAAATATCCCGTACTTGCACCCTTCACAATATTTCACCTAGTCCCAGAATCTGTCCTGTAGAATCCTCATTCCTCTTAATATCTCTTACGTTTTTTCCTCTCTCTTTCTTTCTTCCCTTTAAGCGCTCCATAAAACCCATTCATTTCTGATGTTAGTCAGATCCTAATGCTATGTACTCTGGATATGAGAGGGGTCCTTGGAATCATTACTATATCAAAGTTGCTATATAAATGGAAATGGTCCCTGTGGCTATATTAACCATCATTGTAAGTTCTGAAGTACCCGCAACCTGCATTAGAGGGTACGCGGCCTTAAAACAGTGTGTATGAATTATTTCTAAATACAATTACGTGAGTATTTGTCTTAGAATCAGAATCAGGTTTAATATCACTGACAAATGGCGTGAAATTTGTTTTGCGGCAGCAGTACAATGCAATACGTAACAATTACTATAAATTGCAACAAGAAATATATATTATTGTGCATTCACTGTGTTCATTGTCGAACCGATGAACACTACCTCACTATATATATATATATATATATATATTTAATAGATATATTATTATACAATTATATGTCTGTGTGCGTGTGTGTATGAGTATGTGTGTGTTAAATAAGTAGTGCATAGGAGAGCAAAAACAGTGAGGTAGTGTTCATGGGTCGGCCATAGAATCGACCCTTGAGCACTATCTCTCTATTTTTGCTCTTCACCGGTTTTATCTGTATAAAGTTCATTTACAAACCAAAACGTTTGTTGTGTTGTGGGCGATCAGCGTGCTCTATGCTGTAAATACAGAATCGCCGAGACGCTGGATGGAAACTGATTCGGAATAAAACATTACTTTGGGGTGAACAGTAAGTGCTGGCCTCATCATCAACAATCACACATCGAAAAGAAAATTGTAAAATATAAAAATGCAATAAGGAAGTCTCGTTCGCGGAAAATGAGGAGGGTAAGAGAGTGAGATTTTGGACCTTACGATATGTTTACAGCGGACAACAGATATATTTCATTTCATAGGTTGTAGCAATACATTTTTAAAATTTAAGACGCCATTCCATCCACGTCCTGAGTCTATTCAAACTTGGCAAAAGTTTTTGTTATATTCTGTGTAAGTATATTCTTAGCAAAATAAGAAAAATGACCTTTTCTAGCAACGCATTAGTTTCGTTTAATTCCTTCAACACGACGCGGTTTTATTACTAGGATTGCAATGACTAACAGGTACCGAATTAAAGAGAAATTGACCGACCGTCCTCAGTCTGGTCAGGTTACCCGAAAGGATGTAGGGAATATTGATCAATTGATAGTTCTAGGTGCATTAGTCACAACAATATACTTGTACAATTCAGCAACGATAAGCAAGAGAGCTTAAGCAAGTCTCTTACTGGACTCAAAGATTGCTCGCCTTATTAGAACACCATACTACCCCAAAGCTATCTGTATCCTTTAAATGATTACACTACTAATGAATTTTCAGAATGTTATAGGTTAATGTATTTCCACCTCCATTAGTGAAGGCCAATTCTACACTGTCTGGTAATGCTAATTGCTCAAGATGAATAATCTCTTAAAATAAGGTTGTACTTGTACAAGTTGCCGGCAGATAATACTACGAGCAACCACCTACATAGTTAGATTATTATGGTAACACTGTTGCATTCTTCGCCAAGAAAGATGACACTTCGTGGCAGATCATTTTGAGTCATAGAGTCATAGAACACTACAACACGGAAACAGACTATTCGGCCCATCTAATCCGTGCCAAACTATTAATTTGCCTACTCCTGATTCTGATTCGGATTCCCAGTGACCTGCGCCCAGACCATATCCCTCCGGAGCCATCCCATCCACGTACCTATCAAAATTTCTCTTAATGTTGAATTCGAATCCGCATCCACCATTTCCACTGGTAGCTCATTCCACAGACTCAGCACCCTCTGAGTGAAGAAGCTTCCTCTCATGTTCCCCTTAAATATTTCACCGTTCACCCATAACCTCTAGATCTAGTCTCCCCCAAAGTCAGTGGAAAAAGTCTACTTACATTTACTCTATCTATGCCCCTCATAATTTTGTATACTCTATCAAATCTCCCCTCAGTCTCCTACACTTCAGGGAATAAAGTCCGAACCTATTTAACCTTTCCCTAGAAATCCTGGCAACATCCTTGTAACCTTTTAATCCATTCCAATATTTTGGAATCATTATTTTTGTCCATCAGCAGCTACGAACCTACTTATTATAATTAAGAATCATCTAACCTTTTATTTTATAACACTAACCTCCCTTTTGTGTTTTTGCTATTAATTCAAATGATTGATTAATTCAATTTCCCTTTCAGGGAAGGAAACCTATTTCTAAGGATCTGATCAACTTGAACGGGTAATGATTCCGGGAATGAAAGGGTTACCATATGAGGTGCGTTCGATGGCTCTGGGCCTGTTCTCGCCGGAGTTTAGAAGAATGGAGGGGCGGGGGTCTCATTGAAACCTATCGAATATTGAAAGGCCTGGGTGGAGTGGATATGGAGAGGATGTTTCCCATAGTACTAGGGAAAGGCCAGAGAAATAAATTGACGTGCCCTTCTCTCGCCTTTAATTTTCCGACGCGGGTTAACCTCAGCTTGTTCTTCTGGAAAGGGTTTCGCCCACCAACCCCAAACCTGAAAAAAAGGCAACCCTCGCCGCAGAGACACACAAGTAAGCTGCCCATAAATAATCTGACGCATATTCGCAGGAAAAAAAATAGAACAATTGAATAAGAGCATGATCGTGCAGTTTAAACAATCTCTGCTAATGGGGCGCATTGTTTCTTTCTGTACGTTAATTTGTCACAGCAAAGTCTGAAGTTTTAATTCTCAGAATCACTGAATTTAGAATCATGTAGGGTTGCGATTTGTCAACGCACCCATGCACGTCCCACTGTCGCTTTTTTGGTTGACAATCAAACCAAGCACTGAATACAAACAAGCGCGATCATGTTCACACACAAGTTAGCATACATACAGAGTAATGCAGGCGTACACTGGCACACTCACATTAATACGCACACGTAGATACACCAACACCAACCTACAGACTAAGCTGACACATATATGAAAACACTCACAAATTTACACACACACACACACGTTAAAGTGCAAACACACGTTAACACACATTCACACAATAGCACACACGTAGATATAGCAAAATATCTACCTAGACTAAGCTAACACATTACCCCTCAACAATGGTGTGGAAAGGTGAAACAACAGATTGCCACGTGGGTGGCTAAAAGTGTGGAAATGTATAGACCGTAATGGAAACATCTGTAAAGGATTGAGAGTCATTGAATGGTTTATTGTACATCATTTGATTTTTGAATAAAGTATATTTTGAAATGTAAAAAAAATGAATTTAAATCATAAATTTAAGCTCGCACAAATTAACACGCACGTTAACATACATGCATATTAACACACACGTATACGCACACTTTAATACATACACGCAGATGCACCAGAACACCTACCTACAGACTAAGCTAATACACATATGATACTCCTGTACCAAGCATCACTTTATGGATATATAATCAATCTATCCATATAAACTTTCTTGTGTATTTATTGTGTTTTTTATTGTTGTGCTCTTTAGCTTATTGCGTTTTTTGTGCTGCATCGGATCCGGAGTAACAATGATTTTGTTCTCCTTTACACTTGTATATTGGAATTGGCATTGAACAATTTTGAATCATAAATTTAGCTGAATCTAATAGGCGCATTAACACACACGGGCCCATTTTTTAAAGAAATATTGATCTTATTTTTAAGAATACAATCCCTGTGCTTTGAATGGCCCCGCGCATTCCTGGCTATTTAGGTAATGATGTGGATTTAGTGGCTGCCCGGTTGCTTATTGACCCGTGATCACAATACAATGACCCACCTGACCCCTGGATGACCCCTGACACTGGGCGAACTCAATACACCATTAAAGGGGAAGGGACGTGCAAACAAAAGCTGGGGATATTGTTCTTCATTAACAGAATGCGGGATTACAAATATAAACACACTGGCTCGCTAACGGCAAACATGGAGGAAACCTTGTTTGCCGTAAAAATACGGTAAATCAACGCGCTCACATTCTATGGCATTTCTGTTTGGACATAAAAAGATTGCGGGGTTAAATAAAGTAAAGCCCGTGTGAAATATTGCAATGTATATGTCTGCTTCGGAAAAACGAGGCTGGCTGGCTAAGTAGCGAGAGGATAAAAAGTGTTTCATAAATAAGGGGGAATCATAGAAATACTGAGTCCCAACATTATCACAATCTTGCTGAACTCCAACCAAAAATAGAACAAACACAAGAGATTCTGCAGATGCTGGAAATCTTGAGCAACACGCACAATGTGCCTCACTATTTTTTTGCTCTCTTTTGCGCTACTTATTTCCATCTGTCTACCATCACTCTATCTCTCTATCAACTATATGTATTTATATATAGATACCGACATATTTCTTATTATACATTTTATAAGATATATATTTTTGTTGATTATATATATATATCTTATTGTTATTTCTAATTTTACCTATGCCACTGTACTGCCTCCGCAAAACAACAAATGTCACGACATATGCCTGCGATAATAAATCTGATTCCGATTCTGCATCTGCTGGAGGAACTCAGCAAGTTAGTCAGCATCTATGAAGGGGAATAAACAGTCGACGTAAGTCATAGAAGATAAGCGGGATATATTCTTGTACTGTAGAAGCTGGTATCCAAAATTAAAGCAAGAGCTGAACGAATTTCCAAAAAAGGTCAACCTTCTCTCCAATTCCAAAATAATGTGTGGGGAGAGATGATTGACAGCTCCAATTTCCTGGGGAACGGGGAACAATAAGGGACGCACAAAACACGTGGGAATCAATTGAAGGGTTCCATGCGGAACGTTTATCCGGTTATACCTCCTACACCCATCCACCCCCACCCCGACCTCGCCAGATGTGAGTTCAGAGCTCAGAACCGCAGGCCCAGTTATTTCAAAGTCCACCGACCCGACAGCAAAATCTTCGCCGCCGGAAAAGAAGCTCAGGCAGAAACACTTTGTGCGGGAGGCCGGGAAGAAACGACGCGATTTCCTGATATCCTTTTCTTATCCATCTGCATCTCTTTCAGGTTCACAAACCCAGCGCCAACTAGTAAAGCGTTACATGCTTCGGCTGACGGATGTAGGGTGGAGAAGAGAAGGGGGTGGGGAAGTTTGGGTGGTATCTGTACTTACTGAATCGTAACAATGAATTCCTAGTAAGAAAGGGAGGCAAACTGCGGGAGTTGTTGGGGCTGGATTTCAAATTAATGCATGTTGTGATGTACTTAAGCTATTATTGTCTCGAGGACGGATTGCTTCTAATGGATTGAAAACATTTTGGGAAGTGCATTTAAGATCTCAGAGCAACAGACACAAAATGCTGGATGAACTCAGAAGGTCAGGAAGCATCTATGAAAATGAATAAACAGTTGATGTTCCAGACCGAGACAGTTCATCAGGACCCGTGTGTTGCTCTGGGTTTTCAGCATCTTCAGAATCTCTTGTGTTTTTTTAATTTAAAACGTCAGCAGTTCAGGTGCTGATGCTTAAAGGGAAGAGAGATAGAGTGTCAGAGATATTAAAAGGAACGAGGATTCTCTAGAAGAGTCTCAGCGAATTATTGCAAAATGGTATTAATTGTTAAACGTTTTAGACGGGTATAGACGCTTACAGAAAAATCCCCTACATATAGAACATATATCACAACATACACTCAGTGAAAAAGAACATTTAGGTTTATGACATTGAAAACGAGATACAGCTCATTCTCGTTGAATTTTACTCTTAAAAAAGATTCATCCCGTGCACATGGCGCCCAATCTTCTCCTTTTGGGGCGTTTATAGTTCCCAGATGGCTGTGTGGATAATGACTATGAGAAAATTTACTTGGAGCTAGAATTGAAATTGTGTGGCGCTTCGTGACTTTTGTGAATGGATGAGTGATTTTGCATCGTGAAGTACAATGAGTGTTCTGGATTGTGAGCGTGAGTGTCTACAGAATGTCGTGTTTATAAGAAGAAATGTTCTCTTCGATGTGAGTTCAGAGAGACCTCTCTCACTGCTCCCCGTCCGTGATCTCTGCTGCCCTCCCAGCTCTTGACCACGCACTCAACCAAGATTTGCATCTATCACCTTCTAGCTTGCAATCTTTCCTTCTGGTTTCTCCCCCCTCCCCCCACCCCGCCCCCTTCCTTTCCAGTTCTCATGAGAGGTCTCGGCCTGAAATGTCGACAGTTTATTTATTTCCATGGATGCTTCCAGACCTGCTGAGTTGCTCCAGCATTTTGTGCATGTTGTTTTGTATTTCCAGCATCTGCAGAATCTCTTGTGTTTGTAATGATTGGTTATGCTTGTTTATGTTTAACTGTTTGGGATTATTGTTTAGATTCAATGTGCGGAGTGAAAGAACGCCTTTCTTTCTCTACTGTAAAATCTCTTAATGATAAATACTTCACTCAGATGAAAACAGATATGTGTGTCTTTGGAGAAGCTGAACATTGTATGTCAAACAGTTAAATTTAACTTCCTTCAGACTTGAGTTGGTATCCTGAAACTTGCTTATACCCAACTCTCGCGCCTTTTCCATCATTGCGTTTTTTTATCTTAGTGTTAACATTTGAGTTCGTTTGCTACTTTGTATATTAAACGCTTTCCTGTTTGTCCATTTAAGCAGTCGTACGATGTCAGAAATACATAATAAACACGTTGTATATTACATCGACAGGTGTGTATGTGTGTGAGAGGGAAAACTGTTTAATTTTACAAATGCAGTGCTGTTGTAAATCCCCACAGGACCAGGCCTTGGCTTGAATTCTTTTCCAGCTTCATTTTCCCGGGAACATTTGGTTTGTAAACTGCATGTACAGTGACCTTATCATTTTCAAGTACTCTAGTGCCGTTTTGGTCTTTCTCTGAATTACAAGGGATCTTGGGTCCAGTGTTACTCAATATCTTGATGTTTTATATTTTTTAGGTTTCCAAGGTTGTCATAGCCGTGGGGGGGGGGTGGTGGTGGGGATAAGCTCCCGCTACCTATAAAGTGCTCCGAATGGCGTGCGAATCTAACAGCCTCTGACAACCAAGTCCAGCTCTTGGCCTCCACGTATGGCTTAGCTACCAGGCCCGGTGGAACTGTTTCTACTGGCAAGGGGCAAAGGCGGACCACTGGCCCCTCAAAACCTGTCGCTTTTGGCAGGTGGGGCTCATCAGCTTTGGACAGCAGCCCGCCTAGGAGAAGGAAAACTCTGATTTTAAACCTCCGCTGCCTTGCGGCCATATCCACCAATGGGAAGGGTTTTGGAAGTAAACCCCAAGGAAGAAATCCAGAGCCAGGATCCTTAAGGCAGTTTGAGGTTGCTTACAACTTCACTCTGGCAACCTCTGGGCGACGACACTGGTGCCAAACTGTATCGGCGATTGCCCTTCCCTTGGACTACATCAGTGATGTGGAGAGGGGGAACCCACTGCATGGGAAACAGCCTGTTCTTCAGATCTTCCCTCCCAGGCTTGAGCCCTGGAGAGGACACAGTCCACCAGAGGTACAAACCCATGATCCCCTGGGATCGACAGATGCCTACTATATTTTTTTAAAAAGTTAATTTTCTTTCCTACTGATAAATCTTTAATCCTGGATAAGTAACCCATAAGACATAGGAGCAGAATTAGGCTATTTGGCCCATTTAGTCTGCTCCTCCATTCCATCATGGCTGATTTATTATCGCTCTCAACCTCATTCACCTGCCTTCTCCCCATAACCTCTGATGCCCTAACTAATCACGAACCTATCAATACCTACTTTAAATGTACCCAATGATGTGTCCTCCACAGCCATCTTCGGCAATAAGTTCCATCGATTCACCACCATCTGGCTAAAGAAATTCCTCCTCATCTCTGTTCTAAATGGACGTCCTTCTATTCAGAAGTTGTGCCCTCTGGTCTTAGACTCCCCCACTACAGTATAGGAAACATCCTTTCCACGTGCACTCTATTTATTCTCACAATTATTACCCTCGCCACGATATCACACCAGCTCCACATAAAACCATGGAGTTCACTTTTTTACAGTTGAGCTTTTGAACCACCTCAAAGACCTAGTATTTTTGCGGTGTGAACTGAAGTCTTGAAGGTGCAGGACTGTTGTGCCGTGGTGTGTATGGGCCGAATCGAGGCCGTGGGGCCTGGGCCTGAGAGCGGGGAATGAGCCAATGTTTTGCCTTTGCTGGTGTAGACTTGGAGGTGATTCGATGTGGCAAAACTGAGGTGAGTTAGTGTTGTGGTGGCAGGGCCCAGGCCCAATCTGAGAGCAAAGAAAACCCGGAGGTTTGATCAATTTGAATGCCAGGCCAAATAGGAAAGGTCGGGTACAGGCAGAATTGAGGCAGCAGAGCCTGAACCTGAGAATCTATTGAAGCAGCAGGTCCTGGGTCTGAGAGCAAGGAATGACTCAAGGTTTGGATGATTTAAGTGCCGGATGTCATGGTCCGGATTGGGGTCCCTTTAAATTTAGCTTGTTTATGTTACGATCCGGACCGTTGATTCCATGTTTTTCCATGTCCCTCGACTTTGGTGATTAGAGGCAATTAACGCTCGGCTGAACCGGTAGTTTATAGTCTGCGGCTTTCAGCCATTCGGTGCGGGAGCATCTGCAAAGTCACCAAGGTATGGCGTGCCAATGTCATCTGGCCGGAGCAAGCCTAGTCTCTGCCGAAGCGAGTGCCGGTAATTCGCCTTTCCTCACCGGAGCAACCCTATCAAGTTACCTCGCCAAAGCGAGCCTGCAAAGTTTCCTCACCGAGGTGGGTCCGTCAGTTAACTCGCCGGAGGGAATCAAGAACTGCTGTCTACTGTTCCCGGGTCGAGTCGAGAGCTCGCCACTAACCAGAGGCTCCAAGTCAAGTCCTAGCTCCGGGGGCATCCAAGTACCAAGTCAAGTCCTGGCTCTGGCGGCATTCGAGTACCATGTCAAGTCCTGGTCCTGGCAGCTTCCCAGTTTCGAGTCAAGCCCTGGCCCTGGCGGTCTGTGATTCCTGTCCTACCCCCCCCTGTCTGTATCCCTTCTCTGCTCCTCTCGCCTCTAGCTCTCGTCTGCAGCCCTCGCCTGCACTTCAGTCTAGTTCCATCACCGGAGCTAGATAGGTACTGTCTGGTGTTCTTTTGTGTTGGTCTTGTCTTGTCCTCGCCTCCATGGGGTAAGTCAGGCCGTCTTGCCGTTGCCCCGCGGGGAGTCATGTCTTGTCTTGTCTTGTCCTCGCCTCTGTGGTGTAGGTCAGGCCGTCTTGCCGTTGCCCCGCGGGGGGTCGTGAGTCCTGGCCCTATGTCCTGTACCCAAGGAGGGGTCCCGACTCTGTGTATGTGTCCATGGTTCCAGGTACCTGCTCTCCTGAGACCGAGGATCTGTTTTCCATGTTCCTCCTCTCCCTGGCCCATGTCATGTCCATGCCTGGTTATGGGGTCCGAGCCCGAGGCAAGACCCAGGTATGGGGTCCTTGCCCAGTCTCGGGCTCAGAGTCCATACCCTAGCCTCTTCATGTCTCCTCTAGTTCTGGGAGCCGATTCTGAGTCCAAGCCCAGACCCTTGGTCCCAGCCTAGTCGTAGTCCTCAGTCCTTGTCCAGTTCGCTATTCCTGCTTCTGCTTTGATCTCCTGGTATCGAACAATAAACTAAATCTAAGTAACCTCACAAGATGTGTCTTGCATTTGGGTCCACCCTTGCTCCCAGTGCCCCGCCAGTGTGACACCGGACCAGATTGAAAAGGTCAAGGTGTCAGGACCGGAGGCAAGAGATGGGCTGGTTCAGCTCGGTACTCTGTGAGGTTACCTGTCTCTCCACTGAGCTGCGGCTGTAGCCTGCAAATAATGGGCCCCTGAATCAGCTGCAGTGATGACTGGCTTCATGGCTGTGGACTCACCTTCATGAACTTCAGCTGTGAATGTTATTTGCTGACTTCTATTGTTTGCACTATTTGATTTCCCCTTGCACACTGGGTATTTGACAGTCTTCTTTTTTCAATGGATTCTATTGGGTTTCTTTGTTTTGTGGCTGCCTGTAAGGAGGCGAATTTCAAGGTTGTATATGGTATACATATTTTGATATTAAATGTACTTTGAACTTTGGACTAAATTGTTGCCTGTCTGTGAAACATATGATCTATCCCATCTTGAGTAACACATACAAAATGCTGGAGGAATTCAGCAGGTCAGACACCATCAATGCAGAAGAATGAACAGTTGGTGCTTTAGGCCGAGACCCTTCATCTTCAATTATCATCAACAGATCACTTGCAATACTAGAGGAAACGACACACTGGACAACTACACCACCATCAAGAATCCCTACCGTGCTATTCCATGCCCTCACTTCAGGAAGTCTGACCACTTGACTGTACTTCTACTCCCTGACTATAGGCGGAGACTGAAGACTGCAGCACCAGTAGTGAGGACTAAGAAAGTATGGACAAGGGAAGCACAGGAGCACTTACAGGACTGCTTTGAATCGGTGGACTTGACCGTATTCAGGGATTCAGCTTCCAACCAGGATGAGCATGCTGCAGTTGTTTCCGACTTCATTCAAACCTGTGTGGATGAGTGTGTGTCCACATAGACTTACTGTACATTCCCAAACCAAAAGCTGTGGATGAACCAGAAGGTACATCGTCTGCTGAAGGCTAGATCTGTGGCATTCAAGTCTGGTGACCCAGTCCTGTGCCAGAAAACCAGGCATGATTTGTGGAGGGCTATTTCAAGGGTGAAGAGACAATTTCAAATGAGGTTGAAGGCGACATCGGATGCATGACAACTCTGGCAAGGTTTGCAAGACATTACTTCCTACAAAGTGAAACCCAATAGTATGAATGGCAGCGATGCTTCACTGCCAGATGAACTCAATGCCTTCTATGCACGCTTTGAAAGGGAGAACACAACTACAGCTGTGAAGATCCCTGCTGCACCTGAGGACCCTGTGATCTCCATCTCAGAGGCCGATGTTAGACTGTCTTTAAAGAGAGTGAACCCTCGCAAGATGGAAGGTCCCAATGGAGTACCTGGTAAGGCTCTGAAAACTTGTGCTAACTAACCAGCGGGAGTATTCAAGGACATTTTCAACCTCTCACTGCTATGAGCAGAAGTTCCCACTTGCTTCAAAAAGGCAACAATTATACCAGTGCCTAAGAAGAATAATGTGAGCTGTCTTAATGACTGTCACCCAGTAGCACTCACATCTACAGTGATGAAATGCTTTGAGAGGTTGGCCATGACTAGACTGAACTCCTGCCTCAGCAAGGACCTGGACCCATTGCAATATGCCTATCGCCACAATAGGTCAACGGCTGATGCAATCTCAATGGCTCTTCACATGGCTTTAGACCACCTGGACAACACAAACACCTATGTCAGGATGCTGTTCATCGACTATAGCTCACCATTATTACCACAATCCTGATCAAGAAGTTGCAGAACCTGGGCCTCTGTACCTCCCTCTGCAGTTGGATCCTTGACTTCCTAACCGGAAGACCACAACCTGTGTGGATTGGTGATAACATCTCCTCGCTGACAATCAACACTGGTGCACCGCAGGGGTGTGTGCTTAGCCCACTGCTCTACTCTCTGTATACCCTGACTGTGTGGCTAGGCATAGCTTAAATGCCATCTATAAATTTGCTAATGATGCAACCATTGTTGGTAGAATCTCAGGTGGTGACCATATATGAGATAGAGTGAGTGAGATATGCCAACTAGTGAAATGGTGTTGCAGCAACAACCTGGTACTCAACGTCATTAAGATGAAAGAGTGGACTTCAGGAAGGGTAAGACAAAGGAACACATACCAATCCTCAGAGGGATTAGAAGTGGAGAGAGTGAACAGCTTCAAGTTCCTGGGTGTCAAGATCTCTGAGGAGCTAACCTGGTCCCAACATATCGATGCAGTTATAAAAAAAGGCAAGACAGCGGCTTAGCGACGAAACTTCATTAGGAGTTTGAAGAGATTTGGTATGTCAACAAATAGACTCAAAAACTTGTATAGATGTACCGTGGAGACCATTCTGACAGGCTGCATCATTGTCTGTTATGGGGGGGGGAGGGGGGCTACCACACAGGACTGAAAAAAACTGCAGAGGGTCGTAAATCTACTGTAGTCGGCTCCATCTTGGGTACTAGCCTACAATGTATCCAGGACATCGTCAAGAAGCGGTGTCTCAGAAAGGCAGCGTCCATTATTAAGACCCTCCAGCACCCAGGGCATGCGCTTTTCTCACTGTTACCATCAGGTTACCATACAGAGGCCTGAAGGCACACACACACTGATTCAGGAACAGCTTTTTCCCCTCTGAAATCTGATTCCTAAATGGACATTGAACACTACCTCACTTTTTAAAACATATAGCATTTCTGTTTTTTGCACAATTTTTAATCTATTCAATATATGTGTACTGTAATTGATTTACTTATTTATTATTTTATTTTGTGTTTTTTTCTTCTATATTATGTATTGCATTGAACTGCTGCTGCTAAGTTAACAAATTTCACGTCACATGCTGGTGATAATAAACTTGATTCTGATTCTGTGTCATGGTCCGGTCCGTGAAGTCTGCATTCCGGTTCACGGTCCAGTCCATAGACTCAGGACTCCGGGTCTTCCAGCTGTCCCTTGTTTGAGTTAATCATAGGCACCTGATTCCCATCTTTGGGCTTGCAATATAAGTAGCCTTGGGATTGAGTGTGGGCTGCTGGTTTATCTTGTTAGTTCTCCTTAGAGTAATCTGCTGATGGAAGGCAAGTGAAACCATTTGTGATATCTAGGCCTGGTTGGAGGAACACTGCTTCATAGAGCTTTGTTGCCACTTGTTGGAGTAGTCTTTGAGGTATGGATTTGGCTGTTTCCTGGGTTGGCTGAGTGGCTGCCAGCCATTCCAAGCTAGGTAGAGATCTGGCTGTTTCTGTAGCCAGCTGAGGTTGCTGGCTGAACTGAGACTTGGTGCTTCCCTGGAGTGGAGATGGAACTGTGTTGTTCTTTGGAGTTTGTCTATTCTTGTCCTTGCCTCTGTGGGGTAAGCCAGGCCATTTTGCCATTACCCTGTGGGGGGACTTGTCTTGTCCTTGCCTCTGTTGGGCAAGTCTGGCTGTTCTACTGTTACCTGATGATGAGACCTGTCCCACCTTGGTGTGGAGATGAAGTTGAGTCCTGGCTTGTTGAAGGATAAGTCCTGGTGCTATGTTCAGTTCCCAGTCTGTCTCTCAGCTCCAGTCTCTGGGTTATCAGCCTCTGCATTTCAAGATAAAGACCTCAAGCCTCAAAGATCCCAGCCTACAGCCAAGCTCAAGACCCAAGATCCCAAGCCTTGAGGATCCCAAGCCAAGCTCAAGACCCCAGCCTGAAGCCATATCATGTCCTTGCCTGGTTCTGGTATCTAAGCCTGAGGCAAGACCCAAGTTCTGGGTCCTTGTCTAGTCTCAGGCTCAGAGTCCAAGCCTTGTCTCTGAGGCTGTTTCCTCATCCTGGTCCTGCTTTCCCTAGCCCAACTGTGTTCTTGTGCCTGCTCCTTGCCTGAATCCTGTTATGTTCCTACTCTAGTCCTGTTCCTTGTACTGCAGTGCCTGTGTCTTGCATTTAGGTCTGTTTCGTGCACCCTATTGTGATAGAACAAACCAGCCACCCATGGACCCAGTGACATAGACACTGGAGATGAACTCTCGCCATCTAGGATTCCCTAGTGCTGAAACCTCCCACCTGCCCGAGTTGTCCTTGGTCTTTGAGAGCCTCTTCAGTTGCCCAGAGGCTCCTGTAAAGAGGGGGGGGGGGAAATGTCATGGTCTGGTCCATGAAGTCTGCATTCTGGTTCACGGTCTGGTCCATGGACTCAGGACTCTGGGTCTTCCAGCTGTCCCTTGTTTGACTAAATCAAAGGCACCTGATTCCCATCTTTGGGCTTGCAATATAAGTAGCCTTGGGATTGAGTGTGGGCTGCTGGTTTGTCTCGTCAGTCCCCCCTTGGAGCAACCTGCTAATGGAAGGCTAGTGAAACCATTTGTGATCTCTAGGCCTGGTTGGAGGACCACTGCTTCATGGAGCCTTGTTGCCATTTGTTGGAGTGGTCTTTGCGGTATGGATTCGGCTGTTTCCGGGGCAAGCTGAGTGGCTGCCAGCCACTCCAAGCTAGGTAGGGATCTGGCTGTTTCCATAGCCAGCTGAGGTTGCTGGCTGAACTGAGTCTTGGAGCTTCCCCGGAGCAGAGATGGAACTGTCTGTTATTCTTTGGAGTTCATCTATTCTTGTCCTTGCCTCTGTGGGGTAAGTCAGGCTGTTTTGCCATTGCCCTGCAGGGGGATCTGTCTCGTCTTATCCTTGCCTCTGTTGGGTAAGTCTGGCTGTTCTGCCATTACCTGATGGAGAGATCTGTCCCACCTTGGTGTGGGGATGAAGTTGAGTCCTGGCTCTGTCTATGTTCTGTCCTGTCTCATCTTTGTGTTGTGTTAAAGATGAGTCCTGACTTGTCGAAGGATAAGTCCCGGCTCTATGATGTTCAGTTCCCAGTCTGTCTCTCAGCTTCAGTCTTCGAGTTATCAGCCTCCGCATTTCAAGACCCCAGGCCTCGAGGGTCCCGCAGCCGTGCTCCCAGGCCCCAGGCCTCAAGCCAAGTTATGTCCTTGCCTGGTTCTAGGGTCCAAGCCTGAGGCAAGACCCAGGTTCTGGGTCCTTGTCCAGTCTCTGGCTCAGAGTCCAAGCCTTGTCTCCTAGTTCATGGTTCCTAGTCCTGGTCCCGCTTTCCCTAGCCCAACTCTGTGTTCTTGTCTGCTCCTTGCCTGAATCCTGTCACATCCCTACTCTAGTCAAGTCCTGTTCCTTATACTTCAGTGTCTGTGTCTTGCATTTGGGTCTGTTTCCAGCACCCTGTTGTGACATTCTGATCCATCCCTTATTAGTCTTGATCTGTCTGTGATTTGACATTTTTTGATATGATTTTCCTTGGATTTCTCCAAAGGTATCCAATTGATGGAACATGTTCTCTTGCTTACCTTATTTACCCAATCACAGAAGGAATTCCCTGCTGCTAATGCTTCTGTTTGCTCCCTTTTCATTACCCAAAGGATAAATTACTAGTTGTCCCCTATCCATCATCTATCTGCCAGCCTTTGATGTTATCATCTGAATCCAGGTTGGGATTCTTCACTTGTACTGAGGCACTTAAACCCCTTCATCAGCATCTCTTCCAAACCCCCTATTGCCAGTAAATTATCAGACCAGTGGAAGTACAGCTGTAGTACTGTACATAAAATACACTAAATTTGGGTAGATGGGGCTTGTCAGCTGTGGTTGGCAGTTTATCTAGGAGAAGGAAAACTCCGAGCTCAAACCTCTGCTACCTTGGAGTAAACCCCGAGGAAGGCTTGGGGGTGGGGGGGGGGGAACCCTGAGGAGAAATTCAGATCTGGAGTCCTTAAGACAGTCTTACATGGAGTTCAATGCTGACTGACAACTCCTGTGATGCTGCTGGTGCCAAACTGTATCAGGTTTTGCCATTCCTTTTGATTCATCAACTGTGCAGAGGGGAAGAGCTCAATCCATGGGCAACTGCTTGCTCTCCATATCGTACTGCCCAGGATTGTGTATTGGCTTTTATAATTGACTGCATAGATTGCTAGGATGCAACATCCATGATTGATCCTGACCAATGGAGGACTCACTGTAAATTACAGTAAGAAATGTATATTTTTTGTAATATGTTAATATCATTGTTTATCTATGTATGCATTACATATTTTTTATATATATACAATATATGCATACACTGTATTAAGGCATCCATTAGTCTTGCAAGACCATGGATCTGCGCCTGGAAAGTCTTCACTCTCCAGGGCGTAGGCCTGGGCAAGGTTGTATGGAAGACCGGCAAGTTTCCCCTCTTCACGACAACGATGTTGTCCAAGGGAAAGGCAAGGGCTGATATGGCACCAGTGTCGTTGCAGAGTACTGTGTGGTTAAGTGCCTTGCTCAAGGACACAACAAGCTGCCTCGGCTGGGTCTCGAACTCACAACCTTCAGATCGCTAGTCGAATGCCTTAACCACTTGGCCACGTGCCCACTGTATATGAATGTATTTATATATACATAGTGCAAAAAGGGGCAAAAATAGTAAGGTACTGCTCATGGTTAATTGTTTGTTCAGAAATCTCAGTTTTATTATTTTTCTAGACACCACCTCGAGGGGAGCAGTGGATTCCAGTTAATTGGGACACATTGTGACCAGTACATTTTGGCCCAATCAAGTGGCTGCCCAATTAGCCAGTTTCATGGAAATACATAGTTAAAATGATATAAAAGCTACCATTTAACTAAGTAACAAATTACATATTCAAATAAAATGTAGAACAAATTAGAACTGTACCAATACAGTACTATAAAACTATTAGTTCTTAATAGTTATCAATGTAGTAATTCATCCAGTGAATGCTGGCACATTCCTTTGACTGTAAATGAACAAAATCAGCACAGACATCTAGTGCAGATAATGGATGCCTTCATATAATGCTTTCAATGATTGCATCCTCCAAATGTTCATTTTCAGTAACAATCAAGATGATTGTTGATACCTTCAAATTCTTTGTACTTCCTAACTTGCTGAAGTAGTGAAATTGTTTCATTTTCACTCCCAGCCGTTTCTGGCATCTCCAAGCAAAAATGCCTGAAACTGCAGTGAGCAAAACAGTTCTGAATGGTCTTGTGCTTAGTTTTTGCCAACTATCAGTGACAAAAATCACTGCTTTTTGAACACACAACTGATGCTATTTAAAAACACTTTGCTCTAAGCACTGTGGAATGTCTAATGGCCACATAAGTGAGTGTGACTGACATCAGTTAGAAACTGCTTGGCAACAATCTCCTGTCACAATTAAGTGGCACAGTGCACCTGGAGTATTCTGCATTGGTCTGATCTTGCTCATTCGAGAAGTCTGTTTTTTCAAAGTTCTGCTGACAGGTATGAACAGCAATGAGTTAACTCCATTTCTGCATTCGCTAACTGATCTGCTGAGTAGGTCTCTGGGGATGTGGGGAGTGCAGTGGAAAATAATGAATGAGAGGAAAGATTGGGCAAAGAGCAATGAAAGAGAATCTGAGAATATGCTATGTTTTAAACAAAAACATTCTCATATCAAATATGCATGGTGACATAGCTTTATTGAAGTGGAGGCTGATAAACTCAAGTAGTTAGGGCTGTAAATTTACAGGGAAAATCAGAATCAGGTTTATTACTGGCACGTGTTTATCAGGTTTATTACTGGCACGTGACATGAAATTTGTTAGCAGCAACAGTTAAATGCAATACTTAATCTAGAGGGAAAAAACATAATAAATAAACAAGTAAATCAATTACATATTGAATAGATTTTAATGTGCAAAAACAGAAATACTGTATAATTTTAAAAAAGTGAGGTCGTGTCCACAGCTTCAATTTCCATTTAGGAATTGAATGGCAGAGGGAAAGAAGCTGTTCCTGAATCAGAGTGTGTGCCTTCTGTCATAATGGGGCATTGGGAACGGACCCAAGTGCAAGACACAGACACTGAAATGCAAGGAACAGGACTTGACTAGAGTAGGGACGTGACAGAATTCAGACCAGGAGCAGAGACAAGAACGCAGACTTGGGCAAGGGAAAGCGGGACCAGGACTAGAAACCATGGACTAGGAGACAAGGCTTGGACTCTGAGCCCGAGACTGGACAAGGACCTAGAACCTGGGTCTTGCCTCGGGCTCAGACCCCAGAACCAGGCAAGGACATGACATGGCTTGAGGCTTGGCTTGAGGCTGTGGGGCCCTCGAGGCTTGGGTTCTTGGAGCTCAGACAGACTGAGAACTGAACATCAGCATGGAGCTGGGACTTATCCTTCAAGCCGGGACTCAACTTCATCTCCACACCAAGGTGGGACAGGTCTCTCTGTCAGGTAATGGCAGAATGGCCAGACTTGCCCAACAGAGGCAAGGACAGACAAGACAGGTCCCCTCCCCCCCCCCCCCCCCCCCACAGGGCAATGGCAAAATGGCCTGACTTACCCCACAGAGGCGAGGGCAAGACAAGAGAGGGTCCTCTGCAGGGCAATGGCAGAACAGCCTGACTCTCTCCCCACAGAGGAGAGGACAAGAGGAGACAAACACCACAGAACGACAGACAGTTCCACCTCTGCCCTGGGGAAGCTGAGTCTCAGTTCAGCCAGCAACCTCAGCTGGCTATGGAAACAGCCGGATCCCTACCTAGCTCGGAGTGGCTGGCAGCCACTCAGCTGGCCTGGGAAACAGCCAAATCCATACCACAAAGACTATTCCAATGAATGGCAACAAGGCTTCATGAAGCAGTAGTCCTCCAACCAGGCCTAGAGATCATGAATGGTTTCACTAGCCTTCCATCAGCAGGTTGCTCCAAGGGGGACTGGCAAGACAAACCAGCAGCCCACACTCAATCCCAAGGCTACTTGTATTGCAAGCCCAAAGATGGGAATCAGGTGCCTATGATTAACTCAAACAAGGGACAGCTGGAAGACCTGGAGTCCTGAGTCCATGGACCGGACTGTGAACCAGAATGCAGACTTCATGGACCGGACCATGACACCTTCAGGCTTCTGTACCTCCTACCCGATGGTAACAGTGAGAAAAGGGCATGCCCTGGATGCTGGATGTCCTTAATAATGGATACTGCCTTTCTGAGACACTGCTCCCTAAAGATGTCCTGGGTGCTTTGTAGGCTAGTGCCCAAGATGGAGCTGACTAGATTTACAACCTTCTGCAGCTTCTTTCGGTCCTGTGTAGTAGCCCCTCCAAACCAGACAGTGATGCAGCCTGTCAGAATGCTCTCCACAGTACAACTATAGAAGATTTTGAGTATTTGTTGACATGCCAAATTGCTTCAAACTCTTAATAGAGTATAGCTGCTGTCTTGCCGCCTTTATGACTACATAAATGTGTTAGGACCAGATTAGATCCTCAGATCTTGACACCCAGGAACTTGAAGCTGCTCACTCTTTCCACTTCTGATCTGAGGATTGGTATGTGTTCCTTCATCTTGCCCTTCCTGAAGTCCACAATCAACTCTTTCGTCTTACTGACGTTGAGTGCCAGGTTGTTGCTGCGGCACCACTCCACTAGTTGGCATATCTCACTCCTGTACGCCCTCTCGTCACCACCTGAGATTCTACCAACAATGGTTGTATCGTCAGTAAATTTGTAGATGGTGTTTGAGCTATGCCTAGCCACAGTCATGAGTATACAGAGTAGAGCAGTGGGCTAAGCACACACCCCTGAGGGGCACCAGTGTTGATTGTCAGCGAAGAGGATGTGTTATCACCAATCTGCACAGACTGGTTTTCCAGTTAGCAAGTCGAGGATCCAATTACCAAGGGAGATAGAGGCCCAGGTTCTGCAACTTCTCAGTCAGGATTGTGGGAATGATGGTATTAAATGCTGAACTATAGTCGATGAACAGCATCCTGACGTAGGTGGTTGTGTTGTCCAGGTGGTCCAAAGCCGTGTGGAGAGCCACTGAGATTGCATCTGCCATTGACCTATTGTGACGATAGGCAAATTGCAATGGGTCCAGGTCCTTGCTGAGGCAGGAGTTCAGTCTAGTCATAACCAAACTCTTGAAGCATTTCATCACTGTCAATGTGAGTGCTACCGGGCGATAGTTGTTAAGGCAGCCCACATTATTCTTTGGCACTGGTATAATTGTTGTCTTTTTGAAGCAAGTGGGAACTCCTGCCTGTAGCAGTAAGAGGTTGAAAATGTCCTTGAATTTTCCTGCTAGTAGGCAGGAGAATAGGGTTGAGAGGGATGAAGTAGATGATGGTAGACTGGCCTAATTCTACTCCTATCTTGGAGTTCAAGTAAGTATGCCTTATGGTCTTGTGGTAATATACCAGCAATATAGGGTATATCTACAAGGATTCACTAGGTTGATTCCTGGGTTGTGATGATTGTCAGAATCGGGTTTATTACCACTGGCATGTGTTGTGAAATTTGTTAACGTAGCAGTAAAGTTCAATGCATACATGATAACTTGGAAAAAAGAATAAATAAGTAAATCAATTACAGTAAGTGTATATTGAATAGATTAAAATAGTGCAAAAACGATTTTTATGTAATACTCATGGGTTCAATGTCTATTTAGGAATCAGATGGCAGAGGGGAAGAAGCTGTTCCTGAATTGCTAAATGTGACTTCAGGCTTCTGTACCTCCTTCCTGATGGTAACAATGAGAAGAGGGCATGCCATTTAGGGAGAGATTATTTTAAAATGGGACTGCACTGTTTAGTATGAGAGAAAATCTGATTGAAACAAAGTTCTTCCAAAAGTTGACGGGTACAGGGGCAATGTTTCTCCTGCAATTGTTTCCAAATTGGCAATCACAGATTCAGAACAGCACAGTGACCATTTAAGATTGACACAAGGAGAAATTTCTTCACCCACAGTAATGAATCTCTGGAACTCTCTAAATTGTTGCAATATATATTTAAGATGTGATAGATTTTTAGATAATAAGGGATTCAGAGTTTGTACAGGAAAATGACACTGGGGTAAAAGATGAATGAGGATATTACTGAAGGGTAGAGCCCATGTGAGAGCCCAAGCAGCTTAGCCATCTTCACCTTTGAATCTGATTGAACATATCACAGTTGTCACCAACTTTAAGATCTGTGTGGGTGACAATGTGTCTTCGAGAACATACTGGACATATCCTAACCAAAAGCAGTGGATGACCCAGGAGATTCATAGTCTGCTGAGGACTGGATCTGTGGCATTCAAGACTAGTGGACAGAACTGTACAAAAGTCCAGGTATGACTACTAAAGGCAATTTTTAAGAGCAAAGAAACAATTCCTATTGAAGTTAAAGAGAGAATCAGATGCACATCAGCTTTCAGGGTTTTCAGGTCATTACTTCCTAACATAATGAATGGCTGTGATGCTTCACTCCCAGATGAGTTCAACACCTTCTGCACACTTTGAAATGGAGAATCAAACTACATCTGTGTGAATTCCTGCTGCACTTGGTGACCCTGTGATCATTGTCTTGGAGGTTGGCATCAGAACATCTTTCATGAGGGTGAACCCTTCCAAGGCATCAGGCCCTGATGGTGTACCTAGAAGGGCACTGAAAATCTTCCAGCCAATAGGTAGGAGTGTTCAAGGACCTCTTGGATTTCTCACTGCTGCAGTCAAAGGTCCTGACCTGCTTCAAAAGGGTGACATTCATACCAGTGCTCAAGAAGAGCAGGTTGAGCTGCCTCTGACTATCATCTAGTTGCACTCACATCTGCTGTGATGAAGTACTTTGAGAGATTGGACATAGCTAGAATCAACTCCTCCCTAAGCAAGGATCTGCACCCATTACAAACTGCCTAATCACCATAATAGCTCTATGGTGGATGCAATCACACTAGCTCTCCACTCAGCCTTCAATCACCTGGACAATAGTAATACCTACATCAGGCTGCTGTTTATTGATTACAACTCAGTGTTCAACACCATCATACCTTCAGTACTCATCAGCAAGGTCCAAAACCTGGGCCTCTGTACCTCCCTCATTGCGAGATCGCAGTCAGTGCAGTTTGGAAATAACATCTCTGCTTCACTGACAATCAACACTGGTGCACCTCCAGGATGTGTGCTTATCCACTGCTCTACTCCCTCTATACCCATGACTGTGTGGGTAGCTCAAATGCCATTATAAATAAATAGTTGACAAAACTATTGGTAGAATTTCAGATGGTGATGAGGAGGCACACAGAATGAGGTAGATCAGCTGGTTGAGTGCTGTTGTAACAACAGCATTGCACTCACCAGTAGTAAGACCAAGGAATTGATTTTTGGATTTCAGAAAGGGGAAGTCAAGGGGACACACCAGTTCTCATTGAGGGAGCAGCAGTGGAAAGAGTGAACAGTTTCAAGTTCCTGGGTGTCAACATTTCTGAAGATCTTTCCTGGATAAAATGTATTGATACAATTACAAACAAAGCATGACGATGGCTACATTTCATTGGGAGTCTGAGGAAACTTGGTATGTCACCAAAAACTCTTACAAATTCCTACAGATATACTGTGAAGTGCATTCCAACTGGCTTCATCACTGTCTAGTATGGAGGGGCTACTGCACAGGATCAGAAAAAGCTACAGAAAGTTGCAAACTCAGCCAGCTCCATAATGGGCACTAGCCTCCCCAGCATCAAGGATATCTTCAAAAGGCGATGCCTCAAAAAGACAGCATCCATTATTAAGGACCCTGATCACCCAGGGCATGCCATCTTCTCATTGCTACCATCAAGGAGAAAGTACAGCAACCTGAAGAGGCGCACAATATTTTATGAACAGCTTCTTCCCTTCAGAAATCAAATTTCTGAACAGACAATGAACCAATCCATGTACACCACCTCACTATATTTGTTTCCTTTTTGCTCTCTTTTTGCACCACTGATTTAATTTATTTTAAAAAAATATTTCTTATTGTTTATAGTTTTTAAATTATGTATTGCACTGCTGTCACAAAACAACAAATTTCATAACATAGGCCAATGATATTAAATGTTACTCTGATTCTGCTGTCCCAAGGTGGCATTTTAGCATAATGGTTAACACATTGCATTACAGTACTAGTGATTATGAATTGCAGTTCAATTCCTGCCACGGTCCCCATACGGACTTTGTATGTTCCCCTGTGACCACATGGGTTTCCTTCCATAATGCAAAAATGTACAGGTTATGGTTAGTATGTTCTGGACATGCTATGTTGGCATGAAGTGGGGTGACACTTGGGCTGCCTGGCACAATCCTTGCTGATTTGATATGATGCAGAATGACACATTTCCCTGTATGTTTTGATGTACTTGCAACAATTAAAGCTAATCTTAAAATCTGAAATCCCTGGAATTCCAACCTTGTGAATATAGTTATTCTATTCCAGTTCTGCTCACTCAAGCATCTCTGGTTTTAACTTCTCTTCCATTATCAAATATGTTAAATATATATGCTACAGCCTAAGACCTTCAATTTACCCCATTCTTTGAACTTTTTAGTAATGTACAATAAAACCTATATCTTTGAAGTTTTAAGTCATCTGCCTTAATATTTCCTTTCGTAGTCCACTCCACACTTTTTAATGCTGCCCTTGGCAATGTTACCATCTTTTACCATTGCAGGGGAAAATATTTTTCTTTATTTTCTCTCTTATCCTTTTAGACTATAAAGCCATAGGATATAGGACCTGAATGAGGCCATTTAGCCCATCAAGTTTGCTCCACCATTCCATCATGGCTGATTTATTATCCCTCTCCTACCTTCTCCCCATAACCTTTCATTCCATGAACCTGCTCTGGATTCCTAATAAAAGTGCAGAAAACCACGAGGAAAAAGAGGTTAAGGTAAATGGAGCCTTTTTCCTCGGGTGCAAATATCAAATATTAGAGGGCAGGGATTTGAGGTGAGAAGGGAAAATTGAAAGGAGATTAACAAGTGTTGTCCTCAACCATCAGGCTCCTGAACCAGAGTGGGCCCCCAGCACCCAGGGCATGCCCTTTTCTCACTATTGCCATCAGGGAGGAGGTACAGAAGCCTGCAGGCGCACACTTAGTGATTCAGGAACAGCTTCTTCCCCTCTGCCAACAAATTCCTTAATGAACATTGAACCCTTGGATACTACCTCACTAGTTTTAAACATAGTTTATTTGTTTTTTGTTGTTTTTTAAATTTATTCAATATATGTATACTGTAATCTATTCAATATGTTTACTGTAATTGATTTATTATTTTTCTTCTATATTATGTATTGCATTGAACTGCTGCTGTTAACAAATTTCAAGCCCCATGCCCGTGATAATAAACCTGATCCTGATTCCGATTCACTCACCCCCGACATTGAACTGATTCCACAACCTATAGACTGACTTTCAAGGACTCTATTCATGTTCTGAGTTATTTATCTATTTGTTTGTTTATCATTTGTTTGTATTTGTACAGTGTTTTCCTTTGCATGTTGGTTGTCAGCCTGTGTAGTTTCTCATTGACTCTATTTTATTTCTTTGTTCTGCAGCGAATGCTTGCAAGAGTGGGTTGTATATGGTGACATATACATCCTTTGATAATAAATATAAAGATTCAAAGTATGTGCACTGAATACAATGCTGAGATTCATCTTCCTGCAGACAGCCACGAAACAAAGAAACACCATAGAACCTGTTCAAAAAAAAAACACCAAGCACCTAACATGCGATAAAAGAACAAATCACACAAATGACAAAAAATGAACGAGCAACATAGAATATCAACTTCAAACCAGGGGTATTTGGTTTAGTTTAGTTCAGCACCACACTGCTAGCTAATGTGGTAAATTGGATCAGCGAATTTGCTGATGATACAAAGATTGGAGGTGTAGTAGACGGTGAGGAAAGTTTTCAGAGCCTGCAGAGGGACTTGGACTGGCTGAAAAATGGCAGATGGAGTTTAATACTGACAAGTGTGAGGTATTGCACGTTGGAAGGACAAACCAAGGTAGAACATACAGGGTTAATGGTAAGGCACTGAGGAGTGCAGTGGAACAGAGGGATCTGGGAATACAGATACAAAATTCCCTAAACATAGCATCACAGGTAGATAGGGTTGTAAAGAGAGCTTTTGGTACATTGGCCTTTATTAATCAAAGTATTGAGTATAAGAGCTGGAATGTTATGATGAGGTTGTATAAGGCATTGGTGAGGCCGAATCTGGAGTATTGTGTTCAGTTTTGGTCACCAAATTACAGGAAGGATACAAGTAAGGTTGAAAGAGTGCAGAGAAGGTTTACGAGGATGTTGCCGGGACTTGAGAAACTCGGTTACAGAGAAAGGTTGAATAGGTTAGGACTTTATTCCCTGGAGTGTAGAAGAATGAGGGGAGATTTGATAGAGGTATATAAAATTATGATGGGTATAGATAGAGTGAATGTAAGCAGGCTTTTTCCACTGAGGCAAGGGGAGATAGAAACCAGAGGACATGGGTTAAGGGTGGGGGGGGGGGGGAGTTTAAAGGGAACATTGGGGGGGGGGCTTCACACAGTGGTGGGAGTGTGGAATGAGCTGCCAGACGAGGTGGTAAATGCGGGTTCTTTTTTAACATTTAAGAATAAATTGGACAGATACATGGATGGGAGGTGTATGGAGGGATATGGTCCGTGTGCAGGTCAGTGGGACTAGGCAGAAAATGGTTCGGCACAGCCAAGAAGGGCCAAAAGGCCTGTTTCTGTGTTGTAGTTTCTATGGTTCTATTTCAGGATGTAGAGCCAACCTTCGCAGAAGCACCCCAGTCCGCACTGATTGCCTTGGTCAATCTGCTCTAAAACAGCAGAAAAAAAGTAACCAGAATCCAGTAATGCATGCAACATGAACTCCAAATTCCCCCCAAAATGAATCTACAGCCATGAGCCTCACAGATCAATCCTTGCAACATGGAACACAACACAGGCATACGGTGCTGAACGCCTGCCTGCACTCTGCTCTCACCTTCATCGACTTCAACCTTGTTTGACGCCTCAGTTAGAGTCAATCATAGTCTCCAGGCCACATGCTCTGCTCCCAACCTTACCGAATGTCCTCAATTGCCCAATATGTAAATTATAGGTTCCAATGTCATGCAGGTTAGTAGTAGAATCGTATTCCAAAGTAGTAAAAGAAGCAGTTTTATGAACTGCCTGCAGGATGTTGCCATTGGTTGTGTTCTTCACTGGTGCCTTCTTGAATTCAGGCAACATCCTGCTGAACCTCTTGTGTACCCTCTCTAAAACCTCTGCATCCTTGAATTTTTCTTGGAACTTTGAACTTAATTTCATCAAATGGAAATATTAAATCTGCTTTTCTCCCTTCAGATGCGGCTTAGCCTGCTGAATAACTGCAGCATTTTGTGTTTCTGTATATGATTTAATGTTTTATTCAAAATAAACACTTCCAAAAAGACAGGATATCCTCAGTACTGAACTAGGTTGTTTTCTGCTAAATTCCCTGAGCTACTGCTATAAGAAGAATGTTTACAATAAATCAAGATCAAATTGTATACAGGTGTTATATTCTGTTCCTCCAATTTTAACCCATTCCCTGGCCCATCAAGGGTCACAGCTCGTGAGGTCATTAGGTCATAGAATAGAACCACTCATCAAACGTAGATGGCTTGGAAAACAATTGCATTACTCTTGCCCCTTCCCTCTCCTCAGGATTTAACCCAACACCCACCAATTTTTCAGGTATATAAATGTAGTGACCACTTTATTAGGTGCATATGCATTTAATTATTTACTTACCCCAACTGGGGCCTAGGCCACTGACAGCAGCTTGCCAAAGTCCTCTGCCCTGGGCTAGACTTTCAAGTAATCCCCAGATGTAGCTGATATTCAAGGATCCTTTCCTTCCCAGGGATGAGGCCTTTGGAGTTTCTGTTGTATTTTTGAAAACTGGGATCTGATTGCTAGCCCCATACCCAACCCTCCTCCTTTTGCAGCAGGTTTGGAACCATCATGGCGGTGTTACACCTATATAGTTGCTTGTTAAAGCAAACCTCTCATTATCAAATCATGTGCCAGCAATTCAATGCATAAAAGCATGTGGAAATGGTTGAGAGGTTCATTTATTGTGCAGACCAAGCTTCAGAATGGAGAAGAAATGTGTTAAAGTGACTTTGACCATGGGATGATTGTGGATTTCAAATGGAGTGGTTCGAGTATATCAGAAGCTGCTGATCTCCACACACAACAGTCTCTAGCATTTACAGAGAATGGTGCAAAAAGCTAAAAATAAATCCAGTGAGTGGCAGATCTGTGGGTGCAAACACCACGTTAATGAAAGAGGTTAGAGGAGAACGGGCAGACTGATTCAAGCTGACAGGAAGGTGACAGTAACTCAAGTAACCACGTGTTACAAAGGTGGTGTGCAGAAAATAATCTCTGAATGCACAACAAGTCGAACCTTGAAATGGATGGGCCACAGCAGCAGAAAATCAGGAACATACTGATTTTTTTCAGCAGTTTGAGTGGGGCATGACTGCGCAAGCGCATAGATGTCAGCCAGTGAGAGCATCGAGAAGAGCTTAAAAGGAGACAGCTTTATAGAGCCGGCTTCAGAGGAGCAGGCGATGGAATAGAGGGAGACAGAGTAGGAAGGCTTTGGCTCAATGGGGCTTTGGAGATAATGGGTCGAGGTGAGGTAGGTTGCCTGCGCAGAATACAGACAAAGTATTTGTGTGAGGCCGGTGTTCTGTGCTCAGTGTCAGATGTGGGAAGTCTGGGGAAGCTCCCAGCCTCCCAGACGGTCACATCTGTGCCAGGTGCATTGAGCTGCAGCTCCTTCAGGACCATATCAAGGAACAGGAGATGCAGCTCGGTGACCTTCGTCTGGTCAGGAAGGGTGAGGAGATGACAGAGGAGTTATAGGCAGGTAGTCTCTCTGGGGCCTGGGGAGACAGATAAGTGGGTAACAGTCAGGAGAGGGAAGGGCAGGAGTCAGAGGCGAGAGAGCACCCCAGTGGCTGTCCCCCCTTCACAATGAGTACTCCTGTTTGAGTACTGTTGGGAGATGGCCTACCTAGCGGAAGCAACGGTGGCTGTGCCTCTGGCACAGAGTCTGGTCCTGTGGCTCAGAATGGTAAGGAAAGGAAGAAGGCAGCAGTAATAGGGGACTCTATAGTCGGGGTCAGACAGGCGATTCTGTGGACACAGGAAAGAAGCACAGATGGTAGTTTGCCTCCCAGGTGCTAGGGTCTGGGATGTTCCTGATTGCGTCCACGGTACCCTGAAGTGAAAAGGTGAACAGCCAGAGGCCTTGGTACATATTGGTACCAACGACATAGGCAGGAAAAGGGAGGAGGTCCTGAAAGAAGACTACAGAGAGTTAGGAAGGAATTTGAGAAGCAGGACCATAAAGGTAGTCATCTCAGGATTACTGCCTGTGACATGCAACAGTGAGTATAGGAATAAAGTGAGGTGGAGGATAAATACGTGGCTGAGGGATTGGAGCAGGGGGCAGGGATTCAGATTTCTGGATCATTGGGACCTCCTTTGTGGCAGGAGTGACCTGACAAAAAGGACGGGTTGCACTTGAATCCCAGGGGGACCAATATCCTGGCGGAGAGGTTTGCTGAGGCTATTGGGGAGAGTTTAAATTAGAATTGCTGGGAGGTGGAACCAAACTGTAGCGGCAGAGGAAGAGGTGGTTGGCTCACAAATAGAGAGAGCTTGTAGACAGTGCGAGAGGGAGGATAGGCAGGTGATAGAGAAGGGATACGCTCAGACCGATGGTTTGAGATGTGTCTATTTTAATACAAGGAGTATTATAGAACATAGAATAGTACAGTACAGGCCCTTCAGCCCCCATTGTTGTGCTTACCCTCAAACCCTGTCTCCCATATAAGCCCCCACCTTAAATTCCTCCATGTACCTGTCTAATAGTCTCTTAAACTTCACTAGTGTATCTGCTTCCACCACTGACTCAGGCAGTGCATTCCACGCACCAACCACTCTCTGAGTGAAAAACCTTCCTCTAGTATTCCCCTTGAACTTCCCACCCCTTACCTTAAAGCCATTTCCTCTTGTATTGAGCAGTGGTGCCCTGAGGAAGAGGTGCTGGCTATCCACTCTATCTATTCCTCTTAATATCTTGTATACCTCTATCATGTCTCCTCTCATCCTCCTTCTCTCCAAAGAGTAAAGCCCTAGCTCCCTTAATCTCTAATCATAATCCGTACTCTCTAAACCAGGCAGCATCCTGGTAAATCTCCTCTGTACCCTTTCCAGTGCTTCCACATCCTTCCTATAGTGAGGCAACCAGAACTGGATACAGTACTCCAAGTGTGGCCTAACCAGAGTTTTATAGAGCTGCATCATTACATCGCGAGTCTTAAACTCTATCCCTTGACTGATGAAAGCTAACACTCCATAAGCTTTCTTAACTACCCTATCTACCTGTGAGGCAACTTTCAGGGATCTGTGGACATGTATCTCCAGATCCCTCTGCTCCTCCACACTACCAAGTATCCTGCCACTTATTTTGTACTCTGCCTTGGAATTTGTCCTTCCAAAGTGTATCACCTCATACTTCTCCAGATTGAACTCCATCTGCCACTTCTCAGCCCACTTCTGCAACGTATCAATGTCTCTCTGCAATCTTTGACAATCCACTACACTATCTACAACAGCACCAACCTTTGTGTCACCTGCAAACTTGCCAACCCACCCTTCTACCCCAACATCCAGGTCGTTAATAAAGATCACAAAAAGTAGAGGTCCCAGAACCAATCCTTGTGGGACACCACTAGTCACAACGCTCTAATCCAAATGTACTCCCTCCACCACGACCCTCTGCCTTCTGCAGGCAAGCCAATTATGAATCCACCTGGCCAAACTTCCCTGGATCCCGTGCCTTCTGACTTTCTGAATAAGCCTACTGTGTGGAACCTTGTCAAGTGCCTTACTAAAATCCATATAGATCACATTCACTGCACTACCCTCATCTATATGCTTGGTCACCTCCTCAAAGAACTCTATCAGGCTTGTTAGACACGATCTGCCCTTCACAAAGCCATGCTGACTGTCCCTGATCAGACCATGATTCTCTAAATGCCCATCGATCCTACCTCTAAGAATATTTTCCAACAGCTTTCCCACCACAGACGTATGAACAAAGCAGATGAGTTTAGAGCATGGATCAGTACTTGGAGCTATGATGTTGTGGCCATTACAGAGACTTGGATGGCTCAGGGGCAGGAATGGTTACCTCGAGTGCCAGGCTTTAGATGTTTCAGAAAGGACAGGGAGGGAGGCAAAACAGGTGGAGGCATGGCACTGTTAATCAAAGATAGTGTCACGGCTGCAGAAAAGGAGGAAGACATGGAGGGATTGTCTAGGGGTGCTTTTTGTAGACCACCCAGGGACATCGAGGAGCGGATAAGGAGACAGATTCTGGAAAGGTGTAATAATAACAGGGTTGTTGTGGTGGGAGATTTTAATTTCCCAAATATCAATCGGCATGTTCCTAGAGCGAAGGGTTTAGATGGGGTGGAGTTTGTTAGGAGTGTTCAAGAATGTTTCCTGACATAATATGTAGATAGGCCTACAAGAGGAGAGGCTGTACTTGATCTGGTATTGGGAAATGAACCTGGTCAGGTGTCAGATCTCTCAGTGGGAGAGCATTTTGGGGATAGTGATCACAATTCTATCTGCTTTATCATAGCACTGGAGAGGTATAGGAACAGACAAGTTAGGAAAGCATTTAATTGGAGTAAGGGGAAATATGAGGCTATCAGGCAGGAGTTTGGAAGCATAAATTGGGAAGAGATGTTCTCAGGGAAATGTACAGAAGAAATGTGGCAATGTTCAGTGGGTATTTGCATGGAGTTCTGCATAGGTACATTCCAAGGAGACAGGGAAAGGATGGTAGGGTACAGGAACTGTGGTGTACAAAGGCTGTTGTAAATCTAGTCAAGAAGAAAAGAAGAGCTTTTGAGGTAATGATAGAGATCTAGAAGATTATAAGGCTAGCAGGAAGGAGCTTAAGAAAGAAATTAGGAGAGCCAGAAGGGGCCATGAGAAGGCCTTGTTGGACAGGATTAAGGAAAACCCCAAGGCATTCTACAAGTATGTGAAGAGCAAGAGAATAAGACATGAGAGAATAGGACCAACCAAGTGTGACAGTGGAAAAGTATGTATGGAACCGGAGGAGATAGCAGAGGTACTTAACGAGTACTTTGCTTCAGTATTCACAATGGAAAAGGATTTTGGTGATCGTAGGGATGACTTACAGCAGACTGAAAAGCTTGAGAATGTAGATATTAAGAAAGAGGATGTGCTGGAGCTTTTGGAAAGTATCAAATTGGATAAGTCGCTGGGTCCAGATGAGATGTACCCCAGGCTACTGTGGGAGGCGAGGGAGGAGATTGCTGAGCCTCTGACAATGATCTTTGCATTATCAATGGGGACGGGAGAGGTTTCGGAGGATTGGAGGGTTGTGGATGTTGTTCCTTTATTCAAGAAAGGAAGTAGAGATAGCCCAGGAAATTATAGACCAGTGAGTCTTACTTCTGTGGTTGATAAATTGATGGAGAAGATCCTGAGAGGCAGGATTTATAAACATTTGGAGAGGCATAATATGATTAGGGATAGTCAGCATGGCTTTGTCAAAGACAGTTCATGCCTTACAAGCCTGATTGAATTTTTTGAGGATGTGACTAAACACATCGATGAAGGTAGAGCAGTAGATGTAGTGTATATGGATTTCAGCAAGGCATTTAACAAGGTACCCCATGCAAGGCTTATTGAGAAAGTAAGGAGGCATGGGATCGAAAGGGACATTGCTTTGTAGATCCAGAACTGGCTTGCCCACAGAAGGCAAAGAGTGGTTGTGGACAAGTCATATTTTGCATGGAGGTTGGTGACCAGTGGTATGCCTCAGGGATCTGTTCTGGGACACCTACTCTTCGTGATTGTTATAAATGACCTGGATGAGGAAGTGGAGGGATGGGTCAGTAAATTTGCTGATGACACAAAGGTTGGGGGTGTTGTGGATAGTGGGGAGGGCTGTCAGAGGTTACAGTGGGACATTGATAGGATGCAAAACTGGGCTGAAAAGTGGCAGATGGAGATCAACCCATATAAGTGTGAGGTAGTTCATTTTGGTAGGTCAAATATGATGGCAGAATATTGTATTAATGTTTTAAGACTCTTGGCAGTGTGGAAGATCAGAGGTATCTTGGGGTCCAAGTCCATAGGACACTCAAAGCTGCTGCACAGGCTGACTCTGTGGTTAAGAAAACATACGGTGCATTGGCCTTCATCAATCGTGGGATTGAGTTTAGGAGCCGAGAGGTAATGTTGCAGCTATATAGGACCCTGGTCAGACCCCACTTGGAGTACTGTGCTCAGTTCTGGTTGTCTCACTACAGGAAGGATGTGGAAACTATAGAAAGTGTGCAGAGGAGGTTTACAAGGATGTTCAAGCAACACACATCAAAGTTGCTGGTGAACGCAGCAGGCCAGGCAGCATCTCTAGGAAGAGGTACAGTCGACATTTCGGGCCAAGACCCTTCGTCAGGACTAACTGAAAGAAGAGCTAGTAAGAGATTTGGAAGCCTGTCCTATGATCCTCTCATATCCCTTTTGCCCTGGCTCCATCCCTCCCCCTCCTGTTTCCTCCTATCATTTTGGATCTCCCCTCCCCCTCCCACTTTCAAATCTCTTACTAGCTCTTTCAGTTAGTCCTGACGAAGGGTCTCGGTCCGAAACGTTGACTGTACCTCTTCCTAGAGATGCTGCCTGGCCTGCTGCGTTCACCAGCAACTTTTATGTGTTGCTTGAAATTCCAGCATCTGCAGATTTCCTCATGTTTGCGTTTACAAGGATGTTGCAACGATTGGGGAGCATGCCTTATGAGAATTGGTTGAGTGAACTTGGCCTTTTCTCCTTGGAGTGACGGAGGATGAGAGGTGACCTGGTAGAGGTGTATAAGATGATGAGGGGCATTGATCGTGTGGATAGTCAGAGGCTTTTCCCAGGGTCGAAATGGCTAACACGAGAGGGCACAGCTTTAAGGTGCTTGGAAGTAGGTACAGAGGAGATGTCAGGGGTAAGTATTTTACACAGATTGGTGAGTGCGTGGAGTGGGCTGTGCGCGACGGTAGTGGAGTCGGATACGGTAGGGTCTTTTAAGAGTCTCCTGGACAGGTACATGGAGCTCAGAAAAATAGAGGGCTATGGGTAACCCTGGGTAATTCCTGAGGTAAGGACACGTTCGGCACAGCTTTGTAGGCCGAAGGCCCTGTATTGTGCTGTAGGTTTTCTCTGTTCTATACACCCTGTGGCCACTTTATTAAGTACCTCCTAATCAGGTGGTAATTATTGACCTGTTCTGCTCTTACTTCCTTCATGATTTTTTAAAGATAAACACTCAAATAAAAAGGTGAGGAGCTTTGAAATTTTTGGAAACAGACACCCTACCCCGTGATGTGAATGTACACAGTTATAAAGAAAAGAAAAATACCCCGGCATTAACGAAGAGCCAGAATAAAGCTCAATGCCCCAAGAAGTGCGGAACCTTGTTAAACCTGCCTTTGGTGAGAAACACAGATGTATTGCCGTTTTCCTATGGGACAAGTTGGTCGCGGTTAGCGTGACGCTATTACAGCCTGGGACATTCAGAGTTCAATACCGGCTGCCGACTCGGTAAAACTCTATGTCCTCCCCATGGAATGCGTTGGTTCTCTGGTTTCCTCCCACAGTTTAAAGGCGTCCTGTGATTAGGCTAGTGCTGCATAGGTGGGTTACTGGGTTGTGTAGCTCGTTGGGTTGGAAGGGCCTGTTCAGCATTCTGCTAACCAAAGCAAAGTCAGGATGCTGTGGAAACTCATTGCTGTAGGGCAATGGTGGCATTGTTCAATGGAAATCAGAACGACTCCTTGACATCTATCAGATACAATATGCTCTGCAAGAAAGTTGCGAGAATTAAGACTTTCATCACGCCTGAAAGATTGCTACCAACCACCTCGGCCTGTAAATTTCAATCCCTGCGGACTTACTACCAGGTTATGGAGTGGATGGGCTGTAGTGATGAAACGGAGCCGTCTGAGCGGGGATGGAGGGTAGAAGGGGAAAAACTCGTTCCAGTGATGACAGACAAAAGACCTGCTCCAGAGGTACTTATTCAGATGATTCACTGCAACTGTTTGGGAGGGTGCAATATGCTAAAGTGTACCTGCAGAAAGCATGGGCTGGAATGCACCAGAGCATGTGGGCATTGCTAAGATGGCAACTGTGACAATATGACAAATGAGCCAGTGATAGAAAAGGATGATGAACAAGACTGCATCTGAGAAGCCATAAGGTAGCATACTATGTGTCATGACGTCAGTACTTAACACCAGAGTTGTCCCTTGATTACGTCACTGATGACATCATGACGTCAGTACAAATGCAACTTTCATTCCAGGAACTACTGTTATTTGAAAAACATTGGTGAAAAGAGCATTCATTAAAACATCAGGTTCAAAAAACTTGCAATTTGATGGCTATCAGTCAGATTTTTGATGTTTTTCTGCTGGCGGCCACCTTGTTTTTTGATGTCATTTTTGGAGACTTTCCCGTGTGTCAACATTGTCCAACTTTTGATATGTTGTTCTCCACATCGAATAGTACAATAAACAATTATAAAATGGTTTTTTCACAATTTTTTTGGGGTTAGGTGGTATATTGAGCCGCCTACTGTTTGTCGAATTAAATAAAGTCCCTCAGCAATGGGAACAGCTGTGTCCAAACACGTGTCGCTGGTACTAGGCAGCGTTTTCAGCGCAGTTTGTAAATTGGATTAATTTTCGTGCGTACGCTTTGGCATAGCATAAGTATTGGCGGAGATGGCATCTTGATGAGCGGGCCTCAGAGGAGACTGGAAGGAGATCTGTGTGGTCTTTTTTTTATCTCAATGCATCTGTTGTATGAGTGTCACACGATACCCAGGTATTAGCTGAAATCTTGCTTTTTAAAAATAAAGGTTGAATAACCTACCCTGTTAGTGTTTCATTCCCACCTAATAGTTCCCATGACAACCCGG
The DNA here is from genome assembly GCF_963921235.1 of Mobula hypostoma. Lineage (NCBI taxonomy): Eukaryota > Metazoa > Chordata > Chondrichthyes > Myliobatiformes > Myliobatidae > Mobula > Mobula hypostoma. The sequence continues at coordinate 56,536,038 of NC_086128.1, read as the reverse complement.
AAAATATGCACAAGGCAGTGGTTAAGTAGATATTCTCAACCAGGCGGAGTTTCTTTCAAACACAATTAAAGGGCGCGGCAACTGTCAATGCTCCATTTTCCCACGACTTTTTTTTAAACAGTGAGGGCTGATGTTGTCTCAGGGAACTGGAGGAGCCCACAGTCCTACTGTGTGAGGGAGTTGAATCAACAAACGCACTTAAAATTATGGGACCGTTCAATGAACCTTCAGTTTAATGACTTCACTTCTACTGATGTCATCTTGGCTCCTGTATTCCATCAATCGTAGCGATGCCTCCGAGCCAATTCCACCCACTGCTGCCCCACCTGCAAGCCAAATGTTCTCCGTTAATCAAATGCTTACATGCGCCGATTACTTCCTATCATAGCATCTCCAACGACCCCAACACCATGAGACCATAAGACATAGCAGTAGAATGAGGCCTTTCGGCCCATGGAATCTGCTCTACATTCCATCATGGCTGATTTATTATCCCATTCTTCTGCCATCTCCCTGTAACCTTTGACGCCCTGGTGAATTAAGAGCATATCAACCTGAGCTTTTAATAAACCTAATGACTTGGGCTCCACAGCCACCTGTGGCCATGAATTTCACAGAGTCTCCACCCTCGGGCAAAAGGATATCCTCTTCATCTGTGTTGTAGAACATTGATGCAATCATGAAGAAGGCATGTCAGTGACCAAGCTTCGTTTAGAGTTTGAGGAGATTTTGGCATGTCACCAATGACTCTTACCAGCCTATATAGATGTACAGTGTAGAGCTTTTTGACTGGTTGCATCACAACCTGGTATGCAGGGTCCAATGCGCAGGATGGAAAGAGGCTGCAGTGACTTGTACACTCAGCCAGCTCCATCACAGGCACAACCCTCCCCAATATCCAGGAAACTTCAAGAGGTGGTGCCTCATTAAGGACCCTCGACATTCAGGACATGCTCTTGTTCCTACCATCAGGGAAGAGGTACAGGAGCTTGAAGACCCACACTCAGCAATTCAGGAACAGCTTCTCCCCTTCCCTTATGAGATTTCTGAATGTTCCATAAAAACTTTATTTTTTTTTTGCACTATTTTATAATGTTATTTTAATATCATTGCGGTTCCTTAAGATTGTCATAGCTGGAGGGGGTAGTGGGAATGAGCTCCCACTACCTATTAAATGCTCCTAATGGTGTGCATCTCAAATAGCCTCTGACAACCATGTCTGTTTCTACTCACAGGAGAAGGAGAAAGGTGGGCTACTGGCACCTTAAAACAAGTCGCTTCGGGCAGATGGGGTTTGTCAGCCGTGGCTGACATCTCATCTAAGAAAGGAAATCTAAGATCTCAAACCTTCGCTGCCTTGCGGCTATACCCACTCATAGGGAAGGCTTCGAGAGTAAACCCTGAGGAAAAATCCAGAGCTGGAATGCTTAAGACTGTTCAACACTGAATGGCAGCTTCTGCGACACTGCTGGTGTCAAACTGTATTGGTCTCTGCTGTTCCTTTGGGTTTATCTGATGTGTGGAGAAGGGGAGCTTGCTACACGGACAACAGCTTACTCTCCACATCGTATTGTCCTTGCTTGCGTACTGGCTTGCTTATATGTAGACAGCTAGAACACAACATCCATGGTTGACCCTGACCAACGATGGGCCTCATATTTTTGCACCGCATCACTGCTGTGACACAATAGATCTAATGTCATATATAAATGATAGTAAACCTAATTCTGGGGAGCGACGTGATGCTAACAAATGAGAAATGACATCGTCAACCAAACGTTGAAGACATTGGTTTTATAAACTATTTTAAGAACCCGAAAAGCATAGGAGTAGCAGCAGGCAATATAGATGAAAACTGCCCCATCATCTTCTACCATCGAAATGATCCTTGCACTATCCCAAAGGTTCATGGCTCTGGGCCCGTATTCGCTTGTGTTTACAAGAATGATGGAATATCTCGTTGAAACCTTTCGAATATAGAAAAGCCTAGATAGAGTGGAGGTGGAGAGGATGTTTCCAATAATGGGAGAGTCTTGGATCAGAGGGCACAGTCTCAAAATACAAGGGCATCACTTTAAAACAGAGATGAGGAAGAATTTCCTTAGCCAGAGGGTGGTGAATCTGTGGAATTCACTGCCCCTGATGGCTGTGGATGGCACAATGTGTGCTGGCAATGTCGGAATCTGGGTGTGGAGGAAAGCCAATGCAGAGACCGCTACCAGAGTTTATCAGTAAGAATTCCAGCAGAAGATCAGTAGCTCAGCCTTGCAACATTGCAAGACACAACATTCTCAAAACTAGAACCCTACGGGCATCTGCTTAAATAATACAATAACACGGAATTCCCGAGCCTATAAGAATACGTAACAAATTTTAACAAGAAACAAAAAATCACCAGGATACCACATTACAAACAGCAACTCGCTCGAGAAAATACACAAGGAACTCTAAACGATTAATGACTCTCGTCAAACAACAATTAACCAGTTCAGGTGTTTTTAAAGGCCATGGAGCCCAATGCTCACCAGCTTCTCAAGCAAGCTCGAAGAGCTCATTACATGTGGAGACTAAGCCATTAGGTTTACTTAAAGCAGAGGTTGATTGGTTCTTGATTAGTAAGGGTGTCAAAGGTTACAAGGAGAAGGTGGAAGAATGGGGTTGAAGGAGATAATAAATTAGCCATGGTCTAATAGTGGAGCGGACTCAATGGCCTGAATAGCCCGTCAAAGTACATGAGGATTAGATACCTTGGTTCATTTCCCATGAGGAACTGAGGTTAAGATTGGGAGTGATCAAGGCAGTGGGTGCTAGAGGTCAGCTTTTGGCTGCAAGAAGGACTCAGTCAGCTCCACTGTTTCAGAGGCAGTGGTTTAAATAAGCAGTATCTGTCATTAAGGGATATTCCTTCTTCACTTTACTACTCTGAGAAATAAGGCACAGGAGCCTGAAGTCCCATACTCAACATTCAGAAACGGCTTTTTCCCCTTTGCCATCGGATTTCCGAACAGTCCACTCGATCTCATTATTCTTCTTTTACACTATTTATTTACTTTTGCAACCGTAGAGATGTTTATGCCTTGCAGTGCACTGCTGCCACAGACATATTTCAGGACCATGTCAGTGATAGCAAACGTGATTCTTAGATGAAGGAACATGACACAAAATGTCGACTGTAAACATGCCTCCATAGATGCTGCCATATCTTGTTGAACTGCTCCAGCGTTTTGTGTGTCACAAGAAGGAAAGGCCGAATATGCAGAAAGACAAGGTTTCCCCCAAGAGCAGTAGTTAGAGAAATATGATGGATCTGACAGTGTGGGGGTGTGCTGCTGGAGGAAAGATTGTAAAAGTGTTGGAATAAGTGGAAGGAGAATGACGAGGTAAAGGGGAGACATGAAAGACTGCAAAATCTGGAAATCCGGAGAAACACACAGAGAATATGATGGAGGAACTCAGTTCAAAGTACAAAGTAAAAATTATTAGCGAAGTATACATATGTCACCAAATACTAGCATGAAATTCATTTTCTTGCAGACATTCACAGTAGAACAAAGAAATACAACAGAATCAATCAAAAACTACTCACAACAACTGACAAATAACCAATGTGCAAAAGACAAAACGTGCAAATAAGTAAAAATAAATATAAATAGATAGATAAATAAAATAATTGATTAATCAATTAATTAATATTATTGAGAACGTGAGATAAAAGTCCATGAAAGTGCGTCCGTAGGTTGTGGAATTACTTCAGTGTTGAGGTGTGAAGTTATCGGTGCTGGTTCAGAGGCCTGATGGTTTGACCTCAACCTGATGATGTGGGACCTAAGGCTCCTGTACCTCCTTTCCGACGGCAACAGTGAGAAGAGAATATGGTCTCTATGGTGGGGGTCATCTCTGATGGATGCTGCAATCTTGTAGAAGTATTCAACAGGTCAGGCTACGTCTATGGAGGGAAATGAACAGTCGACGTTTTTGAACCAAGACACTTCATCAGGACTGAAAGAAAATAGAACAGCTGGTACACTGTATTGTCCGACAGAGGGAAAGGTCGTTACAAGTTAACTTCTGTAAGAATACCAGAGGGGCCACATTAGGCACACACAAATCGGAAGCTCCAGGTACCTGTGTACATATGGATCATTCATAGTTATTCTTATATTGGGCACAGCCACAATAAAGGATGGGTTTATTTGATGTGGCAAAGAAGCTGTTTTATCAAGAATTTCATGCACATTTACGTTGTAAGAATCTCCGATGTCGTATAGGAGTGGACAGCCAGATTTAGCACATCAAGTTCTCGTAAAGAAGCACAGCCATGACATACACCAGGAGCAGAATTAGGCCACTCGGCCCATTGAATCTAATCCGCCATTCCATCACGGCTGATTATTTATCCCTTTCAACCCTATTCCCCTGCCTTCTCCTTGTAACCTTTGACACCCTCACTAGTAAAGAACCTAGTAAAGAATCTCCGCTTTAAATATACTCAGTGCCTTGGCCTCCATAGCCATCCATAGCAATGAATTCCACAGATTCACTACCCTCTGGCTAAAGAAGATCCTCCTCATCTCTGTTCTATAGGGACATTCTTTTACTCTGAGGCTGCACCCTCTGGCTCTCAACTCCAAGGCGAAACAAGTCGTACCAGCTATGTTGGTCGGAGGTCGCCGTGAGATACTTTGCTGTGAAACTTACCAGGGAGGCAGCATTTCATAACAATGAACAACGCCCCTCATAAACACGAAGAATTCAGCAGATGCTGGAAGTTCAAGCAACACACATCAAAGTTGCTGGTGAACGCAGCAGGCCAGGCAGCATCTATAGGAAGAGGTACAGTCGACGTTTCAGGCCGAGACCCTTTGTCAGGACTAACTGAAGGAAGAGCTAGTAAGAGATTTGAAAGTGGGAGGGGGAGGGGGAGATCCAACAACGCCCCTGACGCTATGCCCGAGCTTCTGGAGTGAGATGTAGATCAACCATCAGAAGAGACAGCACTATCACCGAGCACGTAGAGTCATAGAGTAACACGTACAAAGTGCTGAAGGAACTCAACAGGTCAGGTAATATGCATGGATGAGTTGATTCTTCGGGTTGAGACCATTCATCAGGGCGCATCGCGATTGACGTTGATGGGAAATTATCTGCCCAACTCCACTGAGTGCTGCGTGTGATTATAAAACAGCGGAAAATGCAAACTTTCCAGTCACTGATTGCATTAACAATCTGATACATAAGCTGCTATTCAGCTTTAGTTGAAAGATCTTCTTCTGGTAGAAATAAAACTAACATTGAAACAGTAGCTGACTCTGAGTATCTTCACCTCTATTGTTCCACCAGGACTCTGCATTACATTGGTCATCCCCCCCAATTAATTTACCACAGCACAACCTTCGCGCATTCCTCTGCATGTGAAATTGGTAACTCATCCTGTATCTCAAACCAGTGATGGGAACTGTTGATCGAATATGGAAGAAATACCAAGTTACATTTTAAAGAAGTAAGGTAATGTTTATATTTAAAATATATGCTTATGAAAGAATATAACTAACACTATAATGTTTAGACTGCACAGGTAAGTGAGTGCTCTGGATCTCTTTATTGCTAACTGCCGACGGGACATCAACCGTCTCGACTTCACCGCACCTTGTCCCCATTCCAACCTCACTCCTTCGGAATGCTCTGCTCTCCACTCCCTCTGCACTAATCCTAACCTTATTATTAAACCCGCTGATAAGCGGGGTGCTGTTGTAGTCTGGCGTACTGACCTCTACCTTGCCGAGGCACAGCGACAACTCGCGGATACCTCCTCTTATTTACCCCTCGATCGTGACCCCACTAAGGAGCACCAGGCCATTGTCTCCCACACCATCACCGACTTTATCCGCTCAGGGGATCTCCCATCCACTGCTACCAACCTTATAGTTCCCACACCCCGCACTTCCCGTTTCTACCTCCTACCCAAGATCCACAAACCTGCTTGTCCTGGCCAACCTATTGTCTCAGCTTTCTCCTGCCCCACCGAACTCGTTTCTGCATACCTCGACACTGTTTTATCCCCCCTTGTTCAACCCCTTCCGACCTATGTTCGTGACACTTCTCACGCTCTTAAACTTTTCGATGATTTTAAGTTCCCTGGCCCCCACCGCTTTATTTTCACCATGGATGTCCAGTCCTTATATACTTCCATCCCCCATCAGGAAGGTCTCAAAGCTCTACGCTTCTTTTTGGATTCCAGACCTAATCAGTTCCCCTCTACCACCACTCTGCTCCGTCTAGCGGAATTAGTCCTTACTCTTAATAATTTCTCCTTTTGCTCCTCCCATTTCCTCCAAACTAAAGGTGTAGCTATGGGCACCCGTATGGGTCCTAGCTATGCCTGCCTTTTTGTTGGGTTTGTGGAACAATCTATGTTCCGTGCCTATTCTGGTATCTGTCCCCCACTTTTCCTTCGCTACATCGACGACTGCATTGGCGCTGCTTCCTGCACGCATGCAGAACTCGTTGACTTTATTAACTTTGCCTCCAACTTTCACCCTGCCCTCAAGTTTACCTGGTCCATTTCCGACACCTCCCTCCCCTTTCTAGATCTTTCTGTCTCTGTCTCTGGAGACAGCTTATCCACTGATGTCTACTATAAGCCTACTGACTCTCACAGCTATCTGGACTATTCCTCTTCTCACCCTGTCTCTTGCAAAAACGCCATCCCCTTCTCGCAATTCCTCCGTCTCCGCCGCATCTGCTCTCAGGATGAGGCTTTTCATTCTAGGACGAGGGAGATGTCTTCATTTTTTAAAGAAAGGGGCTTCCCTTCCTCCACTATCAACTCTGCTCTTAAACGCATCTCCCCCATTTCACGTACATCTGCTCTCACTCCATCCTCCCACCACCCCACTAGGAATAGGGTTCCCCTGGTCCTCACCTACCACCCCACCAGCCTCCGGGTCCAACATATTATTCTCCGTAACTTCCGCCACCTCCAACAGGATCCCACCACTAAGCACATGTTTCCCTCCCCCCCCTCTCTCTGCATTCCGCAGTGATCGCTCCCTACACAACTCCCTTGTCCATTCGTCCCCCCCATCCCTCCCCACTGATCTCCCTCCTGGCACTTATTCGTGTAAGCGGAACAAGTGCTACACATGCCCTTACACTTCCTCCCTTACCACCATTCAGGGCCCCAAACAGTCCTTCCAGGTGAGGCATCACTTCACCTGTGAGTCGACTGGGGTGATATACTGCGTCCGGTGCTCCCGATGTGGCCTTTTATATATTGGTGAGACCCAACGCAGACTGGGAGACCGCTTTGCTGAACATCTACGCACTGTCCGCCAGAGAAAGCAGGATCTCCCAGTGGCCACACATTTTAATTCCACATCCCATTCCCATTCTGACATGTCTATCCACGGCCTCCTCTACTGTAAAGATGAAGCCACACTCAGGTTGGAGGAACAACACCTTATATTCCGTCTGGGTAGCCTCCTACCTGATGGCATGAACATCGACTTCTCTAACTTCCGCTAAGGCCCCACCTCCCCCTCGTACCCCATCTGTTACTCATTTTTATGCACACATTCTTTCTCTCACTCTCCTTTTTCTCCCTCTGTCCCTCTGAATATACCTCTTGCCCATCCTCTGGGTCACACCCCCCTCCTTGTCTTTCTTACCGGACCTCCTGTCCCATGATCCTCTTGTATCCCCTTTTGCCTATCACCTGTCCAGCTCTCGGCTCTATCCCTCCCCCTCCTGTCTTCTCCTATCATTTTGGATCTCCCCCTCCCCCTCCAGCTTTCAAATCCCTTACTCACTCTTCCTTCAGTTAGTCCTGACGAAGGGTCTCGGCCTGAAACGTCGACTGTGCCTCTTCCTATAGATGCTGTTTGGCCTGCTGCGTTCACCAGCAACTTTGATGTATGTTGCTTGAATTTCCAGCATCTGCAGAATTCCTGTTGTTTAAGTGAGTGTTATTTTATTTTCATTTTAAAAATCTCTTTTAGATTAGATTATTGTCATTTAGAAATGCATGCATGCATTAAGAAATGATACAATGTTCCTCCAGAGTAACCAAAGACTAACACTGACAAGACCACATAATTATAACATATAGTTACAGCTGTGCAAAACAATACCATAATTTGATAAAGAGGAGACCATGGGAACGGTAAAAGAAAGTCTCAAAGTTCTGATTGACTCCCGATAGTCCCCGATAGCAGACGGCAGAAGGGAGAAACTCTCTTTGCCATAAACCTCCAGGCACCGACAACTGTCGATGCATTGGAAGCACCCGACCACAGCTGACTCTGAGTCCGTCTGAAAGCTTTGAGCCTCCGACCAGCCCTTCGACACTGAGCACCGAGCACCATCTCTGCCGAGTGCTTCGACCCTGTCCCGGCTGCCAAGCAACAAGCAAAGTCGAGGATTCGGGGCCTTCCCCTCCAGAGATTCTGGATCACACAATAACAGCGGCAGTGAAAAAGGCATTTCAGAAGTTTCTCCAGATGCTCCTTCGTTCTCTCACGTCTGTTTCCATCAAATCAGGATTGTCCATGGCACCCTACTTGACAGACTACAGATATCATTCACCGGAGTGGCCGTGCAAGCTGCGTCGCGCCGCCATCTTCCCCTCCTTTATTAATTATTATTAAAGATCAACAAAAAATACATTAAGATAATCAAGTCAATATGCCAATATGTACAATAAAGAATTAAATTAGCAAATAACTGATTAACAAAGCTAAGTAGTATATCAATAATAATAAGAAAAAATAAAATGTTAAGAATTTTTTTTGAAAGAAAGAGAGAAAAAAAGAACCCCTACTAACTAAAAAAAACTGGAAAAAAACCCCGTTGGGAGCACAACCCCAGAGCTATACGTCATACAAGCTTCCATAAAAGAAAAACATCAATCCGCCAACTCAAATCCATTTAAACAAAAATCGGAAGGAAACCGTATTAATGAACTGAAATCAGATGATAATAGCAGGCAAAAGAACCCCACCTTTTCTCAAAATCAAATTGAGGATCAAAAGTTCGACTTCTGATTTTCTCCAAACTAAGACATAGCATTACCTGAGAGAACCATTGTATCAAAGTAGAACAGGAGCATCTTTCCACTTCAACAAAGTAGCCCTTCTGGCCAATAATGTAATGAATGCAATTACATGTTGGTCTGATGGAGAAATACTATGAATATATTGAGGGATTATACCAAACAAAACTGTCAATTTATTAGGTTGTAAATTAATTTTTAAAACTTTAGAAATTGTAGAAAAATTAGATTTCCAAAAATGTTTCAGTACAGAACACGACCAAAACATGTGTGTCAATGTAGCTGTCTTGGTTTTACATCTATCACACTGACTATCAACATTAGGAAACATTTTAGACTGTCTCTCCTTTGTCAAATAATAACGATGTACAATTTTAAATTGAATTAAAGAGTGACTGGCACAGATCGAAGAAGAGTTAACCAACTTCAAAATCTGCAACCAATCCTCTGTTATCAAGGTCGTGTTAAACTCTCTCTCCCAATCTTGCTTAATCTTAAGTGAAGGGTAATTGTGCTGTTGTAACAATACATGATAAATGTTCCCAATAAAACCTTTCACTAAAGGGTTCATTTTAAAAATAATATCTAACAGGTCAGAATCCTGTACATATGGAAAATTACTTAAATATTCTTGTAAGAAGTGTCTGACCTGAAGATATTGCAGGAAATGTGAATACGAGAGAGAGTATTTCGTTACTAATTTCTCAAAAGACATCAATCGGCCATCTTGAAACAGATCCATGAAGGAATAAACTCCTTTATTCCTCCAAAGAAGAAAGGTAGGATCACTTAATGAAGGTTTAAATAAATAATTTCGATAAATTAAACTAAAAAGTTTAAATTTTTTAAGATTAAAAAAATTACAAAACTGGAACCAAATTTGTAATGACTGCTTAATCACAGGATATAAATTTAAATTGGCAATTTTGGCCAGTTGTACAGGTAGGGAAGCTCCTAATAACGAGGTTAAGTGAAACTGTTTCACAGCTTTCAATTCCAAATCAGCCCAAGGTGGTCGTTCATTTTTATCAGCCCAATATAACCAAAAACACATATAGCGTATATTAATAGCCCAATAATACATTCTTAAATTAGGCGGAGCAAGACCTCCATCCTTTTTAATTTTTGTAAATGATATTTACCAATTCTTGGTCTTTTATTATTCCAAATAAAAGACGAAATAACAGAGTCAACCTGATCAAAAAACTTCTTCGTTAAAAAAAGGGATATTTTGAAATATATATAAAACTTTTGGTAATATCATCATTTTAACTGCATGAATTCAGCCGGCTAATGAAAGTGTAAGTGGATTCCATCTACAAAATAATTGTTTCATAAAATCCACTAAAGGAACCAAATTAGATTTATAAAGGTCTTTATGGTTGTTAGTAATAATAATTCCTAAATATTTAAAAAAGTCTGTAACTCTAAAAGGAATGTCATCGTATATAGAAGCAGAATCATTTAGGGGAAACAATTCACTTTTATGAAGGTTTAGTTTATATCCCGAAAACTTTCCAAACTCATTTAATAGTTTCAATAAACTAGGAATGGATTCTTCAGGATTCGAAATATAAACTAAACGATCGTCAGCGTAAAGGGAGATCTTATGAATAGTCCCATTTATGAAAATGTGAGTGTTATTTTAACAATGATGCAAACTTTCTATCATTGTCACTTATAAACACAAGAGATTCTACAGATGCTGGAAATCCAGAGCAATACACACAAAATGCTGGAGAACTCAGCAGGTCAGGCAGCATCATGAGTCCTGATGAAGGGTCTCAGCCCAAAACGTCGATTCACCCATAGATGGTGCCTGACCTGCTGAGTTCCTTCAGGTTTTTGTGGGATTGTCACTTATGCCACCATTGAGCGCATTTCCAAGGTGTGCTGCTGCAGGAAAGCAGCATCCGTCATCAGGGAACCCCACCATCCAGGACATGCTCTCTTCTCGCGGCTGCCACCGGGAAGCAAGTACAGGAGACTCCAGGTTCAGGAACAATTTTTACCCTTCAACCATCAGGCTCTCGAACCAAGTGGGTTAATTTCTCTCAATTTCACTCACCCCAACACTGAAATACTCCGATGGAACACTTGGACTCACTTTTAAGGACTCTTCATCTCACGTTCTTGATATTTATTGTATATTGATTTATTATTACTTTGTTATTTTTTTCTTTTTTGTATTTGCGCAGTTTGTTATCTTTGGCACACTAGTTGCTTGCCTTCTTGTGTGCGGGTTTCATTGATTCTATTGTGTTCCTGTGAATGCCCGCAAGGAAATGAATCTCAGGGTTGCATATGGTGACATATATGTACTTTGATAGCAAAGTTATTGTGAATTTTTGAACTTTATAATTCCTTCAATCTCACTAAAAATATCAAACATAATCGTATTCCACGTTAAATCGTGATAATTACTTTAAGTTAAGGCTGTGTTAGGAACAGTGAGAGATCAGTGGTGCAACAATGCAGCATGCCCTACTGTTTGTATCAACAGAATCAATTAATATGGTTGTGATGACTTAATTTCTATGTCAAGTTGGAAATCCATTTATGTTCATAGCCTTGTACAACTTCTTGCTCAGAGTATCGGGGAGATTCGACGATGACGTCACACCAGAGGCAGCAGTTGACCGTGCTGACGTCATGCCCCTTGTTGAAACCACCAGCGAAAGTTGGCGGAATCCAATACACAATGGTCTGGGTGACAGACTTGGAAGCATCCAATCAGGGTTTTGTAAGCAAGTCAGCATGTCCCGTGACATGATAAGTTTAGCAACAAAGGATTGGCCTGACAATTGAGCAGCTGTTTGCAGTTTAGTCAGTAACACTAATTCCACAATCAGTAATACTTTTAAAGTGGTAATCTCTTGCCATGTCTTTGAAGTGTTTCCTGGGCTAGTATCACAATTGTATTACTCACTCCCATCCTCCAGGAGACTCCGGCCTTTTGCCTACTGAATAGTTACGGAGCAAATCTCAATGGACCAAATGTCCATAATTACAAATCATTGGAGCAGCCAAAGGTCCCTTTCCCCCACCCCCCTACCAAACCCCAATATCTTCTATCACAAATGTACTGAAGCGTAAATCATGTCATTAACCATTTGTGGAAAGTGTGCAGAATTCAAAGGAAGTAAGTTCTGCGGAACCCTTGCAAAGGACAATAAGCAATTTCATCTGATAATGAATTATAGCAGTAATGTTTATTTATACATATTCTTAAACCTCTTTCTCTATTCACAGTGTATCTTTTCATACAAGTGAGTCTGAGGTGCAGGGAAAGCTCTTTCCTTTCGGGACATCTTATGTGTGCGATTTGATAAGGTCAAGAGGACAGGAGGGTATTACATTTTACTTGTAATGCTGACAGTTTGCATTTTTTTAAATGCAGCCAGTGCCTTGTGTTACATCGCAGCTGGTAAATGTAAGTGCAGCAAAATCGCATTGACAATCGGTAACTTTCCCAAACATAAATTCAGAGGAAAAGAATGCCACGTAACACGGCCCACATTTCCAGTCATAGAGAACTACAGCACAGAAACAGGCCCTTTGGCTCACCTAGTCCGTACCGAACTATTAATCTGCTTAGTCCCATCAACCTGTACCTGAACCATTGCCCTTCCTGCCTCTCCCATCCATGTACTTAAACACATTTCTCTTAAATGTTGAAATAGAATCTGCATTCACTACTTCTGTTTGCAGCTCTTTCCACCCTCACCTTAAATATCACCTTAAATATTTCACCTTTCACCTCTGACCTCTAGTTCTCCACTCACCCAACTTTAGTGGAAAAAGCCTGCTTGCATTTACTCTATCTATACCCCTCATAATTTCGATACCTCTATCAAATCTCCCCTCAATCTCCTATGCTCCAGGGAATAAAGTCCAAACCTGTTCAACCTTTCCCTATAACCCAGGTCCTCAAGTCCCAGCAGCATCTGTCAATGTTTATGTCGATGGCCTCCATCATCAGATGAGATGTGTAGAGAGAAGAAAATCAGAATCAGGTTTATTATCGCTGACATAGCAGTACAGTGTAGTGCATAAAATATGCTACAAATTACAATTTTATATATATAACAGAGGGGGAGAAGCTGTCCCTAAATCCCCTCCCTCCTGAATTCCCAGTCCCACATTCACAGTAAATGAACGGCAGAGGGAAATGTGGATCCTTTTATGATCTAACTAAACAATACCAAAAGCCTTAGGCATTTGAATTATATTTCCTATAATGAATTTAGTGACTCCCCCAAACCCGGCTGTGAAAGGAGGAGGGTTGGGTACAGGGCTAGCCAGCCCATCCCGTAAAAACCCAGAGCTACAGAAACACCAACAGAACTTCCAGAGCCCTCATCCCTGGGAGAGGATGACCTTTGATGGGCTACACCTGGAGACAACTTGCACGACTGGCCCAGGACAGTGGACTCTGGTGAGCTGCTCTCAGTGGCCTATGCCCCAGTAGGGATGATGGGCTTGAGTAATGACATCAGCAGGAGTGACACCTTTAATGAATGCGGCAATCGCTGACAGTTGAGCAGTTGCAGCGGGTAATTTATGTGTCTTGAGACCAGTGTGTGTTGTGGTTTCAGGATATCCCAAGGCAGATCAATGAAATCTCTTCAAATGTATGCGAACAGATTAGAATGAGGTGCTGGGCACTGCATCAGTCCTGGGAGGTTCATCTCCATCTATTGATTTGTATGAAAAGTTAAGTTAATGCAAGGATGGAACTGTAAATGATAATTGATACACTTCTATATGCAAATGTATTGGCGAGACCCGATGCAAACTGGGAGATCGTTTTGCTGAACACCTACGCTCTGTCCGCCAGAGAAAGCAGGATCTCCCAGTGGCCACACATTTTAATTCCACATCCCATTCCCATTCTGATATGTCTATCCACGGCCTCCTCTGCTGTAAAGATGAAGCCACACTCAGGTTGGAGGAACAACACCTTATATTCCGTCTGGGTAGCCTCCAACCTGATGGCATGAACATTGATTTCTCTAACTTCCGTTAATGCCCCTCCTCCCCTTCTTACCCCATTCTTTCTTTCTTTCTTTCTTTCTTTATTATTTTCCCCTTTTTTCTCTCTCTCTGTCCCTCTCACAATCACTCCTTGCCTGCTCTCTATCTTCCTCTGGTGCTCCCCTCCTCCTTTCTTTCTCCCTAGGCTTCCAGTCCCATGATCCTCTCCCTTCTCCAGCCTTGTATCCCTTTTGCCAATCAACTTTCCAGCTCTTAGCTTCATCCCTCCCCATCCTGTCTTCTCCTATCATTTCAGATCTCCCCCTCCCCCTCCCACTTTCAAATCTCTTACTATCTCTTCTTTCAGTTAGTCCTGACGAAGGGTCTCAGCCTGAAACGTCGACTGTATCTCTTCCTATGGATGCTTTCTGGCCTGCTGCGTTCCACCAGCATTTTGTGTGTGTTGCTTGAATTTCCAGCATCTGCAGATTTCCTCATGTTTGCATTGATACATATAAATTTTTTCCCATTTATCATCCCTGTTTACTGTTATTTCTTTTGTAACATAGTTTAGTTTCAACACAATATAAAGAACATTTAAACAGTATAAGCCTAAGTGTGTGGATTTGAAAGATTAATTCCACGTCTTGGGCTGCATTTCCAGTTCGGAAAATACAAAGCATTAAACTACCTCCCCCCTCACCTAGTTTCACCTATTACCTACCAGCCTGTACTCTTTCCCGTACCCTATCCCACCTCCTTATTCTGGCTTCTTCCCCCACTTCCTTTCCAGTCCTGAAGAAGGATCTTGACTCAGAATGTCGACTGTTCATTCATCTCCATAGATGCTGTCTGACCTGCTGAGTTCCTCCTGCATTTTGTATGTGTTACAAAGGATTAAAGGTTCCTTGAAAAAAGTCACAGCAATTTCCCTAGTTCAACAGATTTTTAAAAAATTTTTCAAAAGTATACTTTATTCATAGAACGCTACGGCACAGTACAGGCCACGTGGCCCACAACGTTGTGCTGACCTTATAATGTACTCTATGATCATAGCCCTCATAGCTCTCCATTTTTCTATCACCCATGTGTCTATTTAAGAGTTTCTTAAGAGTCCCTAATGTATCTACTTCTACCACCCCGCTTGGCTAGGGTTCCACAGACCCACCACTCTGTGTAATAAAACCTAGTTCTGTATTCCACCCTATTCTTTCCTTCAATCACCTTAAAATTATGCCATCTCATATTAGCCATTTCTGCTCTGGGAAATGTCTCTGACTATGCATTTGATTGTTGTCTCATTTTGTATACCTCGATCAAGTCAGCTCTCATCCCCATCACTCCAAAATTTGAGCCTAGCTCACTCAATCTATCCACACAGGACATGCCTTCTAATCCAGGCAGCATCCTAGTAAATTTCCTGTGCAGCTCTCTAAAGTTGCCAGATCCTTCCTATAATGAGGTAACCAGATCTGAACACAATACTCCAAGTGTAGTCTAAACAAGGTTTTATAGAGCCGCAACATTACATCATTCTGGCTCTTGAACTCACTGCCTCGAATAATGAAGGCCAACACAGCAGATGTCTTCTTAACTGCCCTATCAACTTGCACAGCAACTTTGAGGGATCTTTGCGGGACCATATTTTAAAAAAAAACAACAGAAACAGTGCAAAACTTTACCTTTATGGTCTTTGCATTCAGTAGTATTAACATTTTTAAAAAAGCACCATAATTCAGAAGACCTGAGTTACAGGGAAAGGTTGAATAGGTTAAGACTTTGTTCTCCAGAGTGCAGGAGAATGAAGGGAGATTTAACAGAGGTGGCGGGGTGGAGATCCGTCTCTATGAAAGGAGGTGTAAGGTGCTCCTTCCCTCTGCTAGCCTGCTGTTCTCCCTTGGACAATTGTGGCACTTGCTTAGCCCCAATCAGGGTTACGTGAAGCCATGGAGGAAGCAGGTGGTGGATCACAAGTCTTGGTTTAGTGACTACTGATGCCAGTAAACAATCTCTGAAGAGTATTGATAATGGGTGCGATCACCCGCCTTGTAAAGACACTACCCAGAAGAAGGCAATGGCAAACTACTTCTGTAGAAAAATTTGCCAAGAACAATCATGGTCATGGAAAGACTATGATCACCCATGTCATATGACATAGCACATAATGAATGAATGACGACAAAGTTATGAACAGTATAGATAAGGTAAATGTAAACAAGCTTTTTCCACTGAGGTTAGGTAAGATACAACTAGAGATCATGGGTTAAGTGTGAAAGGTGAAATACTTAAGGGGAACATGAGGGGTAATTCAGAGGGTGGTGAGAGTGTGGAATGAGCTGACAGCAGAAGTGGTGGTGGATACAGGCTTGATTTCAACATTTAAAAGAAATTTGGATAGGGACATAGACAGGCTGGAATTGGGGGTAGTAGTCCAGGTGCAGTTTGATGGGACTAAGTAGAATAACAGTTCGGCACAGACTAGATGAGCCAATGAGACTGTTTCTGTGCTGTAGTGCTCTATGACTGTATTACCACCAGTGCACCCTTTGGGTTATTTCCCATCTGACTCAGCCACTCCATGTGTTGGAAGGGCATAATGTTAAGAGTGCTGGAACTCTAAACCCAACCTTCAACCAATCTACTTGTCAGTCTTTGTCTCATCACTTCTTGAATGTTTATTTTATTTATTTATTTAGACATACAGTACTGTACAGAATATCCCCTTCAATCCGCACCTCCCAACAACACCCAACAAACCCAATTTTACCCTAAATTTATAAAAAACAACTAACCTACTCGGTACAACTTTGGAGGAAACCAGAGGACCCAGATTCCATAGTACAGAGTCTCCTTAAAGGGGATGGCAGGATCGAATTTCAAAGCCCTGAGTTGTAAGCGCATTGCACTAACTGCTATGCTGCCATAGCACCCCACTATCTACTGTAGGACTCCGGCTTGTTTTCAAAAGAGCAGTGAAGAAGGCTAAAGATTTAACAGAGGCATGAGAGATTTTGGGGGAAAAACAGTAACTAATATAAAGTTCTAAAGATGGGATAGATGTGCAGGTGATAAATAAATGTGAATTTGAATCAGGGACAATCCCCACTTGTTAAACTGCAGAGAAGGTTGGAAACGAGGAATGTTTCTGATGGGGGTAAAACCAGAGAAAGACATCACCATTCCCGATTCTCTCTGCAGCTTAACAAGTTTGTGACATTCCCAGTCCTGAAGATGTGTCTTCAATCTCAGTTTCTCTTTCCACAGATCCAGCCTGACTACTGGATCCACCATTTTCTGATTTTATTTCCTATTTTTAATGTCTGCAGTTTTCTTTTTGAATTTTACTTCCTAGTATGTGCCTCTAATATAGCAAAAATAGTGGGAAACTTAAGGACTAGAATCTTAAAGCAAGGATGTAATGCTGAAGTTTTGTAAGGAATTAGTCAGACCACACTTGGAGAGCAGTTTTGGGCCCCCTATTTAAGAGAGAATGTGCTGGAATTGGATTGGTTCAGGAGGATGATCCTGAGTTAATGTATATAGGTCATTTGATGCTGCTGGGCCTGTACTTGCTGGAGAATAAGGGGGAGTTTCATTGAAACCTATTAAATATTGAACAGCTTAGATAGTGGGGATGTGGAGAGGATGTTTCCTATAGTGGGGGAGTCTAGGACCAGAGGACACAGCCTCAGAATAGAAGGATGTCCATTTAGAATGGAGATGAGAAGGAATTTCTTTAGCCAGAAAGTGGAAAAGCTGTGGAATTCATTGCCACATGTGGATGTAGAGGCCAAATCATTGCATATATTTAAAGCAAAGGTTGATATTTTCCTGATTAATAAAGGTGTCAAAGGTTATGGGGAGAAGGCAGGAAAACAGGGTTGACAGAGATAATAAATCATCCAGGATGGAATGGCAGAGTGGACCCAATGGGCCGAATGGCCTAATTCTGCTCCTATGTCTTACAGTCTTATGGTCACGCACCCCCTGAATGGAACAATATCAGCTAAGCAATGTTCATGAAGAATGGGCCAGTGGTGTGCATTGTCACAAAGACTCATGGACACTGACCACGATCACAATCGTGGCACAACACAGGAGTCAGAATTAGGGTTGGAGAGCACTACAGCACAGAAAATGGCCCTCGGCCTATTTAGTCCATGCCGAACTGTTATTCTGCCTGGTTCCATTGACACACGCCTAGACCATAGCTTTTCATACCCTCCCTTCCATGTACTTATCCTAACTTCTCTTAAATGTTGAAATTAAACCCACATCCATTACTTTCACTGGCAGCTCGTTCCACCCTCTCTTCACCCTCTGAGTGAAGATCTTTCTCATGCTCCCCTTAAATATTTCACCTTTCACACTTAACTCATGACCACTAGTTTGAGTCTTACCCAAAGCAAGTATAAATATCCTGCTTCCATTTACCATATCCCCTCATAATTTTGGATACCACCAAATCTCCCCTTATTATTCTATTTTCCAGGAAATAAAGTCCTAACCGAGTCAACCTTTCCCTGTAACTCAGGCCCTCAAGAACTGGCAACATCCTCCAAATTTTCTCTATACCCTTTCCATCTTATTTTTCATCTTTTCCTGGGAAAACCTACAGCTTTGGCTTTAGGTCTTGACTCCTGGATTAAATCCAGATGCCCCCGTGTAATTTAAAGATGAACCAGGAAGCTGTTCATCTGCAGTCAAATGCTCTTCTGCTTGAGTTCTACCATTACCCCCACCCCCACCTGTCAGAATTCTCAGCTCTGCTTTAAAAATTGATGAACATTATGTATCATTAGGACTATGTAAGCTGGCAAGAGACAAAAGAAACTAAGAACTGAGGAAACAGGAGCAGTTTTGGACAATCAGACTTCTCAAGCCTGCTCCACCATTCTAGTCTCTTAATTCTTCTATTCCAATGTCCAGTTCAATTCATTAACATCCACCTGGCTGTATCATTACAAGATAAATAGTCTTAAGTCTACTAAGAAAACTCAAAAAGGAAAGTAATTGTATCCTTGCTTAGTTACATTATTGGAACTTACTGAATGTGTTTATATATACACTCAGTGGCCACTTTATTAGATACACTTGTACACCTTCTCATTAATGCAAATATCTAATCGGCCAATCACGTAGCAGAAACTCAATATATAAAAGCATGCAGACACAGTCAAGAGTTTCAGTTGATGTTTTGGGCCGAGACCCTTCATCAGGACAGAGCAGTCCCATCAGCCCCATTCCCTTTCTTGCAGCACTGTAGCTTATTCTCTCTCACATGCCCATCAGTTCTTCTTTTAATCCCTTTGCTAGTCTTCTTCACCAAAGAGCAGCTCATAGCAACAAACCAGATGATGGAGAAACTCAGTGGGCCAGGCAACATCGGTGGAGGGAAAAGGTCAGTCAATGTTGTGGGTTGAGACCTTTTGTCTGAACAAATGAAGGACTGTGAGCTGAAATGTTGACTGTCTATTTCCCTCTACAGATGCTGTCTGACTCTGAGTTTCTCCAGTGTCTTGTGCATTGCTCCAGATTCCAATAATCTGGACAGAAGAAATTGTGTTATTTCTGGGCCTGTCACAGCTGTCTTGTCTTGTCCATACTGCACCAACCGCCGCCGCTGGACTATAAACTTGCAGGAGCAATGTGTGGTTAAGTGCCTTGCTCAAGGACACAACACGCTGCATCAGCTGAGGCTCGAACTCGTGACCTTCAGATCACTAGTCCAATGCCTTAACCAGTTGGCCACGCACCAACACACTGTAGTACAGTGTTAGCTAGTATGATTCCCATACTCTAATCATGTAGTGACATCATTCCTGTGAATTAGGGTATGCTATTCAACTGGGTAAAGTTCAGAATCTGTTTTTGAATGGCCTTGACCACATTTCTCTAGCCCACGGGCCAATTGAGGTATCGCTGCCCCACTTTGTGTACCTTCAGCAAGAGAGTCAATTTATGCCTGAGCTATGATGACATTATAACTTTCCTCTTTATTGATCGCAGTGCTTGAGCTTGGAATTAAACAATAGTTTTACTGTGGTCATGAATCCATAATGAAAATGGCAGAAGGAGACCAAATAAAAAAGAAGTGCAGACAGTATAGCGTGGAGTATCTGAAATATGGATTATACCAGCACCAAGCAACAAATAGCAGCCAATGTGTCTGTTGTGTTTTTTCAAATGAAGCAACGAAATAGTCCAGGCTCCTTGAACATTTGAAGATAACCCACTCTAATAAAGCAAATAAGAACTTGTCTTATTTTCAGTCACTTCATGAAAACCTTCAGAAACGAAAAACACTTCAAAACATGTTTCCCAGCACTTCACAACAATACAGTGATGGCTTTGCATGCTTCGTACATTTCATTGCTCATTAATAAATCTGGAAAGCCCCATACAATTGGAGTAGAACTAATTCTGCTGGGAGTAAGGGAGGTCTGAGTGCTGTTTTACATAAACAGCAGACCAAAAAATTAAAATGATCCACTCAGCGACAGCTCTGTTCAAAGACAAATAGATGAAATGTATGAGAATGCGGCAGACTCACAATGCAACATACTTATGAGTCAACTTTTCCAGGCAACAAATCTTTGCTCATTAGTTACATTCACTTCATAAACAATGAAGACATGTTTCAACAGTTGTTATTTGCAAGGGGATTGAAAACAGATATGAAGGGTGGTAATTTTTCAAGTAGAAAGATATTCCGCTCACCAACATTCTTGGTTGTACAACAGATGAGGCACTGTTGGTGATGGGACGCCACCATGGGTTTATTATTTTCTTGAAAAAAGCTGAACTTAACATAGTCATAGTCATACTTTATTAATCCCAGGGGAAATTGGTTTTCGTTACAGTTGCTCCATAAATAATAAATAGTAATAGAACCATAAATAGTTAAATAGTAATATGTAAATTATGCCAGTAAATTATGAAATAAGTCCAGGACCAGCCTATTGACTCAGGGTGTCTGACCCTCCAAGGAAGGAGTTGTAAAGTTTGATGGCCACAGGCAGGAATGACTTCCTATGATGCTCTGTGCTGCATCTCGGAGGAATGAGTCTCTGGCTGAATGTACTACTGTGCCCACCCAGTACATTATGTAGTGGATGGGAGACATTGTCCACGATGGCATGCAACTTAGACAGCATCCTCTTTTCAGACACCACCGTGAGAGAGTCCAGTTCCATCCCCACAACATCACTGGCCTTACGAATGAGTTTGTTGATTCTGTTGATGTCTGCTACCCTCAGCCTGCTGCCCCAGCACACAACAGCAAACATGATAGCACTGGCCACCACAGACTCGTAGAACATCCTCAGCATCGTCCGGCAGATGTTAAAGGACCTCAGTCTCCTCAGGAAATAGAGACGGCTCTGACCCTTCTTGTAGACAGCCTCATTGTTCTTTGACCAGTCCAGTTTATTGTCAATTCATATCCCCTGGTATTTGTAATCCTCCACCATGTCCACACTGACCCCCTGGATGGAAACAGGGGTCTTCCACAAGCTCCTTAGTCTTTTTCACATTAAGCTGCAGATAATTCTGCTCACACCATGTGACAAAGTTTCCTACCGTAGCCCTGTACTCAGCCTCATCTCCCTTGCTGATGCATCCAACTATGGCAGAGTCATCCGAAAACTTCTGAAGATGACAAGACTCTATGCAGTAGTTGAAGTCCGAGGTGTAAATGGTGAAGAGAAAGGGAGACAAGACAGTCCCCTGTGGAGGCCCAGTGCTGCTGATCACTCTGTCAGACATATGTACCATTAATTGTGTAATTCACAGGCAACATCTTGTTTCAAAAAAAATAACATAAGTGATTGGCTACACAAGATCATTAAATATTTTTATCACAGCAGTACATAAAATCATGATCTCAATTTTCAACTACTTTGAGAGCTTTGAATTGAGAACGATGCATAGTTTTAGTGATTGCAGTTGCACACAGAAGTCAGATGGCTCTCAAAAGGAAAATGCCTGAGACACTTATGCACTTTTTGAAACTGATAGAATTCTTTGAAGATTTGAATGTTTCATTCACTAATCAACTCAAGAATATTAAGCACTGCATTGCTTATTTGTCAGCTGCATAAAGGCATGTCAGAGAAATTTCAGGATCTTCTCTCGATCCAAATTCCAGATTGTGTAATAAATCCATTCATGAACACTCGTAATGAGGAATTAACAGGAAGGCTGGAGGAAGAACTGATCTCAGTATAAAATGACTTTGAGCTGAAGTGGAGGTTCAAAAAATCATATCAAGACTTTTGGTTGTAGACAGAACTCTCTGAAAGTTATCCTGCACTGTAGAACAAAAGGTCAAGATGTTCTTTATTGCCTTTTCAACATCATCTTTAGTGGAGCGTGGATTTAGTGCAGTCGTCCAACCTCTTTCAAATCAAATTACTGAATGTGGAGACCTGAGACTCCTTCTGAGTGACAGTCAGCCTGACGTTGAGAAGCTGATCTCACTGCACCAAGCCCAGCCATCTCATTGAAGGGTGAAAAAGCAATGAACGAGTGAATAGTTGAACTACTAATGTATGCTCTAAATTTGTTGATGAAAATTGTTTTTACTGTAATTAACGAAATAATTTTATTTGTAGCTTTAAATAGATATGAGTAATTTTTGCCATTATTTGTCACTGCTTTGAATTTGCCGTTCCTATTTTATTTTACAGTGCATCATAAATCAAAATTCTTTCTAGCTTTCGTGTAATGGTAGTAAAGGGAGAGGGGATATGGTGTGGGAACCAAGGGGTTGGTAACCCAAAAATGGCTGGGAACCACTAAGCTCGGTAGTCAGAATACTTTCCCAGAGTAGAATTGTCAAGTATTGGGGACATTAATTTATGGTGAGAGGGGAAAGTTAAAAGAGCATTTGATGGCTCTGGCCCTATTCAGGTTTAGTATCACTGTCACATGTTGTATAATTTGTTGTTTTGTGGCAGGAGTACATTAAAAGTTGCTATAAGTTACAATATAAAATAAAATAAATAAATAGTTCAAAAAGAGGAATAGTGAGGTAGTGTTCACGGGCTCATGGACCATTCAGAAATCCGATGGTCAAGGGGAAGAAACTGTTCTTCAGGTGTTGAGTGTGTGTTATCAGACTCTCGCACCTCCTCCCTGGTGGCAGTAATGAGAAGAGGGCACGTCCCGAATGTTGGCAGCCCTTCATGATGGATGCCGCCTTCTTGAGGTGTCACCTTTTGAAGATGTACTCGATGGTGTGGAGGCTTGTGCCCATGATGTTGCTGCGTGAGTCTATATCCCTCCGCAGCTTTCATCTACTACTACTACGACGACTCAGCCTAGGGGGCCGGCGTTGGGCTTTCATCGATCCTGTGCATTGGAACCTCCATACCAAGTATTGATGCAACCAGGCGGAATGCACTCCATGGAACATCTACAGAAATCTGCTATAGATTTTGGTGACATACTAAATCTCCTCAAACTCCTAATGAAGTAGAGCCACTGGTGTGCCTTCATCATGATTGCTTCAGTATGTTGGGCCTCAATATGATAGATGATAATTGCTTCAATATGATAGATCCTCTGAGATGCTAATGCCCAGAAACTATGGAGGGATACTGATTATGTGCAGGCAAAAGAGAAATAGTTTAATTTGGCGTGGTGTTCAGTACATCATGAAAATGCTTAAAGATACTAATATCGACGGAAAAGATCTAAGAATAATCAGGAATCTCTACTGGCAACAAAGTGCAACCATACGGAAAGACACCGAGTTTGGTGAATATCAGCCAATAAAGCAAGGAGTCAGACAGGGTTGTGTTCTTTCACCAGACCTGTTCTCCCTGTACAGTGAAAATATCATGAGAACCATACAAGACCTACCTGGAATAAGTATAGGAGGATACAATATCAACAACCTCCGCTATGCGGATGATACAGTACTGATAGCAAACAGTGAAGTAAATTTACAGGAACTAGTATCTACCATCAACACAGAGAACGAAAGACTTGGCCTAACCTTAAACAAAAAAAAAAACTGAAGTAATGGTAATATCAAAGAAACCTGATATTCCAAACTGTAGGATCGTATTGGGAAATGAAATCCTGAAACAAGTTCACAACTTCAAGTACCTTGGATCATGGGTAACATCTGATGGCAAATGTGAAACAGACATAAAAGCAAGAATAGCAATGGCAAGAACAGCATTTACAGAAATGAGAAACATTTCAACGAACAAGAAGATAGCAACTGACATCCGCCTTAGAACTCTCAGCTGCTACATTCTTCCTATATTGATGTATGGCTGCGAGTCATGGACCATCACAATGCAATGGAAAAAAGAATCAATGCAGCAGGGATGTGGTTCCTCAGAAGAATGCTATGCATATCATATACGGACAGGATAACCAACGAAGAAGTTCTACAGAGAATGAAAACAAAACGTTTTAACGTTTACTTAAAAAAATCAGAAAACAGCAATCAAAATTCTTTGGACACATCATGCGAAGAGAGACATTAGAACATTTAGTTACAACTGGAAAGCTGGAAGGAAAGAGAAGCAGAGGCAGACAGAGAATGAAAATGAAAGATGGAGTAACATCATGGTTGGAAACAGGGGAGGCAACAACTACAATGGGAGGTTCAGGGACCATGATGAATGGAGAGACATGATCGCCCACATCGAATGGCATGGCACCTGAATGTGTGTTCAGTACAGACATTGTGGGCCGAAGGGCCTGTTCCTGTGCTGTACTCTACATTGCACTGGCACTGTGTGATTAACATTAAATGATACTGTATTTGCTCTTTTAAAATAAGAAAACTTCAGTAAATGTTAAAAACAAAAGTGCTGAATTATGATAAAAATCATCTGTTTCACTAATAGCTTTAAGAAAAGAAATTCGCCTTCCTTACTCAATCTATCTAGTCCATCTGTAACTGCAGACCCTTCAATGCAGTTGACTCTTCACTGCTTCCTATTTCAAGGGATCCAGGGAAGTTTGGCCAGGTGGATTCAGAATTGGCTTGCCTGCAGAAGGCAGAGGGTCGTGGTGGAGGGAGTACACTCGGATTGGAGGGCTGTGACTTGTGGTGTCCCACAAGGATCTGTTCTGGGACCTCTACTTTTCGTGATTTTTATTAACGACCTGGATGTGGGGGTAGAAGGGTGGGTTGGCAAGTTTGCAGATGACACAAAGGTTGGTAGCATTATAGATAGTGTAGAGGATTGTCAAAGATTGCAGAGAGACATCGATAGGATGCAGAAGTGGGCTGAGAAGTGGCAGATGGAGTTCAACCCGGAGAAGTGTGAGGTGGTACACTTTGGAAGGACAAACTCCAAGGCAGAGTACAAAGTAAATGGCAGGATACTTGGTAGTGTGGAGGAGCAGAGGGATCTGGGGGTACGTGTCCACAGATCCCTGAAAGTTGCCTAACAGGTGGGTAGGGTAGTTAAGAAAGCTTATGGGGTGTTAGCTTTCATCAGTTGAGGGATAGAGTTTAAGAGTCGCGAGGTAATGATGCAGCTCTACAAAACTCTGGTTAGGCCACACTTGGAGTACTGTATCCAGTTCTGGTCGCCTCACTATAGGAAGGATGTGGAAGCACTGGAAAGGGTACAGAGGAGATTTACCAGGATGCCGCCTGGTTTAGAGGGTATGGATTATGATCAGAGATTAAGGGAGCTAGGGCTTTACTCTTTGGAGAGAAGGAGGATGAGGGGAGACATGATAGGGGTATACAAGATATTAAGAGGAATAGATAGAGTGGTTAGCCAGCGCCTCTTCTCCAGGGCACCACTGCTCAATACAAGAGGACATGGCTTTAAGGTAAAGGGTGGGAAGTTCAAGGGGGATATTAGAGGAAGGTTTTTTATTCAGAGAGTGGTTGGTGCGTGGAATGCACTGCCTGAGTCAGTGGTGGAGGCAGATACACTAGTGAAGTTTAGGAGACTACTAAACAGGTATATGGAGGAATTTAAGGTGGGGGGTTATATGGGAGGCAGGGTTTGAGGGTTGGCACAACATTGTGGGCCGTAGGGCCTGTACTGTGCTGTACTATTCTATGTTCTATGTTCTAAGGCCAACTGGCGATGCACAATAAATAATGGTCTTGCCAGTGATGTCCACATCCCCTGAATGATTAAATAAAAGAGCAAGTCCAGCAATGGAGCCAAGTCCACTAATCAATCAGCTTGGGATTTTGAGTTCCAGAATGAAATGTGCTGGAAGTTTCTGGGCTCTTAAAGGGACACTCATGTCCAGCTGTGAGTATGAATGGCACGGTAGTGTTGCGGTTAGTGCAATGCTATTAAGGCACAAGGTACCCTGGTTCAATTCCTGCTGCTGTCTGCAAGGAGTTTGAAAGTTCTCCCCGTGACCACATGGGTTTCTTCTGGGTGCTCCAGTTTCCTTCCACGTTCCAAAGACGTATGGATTAGTAGGCTAATTGGTCACGGGTGTAAATGAATGCGTGGGCTCGTTGGAAGGGGTGGGGAAAAGGGTCTATTACCATGCTGTATCTCCAAATAAAAAATAAAAGTAATGAGTAACAGATGCTAAAATGAAAACAGAGGCAACTCGTACATATTCTCCACTTTTAATCTCTGCCTCTGTCAGTATCCCAGTGCATAGATTTCATGAGATGAAAGTGATATTACGCTGTCGAGGGTTACAATTACATATATTGAACTGTCTTTTGAATCATAAAAATACACTCAGTGAGCACTTTATTTAGACAACTTCTGTACCTAATAAAGTGACCACTGAGTGCATGTTTGTGGTCTTCTGCTGCTGTAGCCCATCGCCTTCAAGGTTGTCATGTTGTGCATTCAGAGACGCTCTTGTGCACATCACTGTTGTAATACATGCCTACTTGAGTTACTCAAACCACCTTGTCTGACAACAAAAGTCAAAGTCACTGAGATCACATTTTCCCCCCATTCTGATGCTTGGACCGAACAACAACGAAAACCCTTGACCATGTCTGCATGCTTTTATGCATTGAGTTGCTGCTACATGATTGGCTGACAAGATATTTGAATTAACGAGCTGGTGTACAGATGTAACTAATAAAATGGCCACTGAGTCATAGAGACATAGAACACTACAGCATAGAAATAAACCCTTTAGCCCATCTAGTCCATGCCGAACCCTTAATGTGCCTACTCCCAATGACCTGCACCAGGACCATAGCCCTCCATATCCCTCCCATCCATGTACCTATCCAAATTTCTCTTAAATGTTGAAATTAAAATCACATCCACCATTTGCGCTGTGGCCACTTGAGTGTATTTGCCTCTCTTTTGAATCATAAAAAATATATAATCAAGAGGAGGCTATTCAGCCCATTTGATCTAAAGTGAATCTATTAGCTGTGTTACCCAGCTGAAACTTCTACAGTCACTGAGGGTTTCTATCTCCACCACCCATTCAGGCAGTGAGTTCTTGAAACCTGCCGATCATGAGTGGAAAAATGTTTCTGGAAAAGAGAAATAAATGATTGAAAACATTCTGGATAAAAAGCAAGACTCTGGGACCTTCTTTACCAGTTAACTTTTTAGCATGAAATTGAACAGGTACATTGATCAGAATCAGAATCAGAATCATTTTTAGCTTTACTGACATATACTGAAATTTGTTGTTTTCTGGAAGCAGGTACAATACATGACATAGAACGTTACTATAAATTACAAGAAGATAAATAAATATTGCAAAAGAGGAATAATGAGGTAGTGTTCATGGGTTCATGGGCCATTTTAGGTTCATTGAATTCACAGAGTTATACAGCATGGAAACCAGCCCTTCAGCACAACTTGTTCATGCTTACCACGATGCCTACCTGCACTAACCCCATTTGCCTGTACTTGGCCCACTATCTCCCTATCTCCCTATCCATGCAGCTGTCCAATCACGTTTACTGATCACAGGACAAATTTTTTTTTGTTTTGGATTATAATGCCACGCTGAGCCTCGCAAGCGTCAATAGAAAACATTGAAATAAAAAAATAGACAATATGGATCAAAATAGAAAGGCAGCCTTTGGGACTGAACCAGTTTGGTGGAAATAGTTTATTTTCATGTGCTTGTCAAGGTGAGGTGATGACAGCCAGGATGTTGAAATCTATACTTTCTTTCCTTGAGTGGGCTTTTACTGAGTAAACAATTCATGTTGGCAACTGAAGCATAAAAATCTGGTTCACTTACCAGCCACCACTCAGCTTTGTATCCACAACAAATAGTAGAAAGCCTTTGATTGGATTCCAGCCCTAGATTCCACAGAAATGATTTTTATTTGATTTGCCACAAGATCATAAAATGTTCTATGTACCCATTGCACAGAATGTGTTTCTGATTTGGTTAAAAATAGCAGCCATGTGAATCCTTTTCCTTGTCTGTGATACTGTCACCAAAGAAAGTCTTTCCCTCTTGTCTCGAACACCATCCCTGGCCAGTACCACATTGAGCACATTTATGAGAAATGCTGCCACAGCAAAGCAGCATCTATCATCGAGGACCCCTGTCATCCAGGCCATACTGTCTTCTCACGACTACCATCAGAAAGGAGGTAGAGGAAAGTTAGGTCCCACATCATCAGGTTCAGGAACAATTATTACCCAACAACCATCAGGCTCCTGGACCAGTGTGAATAACTACCCTCACCCTAGCACTGAACTGATTCCACAACCTACAGACTCACTTTCAAAGATTCTACAACTCATGTTCTCAGTAGTATTTATTTACCTTTTAAAATTTATTACTTGATTTGTCCTCTTTTGCTCATTAGCTGTTTGTCAGTCTTTGTTATGTATAGATTTTCATAAATTATACTGTATTTCTTGATTCTCCTGCAAATGCCTGCAAGAAAATGAATCTCAAGGTGGTATATGGTGACATTTACGTACGTCGATAATAAGTTTATTTGAACTTTGAGTAGTACAATTTTGATACCAGATTTTGGACATGGAGTACATTATTCTGCCACTCCAGTGTGGAGTGCTAAGCTCCAGAGTCACACAAGTCCCTTTATTGTCTTTTGTTCCATGTGGACAGAAATAATAATGGAGCAGCCATTACGTAATAAATCTCCTCATCGGCATTTGGTTCCATCTGTTTACATTTATTTGCATTCACTGTCAAGAATGTGAACATTCACAGAAAAGCCTGTCGTCTAGTTTGCCCAAAAATTGATGAACCTGATTCCACTCGGCCATTCCACTCGGCTGGTGAAGATGCAAACAAGAGAAAGTCTGCAGATGCTGGAAATCCAAAGCAATACACATAAAATGCTGGAGGAACTCAGCAGGCCAGGCAGCATCTATGGAAAAGAGTATAGTTGATGTTTCGGCTGAGACCCTTCGGCAGGAGTGGAGAAAAAAAGATGAGGAGTAGATTTAAAAGGTGGGTGGAGGGGAGGGAGAAACACAAGGTGATAGGTGAAACTGGGAGGGGAGGGATGAAGTAAAGAGCTGGGAAGCTAATTGGTGAAAGAGATACAGGACTGGAGAAGGGGGAATTAATAGGAGAGGACAGAAAGCCATGGAAGAAAGAAAAGGGGGCGGAGGAGCACCAGAGCAAAGCGATGGGCAGGTAAGGAGATTAGTTGAGAGAGGGAAAAGGGGATGGGGAATGGTGAAGGGGGGGAGGAGGGGGAGGCATTACCAGAAGTTTGAGAAATTGATGTTCATGTCAGCAGGTTGGAGGTTACCCCAACAGAATATAAGATGTTGTTCCTCCAACCTGAGTGTGGCCTCATCACGACAGTAGATTGACATGTTGACATGTTGGAATGGGAATGGGATGTGGAACTAAAATGGGTGGCCACTGGGAGATCCTGTTTTTTTCTGCTGGATGGAGTGTAGGTGCTTGGCAAAGCAATTTCCCAATCTACATTCGGTCTCACTGATATATCGGACGCCACACTGGGAGCACCGAACACAGTATATGACCCTTGCAGGCTCACAGGTGAAGTGTCGCCTCACCTGGAAGGACTGTCTGGGGCCCTGAATGGTAGTGAGGGAGGAGGTGCAGGGGCAGGTGTAGCATTTGTTCTGCTTGCAAGGACAAGTTGCAGAAGGGAGATCAGTGGCGGGGAGGGGAAGACGAATGGACAAGGGAGTCGTGTAGGGAGTGATCCCTGTGGAAAACAGAAAGTCGGGGGGGTGGGAAAGTTGTGTTTGGTGGTGGGATCCAGTTGGAGATGGCAGAAGTTCCAGAGAATTATATGCTGGATGTGAAGGCTAGTGGGAAGGTAGGTGAGGACAAGAGGAACCCATCCCTGGTGGGGTGGCGGGGGGATGGAGTGAGAGCAGACATGCGTGAAATGGAAGAGATGCAATTGAGGGCAGCATTAATGGTGGGGGAAGGGAAGCCCCTTTATTTGAAAAAGGAGCACATCTTCTTCTGAAATGAAAAGCCTCATCCTGAGAGCAGATGCAGCGCAGATGGAGGAATTGAGAGAAGGGGATGGCATTTTCACAAGTAACAGGGTGGGAAGAGTTATAGTCCAGGTAGCTGTGAGAGTCTGTGGGTTTATATTAGACATCAGTAGATAAGCTGTCTCCAGAGATAGAGACAGAGAGATTGAGAAAGGGAAGGGAAGTGTCGAAAATGAACCAGGTAAATTTGTGGACAGGGTGGAAGTTGGAGGCAAAGTTGATGAAGATGACGAGCTCTGCATAGGTACAGGAAGCAGCACCAATGCAATCATCGATGTAGCATAGGGAAAGTTGGGGAGTGACACTTGGGTAGGCTTGGAACATAGACTGTTCCATGTAGCCGACAAAAAGGCAGGCATAGCTGGGACCCATATGGGTGCCCATGGCTACACCTTTTGTCTGAAGGAAGTGGGAGGAGCTAAAGGAGAAATTATTAAAAGTGAGGACAAGTTCCCCTGGGCGGAGGAGAATGGTGGTGGAGGGGAACTGGTTGGGTCTGGTGTCCAGAAAGAAATGGAGAGCTTTGAGGCCTTCCTGGTGGGGGATGGAGGTGTACAGGGACTGGACATCCATAGTGAAAATAAGATGATGGGGGCCAGGGAATTTGGAATCATTGAAATTATTGAAGATGCAGCCCCCTTGTTTTTGGTCAGGAGACATAGATGAGCCCAGAAAGGATAGCAACTTGTATTTCTTTAAGGCAACAAATGGGTTTTACATTCATTCTAGCATCTTCAGGTTCACCTAACTGCTTTTGTCTGATATCTAAGCCATATTTTATTTGGCCTTCTCTGAGGATTGTCACCTTGTCGTGGTGAAGAGGCTTGTGAGCTCGTGAGATCCCGAGGATGATGCCATCTGGAGTTTACCTATGGCGGGAAGGTCAAGGGAGAAGTCATAGAGAAAGAGCAATCCAATCAAGATCTCAGTGGTGGAGCAGATAGAAGATGACACATCATAATAGCAGTGAAGCTGGAGGGTGGCTGTAGCAGTGAAGGGACCCCACTCGTCTTGCACGCCGTGTACTAGACCCTGACCCCAATCCGTCAAGGACCATGTGGTGGCTGCCCGTGCACCAGCCTCCCCGAGTTAGACAAAGTCTCTCACAGGAGTTCTCCATTAAGGGATTCCACCTCTACATCCCAGTTATGTGGATCCCAGAAACGTTGTAATGGGATGGGAAATCAAATCGAACTGGGTGACTAGTATTAGCATACTTCTTGTGAATTGATTCTGTGACACATCACCAATTACAACTGTAGCAACCAAATTTAAATGAACTGTCATTCCTCAGTGAATTAAAAGACATTTTAAAAGCAAGATTTAGAAAGAAAATAGCATTTTGAGATGCTGTCTGGTTCATGACAAGCTCTATGCTAGATAAACTGTAAATGAGCCCTTCAGCCGAACTAGTCCAAACTGTTATATCTGCCCAGAAGGTTGGAGGCAGGTGTGAGGTGTTGCATTTTGGTAGGACCAACTAGAGTAGGTCTTACCCAGTGACTGGTAGGGCACTGAAGAGTGTGGTACAACAATGGAATCTGGGAATACAGGTCCATAATTTATTGAAAGTGTAGTCACAGGTAGATAGTATCGAAAAGAAAACCTTGGCACATTAGCCTTCATAAATCAAAGTATTGAGTACAGGAGATGGGACATTTTATTGAATTTGTATAAGACAATGGCGAGGCCTAATTTGGTGTATTGTGTACTGTTTTGGTCACCCACCTACAGAAAAGATGTAAACAAGGTTGAAAGAGTGCCAAGAAAATTTACAAGGATGTTGCCGGGTTTGGAGGACCTGAGTTATAAGGCAAGATCAAACAGGTTAGGACTTTATTCCTTGGAATCAAGAGGAAGAGAAGCTATGGATTTGGGGCCTGATTTTGGTGTTTGTTGGTGTTTTTCTGTGTGGGAGGATTTGTTAGGTTGTGTGTGAGAGAGGTGTTGGGGGTTTTGATGTTATTAGTGCTGATTTTTACTGCGAGGGAGGAGGCTGGGGATTCGATGCTATCATCCCTGCTTTTTCTGCAAGGGAGGGGTTTGGGGGTTTGTGGTTTTTGGGGGTGTGGACGATCTGTTGTTTTTTTTGTATGGGGTGGTTAGTGTTAGGGTTAAGGTTTTGGGGTTTACGAGTTTTGTTTCTTTTTCGTTTTCATGTCGGGGAGGCCTTCCTTTTCAACAACTCTCATGGCTTTTCTGTATTCCATTGCTACTTGGAGAAGGATATCAGAGTTGTATGGTACATGCATACTTTGACAATGAAATGAACCTTTGACCCTTTTATTGAACCTTTGGTAAGTAGAAGATTGAGAGGAAATTTGGTAGAAGTATACAAAATTATGAGAGGTATAGATAGGGTAAATGTAATCAGCCTTTTTCCACTGAGGTCAGGTGAGGCTACAACCAGAGGTCATGTGTTAAGAGTAAAAGAAGTTAGGGGAACATGAGGGGAAACTTCTTCACTCAGAGGGTGGTGAGAGTATAGAGCATGCTGCAGCACAAGTGGTGCATGCAAGCTTGAGTTCAATGCTTGAGGGAAGTTTGGATGGTAGGGGTACGGAGGACTATGGTCCTGGAGCAGGTCAGTGGGACTAGGCAACTTAAATGGTTCAGCATGGACTAGATGGGCCAATGGACCTGTTTCTATGCTGTATTTTTTATGACTCTATCATTTTAAGGTTCTTCGGAAGCCAAGAACGAGGCAACACCTTCATACTTAGTACTTCATACTTTATTGTCGCCAAACAATTGATACTAGAATGTACAATCATCACAGCGATATTTGATTCTGCGCTTCCTGCTCCCTGGATTACAAATATGCACCCTAGACGAATGCTTTCTACGGTGCATCTATAAAAATAGTGAGGGTTTTAGGGGACAACACCTTCATGGTTATAGCATTTAATAAGATATTCATCACAGTACAAGTCAAACAGTGTCAGATTGTAACTGCTGGTACAATAAGTAAAAAGTAGCAAAAGGACTTGTCCTCGTGCTCTCAATTTATATGGCTAACTTTCACATACCTTCACATATTCTACAAGTCTGCTGTCGCCAGTACAATCTTCTATCCGGTGGTGTGCTGGGGCAATGGCATCAACACAGGTGATGCTAACAGGCTCAATGAACTGATTAGAAAGGTTGGCTCTGTTATAGGAGTCAAACTGGACTCACTGGAGGCTGTGGTAGAACAAAGAACCCAACAGAAAATCCTGGCGATTCTGGACAGTGTTTCTCACCCTCTGCATGCCTCCTTGTCTGAACAGAGGAGCACATTTAGACATAGACTAAGACAACTGCACTGTTCCAAAGAGCGCTATATGAGGTCATTGTTACCCTCGGCCGTTAGGCTCTATAATAAGTCAATCTATAGCCAGGGAAGTGATGAGCCCCTCCTGTTAGACTGCTTGAGGTAACTTATTTTTTATTCTTTCTTACTTCTCTTCTAATATTACTGATGATACTGTGACACTGTAACTTCCTTTGGGATCAATGAAGTATCTATCTATCTGTCTAGGTAACCAGTCTAACTAGTAGATGAGCAAATCTTCCATAAACAACTGGTAAGTAGTTTCCGATATTTTGTTCCTGTTGCTTAGGCTGAGTTACTCTGAAGAGGTGAATTGGGCCTGTGATGTACACTCAGTGGCCACTTGATTAGGTACACCTGCTCGTTAATGCAAATGTCTAATCAGCCAATCATGTGGCAACAACACAAGTCGAAAAAGAATGCAGACATGGCTAAGAGGTTCAGTTGTTTTTCAGACCAAACACCAGAATGGGGAAGAAATGTGATCTAAGTGACTTTGACCATGGAGTGATTGTTTGTGCCAGACAGGGTGATTTGAGGATCTCAGACACTGCTGATCTCCTGGGATTTTCAGACACAACAGTATCTGGAGTTTACAGAGAATAGTGCAAAAAAAAACATAAAATCATCCAGTGAGCGGCAACTGTGTGGGTGAAAATGCCCTGTTGATGAGAGTGGTCAGAGGAGAATGGCCAGACTGATTCAAGCTGACAGGAAGGCGACAGTAACTCAAAAAACCAGGTGTTACATTAGTGTGTAGAAGAACATCCCTGATCTCTGAACACACAACACATCGAACCTTGAAGTGTTTGGGCTACACCACCAGAAGACAACAAACATACACTCAGTGGACTCTTTATTAGATACAGGAGGTACAGTACCTAATAAAATGGCCACTAATTGTAGCTCACCAGTTCAACAAACTTCATAATCAGAAAGCATAGACACTTCCAGCTAATGGTATACTTTGCATATAGAAACTAAACAGTTCGAGACCCAGATTAAATACTCAAACGCAGAAGACTCTTCCAAAGCTGGGAAATTCACGCAAAATTCTGGAGGAACACAAGAAGTCAGTCACACAGAAACAGGCCCTTCAGCTCATCTAGTCCATGCCAAACCATGTGAACTGCTAACTCCCATCAACCTGCACCAGGACCATAGCCATCTATTCCCCTATCATCCATGTACCTCTCTAAATTTCTCTTAAATGTTGAAATTGAGCTTGTATACATCACTTGCACTGGCAGTTCATTCCACAGTC
The DNA here is from genome assembly GCF_963921235.1 of Mobula hypostoma. NCBI lineage: Eukaryota > Metazoa > Chordata > Chondrichthyes > Myliobatiformes > Myliobatidae > Mobula > Mobula hypostoma. Next base: position 56,501,014 of record NC_086128.1, on the reverse strand, counting down.
TCACGACCCTCTGAGTAAAGATGTTTCCCCTCATGTTCCCTTTAAACTTTTCATCTTTCACTCTTAACGTATGACCTCTAGTCATAGTCCCACCCAAACTCAGTGGAAAATGCCTGCTTGCATTTACCCTATCTATGCCCCCCATAATTTTGTATACCTCTATCAAATCTCCCATTAATCTTCTAAGTTCCAAGGAATAATCATAGAAACATGTAGATTGGGTGAGCCAAATTGGTAAGGGTGCTGAGGAAGAGGATTTCTTGGAATGTATGCGGGATGGTTTTTTGAACCAACATGTCGAGGAACCAACTAGAGAGCAGGCTATTCTAGACTGTATTGAGCAATGAGGAAGGGTTAATTAGCAATCTTGTCGTGAGAGGCCCCTTGGGTAAGAGTGACCATAATATGGTGGAATTCTTCATTAAGATGGAGAGTGACATAGTTAATTCAGAAACAAAGGTTCTGAACTTAAAGAAGGGTAACTTTGAAGGTATGAGACGTGAATTAGCTAAGATAGACTGGCAAATGACACTTAAAGGGTTGACGGTGGATATGCAATGGCAAGCATTTAAAGATCGCATGGATGAACTACAACAATTGTTCATCCCCAGTTTCGCAAAAGAATAAATCAAGGAAGGTAGTGCACCCGTGGCTGACGAGAGAAATTAGGGATAGTATCAATTCCAAAGAAGAAGCATACAAATTAGCCAGAGAAAGTGGCTCACCTGAGGACTGGGAGAAATTCAGAGTTCAGCAGAGGAGGACAAAGGGCTTAATTAGGAAGGGGAAAAAAGATTATGAGAGAACACTGGCAGGGAACATAAAAACGGACTGTAAAAGCTTTTATAGATATGTGAAAAGAAAAAGTTTGGTTAAGGCAAACGTAGGTCCCCTACAGACAGAAACAGGTGAATTGATTATGGGGAGCAAGGACATGGCAGACCAATTGAATAATTACTTTGGTTCTGTCTTCACTAAGGAGGACATAAATAATCTTCCGGAAATAGTAAGGGACAGAGGGTCCAGTGAGATGGAGGAACTGAGCGAAATACATGTTAGTAGGGAAGTAGTGTTAGGTAAATTGAAGGGATTAAAGGCAGATAAATCCCCAGGGCCAGATGGTCTGCATCCCAGAGTGCTTAAGGAAGTAGCACAAGAAATAGTGGATGCATTCGTGATAATTTTTCAAAAATCTTTAGATTCTGGACTAGTTCCTGAGGATTGGAGGGTGGCTAATGTAACCCCACTTTTTAAAAAAGGAGGGAGAGAGAAACCAAGGAATTATAGACCGGTTAGCCTAACATCAGTGGTGGTGAAACTGCTGGAGTCAGTTATCAAAGATGTGATAACAGCACATTTGGAAAGCGGTGAAATCATCGGACAAAGTCAGCATGGATTTGTGAAAGGAAAATCATGTCTGACGAATCTCATAGAATTTTTTGAGGATGTAACTAGTAGAGTGGATAGGGGAGAACCAGTGGATGTGGTATATTTGGATTTTCAAAAGACTTTTGACAAGGTCCCACACAGGAGATTAGTGTGCAAACTTAAAGCACACGGTATTGGGGGTAAGGTATTGATGTGGATAGAGAATTGGTTGGCAGACAGGAAGCAAAGAGTGGGAATAAACAGGACCTTTTCAGAATGGCAGGCAGTGACTAGTGGGGTACCGCAAGGTTCAGTGCTGGGACCCCAGTTGTTTACAATATATATTAATGACTTGGATGAGGGAATTAAATGCAGCATCTCCAAGTTTGCGGATGACACGAAGCTGGGTGGCAGTGTTAGCTGTGAGGAGGATGCTAAGAGGATGCAGGGTGACTTGGATAGGTCAGGTGAGTGGGCAAATTCATGGCAGATGCAATTTAATGTGGATAAATGTGAAGTTATCCACTTTGGTGGCAAAAATAGGAAAACAGATTATTATCTGAATGGTGGCCGATTAGGAAAAGGGGGGGTGCAACGAGACCTGGGTGTCATTATACACCAGTCATTGAAAGTGGGCATGCAGGTACAGCAGGCGGTGAAAAAGGCGAATGGTATGCTGGCATTTATAGCAAGAGAATTCGAGTACAGGAGCAGGGAGGTACTCCTGCAGTTGTACAAGGCCTTGGTGAGACCACACCTGGAGTATTGTGTGCAGTTTTGGTCCCCTAATCTGAGGAAAGACATCCTTGCCATAGAGGGAGTACAAAGAAGGTTCACCAGATTGATTCCTGGGATGGCAGGACTTTCATATGAAGAAAGACTGGATGAACTAGGCTTATACTCGTTGGAATTTAGAAGATTGAGGGGGGATCTGATTGAAACGTATAAAATCCTAAAGGGATTGGACAGGCTAGATGCAGGAAGATTGTTCCTGATGTTGGGGAAGTTCAGAACGAGGTGTCACCGTTTGAGGATAGAGGGGAAGCCTTTTAGGACCGAGATGAGGGAAAACTTCTTCACACAGAGAGTGGTGAATCTGTGGAATTCTCTGCCACAGGAAACAGTTGAGGCCAGTTCATTGGCTATATTTAAGAGGGAGTTAGATATGGCCCTTGTGGCTACAGGGATCAGTGGGTATGGAGGGAAGGCTGGTACAGGGTTCTGAGCTGAATGATCAGCCATGATCATACTGAATGGCGGTGCAGGCTCAAAGGGCCGAATGGCCTACTCCTGCACCTATTTTCTATGTCTCTATGTTTCTGTGTTTCCCTTCCCTTCGAAGGGATCAGCAGAAACTCAAGACGTCAATCCAGAAAAGATTGGAAGATGTACAAGTTGGGGAAGATCAAGGAAGTGTTCTGACTAAGGTCAACAGAAAACCGAGAGCCCAGGGAGGGGAGTTTGACTACACTCCCGAGGAGGTGAAGAAATGGAGGACAGATCTCGAAAAAGGGGGGCGGACGCTTGAAAAGAACCTGAAGATGACTATCGCGAGTTTAAATGAAGTGGAAAAACTGAAAGTTGACCTGGAAGACGTTATCAGGAAGAAACAACCGCAGGCTGAACACCCTTTAACTGCTGCTTCTCAGGTCAGGGCGGAAGAAGCTGGTGGGGTAACTGCATCCTAGACTGAGATGGCCAAGAACCGTGAGTCAGAACTGCTGAGGCTGTGGCGAGAGTTGAAGGAGTCCCCGAAGAAGCTGACGTCTCGACTGCAGGAGGCTGAAGGGGTAGCCCTGGCTAAATGTTTCAGTGTGGAGAAACTCAAACAGCAGCTACTGATTGAGGGAATGAGGAAGAATACGGATTCGCAGGATGATGTGCTGGATGTGTGGTACATGCTGCCTTTCACTAACTTCCCCGTGACTGAGGAAGAGACCTTTGGCCCTTCTCCCACTGAGTCAGCTGTAGTGGGGAGGGCTAACTGTGGGCAGTCGGAGTTACAGCAGGACCAGGAAGGAAAAGAAGCGGGGCCCCGGCCATGGGACAGTGGGCTCCAAGCTGTAATGGTGGCCTGAGTGAGAGAGGAGTCGGCAAGCAGGCCTGAGGTATCCCTAGTAGTGTCTGAGCCTTTTGGGTTTAGATGAGGGGGTACGGAGGTCTCGGAGGATTAGGAAGCTCTCAGATAGGTTGGCCTATGTAGCGCCTGTGGACGGACGGAAGGTCCACTGTTTGGGGAGCAATGTCACTGTGTGTATCTGGATGGGTTTCTGTGTCTGTAGGACTGGTTGGCGAGTTATTTAGAAGTCATGAGGATATGACTTTATTTGGTGGGGGGAGAGTGTAAGGGGTTTCTTTTTTTTTATGTCACTGCGTAGTCTAATTAAAATGGCTTCTTTATTATGTTATAATTGAAAGGGCTTCTTTGTTGTGTTAACTGCTGAGAAAGTCCTTCCCACTAGCAGTTTGTTTGAATCACGTTACTGATAAGAAGATGTTATGAACCAATTGCAATAGTTGTTATGTTTTTGGTGTATCTGTAAGATATTGTATGTGCGGGGTTTTGGGGGAGAAGGCAGGAGAGAGAGAGACAGAGGATGGACCAGGTGCTGTGATGTCCGCTAACGGGGTCGGACCCCGAGCAGGGTGTTCAGCGAGGAGAGGAGACGGAGATAGACTCGTGTGGAGTGTCTGGTCGACCACCGTTGTTGGTCCCAGGCGGCCGGTTGAGGTGGTCCGAGGGGTTGCAGGGTGAAGGAGAAATTGGGTCCTGAGATCCAACTGTTTGTGCACAAAGAGATTGAACTTTGATAAGTGTGGCGCCTTTTATTTTCCTTTTTGATTTTATTCTCTATTAATTATATAGTTCCAGTAATATCTATAAAATGTAAATCATTTAATCGTATCTGGTGTATTGTCTGTTATTTGGGCGGGGTGGGGTACATCACACAGCATCCACACAAACTAATTACCCAGTCTGGCGGGGCCGAGGGCTGTTTCCCTAGACGACAGCGAGAGGAGCGACCCTGAGGCTGGCCAGGGGGGCTACACTACAATCACCAAGATCCTTTTCCACAGTGAATACTGAAGTAAAGTATTCATTAAGTACCTCTGCTATTTCCTCCGGTTCCATACACACTTTCCCACTGTCACACTTGATAGGTCCTATTCTTTCACGTCTTATCCTCTTGCTATTCACGTACGTTGATGCACCTTCAATTACTCCCAAAGACTGAAGTAGGGTAAATACTGAAAGGCTTTTATTCGCAGTAAAATGTGACTTCCAGCATGCTGAGTGTCTGCCCCTGGACTGAGGAGGAGGAGCAGGGCGAAATTACCTTTATTCATGGGTCTGTGGGAGGAGCCACAGGGGCAGTCAGCAGAGGGGCGTGTCCAGACAGGTAACCCAGTTACAACATATATATATGGTTTACCACATACGTGTAGAATGCCTTGGGGTTTTCCTTAATCCTGCCTGCCAAGGCCTTCTCATGGCCCCTTTTGGCTCTCCTAATTTCCTTCTTAAGCTCCATCCTATTAGCTTTATAATCTTCTGGATCTCTAACATTACCTAGCTCTCTGAACCTTTTGTAAGCTTTTCTTTTCTTCTTGATTAGATTTATTACAGCCTTTGTACACCACGGTTCCTGTACCCTACCATAACTTCCCTGTCTCATTGGAACGTACCTATGCAGAACTCCACACAAATATCCCCTGAATATTTGCCACATCTCTTCCGTACTTTTCTCTGAGAACATCTGCTCCCAATTTAAGCTTCCAATTTCCTGTCTGATAGCCTCATAATCCAATTAAACGCTTTTCTAACTTGTCTGTTCCTATCTCTCTCCAATGCTATTGTAAAGGAAATAGAATTATGATCACTATCTCCAAAATGCTCTCCCACTGAGAGATCTGACACCTGATCAGGTTCATTTCCCAATACCAAATCAAGTACAGCCTCTCCTCTTGTAGGGTTGTCAACATATTGTTCAAGAAAAACTTCCTGAACACACCTAACAAACTCCAGCCCATCTAACCCCCTTGTTCTAGGGAGATGCCAATCGATATTTGGGAAATTAAAATCTCCCATTACGACAACTCTGTTATCATTACACCTTTTCAGGATCTGTTTCCTGATCTGCTCCTCGATATCCCTGTTGCTATTGGGTGGTCTATAAAAAACACCCAGTAAAGTTATTGACCCTTTCTTGTTCCTAACCTCCACCCACAGAGACTCCGTAGACAATCCCTCCATGGCGTCCACCTTTTCTGCAGCCATGACACTATCTCTGATCAACAGTGCCACGCCCCCACCTCTTTTGCCTCTCTCCCTGTCCTTCCTGAAACATCTAAAACCCAGCACTTAAAGTAATCATTCCTGTCCCTGAACCATCCAAGTCTCTGTAATGGCCACCACATCATATCTACTGATCCACGCTCTAAGCTCAGCCACTTTGTTCACAACACTCCTTGTGTTAAAATAGACACATCTCAAACCTTCGGTCTGAGCGCGTCCCTTCTCTATCACTTGCCTATCCTCCCTCTTGCACTATCTACAAGCTTTCTCTATTTGTGAGCCAACTGCCTCTTCCCCAGTCTCTTCTTTTTGGTTCCCACCCCCCAACAATTCTAGATTAAACTCTCCCCAGCAGCTTTAGCAAAGCTCCCCGCCAGGATATTGGTCCCCCTGGGATCCAAGTGCAGGTCCTTTTTGTACAGGTCACACCTGCCCCAAAAGAGGTTCCAATGATCCAGAAATCTGAATCCCTGCCCCCCGCTCCAATCCCTCCAATACCTCTTCCCTTTTCCTATCTATGTCATTGGTACCAACATGTACCACGACCTCTGGCTGTTCTCTCTCCCACTGCAGGATATCTTGAACGTGATCTGAAACAGTGGGAGGGTCTGGCATCTGGGAGGCAAACTACCATCCGCGTTTCTTTCCTGCATCCACAGAATCACCTGTCTGACCCCTAACTATAGAGTCCCCAATGACTCCTGCCATCCTCTTCCTTTCCCTACCCTTCTGAGCCACAGGGCCAGACTCTGTGCCAGAGGCGTGGCCACTGTCACTTCCCCCAGTTAGGCTCCCCCCGCCCCCAACAGTACTCAAATAGGAGTACTTATTGTCAAGGGGTAGAGCCACAGGGGTACTCTCTAGTACCTGACTCTTCCCCTTCCCCCTCCTGACTGTCCTAACCTGTCCAACCTTTCCTTATAACTCAGGTTCTCCAGTTCCTGAAATGTCCTTGTAAATTTTCTCTGTACTCTTTCAAACTTATATACATCTTTCCTGCAGGTAGGTGACACAATCCTCCAAATTAGACCTCACCAACGTCTTATACAACTTCAACATAACATCCCATCTACTGTACTCAGTACTTTCATTTATAAAGGCCAATGTGCCAAAAGCTTTCTTTAAGACCCTATCTACCTGTGAGATCACTTTCAATGAATTATATACCTGTATTCTCAGAACCCTCTATTCTACCACATTCCCCAGTCCCCTACTGTTCACTGGGTAAGACCTACCCTGGTTAGTCCTACCAAAGTGCACACCTTCGCACTTGTCTCCATTAAGTTCCCTCTGCCATTTTCCAGCCCATTTTTCCAGCTAGTCCAGATCCTGCCGCAAGCTCTGCCAGTCTTCCACACTGTCTACTACATCTCCAAACTTGGCATCATCTACAAATTTGCTGATGTAGTTAATTGCATTATCATCAAGATCATTAATATAGATGACAAACAATAATAGACCCAGCACCAATCCCTGCAGCACTCCACTCATAACAGGCCTCCAATCAGAGAGTAGCCATCTACTACCACTCGCTGGTTTCTCCCACAAAGCCAATGTCCAATCCAATTTACTACCTGATCTTGAATGCCAAGTGACAGAACCTTCTTGACCAACCTCTCATGTGGGACCTTGTCAAGTGCCTTGCTAAAGTCTATGTAAACAACATCCACTGCCCTGCCTTAATCAATTTTCCTGGTAACTTCCTCCAAAACTGTATTTGATTGGCATGACCTACCATGCACGAAACCATGTTGACTATCCCTAATCAGTCCATGTCTATCCAAATACTCATATATCTGGTCCCTCAGAATATCTTCCAATAACTGACCCACTACTGAGGTCAGGCACACCGGCCCATAATTTCCTGGTTTATTTTTAGAGCCTTCCTTAAACAGCGGAACAATATTAGCTATCCTCCAATCCTCCGGTACCTCACCTGTCGCTAAGGATGATTTAAATATCTCTGCTAGGGTCCTCCAATAGGGTCCAAGGGAACACCTTGTCAGGCCCCGGGGATTTACATAGAACATAGAACATAGAATAGTACAGCACAGTACAGGCCCTTCGGCCCACAATGTTGTGCCAACCCTCAAACCCTGCCTCCCATATAAGCCCCCAACTTAAATTTCTCCATATATCTGTCCCGTAGTCTCTTAAACTTCACTAGTGTATCTGCCTCCACCACTGACTCAGGCAGTGCGTTCCACGCACCAACCACTCTCTGAGTAAAAAACCTTCCTCTAATATCCCCCTTGAACTTCCCACCCCTTACCTTAAAGCCATGTCCTCTTGTATTGAGCAGTGGTGCCCTAGCCAAGAGGCGCTGGCTATCCACTCTATCTATTCCTCTTATTATCTTGTACACCTCTATCATGTCTCCTCTCATCCTCCTTCTCTCCAAAGAGTAAAGCCCTAGCTCCCTTAATCTCTGATCATAATCCATACTCTCTAAACCAGGCAGCATCCTGGTAAATCTCCTCTGTACCCTTTCCAATGCTTCCACATCCTTCCTATAGTGAGGCGACCAGAACTGGACACAGTACTCCAAGTGTGGCCTAACCAGAGTTTTATAGAGCTGCATCATTACATCGCGACTCTTAAACTCTATCCCTCGACTTATGAAAGCTAACACCCCATAAGCTTTCTTAACTACCCTATCCACCTGTGAGGCAACTTTCAGGGATCTGTGGACATGCACCCCCAGATCCCTCTGCTCCTCCACACTACCAAGCATCCTGCCATTTACTTTGTACTCTGCCTTGGAGTTTGTCCTTCCAAAGTGTACCATCTCACACTTCTCCGGGTTGAACTCCATCTGCCACTTCTCAGCCCAGTTCTGCATCCTATCAGTGTCTCTCTTCAATCTTTGACAATACACTACACTATCTACAACACCACCAATAGACCACCAAGAAATTGTCCACATTAATTTACCTCAGGGCAGCAAACATCTCCTCCTTTGTAATCTATATAGGGTCCATGAAGTTGATGCCACTTTGCCTCATTTCTATACATTCTGTGTCCATCTCCTGAGTAAGTACAGATGAAAAAAAAAATCAGCTTAAGAGCTCCCCCATCTCTTTTGGCTCCATGCATGGATTACCATTCTGATCTTCCAGAGGAACAATTTAGTCCCTTGCAATCCTTTTACTCTTAACTTATCTGTAGAAGCCCTTAGGTTTCTCCTTCACCTTGTCCCCAAGAGCAACCTCATGTCTTCTTTTAACCCTTCTGATTTCTTTCTTTTGTATTTCTTATTCTCCATAAGTACCTCATTTGTTCCCACTGGCCTATACCTGCTATGCCCCTTTATCTTCTTAACCAGGGCCTCAAAATCTCTTGAAATCCAAGGTTCCCAAACCTGTTATCTTTACTTTTTATACTGACAGGCACATACAAGCTATGAAAAGAAATAAACCACTGGGTGGCATGATAGTCTAGCAGTTAGCATAAAGCTATTACAGTGCCAACAACCCAAGTTCAATTCCTGATGCTTTCTGTAAGGAGTTGTTACATCCTCCTCGTGACTGTGTGCATTTTCTTTGGGTACTCTGAATTCCTCCCACATTCCAAAGACATATGAGGTTAGTATGTGAATTGGTCACATGGGAGTAATAGGACAGTGTGGACTCATTGAGCCAGAAGGGCCTGAACTTGCTGTATCTCTTAAAAAAATGTTTCAAGGAGGTCATCTCTTATTCTTCCAAACTTTGGAAATATCAAGGTGGCACTGGAGCTTAGGACTCATTGCAGGCTCACAACCATATCTAGGCCTAGACATAGGTCCTTTCTATCTGTCTATGCCCTTCATGATATTATGTATCTCTGTCGTCACCCACATTTTTAACGTTCCAGGGTATAAATTCTTAGTCCATGCAACCTCTACTTGTAACTCAAGTCCTCAAGTCCCCAAGTCCAGGCAATATTCCCGGTAAATCCCTTCTGCACTGTATCTGGTATGTTCTTGCCCTCTCCAGTTGAGGTTTCAATGCCTCCTCTTCGATACTTACATCTCCATTTGGAATATAAGTATTGTGTCCTCAGCAAAATAAGGAAATATTACTTTTGGTCCTGTCGGTGAAACCATGGATACTAGCCTCCCCACCATCAAAGACATCTTCAAAAGATGGTGCTTCAAGAAATGACATCTATCACTGGGGACCCTCACCATCTGGGACAGGCCTTCTTCTCATTATCTCCATCAGTGAGGAGGAACAGGAGCCTGAAGGTGCACACATGACATTTTAGGAACAGCTGCCACACAAGCAATAAACTTCATGACCCATGTCAATGATATTAAACCTGATTCTGATTTTGATCACTGATACAGATAGTAAGTAGTTGAAACCCAAGCATCAGTCTCTGTGGTACCCAGTCCTAACAGCCTACCAACTTAAAAAGGGCCCACACATTCCTTTCCATGGTTTCATATTCAATAACCAATCCTCAGTCCAAATATACACATTTCCTACAAATATAGTATAGTACCTCCAAAGCTGTATGTTTCATGTCCCATGAGGAATCTCATTGTAAACCTTCAGAAAATTGGTTCCTCCTCATCCACACTCTTAGCCAGATCCTCACAGTACTTGATTACATTATAGAGTCATTAAACACCACAGCACAGAAACAGGGCCTTTGTCCCATCTAGTCTGTGCTCCCTTAGCCCTGTCAATCTGCACCTTCTGCACCCCTCCCATTCATGTACCTATTCAAATTTTGTAAATGTTGAAAGTGAACCTGCTTCCACCACTTCCACTGGCGGCTTGTTTTATACCCTAACAGCCCTCTGAGTTAAGATTCCCTTTAAATGTTTCGCCTTTCACCCCTAGCCCATGACCACTAGTTTTAGTTTCACCCAACCTGAGTGAAAAAAACCTGCTTGCATTTACCCTATCTATATCTGTCATGATTTTGCATATCTCTATCATACATATCTCCCCTCATTCTCCTATGGTCCAGGGAATAAAGTTCTAGCCTATTCAACCTTTCCCTATAACTCAGGTCCTCAGGTCCCGGCAACATCCTTGTAAATTTTCCCTGCACTCTTTCAATCTTTTCTCTAGGTAGGTGACTCCAAATTAGACCTCACCAATGTCTTATACAACTTTAATATAACATCCCAACTTCTGTACTTAATACCTCTGATTTATGACGGCCAATGTGCGAAAGCTCTCTTTACAACTCTATCTACCTGTGATGCCAATTTCAAGGAATTATGGTTCTGTATTTTCAGATATCTTTGCTCTACCACACTCTTCAGTGCCCTATCGTTTACTGTGTAAACCCTACCCTAATGTGTCCTCCCAAAATGCAACAACTCACACTTGTCTGCATTAGATTCCATCTGCCATTTTTCCGCCCATTTTTCCAGCTAGTCCAGACCCTGCTGCAAGCTTTGATAACTTTCCTCGCTGTCCACTATGCCCCCAATCTTGGCGTGATCCGCAAATTTGTTAATCCAGTTTACTGCATTATTATCCAGATTATGGATATAGACGGCAAACTACAGACCCAGTAATAATGCCTGCAGCCCATCACTAATCATAGGCCTCCAATCTGAGAGGCAACTATCTTCCATCTAGTGACTTTCCTTTCATAGTCCGATTTGACTCTGCTCAATCTTGTTACTGTTTTGGAAGTGTCTTGATATTTTTACAGATTTCAGTTACTCCCTGTTTTCTCTCACACTTCTATAGTTATGGGGTAGAGTATGCAGAGTCTGGGCGCAATCACAGCCAGACAGCTGAACGAATGGGCAATCATACACGTGAGAATGCACACATTCCAGTCAATTAGAGTCTCTTCGTCATTTTGTTTGTCTTGTTAAGTCTTGATTGAAGCACAGTGACAATGCTCCCTGCTTACCTTAGTCGAGGTTCCAGGAAAGAAGACAAGTGATTTAGATAGACATTGTTAAAGGAGTGGTATCAATTTAGTTCTAGGTTTTTGCTTTTGAGCCGCAGTGATGACATTAGTTTTTAGTTAACAGCTCTATTGGTCTGGTGTTTATTATTTTCTTTTGTCTGTACAGTTCTTATCAAAACTGGTTCTTTAGAATATCTAGTAATTCTTTTGAATTCTTCTTTCAAGAAGACAAAGATTTTGTTCAATTCTTTGTGTGCTTCCTTATTCCCCATTATAATTTTTCTTTCTCTCCTTTTCACTTTTACCAACTTACAGAAGCTCTTGAAGGCTCCTTTTAATATTTGCCACCGGTATTCTTTCATTTTCTATTTTCCTTTATCAATTTCATGTCTTTGTTGACTGAGTTATGAATCCATCCCACTGCCAATCTACTTTACAGCTGACCACCTACCACCCCACCAGCCTCTGCGTCCAGCACATAATTCTCTGGAACTTCCGCCATTTCCGGATCCCACCAAGAAGCACATCTTTCCCTCCCTCCCCCACCCACTTTCCACAGGGATCGCTCCCTACGCGACTCCCTTGTCCATTCGTCCCTCCTCATTGACCTCCCTCCTGGCAACTACCCTTGCAAGCGGAACAAGTGCCACACCTGCCCCCACACCTCCTCCCTCACTACCATTCAGAGCCCCAAACAGTCCTTCCATGTGAGGCAACACTTCACCTGTGAGTCTGTTGGAGTCATTTACTGCATTTGGTGCTTTCAGTATGGCGTCCTGTATATCAGTGAGACCTGACGTAGATTGGAAGACCGCTTTGCCGAGCCCCTAAGCTCTGTCCACCGGAAGAAGTGGGTTCTCCCAGTGGTCACCCATTTTAATTCCACTTCCCATTCCAATATGTCAATCCATGGCCTCCTCTATTATCGCAATGAGGCCACACTCAGGTTGGAGAAACAACACCTTATGTTCTGTTTGGGTAGCCTCCAACCTGATGGCATGAACATCGATTTCTTAAACTTTTGGTTATGCTCCCCACCCTCTCCACCATTCCCCATCCTCTTGCCTGCCCATCACCTCCCTCTGGCGCTGTTCCCCACTTTTCTTTCTTCCATGGCCTTCTGTCCTCTCCTATCTGACTCCCAGTACTGGAGGGAAAAAAAAGATGAGGAGTAGATTAAAAGGTAAGGGGAGGGGAGAGAGAAAAACACAAAGTGATAGGTGAAACTAGGAGAGGGAAGGATGAGTCAAAGAGCTGGGAATTTCTTTCATCAATCAAATTCCCAGCTCTTTGTCTCATCCTTCCCTCTCCTAGTTTCACCTATCACTTTGCGTTTTTCTCTCTCCCCTCTCCTTACCTTTTAATCTACTCCTCATCTTTTTTTTCCCTCCAGTACTGCTGAAGAGTCTCAGCCCGAAACGCGACTGTACTTTTTTCAGCAAATGCTGCCTGGCCTGTTGAATTCTTCCAGCATTTTGTGTGTGTTACTTGGATTTCCAGTATCTGCAGATTTTCTCTTGTTTGTGATTGGATCACAGTTTATTGTGTCATGAAGAGATTTATCTCTTTAACCACTGAAATGCCCTGCTCTAAAGGAAAAAGAATACAATCATGTTGATAGGAGAATTGAACCTATATGGATCAGGGACAGTGCTGAGAGCAAGGCAGTACAAATAGTTCAGTGTAATGGACTACAAACACGAGATTCTGCACATGCTGAAAATCCAGAGTAATGCACACAGAAGGCTGGAGGAACTCGGCAGTTCATGCAGCATCCATAGAAAGGAATAAAGAGTTGACGCTTTGGGCTGAGACCCTTCATCAGGCCACTTTTCGGTCCAAACTGTTGACTGTTTATTTATTTCCATAGATGCTGCCTGACCTGCTGAGTTCCTGCAGCATTTTTGTGTGTGTTAGTGTGGTGGAGTGTTGTACCAAAATGAAGGTGGGGTGTGAAGACTTGGGATGTTCCATTCCCTTCTATTTTATTTAAAGATACAGCACAGTAACGGGCTCTTCCGGCTTAATGAGTCTGCGCTGCACAATTACACCCATGTGACCAGTTAACCGTATACCTTTTGGGATGTGGAGGAAGCGGGAGCACCCAGAGGAAACGATGCAGTCACGATGAAAACGTAACTACACAATCCGCAGGCATAATATTATCAAACCATGTAATATAAAGTTTATAAATTTGTTCCAGCCCAGAGCTTGAAGAGAATCTTGAAAAGAGAACAACCAAGGGACCAATTCATTCGTAGATTCTTCTCATAATTGCTTTAGTGAGCTGAAAAATGAGGCTCAGCTTCATTCAATAACTGTCCTGCCAGTAGTGTGATCATTTGAGTGGAGTATCCCTCATCACAGCAGCGTTGCAGATAGCGTGACGCTATTACAACTTGGGACGTCGGACTTCAATTGCGACGCTGTCTGTAAGAATTTAGTGCATCCTTCCCATGAGTGCGTGGCTTTCCTCCGGGTGCTCTGGTTTCCTCCCATGGTCCAAAGATGTACTGGCTAGTAGGTTAGTTGGTCATTGTAAATTGACCTGTGCGTAGGCCAGTGTTAAATAGGTGGGTTCTGGGTGGTGCGTTGAGCTGGAAGGGCATGTTCTGCACTGTCTCTCTAAATAAAAAATAAATTAATAGAGAATGCCTGCATGTGACCTTGCTTAACGTGGGGAGGCTGATGAACGGGCAGCCACCACATGGTCCTTGACAGATCCGGGTCAGGATCTAGTGGCATGAAGTGCAAGATGACTGGGGTCCCTTCACTGCTACAGCCACCCTCCGCCTTTACTGTCATCGTAACGTGTCATCATCTTCCGCCAGCTCCACTGTGAGGTCTTAGTTGGATCGCTCTTTCTCTGGAACCTTCCCCACCGTCCCCCCCTCCCTTGACCTTACCGCCATGGGTGACCCTACTAGGAGCAAAGCTCCAGGCAATATCTCTCTCGGGATCTCGGAAACTCACAAGCCTCGAGGTGATGATTCTCGGAGAAATCAACAACTGCACAAATATGTGGCACAGGCACAATGGGCTGAATAACCTTCCATATGATCCTAAGCGTGAGTTTCTTTCTGCCCTTTGCACGACATGACAAAGATAAGTTAACCTGTGGTTTCCAAATTCCCTGCTGAAACCAGTCCGTTTCTATTGTGGTTACGGCAAACCACATTTGAGATTAATCATTTTATGATCTTAAGTAGATTTTAATAATGGCCTTCCGCCCCAAATCTCCAAGAAGTTGTGCTTTCCTTCCCTGCGAGAGCTCTATTTTAAAGTTACTCGGTCCTTCCAAATATCCTCTTCACCTGGTCGCTCTCCGGAAGTTCCGCCATTGGCCAAAACCTGAACGGGTTTGCATGTGGTTTTTTGCGGTCGGGATTTGGCATCAATTCACATTTAGAACAAATGGATGTGAGACGATTATTAAAAACGTTCTTCAAAATGGTATAATTAAATGATGTCTTGAAGAAGGGCCTGAAAAGTCGACTGTTTGTTCTGCTGAGTTCCTCCAGTATTTTCTGCTTATCGCTCTGGACTTCCAGCATCTGCAGAATTTCTCGTGATGATAATTAAATGAGATTCAGATGCTTGTAGACATTTCACCTCCCATTCATGATGAATCTGCTTCAATACTCAGGATTCTAATTTATTTATCATGTGTTGATCAAAACATAGAGTGAACTGTGTCATTTGATTCTGACTGAGGGAATGTGCGTGTTCACAATCATATAGTTGCTGTCCTGGGGCGTTTAATTTATGAAATTTGTTTATTACTTAGAGATACAACATAGAATAGGCCACTCGAGCCCACCGAGCTGCGTCGTCCAGCATTCCTGATTTAATACCAGCCTAATCACAAAACAATTTACAATGACCAATTCATCTACTTTGGACTGTGGGAGGAAACCTGAGCACCCAGAAGAAACCTATGCGTACACAGAAGAACACAAAGTTTTAGAGAACAAAAAAGGCCTGCCTACAGCCATGGACCACACCTACCATAAGATACAGGAGTAGAATCAGACTCTTCGACCCATTGAAGTACACCGCCCTTCAATCGTGGCTGGTTTATTTTTCAACCCCCATTTCCCACCTTTCCCCCATAGCCCTTATTGCCATTTACCAATTAAGAGCCTATCAATCTCTACCCAGTGACTTTCCTCTACAGCTTTCAGTGACAAAGTATCCCACATATTCGGCACAGTAGCACAATGCTTTACAGCGCCAGTGATCCAGGTTTAGTTCTCTCTGCTGTCTGTAAGGAGTTTGTACGTTCTCCCCGTAACCACCAGTTTTTCCTCTGGGTGCTCCAGTTTCCTCTTACAGTCCAAAGATGTACCAGTTGGTAGGTTAATTGGACATTGTAAATTGTCCTCTGATTAGGATGGGGTTAAATCGGGGGTTGCTGGGTAGCGTGGCTCAAAGGGCCGGAAGGGCCTATTTTGCACTGTACCTTTATAAATAAATAAATAAACAAACAAACAAGAAATCATTGCCCTGCGGCTGAAGAATTTCCTCCTCCTCCTCCTCCTCTCAGTTCCAAAGGGACGTCCATTTATTCTGACTACAAGAGATTCAGCAGATGCCAGAAATCCAGGGCAACACACACAAAATGCTGGGGGAACTCAGCAAGTCAGGCAGCATCAATGGAAAGAAATAAACAGTCAACGTTTTGGCCGAGACCCTTCATCCTTTTTTTTCTGAGGCTCTTCCATCCTATCCTAGGTAAGGCCTTCCGTCAGTAATGTGAAAGTTTCTCTCAAACAATTGCACATGGAGTATAATAAAAGTGCTCAGGATGTTTCCCGACCAGAACAGGAGTTGTCCGTAATTTTAAAAAGTGTGGCAATATTCATAGATCTTTTACATCGAGTAGCACTGTCCCTTGAAGGCTCTCCGAATAACCAGTGGACTGTACTGTGGATTTTCAAAAATAGCAAACTACTCTGATCTGACAAAGGGTTGGTGACCTGTATCTGTGCATTTAACTGGGCCTCTCTATACTCGCTTCGCTGCTTCCGGCACGGTCAGTTTATTTCACTTTTGGAACCAAACGTTCAGAATTACCATCAGACAATAAAATATTGGAGCAGAACTAGGCCATTCTGCCCACTAAGTCTGCTCCGCCATTCCATTCTATCCCTCTCAAATCCATTCTCTTGCCTTCTCCCTGTAACCTTTGACGCCCTGTCTAATCAAGAAATTATCAAATTCCCCTTTAAATATATCCAATAACTTGGCCTCCATCACTGTCAGTGCCAATGAATTCCACAGATTCACCACCCATAGGCTGAAGAAATTCCTCCTCGTCTCTATTCTAACGGAACGTCCTTCTATTCTGAGGTTGTGACTGGGTTCCACATCAAGCAACAAACTTCAGGAAAGACATTAAAATAAAATTGCAGATGCTGAAATCGGGAAACAAAAACTGAAATAACTGGAGACACACAGATCACACCTGTGGTGAGAGGAACAAAAATGAAAGTCAGGTTAATATCACTGACATACGGCGTGAAATCTATTGCTTTCATGACAACCAATGTTAACATTTAATTAACAATTAATGTCACAGGTTCAACATTGTCTGTGTTCGGAATTGAACTGTTAATGATCCCCCACCCCCCGTATTAATTAAACAGGCTCTCAACTATTGGGTTCTTCGATGTCAACAGGAGAAGATGGCAACACGACACAGCGCACGCGGCCGCTCTGAAATGATATCGTATTTGTAAGTAGGTACCGTGCACAATCCTGATTTGATGGAGACAGACGTGAGAAGGACGGAGGAACATCTGGAGAAACTTCTGAAATGCCCGCTTCGCTGCCGCTGCTACTGTGCGATCAAGAATCTCCGGAGGGGAAGGCCCCAAATCTTCGGCTTTGCCTGTTGCTGGTGGCTGGAGCTGGGGTCAAAGTGCTCGGCAGAGATGGTGCTCGGTGCTCGGTATCGGAGGGCTGGTCGGAGGCTCGAAGTTTTTGAACGGACTGAGAGTCAGACTGTGGTCGGGTGTTTCCTGGATGCTGCATCGGCAAGTTTGCGGCTCTGGAAGCTCATGGCAGGGAGAGTTTTCTTCCTTCTACTGTCTGTGTGAGATGTTGGAACTTTTGCGAGACTTTGAGACATTTTTTTAACCGTGCCCATGGTCTGTTCTTCTATCAAATTACGTTATTGCTTGCACTGTTGTAACTATATGTTATAATTATGTGGTTTTTGTCAGTTTTTCAGTCTTGGTCTGTCTTGTGTTTCTGTGATATCACACTGGTGGAACATTGTATCATTTTTTAATGCATGCATTACTAAATGACAATAAACGAGGACTGTGTGTCCTCATAATCTAATCTAATCAGGAGAGCATAAAATATAAAAATGGTACATGCTCCTCTATGGAAATGAATTGGTAAATTCAGATTCAGATTCATTTCTCACATGTATATTGAAATAGAAGTTAGCATAACACTTCACAACGCCAGTGACTGGTTCAGTTCCTGTCGCTGGAAGGAGTTTGTGCATTCTCCCTGTGACCGTATGAGTTTCCTCTAAGTGCTCTGGTTTCTATCCACATTCCAATAACGTACTGATTAGTAGGTTTATTGGTGAATAGTTGATTGTTGACCGGGAGGAAGAAAGCGGTGGTCCATGAGCCAGTCCTCAATGAGGTCAAAGGTGGAGATGGTCAGAAATTTTAAATTCCAGAATGTTATCATTCAGAGGACCTGCCTTGGGCCCAACGTGCACAAAGAAAGCACAATAGCGCTTTTACTTCCTTAGAAATTTTCAAAGATTTGGCATTACATCTAATCCTTTTATAAACTTCTATAGATGTGTGGTAGAGAGTATATTGACTGGTTTCATCACAGTCTGGTACGGAATCACCAATGTCCTTGAATGGAAAATCCGACAAAGAGTAGTGGGTACAACCCAGTCCATCATGAGTAAAGCCCACCCCCCCCCCGCCACCCCATTGAGCACATCTACACAGCATTGTGCAAGAAAGTAGTATGCATCATCAAAGAACCCCACCACCCAGGACATGCTCTCTTCTTGCTACTACCCTTAGGAAGAAGGCACAGGAACTTCTGGACTCGTACCAACAGGTTCAGGGACCGTTATTACCCCTCAACCGTCAGGCTCTAATCAAAGGGGATAACTTCATTCAAAGTCACTTGCCCCATCACTGAACTGTTCCCACAACCTATGGACTCACTTTCAAGGCCTCTTCATCTCATGTTCTCGAAATTTATTGCTTATTTATTGTTATTATCTATTCCTCCACTATCTGGATCAACATGTTGACGTCATGGAGTCTTGCATGCTTCAAGGACTCCATCAAGCGATGCCAACTCAGGGCCACCCATGTTGGAACGGCTGTGGACAAGATGCCAGATGAAGATTGATCCAACCCCCACTCCCGAGCAGACTGACTTGCATCTGCCCTTCCTGGGCTATGCCACACGAAACAATTGCACAGTTTGCTGCCTTTTGCACATTGGCTGTTTGTCTGCTCTGTTGGGCCTGGTCTTTCATTGATTCTATCATGGTTCTTGTATTTGCTGAAAAAATGAACCTCAGGCTTGTATTTGGTGACATATATGTACTTTGAACTTTTAACATAGGTGCATTTAGGTGGCATGGGCCAAAAGGGCCTATTATCATGTTGTATCTCCAAATGAAATTTTTAAAAAAGACATTAAGTGAAATGTGTTGTTTGTGTTATCAACCGACCCACTCAAGGATGCGCTGATGGCAGCCCGCAATATAGCATGCCCATAATATTCAACACAATAACACAAACAGCAACAACAGCAGAACAAGAAAACAACAAACCCAAAGCCCCATTCCCATCATCGCATACACACACAGGCCCTACCACCAGGACAGGCCGTCTCCGGGACTTAGACTCAATCTTGAGATCGGGCATCCAACCTTCAGTTTCTAGCCTGGATCGCTGAGCCTTGACTGTGGAGTGTTCCAACCTGCATTCCGAACACAGGCTCCTTCCTCCGACTCTTCATTCTCCCACATCTTCACATGTCTCCCAATATCCCGTGCTCTCCCCAAACCACACCTAGGAACCTAAAAACAACAACTAGGTCAGAGCCTTGACGCCGGTTGACATTGCACTCGGCCAATTGCTTTTGTATTCATCTATTCATTCATCCGTCCATCCACCCATCCAGCATGGTAACAGGCACATCTGGCCCAATAAGACCGCCATATCCACTTCACCAATTATTGTCACATGTACCGAAGTACAGTGAAAAACTTGTCTTGCGTACTGTCCAGAATAATCAAGCCAGGTTGCACTTCACGTTGATAGATCAACCGCCGTTCTCAGATACCGCTAAAGAAATAAGGGTACAAGAAAAAATCGGCTTTAAATGTGATGCACACCTGGGCAGTGTGCAGTTCACAACACACTTATGCTAACCCAGGAGAGATATAAAAATACTGCAGATGCTGCAAATCTGAAATAAATCCCTAACATGCTGGAATAACTCAGCAGGCTAGGCAGCATCTGTGGAGGAAGAACCGATTGTGCAGACGAGTGGAAAAATCAAGGCGGCCTACGTCCCGAAGTAGTTGGCAATGAATAGGTGTGAGATTAGAGAGAGGGGATCGGACTGTCACACTTTGTGCTCTCCCAGTTCCGATGACGTCCCAGACCTGATTTGCTAACTGATTCACTGAAAGTGCTGGAGGAACTCAGCAGCTCAGGCAGCACCTATGAAGGGGAATGAATGATTGATGTTTCAGGCCGAGATCTTTCATCAGTTGTGGACATCTCATGTTCTGGTCGGAAAAACCCCCTGCACTTTTATCATAACCCATGTGCAATTGTTTGGGGGAAACTTGCGCATCCTTACCCAGGATAGAAGGCCAGAGCTGTAGAAAAAGGGATGAAGGGTTTTGGCCGAAAGGTCAACTGTTTATTCTTCTCCATAGATGCTGTCTGACTTGCTGATTTTCTCCAGCATTTGTGTGTGTTACTCTGGATTTCCAGCATCTGCAGAATCTCTTGTGGTAACTGATTCTCTTCTTGCATGTCTGACTTGCCGCATGGTTCTGCAGCTTTGCATTTTTATTTCCAAGCCCATGGTCCGGAACTTGGTCTTTGTGGAATTATATTCATGAAGTTAACCAAATTTGGGATAGACAACTAGTGTTGGTAACAGTGACCACGGAACTACCAGAGTGCCATAATGACTCACAAAGGAAATTTGCCGTTATTACCCGTATGATGAACTCTGGGATCACTAATGTGGTTGGGGTTTCAGTATTCTCAATCGCGCATACGATGCTGCCTGCAACCTTCACACTTCTTGAACTAATAAAACGAAAATACACAAACACAAGATATTTTGCAGATGCTGTAAATCTCAAACAACACGCACAAAATGTTAGAAGAACTCAGCGAGTCAGGCAGCATCTATGGAGGAGAATAAGCTGTTGGGTTTTGGGACGAGACTCAGTCTACAGAAAGTGGTGGGTACAGCCCAGTCTATCATTGACACACTTACAAGGAGAGCTTCCACAAGAAAGCAGCATCCATCAAAGACCCCACCATCTCTAGGCCATGCTCTCTTCTTGTCACTACCATTGGGCAAGAGGTACAAGAGCCTTAGATCCCACACCATCAGATACAGAAACAGTTATTACCCTACAAATATCAGATTCCTGAATCACCACAACCTTGAACTGATTCCACGTGCTATAGAATCACTTTCAAGGACTCTACAACTCCTTTTTTCAGTATTATTTACTTTGGTATTTGCACAATTTATATTACTTTGCAGATTGGCTGTTTGTCATTCTTTATTGATGTATAGCTTTCATAAATTCTATTGTATTTCTTTATTTTGCTGTGAATGCCTGCAAGAAAATGAATATCAAATGACATATACATAATAAGTTTACTTTGATTGAGGGATTTCATCTCGAAATGCCAACATTAGTTTCTCTCCATCGATGCTGCCGGACCTACTGAGTTCCTCCAGCATTTTGTGTGGGTTGCTGTAGAACAAAAAGACACAACCCAACGACTACATCGTTTCACTAACACCGGACAGCATCACAGCAGGATGCACTTGATAAATCCGCGCTCCCAGTGGTAGGATAATCATCCCTGCTTTCCCAATGGGGCGATGGGACTTTCACATCTCTCTGAGACAGTGGCAGCTCTCGATTAACTTTCTCTGAACCGACCCTCCACCGCACAACACACGCACCAGGGAGAACGCAATCTTGGCTGAGTTAGAACAGCGTGAGCATTGATTCTGTGGCCGAGTGCGGGGAATCAGATTAAAGATTCAAGATCGTTTCCTATACGCAGGTGTAAAGGAGAACGAAATAATTATAATTGCAGATCCGATGAAGCACAAAAATACATAATAAGATAAAGAATGCAATAATCATTTGGAAACAATAAATATAAATAATAAGGTATTTTATATATAGATTGATTGTCCATAAAGTAGCGCTAGGCACAGGAGTGTCTGTAAATAAGGTGTCTCTGACAGGAAATGATAAAGTAGTGGTGGTGGTGGTGGGAGGATGGGGTTGTGAAGGGGTGAGTTAGTAGGTGGAGGTGTTGATCAGCCTTACAGCTTGGGAAAAGTAATTGCTTTTAAGTTTGGCGGTCCTGGCGTGGATACTACATAGCCTCCTCCCTGATGGGAGTGGGACAAACAGTTTATACGTTGGGTGGGAGAAGCAGCGCAGATAGAATTATAAGTTTGTTATTGAAATGTTGGGATCTAAAAGAATAAAACGAATAACAGGGCTGAATTTCCAAAGTGTAAGTTCTCGGGGAATCTGAATGATATGACTGGAATCAAGCCAATAACTAGAACCTCTGCAAATCATGCAAAGTGCACCACTAACCCAGATATAAACAATTGTCAAATCCAAATTTCCTTTGAACTAAGGGTTCAACTTGAAAGAGCCGATAATTGACTGCAGAAGGAGGAAACCAGAGGTCCGTGAGCTAGTCTTCATTAGAGGTGGAGAGGGTGAGTAACGTTAATTTCCTTCGCGTTATCTGTCCTGAGACGAGCACATTAAATGCCTTTACAAAGTAGACACAGCAGTGCCTCTACTACCTTAGAAGTTTACTAAGAGTTGGCAT
The DNA here is from genome assembly GCF_963921235.1 of Mobula hypostoma. Lineage (NCBI taxonomy): Eukaryota > Metazoa > Chordata > Chondrichthyes > Myliobatiformes > Myliobatidae > Mobula > Mobula hypostoma. The sequence continues at coordinate 56,478,346 of NC_086128.1, read as the reverse complement.
GTCATCAAAACTTTGACAAACTTTCATAGATGCATAGCCCAGAGTGGTATCTGAACTGGTTGCTTCACTGCCTAGTATGGAAACGAGAACAAAAAAGCCTACAAAAAGTGATGGATAAAGCTTTCCCAGGAAAAGCCCTCCCCACCGTTGAGCACATCTACAAGGAGTGCTGCCATAAGACAGCAGCATCCATCATCAAAACCCTCACCATCTAGGCTATGCTCTCTTACCACTGCTGTCTTTGGACAGGAGGTACAGGAGCCTTTGGTCCCACACCACCAGGTTCAGAAACAGTTATTACCCTCAAACCACCAGACTCCTGAACAAGCGTGAGTAGCTTCTCTCAACACTGAACTGATTCCACAATTTATGGCCTTATTTTCAAACACTCTACAACTCATGTTCTCAATATTATTTATTTATTATCTGGCTATCTATTTTTTTTTGTAGTTTCACAGTTTGTCTTTTTGTGCACATTAGTCATTTGTCTTTGTGTGTAGTTTTTCGATAATTCTATTGTACTTCTTTCTTGTACAGCAAATGCCAGCGAGAATATGGTGTCATATAGGTACTTTGATAGCTGGCCGGTGGTGTAGTGCACCAAACTTCAAGGGAGTCAGAATCAGCTTTATTATCACCGGCATGTGACGTGAAGTTTGTTAACTTAGCAGCAACAGTTCAATGCAATACATAATCTAGCAGAGAGAGAGAGAAAAAAATAAATAAAACATAATAAATAAACAAGTAAATCAATTACGTATATTGAATAGATTACTAAAAATGTGCAAAAACAGAAATGCTGTATATTAAGAAAGTGAGGTAGTGTCCAAAGCTTCAAAGTCCATTTAGGAATCAGATGGCAGAGGGGAAGAAGCTGTTCCTGAATTGCTGAGTGTGTGCCTTCAGGCTTCTGTATCTCCTACCTGATGGTAACAGTGAGAAAAGTTCATGTCCTGGGTGCTGGAGGTCTTTAAAAATGGACGCTGCCTTTCTGAGACACCGCTTCCTAAAGATGTCCTGGGTTCGAATATGGCTGGCTCCTAGCATGCTTTCCATCCGTGCTGTGTTAAGCATTGAGCTAGCAACTTGGCCTCATAAAAAAAAACAGGCAAAAACCAAGGAAATGGCAAGGTTGCTGCCGATATGCCACAAGGCATGAAGAGGAACAACATACTAGGATAAAAAATTTATTGAACTTTGAAAGCAGCAAAAAACACCATGTCAGTAGACAACGAAACGCATGCAATTTGCTGTTTTTTGTCATATGGACTACCATAGAGTTAACTAAGGAGGGATGCTTGAAACTCACTTTTAACACACATAGAATGCTGGAGGAACTCAGCAGGTCAGGAAGCATCTATGGAAAGGAATAATGAGTTGATATTTCGGGACAAGACCTCTCATCAGGACCCTTCATTGTGTGTGTTACTCTGAAAGTGGCTTTCTAAAACACAAGAGATTCTGGAAATTCAAAGTGTGGGAAACAGAATCGATCACGAAGTACTCTCGTGGTGGGATCTGGCAGCAACTGAGGTGCGAGCTATAGTCTATCTTTGCTGTAAGTTTCTAATTCCCCAAGAATAGCCAACACCACTCCCTCCAGTGCCTGTTCGGTTCTGAAACTAACTCCAGAGGCTTCTAAATATTAAAGATAGAAAGATTAGCTTTATTTGTCATGTGAACATTGAAACACCAAAACACACTGCATCATTTGAGTCAATGACCAAATCAGTCCGAGAATGTGGTGGGGCCAGCCTGCAAGTGTCATCATGTTTCTAGTGCCAACATAGCATGCCCACGACTTACTAACCCTATCCCGTATGTCTTTAGAACTGAACACCCTGAGGATACCTACGCACTCACAGGGGGAATGGAGAAGCTCCTTACATCTTTCATCTCGCAGTGGCTTCAAGTGGTCTGCAAATCTTGTGTTAAAGGCTACTTTTAATTTCCAAAATTGTCAAGAGTGAGATAAAAAAAAGATCAACTCATAACTCTGAACAACCCACCTCAAAATGTATTTCATGTTAATTTTTTTAAAATAAGAAAGATCCAGCAGATCTGCAACTTGTTTCAGATTGTTTGTAAGAATGTTGACATGTAATCCTTTGCTTTTGAGAACCCTTGCAGAAAATGTACCTCCCGTGCCATGCTCTGCTGACAAGTATCATCACAGATGATAGATAGATAGATCACAGTATATGTGTTGCCACACATTTCGACACCTCCGGGTTTTCGCCAGCACGTCCTAAGACTGTGTTGGTTGTTGACACAATTGACACATTTCGCTGTATGTTTCCATGCACAGAGACCTATTTGTCTATCTATCTATCAAACTTGGCCCTAAAGGATTACTTTTTATTCTTCTCCATAGATGCTGCCTGACCTGCTGAGCTCCTCCAGCATGTTATGTGTGTTACTCTGGATTTCCGGTGTCTGCAGAATCTCTTGTGACTATTTATGTCACAGTGTGTGCTGGTGACTGAATCCAGGTGTGGAGGAACAACAGACTCCCATGTAGGGATGGAAACAGTGCTTATACATAACAATCCCAACAGAACAAAGTTGGCTCGAACAAGTGACACCACAAGACAAATAATTCTCAGGACAAGGATCCCATAATAAGCGCTAATCGGGAGTCTACTTTAAATAATCACAGTATTTGCAAAACCCGCGCCATTCAAAACAAACTTGACAAGATTAAACAGAAAGTACAAGGGCTTAATGCTTCTAGGAAAGACAACAATTAACTGCAAGTGATCGAGAAACCTCGGAGCCCAGTGCTCTATGGCTTGCTGTACAGGCCTGCAAGGCTGGTGACAATCTACTTGTCAGTCTGTCTACCTTCAACTCAATTGATCTTTTTAAAAATTTCAACATTGTAGCTCGCCCTCATTACATTAGTGGCATTGATAACTGAAATGTTGCACTCAGATGTGCAGAGTGAGGCTTGAATCTATTACCTACTGGTTCAGTGACTGCATTTTCAAAGTAATTGTGTCCCCTCCCCATCATAGCATGCCCACCATGTTCAGCATGTAATGAGCTCTTCGGGCCTATGTGAGACACTGGATACTGTCAAGCTCTGAGGTTTCTAGAGCACTTGAATTGGTTAAATGTTGTTTAATAACAGTCAAAAATTGTTAAGAGTTTCTTGTGTTTTTCTCAAGCTCTTTGTAATGCAGTCTCCTAGTGCATTCTGTTTAAACTTGTTAAGTTTACTTTGATAGGCTCAGAGATTCAGTGTCACTTGTCTTATTCAAGCAGCTGCTTGATTAGCACTAATCATGGGGTCCTAATTTTGAGAATATGTTGCTTGGTTAAGTTACCGAAATTCTTTTGGAATTCTTATGAATAAGCTCTCATTGCCACCTGTCTTTCTTCTGCATTTGGGTTACGATATCATGACACAGCAGAACAACACAAACAACAGCAAAAACAAAACTATTACAGCAAAATAAGCCCTTTTCCCAACCACTCACACACAGCGAGTCTTCCAATTCCAGGCAGAACACCTCTGGGGCTCCGTCTACCAGTCTAAATAAACTCTCAGACTTGCAGACATTAGGCCTCCAACCTCCAATATCTGGCCCGGACTCACAAACACAAGGCCTGTGACCTCCAGGCATGCCAAGCCAGGAACCTCGACCTTCAGGCTCCAAACTTGTCTGTTGATCATATTGTTTAAGATGTGAAGACATGACTGCAAGCCCAAAATGTCAACTGTTTATTTCTCCTCATAGATGTTGGAGACCTACTGAGTTGTCCTGCATTTTGTAGGCTCAAGATTTCTGGTACCTGCAGAATCTCTTGTTTAAGTTAGCATGGTGCCTTTTGCTATTCACAACTAAGAAGCACTGTTGTTGAGTAGTAGTGTGGATTGCGTGGAAGGTCATTGACAGGAAGCAGAGATGGGCTGAGAAGTGGCAGATAGATTTCAACCCATAAAAGTGTGAAGTGATTCACTTTGGAAGGTTAAACTTGAAGGCAGGATACAGGGTTAATGGCAGGATTCTTAGCAGTATGGAGGATCTTGGGGTCCATGTCCATAGATCCATCAAAGTCCTTGCACAAGTTGATAGAGTGATTAAGAAGGCATATGGCATGTTGGCTTTCATTAGTCAGGGGAATGAGTTCAATAGCCATAAGATAATGTTGCAGCTCTATAAAACTCCCGGTTACAACACATTTGGAATTTTGTATTCAGTTCTGGTTGCCTTATTATAGGAGAGGATGTGAAAGCTTTAGAAAGGGTGCAGATGATTTACCGGGATGCTGTCTGGATTAGAAAACATCTCTTATGAAGGTAGGTTGAGTGAGCGAGAGCTTGAAGGAGGATGAGAGGTGACTTGATAGAGTAAGAAACATAGAAAACCTACAGCACAATACAGGTCCTTTGGCCCATAACGCTGTGCCAAACATATACTTACTTTAGAAATTACCTAGGGTTACTCATAGTCCTCTAATTTTCTAAGCTCCATGTAAGCACCACTCTCTGCGTAAAAAACTTACCCCTAACATCTCCTCTGTACCTATTTCCAAGCACCTTAAAACTGTGCCCATTCGTGTTAGCTATTTCAGCCCTGGGAAAAAGCCTCTGACTATCCACATGATCAATGCCTCTCATCATCTTGTACACCTCTATCAGGTCACCTCACATTCTCCGCCACTCCAAGGAGAAAAGGTCGAGTTCACTCAACCTATTCTCATAAGGCATGCTCCCCAATCCAGGAAACATCCTTGTAAATCTCCTCTGCACCCTTTCTATAGTTTCCACATCCTTCCTGTAGTGAGGTGACCAGAACTGAGTACCATACTCCAAGTGGGGTCTGACCAGGGTCCTATATAGCTGCAACATTCCCTCTCGGCTCTTAAACTCAATCTCACGATTGATGAAGGCCAATGCACCGTGTGTTTTCTTAACCACACAGTCAACTTGCGTAGCAGCTTTGAGTGTCCTATGGACTCGGACCCCAAGATCCCTCTGATCCTCCACACTGCCTAGAATCTTACCACTAATACTATATTCTGCCATCATACCTGACCTACCAAAATGAACCACCTCACACTTATCTGGGTTGAACTCCATCTGCCACTTCTCAGCACAGTTTTGCATCCTGTCAATGTCCCGCCATAACCTCTGACAGCCCTCCACACTATCCACAACACCCCCAACCTCTGTGTCATCAGCAAATTTACTAACCCATCCCTCCACTTCCTCATCTAGGTCATTTATAAAAATCATGAAGAGAAGGTGTCCCAGAACAGATTCCTGAGGCACACCACTGGTCACTGACCTCCATGCAGATACAACCCATCTACAACCACTCTTTGCCTTCTGTGGGCAAGCCAATTCTGGATCCACAAAGCAAGGTCCCCATGGATCCCATGCCTCCTTACTTTCTCAATAAGCCTTGCATGGGGCACCTCATCAAATGCCTTGCATGGGGTACTTTATCAAACACTACATTTACTGCTCTACCTTCATCAACGTGTTTAGTCACATCCTCAAAAAATTCATTCGGGCTTGTAAGGCACAATCTGCCTTTCACAAAGCCATGCAGACTATTCCTAATCATATTATGCCTCTCCAAATGTTCATAACTCCTGCCTCTCAGGATCTTCTCCATCAACTTACCAACCACTGAAGTAAGACTCACTGGTCTATAATTTCCTGGGCTATCTCTATTCCCTTTCTTGAATAAGGGAACAACATCTGCGACCCTCCAATCCTCCGGAACCTCTCCCGTCCCCATTGATGATGTAAAGATGATTGTCAGAGGCTCAGCAATCTCCTCCCTCGCTTCCCACAGTAGCCTGGAGTACATCTCATCCGGTACCAGAGACTTATCCAACTTGATGCTTTTCAATAGCTCCAGCATATCCTCTTTCTTAATGTCTATATGCTCAAGCTTTTCAATCTGCTGTAAGTCATCCCTACAATTGCCAAGATCCTTTTCCTTAGTGAATACTGAAGCAAGGTATTCATTAAGTATCACTGCTATCTCCTCCAGTTCCATACACACTTTTCCACTGTCACATTTGATTGGTCCTATTCTCTCACGTCTTATCCTCTTGCTCTTCACATACTTGTAGAATGCCTTGGGGTTTTCTTTAATCCTGCTCGCCAAGGCCTTCTCATGGCCCCTTCTGGTTCTCCTAATTTCATTCTTAAGCTCCTTCCTGCTAGCCGTATAATCTTCTGGATCTCTGTCATTATCGAGTTTTTTGAACCTTTCGTAAGCTTTTCTTTTCTTCTTGACTAGATTTTCAACAGCCTTTGTACACCACGTTTCCTGTACCCTACCATAACCTCTCTGTTTCATTGGAACGTACCAATGCAGAGCACCACTCAAATATCCCCTGAACATTTGCCACATTTCTGCTGTATATTTCCCTGAGAACATCTATTCCCATTTTACGCTTCCAAGTTCCTGCCTGGTTGCTTCATATTCCCCCTTAATTCAATTAAACGCTTTTCTAACTTGTCTGTTCCTATCCCTCTCCAATGCTATGGTAAAGGAGATAGAATTATGATCACTATCTCCAAAATGCTCTCCCACTGAGAGATCTGACACCTGAATAGGTTCATTTCCCAATACCAGATCAAGTACAGCCTCTCCTCTTGTAGGCTCATCTACATATTGTGTCAAGAAACCTTGCTGAACACACCTAACAACTCCACCCCATCTAAACCCTTTGCTCTAGGGAGGTGCCAATCAATATTTGGAAAATTAAAATCTCCCACCACAACCCTGTTATTAATACACCTTTCCAGAATCTGTCTCCCTATCTCCTCCTCGATGTCCCTGCTACTATTGGGTGGTCTATAAAAAACACCCAGTAGATTTATTGGCCCCTTCCTGTTTCTAACTTCCACCCACAGAGACTCAGTTGACAATCCCTCCATGACTTCCTCCTTTTCTGTAGCCGTGACACTATCTCTGATCAGCAGTGCCACACCCCCACCTCTTTTGCCTCCCTCCTTGTCCTTTCAGAAACGTCTAAAACCTGGCACTTGACGAAACCATTCCTGCCCCTGAGCCATCTAAGTCTCTGTAATGGCCGTAACATCATAGCTCCAAGTACTGATCCACGCTCTAAGCTCATCCGCTTTGTTCATGATGCTTCTTGCATTAAAATAGACACATCTCAAACCATCAGTCTGTGCGTATCCCTTCTCTATCACCTGCCTTTCCTCCCTCTCGCACTGTCTCCAAGCTTTCTCTATTTGTGAGCCAACTGCCTCTTCCCCGTCTCTTCAGTTTGGTTCCCACCCCCCAGCAATCCTAGTTTAAACTCTCCCCAGTAGCCTTAGCAAACCTCCCTGCCAGGATATTGGTCCCCCTCAGATTCAAGTGCAACCTGTCCTTTTTGTACAGGTCACTCCTGCCCCAGAAGAGCTCCCAATGACCCAGAAATCTGAATCGCTGCCCCCTGCTCCAATTCCTCAGCCACGTATTTATCCTCCACCTCAGTCAATAGAGGTGGAGGATAAATACTCTCTGTTGTGCGGCACAGGCAGTAATCCCGAGATTACTACCTTTGAAGTCCTGCCTCTCAACTTCCTTCCTAACTCCCTGTAGTCTATTTTCAGGACCTCCTCCCTTTTCCTACCTTTGTCATTGGTACCAATATGTACCACGACCTCTGGCTGTTCACCTTCCCACTTCAGGATATTGTGGACGCGATCAGAAACATCCCAGACCCCAGCACCTGGGAGGCAAACTACAATTCGTGTCTCTTTCCTGCGTCCATAAAATCACCTGTCTGACCCCCTAACTATAGAGTCCCCTATTACTCTGCCTTCTTCCTTTCCTTACCGTTCTGAGCCACAGGACCAGACTCTGTGCCAGAGGCACGGCCACTGTTGCTTCCTCCAGGTAGGCCGTCTCCCCCCCCAACAGTACTCAAACAGGAGTACTTATTGTTAAGGGGAACAGCCACTGGGGTTCTCTCTAGTATCTGACTCCTGCCCTTCCCTCTCCTGACTGTTACCCATTTATCTGTCTCCCGAGGCCCTGGTGTGACTACCTGCCTATAGCTCTTCTCTATCACCTCCTCACTCTCCCTGACCAGATGAAGGTCATTGAGCTGCATCTCCAGTTCCCTAACGCGGTCCCTAAGGAGCTGCAGCTCGACGCACCCGGTGCAGATGTGGCCGTCTGGGAGGCTGGGAGTCTCCCAGACATCCCACATCCAACACCCAGTTCAAAACACTGGCCTCACAGACATACTTCCTGTTTCTATTCCTCACAGGTAACTTACCTCTCCTCGACCTGTTATCACCGAAGCCCGAATGAGCCAAAGCCCTACCACTCTGCCTTAGATCACTCCGTCAACGACTGCTCCGCTAGGCAGTGTCTCCTTTTTATGCCTGAACCTTCCCTGCTATCTAACTCACGATTGGTGCTCTGGTTATAGCTGCTGATAGGCCACGTACAATGGACAAACGCTCTCGAAGCTCCCTTTTTAAATAACCGCTGCCGACCTGTGAGAAATCCTTCTTGGTAAAGCTCAGCTGATGCTGCTGATAGGCTACGTACAATGGACAAATGCTCTCAAAGCTACCTTTTTAAATAACCATTGTACAAGATGATAAGGGGCATAGATCGAGTGGATAGTCAGGGACCTTGCCCCAGGGTGGAAATGGCTAATTTCCAGGGTGACATAGTTTTAAGGTGATTGGAGAGAAGTTAGGGGGTGATGTCAGAGGTAGTTTTTTTTGCATAGGCATGGAATACTTTGCCAGGTGTGGTGATAGAAGCAAATACATTAACGGCATTAAAAAACTCTTAAGTAGGTACATGGATGATAAAAAAATTGAGAGCTATGTAGGAGGGAAGGGTTAGATCTTACAGTAGGTTAAACATTCAAAGGACATGTACTGTGCTACAGGTTTCTATGTTATATGTTTTATTAACAGCCTTACAAAAATACATAGCAAGGTGTTATTACCAGAAGGCGCTATTGATGAGGAATAGACCTTGATTGACTCACCATCTTCCTTATTCTTTTCAACATGTTACCATGGAAGCTTTTCATCTTCTGCATGTCCTTATGATATAAAAAGAAACCAATCGAGAGCCAAGGAGACCTTGCTGCATCTGAGAGAAATCCCATTACTCTCCACCCCCTCCCCAACAGCAAAACAAACAGCGTTGTGCTGTGTAATAGATAGCACTTACAACAGTGCCACAGTCCATCAGCAGGGTGCTGGACTATCATCATCTGGACGATTGTTCTTGAGTTGCACCACAGGATTCCAACTCAGAGTGGCTACAAGTGTTAATGTCTGAACCACAGCTTGTGAACTGCAGCCCACTGAGATCAGCAAATTATCAGCTGGGACATGAGGACCTGAGTTATAGGGAAAGTTTGAGTACAATATTCCCTGGGGTACAGGAGAATGAGGGAGATTTGAAAGAGGAATACAAAATGATGAGGGTTATAGATGATTGTGTGAGGGATGTGAAAGGATAACAAAGAACATAGAATATAGAACAGTATGGTACTGTACAGGCCGTTCAGCCCACGATGTTGTGCCGACCTTTTAACCTACTCCGATTAATCTAACCCTTTCTTCCCACATCGCCCTCTATTTTTCTATCATCCATGTGCCCACTTAAGAGTCTCTTAAATGCCTCAAAAGTATCAGCCTCCACCACCACCCTTGGAAAGGTGTTCCATGAACCCACCATGTTCTGTGTAACCAACTTACCTCTGACATCTGCTGCACAGTACTTCTTCAAATCACTTTGAAATTATGTCCCCGCATATACCATTTCCACCCTGCGTGTAAGTTTCTGGCTGTCCACTCTATCTATGCCTCTTATTATCTTGTTCACCTCTAACAAGTCACCTTTCATCCTCCTTTGCTCTAAAGAGAAAAGCCCTATCTTTCTGCCTTCATTAGAGGGTGCAGAGGAGATTTACCCAGGATGTCACCATCATTAGAGAGCATGTCTTATGAGGAAAGGTTAAGCAAGCTAGAGTGAAGGAGGATGAGAGGTGACTTATAAGTTGGTAAGAGGCAGAGACAGAATGGACAGCCAGCATTTTTTAGTGAGTGATCGGGCTGAGGATGGGGAAGTTGGTGTTCAAGTTGATGGAGTGTGCTGTGAGACTGTGAGGAAGGACAGGCAGCTGACTGGGCAACATTGCAATCAGTGGGATGAGTTGAATTGTAACATGGGGCAAAATTTGAAAGGGTGATGAATACAGGACAGAAGATGTTATATTTGAATGCACATAGTATACAGAATAAGGTAAATGTTCTGGTAGTGCATTTAGAGATCAGCAGGTATGATATTGTGGGCATCACTGAGTTGGGAGCTTAACATCCAAGGAGAAACATTGGATTGAAAGGATAGGCAGGTAGGCAGAGGGGGTGGGTGGCTCTGCTGGGGGAAAAAAAAAGTAAGTCCTTAGAAAAGTGTGACACAGGATCATAAGGTGTAGAATCCTTGTGGGTAGAGTTAAGAAACTGCAAGGGTAAAATGACCCTGATGGGAGTTATATATAGTAGCCAGAATATGGGATATAAATTACGATGGGTGATAGAAAAAACATGTAAAAGGGGCAATGCTATGATACTCATGGTGAATTTCAATATGCAGGTGGATTAGGAAAATCATGCTGGTGCTGGATCCCAAGAGAGGGAATTTGTAGAGTGTATATATGATTGCTTTTTAGAGCAGCTTATAATTCAGTCTACTAAGGGATGGCAATTCTGGATTGGATATTGTGTAATGAATCAGATTTGATTAGGGAGTTTAACGTAAAGGAACCCTTAGGAGTCATGGCTAAATGATGGATGTGATTGGGAGCGGAATATCCAAGGATACACAGTGTATAGGAAAGATAGGAAGGTAGGTAAAGGGGGTGGCGTGGCCCTGATGGTAAGTAATGATATCAAATCAATAGAAAGAAGGGACATAGGATCAGAGGAGGTAGAATCCTTATGGGTAGAATTAAGAAATGGCAAGGGTAAAAAGACACTAATAGCAGTTATATACTGGCCTCCAAACAGCAGCCGGGATGTGGACTACAAGTTGCAGCTGGAAATAGAAAAAGCATGTCAGAAGGAAAATGTCAAGATAATTATGGGGGATTTTAATATAAAAGTGGATTGAGAAAGTCAGGAAGGTAATGGATCTCAGGAGAGGGAGTTTGTAGAATGGAGCAGCTTGTCCAGAAGCCCACCAGGGGACCGGCTGTTTTGGATTGGGTGCTGTGTAACGAACCTGAGGCGATTAGGGAGCTGGAGGTAAAGGAACCCCTTGGAAGTAGTGATCATAATATGATTGAGTTCAGTTTCAAATTTGAAAAGGAGAAGCTGGTATCAGGTGTATCGATATTTCAGTGGAACAGGGGAAATTACAGTGGTATGAGAGAGGAACTGGCCCAAGTCGATTGGAAAAGTAAGCTAAATGGAGGGACAGCGGAGCAGGATTGGATGAAATTCCTACAAGAAAAAAGGAAAATGAAGGAAAAATATATTCCAAGAAAAAAGAATTCCCATAATTCTGGTGGCATTGACCTCCCACATCATGAAGACCCTGGAGAGACTTGTTCTGGATCTGCTCCGGCCTATGGTCAGGCCACACTTAGATCCCCTCCAGTTCGCCTACCAGCCCCGACTAGGAGTTGAGGATGCCATCGTCTACCTGCTGAAGCGTGTCTACGCCCACCTGGGACAAGCCAGCGAGCACTGTGAGGGTCATGTTTTTTGACTTCTCCAGTGCGTTCAACACCATCCGTCCTGCTCTGCTGAGGGAGAAGCTGACAGCGATGCAGGTGGATGCTCCCCTGGTGTTATGGATTCTTGATTACCTGACTGGCAGACCACAGTACGTGTGCTTGCAACACTGTGTGTCTGACAGAGTGATCAGCAGCACTGGGGCTCCACAGGGGACTGTCTTGTCTCCCTTTCTCTTCACCATTTACACCTCGGACTTCAAATACTTCACAGAGTCTCGTCATCTTCAGAAGTTTTCTGATGACTCTGCCATAGTTGGATGCATCAGCAAGGGAGATGAGGCTGAATACAGGGCTACTGTAGGAAATTTTGTCACACGGTGTGAGCAGAATTATCTGCAGCTTAATGTGAAAAAGACTAAGGAGCTGGTGGTAGACCTGAGGAGAGCTAAGGTACCGGTGACCCCTGTTTCCATCCAGGGGGTCAGTGTGGATGTGGTGGAGGATTACAAATACCTGGGGATACGAATTGACAATAAACTGGACTGGTCAAAGAATACTGAGGCTGTCTACAAGAAGGGTCAGAGCTGTCTCTATTTCCTGAGGAGACTGAGGTCCTTTAACATCTGCCGGACGATGCTGAGGATGTTCTACGAGTCTGTGGTGGCCAGTGCTATGATGTTCGCTGTTGTGTGCTGGGGCAGCAGGCTAAGAGTAGCAGACAGCAACAGAATCAACAAACTCATTTGTAAGGCCAGTGATGTTTTGGGGATGGAACTGGACTCTCTCACAGTGGTGTCTGAAAAGAGGATGCTATCTAAGTTGCATGCCATCTTGGTCAATGTCTCCCATCCACTACATAATGTACTGGTTGGGCACAGGAGTACATTCAGCCAGAGACTCATTCCACCGAGATGCAACACAGAGCGTCATAGGAAGTCATTCTTGCCTGTGGCCATCAAACTTTACAACTCCTCCCTTGGAGGGTCAGACACCCTGTGCCGAAAGGCTGGTCCTGGTCTTATTTCATAATTTACTGGCATAATTTTACATATTACTATTTAACTATTTATGGTTCTATTACTATTTATTATTTATGGTGCAACTGTAATGAAAACCAATTTCCCCCTGGGATCAATAAAGTATGACTATGACTATGACTATGAAAAGAAAATCATGAATGGAAAAGTGGCACAAATGTGGCTAATGAGAGAGGTTAAGGCAAAAATTAAAACAAAAGAAACGGTGTACAAGGAAACAAAAATTAGTGGGTAAAATGAGGACTGGAAGACTTTTAAAAACTTACAGAAGGAAACTAAGAAATTCATTAGGAAAGAAAAGATGAATTATGAAAGGAAGTTGGCGATTAACATAAAAAAGGATACTAAGAGTTTTTTTAAATATATGGAGAGTAAAAGAGTGACAAGGGTAGAAACGGGACCGATTGAAAATGATGCTGGAGAAATTATAATGGATAACAAAGAGATGGCAGAGGAACTGAATGAATATTTCGCATCAGTCTTCACAGTGGAAGACATGAGCAATATACCTGATAGCCAGAGGTATCAGGGAATAGAATTAGGTACAGTCAAGATTACTAGAGAGAAAGTGCTTGGGAAGCTAAGTGGACTAAGAGTAGATAAGTCTCCCAGTCCGGATGAGGTGCACCCAAGGGTTCTGAAGGAGGTGGCTTTGGAGATTGTGGAAGCATTGGAAATGATCTTCCAGGAATCAATAGACTCTAGCATGGTTCCGGAGGACTGGAAGGTCGCAAATGTAGTTCCGCTATTTAAGAAAGGAAGGAGGCAGCAAAAAGAAAATTACAGACCTATTAGTCTGACATCGGTAGTTGGAAAGATATTGGAGTCAATCCTCAAGGACGAGGTTATGAAATACCTCAAAGGTGCATGACAAGATAGGCCGAAGCCAGCATGGTTTCATGAAGGGAAGATCCTGCCTCACCAACCTATTGGAATTTTTTGAGGTAATCTTGAATAAGATTGACAAGGGAGAGGTTGTGGATGTTGTGTATTTGGATTTTCAAAAGGCCTTCGATGGTGCCGCATATGAGGCTGCTTAATAAGATGCGAGCCCATGGAATTATAGGAAAGATATTGGAATGGGTGGAGCATTGGCTGATAGGCAGAAAGCAAAGGGTGGGAATAAAGGGATCCTATTCTGTTTGGTTGCCGGTTACCAGTGGTGTTCCGCAGGGGTCGGAGTTGGGGCCGCTTCTTTTTATGATGTATATCGATGATTTGGATTATGGATTAAATGGTTTTGTGGCTAAGTTTGCGGATGACACCAAGATAGGTGGAGGAGCAGGAAGTGTTGAAGAAACGGAAAGGTTGCAGAGAGACTTAGTCAGTTTAGGAGAGTGGGCAAAGAAATGGCAGATGAGATACAACGTTGACAAATGTACGGTTGTACATTTTGGAAGAAGAAATAATCGGGCAGATTATTATTTAGATGGGGAGAAAACTCAAAAATCGGAAGTGCAAAGGGTCCTCGTGCAGGATACCCTAAAGGTTAACCATCAGGTTGGATCGGCGGTAAGGAAAGCGAATGCTATGTTGGCATTCATTTCAAGAGGAATAGTGTATAAGAGTAAGGAGGTGTTGATGAGGCTCTATGGGGCATTAGTGAGACCTCATGTGGAATACTGTGTGCAGTTTTGGGCCCCCTATCTTAGAAAGGATGTACTGATGTTGGAGACAGTTCAGAGAAGATTTACGAGGATGATTCCTGGAATGCAGGGGCTAACATATGAGGAGCATTTGTCGGCTCTTGGACTGTATTCATTAGAGTATAGAAGAATGAGAGGTGATCTCATAGAGATATTTCAAATGTTGAAAGGGTTGGACAGAGTAGATGTGGAAAGTTTGTTTCTCTTTGTGCATGAGTCCAAGACAAGAGGCCGTAGTCTTAGAATTAGAGGGTACCCAGTTAAAACAGAGATGAGGAGAAATTTTTTTAGCCAGAGGGTCGTGGATTTGTGGAATTCGTTGCCACATACAGCTGTGGAGGCCTGATCACTGAGGGTGTTTAAGGAGGAGATTGACAGGTATCTAATTAGTCAGGGTATCAAGGGATATGGGGAAAAAGCCGGAAATTGGAACTAGGTGGGTGAATAGTTTAGCTCATGGGGGAGCTGCGGAGCAGACTCAATGGGCCGAATGGCCTACTTCTGCTCCTTTGTCTTGTGATCTTGTGAGACAGTGATCATAAAATGATAGAATTCATCCTGCAGTTTAAGAGGGGGAACGTAAAGTCAGATGTATCAGTATTACAGTGGAGTGAAGGGAATTACAGAGGCATGAGAAAAGAACTGAACAAAGCTGACTGGAAGAGGATTCTATCAGGGCTAGAGTTTCTGGAGGCAATTTGTAAGAAGCAGGATAGATACACCCCCAAAGATGAAGAAGTATTCTAAAGGGAGGATGAGGCAACTGTGGTTGACAAGGGAAGTCAATAACAAGGTAAATGCAAAAGAGAGTGACTCTAACAGAGCAAAAATTAGTGGGAAAGGAGAGGATTGGGAAGCATTTAAAAACCAACAGAAACCGACTAAAAAAGCCATAAGAAGAGAAACGATGAAATAGAAAGGTAAGCTAGCCAACAACAGAAAAGGGGATACCAAAAGTTTTTTTTCAGATGTATAACAAGTAAAAGAGAGCGGAGTCTAGATACCGGACACTAGAAATTGATGCTGGAGAGGTAGTAATAGGGGACAAATAAATGGTAGACAAACTTAATAAGTCTCCAAGCCTACTTCTTTGGCAAGGATTCCCCTCCCCCTACTGATGACCCCTTTTCCCATCTTCAACCCTCCTCCTCCTCCATGACCCCCTGCCCGGGTCTTCCCCCTGCACTCAATCTTTTTATCTCCAATTGTCGCCGAGACATCAACCATCTCAACTTCACCACTCCTCTCTCCTGTTCCAACCTCACTCCCTCTGAACGCACTGCCCTCCACTCTCTCCGCACTAATCCCACCCTCACCATCAAACCTGCTGACAAAGGTGGTGCTGTAGTAGTCTGGCGGATGGACCTCTACCTCACTGAGGCCAAACGGCAGCTCTCTGACACCTCCTCTTACTTACCCCTGGATCAGGACCCCACCAAAAAACATCAAACCATTGTCTCCCGTACCATCACCACCAATATCAACTCCGGAGACCTTCCATCCTCAGCCGCTAAACTCATTATTCCCACACCCCGTACCACTCGGTTTTACCTCCTCCCAAAGATACACAAGCCTGACTGTCCTGGTAGACCCATAGTTTCTGCCTGCTCCTGTCCCACCGAACTTGTATCTGCCTACCTGGACTCCATTTTGTCACCCATAGTCCAGTCTCTCCCCACTTACATCCGGGATACATCCACCGCTTCAATAACTTCCAGTTCCCCGGTCCCAACCGCTTCATTTTCACTATGGACGTCCAATCCTTATACACCTCCATTCCCCATGAAGAAGGCCTCAAAGCCCTCCGCTACTTTCTGGATAATAGACCTCACCAGTTCCCCACCACCACTACCCTCCTCCGGTTGGCGGAACTGGTTCTCACGCTCAATAACTTCTCTTTTGGCTCTTCCCACTTTCTTCAGACCAAGGGTGTAGCTATGGGAACTCACATGGACCCTAGCTATGCCTGCCTCTCCGTTGGTTATGTGGAACAGTCTGTGCTCCAAACCTATCCTGGTACTGCTCCCCAACTTTTCCTTCGATACACTGACGACTACATTGGTGCTGCTTCCTGCACCCATGCTGAACTCGTCAATTTCATTGACTTTACTTTTAACTTCCATCCAGCCCTCAGATTCACTTGGTCTATCTCGGACACTTCTCTCCCTTTTCTTGATCTCCCGGTCTCCTTCTCTGGAGACAGACTGTCCACTGACATCTTCTACAAGCCCACTGACTCTCATAACTACCTCAACTATACCTCTTCCCACCCTGCCACATGAAAAAATGCCATTCCCTATTCCCAGTTCCTCCGTCTCCGCCGCATCTGCTCCGAGGATGAGGCTTTCCATTCCAGGACATCTCAAATGTCCTCTTTCTTTAAGGATCGTGGTTTCCCTTCTGCTGTCATCAATGATGCCCTCACCCACATCTCTTCCATTTCCCGCACTTTGGCCCTCACCCCATCCTCCCGCCACCACAACAGGGACAGAGTTCCCCCTGTCCTCACCTACCACCCCACTAGCCTCCGGATCCAACACATTGTCCTCCGCAACTTCCGCCACCTTCAACAGGACCCCACCACTAAGCACATCTTTCCCTCTCCACCCCTCTCCGCCTTCCGCAGGGAGCAGTCCCTCCGCAACTCCCTGATCCACACGTCCCTCCCCACGGATCTCCCACCCGGCACTTATCCCTGTTAGCACAAGTGCTACACCTGTCCCTACACCTCCTCTCTTGCCACCACTCAGGGCCCCAAACAGTCCTTCCAAGTGAGGCAACGCTTCACTTGTGAGTCTGTTACGGTCATCTATTGCATCTGGTGCTCCTGGTGCGGCCTCCTCTACATCGGTGAAACCCGACGCAGATTGGGGGACCGCTTCATCGAGCACCTCCGCTCCATCCGCCACAACAGACAGGATCTCCCAGTAGGCACCCACTTCAACTCTGCTTCTCACTCCCATTCAGATATGTCCGTACATGGCCTCCTCTACTGCCATGATGAGGCTAAACTCAGGTTGGAGGAGCAACACCTCATATACCGTCTAGGTAGTCTCCAGCCCCTTGGTATGAACATAGAATTCTCCAATTTCCGGTAATTCCTTCCCCCTCCCTTCCTCTATCCCTATGTCACCCTGCCCCCTACCCCAGCTGCCTATCACCTCCCTCATGGTTCTGCCTCCTTCTACTACCCATTGTGTTTTCCCCATTCCTCCTTCACCTTTCCTGCCTATCACCTCCCTGCTTTCCCTTCCCCCACCCCTTTATCTTTCCCCTTACTGGTTTTTCACCTGGAACCGACCAGCCTTCTCCTTCCCACCCTCCCCCCACCTTCTTTATAGGGCCTCTGCCCCTTCCCTCTACAGTCCGGACGAAGGGTTCCGGCCCGAAACGTCGACCGATCTTTTCCACGGATGCTGCCCGACCTGCTGAGTTCCTCCAGCGTGTTGTGAGTGAAACTTAATCAGTATTTTGTATCAGTCGTCACTGTGGAAGATACAAGCAGTATGCCAGAAGTTCAAGAGCCTCAGGGGCAGAAGTGAGTGTAGTTGCTATTACTGAGTAGAAAGTGTTTGGGAAGCTGAAATGTCTGAAAGTAGATAAGTCAGATGGAGGCAGGCCTGGGTCTTGAGGCTTGAGGCTTGGAGACAGACCTGAGGTCTTGAGACTTGAGGCTTGGAGACAGGCCTGCGGTCTTGGGTCTTGAGTCTAGGGTACTTTGAGGCTTGGGTATGGACTCCGAGCCAAAGACGGGGCAAGGACCCAGAACCTAGGACTTGACTCGGGCTCAGACCCCAGAACTAGGTGAGGACAAGACGAGGCTACAGGACTGGACATGGCTTGGGTGAGGAACTCCTGGGTAGGGCAAGACACAAGGACAGGTAAAGGCACATGGACAGGACTTGCATAGGACCAGACTAGGCACGGACTGGACGAGGGCCTTCAGGAGCACAGAGCCTTGGACTAGAAGAGATGGGAGCACAGATCTCAGAGCCAGGACTCCTCCTTGGGAACAGGATGTAGGGCCGGTACTCATACACATAACACAGAGCTGGGACCCCTCCTTGGGAACAGGACTTAGGGCCGGGACTCATACACAGAATGCTGAACATGAAGAGGCAGATCCCAACATAAGGTGGCGGCAAAACAGCCGGACCCACCTAGCGAAGGTGTGGACACAGAGACAGTTCCCAAAACTAGGTAGCAGCAAATGGCCGGACCTACCTAGCAAAGACGTGGACACAGAGAGACAATTTCACACAACGAAAGTCAGTACCTTATCTTGACCTAACAAGGATCCGGTCTTGCTCCAGTGGTAAAACTTCAGCGATACAGGCGGGGTATCCAGGGTAGGTGAGCACACAGAGAGTCAGGCGAGGTATCCAGGCAGAGAGTCAGGCGAGGGGGGAAAGACAAGGAGGGGAACAGAACAGTCCAGCAGGGAATCTTCTTCTTCTAGTTCCGGCTGTTTAGATGCATCTAGGCGTATTACCGCCCTCCACAGGATGTATAATTAATTATAGAACTTCAAGGAACTCAATTTCTCGAATACAATCTCGTCTCACGTATAAACTGAATGATAGACTCTTCAATCAGATGTTGATTCTCTTGATAGCCAAACAAAGATTTAATAGAAAACCAAAATAAATTTAAGCCAGATAGCCTCTTGAACAGCATGCTTCTTTCAATTTTGTGTTGATTTCAGCTCAACAAAACATGCTGGACTGTCTCTGGACTACCACAGTCACATAATCCAGTAGGATGTTTGCCTATTATCTTTAAATAACAATTTAGCCCACAATGCCCCATCCTAAGTCTTGTAAATTTCACCATATCTCTACGACTTAAAAGGTAACAGTCTGAGACCTTTTTAACTAATGGGTGACTAGAAAAATAATGCCTGCCCCTTCATTCATTTTTCCAATCCTCCTCCCACTTCTTCGCGATACCTTTTTAAATCCTACTTTTCAATTCTGCTCTGCCTGGGGGAATTCTAATTTCTACTTGCCTGCTCTGTAAGGAAGACTTTGCAATGCCAACCACAATTTCATTTCCCTCGACCCCAGCATGCCCAGGTATCCATGAAAATCTAACTGCACAACCCATCTTCCCTACTCTAAACAACACTAAGAGAATCTCAAGAACTATGTCAGGACGAGCTTTTGATTTACTCGCTTTTATAGACTCTAAGGCAGCAGCAGAATCCGAACAGATGATAACCCTACGTGGTCGAGAGTCTTCTATCCACCATAAGGCCCAGAGGATTGCTAATAATTCTGTTGCAAAGACAGAAACACCATCTGAAACCCGGTGACCAATCTTAACTCCAAGTTGAGACACATACATCCCAAATCCTGCCCTGCTGCTCTCTGGGTCCACTGAGCCATCAGTAAAAATCTTCAGATAAGATCCCCATTTATTATTTAAATATTCATTTGTGATCAACACTGATGAAATTGCACTGCTTCCTTGAAGCTGAAAAAGGAAGAATAGGTCTACTCAGCAGGGAATCTCTGCTTTGCAGAGGTATTTATGTCTCAGCCCCAAAACGAGAATCATGTACCTACAACAGAAACTGGGGAAAACCAGAAACCCTGGAATAAGGAACTATGGACTGGACCGTGAACTGAAATACAGACTTCATGGACCGGACCATGACAAGAATAGAATAGCAAGGATGAAATGCTGAGGCTTTATAAGGCATTGGTCAGACCACACTTGGAGTATTGTGAGTAGTTTTTGGCCCCTTATCCAAGAAAAAAGTGTGCTGGCATTGGAGAGGGTCCAGAGGAAGTTCACAAGAATGATTCTGGGAATGAAAGAGTTAACATATGAGGATCTTTGATGGCTCTGGGTCTGTACCCACTGGAGTTTAAGGAGAATGAGTCGGGAGTCCATTGAAACCTATTGAATATTGAAAGGCCAAGATAGAGTGGATGTTTCCTGCAGTGGATGAGTCAAGAACCAAAGTTCAGAACCTCAGAGTTCAAGGATGTCCCTTTAGGACAGAGATGATCAGGAATTTCTTTAGCCAGAGCATGGTTTATGCAATTCATTGCTATGGGTGGCTGTGGAGGCAGTATCATTGAGTCAGGGCATCAAAGGTTACAAGGAGAAGGCAGTAGAATGGGGTTAAGAGAGTTAACAAACCAGTCATGATGGAATGGCAGAGCAAACTTGATAGACCAAATGGCCTAATTCTGCTCTTTAGTCTTATGGTCTTACCATCTTTTTTCTGAGGTTAAAAGGTTGGCACAACATCATGGGTCCCAAGTGCCTGTACTGTAGAATGTTCTATACCCTCTCATCTCCTTCCTCTCATCGACAGAAGATACAAAAGCCTGAAAGCACATACCACTAGGATCAGGGACAGTTTCTACCCCACTGTTGTAAGACTATTGGACGATTGCCTCATACGACAAGATGGACTCTTGACCTTGCAATCTATCTCTTATGACTTTGCACCTTATTGTCTATCTGTACTGCCCTCTCTCTCCAGCTGTTGCACTTTATTCTGCATTCTGTTATTGTTTCCTTTTGTACTAGCTCAATGCACCGTGTAATGAAATGATCTGGGTGGCATGCAAAACCACATTTCTCACTGTGCCTCAGTACATGACAATAATAAGCCAACTTAGCAATTTACCAACGCAAACACGAGGAAATCTGCAGATGCTGGAATTTCAAGCAACACACATCAAAGTTGCTGGTGAACGCAGCAGGCCAGGCAGCATCTCTAGGAAGAGGTACAGTCGACGTTTTGGGCCGAGACCCTTCGTCAGGACTAACTGAAAGAAGAGCTAGTAAGAGATTTGAAAGTGGGAGGGGGAGGGGGAGATCCAAAATGATAGGAGAAAACAGGAGGGGGAGGGATGGAGCCAAGAGCTGGACAGGTGATTGGCAAAAGGGATATGAGAGGATCATGGGACAAGAGGCCTAGGGAGAAAGAAAAAGGAGGGGGCGGGAGAAACCCAGAGGATGGGCAAGGGGTATAGTGAGAGGGACAGAGGGAGAAAAAGGAGAGAGAGAAAAAGAATGTGTGTATATAAATAAATAACGGATGGGGTACGAGGGGGAAGTGGGGCATTAGTGGAAGTTAGAGAAGTCAATGTTCATGCCATCAGGTTGGAGGCTACCCAGACGGAATATAAGGTGTTGTTCCTCCAACCTGAGTGTGGCTTCATCTTTACAGTCGAGGAGGCCATGGATAGACATATCAGAATGGGAATGGGACATGGAATTCCCTTTTGCCAATCAACTGTCCAGCTCTTGGCTCCATCCCTCCCTCTCCTGTCTTCTCCTATCATTTTGGATCTCCCCCTCCCCCTCCCACTTTCAAATCTCTTACTAGCTCTTCTTTCAGTTAGTCCTGACGAAGGGTCTCGGCCCGAAACGCCGACTGTACCTCTTCCTAGAGATGCTGCCTGGCCTGCTGCGTTCACCAGCAACTTTTATGTGTGTTGTTAGCAATTTACCAGTTGGGACAGAATTGGGAGGAATAGGTTAGAGGGATGTAATGAGTCAGGATTCAGCCCAGAAAGGGGTCCAGGTCTTCAGAGGCTTGGGGCTGGACAAATCGAGGTCTGGTTCATTTCTGATATGTAATTATAATAAACCCCAGAGACTGCTGATTGCTTGAGCTGAACAGGGTGGTGTGTCAACGGCTTCAATTGCCAACACCCACCACAAGCACTGCATGTCAATCAAATGCAATTCATTTGCAAAATTTGGGGAAAGGTCACTCCTCCTCCATCGCTTTGTCTCAGTATACCAGTGGGAGTAGGGATTGTTTGTGGAGGCCGGAGGAAGGCAGAATCTTTCCTCATTCCTCATTCCTCACATTCAGAATCAGAATCTGGTTTAATATCATTGGCATGTTGTGCAGCCACAGTACAGAGAAATACATAATAATAATAAACTATAAATTACAATATGTTATACATACATATAATATATAATTACTTATTGTAATTATATTTATGTATATTACAATGTGTTACAGGCCCTTCAGCCCATGATGTTGTGTTGACCTTTTACCCTAATCTAAGATCAATCTAACTCTTCCCCCCAACATAGACCTCTATTTTTCTATCATCCACATGCCCATCTAAGATTCTCTTAAATGGCCTTAATGTATCTCCCTCTACCACCACCCCTGGCAGTGTGTTCCATGCTCCCACCACTCTGTGTAAAAGCACAGGTGTCAAATGGAAGAGAAAGATGTCAAGATTCATTCCCAGGCTGTGTCATCCTAACCCATTTCTGAGTGGCAACAGGGATATGAACTGCAGAGAGTTGTGGATACAGCTCAGTACATCATGGAAGCCACCTCCCCTCCATGGACTCCTGACCTGAATCGGACTCTACAGTTAGGTCTTGGGTCAGTAAGGCTCTGCTGTTAATAGGGCCGGCAGTACGTCATTTAATTAATGGAACAACCTCCTTTGGTTGACAGATGGCTGATCTGTGTCCCCACTCCAGCTGCTTGCCTTATGTGGGACATTTACCAGGATAATTTTTCCTGAAAGAAAATTGATGCTTCATTTTCTGGAGTCCTTTCCCCACCCAACACTTTAGTTGCTGTTGCCAGTATGAAGCACGAGGTGGCAGAGTTGCTCTAAGTTTGGTTCTGGCTCTCGGGCAGTTCTGCAGTGCAGGGTCGGATTTCTAGGAGTGGCTCCTTCAACTAAAGATTAGCAAGCTCCTTATTCAAGACTGAATATTGTTTCATGTTATTTCCAGTGCACAGGTGTAAAGGAGAATGAAATAATTGTTGCTCTGGATCAGATATAACACAAAAATCACAATAAGAAAAAGAGCACAATAATAAAAAAGTAAATATAAATACATAAGATAGCTTCTATACATAGATTGTGTGTTCATATGTTCATAAGTGACACTAGGCACTGGAGTGTCTGGACATAAAGTGACTCTGACAGGAAATGATAAGACAATGGTGGTGGTGGGGTCTGGATTATTTGGTGGAGGCGTTGATCAGCCTCACTGCTTTATCTTCCTTGACCTATTCTAGTGTTAAACTTTCCTGGTTTAGAATTCAAGGATCTTAAATATTCACTCAGCTGTTCTAAATCCAGTACGAGAGGAAGTGGTTCAGGTAGGTACAGTGATAGTGATGGTAGTACTAGTGCGATCACTTGAGTCAAGTATGATATTCTCTTAAGGGATTGTCAATTGGTGAGTTCTCAGGTGGCTGTAGAGGCTGATCCGGGATCCACCTATCCGAGATGTTGGGGTGGATTTCCTTAATGGAGAATGCCTGTGCCTGACTTTGTTTAACATGGGTAAGCTGATGTACAGGCAGCCACACATAATGGTTGACAGATCAGGGACAGGGTCTGGTGACATGGAGTGCAAGATGACTACAGACCCTTCACTGCTGCAGCTTTCCTCTGACCTCACTGCCGTTATGGTGGGTCGTCTTCTGCCATCTCCACCGTTGAAGTCTTGATTGTATCGCTCTTTGTCTGGAACCTGAACCTTCACCTTGACCTCACCAGGAGCTTAGTGGCAGATGGCTTAACTCCAGACGGCATCGCTCTCAGGATCTCAGCCTCTCCACCACAACAAGCTGATGATTCTCAGAGAAGACAATTATATCATTTAAGAAGCACTTGGATAAGTACATGGAGGAGAGAAGCTTCGAGAGATATCAGCTGAATGCACGGACTTACGTCCAGCTGGGTAGTCAGCATGTTGGACTGAAGAGCTTGTATCTGTGCTGTATTGCTCTGTGACTCTATCAGGTACAGGGCAGTGAGAGAGAGAGAGAGAGAGAGAGAGAGAGTTGTTTAATTGTTTCTGCTTAATTGGCTTGATTGTTTTATTATTGTCACCTGTACTGAGATACAGTGAAAAGAGTAATTCGCATGGCATCCAGATAAAACATTCCAAAGCATGAGCAGGAGAAAGGAAAAACCAATAACAAAATACAGATAGATTGTGACACAGAAAGTGCAGTGCAGATTCTGATTCATTTATTGATCACATGTGCATTGAAACATACATGGAAATGTGTCATTTGTGTTAATAAACAACACAATCTGGGGGTGTGTTGGGGGGCAGCCCACAAGTGTTGCCACATGTCCCAACATCGCATGCCCACATGCTTGGCAGAATAACACAGAACAACAAGCAACAACACAAAACAAGCCCTTTTCCTCCACCTACCCACCCACACATAGACAGTCCTCCAACTCCAGGAGGCCTTCAGTTTCCAGTCGCTAGGCTTTGGCCATTGGACCTCAACTCCAATTCTGGCATTGACCCCCGAACCAGCTGACAATGGGACCCCGAACTCTAGGCTTGAACTTCAGGCACATTGACTATCCGGCCTTTATGCCTCTTGTTCGCACAGGACACAAAGACCCACAACTGTCCGACACCCACAAATATCCTTCGTCATCTGTGCAGGCAGAGAATAAGCTGCAAGGGCCATGAAGAGGTGGTTTGTGAGGTCAAGAGTTCATCTTTATCAATTTTTTTTTGTACGTACACTGTCAATGTTTTTCCAATAGATACAACCTCGGCGTTAATGAGGTGAGCTGCTGATTAAATCATTTGTCTCCTTGCTCTGGTTGTACAAGTCATAATCTGGTATCTAATGCAGTACCCAGATGTTGAATCCTGGTGTGTTTGTGATCCAGAGGTTCAGAAATGAAGAATGAGGTATAAAACTTGTTGCTTATGGTGTTTTATTATATGTTACAAAACAACGAAAAGAGAAAGAACAACAAAGTTGTGGTCGCTTTAAACAAAAACTAGTTCCGGCTAAAATGATAAGGACATTCCAGCGAGCACTGTAGAAACCATGTATTTATTTTCTGTCTGCCTGTATTGTATTTTTTTGCAGACTGCTAATTACTCTCTTTTTGCTAATTCTGTTATCACTAATTCCACAAACTTTGTTAACATCGTTAATTTCATTAATGCTATTTTAGATCATTCGTCCCTGCTGGTTTCATAGTAAGGGATCGAATGCACTTTTTTCAACTTGGAACTCAGTTGTTTGGAAGCGCGTCACACAGTGTTGAATCCCTCTCAATCTCTCCATCGTTTTGGTTTGTTTTTCAAGTAACCTACAATAACAAGTAACCTATAGAATAGCCAGACTCAAGTGCTGCAGAGAGACAGGATTCAAGATTCAAGAACACAAGAGATGCTGCAGATGATGGAAACCCAGAGCAACATGCACAAAATGCTGGAGGCACCCGGCAGGCCAGGTAGCATCTACGGAAAGGAATAAAAAGTCGACGTTTCAAGCCGAGACCCTTCATCAAGACTAGAAAAGAAGGGGGAAGAAGCTAGAAGATTCAAGACGCACGGTTCAAGTTTATTTGTCGCGTGCACATCGAAACATACAGTGAAATGTGTCATTTGCATTCTCAACCAACACAATCTCGGGATGTGCTGGAGGAGCAGTTCTCAAGTTTCACCACACATTCTGGTTCCAACATAGCATGCCCACAAAGTTCAGTCAAACAACACAGAACATAACAGGTAACAAAAAAAGCTAAAATAAGCCCTATTCCTCCCTCCTACCCATGCATATACACAGTCCTTTAACCTAGGACAGGAAGCTTGACACATGCTGCAGAAAAGTGAAGTTTCTAGAAAAATACAGAAGCAACTATATTACAATTACTAGAAAGATCACTGAAAAATTATGTGTATACACTCAGTAGCCACTTTATTAGGTTTGTGTTCATGATCCACTGTTCTATGATTATTCTTCGGGCAGTGCAGGAGCCATCTTTCCCAAAGCCTACTTGCTGGTCCCTTAATGTTGTGTCAACAGTTTGCTGAAAGCGTTGTAGAATAATTCTGTTTTTCACCTTTCTGACCACAGACATTAAGGATATACCTCTGTAGTTTTTACAGACTCGTAAGTCATCTTCTCTCTTGTGGCATCTTTTGTCCCAGATGTTGCAGAACAAAGTTAGGATATCTGCCAAAAGTTTAGGGTCTGCCTTCAATGCTTCTCTTGGTACACTGTCTAGGCTAGCTGCTTTTCCTGACTTTAGCCTCAAAAGATCTCAAAAACCAAGGTTCCTGAAACTTGATATCTTTACCTTTTATTCTGACAGACACATACGAGCTCTGTACTCTCAAAGTTTCACTTTTGAAGGCCCCCACTTACCAAGTACACCTTTGCCAAAAAACAGTTTGTCCCAATTGACACTTGCCAGATCCTTTCTGATACCCTCAAAACTGGACTTTCTCCAATTTAGAATCTCTACCTGAGGACCAGACTATCCTTTTCCATAATTACCTTGAGACTAATTTCATTATAGTCACGAGATGCAAAATATTCCCCTGCACAAAATTCTGTCATCTGCCCTGTCTCATTCCTTAATAACAGATCAAGACTCTCTCCTTGGGTCTTTTATGCACTGATTAAGGAAGCTTCCCTGCACACAGTTGACAAACTCCATCCCATCTAGTCAGTTTACAGTATGGGAGTCCCAATCAATATGTGGAAAGCTAAAATCACCTACTATGATAACCTTGTGTTTCTTTCAACAGTTTACGACCTCTCTACAAATTTGTTCCTCTAAATCCCGCGGACTGTTGGCTGGTCTATATATAGCCCCATTAACGTGGTCATACCTTTCTTATTCCGCAATTCCCTGCATAAAGCCTAATAGACAAGATCTCCTGCCTGTTCTGACTGAGCTCTGCCATGACATTTTCCCTGGCTAGTAACAACACCCCTCTCCCTTTAATCCCTCCCACTCTGTCGCATCTGAAACAATGGAACCCCCGAATATTGGGCTGCCAGTCCAGCCCTTGCTGCAACCAAGCCTCGATAATGGCTACAATATCCATCTGCCTCTCCTACAATGCTTCTTGCATTGAATTGTACACAGCTCAGGACATTAATTGCACCATGCTCAACCTTTCTCTTCCTGACTTTGTCTGAGGTCTCAACAGCATCTGTCTCCACAATCTCCCTACTATCTGTTCTGGCACTCTGGTTCCCACCCCCTGCAACTCTAGTTTAACCCACTCCATCGCCCTGTGCAGCATTAGTAAACCTTTCTGCTGGGATATTAGTTGCCCTCCAGCAAACCGTCTCTTCTGTGCAGGTCTCCCCTACCCTCTAAAATAGCCCAATGATTCAAAAATCTAAAGCCCTACCTCCTACACCAACTCCTTAGTCACATGTTAAACTGCATGATCTTCCAATTTCCGGCTTCACTCGCACAAAGGCAGGAGTAGCAATCCTGAGATCACAACTCTGGAGGTCCTGTCTTTCAATTTAGCACCTAACATCCTGAATTCACTTTGCAAAACTTTGTCTCACTTCCTATCTATGTATGTCATTGGTATCTTTCTGGAGCATGACTTCTGGCTGCTCACCCTCCCACTTAAGAATGCTGAGGACTCGATCCTAGGTGCCTCAGATTCTGGTACCCGGGAGGCAACATACAATCCAGGAAATTCGTTCTCATCCACAGAATCTCCTTCCTGTTCCCCTAACCAACAAATCCCCTATCACCACAACTCACCTCTTCTCCCCCTTCCCTTCTGAGCCACAGAGCTAGACTCAGTGTCAGAGACCCAATCGCTGTGACTTTCCTCTGCTAGGTATCCCCTCTCCCAACAATATCCAGTGATATATCTGTTGTTGAGGGGGTTGGCCACAGGGGTACTCTCCATTGGCTGTTTAACCCCTTTCACCCTCCTGACTGTCACCCAGTTTTCTGTGTCCTGCACCTTGGATGTAACTGCTTCTCTACTTGTCCTGTCTATTACCCCCTCAGCCTCCCGAATGATTTGGACTTTATCCATTTCCAGATCCAACTCCTTAAAGTGGCAATGCCAGAAGCTGCAACTGGATGCACTTCTTGTAGGTAAAGTTGTCAGGGACACTGGAGGTCTCCTTGCATTCTTACATTCTTGCTGTTCTAACTGTGCAACTATAAAGAAGCCTTCTGTTAGGTTTTTAAAAGTTTCCCAATCCTTTAACTTCCCACTAGATTTTCCTATATCGTATACCCTCTCTTTTGCTGCACCTTTCAAATTGCCCCCAGAAACTCCAGCCATTGCTGTTCTGACATCACCCCGCCAGTATCCTCTTTCTATCAACTTTGGCCAGCAACTGTTCAGAGGCCTGTATATAATTCCATCAGGGTCTTTTTACCTTTGCAGATTCTTACCTAAACCCACAAGGTTCCATATATTCCATTCATATTTCATCTCTTTCTAAGGATTTGATTGCATTTTTTACCAAATGAGGCACCCCATCCCTCTGCCTACCTGTCCTTTTGATACAACGTGTATCCTTGATTGTTAAATTCTGAACTATGATCTTCTTTCAGCAAAGACTCAGTGATGCCCACAACATCATACCTGCCAATCTCTATGTGCACTACAAGATCACCTACATAATTCTGTATATTGCGTGCATTCAAATATAACATGAATACTTCTGTATTCATCACCCCTTTTGATTTTGTCCCTTCAACTCATCCACTGTATGCAATTTTGCCCAATCATCTGCCTGTCCTTTCTCACAGTCTCATTACACAATGCATCGGCTTGTATACCAACTGCCCCATCTCAGCCTTATCACTCCAGTTCCCTTGCCCTGCCAAATTAGTTTAAACCCTCCTCAAAAGCTCTGGAAAACCTGCCCACAATGATATTGGTCCCCCTCAGGTTCAGGAGTAACATGGGGGCTGAGTGCACAAAAGCAGAGGGTCATCGATACCTTGGGTATCCTGGACCCAAGCACTGGACAGAGACATCCCTAGTCCCCCTTGGGACCACTGGCAGTGACGCACTGCACCTGCTCCAGGGTGACCAGAATTAGAATCAGATTCAGGTTTAATATTTCTGGCATATGTCATGAAATTTGTTAACTTAGCAGCAGCAGTACAACACAATACATGATAATATAGAAAAATAATCAATCAATTACAGGAAGTATAAATGTATATTAAATAGTTAAATAAAAAATAGTGCAAAAACAGAAAAAAATTTAAAAAGTGAGGTAGTGTCCTGGGTCTAATGTCCATTTAGGAATTGGATAGCAGAAGGGAAGAAGCTGTTCCTGAATCGTTGAGTGTGTGCCTTCAGGATTCTGTACCTCCTTCTTGACGGTAACAATGAGAAGAAGACATGCCCTGGGTCCTTCATAATGGACGTCGCCTTTCTGAGACATCGCTCCTTGAAGATGTTTTGGAAAATAAGGAGACTAATACCCATAATGGAACTGACTAGTTTTACAACTTTCTGAAGCTTCTTTCCATCCTGTGCAATAGCCCCTCCATACCAGACTGTAAGTATGCTCTCCATGGTACATCTATAGAAGTATTTTGGGTGACAAACCAAATCTCCTCAAACTCCTCATGAAATATAGCCGTACCCTTGCTTTTGTCATAGCTGCATTGATACGTTGGGACCAGGTTAGATCCTCAGAGATATTGACACCCAGAAACTTGAAGCTGCTCACTCTCTCCACTTCTGATCCCTGTATGAGGATTGGTTTATGTTCCCTCCTCTTACCCTTTCTGAAATCCACAATCAGCCCTCCGGTCTTACTGATGTTGGGTGTACGGTTGTTGCTGCGACACCACTCCATTAACTGGTTCCTTCTGTGCACCCTCTCATCACGGTCTGAGATTCTACCAACAATAGTTGTATCATCAGCAGATGGCATTTGAGCTCTGCCTAGCCACACAGTCATGGGTATAGAGAGATCAGAGGCTTACCATTAATACTATATTCTGCCACCTCTGCCCCTTGCCACTCCCGAATTTCTGGCATACAGATAAGCCTCTTCCACAGTGAAGACTGAGCAAAATACTTAAGTTCATCTGCCTTTTTTTGGTTCCCCCATTACTACCTCTCCAGCATCATATTCTAGTGGTTCAATATCCACTTGTGTCTCTTTTATTCTTTATTCAGCACATGTACCGTATACAGTTAGGGTGCCTACCTATTGCACAGTACTGCAGTAATTTTATGTATTGCACTGTACTGCTGCAGCAAAAAAAAAATTTCATGACATATGTGAGTGATGATAAACCTGATTCTGATCTGGTCTCTATTGTGGACTAAGAGTTGGAAGGAGACAAGGACAGGAGAATCATAGTTGGGAAAAGAGGAAGGGAGAGAGATATTCCGTACTGATCAATAAACCAGTTGTTTGGAATGAAATGTTCTTGTTTGGTGTCTCAGGGCTGGGTGTGTCTGCACCCCCTCCCCTGCTCCTTCTCTACCAGCTACGCCAAGCCACTCCTGTGGTGATCCACCCTCGCCATTCCCAACATCCTTTGCTCCCACCAGATTTACAAACTTGCTCACACTGCACGTTGACAAATACAGGACTGTACAAAAGTCTTCAGCACCATAGCTATATATATGTGCCTAAGACTTTTGCACCATACTGAATGTCAGTGATAATAAACCTGATTCTGATTCAGATCCCAATAACTTCCACAGTGAAGAGTGATCTAAAATACTTATTCAGATCATTCACCATTTCTTTGTCCCCCATTACTATCTCTCCACTATCATATTCCAGTGGTCCAATATCCACTATTACCTCTCTTTCTGAAAAAAATCTTTGATATTTTCTGTTGCATTATTGGCTAGACTACCTTCATATTTTCTCTTTTCTTTCCAAATGGTTTATGTAGTTACCTTCTCTTGGTTTTTAATAGCTGCCAAAACCTCTCACTTCTCATTAATTTTTGCTGTATTACATGGCCTCTCTTTCGCTTTTATGATGTCTTTGACTTCCCTTGTCAACCATGGTTGCCTCATCTTCCTTTTAGAATACTTGTTCATCTTTGGGATGTATCTTCCCTGAGCCTTCCTAATTGCACCTGGAAACTCCAGCCATTGTTGTTCTGCATTTATCCCTGCTAGTGTCCCCTTCCAATCAACTTTGGCCAACTCCTCTTTCCTGCATCTGTAATTTCCTTTACTCTACTGTAATAACTTTATCTTTTCCCTCTCAAACTGCAGGGTGAATTCTATCATTATGTGATCACTGTCTCCTATGGGTTCCTTTACCTTAAACTCCCTAATCAAAACTGGTTCATTACACAACACGCGATTTAGAATTACCTTTCCTCTACTGCACTCAAACACAAGCTGCTCTAAATAGCCAATATTGTAGGCTTTCTACAAATTCCCTCTCCTGGGATCCGGCACCAACCTAATTTTCCCAATCTACCTGCTTATTGAAATTCCCCAAGACTTTTGTAACATTACCCTGATAACATGGCCTTTCTATCTCTCATTGTATACTGTTCGGAGACTTATACGTAATTCCATCAGGGTATTCCATCAACTCTATCCACAAGGATTCTAGAACTTCCGATCTGAAGTCACCACTTTCTAAGGATTTGATTTCATTTTTTACCAATAGAGCCCACGCCACCCCTTCTGCCTACCTGCCTCTCTTTCAATAAAATGTGTCTCCTTGGTTCTTAAGCTCCCAATTATGAACTTCTTTCAGCCACGACTCAGCGATGCCCACAATTCGAACCTGCCAATCTCTAAATCCGCTATTCCGTATACTGCATGCATTCACATATAACACCTCCAGTCCTGTATTCATCACCCTTTTAGATTTTGCCCCCATGTTACACTTCAACTCATCCCACTGACTGTCATTTTGCCCCATTCTGCCTGTCCTTCCTTGCACTCTCACTCCACACTTCATCTAGTTGTGTACCAACTGTCCCATCCTCATCTCTATCATTCTGGTTCCCACCTCCCTGCCAATTTGTTTAAATCCTCCCCAACAGGTCTAACAAACCTGTCTACACAATATTGGTCCCCAGCTCAGGTATGACCCATCCTTTTTGTACAGGTTATTCCTTCCCCAGAAGAGATCCCATTGATCCAGAAATCTGAAGCCCTGTTCCCTGCACTAATTCCTCAGCCACACATTCATCTGTACTATCATCCTTTTCCTGCCCTGACTCAGATGTGGCACTGGGAGTAATACAGAGATTGGTACCTTGGAGCTCCTGCTCTTCAGCCTCTTCCCGACCTCATAGGACCTCTTCCTCCTTTCCAGCTATCTGACTGTACCAATGTGCACCACAAACACTGAAGCTCACTCTCCCGCTTGAGAATCTTGATGACCTGCAGTTTGGTTCTTACCAAAAGGTCTTTGAGGCTTCAGTTGTGTTCGGGTTGGTGTTTGAGGTGGGTGGGGGGGGGGGTTCAATTATGT
Source organism: Mobula hypostoma (assembly GCF_963921235.1). Classification (NCBI taxonomy): domain Eukaryota; kingdom Metazoa; phylum Chordata; class Chondrichthyes; order Myliobatiformes; family Myliobatidae; genus Mobula; species Mobula hypostoma. The sequence continues at coordinate 56,445,740 of NC_086128.1, read as the reverse complement.
ATTGTGATTGCAGTTGACATAAAGATGATGAAGGACCTTTCCTGGTTTTTGTTGGGATTGGGCATTTGAGAAGGTTAACAGTGCTTTACACTTGTTGTTTCAGTAATAACCTCCTTCAACATTGATTGTGGTACAGACTGTATTGGGTTTACAGTGAGGTATCAGACTGTAGGCAGTAACACTTGTATTTGCTTCTGTCACTTCATTGTTAGCTACATTGGCAACTTTGATCTGACCGTACAAATTCATATATCATAGAAAATGGAAACAGGCCCTTTGGCCCAACTCACTGATGCTGACCAAGATAACTCATGTGGTCAAGATGATGCCTGCGTACAACGCTTCTTTAGTCAAAATCTTCTGGGTAGATCATGAAACCATCTTTTTCACTTCTTTTATGCTTTTTACATTTGTTTCTTGTCTTAGGTGTGATTCTGGAACTGTTGGAGACTGTGTTTTGCCATTTGGAGATCGTTTGGGACAGCGCTCTGCAGTCTCTGTGAGTTCAGGAGGCAGAGGCAGAGTGAGGCGACCTTGTGGTAGGATGGCACATGTACCGATATTTGACCCCATTACAGCTATTATAGCTTCCATTGTTCACCGATGAAAGCCACAAGGGCAATTGAAACATCAAGTGAGATTTGCCTGGTGGCCACTGATGGAGTAACAGCTCTCTGCTGGTGCTCCTAACTTACTTACTTTTGTCTCCAACCTTTTGAAGTACTACTGTTAGACGGGTTATTATATTACTGTGACTACAAAAGCAGCTTTGGAAGCTATTAAGGGCTCAATTCAAAAGCTTACTGAGGAGTTTCAACAGTTCAGAAAAGAAGCGTTGGCAGATTCACAACAAATCAGCACTGAAATTAAGCAAATAGGTACGAAATTAGACGATATTCAAGCAACTCTAACCGAGCATGATAAGAAGATAAAGGAACATGAAGAGGTTATTACTATACTGGACGAGAGAATGGATGATTTGCAAAAGCTGTATGAAAAACAATCCAAGTCCAATAAAATACTGAGACAGAAGATTATTGATTTGGAAAACAGGAGTAGGAGAAACAGCTTACGAACCTTGGGACTTAAAGAGCAAATGGAAGGAGACGGCTATATTCTGCCATCTTATTTGACCTACCAAAATGAACCACCTCTCACTTATCTCCATCTGCCACTTCTCAGCCCAGTTTTGTATCCTATCAATGTCCCACTGTAACCTCTCACAGCATCCACACTATCCATAGCACCCCCAACCTTTGTGTCATCAGCAAATTTACTAACCCATCCCTCCACTTCCTCATCCAGGTCATTTATAAAAATCACGTAGAGTAGGGGTCCCAGAACAGATCCCTGGTCACTGACCTCCATGCAGAATGTGACCCATCTACAACCACTCTTTGCCTTCTGTGAGCAAGCCAGTTCTGGATCTACAAAGCAATGTCCCCTTGGATCCCATGCCCCCTTACTTTCTCAATAAGCCTTGCATGGGGTACCTTATCAAATGCCTTGCTGAAATCCATATACACTACATCTACTGCTCTCCCTTCATCAATGTGTTTAGTCACATCTTCAATAAATTCAATCAGGCTTGTAAGGCATGACCTGCCTTTGACAAAGCCATGCTGACTATTCCTAATCATATTATGCCTCTCCAAATGTTCATAAATCCTGCCTCTCAGGATCTTCTCCATCAACTTACCAACCACTGAAGTAAGATTTACTGGACTATAATTTCCTGGGTTATCTCTACTCCCTTTCTTGAGTAATGAACAACATTCACAACCCTCCAATCCTCTGGAACTTCTCCCGGGGAGAATGGAGAGCAAATTCAAAAATCAGAGGTGCAAAGAGACTTTGGAATCCTTGTGGATAATTCCCTAAACACTATCTTGCAAGTTGAATCATTGGTAACGAAGGCAAATGCAATGGTAGCATTTATTTTGAGAGGACTGGACTATAAGTGCAAGGATATAATGCTGAGGCTTTATAAGATATTAGTTTGACTGCACTTGGAATATTGCGAACAGTATTGGGCCCCTTATCTAAGAAAAGATGTGCTAACATTGGAAAGGGTCTAGAGGAGGTACATGAAAATGATCCCTGGAATGAAAGGGTTAACATATGAGGAGCATTTGATGGCTCTGGACCTGTCCTGGAGTTTAGAAAAATGAGAGGGGATCTCATTGAAACCTATCAAATATTGAAAGTCCTACATGGAGTGGATGTATAGGATGTTTCCTATAGTGAAGTCTAGGACCAGAGGGCACAGCCTCAGAGTAGAGCGACATCTATTTCGAACAAAGATAAGGAAAAAAATCTTTCGCCAGAGGGTGGTGAATCTGTGGAATTCATGGTCATAGACGGCTCTGCAGGCCAAGTCGTTGGGTATACTTAAGGTAGAGATTGATAGGTTCTTGATTAGTCAGGGCATGAAAGGTTGTTGGCAAAAGGCAGGAGAATGGGGTTGAGAGAATGAGAGCAGACTCAATGGGCTGGCTGGGCTATTTCTGCTCCTATATGGTCTCACTTACAGGATCCATGACCTTGCTGTTGCTTTGCCTCACTTCCACAGCCTGCGTCTGTCTCCTGACTGGTTCCACATTGTGATCTGTCATTGTGGCAGGACACCACCAGGCAGGAGAGTTGTCCAACAGGCCTGTCATTGCCTGAAGGCACACACTCAGCAACTCAGGAACAGCTTCTTCCCCTCTGCCGTACGATTCTTATATGGATATTGAACCAATGAATACTACCTCATTTAATATATATTATTTCTGTTTTTGCATATGTACTGTGTACTTACTGTAATTTATTTATTATTATTTATCTATTTTTCTCTTTCTGTATTATGTATTGCATTGAACTGCTACTGCTGAGTTAACAAATTTCAAGGCACATCCTGTGATAATAAATCTGATTCTGCTTCTGATTCATTGCCAGAGGACACGACCAGGTAGGAATCTTGTCTACAGGTGCCAGTGTTGTCCACAGAGAACCTGTCATTGTGGTAAGTCACCATCAGGTAGCCTCCAACCTGATGGCATGAACATTGACTTCTCTAACTTCCGTTAATGCCCCACCTCCCCTTCATACCCCATCCTTTATTTATTTATTTATCTATCTATCTATCTATCTATCTATCTATCTATCTATCTATCTATCTATCTATCTAGCTATTTATTTATCTAGCTATTTATTTATTTGTTTGTTTGTTTGTTTATCTGTTTATTTATTTATTTTTCTCTCTTTTTTTTCTCCCTCTGTCCCTCTCACTATAACTCCTTGCCCATCCTCTGGGCTCCCCTCCCCCTTCTCTCTCCCCCTAGGCCTCCCTTCCCATGATCCTCTCCCTTCTCCAGCCTCATATCCCTTTTGCCAATCACCTGTCCAGCTCTTGGCTCCATCCCTCCCCCTCCTGTCTTCTCCTATCATTTTGGATCTCCCCCACCCCCTCCCACTTTCAAATCTCTTTCTATCTCTTCTTTCAGTTAGTCCTGACGAAGGGTCTCGGCCCGAAATGTCGACTGTACCTCTTCTTATAGATGCTGCTTGATCTGCTGCGTTAACCAGCAATTTTTATGTGCGTTGCTATCAGGTGGGAGTGTTGTCCACAGAGGAACTGTCATTGTGGCTGGACACCACCAGGTGGAAGTGTTTGCTGTGCAGATCTTGGAGTATTGGAGATCTTGGTGAGGAGTGTTGGGTCTCACTCGAGACCCAGATGACCAAGTCAATCAATCTGGCCACTGACTACAGTACTTTTTTGAACAAGACCATTTCAATTAAACTGGCTAACTCAGAAGTATTAGCATTTCTTCCTTGGAACCATTCGTGGTCTCTTACAACGTGGTCTCTCCTTCAGGTGGGATTCTGCAAGCATCTTCCTTTGTGCTCCACCCCACACCACCCTTGTCTTCCAATGCCTACCAAATAAAAGGCCCAAAATCAGCTGTCCTTCAGTATATCTGATCCTGCTCCGCTCTCTCGATTGTTACATGGCATCTCACTGGACAGAATGTTCAATGCAAACCCCCTAATTCCTTCCCCCACACAAAAAAACGAACAAAACGGATCAGGCACATCGACCCCCAAAACCCTCTCCCCGCACAAAAAACAAGATTGGCTGAAAAAACGTAGAATATAATAACTATAAGACTGAAAAAAAGATTTTATAGTCCAAGTCCACATCCAAACATAGAAAAGAACAGTCTCTGCTGTGGCAGGCTCTCTCCACACTGGTAGTGCAGCAGAACGATCAAAAGACAGGCAGCTGATGTTCACGCTCCACACTCGCTTCGATGCTTCAATCACCCTCGTCATTTTAGTAGGCAAACAATGGAAGCGTTAATCAGCGAAATAGAGCCAAACATCAGCTTGCACCCCATCTTGCAGCCTGCCTGCTACGAGGTTCGTGCACACTGCATTTGCCTCTTGGAATCCTCTCAGAGACTGCATAGTGTTGGAACACCCAAACAATCTCCAAACTTCTGCATTTGCTTGATGTTTCTATCTTTTCCAATATTTTTATTATTATTAATTTTACATATAAGAATACAGAGTACAAGAAAAAATATATATTCATACATTATACTAAATCGCATATAAAGACTCCTTACTCTATATTCATACAGATTAATTAATTCGTAACATTGAAATATAGTAATTTTATTATATAAAAAAATCTAACCCACTACCAAGATCAAAGCTGATTAGTAAAGGAAAAAAGGAAAAAAAATTATTAGCCATCATCTGCACTTTAACAACAAATCAAAGGTTTTGAAAATAATTCAGTAAAGGTCCCCACAATGTTTGAAAGTCTTGGCTAGATACAGAGATTGAGCATCGAATCTTCTCTAAATTTAAACATGACATCACATTACGTAACCATTGGGCGTGAATAGGAGGGGCTACATCTTTCCATTTAAGCAAGAGCGTCCTTCTGGCCATAAGAGAAATAAAAGCCAAAATGTGCAAGTTAGATGCCTCCAAAATAATATCCTTTCCTCCAACAATACCAAATAAAGTGGTCAAAGGATTAGGCTTAAAATTTACTTTAAGAAGTATCGAGAAAATTTGAAATACTTCTTTCCAATATTTTCCAAGACTCGGACATGTCCAAAACATATGAATGAGTGAAGCTTCTCCATTATTACATTTATCACAATACAGAGATATATCTAAATAAAAACGAGACAACTTATCCTTAGTCATGTGGGCCCTATGGGCTACTTTAAATTGTAGGAGAGATTGGCGGGCACACAACGATGAAGTGTTAACCAATTTAAAAATTTGATTCCAAGCTTCCTCAGAAATTGAAGTCTGTAAATCTTGTTCCCAAAGATTTTTAATTTTATCTAAAGGAACACTTCTCATTCCCAGCAGCATATTATAAATATTAGATATAGATCCATTATAAAAAGGTTTCAAATTAAAAACTACATCTAATAGATTCTCATCAGGACTTTTCGGAAATGTACTTATTTGAGACTGTAAAAAATCTCTTATTTGTAGGTATCGAAAAAAATGAGTCTTGGGTAAACTATATAACCAAAATGTAAGATTTCTTATATTAACTGCCCAATAATAAAATCTCAAGTTTGGTAAGGTTAATCCTCCATTCTTTTTATCTTTCTGAAGATGAATTTTACTTAATCTAGAATGCTTATTCTTCCATATATAAGAAGATATAATAGATTCAAGGGAATCAAAGAAAGATTTAGGAATAAAAACAGGCAATGCCTGAAAAAGATATATAAACTTAGGTAATATATTCATTTTGATAGAATTAATTCGGCCAATCAGTGATAACGAAAGAGGCGACAAATTTGATAGTATCCTTTTTACGTGATTCAATAGGATAAGAAAATTTTCTTTAAATAGACACTTATAGTTCTTAGTAATTGTTACACCTAAGTAGGTAAATTGGTTTCTTACAATTTTAAAAGGAAGGTTAGAATTTGTTGGTATCAAATTGTTCAAAGGGAAAAGTTCACTTTTATGTAGGTTTAATTTATAACCTGAGAACTGGCTAAAGCAGGAGAGTAAAGAAAGCACATGGGGTAATGAAGTCTCAACATTAGAAATAAATAGCAGCAGATCATCAGTGTACAGCGAGACTTTATGAATAGTGTCTCTCCTTAAAATACCGGTGATATCATTAGATTCTCGAAAGGCAATGGCTAAGGGTTCTAAGGCCAGATTGAAAAGCAAAGGGCTCAACGGACAGCCTTGTCCAGTGCCATGTTGAAGCTTAAATGGTTTGGAATTATGAGAATTAGTGATAACCCTAGCGGAAGGAGCCAAATAAAGTAATTTAATCCATTGAATGAAAACGGGTCCAAAATTGAATTTTTCTAAAGTTTTAAAAAAATAATTCCATTCAACTGTCGAAAGCTTTCTCAGCATCTAGAGATACCATACATTCCGATATCATGTTTGAAGGAGAATAAGTAACATTTAATAACTGACGAATATTAAAGTGAGAATATCGATTTTTGATAAATCCAGTTTGGTTATTGGAAATGACAGATGGTAAAATATTTTCAATCCTATGGGCCAAAACTTTAGATAGGATCTTAGTATCAACATTAAGTAAATAAATTGATCTATAAGAAGAGCATTCAGTTGGATTCTTATTCTTTTTAAGGATAAGCGAAATGGAAGCCTCATAAAAAGATTAAGGGAGTCTGCCTGACTTGAATGAATCTGAAAAAACTGAACATAAATGAAGTATAAGCAGTGAGGAAAAGATCTTGTAAAATTCTCCAGAAAATCCATCTGGACCCAGGGCTTTCCTCAAACGTAATGAGCACACAGCCTCAACAATTTCCTCAAAAGAAATAGGTTGTTCCAACAAATTTCTGTTGTCAGCAGAAATTGTAGGAATGTTTAGTTGGTCTAAAAAATTGTTCATTACAGTGTTATCCTTAGAAGATTCAGAACGATAGAGTTTAGAGTAAAATTCTCTAAAAGTATCACTTATTGCTAAGTAATCAGTTGTCCAATCACCATTAGCTTTGCATATTTCTTTAATCTACTGTTTAGCTATAAAGGTTTTAATTTGATCAGCCAATAATTTACCTGTTTTATCTCCATGAATATAAAATTGACTTCTATCTTTTAGGAGTTGGGTTTCAATTGGATAGGTTAAAAGGAGATCATATTTAGTTTTAGTTTCAACATATCTTTATATAAGGCAGGTTCTGGAGCCAAGGCATACTCTTGATCTAATTATTTCAGCTGATTAGTTAAATCACTTCTCTCTTTATTAGCTTTTTACTTAATATTTGCAGTATAAGAAATAATTCGTCCTCTAATAGACGCCTTAAAGGCATTCCATCTGATAAGACTAGAAGTCTCCTCTAACGTATTCTCTTCAAAAAAAAGAGTAGTTTGTCTCTCCATAAACTTTAAACTTTAAAAAATCTTTATCAGATAACAAAGTTAAATTAAATCGCCAAAACCTATTTGTTTGAAGAAGACCAGGGAGATTTAAAGATAGGAGCACCGGAGCATGATCTGAGATAGCAATCTCTTTATAGTCATAGGATTGAACTGATGGAATCATTTGGCTATCAATAAAAAAAAAATCAATCCTGGAATACGTATGATGGGCATGAGAGAAAAATGAATATTCCTTGTTTACTGGATGAAAAAAGCACCAAGCATCAACAATACCACATTTCATTAAAAAAGATTTAATAAAACACATCTGTTATATTTGGTATCATTAGTTTAGGGGATGAATGATCTAAGCAACCACCCATCATCAATGAGTACAGACTTAGATCTGGCAAAAATGAAAAAAAAAACGCTCAAAAAACATGGGTCATCTATATTTGGAGCATACACATTGGAAAATACCATTATTTACTGTTCCAACCAAAGACTAAATAATATACAGTAAATAAAAACAAGCTTAGACAGGTTTATCAAACAGAAAGAGCAATTAATCTTCCACATTTCAAGGAATAAAATCCTAACCTGTTCAATCTTTCCTTATAACTCAGGTCCTCTAGCCCCGGCAACAATTTTGTAAATTTTCTCTGTATTCTTACAAACTTATTTCCAACTTTCCTGCAGGTAGGTAACCAACACTGCACACAATACTCCAATTAGGCCTCACCAACAACTTCAATGTAACAACCTATCTCCTATTCTCAATACTTTGATTTATAAAGATCAATGTGCCAAAAGTTTTTTTTACAACCCTATCTACCCGTGACACCACTTTAACTGAATTATGGACCTGTATTCGCAGATCCCTTTGTTTTACAGCATTCCTCAGTGCCCTACTATTCACTGTGTAATATCTACTCTGGTTGGTTCTTCCAAAGTGCAACACACCTCACACTCCACTGCATTAAGTTCCATCTGCCATTTTTCTGCCCATTTTTCCAGCTGGTCCAGATCCCACTGCAAGCTTTGATAGTCTTCCTCACTGTCCACTACACCCCCAGTCTTGGTGTCATCCACAAATTTGCTGATCCAATTAACCACATTATCATTCAGATCATTGATATAGATGACAAACAACAGACTCAGCACCGATCCCTGCAGCACTTCACCTGTCACAGACCTCCAGTCAGAGGGGCAACCCTCTACTACCATCCTCTGATCTCTCGCACAAAGCCAATGTCTAATCCAATCCTGCCTCATTTTGAATGCCAAGCGACTAATCTCATATGCAGGACCTTGTCAAATGTCTTGCTAAAGTCGATGTACACAACATCCAATGCCTTGCCTTCATCAACTTTCCAGGTAACTTCCTCAAAAACTCTATAAGTTTGGTTAGACACCACCCACCATGCACAAAGTCATACTGACTATCCCTAATCAGTCCACATCTATCCAAATGCTCACATATCCAGTTCCCTAGAATACCTTCCAATAATTTTCCCTCTACTGAGATCAAACTCACCGGCCTATAATTTCCTGGTTTATGTTTAGAGCCTTCCTTAATCAGTGGAACAACATTACCTATCCTCCAAACCTCCGGTACCACACCTGTTGATAAGGATGATTTAAATGTCACTGCTAGGGCAGTGCCTTTCACAATGTCTGAGGGAACACGTTGTCAGGCCCTGGGCATTTACCCCCCCCCCCGCCTAATTTGCCTCAAGTTAGCATACGCCTCCTCCTCTGTAATCTTTATTGGGTCCATGAACTTGATGTTGCTTTGCTTCACTTCTATAGACTTTGTTTCCACCTCCTGAGTAAGTAGGAGCACGTACATATACAAAAATCCATTTCAGATCTCCCCCATCTCTTTTGGCTCCACACATGGATCACCATTCTGATCTTCCAGAGGACCAATTTTGTCCCTTGAAATCCTTTTACTCTTAACATACCTGCCGATTCCCTTAGGGTTCTCCTTCACCTTGTCTGCTAGAGCAACCTGATGCCTTCTTTTAGCCTTCCTGATTTCTTTCTTAAGTGTTCTCTTGCATTTCTTCTCTCCAGAAGTACCTCATTTGTTCCTATCTGCCTATACCTGCTATGCACCTCAATTTTTTCCTTAACCACGGCCTAAATATCTCTTGAAAACCAAGGTTCCCTACACCTGTTATCTTTACCCTTTATTCTGACAGGTACATACAAGCTTTGTATTCTCAAAATTTCACTATTGGACTCCCACTTACCAAGTACATCTTTGCCAGCAGACAGCCTGCCGCAATCCACACTTACCAGATCCTTTCTGATACTATCAAAATTGGCCTTTCTCCAATTTAGGATCTCAACCCGTAGACCAGACCCATCCTTTCCATAATTACCTTGAAACTAATGGCATTATAATCACTAGATACAAAGTGTTCCCCTACACAAACTTTAGTCACCTGCCCTGTCTCATTCCCCAATACTCTCTCTTGAGACTTCTATGTACTGATGAAGGAAACTTACTCACATTTGACATACCCTATCCCATCTAGTCTTTTTAAGAGTCTGGGAGTCCTAGTCAATATGTGGAAAGATAAAATCTCCTACTATGACAAGTTTATGTTTCTTGCAGCATAGAAACATAGAAACACAGAAAACCTACAGCACAATACAGGCCCTTCGGCCCACAATGCTGTGCCGAACATGTAGTTACTTTAGAAATTACCTGGGGTTACTGATAGCCCTCTATTTTTCTAAGCTCCACGTACCTATCCAGGAGTCTCTTAAAACACCCTATTGAATCCGCCTCCACCACAGTGGAATGGACAGCCCATTGGATCCCTATTGGATCCGCCTCCTCCACAGTGGAATGGACAGCCCATTCCATGCACTCTCCACCCTCTGCGTAAAAAACTGACATACCCCTGACTATGTACCTCTGCTATCTCCTCTGGTTCCATACACACTTTTCCACTGTCACACTTGATTGGTCCTACTCTCTCATGTCTTATCCTCTTGGTCTTCACATACTTGTAGAATGCCTTGGGGTTTTCCTTAATCCTGCTTGCCAAGGCCTTCTTATGGCCCCTTCTGGCTCTCCTAATTTCATTCTTAAGCTCCTTCCTGCTAGCCTTATAATTTTCTAGATCTCTATCATTACTTAGTTTTTTGAACCTTTCATAAGATTTTCTTTTCTTCTTGACTGAGTGTACAAAGGCTCTTGTAGGCTTATCTACATATTGTGTCAGGAAACCTTCCTGAACACACCTAACAAACTCCACCCCATCTAAACCCCTTGCTCTAGGGAGATGCCAATCAATATTTGGGAAATTAAAATTTCCCACCACAGCAACCCTGTTATTATTGCATCTTTCCGGAATCTGTCTCCCTATCCGCTGCTTGCTGTCCCTGTTACTATTGGGTAGTCGATAAAGAACACCCAGTAGAGTTATTGGCCCTTTCCTGTTCCTAACTTCCACCCACAGAGACTCTATAGACAATCCCTCCATGACTTCCTCCTTTTCTGCAGCCGTGACACTATCTCTGATCAGCAGTGCCACGTCCCCACCTCTTTTGCCTCCTTCCCTGTCCTTTCTGAAACATCTAAAGCTTGGCACTCTAAATAACCATTCCTGCCCTTGAACCATCCAAGTCTCTGTAATGGCCACAACATCATAGCTCCAAGTACTGATCCACGCTCTAAGCTCATCTGCTTTGTTTATGATGCTTCTTGCATTAAAATAGACACATCTCAAGCCATCGGTCTGAACATAGAAACATAGAAAATAGGTGCAGGAGTAGGCCATTTGGCCCTTTGAGCCTACACCGCCATTCAGTATGATCATGGCTGATCATCCAACTCAGAACCCTGTACCAGCCTTCCCCCCATACCCCCTGATCCCTTTAGTCACAAGGGCCATATCTAACTCCCTCTTAAATATAGCCAATGAACTGGCCTCAACTGTTTCCTTGGCAGAGAATTCCACAGATTCACCACTCTCTGTGTGAAGGAGCTTTTCCTAATCTCGGTCCTAAAAGGTTTCCCCTTTATCCTCATACTGTGACCCCTCATTCTGGAATGTATCCCTTCTCTATCACCTGCCTGTCCTCCCTCTCACACTGTCTCCAAGCTTTCTCTATTTATGAGCCAACTGCCCCTTCCTCCGTCACTTCAATTCGGTTCCCACCCTCCAGCAATTCTAGTTTAAACTCTCCCCAATAGCCTTTGCAAACCTCCCCGCCAGGATATTGGTCCCCCTCAGATTCAAGTGCAACCTAGCCTTTTTGTACAGGTCACACCTGCCCCAGAAGCGTCCCAATGATCCAGAAATCTGAATCCCTGCCCCCTGCTCCAACCCCTCAGCCACGTATTTATCCACCACCTCACTCTACTCCTATACTCTCTGTCGCGTGGCATGGGCAGTAAACCAGAGATTACTACCTTTATGGTCCTGCTTCTCAACTTCTTTCCTCACTCCCTCTAGTCTGTTTTCAGGTCCTCCTCCCTTTTCCTGCCTATGTCATTGGTACCAATATGTACCACGACCTTTGGCTGTTCTCCTTTCCACTTCAGGATATTATGGACGCGATCAGAAACATCCCGGACCCTGGCATCTGGGAGGCAAACTACCATCTGTGTTTCTTTCCTGCGTCCACAGAATCGCCTGTCTGACCCCCTAACTGTAGAGTCCCCTATCACTGCTGCCATCCTCTTCCTCTCCCTATCCTTCTGAGTCACAGGGCCAGACTCTGTGCCAAAGGCGTGGCCACTGTTGCTTCCCCCAGGTAAGTATTCCCCCTCCACAGTACTCAAATAGGAGTACTTATTGTTAAGGGGGACAGCCACAGGGGTACTCTCTGGTACCTGACTCTTCCCCTTCCCTCTCCTGACTGTTACCCACTTATCTGTCTCCCGAGGCCCCGGTGTGACTATCTGCCTATAGCTCCTCTCTATCACCTCCTCACTCTCCCTGACTAGATGAAGGTCATTAAGCTGCAGCTCCAGTTCCCTATCACTGCGCAGATGTGGCCATCCAGGAGGCTGGGAGTCTCCTGAACATCCCACATTTGACACGTAGTTCAGAACACCGGCTTCTCAGACATTCTTCACAAGTAAATTACCTCGCTTCGACCTGTTATCGCCAAAGCCCTCCTACTTTGACTCCCTCTACTCCATCGCCCGCTCTATAAAGCTGTCTTCTTTTTAAATTCTTTCTGCTGGTCTAACTCGCTGATGTCCAAGCGCCTGCATGGTCTGTGATCTTTCTACAAATTTGATTCTCTAAAATCTGATGGACTGTTGACAGACAAGGGAGAATCTGCAGATGCTGGAAATCCAAGCAGCACACATAAAATGCTGGAGGAACTCAGCAGGCCAGGCAGCATCTCTGGAAAATTGGAAACAGTTGACGTTTCGGGCTGAGACTCTTCATCAGGACTGAGGTCTGGAATATAACCCTATTAACATGGTCAGAGATTTCTTATTCCTCATTTCCACCTATAATACCTCACTAAAAAAGTTCTCCAGTCTTTCCTGAGTACTGCTGTGATATTTTCCCAGACTAGTTACGCCAGCCCTCCCTCTTTAATCCCTCCCGCTCAGCAGCAATGAAACAAAGGAACTCCAGGATATTGAGCTGCCAGTCCTGCCCCTCCTGCAACCAAGTCTCACTAATGGGTACAGTATCATAATTCTATATGTTGATCCATGCCCTAAGCTCATCCATCTTTCCTGTGATAGGAAATAGATTTTCAGAAGGCCTTTGACAAGTTGCAACACATGAGGCTGCTAAAGAAGATAAGAGCCCATGGTATTAGAGGAAAGATACTATAATGGATAGAGATTGGCAGACTGGCAGGAGGAAAATGTAGGAACAAAGGGGCTTTTCTGGTTGTCTGCAGGTGGCAAGTAGTGCTATGCAGGGGTCAGTGTTGAAACCGTTTCTTTTCACAATATATGTCAACAATTTGGATGACGAAATTGACGGCCTTGTGGCCAAGTTTGCAGATGATACAAAGATAAGTGGAGGGGCAGGTCGGGTTCAGGAAGCAGAGAATCTGCAGAAAAACAGACAGATTGGGAGAATAGGCAAAGAAGTGACAGGTGGAATATAGTATCAGAAAGTGTATATTCATACATTTTGGGAGAAGGAATAAAAGCATAGACTATTTTCTAAATGGGCAGACAATTCAAAAATCAGAGGTGCAAAGGGACTTGGGGAGTCCTTTTGCAGGATTCCCTGAAGGTTAACTTGCAAGTTGAGTCAGTGGTAAGGAAGGCAAATGCAATGTTAGTATTCATTTTGAGAGAACTAGAATATAAGAGCAAAGATGTAATGTTGACACTTTATAAGGCAGTGGTCAGACTGCACTTGGACTATTGTCAGCAGTTTTGGGCCTCCTATCTAAGAAAAGGTGTGCTGACATTGGAAATGGTCCAGAGGAGGTTCACGAGAATGATTCCAGGATGAAAAGGTTAATGTATGAGAAGCATTTGATGGCTCTGGGTCTGTTTTCACTGGAGTTTAGAAGAATGAGGGAACATCACTGAAACATATCGGAAGTCCAAGATGGAGTGGATGTTTCCTAAAGTGGGCGAGTCTTGGACTACAGGGCACAGCCTCAAAATGGAAGGGTGCCCATTTAGAACAAAGTTGAGGAGAAATTTTTGTAGCCAGAGTACAGTGAATATGTACAATTCTTTACCATGGACGACAGTGGATGCCAAGACTTTCAGTATATTTAAAGTGGAACTTGATAGGTTTTTGATTAGTCAGGTCATCAAAGGTTAGGGGAGAAAACAGGAGAATGGGGTTTAGCAGGATAATAAAGCAGGCATGCTGGAATGACAGAGCAGACTTGATGGGCCCAATGGCCTAATTCTGCTCCTATATCTTCTGGTCTTATGGTCTAATTCTGTCATCAAAATCATGAGCATATAATATGAAAAGAAGTGGTCCCAATACCGATTCACAACTCCTCCTTCTAACAAAGTGCATAATCATACACTTCCCTGCACTATACTGCACCTGCCACTCCTTTGCTCATTCTCCTAATCTGTCTAATTCCTTCTGCAAGCTCTCTGCTTCCCAAGAACTCCCTGCCTATCCACTGATCTTCATATCTTCTGCAAACATGGCAACAAAGCCATCAATTCCGTCATCCAATCATTGACATATAATGTGAAAAGATGTGGTCCCAATACTAAACCTTGTGAATCACCACTAGTCACCTACAAACCAATCTGAAAAGGCCTCTTTTATTCCCATTTTTTGCCTCCTGCCAGTCAGTCAATCTTGGGCCATAAGATATAGGAGCAGAATTAGGCTATTTGGCCCATCAGGTCTGTTCCATCATTTTATCATCTCTGATCCATTTCCCGCCCAGCCCCAGTTTCCTGCCTTCTCCCTGTATCCCTTCATGCCCTGACTAATCATGAATCTATCAGTCTCTGCTTTAAATATACCCAATGATTTGATCCCTACAGCCATCTGTAGCAACAAATTCCATAGATTCACCACTTTCTCTCTAAAGGAATTCCTCCTCACCTCCACTCTAAAAGGACACTCCTCTGTTCTGAGGCTGTGCCTTCTGGCCCTATACTCCCCCACCATAAGAAACATCCTCTCCACGTCCACTTTGTTGAGGCCTTTCAATATTTGATAGGTTTCAGTGAGATCTCCCCACCCTCATTTTTTCTGAATTCCAGTGAGTACAGGCCCAGAGACATCAAATGCTCCTCAAAGGTAAACGCTTTCATTCCCGGAATCATTCTCGTGAATCTCCTCTGGACCTTCTCCAGTGCCAGCATATCCTTTCTTAGATAAGGGGCCAAGAGCTGCTCCCAATACCTCAAGTGAGGCCTTTCACCTAAACACTTCTGTAGCTTCTCTGCTCCCTCAACACTATTTGCTGCTCCATCTTTTCTTGTATCATCCAATAATTTGGCAAAAAAAGCCATCAATTCCATCATCCAAATCATTGACATATAATGTAAGAAGATGTGGTCCCAACACAGACCCCTATGGGACACCACTAGTCACCGGCAGCCAACCAGAAAATGCTCCTTTAATTCTCACTCTTTGCCTCCTGCCTATCAGTCATTGCTCTGTCTATGCTAGTATCTTTCCTGTCATACCATGTGCTCTTAAATTGTTAAATTGTTAAATTGATTCTGAAAATTGGTCCACAACATCCATCGATTCTCCTTTGTCTATTCTGCTTCAAGTCAAGTCGTCACTTTTTATTGTCATTTCGACCATAACTGCTGGTACAATACACAGTAAAAACGAGATGACGTTTTTCAGGACCATGGTGCTACATGAACAATACAAAAACTACACTGAACTACGTAAAACAACACAAAAACCTCACTAGACTACAGACCTACCCAGGACTGCATAAAGTGCACAAAACAGTGCAGGCATTACAATAAATAATAAACAAGACAATAGGCACAGTAGAGGGCAGTAGGCTGGTTTCAGTCCAGGCTCTGGGTATTGAGGAGTCTGATGGCTTGGGGGAAGAAACTGTTACATAGTCTGGTTGTGAGAGCCCGAATACTTCGGTGCCTTTTGCCAGATGGCAGGAGGGAGAAGAGTTTGTATGAGGGGTGTGTGGGGTCCTTCATAATGCTGTTTGCTTTACGGATGCAGCGTGTGGTGTAAATGTCTCTTATGGCAGAAAGAGAGACCCCAATGTTATTTCTTCAAAGAATTCCAACAGATTCGACAGGCTGACTTCAGCCTATTTTAACATGTGCCTTCAAGTACCTCAAAACCACATCCTTAACAATCGACTCCAATATCTTCCCAATCACTGAGGTCAGACTCAAAGGCCAATAATTTCCTTCTTTCCACATCTCTCCCTTCTTGAAGAGTGGAGTGACATTTGCAATTTTCCAGTCTTCCTGAAACATTCCAGAATCTTGTGATTTTTAGAAACATAGAAACATAGAAAACCTACAGCACAATACAGGGCCTTCAGTCCACAGTGCTGTGCTGAACATGTACTTACTTTAGAAATTACCTAGGGTTACCTATAGCCCTCTATTTTTCCAAGCTCCATTTACCTATACAGGAGTCTCTTAAAAGACCCTATTGTATCCGCCTCCACCGCTGTCATCGGCAGCCCATTCCACGCACTCACCACTCTCTGCACAAAAAAACTTGCCCCTGACATCTCCTCTGTATCTACTTCCAAGCACCCTAAAACTGTGCCCTCTCGTGCTAGCCATTTCAGCCCTGGGATCTCTGACTATCCACATGATCAATGCCTCTCATTATCTTGTACACCCTCTATCAGGTCGCCTTTCATCCTCTGCTGCTCCAAGGAGAAAAGGCCAACCAGAAAGATTAATGATTTTTGAAAGATCAGTGCTAATGCTTCCACAATCTCTTCAGCCACCTCTTTCAGAACACTGGGGTGTAGACCATATGGTCTAGGTGATATATCTACCTTTAGACCTTTCAGTTGCCCAAGCACCTTCTCCCTAGTAATAGGAACTACTCTCACTTCTGCCCCCTGACACTCTCCGGCATACTGCTAACGTCTTCCACAGTGAAGACTGATGCAAAATATTTGTTCAGTTTTTCCACCATTTTCTTGTCCCCTATTACTTCCTCTCCAGCATTGTTTTTCACCTGTCTGATATCTACTTTCACCTCTCTTTTACAATTTATGTATCTGAAGAAACTTCTTGTATCCTCCTTAATATTATTGGCTAGTTTACCTTCATATTAGATTAGATTAGATTACATTATGAGGATATGCAGTCCTCTTTTATTGTCATTTAGTAATGCATGCATTAAGAAATGATACAATATTCCTCCAATGTGATATCACAGAAACACAGGACAGACCAAGACTGAAAAACTAACAAAAACCACATAATTATAACATATAGTTACAACAGTGCAACAATACCATAACTTGATAAAGAACAGGCCATGGGCACAGTAAAAAAGTTCAAAGTCTCTCGAAAGTCCCACATCTCACGCAGACGGGAGAAGGAAGAAAACTCTCCGTGCCATGCCCGACAACAGTCCGATTCTGAGTCGTACGAAAACTTCGAGCTCCGATCAGCCTTCTCACACCGAGTACCGAGCACCAGCTCTGCCGAACGCTTCGACCCCAGCTTCGGTCGCCAGCAGCAGGCAAAGCTGGGGATTTTGGGGCCTTCCCTCCGGAGATTCTCGATCGCACATTAGCAGCGGCAGCAAACCGGGCATTTCAGAAATTTCTCCAGATGTTCCTCTGTGCCTTCTCACGTCTGTCTCCATCAAATCAGAATTGTACACTGCAGCCTACTTACAAATATGATACCATTTCACTGGAGAGCTGCGTGCGCTGTGTCGCGCTGCCATCTTTTCCTCCCACCTTCCATCTTTTCCTCCTTTGTGAGTTTTTTAGTTGTCTTTTGTTGGTTTTTAAAAGATTACCAATACTTTAATTTCCCGCTAATTTTTGCTCCATTATATGTCCTCACTATGGCTTTTATGTTGGCTTTGATTTCCCTTGTCAGCGACGGTGACATCATCCTGCCTTTAGAATTTAGAATACCTCTTCCTCTTTCGGATGTATCTGTCCTGCGACTTCTGATGTGCTCCCAGAAAGTCCAGCCATTGCTGCTCTGCTGTCATCCCTGCTAGTGTTCCCTTCCAATCAATTTTTGTCATCTCCTCTCTCATGCCTCTGTAAATCCCTTTGCTCTACTGCAATACTGATACATAGCTTCTCCTTCTGAAATTGCAGTGTGAATTCAATCATATTATGATCATTGGCCCCTAAGTGTTCTTTTGCCTTAAGTTCTCTAATCAATTCCGGTACATTGCACAATATCTAATCCAGAATAGCTGGTCTCCTAGTGCTGAACTATAAGCTACTCTAAAAAGATATCCTGTAGGCATTCAACAAATTCCCTCTCTTGGGATCTAGCACCAACCTGATTTTTCCAATCCACCCGCAAATCGAAACCCCCCATGACTATCATAAGATTGCCCTTTTGACATGCATTTTCTATCACCTGCTGTAATTTGTAGACCGTACATTTGCTACTGTTTGGAAATCTATATATAACTCTTTTTATCCTTGCAGTTTATAAACTCTACCACGAGGATAGTACATTCTAGTTACTGGTAGACAACCATAAAAAGTCCTCCTTATTCCCTGCCAATCAGCCAATCTGCTATCCATACTAGTATCTTTCCCGTAATACAATGGGCTCTTATCTTATTAAGTCGCCTCATGTGTGGCACCTTGTCAAAGGCTTCTGAAATCTGAGTCAACAATGTCCACTGACTCTCCTTTGTCTATCCTGCCTGTTATTTCCTCAAAGCATTCTAATAGATTTGTCAGGTAAGATTTCTCCTTAAGGAAACCATGCTGTCATTGGCCTATTTTATATGTGCCTCCATGTTTCCTGAAACCACATCCTTAATAATAGACTCCAGCATCTTCCCTACTACTGAAATCAGACTAACTGGCCTACAATTTTCTTCTTTCTACTCCCCTCCTTTCCTAAAGTGTGGAATGAAATTTGCAATTTTCCAGTCCTCTGGAACCATTCCAGTCATTACTAATGCATCCACAATTTCTTCAGCTTCCTCTTCAGAATCCTGGGGTGTAGTCCATCTGGTCCACGTGACATATCTGCCTTCAGACCTTTCAGCTTCCCAAGCACCTTCTCCTTAGTATTACAACTAAACTCATTTCTGCCCCCTGACACTCTTGAATTTCTGGCATACTGCTGGTATCTTCCACAGTGAAGGCTGACACAAATTCTTATTAAGTTCATCTGCCATTTCTTTGTCCCCGCATTACTCCCTCTCCAGCATTATTTTCCACTGGTCCAATATCTACTGTCACCTCTCTTTTACATATTATATATCTGAAAAGCCTTCTGGTAAACTCTTTGATATTATTGTCCAGCTTGCCTTCATGTTTCATCTTGCCTTTCCTTATGGTTTTTTTCAGTTGCCTTCTGTTGGTTTTTTAAAAGCTCTTGACCCTCTACCTTCCCACTAATTTTGTGATATCTTTGTATATTTTGGTTTTATACTGTAATTGACTTCCCTTATTAGCCATGGTTGCCTCATCCTCCCTTTAGAATATTTCTTCATCTTTGGAATGTATCCATCCTGTACCTTTTAAATTGCCCCAAGAAACTCCATCCATTGACATTCTGCCGTCATTCCTGCTGGTGTCCCCTTCCAATCAATTTTAGCCAGCTCCTCTCTTATATCTCTGTAATTCCTTTTAATTGATTGTAATAATGATACATCTGACTTTATCTTCTCCCCTTCAAACTGTAGGGTGAATTCTATCATATTATGATCCCTACATCCTAAGGGTTCCTTTACCTTATGTTCCATAATCAAATTTGGTTCATTACACGACTCCCAGTCCAGAATTGCTTTTCCCCAAGTGGGCTCAACCCTAAGCTGCTCTAAAAACAGTCATCTTATAGGCATTATACAAGTTCCGTCTCTTGAGATCTAGCACCAAACTAATTTTTCCCAATCTACCTCTATATTGAAACCCCCCCATGAATATCACAACACTGACATTATTTCTATCTGCCTCTTCTATTTCCCATTGAAATTTATATTCTGCATCCTGGCTACTTTTCAGAGGCCTGTAATCAACTCTCATCAGGGTCATTTTAGCCTTGCAGTTTCTGAACTCTGTCGACAAGGATTCTACATCTGCTGATCCCATGTCACCTCCTTCTAAGGATTTGATTTCATTTTCTATGAACAGAGCCACACCACACCCTCTGCCTACCTGCCTGTCCTTTTGAGACAATGTGCAACCTTGGATATTAAGCTTATAACTATAATTTTCTTTCAGCCACAACTCAGTGATGTCAACAATGTCATACCTACCAATCTCTAGCTTTGCTACAAGATCATCTACCTTATTCTGTATACTGCATGTATTCAAATATATCACCTTCAGTCCTGTATTCATCACCTTTTAGATTTTGCCCCCATGTTACACTTCAACTCATCCCACTGACTGCAATTTTGCCCCATTCTGCCTGTCCTTCCTCACAGTCTCACTACACACTGCACCTGCTTGTATACCAACTGCCCCATCCTCAGCCCTTTCATTGCCATTCTCATCCCTCTACTAAATTAGTTTAAATCCTCTCCAACTGCTCTAATAAACCTGTCCACAAGGATGTTGGACCCCAGGTTCAGATGTGACCTGTCCTTTTTGTCCAGGTCAGACCTTCCCTTGAAGGGATCACAATGATCCAGAAATCTGAAACCCTGTTCCCTGCACCACTTCCTCAGCCACTCATTAATCTATACCGTCATCCTATTCCTTGGAGGTTCTGCCCTTCAGCCTCTTCCCTAACTCCCTCTACGCACTGCCTAGGACCTCTTCCCCCTTTCTCTCTGTTATTGTGCCAATGTGCACCAAGCTCTCTGGCGCTCACCCTCCATCTTGAGAATCTTGATTACCTGCATTTTGGTTCTTACCTAAAGGTCTTTGAGGCTTCAGTTGTGTTTGGTCTGGTGTTGGGGTATCAGTTATGTCTTGTGATTGCAGCTGATACAAAGACGTTTAAGGACCTTTCATCTCACTTGAAGGAATACAGTCCCAGCCTATCCAATCTCCCTCTATAACTCAGTCCCTCAGGTCCTGGCAACATCCTAATAAATCTCAGCTGCACTCTTTCCAGTTTAATAACAACTTCTCTATAGCAGGGCAAACAAAACTGAACATGATACTCCAAGTAACACTCACAAAATGCTGGAGAAACTCAGCAGGTCAGGCAGCATCTATGGAGGGGAATAAATGATCACCTTCCAGCTTGTCCTGACCCACTGCCCACCTTCTTGTTCTGGATTCTTCCCCCTTCCTTTTCAGTAATGATGAAGGGTCTCTGTCTGAAGTGTCAACCATTTATTCCCCTCCATAGATGCTGCCTGACCTGCTGTGGTCCGATATTTTGTGTGTGTTGCTCTAGATTTCCAGCATCTGCAAAATCCCTTGTGCACTGTAATCTCCAAACCTTTAAACTCAATGTCTGATTTATGCAGCTGAGCGTGCCAAAAGCCATCTTCACTGCCCTGTCAACCTTTGACTCCAGTTTCAGTGAGCCTTGCATGTGTACTCCAAGGTTTCTCTGTCCTGCAACACTCCCCAGGGCCTTACCATTCACTATGAATGTTGAACCTGAATTTGACTTTCCAAAATGCAACTTATCCGAAATGAGCTCCATTTGCCATTCCTCAATCCATGAACTCCACTGATCAAAATTGCCCTGTAATTTTTGATAACCTTTTTCTCTGTTCACTCTACCATCTATTTCAGTGACATCTGCAAACTTACTAACCTTGCCTTGTACATTCTCATCTGAATCATTGATATAGATGACAAACAATAATGTGTTCTGCATCAATGTCTCCTACACAGCACTAGGTACAGGTCTCTAGTCAGAGAAATTACCGTCCACGTTCACCACCTAATTTCTGCCATCAAGCTAATTGTGTATCTGTTATGAGCCCTGCAGGTCTCTGCAGCATGCTGTAGAACATTGGGGTTCCAGGTTTTTCAAACACCTGTACTTATGAATTGTTGTCTTAACTAGAGCCATTATGCCCTTGTGCTTTCTGTTTAATCTTCTCAAGTTAATCGTGACTGGTACGGGTTTCCTGCCTTCTATGATTCTTTAAAGCAGACGCTCATTTAGCCTGTTTGCAGAAACCCTCTGTGTGTTTAGAATGATTTGTCTCACGGTGTCACTCAGTTGTGCCACCAAAGCGCTCTTGGCATTCCTGTGTAACCTCCTGTTTCCATCCCTACATGAGAGACTGGTTTTCCTCTGCACCTGGGTTGAGTCGTTGCCAGTGTACACCATGATGGTATCAGATTAGTCAGCTATTCCTAGATTCCTTATGATCTGTACTTCCAAGACAGTCTACCATGTGTATCCTTATAAGAGTCTTACAAAAGTCCGTATAACTCATGTCTACTGGCCTACCCTCACTGCTTCTCTGGCAATTTATCTACCGCAGATGTTGGATGTACGCCCAGGATTTTATTAGCGTCCATTCTTAAGCTTTCACTCAGCAGGTTGAAATCAGTGTAGGGCCAATGAAAAGAAAGGAGGTGTAAGCAAAGTGACCATTGTTGGAGTGGGCCAATGTTAGGGTGGTCTGCCTTTGGCTTAACTGGCATAGCGAGAACAGGCTTGGGCAAGCACAGATAGAGGTTCTAAGTAAGTAAGTTTCTAGTGAGTTATATTTCTGTTAGTACATAGCTAGTGCGGTAAGCCTGAATGTGGAGATAGTGGTATATATTTATTGTTTTATTAAGCATTCTTGTTCATTTAAATAACTCATGTTGGGTTATATGTATAAATTTGTGAATTGCACACGTCATGATGCCACCATGTGATACGTGCGTGCCTCAAAGTTAGGTCTGCATTTTGGACTCCCATGTCTTCCTTTGAACTAGTTCAATGTTTTGAAGTTACAAATAATAACATTGCTTAGCTATAAACTCCATTGAACTATTTGGGCTGGCAGCTCATTCCACACTCTCACGGCCCTCGAGTGAAGAAGTTTTCATATTCCCTTTAAACTTTTCACCTTTCACTCTTAACCCATGACCTCTGGTTGTAGTCTCACCCAACCTCAGTGGAAAAAGCCAGCTTGCATTTACCCTATCTATACCCTCACAATTTTGTATACCTCTATCAAATCTCCTGTCAATCTTCTATGTTTTAAGCAATATAGCCCTAACCTATTTAATCATTCCTTATAACCCATATAACATCCTTGTAAAGTTTCTCTGCACTCTTTCAACTTTGTTTACATCTTTCCTGTAAGTAGGTGACCAAAATTCCAAGTTAGGCTTCACCGATGTCTTATACAACTTCAACATAACATTCCATCTTCTGTACTCAATACATTGATTCATGAAGGTCAATGTGTCAAAAGCTTTCTTTACAACCCTATCTACCTGTGACACCACTTTCAATGAGTTATGGACCTATATTCCCAGATGTCTTTGCTCTACCACACTCCTCAGTGTCTTACCGTTCACTGTGTAAGACCTACCCTGGCTGGTCCTACCAAAGTGAAAAACCTCACACTTATCGGCATTAAATTCTACCTGCTATTTTCAGCCCATTTTTCCAGATGATGCAGATCCCTCTGCAAGCCATAATGGTCTTCCTCATTGTCCACTACACCCCAACTTTGGTGTCATCCCCAAATTTTCTGATCCAGTTAACTATATTATCATGCAGATCATTGATATAGATGACAAACAGCAAAAGAACCCAGCACTGAATCCTGAGGCACACCACTAGTCACAGGTCTCCAGTCAGAGAGGCAATCATCTACTACCACTCTCAGGATTCTCCCACAAAGCCAATGTCTAATCTAATTTACTACCGCATCTTGAATGCCGAGCGACTGAACCTTCTTGACCAGCCTCCCATGTGGGGCCTTGTCGAATGCCTTACTAAAGTCCAACTTCCACTGCCTTACCTTCATCCTCTTTAAGATCTCCCCCATCTGTTTTGGCTCCACACATAGATCACCATCCTGATCTTCCAGAGGACTAATTTTGTCCCTTGTAATCCTTTTGCTCTTAACATATCTGTAGATTCCCTTAGGATTCTCCTTCACCCTGTCTGTGATAGCAACTTCATGCCTTCCTTTAGCCCTCCTGATTTCTTAAGTGTTCTCTTGCATTTCTTGTACTCCATAAGCACCTCATTTGTTCCTACTTGCCTCTTCCTACTGTGCAGCTCATTTTTTCTCTTAACCAGGGCCTCAATTTCTCTTGAACACCAAGTTTCCCTACACTTGTTATCTTTACCTTTTATTCTGGTAAAAATAAAAGGCACCTTTTGTACTCTCAAATCTTCTCTTTTGAAGGCCTCCCACTTTCCAAGTACAGTACCCCTTTGCCAGAAAACAGCCTGTCCCAATACACACTTGCCGAATCATTTCTGATACCATGAGAATTGGCCTTTATCCATTTTAGAATTTCAACCCGTGGACCAGACCTATTTACTTTGCATTTTTACTTTGAAACTAATGGCATTGTGGTCACTGGATGCAAAGTGTTCCCCTACACAAACTTCTGTCATCTGCCCTGTCTCATTCCCTAATAACAGATCCAGTATTGGACTCTTCTCGTTGGACCTCTCCATACTGATGAAGGAAATTTTCCTGAGGACATTTGACAAACTCTATGCCATCTAGTTCTTTTATAGTACCCTGTATGAGATTCCCAGTCAATATATGGAAAGTTAAAATCACCTACTATAACAACCTTATGTTTCTTGCAACAGTCTGTGATCTCTTTACAAATTTGTTCCTCTAAATCCCTAGGACTGTTGGGTGGTCTGTAATATAGCCCCATTAACGTGGTCATATTCTTCTGATTTCCCAGTTCCATCCATAATGCCTCACTAGATGAGTTCTCCAGTCTGTCCTGATGGTGCACTGCCGTGACATTTTCCCTGACTGGTAACACCACCCGTCCTCCTTTAATCCTTCCTGTCCTGTCACATGTAAAACAATGGAACCCTGGATAATTGAGCTTCCTGTCCCCCACCCCTCCTGTAACTAATGGCTACAACATCAGAATTCCATGTGTTGTGTTTATCCATACCTTGAGCTCATCCACTTTTCCTACGACACTTCTTGCATTGAAATATACGCAAGTCAGAACGCTGGTCACACCGTGCTCAACATTTTGATTCCTGACTTTGTCTGAAGTCTTACAACCTGTCCCCACAACCTCTCCACTATCTGTTCTGGAACTCTGGTTCCCATCGCCCTTCAACTCTAGTTTCAACCCCACCGTGAAGCATTAACAAACCTTTCCATTAGGATATTAGCTCCCCTCCAGTTCAAGTGCAAACCGTCCCTTCTGTACTGGTCCCACCTTCCCTGGAAGAGACTCCAATAATCCAAAAATCTTATTCCCTCCCTCCTATACTAACTCCTTAGCCACATATTAAACTGTATTACCTTCCTAGTTCTGGCCTCAGGTAGCAGTCCTGAGATCATAATCCTGGAGGTCCTGCCCTTTAACTTAGCACCTAACACCCTGAACGCCCTATGCAGAACCTCGTCACTCATCCTACCCATGCCATTGACCACGACCTCTGGCTCTCACTTAAGAATCCCAAGGACTCGATCTAAGATGTTCCAGGCCCTGGCACCCAGGAGGCAACGTACTATTCGGGAATCTCGTTCTCGCCCACAGAACCTCCTGTCCCTTCCCCTAAGGAATGAATCCCTTTTCACCACAGCTTGCCATTTCTCCTCCCTTCCCTTCCGAGTCGCAGAGCCAGACTCAGTGCCAGAGATTCAACCACTGTGACTTTCCTCTGTTAGGTCATTCCCTCCCCCCACTGCCCCCCAGACAGTATCCAAAGAAATATAACCTGTTATTGAGGGGGATGGCCACAGGGGTACTCTGCTCAGTTTCCTGTGCCCTGCACCTTGGGTGTAACTACCTCTCTATATGTCCTATCTATCACCCCGTCAGCCTCCTGAATAATCTAGAGTTCGTCCATTTCCAGCTCCAACTCCTTAAAGTGGATTGCTAGAAGCTGCAGCATCTTCTCATAGGTGTAGTCATCAGGGACACTGGAGGTCTCCCTGCCTTCCCACATCTCGCAAGAGGAGCATTGTATCGAAAGGACAGACAGGTAGGCAGATAGGATGGGCTGGCTCTGTCGGCAAAAAATGAAATCAAATTCTTAGAAAGAAGTGTCATAAGATCAGAAGATATAGTATCCTTGTGGGCAGAGTTAAGAAACTGCAGGGGTAAAAAGCCTTTGATGGAAATTATATACGGGCCTCTGAACAGTAGCCAGGATGAAGGATACAAATTACAATGGGTGATAGAAAAAGCATATCAGAAGGGTAATGTTATGATAGTTGTTGGGGATTTCAATATGGAGGTAGATTGGGAAAATCAGGTTTGTGCTGGATTCCAACAAAAGGGATTGTCTACAACATGGTTTTTTAGAGCAGCTTGTGGTTTTGCCCAATAGGGGAACGGCAGTTCTTGATTGGGTGTTATGTCATGACACAGGTTTGATTAGGAACCCTCAGAAGGCAGTAATCATAATTTGATAGAATTAACCCTGCATTTGAGAAAGGGAAGATAAAATCGAATATATCAGTATTACAGTGGAGTAGGAACTGGCCAAAGTTGATTGCAAGGGGACACCAGCAGGGCTGATGGCAGAATAGCAATGGCTGGAGTTTCTGGGAGAAATTCAGAAGGCACAGAAATGATACATCCAAAGATGTAAAGGGAGAATGAGGCAGCCTTGGCTGGCAAGGGAAGTGAAAGACAGCATAAAAGCAAAAGAGAGAACATATAACAGAGCAAAAGTTAAATGGAAAGTAGAGGATTGGAAAGTTTTTTTTAAAAAAACAGCAGAAGGCAACTGACAAAAACCATAAGGAGAGACAAGATGAAATTTGCAGGTAAACTAGCCAATAATATAACAGAGCATACAGTAAGTTTTATTAGATATATAAAGAGTAAAAGAGAGATGAGAGTGTGGATATTGGCCCACTGGGAAATAATGCTGGAGAGGGAGTAATGAGGGACACAGAAATGGTGGAGGGAATTAATAAGTATTTTGCATCAACCTTCACGATGGAAGACACAAGCAGGATGCCAGAAATGAGAGAACGTGTCACGGTCCTGATTGGTTATTCCTTGGTTCCCTTTAAATTTCCTTTGTGTCAGGATCGGGACCGTTGACTCCTTGTTTTCCTTTAAATCATTGTTTCCCCGTAATTCTTGGGCTCTGTAATTAAAGGCACTTGATTTTCAGCTGAATGGTCAGTATATAGTGTCGGGCTTACAGCTGTTCGGCGCTAGACCGTCACCTGATGTCACCTCACATCACCGAAGCAAGTGCGAGCAAGTCACCTTGCCGGAGAGAGACAAGTCACATCGCCAGGGCAAGTCAAGTCTTCTCCCTGAGTAAGTCACCTCTTCTTGCCGGAGCCAGCCTGTCAAGTTACCGCGCCTGAGTGAGCCAAGAGCCGCTGCCTGTAGTTCCGGGGCCGAGTCGAGAGCTCGCCACTACTTGGAGCCACTTTGTACTAAGATAAAGAACTGTCTATCGTTGTGTGGTTTTGTCTCTTCGTGTCCTCATCTCCATTGGGTAGGTCTAGCTATTTGCCACTATCCTGAGTTGGAAACTGTTTCTTTGTGTCCTTGTCTCCACTGAGTAGGTCTGGCCGTTTGCCGCTACCCTGAATGGAGAACTGTCTCTTCGGTTCTGTGTTCTGTGTCCCGTATCTAAGGAAGAGTCCCGGCTCTGTGCTCTGTAGTTCTGAGTTCCAAGTCCAAGTCCGGGTCCCGAGTCCCAGGCCAAACCCAAGTCCGGGTTCTGAGTCCCAGGCCGAGCCCAGGATCCGAGCCCAACTCCAGCCACGCATATTCCCGCTTCCGCTTCATTCACTCCTTGATGCCTCTCTGTACAATCCTTGCTTCCCTGCTTTCCTAGTAACTATTAATAAACCTTATTTTTGTTAAATCTACAAAGCGTGTTTATGTCCTGCATTTGGGTCCATCCGTGCTCCGCACTTGTGAAATAATGGTCTAGCCAAACATGAACCCAGCAGACACAAACACTGTTTTCCAAACTCTTGTTAGCCAGAATCTCCTACTGGAATCCAGCCCAGAGTGCAACTTATAGAATTCAAGAAAGTGACTGGAAGATCCCAGGTATCAGTTTAGAAAAAATGGTGCAATTACAACAGTTACAAAAGATCATTGTGTTGTTAGCCCAGCAGTGGTCAGTGCTGGGCCCACAACTGTTGATGTATACATTAATGATGTATATCACTGAAAAATATGGAGAGTCTGCAGAGAGATATAGATAGTTTAAGTGAATGGGCAAGGGTCTATCTGGCAGATGGAGTACAATGTTGGTAAAGGCGAAGACATCCACTTTGGAAGGAAAAATGAAAGATCAGGTTATTATTTAAATGGTAAAAAATGGCAGCATGCTGCAGTGTAGAGGGACTTGGGAGTGCTTGTGCATGAACCACAAAAGGTTGGTTTGCAGGTGCAGCAGGCTATCAAGAAGGCAAATGAAATGTTGGCCTTCATTGGGGATTGAATTTAAGAGCAGGGAGGTTATGCTGCAACTCTACAGGGTAATGGTGAGGCCGCATCTGGAGTACTGCGTGCAGTTCTGATCTCCGTACTTGTGGAAGGATATGCTGGCTTTGGAGGTGGTGCAGAGGAGGTTCACCAGGTTGATTCCAGAGATGAAGGAGTTAAACTATGAAGACAGATTGAGTTGCCTAGGACTGTACTCGTTGGAATTTAGAAGAATGAGAGGATATTTTACAGAACCATATAAAATGATGAAAGGGATATATAAGATAGAGGTAGGTGAGAATAGAACTAGGGGACACAGCCTCAATATTTGGGGGAGTAGATTTAGGACGGAGATGAGGAGGAACTGCTTTTCCCATAGGGTGGTGAATCTGTGGAATTCTCTGCCCAATGAAAAAGTGGAGGCTACCTCAGTGAATATATTTAAGACAAGGTTGGATAGATTTTTGCACAGCAGGGGAATTATGGGTTATGGAGGAAAGACAGGTAGGTGGAGATGAGTGGTAGGTGGCCAGATCAGCCATGATCTTATTGAATGGCAGAGCAGGCTCGACAGGCCAGATGGTCTATTCCTGTCCCTATTTCTTATGTTCTTATGTGATTTAGAAGAATGAGGTGGCGGGGGGAGTGTCTCATTGAAACCCATCGAATATTGAAAGGCCTAGATAGAGTGGATAGAGGATGTTTGCTATATTGCTGGAGTCTTGGTCCAGAGGGCACAGCCTCTGAATAGAAGGATGAACACTTAGAACGGAGATAAGGAGGTATTTATTTAGCCTGATGGTGGCGAATCTGTGGAATTCATTGCTGCAGGTGGCTATGGCAACCCCATCATTGGGTGTATTTAAGGTGGAGGTTGATAGGTTCTTGATTATCAGGGCATGAAAGGTTATGGGGAGAAGACAGGAGAATGGGTTGAGAAGGAAAAAGGATCAGCCATGATGAAATAGTGGAGCAGATGCAATGGGCCAATTGGCCCAAGACTGTTCCTATGTCTTATGATCTGATGGAGTCTCATTGCTACTATTAAGGAGAAGGTGCTTGGGAAGCTGAAAAGCTTGAAGGTAGATCAATCATTTGGGCCAGATGGACTAAACCCAGGGTTCTGAAAGAGGTAGCTGAAGAGATGGTGGAGGTATTAGCAATGGTCTTTCAAGAATCAATAGATCCTGGGGACTGGAAATTTGCAAATGTCACTCCACTCTTTAAGAAGGGAGACAAACAGAAGAAAGGTAATTAGTCTGACTTCAGGGGTTGGGAAGGTGTTGGAGTCTCTTATTAAGGATGAAGTTTTAGGGTACTTGGTGGCACATGATAAAATAGACCAAAGTCAGCATTGTTTCCTTGAGGGGAAATGTTTCCAGACAAATTTGTTGGAATGCTTTGAGGAAATAATAGGCAGGATAAACAAAGGAGAGTCAGTGTATGTTGCTTATTTGGACTTTCAGAAGGCCTTTGGTCAGGTGAGCATATGAGGCTGTTTAACAAGAGCTCATGATATTGCAGGAAAGATACTAATATGAATAGAAGATTGGCAGAGATCAAAAGGCAAAGAGTGGAAATAAAAGGGGACAGCTTGACTGCTGGTGAGGACCACTGCTGGTGGTACTGGTGTGGTGTTGAGACCTTTTATCTCAATGATTTGGATAAAGGAATTGATAGCTTTGCAGCCAAGATTGCAGACAATATGAAGCTAGGTGGAGGGGCTGGTGGTGTTGAGGAATCAGAGTGTCTGCAGAAGGACTTAGACAGATTAAGGGAACGGGCAAAGTGGCAGATGGAATATTATGTAGGGATGCAATTGGTCATGCAATTTGGCAGAAGGAATAAAAGTGTGGACTATTTTCTAAACGAGGAGAAAATTCATTAATCAGGGGTACAGGGGGGCTTGGAAGTTCTTGTCTGGGATTCCCTGAAGGTTAGCTTGCAAGTTGAGCCAGTGGTAAGGAAACCAAATTGAACTTTCACATTCATTTCAAAAGGACTGGTATACAAAAGCAGGAATGCAATGCTGATGCTTTTTAAGGCACTGGGCAGACCGCACTTGGAGCATTGTGAGCAGATTTTGGCCCCTTGTCTACAAAAAAATTGTGCTGGCAATGGAGAGGGTCCAGAGGAGGTTTATGAGAATGACCCCAGGAATTAAAGAGTTAACATATGAGAAGCAGTTGACGGCTCTGGGCCTGTACTCCCTGGAGTTTAGAAAAATGAGGGGGGATCTCATTGCAACCTATTAAATGTTGAAAGGTCTCGCAGTGCAGTGGATGTTTCCTACAGTGGAGGGGTCTGGGACCAGAGGGCACAGCCTCAGAATAGAGGGGTGTCCGTTTAAAACAGAGGTAGAAAAATGTCTTTAGCCAGAGGCTGCTGAATCTGTGGAATTCATTGCCACAGACAGCTGTGCAAGCCATCACTGGGTATATTTGAGTCAGAAGTTGACAGATTCTGGATTAATCGTGGCATCAAAGGTTGCGGGGAGATGGCAGGAGAATGGGGTTAAGAGGGACAATAAATTAGCCATGATGGAACGGCAGAGTCTACCTGATGGGCTGAATGGTTTAATTCTGCTTCTGTGTCTTATGGTCTTTTGGTTTTAAATCAAGGCATATTTGCTACCCTCCAGTCTGCCGGCACCTCACCTGTCACTAATGATGAATCCAATATCTCAGCCAGTTCTCCTGCAAAAGGATACAGATCATAGACTCAGAGTTATTCAGCTTGGAAACAGGCTCTTCAGCCCAAAATGCCATCTGCCAGCTTTTTGCCCTGAACATTTCTTATCCAAGTACCTGTTCAAATAGTATTGAAATGCTGTATTTGTAGTTGTACCCACAGCTACTGCTTCCTCTACGATTGGGAGAGTTCAGAGCCTCTTACCATCAGCAGTATAGCAGTGGAAACTGAAAGCAATTTGAAACTCCTGGGAGTGCACATCTTGCACAACTTCTCACAATCTCAGAACACATCCTACACTATCAGGAAAGCTCACCAACACCTCTACTTTATGAGGAGGCTGAGGAGAGCTACACATCAATACAGTACGCACATCCTTCCAGAGAGGCACAGTAGAGAGCATCCTAACATGCTGTACCTCTCTGGAAGGTGCCACTGCTTGGGACAGAAACTGCACTGTGGTTTACTGGAGGGCTGTGTAACGGGTAGTCAAAACAGCCTATGGTGTCACTACCCTGAGGAAAAGACTGTGACCACCGACCTCACCTAAGTCCCTCATAAATTTTATGATCATCTATAAGGTGTTCAGCTTCCAGAACCCCAGGGGAAAAAGTCTCAGCCTATCCAGACTCTTCTTATAACCCAGCCTCCACCCTGACCCAGTTACATCTTGCTAATCTGTTTTGCACTCCCGTCAGTTTATCCGATCCTTTCAATGGCAAGGAGACCGGACTGTACACTGTACTCTGAATGTGATCACCGGCAGTGACAGGTCTATTGTGGACAACACTCCCACCTGCTGGTGTTCTGCTGCAATGACAGGCTCCTGTGGCCAACCCTCCACCAGGTGGCGCCCTGTCGCATTGAGAGTTCTTTTGTGGACAACACTCCCACCCGCTGGTGTTCTGCTGCAATGACAGGCTCCTGTGGCCAACCCTCCACCAGGTGGCGCCCTGTCGCATTGAGTGTTCTTTTGTGGACAACACTCCCACCTGGTGGTGTCATTACGCAATGACAGTTCCCCGCAGACAACACTCGGGAGATGGACATAGTCTGCAGAAGTGAGGCAAAGCAGCAGTGTAGTCATGGACAGAGGGATCTGATAATACTTCTTTGAAAGTGGCATAACAGAGATATAGGGCCATAAAGAGAGCTTTGGTCATAAATCAAAATACAGTTCAAAGTTCATTTATTCTTAAAATTATATAACTTTGAGATTCGGCTGCTTACAGGAGGTCACAAAACAAGAAACCCGAAAGAACCCACTAAAAAAAGACCAATATCCAATGTGCAAAGAGAGGAAAAAACAAATCATGCAAACAATAAAGCAAGCATCAATGTTCAGAAGGAAATTGAAGCCTGGAGCAGACGAATCAGGCTGCATCAGGCTCAGCCGCAGTCTCAATTCATCACACAGATGGGAAAATTGCTGCGAAGCCCACAGACACTATGCCAGGAGCAGCCGGAGCACAACACAGCCTCAGCCTCAGTAGCGCCGAGGATAGAACCAGCCCCAATCCTCGCCCCGGCCCAGACACCCTGCCTTGTCAGTCCATCTGGCCCAGCACTTCAATTGTCTTAGCACCAGGTCGTCTCCAAACTTGCACCCAGGCCCCGCCGCAGCAATGCATTCCTTCAGGAGGCAATGTTTAGAAGGATTGTATTGGGGAGGGATGATAGTTTAGTTGTTGGGATTTTGGGGGTCAACTCTCAGTCAATATATGTAATTGCTGCTTGGGGCCTACGGTGTTTATTGATCCTGTGCCGTTGCTAAGGATCTGCTCCCAAGGTGATGTCAACAGAGGCCCTTCAGTGATGTCAGATGCACTCCTTGGGCATGTCTGAAGATGATGTCATGCATCCGCATCAACGTTCCGGCTCCATAAGACATAGGGACAGAATTAGGTCATT
This sequence comes from Mobula hypostoma, assembly GCF_963921235.1. NCBI lineage: Eukaryota > Metazoa > Chordata > Chondrichthyes > Myliobatiformes > Myliobatidae > Mobula > Mobula hypostoma. Next base: position 56,412,638 of record NC_086128.1, on the reverse strand, counting down.
TATTTCATTGCCATTCCATCATGGTTGATCCTGGATCTCACTCAACCCCATGCACCTGCCCTTCTCACCATATCCTTTCCTGCCCTGGCTGATCAGGAAATAATGAACTTCTGCCTTAAATGTACGCACCAACTTGACTTCCACCACACTCTGTGGCAGAGTATTCCACAAATTTACTACTCTCTGCCAAAAAAAAATTCCTCCTTAAAAAATTCCCCCTTACCTCTGTCCTAAAGGGTCACCCCTGAATTTTGAGGCTGTGCCCTCTTGTTCTGGATACCCCCACCCCAGGAAACATTCTCTCCACATCCACTCTATCTGGTCCTTTCAACATTCGGTAGGTTTCAATGAGATCCCCCTGCATTCTACTAAATTCCAGTTAGTACAGGCCCAAAGCTGCCAAATGCTCCTCATATGTTAATCTCTTCATTCCCAGAATCATCCTTATGAACCTCCTCTGGACTCTCTCCAATGACAACACATCCTTTCTGAGAAATGGGGCACAAAACTGTTGACAATACTCTAAGTGCGGCCTGACTTGTATCTTATAAAGGCTCAGCATTATCTCCCTGGTCCCTCTGCACCTCTGATGTTTGAACCTTCTCCCCATTCTAATGATAGTCCACACTGTTGTTTCTTTTACCAAAATGCATTATACATTTCCCAACTCTGTATTTCACCTGCCACTTTTTGCCCATTCTTTTAATTTGTCTAAGTCCTGCTGCAAACATATTGTTTCCTCAGCACTACCTACCCCTCCACCTATCATCTTATCATCCGCAAACTTTGCCACAAAGCCATCAATTCCATTATCTAAATGATTGACAAATGATGTAAAAAGCAGCGGTCCCATACTGACCCCTGAAGAACACCTCCAGTCACCGGCAGCCAACCACAAAAGGCCCCTTTTATTTCCACTCAATGCCTCTTGCCTGTCAGCCATTCCACTATCCATGCCAGTATCCTTCCTGTAACGCTATAGGATTTTATCTTGTTAAGCAGCCTCATGTGTGGCACCTTATCAAACACCTTCTGAAAATCCAAGTAAATGACATCCACTACCTCTCCTTTATCCACCCTGCTTCTTACTTCCACGACAAACTTCACAGATTTGTCAAGCAAGATTTCCCTTCACAGAAACCACACTGATTTTAACTAATTTTATCATTAGTCTCCAAGTACTTCTAAACCTCATCCTTAATAATAGACTCCAACATTTTCTCAACCACTCAGGTTAGACTAACTGGCCTATAATTTCCCCTCTTTTGCCTTCCTCTCTTCTTAAATAGTGGAGTGGAATTTGCAATCTTCCAGTCCTCCAGCTCCATGCCAGAATCAAGTGACTCTTGAAAGATCATTACTGAAGCATCGATTATTTCATCAGCAACCTCTCTCAGGACTCTGGGATGCAGTCCATCTGGCCCGGGTGAGTTATCCACCTCAAGACCTTTGAGTTTGTCTCACAATTTTTCCTTTGTAATAGCAGGACCAGCGGAAAGGTTTTGGCCCGAAATAGCGACTGTACACTTTTCCAGAGATGCTGCCTGGCCTGCTGAGTTCTCTCCAGAATTTTGTGTATGTTGACTGACAAAAGCAACAGGTTTCAACCCTGTGCCCCGATCCTGACATGGAACACCCCTTAAACCCTCTCGCCTGGCATCTGTATGCAATACATACGGCAATTGGGGGCTTGCAAAGGCCGGCAGCTCTTTCAGCAACTGGAAGGCTTCATCACATTTTCATCCTATCTTGCTCCAAAATGGCCCCTTTACGCCACAAACAAGCTGCTCTCTCATTGAAAAATGTAGGCACAAAGTTGCTCCTCTTGCTCCTGAAACATGCACTTGAACCCATTCTTAAGCTGGAGTACTTATTGTTGAGAGGGATGGCCACAGGGGTGCTCTCCACTGTCTGACATTCTCCCTTCCCTCTCCTGACAGTCACCCGTTTACCTTTCTCCTGTGGCCTTGGGGTGACTACATTCCTGTAGCTCCTGTCTATCACTGTTTCACTTTCCCTAAGCCAAAGTTCATCAAGCTGCAGCTCCAGTTCCCTCACACAGTCTCGAAGGAGCTGCATCTCGATGTACCTGGTGGAGATGTGGCCATCGGGGAGGCTGGAAATCCCACATCTCAAGGCTATTGTGACACGAGTGGGACACATCACAATGAAATGCAGCATCGCAGCAGGATTTAAATTCTGGTCACTTGGAGACCAGAGACAGAACAATCACTTCGAGCGTGACTGGAGGATTGTTTGCTGGTCTGGAGGCTGGTGTAGACACGATGTGTGAAAATGACTCATTGTGGGCTCCAGATTTCACTGATACTCCGACAATGATGTTGAGATTTGCCAGGTCCTCAAGTGACAAATTTGGTTCTTGGATCTTCCTGCTCATCGGTGTTCCCAATGGAGTAGCACTGATTGGGTCAGGACCTGGTCAATTTGAAACATCAGCTAGCAGACCAACAACGGGCTGAACAGTCTGATCTTGCAGTCAGAAATTGTTCTCTCATTGGGATTTATTCATGGCCTCAAATCCCTTTCATGGACTGCATCTTCCATGTGAAGAGGAAGGAGGAAACCTGGACCAGATGAAGAGACTGCCTGAGAGAGAAAACTCCAGCAACAGTGAGACAATGTACTAATTCCTTCCATTCCTACAGGAGGCAAAGTTTAGAATGAAAGGGTGATAGATTAGTTGTTGAGATTTTGGGGGTCAACTCTGGGTAACGAGATGTAATTACTGCTTGGGGCCCACTGTATTTAGTGATCCTGGGACTTTGTTAAGGGTCTGCTCCCAAGGTGATGTCAACAGAGGCCCTTCAGTGATGTCAGATGCATCCCTTGAGCATGTCTGAAGATGGTGTCCAATGTCCAAATGCAGACCAGGAAATCTGCTGCCTTTAATACTCAGGTAGTGTCCAAATTGTCCAAATCTAGAAGTGTAAACGGTCTTGTCTTGTAGTGATCATCAAGATGGACACATGTGTCAATGATTCGGAGAATGTAGGTCAAATATTTCGTGAGGTTGTGGATGACACCATAATTGGTGTGTGGTGATAGTGAGGGTTTTCTTAGGTTACAATGGATTGGAGACCAGCTGGGAAAGTAGCCAGGGAATGGCAGGTGGAACTGCACTCAACAAGTACGATGTGGTAGATTTTGGGAAGTTAAACCAGAACAAAACATACAGAGTGAATGACAGCACCCAGGGAGAGCTGCAGAACAGGGAGAACAAGTGATAGAAGTACAGAGTTCCCTGAAAGTGGCGACACAGGTGGACAGGGTACTGAAGAATGTGTGCACAGGTTCTCATGCAGGTAAATCTGTGGCTAAGTGTAAATGGTCCTGTCATTGTCCAGTTATATTTAATTACTTTCTCTTTTTTCTCCCAGAGGGACGAGACTGCTGAAACCATGGCATCTGGGTGAGCGCAGGCTTTCACCGCGTGAGCCAGTGATGTCGCCGTGAGTGACCAGTCCACGATACAAGCTCAAAAGCAGATCCTGACTGAAACCGAACTGATGTTCCTCAGGTCAGTCCCTCTGTGTCCCATCCACCTCTCGGTACTAACCCAATAGCCATGACCATTCCTCTCCACGAGTCGACTGTGTGGTGATATCACGTGTCAGAACGTGATTGGACAGAGTTCTGAGCATGCGCAGAAATGACAGAATGATCTGGAACATGGCTTGGTAAAAACATGGTTTGGTTTTGTTGTTGTAAATAAAAGATCTAATTCTTCCAGAATATGATTCTTTATTGTTAACCCATGGTACGTACAAATATAAGAACACAACACGGTGTCAGAAGTCGGTCTGGAAGAATAATATGTTCGCTGACACGGGAGAAGCAAAGATAATCGAAGAAAAAAAGAGTTTGATCTGCTTTGGTGTTTGCTAACAGTTTTAAAAATGGAAGGTTTGCAACCTCCACCGACACTTCAGCTGACTGGGAACGTAGCTGAGAACTGGAGAAAATTCAAGCAGCGTTTTGAAATATATTTATCGGCGATTGGAGCTGATGAAAAACTGGAAAAAACAAAAGCTGTGCTTCTACTCCACATAATAGGTGATGACACAATTGAGGTATATAATCATTTTATTTTTGAAAATGGAGATAACTTGAAGTTAGAACCGATAATGGAAAAATTTGAAGCATTTTGTATACCGAAGCGTAATGTGACATGTGAAAGGCATAAATTTTATACATGTGTGCAGAGAGCTAGTGAAACGATTGATCAATATGTTACTGAGTTGAGGCACCGTAGTAAAACATGCGAGTTTGGAGAATTGACAGATTCTCTCATTAAAGACAGAATTGTTTGTGGCATTCGGGATAATGGTCTGAGAGAAAGACTGTTAAGAGAACAAGATTTAGACTTGGAAAAAGCTTTGATGCTTTGCAAAGCTTCGGAAACAGTGACGTCACAGGCTAAAGAACCTTTCACTGAGAGCTGCCACGTAGACGCTTTGGAAAAGCGGGAACATATTAGAAATAATAATAAAACGACAACAAAACCGACAGAGAACAAGAAGTTATTTGAGAGGAAAAAGCTATGTGATCACTGTGGGCGGCAGCATCAGCCAAAACAGTGTCCAGCGTATGGGAAAATGTGTAATGACTGCGGTAAGAGTAATCATGTTTCATGCTGCTGCAGAAGCAGAAAGAAAATAAAACAAGTAAATGCAGTGCTTGAAAATGAACTTTTAAAGTTTTATATAGATGTGCTTTGTGAAAACAAACAAAGTAAGAATGACTCGACTATTCCATTGCAAGTGAACCAAAACAATATTCAGTTTAAACTTGATACTGGAACACAAGTAAATGTTCTTGCAGAATCTGAGTTTAATGCATTAAAGCCAAGACCAAAGTTACATAAGACAAATATAAAAGTGACTGGATATTTAGGTGCAGATATTCCATTTAATGGAACATGTGTGACAAAAGTATCACATAAAAATATAGTGCACACGCTTTCATTTGTGGTGGTGCCAAAGAATGTACGGTCAATACTGGGTTTATCTGCCTGTGAGAGACTGAAATTGGTGAAAACAGTTTTAGTCCTGGACAGTGAAACAGAGTCAGAATACAGTGACAGAATGGAACAGCTAGAAGTCATAAAGAAAGCTCCCAAACCCACCCCTTTGTTACCAGCATCTTACAAAGCATTGCCACCAAAACCAGGAGTTGCAATTTTGCCCTCTGGAAGTAACGCACATGCATCAATGGGCTATGAATTCCATCACAATCTCACCTCTGCAGGAGGACAGAGGCCAAACTTGCTGGTACAGTACAATACTGATCTGAAGCCAAAGAGTGACAAGAATCAGGATCCAATTGAAGAAGTGAAAGCACAAGTGAAGGAATTGAGAAGTTTTATTGAAATGATGAAGACAGCATAAAAAAGAGATTACAGTTAATGAATGAATTAGATGAAGAAAAGAAGATTCGTATTTTATTGCAAATGAAAGTGAGGGAATTAAAAAAGCTACAGTACTTGAAGAAGTACAAGCCAGATCATACTTGGTCCAAACAGAAGAAGCAGCAGTGTTAAGAAGAAATCACAAAGACCTCAAGAAAGAGCCAACTTCAGAGTTTCAGTTATCTGATGCAGACCAAACAAAACATGGAAATAACAACGAAACACAAGAATTGTGTGAACTACATAGGAGGTCTACTCGTGTTCGTAAACCCCCAGAGAGACTGATAGAAACATGTTAAATTATGCATTTGTTCTCGTCAATGTTGCTAATTGTTTTTCTTTTTAAGGAAAGGAAGATAACCATATAACAATTACAGCACGAAAACAGGCCATCTCGACCCTTCTAGTCCGTGCCGAACGCTTACTCTCACCTAGTCCCATCTACCTGCACTCAGCCCATAACCCTCCATTCCTTTCCTGTCCATATACCTATCCAATTTTTTTTAAATGACAAAATCGAACCTGCCTCTACCACTTCTACTGGAAGCTCGTTCCACACAGCTACCACTCTCTGAGTAAAGAAGTTCCCCCTCATGTTACCCCTAAACCTTTGCCCCTTAACTCTCAACTCATGTCCTCTTGTTTGAATCTCCCCTACTCTCAATGGAAAAAGCCTATCCACGTCAACTCTATCTATCCCCCTCACAATTTTAAATACCTCTATCAAGTCTCCCCTCAACCTTCTACACTCCAGAGAATAAAGACCCAACTTGTTCAACCTTTCTCTGTAACTTAGGTGCTGAAACCCAGGTAACATTCTAGTAAATCTCTCTGTTCTGTACTCTATTTTGTTGAAATCTTTCCTATAATTTGGTGACCAAAACTGTACACAATACTCCAAATTTGGCCTCACCAATGCCTTGTACGATTTTAACATTACATCCCAACTTCTATACTCAATGCTCTGATTTATAAAGATCAGTATACCAAAAGCTTTCTTCCTCACCCTATCCAAGTGATATTCCACCTTCAAGGAACTATGCACCATTATTCCTAGATCCCTGTGTTCTACTGCATTCTTCAATGCCCTACCATTTACTATGTATGTCCTATTTTGATTAGTCCTACCAAAATGTAGCACCTCACACTTATCAGCATTAAACTCCATCTACCATTTTTCAGTCCACTCTTCTAACTGCCCTAAATCTCTCTACAAGCTTTGAAAACCTACTTCATTATTCACAATGCCACCTACCTTAGTATCATCTGCATACTCACTAATCCAATTTACCACCCCATCATCCAGATCATTAATGTATATGACAAACAACATTGGACCCAGTACAGATCCCTGAGGCACATCACTAGTCACCGGCCTCCAACCTGACAGTTATCCACCACTACTCTCTGGCATCCAGCCACTGTTGAATCCATTTTATTACTTCAATATTAATACCTAATGATTGAACCTTCCTAACTAACCTTCCATGTGGAATCTTGTCAAGGGCCTTACTGAAGTCCATATAGACAACATCCACTGCTTTACCCTCGTCAATTTTCCTAGTAACCTCTCCAAAAAATTCAATAAGGTTCATCAAACATGACCTTTCACGTACAAATCCATGTTGACTGTTCCTAATCAGACCCTGTCTATCCAGATAATTATATATACCATCTCTAAGAATACTTCCCATTAATTTATCCACCACTGACGTCAAGTTTACATGCCGATAATTGCTAGGTTTACTCTTAGAACCCTTTTTAAACAATGGAACCACATGAGCAATACGCCAATCCTCCGGCACCATCCCTGTTTCTAATGACATTTGAAATATTTCTGTCAGAGCCCATGCTATTTCCACACTAACTTCCCTCAATGTTCTAAGGAATATCCTGTCAGGACCCGGAGACTTATCCACTTTTATATTCCTTAAAAGCGCCAGTACATCGTCTTCTTTAATCATCATAGTTTCCATAACTTCCCTACTTGTTTCCCTTGCCTTACACGATTCAATATCCTTCTCCTTAATGAATACTGAAGAAAAGAAATTGTTCAAAATCTCCCCCATCTCTTTTGGCTCCACACATAGCTGTCCACTCTGATTCTCTAAGGGACCAATTTTATCCCTCACTATCCTTCTGCTATTAATATAACTGTAGAAACCCTTTGGATTTATTTTCACCTTACTTGCCAAAGCAACCTCATATCTTCTTTTAGCTTTTCTAATCTCTTAAGATTCTTTTTACATTCTTTATATTCCTCGAGTACCTCATTTACTCCATACTTCCTATATTTATTGTAGATCCCTCTCTTTTTCCGAACCAAGTTTCCATTATCCCTTGAAAACCATGGCTCTCTCAAACTTTTAACCTTTCCTTTCAACCTAACAGGAACATAATGATTCTGTACACACAAAATTTCACCTTTAAATGACCTCCATTTCTCTATTACATCATTCCCATAAAACAAATTGTCCCAATCCACTGCTCCTCAATCCTTTCGCATCTCCTCAAAGTTAGCCTTTCTCCAATCAAAAATCTCAACCCTGGGTCCAGACCTATCCTTCTCCATAATTATATTGAAACTCATGGCATTATGATCACTGGACCCGAAGTGCTCCCCAACACATACCTCCGTCACCTGACCCATCTCATTCCCTAACAGGAGATACAACACTGCCCATTCTCTAGTTGGTACCTCTATGTATTGCTGCAAAAAACTACCCTGCACACATTTTACAAACTCCAAACCATCCAGCCCTTTTACAGTATGGGCTTCCCAGTCTATGTGTGGAAAATTAAAATCTCCCACAATCACAACCTTGTGCTTACTACAAATATCTGCTATCTCCTTACAAATTTGCTCTCCAATTCTCGGTCCCCATTAGGTGGTCTATAATACACCCCTATAAGCGTTACTGATGTGGTGATATCACGTGTCAGAACATGATTGGACAGAGTTCTGAGCATGCGCAGAAATTATAGAAACTTTGAGAACCATGGCATTGTAAGACACACCTGGTTTTGTTGCTGTTGTAAATAAAAGTTCTAATTCTTCCAGAATATGACTCTTTATTGTTAACCCACGGTACGTATAAGAACACAACAGACTGAGTCACGGGAGATGGTGTGAAACCATCATCTCTTTCTAATTGCCACAAGACAGCACCACTATTGTCAGCATCCACACTTTGTCATTCTGTAATGTAGGGAAACACAAACTCACTCACTCCTCAGTATTTAGACACAAAGCAATCGGTAAAACACAAAAACAACACTTTCCAAGTTTGCTCCCCAAATGTCCCAATCCAACAGCCCCCCAATAAGTAATTTCCCCAACTGCCTATTTCCCTCTGAAATGTGGGCATCTCATATCCAGATGAGATACACAGATTTCTCCATAACCTAGACTCCACATGGCCAGTGTGGAATCTGGGGTTCTCACAAAAACTGATTGCATGGGAAACAGACTAAAAACACAGAGAAAACAAAAAAATCCAGGCTTGTACTTCTCTTCCTTCAGAACCTTCCAAATAACTGAAAAACTTACAACAAACAGCTAATTCCCACAGGGAAATTTTTTCCAAAGAACAAAGGGAAAAGCAAAACAATTGGGAGTGGCCTAACACATTCACACAGCCACATAAAGGCAAAATGCTCACTCAGGCACACACTCAAGCAAACTGACACGTGGCCACACCTCACACATTTCTCCCCGACTCAAACCATTCACAATCTGTTTATAGGGAAAGAGAATGCAGGCCGAATGACCCCCTCCCTCTGGGGGTGAGGTGCTGACCACCCCCTGACACCTGCTGCCACTGAAAGTCCGCCAGTGCTTTTTGCAGAGCCTCTGGCAAGGGATATAGGGAATCCGGAATGGAGAGTGAGGAATCCAGCAGAGGACAAAAAGAGCCCTTATCAGGAGAGGGCTTGAAGAATGATCCTTCGCCCTTAGCGGCCTCCTGACCTTGTTTCCCTTGGCAGTTCTGCCTCCACATTGCATTGAGGGTAGGACTGGGAACCCCATTTACCTGCTCCTTCAGGACCCCAGCTTTGATCAATGCCAAAAACATTTCCTTACGGGTCATGTGGGACCCCGCCCACCTCCCCACCCATTCCCCATCTGCTTATTCAACTTCCATACCTGGCTACATACACTTTCTTCTATATACACCAAACCCTGCAACAACTGAATGTACTGCCAGCTCTTGGGTGGTCCTTGGAGACACCATCTTCCTCTCACCCCACCATCCCTGAACACCTCAAACCTCCCTTCTCCTCAGATACAACCAACCCCCTTCCCCGATTTGATCCCAGCCCTCATCCGTGATGGGTGTTCACCATCTCCCCTGACCTTCCCTTCTCTGAGGCAGAACATTTGTCCCCCTGTGACCACACTTTATTGAGTTCCCTGTCCACCACGATGCTGAGCTCTTCTTCTGCCACCTCCATCTCTGAGCCTATTTCTTTGGCAAGGACTACTCACCCCGCACCGATGACCCCTTCTCCCTTCTTCAACCTTCCTCCTCTTCCTGTACATCCTGCTCTGGTCTTCTGCCTGCTCTGGATCCTTTCATTGCCAACTGCCGATGGGACATCAACCGTCTCGACTTCAACACTCCTCTCTCCTATTCCACCTGCACCCCTTCCGAAGGCTGGGCTCTCCACTCCGTCCTTGCTAATCCTAATCTCACCATCAAACCCGCAGATAAATGGGGTGCTGTAGTAGTCTGGTGGACTGACCTCTACCTTGCTGAGGCCCAGCGACAACTCGCAGACACCTCATCTTACTTACCCCTGGAACAGAACCCCACTGAGCACCAGGCCATTGTCTCCCACACCATCACTGACTTTATTCGCTCTGGGGATCTCCCATCCACTGCCACCAACCTCATAGTTCCCACACCCTGCAACTCCCGTTTCTACATCCCACCCAAGATGCACAAACTTGCATGTCCAGGTAGAGCCATTGTTTCTGCTTGTTCCTGCCCTGCTGAACTCATATCTGCATACCTCAACTCTGTTTTATCCCCCCGGTTCAGTCCCTTCCTACCTACATCCATGGCATTTCACACACACTGGATCCTTTCAAGGATTTCAGGTTCCCTGGACCCCATCATCTTATTTTTACTATAGATATCCAGTCCCTATACACCTCCATCCCACACCAGGAAGGCCTCAAAGCTCTCTGTTTCTTTCAGGACATCAGACGCAACCAGTTCCCCTCCACCACCACTCTCCTCTGTCTAGCAGAACTTGTCCTCACTCTTAATAATTTCTCCTTTGGCTCCTCCCATTTCCTTCAGCCAAAAGGTGTAGCCATGGGAACTCGCATCGCTCCCAGCAGTGCCTGCCTTTTTGTTGGCTACATGGAACAGTCTATGTTCCAAGCCTACACTGGTGACCGTCCTGCACCTTTTCCACGCTACATTGACGACTGCATTGGTGCTGTTTCCTGCACCCATGCTGAACTCATCAACTGCATCCACTTTGCCTCCAACTTCCACCCTGTCCACAAATTTACCTGGTCCATTTCCGACACCTCCCTCCCCTTTCTCGATCTCACTATCTCTATCTCTGGAGACTGCTGTCTATTATAAATTCACAGACTGTCACAGCTACCTGGACTGTACCTCTTCCCACCTTGTTACTTCAAAAAATGCCATCCCCTTTTCTCAATTCTCCGTCTCCACCACATCTGCTCTCAGGATGAGGCTTTTCATTCTAGAACGAATGAAATATCCTCCTTTTTTAAAGAAAGGGGCTTCCCTTCCTCCCACCATCAACTCTGCTCTCAACCACATCTCTTCCATTTCACGCACATCTGCTCTCACCCCATCCTCCTGTCACCCTGCAAGAGGTAGGGCTCCTCTTGTCCTCACCTACCACCCCACCAGCCTCTGCATCCAGCACATATTTCTCTGGAACCTCTGCCATCTCCAATGGGATCCCACCACCAAGCACATCTTCCCCCACCCCCCCCCGACACTTTCTGCTTTCCACAGGGATCGTTCCCTACGCGACTCCCTTGTCCATTTGTCCCTCCCCACTGATCTCCCTCCTGGCACTTATCCTTGTAAGCGGAACATGTGCTACACCTGCCCCTACACCTCCTCCCTCACTACCATTCAGGGCCCCAGACAGTCCTTCCAGGTGAGGCGAAGCTTCACCTCTGAGTCTGTTGGGGTTATATACTGTGTTCAGTGCTCCCGGTGTGGCTTCCTGTATATCGGTGAGACCCAACGTAGATTGGGAGTCTGCTTTGCCAGAACAAGTGGGGTCTCCCAGTGGCCACCCATTTTAATTCCACTTCCCATTCCCACACCGATATGTCCATCCATGGCCTCCTCCACTGTCGGGAAAAGGTCACACTTAGACTGGAGCAACAACACCTTATATTCCATCTGGGTAGCCTCCAACCTGACGGCATGAACATTGATTTCTCGAACTTCCGGTAATGCCCCCCACCCCCTCCTTCACCATTTCCCTCTCTCACCTTATCTCCTTGTCCACCCATCACCTGTCTCTGGTGCTCCTCCCCTCCCCCCCCGCCTTTTTCTTTCTTCCATGGCCTTCTGTCTCTTTCCAGCTCTCCACTTCATCCTTCCCCCTTCAGACCACTGCTGCCACCCAATCCCATCATGATGCATTATGCTCAGTGAAAGCAAGCTGGATCCTTAGGGTGTTCTTGGTCATGTGTTGGGATATAGGCTCCCTAAAGCACCTATCCCTCTATTAGATAGGCTCAGTGGGCCAGTGAAGGAGTGGAGCTTTGAGGCTTTGACTCGAGAGGCTTCGACGAGAAGAGGTGGAGGACAAGCTCGCTCGCAGTTAGTTTTTACAATGCCTCCTGAAACGGTGATGTGCCTCTCATGTGAGATGTGGCAGTCTTGGGGGAACTCCCCTCTCCTGCAGTGTCACATCTGCCAGATGTGCATACGGCTGGGCGATCTGGAAGACCGTGTAAGGAATCTGGAGCAGCAGCTGGATGACCTTCGATTCATAAGGGAGAATGAGGCAGTCATAGATGAGAGCTACAGGGAGGTAGTCACACCTAGGCTGTCGGAAGCAGGTCGTTGGGTAACAGTCAGAGGGGGGAAAGCGAAGGTGAGCAGACAGGTAGTGCAGAGCACCCCTGTAGCCATTCCCCTGAATAATAAGTTTACTGTCCTGGATACTGTTGGTGGGGACGACCGACCAGGTGTGAGCCACAGTGACAGGGTCTCCGGCACTGAATCTGACCCTGTGGTGCAGAAGGGTGGGACAGAGAACAGGAGAGCTGTTGTCATTGGAGACTCTATAGTCAGGGGAGCAGACAGGAGATTTTGTGGACGTGAGAAAGACACCCGCATTGTTTGTTGCCTCCTGGGTACCAGGGTCCAGGATGTCTCTGACCGGGTGCACGACATCCTGGTACTAGAGGGAAAGCAACCAGAAGTCGTGATACATGTTGGGACCAACGACATAGGCAGGAAGAGGGATGAGGTCCTGAAGTGTGAGTTTCGGGAACTAGGCAGAAGGCTGAAGAACAGGACCTCAAGGGTGACGTTCTCAGGATTGCTGCCAGTGCTATGTTACAGTGATGGTAAGAATTGGAGGAGATAGCAGTTGAATGCGTGGCTGAGGAGTTGGTGCAGGGAGCAGGGTTTTAGATTTTTAGATCATTGGGATCTCTTCTGGGGAAGGTGGGACCTGTACAGATTGGATGGGTTGCACCTGAACTCGAGGGGGACCAATATCCTTGCAGGTTGGTTTGCTAGCATGGTTTGGGAGGGTTTAAACTAATTTGCAAGGGGGATGGGACCCAGAGCGATAGAGCAGTGAAAGAAGTGCATGGAGTAAAGCCAGATCTAACATATAGAGAGGCTTTGAGGAAAGAGAAGCAGAGGAATGATTGATTACAACAGGAAAATGATCAGATTCATGGAAGATTATACACTGGAGGTTATGGCTGAACGTACCAAATATAAGGAGGTTATGTCGCTGCTTTATAGCAAAGAGTTTAAGCCCTCTCTTTGCTTCCCCGCACAATCTTAGAATCGTTCAACCCAGAGAAGTGTGAGGTGGTACACTTTGGAAGGACAAACTCCAAGGCAGAGTATAAAGTAAATGGCAGGATACTTGGTAGTGTGGAGGAGCAGAGGGATCTGGGGGTACGTGTCCACAGATCCCTGAAAGTTGCCTCACAGGTGGATAGGGTAGTTAAGAAAGCTTATGGGGTGTTAGCTTTCATAAGTCGAGGGATAGAGTTTAAGAGTCGCGATGTAATGATGCAGCTCTATAAAACTCTGGTTAGGCCACACTTGGAGTACTGTGTCCAGTTCTGGTTGCCTCACTATAGGAAGGATGTGGAAGCATTGGAAAGGGTACAGAGGAGATTTACCAGGATGCTGCCTGGTTTAGAGAGTATGCATTATGATCAGAAATTAAGGGAGCTAGGGCTTTACTCTTTGGAGAGAAGGAGGATGAGAGGAGACATGATAGAGGTGTACAAGATAATAAGAGGAATAGATAGAGCGGATAGCCAGTGTCTCTTCCCCAGGGTACCACTGCTCAATACAAGAGGACATGGTTTTAAGGTAAGGGGTGGGAAGTTCAAGGGGGATATTAGAGGAAGGTTTTTCACTCAGAGAGTGGTTGGTGCATGGAATGCACTGCCTGAGTCAGTGGTGGAGGCAGATACACTAGTGAAGTTTAAGAGACTACTAGACAGGTATATGGAGGAATTTAAGGTGGGGGGTTATATGGGAGGCAGGGTTTGAGTGTCGGCACAACATTGTGGGCCGAAGGGCCTGTACTGTGTTGTACTATTCTATGTTCTATGTTCTATGTTCACTCTGGTACCTGCCTTATCCCATATTCTCAAAAACCACGCGGCCAGAGACTCTCCAGGCTTCTATCTGTACCTATCCTGTAATCTAGCTAATTCTTTAGTGGAGGACTCCCTGATCTGTGTTGTCTTGAAGGGGCCCATTGTACCACCTGCAACTCATTCCTGAATCTCCTCGTCCTCCTTCTGGGAGGAAACAGCTATGGGCCGATGCCCCCCATGCTGGGTACGGGACCGCCTGCTCACCGGCCTGGCTGGTAATTTTTCGGGTGCGTAGGGGAGAGGACGATCATTTAGAGGGAGAATCCTAGGAGTCCACTCTACCCTCTCTTCCCCATTTTCACCATCCAGCCAAACATCCATACCCACTGCATGGACTTAGATCTTAATGGGATCCGGTTGCCAATTAGCACACCGGGCTAGTTCGTCTCTAATTGCTGTATGTTCATTAGCTGACAGGCTATCTCTGTATTCTTGACTTCTAGCTCTGTGGCCCAGGTCTGGGCTGACCACACCAATTCCCCCATAGTGGCACAGCACTGACTTTGCACCTCCACCTCATTCTTAAGGCTTGCAATTGTCTTGTGCTCGTGCCTTACAATGGCTGCAAACAGCCCGAAATCCTTTTTCCTGGGAAATCCTCATGTGTTAAGTATGGACACGATGCGGTGTCCAGTTTCAACCCCAGGGAAATCTATCTGGCCTGCCCGTAACCCATCAGTAGGTCAGTGATACTCCCAAATCCCTGCCAGGACTCAGGGGTTCCTCTCTCTGAAATAAACTTCAGAAGTTATTCAACCCTGTGGCCATCCCCCTCAACAGCAGGTATAGCACTTTAGATACTGTTTGGACGTGGGTGGGGAGTGACCTCGCAGGGGAAAGTCACAGTCTCTGGCACTGAGTCTGGCTCTATAGCTCAGAAGGGAAGGGGGAGAAGAGGTGAGCTGTAGTGATAGCGGATTCATTGGTTAGGGGAACAAAAAGGAGATTCCTTGATGGTGTGTTGCCTCCTGGGTGCCAGGTTGTCAGATAAAAAAGAAAAAGAATATGATTCACCAATCACTTTGGAATCAGTTGGAGATTTTCTTTAAAAGCAAAGAACAGAACTTTCTGATGAATTTCAACAGCTTAACGTCAAGTTGGACACTATTCAACAAACTCTAATCGAACATGATAAGCGAATTAGAGAAAATAAAGAAGCTTTGTCGATACTGGAAGCGGACTTAAAAGACATGAGTAAGCTGTGCAAAAAATGATCATTATCTAATGAAAAGTTAAAGAAGATTGCTAAGCTGGAAAGCAGAAACAGAAGGAACAATCTCCGTATTCTGGGTCTTGAAGAATCAATTGCAGGTGCCCACCCCGTGGAGTTTTTTGCAAGCCTTCTGAAGCAGCTATTCCCTGATTTTTTGCCGTCTGTGCCCCAGAGCCAAAGTAGAGGGAGTGACCTAGGTCGGTTATTCTGTGTTTTCATGAATTTCATACTAAGAGCTTTTAATCTGTCATACCTGTCGAGTAGGAATGATTGATTACAACAGGAAAATGATCAGATTCATGGAAGATTATACACTGGAGGTTATGGCTGAACGTACCAAATATATAGAGGTTATGTCGCTGCTTTATAGCAAAGAGTTTAAGCCCTCCCTTTGCTTCCCCGCACAATCTTAGAATCGTTCAGAAAAATGGTGTGCAGAACTGGCTGGGATCGGTTGAACACGCACAGAAGTTTTTGAAAGCAGATTAATTGCGTTATATCTCTTACAAGAGTAATTATCTTTTTAATGTTGGATAGAATAAGGTTTTAAGGAACTTACATTTTGACCGTTTATATGTCTTGCTTTTTGATATTATCTTTGATATTTTTTATTACTTCACTCTTTCTTTTGAGGTTTTTCTATATATTTTTTGAAATTGTTAAAATAAATCCTCATGTTTTGGATTTCTGATCTAAGTTTATTTTGTCTGTTTTCTCTTGGTAGGAACATAATATCCTTGAATGATTGGAGTTTTGCCAGCAGGGTTTCTTTGGGCGGGTTGTCTTTAGGGTTTAGCATGCTGTCTGTTCTGTGGCCGGCTTTTTTGGCTTTGGGAGGGGGATACGGTTTCTTTTCTCTTTGGAAGCGGGGTTGGGCTACCATCCAAATTTCCTGTTTGAGTACCTTACTTTGTGCTTCATTCTTTGGTTTTAATAATTTATGGCCAGATCTTTTAACTCTTCTGTTAATTAGTATTTAAAATGGATCGAAATATTAATTTACTTAGTTTTAATGTGAAAGGGTTAAATCATCCTGTGAAACGGAATAAGATTTTTGCTTATATTAAAAAGTTAAGGGCCCCCATTATTTTTCTACAAGAAACGCATGTACGTAGTTGTGACGATGCACGCCTTTTTAATCGGTGGAGGGGTTTACAATTTCATTCCTCATTCGGAGCAAAATCTCGAGGGGTCTCAATTTTTATAGACAATACAATTTCTTTTGTTCAACATAAAGTTGTCTCTAACCCTAATGGGCGATTTGTCATAGTGTTAGGGAAACTAGATAGTAAATTAATTGTATTTGCTAATGTGTATGCCCCCAATCTGGATGACCCAGGATTTTTTGAGCGTTTCTTTTCATTCCTCTCAGATTTGAGTCTGTATTCTTTAGTGATGGGAGGAGATATTAATTGTTGCCTAGACCCAGTATTAGATCATTCTTCTCCTAAATCAGCCACACCTAATAAATCAGCTTTATTTATTCAATCCTTTCTAATGAAATGTGATATTGCTGATATCTGGCATTTTTTTCACCCGGCAGAAAGGGAGTATTCATTCTTTTCTCATGTCCATCATTCCTATACCAGGAATATAAAGAAATAGCTGTATCTGATCATTCTCCTGTATTTCTATCTTTAAATCTTCCTGGTTTCACTCACATGAACAGATCCTGGTGTTTTAATTTAACTTTGTTATCCGATAAGGACTTTCTAAAATTTCTGGAGAATCAAATCACTTTTTTTTGAAGAAGAAGATACATTGGAAGAGACCTCTAGTCTTATCATTTGGGACACTTTTGAGGCATATATTAGAGGACAAATTATCTCCTACACTGCATATATTAAGAAAAAAACTGATAAAGAGAGAACTGATTTAGTTAATCAATTACAACAACTAGACCAGAAATATGCTTTGGCACCAGACCCTGAACTATACAAAAGACGTATTGAACTTAAAACTAAATATGATCTTCTTAAAACGTATCCAATTGAATGTCACAATGGCGGGGGCATAGGGAGCAAGGGTGGACCCAAATGCAAGACACATCTTGTGAGGTTACTTCGGTTTAGTTTATTGTACGATACCAGGAGAGCAAGACAGAAGCAGGAATAGTGAACAGGATAAGGACTCAGGACTACGATTAGGCTGGGACCAAGGGTCTGGGCTTGGACTCGGAATCGGCTCCCAGAACTAGAGGAGACATGAAGAGGCTAGGGTATGGATTCCGAGCCCGAGACTAGTAAACTATTGGTTTATCAATTGAAGACCTTTATAGCTAAATGGCAAATTAAACAAATTCGCAAAACCAATGGTGATTTGACAACTGACCATTTTGGAATAAATGACACTTTTACAGAATTTTATTCTAAACTGTATAGTTCTGATTTTGTTAAAGATAATACTGCAATGAACAATTTTTTAGACCAATTCCTGGAGTTTCGGTTGATAATCAAAAGCAGTTGGATCAACGTATTTCTCAGGAGGAAATCACTGAGGCTATACGTTCATTGCATTCTGGGAAATCTCCAGGACCTGACGGATTCTCTGGAGAATTTTATAAGGCTTTTTCTTCATTGCTTATACCTCACTTATGTTCTACTCTTACAGGTTCCTTCAAGGTGGGTAGGTTGCCACAGTCTTTTTACGAAGCTTCTATTTCGCTTATTCTTAAAAAGAATAAGAATCCCACTGAATGCTCTTCATATAGACCGATTTCTTTACTCAATGTTGATGCTAAGATCCTATCTAAAGTTTTGGCCCGTAGACTCAATTGTATCGCCTCTGATCTGGGCCGACAATTAGGTGCCGCCCGGCACCTAATTAATTACCATGTTACATAGACTGGCAAATGACACTTAAAGGATTGACGGTGGATATGCAATGGCAAGCATTTAAAGGTTGCATGGATGAACTACAACAATTGTTCATCCCAGTTTGGCAAAAGAATAAATCAAGGAAGGTAGTGCACCCGTGGATGACAAGAGAAATTAAGGATAGTATCAATTCCAAAGAAGAAGCATACAAATTAGCCAGAGAAAGTGGCTCACCTGAGGACTGGGAGAAATTCAGAGTTCAGCAGAGGAGGACAAAGGGCTTA
The DNA here is from genome assembly GCF_963921235.1 of Mobula hypostoma. NCBI lineage: Eukaryota > Metazoa > Chordata > Chondrichthyes > Myliobatiformes > Myliobatidae > Mobula > Mobula hypostoma. Next base: position 56,394,022 of record NC_086128.1, on the reverse strand, counting down.
ATTAGGAAGGGGAAAAAAGATTATGAGAGAAAACTGGCAGGGAACATAAAAACGGACTGTAAAAGCTTTTATAGATATGTAAAAAGGAAAAGACTGGTAAAGACAAATATAGGTCCCCTGCAGACAGAAACAGGTGAATTGATTATGGGGAGCAAGGACATGGCAGACCAATTGAATAAATACTTTGGTTCTGTCTTCACTAAGGAGGACATAAATAATCTTCCAGAAATAGTAAGGGACAGAGGGTCCAGTGAGATGGAGGAACTGAGCAAAATACATGTTAGTAGGGAAGTGGTGTTAGGTAAATTGAAGGGATTGAAGGCAGATAAATCCCCAGGGCCAGATGGTCTGCATCCCAGAGTGCTTAAGGAAGTAGCCCAAGAAATAGTGGATGCATTAGTGATAATTTTTCAAAACTCGTTAGATTCTGGGCCAGTTCCTGAGGATTGGAGGGTGGCTAATGTAACCCCACTTTTTAAAAAAGGAGGGAGAGAGAAACCGGGGAATTATAGACTGGTTAGCCTAACGTCGGTGGTGGGGAAACTGCTGGAGTCAGTTATCAAGGATGTGATAACAGCACATTTGGAAAGCGGTGAAATGATCGGACAAAGTCAGCATGGATTTGTGAAAGGAAAATCATGTCTGACAAATCTCATAGAATTTTTTGAGGATGTAACCAGTAGAGTGGATAGGGGAGAACCAGTGGATGTGGTATATTTGGATTTTCAAAAGGCTTTTGACAAGGTCCCACACAGGAGATTAGTGTGCAAACTTAAAGCACACGGTATTGGGGGTAAGGTATTGGTGTGGGTGGAGAATTGGTTAGCAGACAGGAAGCAAAGAGTGGGAATAAACGGGACCTTTTCAGAATGGCAGGCGGTGACTAGTGGGGTACCGCAAGGCTCAGTGCTGGGACCCCAGTTGTTTACAATATATATTAATGACTTGGATGAGGGAATTAAATGCAGCATCTCCAAGTTTGCGGATGACACGAAGCTGGGTGGCAGTGTTAGCAGTGAGGAGGATGCTAAGAGGATGCAGGGTGACTTGGATAGGTTGGGTGAGTGGGCAAACTCATGGCAGATGCAATTTAATGTGGATAAATGTGAAGTTATCTACTTTGGTGGCAAAAATAGGAAAACAGATTATTATCTGAATGGTGGCCGATTAGGAAAAGGGGAGGTGCAACGAGACCTGGGTGTCATTATACACCAGTCATTGAAAGTGGGCATGCAGGTACAGCAGGCGGTGAAAAAGGCGAATGGTATGCTGGCATTTATAGCGAGAGGATTCGAGTACAGGAGCAGGGAGGTACTACTGCAGTTGTACAAGGCCTTGGTGAGACCACACCTGGAGTATTGTGTGCAGTTTTGGTCCCCTAATCTGAGGAAAGACATCTTTGCCATAGAGGGAGTACAAAGAAGGTTCACCAGATTGATTCCTGGGATGGCAGGACTTTCATATGAAGAAAGACTGGATGAACTGGGCTTGTACTCGTTGGAATTTAGAAGATTGAGGGGGGATCTGATTGAAACGTATAAGATCCTAAAGGGATTTGACAGGCTAGATGCAGGAAGATTGTTCCGATGTTGGGGAAGTCCAGAACGAGGGGCCACCGTTTGAGGATAGAGGGGAAGCCTTTTAGGACCGAGGTTAGGAAAAACTTCTTCACACAGAGAGTGGTGAATCTGTGGAATTCTCTGCCACAGGAAACTGTTGAGGCCAGTTCATTGGCTATGCTTAAGAGGGAGTTAGATATGGCCCTTGTGGCTACAGGGGTCAGGGGGTATGGAGGGAAGGCTGGGGCGGGGTTCTGAGTTGGATGATCAGCCATGATCATAATAAATGGCAGTGCAGGCTCGAAGGGCCGAATGGCCTACTCCTGCACCTATTTTCTATGTTTCTATGTTTCTATGTTTAAATTTAGAGAAGATTCATTGTTCGATTTCTGATTCTAATCAAGATTTTCACACATTATGGGGACCCTTTCTGAACTATTTTGAAAATCTTTGAATTGCTATTGTTATTAAAATATTAATGTGGGCTATTATTATAAAACACTATATGGTAAAGTACTCTTTTTTCTGTTTTTTTTAACAATCAGCTTTGTCTTGGTAGTGGGTGTAGATTTTTTAAAATAACATAATTAACTATATTATTGTATTTCATAATTCAATTTAATTTATTTGTTTGATCAGGAATATGGGATACCGTGATTGCATCAGTGTGATTTATATATAGTGCATTATGTGCTACCTTATTTTGATTTATAATAAGTATCCTTATGAATTCTGTATTTATGTATATGAAATTTAAATTTAATAAAAATATTGGGAAAAGAAAGAAAGGAAGGGCACCAGGGCCAATACAGCTTGGCACCGGTGTCATCGCAGAGCAATGTGTGGTTAAGTGCCTTGCTCAAGGACACAACACACTGCCTCAGCTGAAGCTAGAACAAGCAACCTTCAGATCACTAGACTGATGCCTTGACCACTTGGCCATGTGCCAACATGTCTCCTGCTCACTGTGAAAATGGGGGACACCTCCTTCTCCCTTGCCAGGGAGAGAGAGAACCTGTGGGTTGTTGAATTTCGGATGAAATGCAAGCCTTTGGGGTAACTTTGGTCTGTGTCTTTGCTATTGCTTAACACATGCTTGAGCTCGGTGACAGGACCGGTGCACATTTATTTTTGCTGGTGGGGGAGGGGGATCGTTGCTCGCTGCTGCTTATGCACGGGATCGGGGAGCTGGGGGCGGATTTTGTGGTTCTCACATTTAACTGTCATTTATTCTTTGTTTTCATGGATGTTTGCGAAGAAAAAGCATTTCAGGATGTATATTGTATACATTTCTCTGACATTAAATTTGAACTTTGGACCTTTGACTCCTCAGTCTACATTAGCAGATAGGCTTGTGACAAGTCAATCTTTGAAAACTTCTCCCTGCCTGCCAAAGATGCAAAAGTATATTCTATTCCTGCACAATACACAGCACTGGTTTAATGCTCACTTTGAAATCCCCACATATGCGAATGGCTCCGTCCTTCCTTTTCTTGCTCACCGTTACAATGGGTATGGCCCAATCACTCCACTCAGAATGAGCGGGGACCTCACTGAAACCAATCGAATGTTGAAAGGCATAAAGTGGATGTGGAGAGGATGTTTGTTATACTGTGGGAGCTTTGGACCAGAATGCACAGGTCAGTATTGTTTCCTTCAGGGGAAATGTTTCTTGACAAATCTGTTGGAATGCTTTGAGGAAATAATAGGCAGGATAAACAAAGGAGAGTCAGTGTATGTTGTTTATTTGGATTTTCAGTCGGCCTTTGACAAGATGTTACACATGAGGCTGCTTAACAAGAGCCCATGGTATTGCAGGAAAGATACTAACATGAAGAGAAGATTAGCTGATGTGACAAAGAGTGGAAATAAAGGGGGCCTTTACCCATTGACTGCTGGTGACTACTCTTTTGCCACAGGACCTGTTGTTGAGACTGCTTCTTTTCACATTGTATCCTCAATGATTTGGAGGAAAGATTTGATGGCTTTGTGGCCAAGTCTGCAGACAATATAAAGATAGGTGGAGGGTCTGGTAGTGTTGAGGCAGCAGAGTGTCTGTAGAAGGACCTGGAGTGATTAGGGGAATGGGCAAAGTGACAGATGGAATATTATGCAGGGAAGTGCATGGTCATGCAATTTGACAGAAGAAATAAAAGTGTGGACTATTTTCTGAATGAGGAGGAAATTCCAATATCAGAGAAGCAGAGAGACTTGGAAGTCCTAGTGTAGGATTCCCTAAAGGTTAACTTGCAAGTCGAGTCGGTGGGAAGCCAAATTGAACGTTTGCATTCATTTCAAGAACACTGGAATTCAAAAGCAAGAATGTATTGCTGATGTTTTTTAAGGCACTGGTCAGACCCCACTTGGAGTATTATTAGCAGCTCTGGGTCCCTACCTACAAAAAAATTTTCTGGTATTGGTGAGGGTCCAGAGGAGGTTTACGAGAATGATCCCAGGAATTAAAGAGATAACAGATGAGAAGTATTTGATGGCTGTGGGCCTGCACTCCCTGGAGTTTAGGAGAATGAGGGGGGATCTCATTACAACCTATCGAAAGTTGAAAGGTCTGGATGTGGAGTGGATGTTTCCTCTAGTGGAGGAGTCTAGGACCAGAGGGCACAGCCTCAGAATGGAGGAATGTCCATTTAAAACAGAGATTTGGAAAAATTTCTTCAGCCAGAGGTTGCTGAATCTGTGGAATTCATTGCCACAGACAGCTGTGCAGGCCATCGTTAGGTATATTCGAGTCGGAAGTTGATAGATTCTGGATCAATCAGGGCATCAAAGATTACAGGGAGATGCCATGATGGAATGGCTGAGCATACCTAATGGGCCAAATGGCCTAATTCAGCTCCTATGTCTTATGGTCTTAAATCAAGTCATATTTGCTACTTTCCAGTCGCTGGCCCCTCACCTGTCCAATTTTGCAGCCAGTTCTCCTGCAAAGAGATACTGATCATAGACTCAAAGTTATACAGCTTGGAAACAGGCCCTTGGGCCCAAAATGCCTCCCTGAGCTCGATCCATCTGCCAGCTTTTTGCCCAGTTTCCCCTGAATGTTTCCTACCCAAGAACCCGTCCAAATGGCATTAAAGTGCTGTGGTATAGTGAGGTGCCGGAAAAGTGCCAGGTCATGAAGGATCCGACCAACCCTGTTGATGAACTCCCATCAGTGAGGACTCTATGTCGCATCCATGCCAGGACCACCAGACTCAGAAACAGGTAATTTCCCCAAGCAGTAAAGCTGATCAACACCTCCACCCACTAACCCACCCCTAACCACCACCTCTTTATCATTTCCTGTCTGAGTCACCTTTGTAAAGACACTGCTGTGCCTAGCGTCACTTTATGGACACATGATCAATATATGTATGTAAACCATCTTATGTATTTATATTTATTCGTGTTTCAATTATTGTGCTCTTCATTGAATTGAATTTTTTTGTGATGCATCGGATGAGGAGTAACAATTGATTTGTTCCCTTTACACTTATGTACTGGAAATGACATTTTAAAATCTTGACTCTTGAACCTCTCGTCAGCAGCTCGCTCCATATGTAAGGGGTTTCTTTTTTTTATGTCACTGCGTAGTCTAATTAAAATGGCTTCTTTGTTACGTTATAATTGAAAGGGCTTCTTTGTTATGTTAACTGCTGAGAAAGTCATCCCGCTAGCAGTTTATTTGGATCACGTTACTGATAAGAAGGTGTTACGAACCAATTGGGATAGTTGTTATGCTTTTGGTGTGTCTGTAAGATATTGTATGTGCAGGGTTTTGGGGAGAAGGCGGGAGAGACAGAGAGAGACAGAGGATGGACCAGATGCTGTGAGTCCGCTAACGGGGTCAGACCCCGAGAGGAGTCCGAGGTCCAGGGTGTTCGGCGAGGAAAGGAGACGGAGACAGACTCCTGTGGAGCGTCTGGTCGACCACTGTTGTTGGTCCCGGGTGGCCGGTCGAGGTGGTCCGAGGGGTCGCAGGGTGAAGAAGAAGGGTCCTGAGCTCCAACTGTTGGTGCAGGAAGAGATTGAACTTTAATAAGTGTGGCACCTTTTATTCTCCTTTTATATTTTATTCTCTATTAATCATCTAGTTCCAGTAATATCTATAAACTGTAAATCATTTAATCGTATCTGGTGTATTGTCTGTTATCTGGGCGGTGTGGGGTACATCACACAGCATCCACACAAACTAATTACCCAGTTTGGCGGGGCCGAGGGCTGTTTCCCAAGACAACAGCGAGCCGAGCGACCCTGAGGCTGGCCAGGGGGGCTACGCAGATATCCACCATCTTCTATGTGGGAAACTTATCCCTCAGGTCCCCTTTAAATCTTTCCCCTTTCATCTTGAACCTGTGCTCTCTCCTCTGAGATTCCCCTACACTGGAGAAAAGATTGTGACCACCCACCTTAGCTGAGCCCCTCATAATTTTATAAAGATTCATAAGGTCACCCGTCAGTTTCTAGAATTCCAGTTAAACAGTCTCAGTTTATCCAGCCGCTTCTTCTAACCCAGCCCCCACAATGACACAGTTACACCTTGTGAGTCTGTTTTTCTCCCTCTCTAAATGATAATATTTGTTCTGTAGCAAGGAGACCGGACTGTACCCAATACTCTGAATATGGTCTCCAGAAGTGACTGGCATATTGTGGACAACACTCCCACCTGGTGGATCTCTGCTGGAATGATAGCTTCCTAGCAGACAACACTCCCACCTGGTGGTGTTCTGCTGCAATGACAGGTCCCTTTGCTTCACACTCCCACCTGGTCTGATTCTGACACAATGACAGGCCCCCATGTGGACAATGCTCAGGGACAAACGCATTCTGCTGAATTGACGCAGAGCAGCAGCGAGGTCATAGATCCTATTCAGATTACAGAAGGAAAGGTGTTTGCTGTCTTGAAGCAGATTAGAGAGGATAAATCCCCAGGAACAAAGTGTTCTCTTGGATGTTGAGGGGGGCTTGTGCAGAAATTGCATCATCCTCAGCAGAGATGCTGTACTTAAAAAATCCTTACCAATAGGTGAGGTTCCAGAGGATTGAAGCACAACTAATGTTGTTGTTTAAGAAAAGCTCTAAGAATAACAGAGGAAATTTTAGACTGTTAGGCCAGACATCAATAGTGGGTAAGTTAGACCATAAGACCATTAGACATAGGAGCTGAAATAGGCCAAATGGCCCATCGAGCCTTGCTCCACCATTCCATCATGTTGATATATTATTCCTCTCAACCCCATTCTCCTGCCCTCTGGGATCATTCTCGTGAACCTCCTCTAGACCCTCTCGAATGCCAGCACATCGTTCTTAGATAAGGGGCCTAAAACTGTTCACAATACAAGTGTGCTCTGAAATATACCCAATAACATGACCTGCACAGCCATCTGTGATAAGGAGTTCCAAAGATTCAGCACCCCCGAGCTGAAGAATTGTTTTTCTCATCTCCATTCTAAATGAATAACCCTCTTTTCTGAGGCTGTGCCCTCTGGCTCGAGATTTCACCAGTACAGGAACCCTCCTCTCCACATCCACCCTATCTAGGCCTTTCAATATTCAATAGGTTTCAATAAGATCCTCCCTCTCTCATTCTTCTTAGCTCCAGGCCCAGACACAGACCCAGACTCAGAGCCATCGAACACCTTAACTATGTTAACCCTTTCATTCTGAGATTATTCTTCTGAACCTCCGCGAGACCCTCTCCAATGCCAGCACACCTTTTCTCAGATAGAGAGCCTTAAATGGCTCACAATACTCCCCGTGTAGTCTGATTAGTGTCTTACAAAGCCTCGACAGTATTCTAGTCTTCTTGAAATGATTGCTAACATTGCATTTGTCTTCATTACCACCAACTCAACCAGCAAGTTAACTTTCAGGGAATTATGCATGAGGTCTGCCAATTTCTTTTGCACCACTGATTTTTGAATTTTCTCCCTGTTTCAAAAATATGTTATTGGAAGATATTCTAATAGCCTAGCTATATAAGTATTGGGATAGACCAGAACTGATTGGGGACTGTCAACAGGACTTTATGTGTGTTTGGTCATGTCCAACCAATCTTATCGATGCTTTCAAGGAAGCTAGCAGGAAAGTTGATGAAGGCAAGGCAGTGGATGTTGTCTACATGGTCTTTAGCAAGGTCTTTGATGAGGTCCCGCATGGGAGGTTGGTCAAGAAGGTTCAGTTGCTTGGTATTCAGAATGATGTCGTAAATTGGATTAGACATTGACTTTCTGGGAGAAGCCGAAGAGTGGTCGTAGATGATTACCTGTCTGACTCGAGGCCTGTGACTGGTGTTGTGCTGCAGGGATCGGTTGATTGTTGTTATCTGTATCAACAACCTGGATGAGAGTGTGGTAAACTGAATCAGCATATTTGTGGATGACACCAAGATTGGGGGTGTAGTGGACAGTGCGGAAGGCTATCAAAGTTTGCAATGGGATCTGGACCACCTGGAAAATGGGCTAAAAATTATCATATGGAAGTTAATGCAGACAAGCGTGAGTTGTTGCACTTTTGGAGGACAAACCAGGGTAGGACTCACACGGTGAATGATAGGGCACTGAGGAGTGCAGCAGAACAGAGGGATCTGGGAATACGGTTCCCAGTTCCTTGAAAGTGCCGTCACAACTAAAGAAAGCTTTTGGCGCATTGGCCTTCATAAACCAAAGTCTTGAGTACAAGACTTGGAATGTTTTTGCTGAAGTTGTATGAGATGTTGTTGAGGCCTAATTTGGAATATTTTATGCAGTTTTGGTCACCTAACCTAACAACAGGAAGGATGTCATAATTTTCATAAGGATGTTGCCAGTACTTGAGGACCTGATTTATAGGGAAAGGTTGAGTACATTTGGATTTTATTCCCTAGAGTGGAGAAGAATGAGGAGAGATGGGACACCACAGTAGCAAAGTGGATGGTGGATGTTATTACAGCTCGGGCTGTCAGAGTTCGGATTTAAATTCCGGCACAGTCAGTAAGGATGTCCTCCCCGTGGAAAGTGTGGATTTCTACTGGGTGCGACAGTTTCCTCTTACAGTCCAAAGATCTACTGGTTGGTAGTTTAACTGGTCATTGCAAATTGCCCCGTGATTAGTCTTGGGTTAAATCGGGTGTTGCTGGCGGTGCAGCTCAAAGGGCTGGAAGGTCCTGTAACGATCTTTGCCCCACTGACCGCCCGTTGCCTAGGGTGAATAGCCGTCGACCCCGCCAAACAGTGCAATTGCTTTGGTGTGGATAAGGTGTGAGTTGCCCAATGATCAGCCACAACACAAATATGAAATAATATACAAAGTGCGAGTAAAAAATTATACTTTATAGCAAATTTGTAGAGATGGGTTAGTAGAAACAACTACAAGAAAAGGTGCCACATAAGTAACTGCATAAGGAGCTGCATCTCGATGTACCTGGTGGAGATGTGGCCATCGGGGAGGCTGGAAGTCTCCTGGAAATCCCACATCTCAAGGTTATTGTGACACCAGTGGGACACATCACAATGAAATGCAGCATCGCAGCAGGATTTAAATTCTGGTCACTTGGAGACCAGAGACAGAACAATCACTTCGAGCGTGACTGGAGGATTGTTTGCTGGTCTGGAGGCTGGTGTAGACACGATGTGTGAAAATGACTCATTGTGGGCTCCAGATTTCACTGATACTCCGACAATGATGTTGAGATTTGCCAGGTCCTCAAGTGACAAATTTGGTTCTTGGATCTTCCTGCTCATCGGTGTTCCCAATGGAGTAGCACTGATTGGGTCAGGACCTGGTCAATTTGAAACATCAGCTAGCAGACCAACAACGGGCTGAACAGTCTGATCTTGCAGTCAGAAATTGTTCTCTCATTGGGATTTATTCATGGCCTCAAATCCCTTTCATGGACTGCATCTTCCATGTGAAGAGGAAGGAGGAAACCTGGACCAGATGAAGAGACTGCCTGAGAGAGAAAACTCCAGCAACAGTGAGACAATGTACTAATTCCTTCCATTCCTACAGGAGGCAAAGTTTAGAATGAAAGGGTGATAGATTAGTTGTTGAGATTTTGGGGGTCAACTCTGGGTAACTAGATGTAATTACTGCTTGGGGCCCACTGTATTTAATGATCCTGGGACTTTGTTAAGGGTCTTCTCCCAGGGTGATGTCAACAAAGGCCCTTCAATGATGTCATATGCATCCCTTGAGCATGTCTGAAGATGGTGTCCAATGTCCAAATGCAGATCGGGAAATGTGTTGTCTTTAATACTCAAGGATCCTTTACCTTAAGCTTCCTAATCAAATCTGGTTGATTACACTACAGCCAATCCAGAATTGTTTTGCCCCCAGTGGGCTCAAACACAAACTGCTCTAAAAAGCCTTCCCACAGGCATTCTACAAATTCCCTCTCTTGAGGTCCAGCACCAACCTGATTTTCCATATCGACCTGCATATTGAAATCCTGAGGGGGACCAATATCCTTGTTGGCAAGTTTGCCAGAGCTGTTGTGGACGGTTCCAACTAATTTGGCATGGAGATAGGAACGGTAGTGATAGGGCTGGGGGTGGGACAGTTGGTATGCAGCTCGATGCAGTGTGTAGTGAGACTGTGAGGAAGGACAGGCAGATGATAGGGCAAAATTGCAGTTAGTGGGTTCAGTTAAAGTGTACCAGGGGTACAAAATTGAAAAGGGTGATGAATACAGGATTAAAAGTGTGATATTTCAATGCACGCAGTATACGGAATAAGGTAGATGATCGTATAGCACCGTTAGAGATTGGTAGGTATGACATTGTGGGTATCATGGAGTCATGGCTGAAAGAAGATCCCAGTTGGGGGGTTAACAATCAAGGATACATATTGTCTCAAAAGGACAGGCCAGTAGGCAGAGGGGTAGGGGAGGCTCTGTTAGTAAAAAACTGAAATCAAAGCCTGAGAGAGAAGTGACATAGGAATGGAAAATGTTGAATCCTTGTGAGTGGAGTTAAGACCTGCAAGGTAAAAAGACTCTGTTGGGAGTTATGTACAGGCTGCCAAACAGTGGACAGGATGTGGGATAGAAATTTCAATAGGTAATAGAAAAGGCATGTAATCAGGACATTATTACGATAGCGATGGCATATTTCAAAATGCAGGTAGATTGGGAAAATCAAGTTGGTGCTGGATCCCAACAAAGGGAATTTGTAGAAAACCTATGAGATGGCATTTTAGAGCATTTTCTGGTTGAGCTCACTAGGAGAAAAGCAATTCTGGATTGGGTGTTGTATAATGAACCAGATTTCGTTAGGGGGCATAAGGTAAAGGAACCCTTAGGAGCTAATCATCATAATATGATAAAATTCACCATGGAGTTTGAGAAGCAGAAGATAACGTCAGATGCATTAGTATTAGAGTGGAGTAAAGGAAATTACAGAGGCATGAGAGAGGAGCTGGCCAAAGTTGACTGGGAGGGGAGGCTGAGTGGTTGTCGACAGGGCTTATGGAGAGGTCATTACAACCAAGGTGAAAGGACACAGGAAACTGGGTGACAGTCAGGATGGTGAACAGCCAATGCAGAATACCCCTGTGGCCATCCCTCTCAACAACAGCTAATTCACTTTGGATACTGTTGGAGGGATGTCCTAGCAGAGGAAAGTCACAGCAGTCAGGTCTCTGGCACTGAGTCTGGCTCTGTGGCTCAGAAGGAAAGGGTGGACAAGAGGCAAGCTGTGGTTAGAGAGGGTTCATTAGTTAGGGGAACAGACAGGAGAATCTGTGGATGAGAGCGAGATTCCAGGATGGTATGTTCCCTCCCAGATTCCAAGGCATCTGACATCGAGGCCTCAGCATTCTTAAGTGGGAGGGTGATCAGCCAGAGGTCGTGGTCCATGTAGATACCAATGAGGGGGAGGGTGAACTCTCTGACCCCAGAAAAGATGGGAAGAAAATGACCCTGAGATGAGAGAGGTGGTTTCACACCATCACCACAACTCAGTCGATCCATGGAGGAGAATGGTTGTGGCTATTGGGTTAGTACCAAGAAGTGGAAGGGACACAAATGTTATCCACATATTCCACGGGGAGGATGTACAAACTCCTTACAGACAGCGCTGGAGTTCAACTCCGAACTCTGACAGCCTGAGTAGTAATAACGTCGCACTAACCACTGTGCTACTGTGGTGCCCATCTCTCCTCATTCTTCTTCACTTGAGGAAATAAAGTCCTAATATATTCAGCCTTTCCCATTAATTCAGGTCCTCAAGTACTGGCAACATCCTTGCAAAATTTATCTTTCAATCTTATTGACATCTTTCCAGTTGCAAGGTGATCAGAACTGCACAAAATACTCCAAATTATGTCTCACCAACCATTTACACAACTTCAACATAACATCCCAACTCCTGTACTCAGTGCTTTGATCCATCAAGGCCAATGTGCCAAAAGCTTTCTTCACGACCCTCTCTATCCATGATGCCACTTTCAAGGAATTATGGATCTGTATTCCTGGATCCCTCTGTTCTACCACACTCCTCAGTGTAAGTCTTACCCTGGTTTGTCCTCCCAACGTGCAACACCTTCCACTGGTTTGCATTGCCCTCCATCTGATATTTTTAGCCCATTTTCCAGTCGGCCCAGATCCCGCTGTAAAATTCGATAGCCTTCCTCATTGGCTATAGTAGACAGTTGATTTTAGATTTGCCACTATTGTGAGGCCCCTCCAGAAAGTATCTCTTCCCAGTCAACCATATCTGCCTCAGCTTTAGGCCTCCTAGACGACAGTCAGGAGCTTCAGCATTTAATTGATCATAAGAACGGTTTTGCTCTGGTCGTTTTCACTCTGGACCATGGGGAAAGACATGAGGTACTGTCGTTTGTTTCTGTATATGAGAAGTCCCAGCTGAATGGTCCATGACAGCTACCAAACTCTAACTGTGCTACTAGATCATCTGCCTCATTCTGTATACTTCATGGATTCAATCATAACACCTTCAGTTCTATATTTGTCACCCTTTTAGATTTTGCCCCCACGTTACACTTTAACTCATCCCACTGACTGTGGTTTTGTCCTATCATCCCTCTGTCCTTCCTGTCAGTCTCACCACACAATGCACCTGCCTGTATATGAAATGCCCCATCCTCAGCCCGAGCACTCCAGTTCCCAGCCCCCTGCCAAATTAGTTTAAATCCTCTTTAACAGCTCCAGCAAACCTGTCCAAAAGGATACTGGGCTCCCTTGGGTTCAGGTGTAAGCCATCCTTTTATAAAGGTCACACATATATCCCAATAACCCAGAAATCTGAACCTGTACTGCCATTCTATCCTGTCCCGACTCAGATGTGGCACTGAGAGTAATACAGAGATTGCTACCTTGGAGGTCCTGTTCTTCAGCCTCTTCCCGACCTCCTTGTACTCACTGCGCAGGACATCTTCCCCTTTTCTACCTGTGTCATTGTGCCAATGTGCACCACGTCCTGCAGTTTGGTTCTTACCAAAAGGTCATTGAGGTGTCAGTTGTGTTTGGGCTGCTGTTGGGTGGGGTGGGGGTCAGTTATGGATTGTGTTTGTAGTTGATACAAAGATGTTTAAGGACCTTCTCTGTTTTTTTTTGGGTTTGGACATTTGGGAAGGTTAACACTTGTTGTTTGAATATTAACCTCCTTCCACATTGATTATATACAGACTGTATTGGTTAAGAGTGAGGTGTCAGACTGCAGGCAGTTACAGGACTGGAATACAAAAGCAAGAATGCATTGCTGATGCTTTTTAAGGCACTGGTCAGACCGCACTTGGAGCATTGTGAACAGATTTTGGCCGCTTATCTACAAAATAATTGTGCTGGCATTGGAGAGAGTCCAGAGGAGGTTTATGAGAATGACCCCAGGAATTAAAGAGTTAACATATGAGAAGCAGTTGACGGCTCTGGGCCTGTACTCCCTGGAGTTTAGAAAAATGAGGGGGGATCTCATTGCAACCTATTAAATGTTGAAAGGTCTCGCAGTGCAGTGGATGTTTCCTACAGTGGAGGGGTCTGGGACCAGAGGGCACAGCCTCAGAATAGAGGGGTGTCCGTTTAAAACAGAGGTAGAAAAATGTCTTTAGCCAGAGGCTGCTGAATCTGTGGAATTCATTGCCACAGACAGCTGTGCAAGCCATCACTGGGTATATTTGAGTCAGAAGTTGACAGATTCTGGATTAATCGTGGCATCAAAGGTTGCGGGGAGATGGCAAAGGAATGATGTTAAGAGGGACAATAAATTAGCAATGACGGAACAGCAGAGTCTACCTGATGGGCTGAATGGTTTAATTCTGCTTCTGTGTCTTATGGTCATTTGGTGTTAAATCAAGGCATATTTGCTACCCTCCAGTCTGCCGGCACCTCACCTGTCACTAATGATGAATCCAATATCTCAGCCAGTTCTCCTGCAAAAGGATACAGACCATAGACTCAGAGTTATTCAGCTTGGAAACAGGCTCTTCAGCCCCAAATGCCTCCCTGAGCTGGTACCATCTGCCAGCTTTTTGCCCTGAACGTTTCCTATCCAAGTACCTGTTCAAATGGTATTGAAATGCTGTATTTGTAGTTGTACCCACAGCTACTACTTCCTCTACGATTGGGAGAGTTCAGAGCCTCTTTCCATCAGGAAAGCTAACCAACACCTCTACTTTCTGAGGATGCTGAAGAGAGCTGGACTATGCACATCTGTACACACATCCTCCTGCAGGTGCACAGTAGAGAGCTTCCTAACATGCTCCATCCCTGATTGGGACAGAAACTGCACTGTGGTGTACTGGAGGGCTCTGTAATGGGTAGTCAAAACTGCCTATAGCATCACTGGCACCAGCCCTCCAGCCAAAAAGGATATATATACAGAAAGGTGCTGGAAAAGGGCCAGTAACATCATAAAGGATCTCACCCTGCTCACGGACTACTTGTCCCACTCCCATCAGGGAGGCTACGTAGCATCCACACCAGGACCACCTGAGTCTAAAACAGTTACTTTCCCCAAGCAGTGAGGCTGATCAACACCTCCACCCACTACCTCACCTCTCCACACCCCCAACCACCACTACTTTATCACATCCTGTCAGTCACCCTATGTACAGACACTCCTGTGCCTAGCGTCACTTTATGGACATACAATCAACCTATGTATATAAGCTATATTTATTGTGTTTTTTATTATTGTGTTCTTAATCATTTTGTGTTTTATTCAGTGCTGATTCAGACGAGGAATAACAATTATTTTGTTCTCCTTCACACTTATGTACTGGAAATGACACTTAAAGATCTTGAATCTTGAATCTTTCATCAGCAGCTCAATCGATGTGCCCACCACCTTCTGTGTGGGAAACTTATCCCTTAGGTCCCCTTTAAATCTTTCCCCTCTCACCTTGAACCTGTGCCATCTACTCTCAGACCCCCCACCTTGGAGAACAGACAGGAAGGACTGTTTAGGGCCCTGGATGGTAGGAGATGTCCTCCTTTTTAAAGAAAGGGGCTTCACTTCCTCCACCATCAACACTGCCCTTAACCACATCTCTTCCATTTCACGCACGTCTACTCTTACCCCATCCTCCTGCCACCCTACAAGAGATAGGGTTCCTCTTGTCCTCACCTACCACCCCACCAGCCTCTGCGTCTTCACATAATTCTCAGAAACTTTCACCACCTCCAGTGGGATCCCACCACCAAGCACATCTTTCCCTCCTCCCCACACCACTTTCTGCTTTCCACTGGGATCACTCCCAACACCACTCCTTTGTCCATTCGTCCCTCCGCACTGATCTTCCTCCTGGCACTTATCCTTGCAAGTGGAACAAGTGCTTCACCTGCCCCGACACCTCTTCCCTCACTGCTATCCAGGGCCAGAAACAGTCCTTCCGGGTGAGGCGACACTTCAGCTGTGAGTCTGTTACGGTTATATACTGTGTTTGGTGCTGTTGGTGTGGCCTCCTGTATATCGGTGAGACCCGACGTAGATTGGGAGACCGCTTCGCTGAGTATCTACGCTCCGTCTGCCAGGGCAAGCGGGATCTCCCAGTGACCACCCATTTTAATTCCACTTCCCATTCCCATTCCGATATGTCCATCCATGGCCTCCTCCACTGTCGTGATGAGGCCACATTTAGGTTGGAGGAACAACACCTTATATTCCGTTTGGGTAGCCTCCAACCTGATGGCATGAACATTGATTTCTCAAACTTCTGGTAATTTCCCCCACCTCCCCCTTCATTCACCATTTTCCATCCTCTTTTCCCTGTCTCACCTCATCTCCTTGCCCACACATTGCCTCCCTCTGGTGCTCCTTCCCCCTTTCACTGTCTTCCATGGCCTACTGTCTCTTACACCGATCGACTTCCCAGCTCTTTACTTCCTTCCCTCCTCCAGCTTTCACTCTTCCCTCCCCCACCCTTTAAAACTACTCCTTAGCTTTTTTATCCAGTCCTGCTGAAGTGTTTCGGACTGAAATGTCGACTGTACTTTTTACCAGAGATGCTGCCTCGCCTGCTGAGTTCCTCCAGCATTTTGTGTGTGTTGCACAGTTCACTGAATGTGGTGTCTGACTGTGGACAACACTCCCACCTGGTGGTTCCCTGCAGCAATGACATGTTCTCTGTGAACAACACTCCCACCTGGTGGTGCTCTGCCCCAATGCCTCACCTACCACCCCACCAGCCTCCAGATCCAGCACATTATGCTCCGCAACTTCCACCACCTTCAACAGGACCCCACCACTAAGCACATCTTTCCCTCTCCACCCCTCTCCGATTTCCGGAGGGATCAGTCCCTCTGTCTCTCTCCGATCCACACGTCCCTCCCCACGGATCTCCCACCCGGCAGTTATCCCTGTTAGCACAAGTGCTACACCTGTCCCTACACCTCCTCTCTTGCCACCATTCAGGGCCCCAAATAGTCCTTCCAAGTGAGGCAACGCTTCACTTGTGAGTCTGTTACGGTCATCTATTGCATCCGGTGCTCCCGGTGCGGCCTCCTCTACATCGGTGAAACCCGACGCAGATTGGGGAAACCGCTTCATCGAGCAACTCCGCTCCGTCCGCCACAACAGACAGGATCTCCCAGTAGCCAGCCACTTCAACTCTGCTTCTCACTCCCATTCAGATATGTCCGTACATGGCCTCCTCTAATGCCATGATGAGGCTAAACTCAGGCTGGAGGAGCAACACCTCATATACCGTCCAGGTTAGGGGTCGCCAACCCGTCGATCGTGATCGACCAGTCAATCTTTCAGACTTTTCCAGTAGATCCCGAAGAAAAATCAAAAATAAATACACAATACTGTTGTAATGTGAGCATGATAAAAGTAAGTAATACTAATTAGGATAATGGTAATATAGCAATATTTTCACTAAAAAGCTGTTTGTAAAGAGAGATTGTTTCTGGGTTGCGGGGGTTTAGCTCCGTTCTTTCTGCCCGGTTGGCATGTGTGTAGTGCCCTCGCCATGCACTGCGTTTACAGCGTAGCCTGTGCTGCATCAACATGACCAATCAGATTCGGGATAAGAGTACTGACTGTCGCAAACATCAATATACGGCAGTGGTCCCCAACCTCCGGGCCGCGAAGCAGGCAGTGGTGCAGCGGTAGTCGGGATGCACACAGCACATTTTTAAGAAAAAAAGCCGAAATAAACAAGCTAATTAATTAGGTGAATGTCGGCTCAGATCAGAGGTGACGCAATCGGCAATCGCTCGTGATATCCTGATAACATAGCAGAGGCTCCACGAAAGAAGGCAAAAACATACAAATTTCATCCAGAATGGGAAGAGGAATTTCTATTCACCTTGGTGAAAGACAAGTGTGTATGTATGTTGTGCCACCAAACACAAGCACTGACTAAAAGAGGGAATCTGGAGCGGCACCACAACACCAACCACCTGGAATTTAAAGACACCTACCCCCCAAAGAGCGCAATTCGTGCCTGGAAAGCTGAGGAGCTGAAATCAGGGTTGAAGGCCCAGCAATCGTTTTTCACAAAACATGCTCTCAAAATAAGGCTGCTATTGAAGCATCATGTCGTGTAAGTCACCTTTTGGCTGAACACAAGAAGCCTTTTACGGATGGTGATTTATCCAAGGAAGCAACGGCCATTACCGCAGAGACTGTTTTTAATGACTTTAAAAACAAAAACGGCATCATAACCGCAATACGTAATATACTGCTTGGCCCTGCAACAGTGACAAGGAGGGTAGAGTCACCGTCGGAGGATGTGAATATTTTTCACTACAGTTCGATGAATCCCTGGATGTAATGAAAACAGCTCAGCTTGTTGTATTTGTCAGAATGGCTTTCCAGGATTTTACAACAAAGGAGGACTTCCTCACTCTTTTGCAATTAAAGGAAAGAACAAGAGGTGAGGATATTTACAATGAGTTTAAAAAAATATGTCCGTGAAAATGACATCCCCATTCATAAACTGGTGGCAATTACTACTGATGGGGCCGACCAATGCGTGGTGTGCGCATTGGTTTTATATCACTAAAAGTCAGTGCCTGCTTCGGGTCAACTTATCTATGTGAAATTGCGTTTTCACAGATGAAAATTATTAAATCTAAGTACAGGAGTTGACTTACTGACAGACACCTCACTCGGGTTGCCAATTTTCTCACTTCAAAATAATGGACAAAAGTAGCAGTCAAATCCCGGGACATTTGTGTTTACGCTGAGAAAGGCTACCATGACCATGAAGTCTTGCGCGGGCACCTGTGTGCGCATGCGCCTACGTGCCGATTTCTTTTCTTTACCCCACCAATCGGTTTTGGCTTAATTTTCATTATTTCTACTTTATATAGGCTGTGTATTTATCATATCATTCCTGCTTTTACTATATATTAGTGTTATTTTAGGTTTAATGTGTTATTTGGTATGATTTGGTAGGTTTTTTTTGGGTCTGGGAACACTCAAAATTTTTTTCCATATAAATTAATGGTAATTGCTTCTTCAGCGTAAAGCATTTCGGCACGAAAGGTTTCATAGGAATGCTCTACCTTAGCGGGGGAAATACGGGACAGTTGGTAACGCTGCACCTCACAGACTGTCTCAGTCTGGCTGTCCTGTAGTTATGAGCCAAATTTCAGGGAACTAGCAGAAAGTATTCAGCCCCAGTCATCACACTGAGTGCAACAGTCAATTTTTATTCATTTATTTTTCGTGTTGAAATAAAATTAAATAGTGAAACTTAGAATTAAAGGTGTGAAGTATTGTAATATTCTTAAAGGAAGACAGCTATGGCCTGTTTGATATGCTAGTTACAGTGTTTTCTTGTTTGAATTAATTTGAAAGTTTGACAAAAGTATTTTTTATAATTCAAATACAATTCGTCCAAATAAAAGGCCTCAAATTGGAAGTACAATCTGAGCTGTTTTTTCTCTAAACGATTTAGTAGGTAGATCTTGCCTTTCACTGAGGTCGAGGTAGGGGATCTTGGGCTTAAAAAGGTTGGTGACCACTAGTCTAGGTAGTCTCCAGTGCCTTGGTATGAACATTGAATTCTCCAACTTCCGGTAATTCCCTCCCTCTCCCTTCCCCTATCCCTATTTCACTCTGCCCCTCCCTCAGCTGCCTGTCACCTCCCTCTTGGTTCCGTCTCCTTCTACTACCCATTGTGTTTTCCCTATTCCTCCTTCACCTTTCCTGCCTATCCTCTCCCTGCTTCCCCTCCCCAACCCCTTTATCTTTCCCCTTACTGGTTTTTCACCTGGAATCTACCAGCCTTCTCCTTCCCACCTTCTTTATAGGGCCTCTGCCCCTTCCCTCTTCAGTCCTGACGAAGGGTTCCAGCCTGAAACATCGACTGATCATTTCCACAGATGCTGCCCGACCTGCTGAGTTCCTGCAGCGTGTTGTGAGTGTTGCTTTGACCCCAGCACCTGCAAGTATTTTGTGGACCCAGTGACAAGTTTTCTGTGGACAATACTCCCACCTGGTGGTTCTCTGCTGCAAGGGAGGGCATCATCACCCTCATCTACAAGCAGAAGGGGGAAAGGGAGGACATTAGGAATTGGAGACCCATCTCTCTCCTGAATGTGGATTACAAGATCCTGTCCAAGGCTATCGCCAACAGGGTCAAGTCTGCTCTGGGACAGGTGATCCACCCAGACCAAACCTGTGCTGTACCAGGCAGGAAGATCTCAGACAGCCTCGCGCTGCTGAGGGACACCATCGCCTACGTGCAGGACAGGAGGGTGGTCAGCCTGGACCAGGAGAAAGCCTTCGACAGGATATCGCGCACGTACATGGCGGACGTGCTCTCCAAAATGGGATTTGGGGAGGGAATCCGGAATTGGATCAGACTGCTCTGCACAGACATCCGTACTGCAGTCCAGGTTAACGGGTGGGAAACAGACAGCTTCCCCATCAGGTCTGGAGTCAGGCAGGGCTGTCCCCTCTCCCCGTCTTGTTTGTCTGCTGCATAGAACCCTTTGCGGAAGCCATCAGGAGGGATGAGGGCATAAGAGGGGTGACACTGCCAGGCAGTGGAGGGACCCAAGTGTAAACCTCCCTGTACATGGACGACGTCACCGTCTTCTGCTCTGATCCGAGGTCAGTTCACAGGTTGATTGGCATCTGTGAACAGTTCGAGCTAGCGTCGGGGGCCAGGGTCAACCGCACGAAGAGCGAAGCCATGCTCTTCGGCAACTGGCCCGACTGATCCAGTGTCCCCTTCACCATCAGGTCTGACCATGTGAAGGTGTTGGGGATCTGGTTCGGAGGGGCCGAGGCATGCAACAAGAACTGGCGGGAGCGGACTGCCAAGGTGCAACAGAAACTGGGACTGTGGGAAGGGCGCTCCCTGTCGATAACGGGCAAGAACCTGGTCATCAGGTGTGAAGTGCTCTCAGGGCTGCTGCACTTGGCGCAGGTCTGGCCCGTCCCCCGCTCCTACAGCGCGGAAATCACCCGGGCTGTCTTCAGATTCGTCTGGGGATCCAAGATGGAGCGGGTGAGACGGACCGCCATGCACAAGTCCCTGGACAATGGGGGCAAGAACGTCCCCAATGTCGCCCTCACCCTGATGGCCAGCTTCGTGTGTGGCTGCATCAGGTTGTGCGTGGATCCCAGATACGTGGGCACAAAGTACTACTATGTGCCTAGGTTTTACCTGTCGCCCTGGCTACGAAGGATGGGTCTGGCCCCTTTCCCGTGCAACACCCCTGTCAGCTGGTCGTTGCCCCCTTACCTGTCCTTCGTAGAAAAATTGTTCAAGACCAACGCATTTGACCACAGGGCCATTAGACAGTGGTCGGCATGTAATGTCCTGCAGGCACTGCAGGAGAAGGACGTGATGGACACAGTGGGGTGGTTCCCTGAGCAGACTGTCCAGTTCATCTGGCAAAATGCCTCATCGCCAGATCTCACCAACAGGCACAAAGACCTAGCCTGGCTGGCGGTGAGAGGGGCCCTCCCAGTCAGATCCCTCCTGTACACCCGGAACGGTTCCTCCACACCCCGTTGCCCAAGGGAGGACTGTAATGGGGTGGAGTCGGGGGCTCACCTCTTTGCACACTGTGGGTTCGCAAAGAAGGTGTGGAAGAGAATGGAAGGGACAGAGGGACAGTACTAAGATTCATGCCCAGCAGCTGCGTTACCGAGGACTCCGTAATCTACGGGGACGCACACGGAGACAAACATCCGGTGCTGCTGGCAGATCATCAATTCGGTGAAAGACGCTCTTTGGTCGGCCCGAAACTTGATGGTCTGCCAGCAGATGGAGATGTCCGTGATTCAATGCTGCCGACTGGCACATTCTCGGCTGCAGGAGGACGTGCTGAGGGATGCACTCAAACTTGGTGCGGCCACCGCGAAGGCCCGGTGGGGAAGGACCACAGTTTAACGTTCATCACCCATAGGAGGGGGAGAGGTTGGGTGGGGAGGAGACCTACCCTCATCAGCGGTGTGGACAGATAATCAACATGGTGCCCAAGGAGTGGGTGGAATTGTTAATTTGGGAAAGTATTAGAGCCATTGCCTGCCTTTATTGTTGAAAATTTGATTGTTAATAAGTCTTAACTCTTGACCAAGGGTTGAGAGTAAACGCATGATTTACTGTAAACATCTTTCATTTGTAAATGAACAGAGAGTCAACGCAAAATTTTTATTGTTAATAACTGTATTGAATAAGGACTCACAGTCAACGAATGGTTTTCTTTTCTTGTATGTAATTATTTTTATTTTGTAATATTTCTGAATAAAGTATTTTTGGAAAAAAAACCTTGTGGCTCCCTGCAGCAATGACATGTTCTCTGTGGACAACACTCCCACCTGGTGGTTCCCTGCAGCAATGACATGTTCTCTGTGGACAACACTCCCAGCTGGTGGCTCCCTACAGCAATGACAAGTTTTCTGTGGACAATACTCCCACCTGGTGGCTCCCTGCAGCAATGACACGTTCTCTGTGGACAACACTCCCACCTGGTGGCTCCCTGCAGCAATGACATGTTCTCTGTGGACAACACTCCCACCTGGTGGTTCCCTGCAGCAATGACACGTTCTCTGTGGACAACACTCCCACCTGGTGGCTCCCTACAGCAATGACACGTTCTCTGTGGACAACACTCCCACCTGGTGGCTCCCTGCAGCAATGACATGTTCTCTGTGGACAACACTCCCACCTGGTGGCTCCCTGCAGCAATGACATGTTCTCTGTGGACAACACTCCCAGCTGGTGGCTCCCTACAGCAATGACAAGTTTTCTGTGGACAATACTCCCACCTGGTGGCTCCCTGCAGCAATGACACGTTCTCTGTGGACAACACTCCCACCTGGTGGCTCCCTGCAGCAATGACATGTTCTCTGTGGACAACACTCCCACCTGGTGGTTCCCTGCAGCAATGACACGTTCTCTGTGGACAACACTCCCACCTGGTGGCTCCCTACAGCAATGACACGTTCTCTGTGGACAACACTCCCACCTGGTGGCTCCCTGCAGCAATGACATGTTCTCTGTGGACAACACTCCCACCTGGTGGCTCCCTGCAGCAATGACATGTTCTCTGTGGACAAAACTCCCACCTGGTGGTTCCCTGCAGCAATGACAGATACCCATGTGGACAACACTCCCACCTGGTGGCTCCCTACAGCAATGACACGTTCTCTGTGGACAACACTCCCACCTGCTGGCTCCCTGCAGCAATGACATGTTCTCTGTGGACAACACTCCAACCTGGTGGCTCCCTACAGCAATGACACGTTCTCTTTGGACAACACTCCCACCTGGTGGCTCCCTGCAGCAATGACATGTTCTCTGTGGACAACACTCCCACCTGGTGGCTCCCTGCAGCAATGACACGTTCTCTGTGGACAACACTCCCACCTGCTGGCTCCCTGCAGCAATGACATGTTCTCTGTGGACAACACTCCAACCTGGTGGCTCCCTACAGCAATGACACGTTCTCTTTGGACAACACTCCCACCTGGTGGCTCCCTGCAGCAATGACATGTTCTCTGTGGACAACACTCCCACCTGGTGGCTCCCTGCAGCAATGACATGTTCTCTGTGGACAACACTCCCACCTGGTGGCTCCCTGCTGCAATGACATGTTCTCTGTGGACAACACTCCCACCTGGTGGCTCCCTGCAGCAATGACATGTTCTCTGTGGACAACACTCCCACCTGGTGGCTCCCTGCAGCAATGACATGTTCTCTGTGGACAACACTCCCAGCTGGTGGCTCCCTACAGCAATGACAAGTTTTCTGTGGACAATACTCCCACCTGGTGGCTCCCTGCAGCAATGACACGTTCTCTGTGGACAACACTCCCACCTGGTGGCTCCCTGCAGCAATGACATGTTCTCTGTGGACAACACTCCCACCTGGTGGCTCCCTGCAGCAATGACATGTTCTCTGTGGACAACACTCCCACCTGGTGGCTCCCTGCAGCAATGACATGTTCTCTGTGGACAACACTCCCACCTGGTGGTTCCCTGCAGCAATGACAGATACCCATGTGGACAACACTCCCACCTGGTGGCTCCCTACAGCAATGACACGTTCTCTGTGGACAACACTCCCACCTGCTGGCTCCCTGCAGCAATGACATGTTCTCTGTGGACAACACTCCAACCTGGTGGCTCCCTACAGCAATGACACGTTCTCTTTGGACAACACTCCCACCTGGTGGCTCCCTGCAGCAATGACACGTTCTCTGTGGACAACACTCCCACCTGGTGGCTCCCTGCAGCAATGACACGTTCTCTGTGGACAACACTCCCACCTGGTGGCTCCCTGCAGCAATGACATGTTCTCTGTGGACAACACTCCCACCTGGTGGCTCCCTGCAGCAATGACATGTTCTCTGTGGACAACACTCCCACCTGGTGGTTCCCTGCAGCAATGACAGATACCCATGTGGACAACACTCCCACCTGGTGGCTCCCTACAGCAATGACACGTTCTCTGTGGACAACACTCCCACCTGCTGGCTCCCTGCAGCAATGACATGTTCTCTGTGGACAACACTCCAACCTGGTGGCTCCCTACAGCAATGACACGTTCTCTTTGGACAACACTCCCACCTGGTGGCTCCCTGCAGCAATGACATGTTCTCTGTGGACAACACTCCCACCTGGTGGCTCCCTGCAGCAATGACACGTTCTCTGTGGACAACACTCCCACCTGCTGGCTCCCTGCAGCAATGACATGTTCTCTGTGGACAACACTCCAACCTGGTGGCTCCCTACAGCAATGACACGTTCTCTTTGGACAACACTCCCACCTGGTGGCTCCCTGCAGCAATGACATGTTCTCTGTGGACAACACTCCAACCTGGTGGCTCCCTACAGCAATGACACGTTCTCTTTGGACAACACTCCCACCTGGTGGCTCCCTGCAGCAATGACATGTTCTCTGTGGACAACACTCCCACCTGGTGGCTCCCTGCAGCAATGACACGTTCTCTGTGGACAACACTCCCACCTGGTGGCTCCCTGCAGCAATGACACGTTCTCTGTGGACAACACTCCCACCTGGTGGCTCCCTGCAGCAATGACATGTTCTCTGTGGACAACACTCCCACCTGGTGGCTCCCTGCTGCAATGACATGTTCTCTGTGGACAACACTCCCACCTGGTGGCTCCCTGCAGCAATGACACGTTCTCTGTGGACAACACTCCCACCTGGTCTGATTCTGACACAATGACAGATCCCCATGTCGACAACGCTGAGGGACAAACGCATTCTGCAGAATTGAAACAAAGCAGCACCGAGGTCATGAATGCTGTGCAGATCACAGAGGAGGAGGTGTTTGCTGCCTTGAAGCAAATTAGGGAGGATAAATCCCAGGGCCTGACAAGGTGTTCTCTTGGACTTTGTTGGAGGCTCGTGCAGGGTCTCCAGCAGAGATACTGTCTTTAAAATATCCTTAGCAACGGGTGAGGTGTCAGAGGATTGAAGCACAGCTAATGTTGTTTTGTTGTTTAAGAAAGCTCTAAGAATAACTCTGGAAATTTTAGGCTGTGGGCCTGACATCAGCAGTGGGTAAGACACAGGAGCTAAAATAGGCCATTCGGCCCATCGAGTCTTGCTCCACCATTCCATCATGGTTGATTTATTATTCCTCTCGACCCCATTCTCCTGTCTTCTGTGATCATTCTTGTGAACCTCCACTGGACCCTCTCCAATGCCAGCACATCTTTCTTAGATAAGGAGACTACAAGCAATAAATAAGGGCCCAATCCACATGGTCAATTCTAGCCAATGGCTGTGATCGCCACCCAGGCACTGAGGCAAACAGAGTCACAGGGGTTTCCCCCGGTTGTTGCACCCGTTGGTACAGAGTGAGAGCGGCAGGTTAAGGACACTTGACAACCAGTTGCTGACCTCCCAGCCCATTTGGTCGGGTAAACTCCTGTACATCATCCAGCTCCAGCTCCAACTCCTTAACTCGGAGTGTTGGAAGCTGCTTTCCACATCCCACAAGAGGAGCATCTCCTGCCTGGTATCCCTACTGTTTTAACTGTATGATAATAATGAAATGTTCTGTTGGTGTTTTAAAAGTTTCCCAATCCGCTAACTTCCCACCAACTTTTGCTATAAGATATGCCCTCTCTTTAGCTTTTATGCTGTCATTGACTTCCGTTGTCAGCCACAGTTTCTTCTTCCTTCCTTTAGAATATTTCTTCACCTTTGAGATGTACAGTACCTATACGATGTTTTCCATATTGCTCCCAGAAATTCCAGCCATTGCTTTTCTGCAGTCATCTCGGCCAGTATCCCCCTCCAATCAACTTTGGCCAGCTTCTCTCTCATGCCTCTGTAATTCCCGTTATTCCACTATAATACTGATATATCTAACTTTAGATTCTCCCTCTCAAACTGCAGGGTGAATTCTAACACGTTATGATCACTGCTTCCTAGGGGTTCCTTTACATTAAGCTCCCTCATCAAAACTGGTTCATCACACAAAAACAATCCAAAATAGCTGATTTCCTAGTGGGTCAACCGCAGCTGCACTAAAAAGCCATCTTGTAGGCATTCTGCAAATTCTCTCTGTTGCAATCCAGCACCAACCTGATTTTCCCAACCTACATGCATATTGAAATCTCCCCATGACGATCGTAACATTGCCTTCTTCATATGCCTTTTCTATCCCCCATTGTAATTTATATCCCACATCCTGGCTACTGTCCAGAGGTCTGTATAAAATTCCCTTACAGTTCCTTAATTCTGCCTGCAAGTTTATACATCTTCCGTTCCTATTTCACCTCTTTGAGAATTTCATTTCGTTTTTTACCAGCAGAGCCATCCCACCCCCTTTGCCTGCCTGTCCTTTCACTATGATGTGTATCCTTGGATATTAAGCTCTGAACTACGATCTTCCTTCAGCCAACAAAGTCATACATGTCGATATCTAACTGCGCTACAAGATCATCTACCTTCTTCTGTATACCGAGTGCATTCAAACATACCACCTTCAGCCCTGCATTCATTACCCTTTTTGATTTTGTCCCGATGTTACACTTCAATGAGTACTTTGTTTCATTTCATTTTTAAATCTTTTTATCAATATATAATCTTCTACAGCTATAAAATGCAGAAATTCAACAAATTAGTATGTATATAATTAATAAAGTTGAAGGAAAAAAAACTTATATATGCTCATGGACCAAACAATTTTATAAAAGGAAAAGAAGGAAAGAAGAGAACCCAGCTAACTAAAAAAAAAACCCCACTAACTATAAAACAAAAAAAGAAAAAAAACCCATTAGGAACCAACTCCCAGAGCAATACGTCTTACAATCATTTATATATATATATATATAAAAGAAGAAAAAGAAAGCAACAACCACCAAATCATATTTATATAACATAAAACTGGAAGGAAACCATATAAATTGATTCAAATTAAATGATAATATTTAGCAAAAGAGCCCCACCTTCATTCAAAATCAAATCGGGGATCAAAAGTTCTACTTCTAATTTTTTCCAAACTAAGACATAATATTACTTGGGAAAACCATTGAGTTAGTGTGGGAGCAGAGGTATCTTTCCACTTCAATAAAATAGCTCTTCTTGCCAACAATGTAACGAATGCAATTACATGTTGGTTTGAAAATGAAATACCCTGAATGTGATGCGGAACTATTCCAAATAGAACAGTCAATGTATTAGGTTGTAAATTAATTTTCAAAGCTTTAGAGATTGTAGAAAATAAAGATTTCCAAAAAGATTTCAATGTGGGACACGACCAGAGCATATGTGACAAAGTAGCTACTTCATTTTTGCACCTATCACAATAATTATATATATTAGGAAATGTTTTGGATAGCCTCTCCTTTGTTAAATAATAACAGTGAACAATTTTAAACTGAATTAAACAATGATTGGCACATATCGAAGAAGAATTAACCAGTTTCAGAACTCGCGACCAATCTTCATTAACAAAAGTCATATTAAGTTCTCTCTCCCAATCTTATCTAATCTTTAGTGAGAGGTTATCTTTTTGTAGTAAAAATAAATTATAAATTCTACCAATGGAGCCTCTCACTAAGGGATTCATATTCAAAATGGTATCCAACAAATCAGATTCTTGCATATATGGAAACATAGAAACACATTTTTGTAAAAAATGTCTAACCTGTAAATATTGCAAGAAATGTGTGTGTGTGAGAGAAAATTTACTAACTACCTCTTCAAAAGACATCAATCGACGATCACTAAATAAATCTGCAAAAGAACAAATCCCTTATTTCTCCATAAAAGAAAGATGGGATCAGTAATTGAAGGTTTAAATAGCAAATTTCAAAATACAGGACCAGACAATTTAAATTGTTTAAAATTAAAAGAGTTGCGAAACTGAAACCAAATCCATAAGGACTGTTTAATAACAGGTGTGACGACAAACCAAGTTATCAGAAGATTGATGCTAATGAGAAAGAGATAAGGGAGACAATGGAGGAATGTTCAAAATGAGAGAGAAGAGAGAGATAACGGAAAAGACACACAGTTCAGAATATTGACAGACCAGTTGCTTTGAACCTGAACTGTTTGAAGTTTGATGGACAGGCGATACCCCAGCAGGGGGATAAAAAGAACAGGTTCGCTAAGGCATGACACACACCACGGGATCACGAGATAACGAGACCCTGGAAGAGCGGTGTACCCCCACAAGTTGGTGGAGGTTTGGAGGTCTGGTTTGAGGGAACCGACCATAGACTGACAGGGTGAAAAGGTACAATCGGCAGGAACCTGGTGTGTGTGTCCGCCCTTGCCTGGGTGCCGGGTTCACCGCGAAAGAATGGTCGTATCCTGAACAGAGGGGTCACAGTCGGTGACAACAGCAGGATAGAAGACATAAAAGGGTCCACCCGAAAGCCAACTGCGAAGAACATCAAAGGTCTGCTTGAATCAAAATTTGCATTTCTCTCTCTCTCTCTCTCTCTCTCTCTCTGCAACGGCACAACAGCGATTACTGTGAACTGTACTAAGCTGAACTGAACTCTGATTCACTTGAGACTGATCATTTTACCCCGAGACTGCGATAGAGCTTGGTTGATTCCTATTACCCTAGTTCTGTGTACATGTGTGTTTTATCATTGCTAGACTGTTGTATTTACATCCTTACGATTAGAGTACTGTGTTACTTATTTCTTTAATAAAACTTTATTAGTTTCTAGTAAACCAGACTCCAACTAGTAATCGATTTCTGCTGGTTTGGCAACCCAGTTACGAGGTACATAACACAGGGTAGAAATTTAAATAGGAAATTTTAGCAAGTTGTAAAGGAAATGGAGCTCCTAATAGTGAAGTTAAATAAAATTGATTAATAGCTTTAAATTCCAAATCAATCCAAGCTGGTTTTTGGTTCTTATCGAGCCAATATAACCAAAAACATAATGGTCGACTCTTAACAGCCCAATAATACAATCTTAAATTGGTAACGCGAGTCCACCATCTTTTTTAGATTTTTGTAAATTAAACTTATTAATTCTTGGTTTTTATTATTCCAAATAAAGGACAAAATAGTAGAATCAATTT
This sequence comes from Mobula hypostoma, assembly GCF_963921235.1. Classification (NCBI taxonomy): domain Eukaryota; kingdom Metazoa; phylum Chordata; class Chondrichthyes; order Myliobatiformes; family Myliobatidae; genus Mobula; species Mobula hypostoma. Next base: position 56,365,028 of record NC_086128.1, on the reverse strand, counting down.
GATCAAAAACATTTTTGGTTAGAAAGATAGGTATATTTTGAAAAATATATAAAAATCTAGGTAAAATCATCATTTTCACAGCATGAATACAACCTATTAAAGAAAGTGTAAGAGGATTCCATCCAGATAATAATTGTTTCATAGAGTCCAATAAAGGAACTACATTAGCTTTATAAAGATCCTTATATATTTTTTGTAATGATAATACCCAAATATTTAAAAGAATTCACAATTCTAAATGGAATATCCCTCTATAGAAAAACAGGAACATTTAAAGGGAACAATTCACTTTTATTTAAATTAAGTTTATATCTTGAAAATTTTCCAAAATCATTTAATAATTCTGAAAGATTAGGAATAGATTTTTCAGGATATTAACCATAAGATCATCTGCATAAAGAGAAATCTTATGTATGGTCCCATTTATAGAGATACCATGAATATTTTTAGCTTCACGGATTGTTATAGCCAAAGGCTCCAGTCCGAGATTAAATAATAAAGGTCTTAATGGACACCCTTGTCGAGTACCTCGTGAAAGTAAAAAAAGGGAAACTTAAGATTATTAGTAATAACAGTAGCGATAGGGTTCTTATAGATCATTTGAATCCACTTATTAAAATTATTACCAAAGCCAAATATTAAACAAATAAGTCCATTCAACTCTATCAAATCTCTTTTCTGCATCCAGAGAAGTAACACAATAGACAATAGACAATAGGTGCAGGAGTAGGCCATTCGGCCCTTCGAGCCAGCACAGCCATTCACTGTGATCATGGCTGATCATCCACAATCAGTATCCAGTTCCTGCCTTATCCCCATAACCTTTGATTCCACTATCTTTAAGAGCTCTATCCATCTCTTTCTTGAAAGCATCCAGAGACTTGGCCTCCACAGCCTTCTGGGGCAGAGCATTCCATATATCCACCACTCTCTGGGTGAAAAAGTTTTTCCTCAACTCCGTTCTAAATGGCCTACCCCTAATTCTTAAACTGTGGCCTCTGGTTCTGGACTCACCCATCAGCAGGAACGTGCTTCCTGCCTGCAGCGTGTCCAATCCCTTAATAATCTTATATGTTTCAATAAGATCCCCTCACAAAATTCCAGAGTATACAAGCCCAGTTGCTCCAATCTTTCAACATATGACAGTCCCGCCATCCCAGGAATTAACCTTGTGAACCTACGCTGCACTCCCTCAATAGCAAGAATGTCCTTCCTCAAATTTGGAGACCAAAACTGCACACAATACTCCAGGTGTGGTCTCACCAGGGCCCTGTACAGCTGCAGAAGGACCTCTTTGCTCTTATACTCAATTCCCCTTGTTATGAAGGCCAGCATGCCATTAGCTTTCTTCACTGCCTGCTGTACTTGCATGCTTGCTTTCAGTGACTGATGTACAAGAACACCTAGATCTCGTTGTGCTTCCCCTTTTCCTAACTTGACTCCATTTAGATAATAATCTGCCTTCCTGTTCTTACCACCAAAGTGGATAACCTCACATTTATCCACATTAAACTGCATCTGCCATGCATCTGCCCACTCACCCAGCCTGTCCAAGTCACCCTGCATTCTTATAACATCCTCCTCACATTTCACACTGCCACCCAGCTTTGTGTCATCGGCAAATTTGCTAATGTTACTTTTGATTCCCTCATCTAAATCATTAATATATATTGTAAACAGCCGCGGTCCCAGCACTGAACCCTGTGGTATCCCACTGGTCACCACCTGCCATTCCGAAAGGGACCCGTTAATCGCTACTCTTTGTTTTCTGTCAGCCAGCCAATTTTCAATCCATGTCAGTACTCTGCCCCCAATACCATGTGCCCTAATTTTGCCCACTAATCTCCTATGTGGGACTTTATCAAAGGCTTTCTGAAAGTCCAAGTACACTACATCCACTGGCTCTCCCTCATCCATTTTCATAGTTACATCCTCAAAAAATTCCAGAAGATTAGTCAAGCACCATCTCCACTTCGTAAATCCATGCTGACTTGGACCGATCCTGTTACTGCTATCCAGATGTGTCGTAATTTCATCTTTTATAATTGACTCCAGCATCTTTCCCACCACTGACATCAGGCTAACCAGTCTATAATTCCCTGTTTTCTCTCTTCCTCCTTTCTTGAAGAGAGGGACAACATTAGTACCCTCCAATCCACAGGAACTGATCCTGAATCTATAGAACATTGGAAAATGATTACCAATGCGTCCACGATTTCTAAAGCCACCTCCTTAAGTACCCTGGGATGCAGACCATCAGGTCCTGGGGACTTATCAGCCTTCAGACCCAACAGCCTATCCAACACCATCTCCTGCCTGATATAAATTTCCTGCAGTTCATCCATTACCCTAGGTCCTTTGGCCACTATTACATCTGGGAGATGTACATCAACACATTGGGGTGTTTTGGATAATGGTGAATATATAATGTTCATCAATCTCCAAACATTAGAAAAAGAGTAACAGCCTCTAATGAAGCCTGTTTGATCCATAGAGATAATTTTAGATAAAATGTTTTCCAAACGGTTGGCCATTACCTTGGAAAGAACTTTAGCATCCACATTTAATAGCAAAATAGGTCAATAAGATGAGCATTCAGTCGGATCTTTGTCTTTCTTAAGGATTAAAGAAACAGAAGCTTCATAAAAAGAAGAGGGTAAATTACCCTTCTCAAAAGATTCATTAAATATTTCCAAGGGGTATGGAGAAAGTAATTTTTCAAATTTTTTGTAAAATCCTACCGAATAACCATTGAGTCCAGGAGCTTTATCTGATTGCATTGACCATATAGCTTTCTGAATTTCATGCTCAACAATTGGAGCATCGAGGGTCTGCTGATCTTCAGCAGTAATTTGAGGAAATTTAATCTTATATAAAAAAGCTTTCATTTTAGAGGAATCTGCTGGAAACTGAAATTTATAAAGATCAGAATAAAAATCCTGAAAGATATTATTAATATCTTCATAATTACTTGTTATATCTCTATTATCTTTACGAATCTTTAAAATTTGTCTTTAGCTTTAGCAGCCCTTAACTGGGAAGTTAATAGCCTATTATTTTTATCCCTAAAAATATAAAACTGACTTTTTAATTTAAGCAAATATCCTTCAATAGGATAAGTTAATAATAAATTATATTGTGATTGTAGTTCCACTCTTCTTTTAAACAATTCAACCTTTGGAAGGATTGTGTTGATATTATCTAATTCTTTGTTTGTTAATCTAACTTGTTTAGCAATTTTATTTAATTCTATTCTTGTCTGTTTCTTCAACTTAGCTAAATAAGAAATATTCTGACCACGTAAATAAGCTTTTAACGTATCCCAAATTACTAACTTTGAGACGTTTCCTGTATTATTAAAGGGAAAAAACTCTTTTATCTGAGTTTCAACAAACTCAACAAAATCTGAAATTTGTAACAAATGTTCTGGAAAACACCAAGGTGGTCTTGTAGAAATAACATCTTTCAAATCAAATATTAAATTTATTCACATATTCACATTTCTGAACATTAAGTAAAAGTCGAGGGTCGGCTATAAAATAGTCAGTTCTCGAATATTTATTATTATGAACATGTGAAAAAAAGGAATATTCCCTATCAGTAGGATGCATATGTCTCCAGACTTCAATTAAACCATAAACAATTGAAAAAGAATTAATAAGTGATGCAGAATGATTAGGGAGTTGATGTCTTAATTCCTAACAAGGGATTTAAGCAAATATTAAAATCTCCACCCATTAATAACATATATTCATTTAAATCAGGTAATACAGCAAAAATATCTTTAAAAATGAAGGATCATCAGTATTTGGTCCATATATATTAACCAAAACCATTTTCTTATCGTAAAGTGTTCCTTTAACAATCAAAAATCTACCATTAATATCAGATATAATATCCTCCTGATTAAAGGGAATATTGGAATCAATAAAAATGGAAACACCCCTAATTTTACTTTGAGAGTTTGCGTGAATCTGAGGGTCCTTCCAAAATTTAAAAAAATCAATTGTTATCACATAACCTGACATGTGTCTCTTGTACAAAGATTATATCAGGTTGGAATCGATGAATAATTTTAAATATTTTCTTACACTTAATAGGATGTTTCCAACCACGGACATTCCAACTTAAAACATTTAACTGTTTATCTAACATCATGAAAATTATATCTAAAGAAAACAATTAAACACATGTCAGGATAAAGAAATTTTGAATGGCGGTGATAAACAACAATGATAACAATTTGCGTACGCTCCGGAATTCCATAATAGGAATAAAAATTAGAAATAAAAAACATAAAAAACCCACCCAACCTACAAAGCCCAGAAATAAGGTGATATTAATCGACGCAAGCCCCAAGAAATGCACAGAAGCAATTCTGAACTCCACCTGCCTAAGTGAAAGGTGCAAATAAAAAAAAGTAATCTGTCTCCCTCTCCCGGGTATACCACTCATTACAGTCGACGTACAACCCATCACAATTAAATTAGAAAAAACAGTTAACAGAAACGGCCTTCAATTTAGAAAGTAACCTTCATAACATTAGATAAGAAAAAAAAACACTTCCAAAACAAATTCTTGAAATATTTGCGCAGAAGGGAAAACATCGCCATCTTTAAAATTTTTACATCTATCCTCGAAACGTAAAAAAATCCTGAATAGTAGTTAAAAGTTCTTAACAAAACCATACAAAGCAAAAAGAAACAATTAATTCATATATGTAGCAAACAGAAAGAAATTCTAAATGGTTTAAAATTTCTACAGTCTTCCAAAGATCCCATAAAATATCTTCTAAAGTTAAAACCGTCCAAACCAGTCTATTTCAAAGGTAACGCTACTTTTTAATAGCAAGACTTTCTGTACTTCTCAAGTCTTCCAATCTCATCATTCCTTGTATCACAAAACGATCGAATAATTGTAAGTCTTTTAAACTTCAGGCTTCGGACTCATCCGAGAGAGAATTAATAAAACGCAGTGCATCGGCTGGATCCACAAAGATACGAACCCCAGAGTCTTTGGCGAAAAGCCTTAATTTAGCTGGATAAAGAAGGGAGGGATATAGCTGTTTTTGAAAGGCGATTCGCGTTACGGTCAAGAATCCAGAGCTTTGCTGAACAAATTCACGTGGAAAATCTTGAAAGAAACGAATCTCAGAGCCTTGAAATTTAAAGAGTCTTTGTTTTCTTGCCAGTTTAATAATATGGTCTTTGTCACGAATACAGAGGAAACGCAGAGTAACATGTCTGTTTTTACCTTGTCTCGGAGTTCCAGTCCTGTGGGCTGTTTCGATGTCGGGCTTTTGTGAAAATGCCTCAGGAAATAGAGATTGAAACATTTTAGTGAATTAGTCCAGTATATCGGCAGATTCTGATTGCTCTTTCAATCCAACTATTCTAATATTATAATGACGAGAACGAGCTTCCAAATCAACAATTCGACGTTGTGCTTTTTCCAAACGAGAAGAAATATCAGCCGCATTACGAGTTACTTCTTTAAGATCCAAGCTCAAAGAATCAATGTTTTCCTCCAAAGGAAGAAGACTTTCTTTTAGTTGAGTTAATTCAGCGACGATAGAGCTCACTTGAGTCTCTAATCTAGTCACCCAGGCTGGCTCTTCAGAAGCTTCGCCAGTTTTTGTAGATTTACCATTACCTGTATCGGGAATTTTTTTAGTGCTTCTTAAGGTAGCCATGGTTATAATTATCACTTTAAAAAATCCGACTGAATAAAGTTAAAATTTCAAAGTTTAAGTCGGGAAAGGGAGAAATTAAAGGCAGACAGAAAGACACTGCGTCTGACATGTCCACAGGCGGAAGGCGGAGTCCGAGTACTTTGTCTCAGTATTTACCCAGGAAAAGGATATGGAGGACCAGGAGATCAGTGCTAAGTGTATAAACACATTAGGGTGTTTAGAGGTCAAGGATGAGGATCTGTTGGGCCTCCAAATTGGCATTAAAGAGGATAAGTCCCTGGGGCCTGATAGGTAATGAGAGATTGATGATGTTGTCTGCATGGATTTTAGTCAGGTGTTTGAAAAAGACCCTCATGGGAGGCTACTCCCGAAGATTAAGATGCATGGGATCTGCGGCAAATTGACTGCTTGGACTCAGAACTGCCTTGCGCAAAGAGGACAGAGGGTAGTGGTTGAAGGGACTTATTCACACTGGAGGTCTGTAATTAGTGGAGTTCCGCAAAGTCTGTGTTGGGAACTCTGATGTTTGTAATGTATATAAATGACCTGGATGAAAATGTAGGTGGGTGGGTTCGTAAATTTATGGATAGCAGCAAGATTGGTGCAGTTGTGGACAGCGTAGAAGACTGGCAAAGAACACAGCACAATATCGATCAGTTGCAGATATGGGCTGAGAAATGGCAGATTGAATTTTATCCAGATAAATGTGAGGTGTTGCCCCTCAGTTGGGCAAATGCAAGGAGACAGTACACTGTTCAGGGAAAGGTCCTTAACGGTGTTGCTGAGCAGAGAGATCTTGGGAGCCAAGTTCATAGCTCCTTGAAAGTGGCTACACAGGTTGATGGTAAGAACGCTTATGGAATGCTTGCTTTAATGAGTCGAGGCATTGAGTTCAAAAGTCAGGAGGTTATGTTGCAACTTGATAAAACTCTGGTAAGGCCTCATCTGGAATATTGCATACATTTCTGGTTGCCCCACTGTAGGAAGGATGTTGAGGCTTTGAAGAAGGTGCAGAAGAGGTTTACCAGGATGCTGCCTGGTTTAGAGGGCATGTGCTATCATGAGAGGCTGAATAAACTTGGGTTGTTTTCTCTGGGGCATCGAAGGCTGAGGGGAGACCTGAAGGAGGTTTACAAGATGATGAGAGGCATTGATAGAGTAGACAGGGAGTATCTGTTTCCCAGGGTTTAAATGTCTCATACCAGAGGGCATGCATTGAAGGTGAGAGGCTGTAGGTTCAAGGGGGATGTGAGCTGTAAGTTTTTTTTACTCAGAGTTGTGGATACCTGTGCTGTCTTGTATGGTAGTAGAAGCAAATACATAAGAGGTTTTTATTTGGATGTAAGGAAGATGGAGGGACATGGACGTGGTGTAGCTGGAGGGATTTGTGTTTTGGATTTGCTGTATAGCTGATTTGTCACAACATCTGCCTGTGTGTTTACCAACTGCTCTCTCCTCAGCCCTATCACTCCGGTTCCCATCCCCTTGCCAACAGCTCTGGCAAACCCGCCTGAAACCATATTGGTTCCCCTCAGGTTGAGATGCAATATGGGGGCCGAGGGCACGAAAGCAGAGGGTCATCACTACCTTGGGTATTCTGGTGCCAAGCACTTGACAGAAACACTCCTAGTGCTTCCCCTTGGCACCACTGGCAGTGGACTAATCCAACTCCTCCACCTTGGGTGACAACTGCAGGAACAGTGCTTTGGAAGGTGGCACTGGACATGGGCTTGGAAATGACTGGCTGCAAAAGCTTCATCTGGAATGATGAGCCAAAGGACATTGAGATGCAAGCACAGCCTCAGGGAGGCTAGGGGAGGAGGTCAATGATAGGGGTCAAAGCTACCAGTGAGCCATGTCCCTGCTCCTTCAGTATCAGTGAGGGATCTCCTGGAGGCTCTGACACTGCAGCACAGGACCTGGAGGAAGCCCGACGTGGAAATGCAGGTGTTCAGTACATTTCAGCCGAAATGACAGAGGTCATGACCAACTCAGGCTCCCTCTAGGCTTCAAAAGGTGGAGAACCCTTGGGAAGCTTCCTTGAGGTGAACCGGCAGGAAGGGAAGGTTGAAAGGGAATCCCTAGGAATAGGGATGAGGGTAGCTATCCAGGTCCGATCTCATGATTGCAGCTGCCGAAGAGGTTCAACCCTCACCAAGAGCCCCTGCCACTTGGAGGAGGTGCCACTGGGGCCCATATACCCTCCCTGGGTGTGCCACAGCAGGAACAAAGATTTCCTCCATAGGAATTGTGGAAAGAGGCTGCGGGAACGTCCACATTGAAGAGTGGGGGGTCACATAAAGGACCTCTCGAGATCTGTGACTGCCCTCCCCAAAGTTTAACAACCTGCCACCACAACACAGGTGCCAGAGTGGGGTGGAGTCCAAGAGAGTGGTTCCCCAAAATGAGCTGGTGCCAGCAGGAGACCAGGGTCCTGGGACTGGCTTGGTGCCAGCAGAGAGCATGATGTGTGCCTTTGGTGAAGCATGCACCAACAGTAGCTGGGGGAAACCAGCCTGATTCTGGTAACGGTGGGTAGAGACTCCTCAGAGGCATCTGGGGCCTGACAAGGACCCTTCTTCTATTCTGGGATGTCTCGGTACTAATGTGTACTGGAGTTTACCCGACAAGATGCCCTGGGAGGTCAGCAACTGGTTGTCAAGTGTCCTTAACTCATTGGAATTTAGAAGATTGAGGGGGATCTTATTGAAACATATAAAATCCTAAAGGGATTGGACAGGCTAGATGCAGGAAGATTGTTCCCGATGTTGGGGAAGTCCAGAACGAGGGGTCACAGTTTGAGGATAAAGGGGAAGCCTTTTAGGACCGAGATTAGGAAAAACTTCTTCACACAGAGAGTGGTGAATCTGTGGAATTCTCTGCCACAGGAAACAGTTGAGGCCAGTTCATTGGCTATATTTAAGAGGGAGTTAGATATGGCCCTTGTGACTAAAGGGATCAGGGGGTATGGGGGGAAGGCTGGTACAGGGTTCTGAGTTGGATGATCAGCCATGATCATACTGAATGGCGGTGCAGGATCGAAGGGCCAAATGGCCTACTCCTGCACCTATTTTCTATGTTTCTATGTTAACCTGCCGCTCTCACTGTGTACCAACGGGTGCAACAACCGGGGGAAACCCCTGTGACTCTGTTTGCCTCAGTGCCTGGGTGGCGATCACAGCCATTGGCTGGAATTGACCATGTGGATTGGGCCCTTATTTAGGCTTTTAGTCTCCTTATCTAAGAGAGATGTGCTGGCATTGGAGAGGGTCTAGAGGAGGTTCACGAGAATGATCACAGAAGACAGGAGACAACAGGAATTCTGCAGATGCTGGAAATTCAAGCAACATACATCAAAGTTGCTGGTGAACGCAGCAGGCCAAGCAGCATCTGTAGGAAGAGGGGCAGTCGACGTTTCAGGCCGAGACCCTTCGTCAGGACTAACTGAAGGAAGAGTGAGTAAGGGATTTGAAAGCTGGAGGGGGAGGGGGAGATACAGAAGACAGGAGAATGGGGTTGAGAGGAATAATAAATCGATTATCATGAAATGGTGGAGCAAGACTCGATGGGCCGATTGGCCTATTTTAGCTCCTGTGTCTTACCCACTGCTGATGTCAGGCCCACAGTCTAAACTTTCCCGGGTTATTCTTAGAGCTTTCTTAAACAACAAAACATTATCTGTGCTTCAATCCTCTGACACCTCACCCGTTGGTAAGGATATTTTAAGTACAGTATCTCTGCTGGAGACCCTGCACGAACCTCCAACAAAGTCCAAGAGAACACCTTGTCAGGCCCTGGGATTTATCCTCCCTAATTTGCTTCAAGGCAGCAAACACCTCCTCCTCTGTGATCTGTACAGCATTCATGACCTCGGTGCTGCTTTGTTTCAATTCTGCAGAATGCGTTTGTCCCTGAGCGTTGTCGACATGGGGATCTGTCATTGTGTCAGAATCAGACCAGGTGGGAGTGTGGTCCACAGAGAACATGTCATTGCTGCAGGGAGCCACCAGGTGGGAGTGTTGTCCACATGGGTATCTGTCATTGCAGCAGGACACCTCCAGGTGGGAGTGTTGTCCACAGAAAACTTGTCATTGCTGGAGGGCACCACCAAGTGGGAGTGTTGTCCACAGAAAACATGTCATTGCTTCAGGGAACCACCAGGTGGCAGTGTTGTCCACAGCCAGACAGCACATTCAGTGAACTGTGCAACACACAAAATGCTGGAGGAACTCAGCAGGCGAGGCAGCATTTCTGGAAAAAAGTGCAGTCGACATTTCAGTCCGAAACTCTTCAGCAGGACTGGATAAAAAAGCTAAGGAGTAGTTTTAAAGGGTGGGGGAGGGAAGAGTGAAAGCTGGAGGAGGGAAGGAAGTAAAGAGCTGGAAAGTCGATCGGTGTAAGAGACAGTAGGCCATGGAAGACAGTGAAAGGGGGAAGGAGCACCAGAGGGAGGCAATGTGTGGGCAAGGAGATGAGGTGAGACAGGGAAAAGAGGATGGAAAATGGTGAATGAAGGGGGAGGTGGGGGAATTACCAGAAGTTTGAGAAATCAATGTTCATGCCATCAGGTTGGAGGCTACCCAAACTGAATATAAGGTGTTGTTCCTCCAACCTAAATGTGGCCTCATCACGACAGTGGAGGAGGCCATGGATGGACATATCGGAATGGGAATGGGAAGTGGAATTAAAATGGGTGGTCACTGGGAGATCCCGCTTGCCCTGGCAGACGGAGCATAGATACTCAGCGAAGCAGTCTCCCAATCTACGTCGGGTCTCACCGATATACAGGAGGCCACACCGACAGCACCAAACACAGTATATAACCCTAACAGACTCACAGCTGAAGTGTCGCCTCACCTGGAAGGACTGTTTCTGGCCCTGGATAGCAGTGAGGGAAGAGGTGTTGGGGCAGGTGAAGCACTTGTTCCACTTGCAAGGATAAGTGCCAGGAGGGAGATCAGTGCGGAGGGACGAATGGACAAAGGAGTGGTGTTGGGAGTGATCCCAGTGGAAAGCAGAAAGTGGTGTGGGGAGGAGGGAACGATGTGCTTGGTGGTGGGATCCCACTGGAGGTGGTGAAAGTTTCTGAGAATTATGTGAAGACGCAGAGGCTGGTAGGGTAGTAGGTGAGGACAAGAGGAACCCTATCTCTTGTAGGGTGGCAGGAGGATGGGGTAAGAGCAGACGTGCGTGAAATGGAAGAGATGTGGTTGAGGGCAGTGTTGATGGTGGAGGAAGGGAAGCCCCTTTCTTTAAAAAGGAGGACATCTCCTACCATCCAGGGCCCTAAACAGTCCTTCCTGTCTGTTCTCCAAGGTGGGGGGGTCTGACAGTAGATGGCACAGGTTCAAGGTGAGAGGGGAAAGATTTAAAGGGGACCTAAGGGATAAGTTTCCCACACAGAAGGTGGTGGGCACATCGATTGAGCTGCTGATGAAAGATTCAAGATTCAAGATTTTTAAATGTCATTTCCAGTACATCAGTGTAAAGGAGAACAAAATAATTGTTATTCTTCATCCGAATCAGCACTGAATAAAACACAATATGATTAAGAACACAATAATAAAAAACACAATAAATATAGCTTATATACATAGATTGATTGTATGTCCATAAAGTGACGCTAGGCACAGGAGTGTCTGTACATAGGGTGACTGACAGGATGTGATAAAGTAGTGGTGGTTGGGGGTGTGGAGAGGTGAAGTAGTGGGTGGAGGTGTTGATCAGCCTCACTGCTTGGGGAAAGTAACTGTTTTAGACTCAGGTGGTCCTGGTGTGGATGCTACGTAGCCTCCCTGATGGGAGTGGACAAGTAGTCCGTGAGCAGGGTGAGATCCTTTATGATGTTACTGGCCCTTTTCCAGCACCTTTCTGTATATATATCCTTTTTGGCTGGAGGGCTGGTGCCAGTGATGCTATAGGCAGTTTTGACTACCCATTACAGAGCCCTCCAGTACACCACAGTGCAGTTTCTGTCCCAATCAGGGATGGAGCATGTTAGGAAGCTCTCTACTGTGCACCTGCAGGAGGTTGTGTGTACAGATGTGCATAGTCCAGCTCTCTTCAGCATCCTCAGAAAGTAGAGGTGTTGGTTAGCTTTCCTGATGGAAAGAGGCTCTGAACTCTCCCAATCGTAGAGGAAGTAGTAGCTGTGGGTACAACTACAAATACAGCATTTCAATACCATTTGAACAGGTACTTGGATAGGAAACGTTCAGGGCAAAAAGCTGGCAGATGGTACCAGCTCAGGGAGGCATTTGGGGCTGAAGAGCCTGTTTCCAAGCTGAATAACTCTGAGTCTATGATCTGTATCCTTTTGCAGGAGAACTGGCTGAGATATTGGATTCATCATTAGTGACAGGTGAGGTGCTGGCAGACTGGAGGGTAGCAAATATGCCTTGATTTAACACCAAATGACCATAAGACACATTAAAGTATTAAACCATTCAGCCCATCAGCTAGACTCTGCTGTTCCATCATGGCTAATTTATTGTCCCTCTTAACATCATTCCTTTGCCATCTCCCCGCAACCTTTGATGCCACGATTAATCCAGAATCTGTCAACTTCTGACTCAAATATACCCAGTGATGGCTTGTACATCTGTCTGTGGCAATGAATTCCACAGATTCAACAGCCTCTGGCTAAAGACATTTTTCCACCTCTCTGTTTTAAACGGACACCCCTCTATTCTGAGGCTGTGCCCTCTGGTCCCAGACCCCTCCACTGTAGGAAACATCCACTGCACTGCTAGACCTTTCAACATTTAATAGGTTGCAATGAGATCCCCCCGTCATTTTTCTAAACTCCAGGGAGTACAGGCCCAGAGCCATCAACTGCTTCTCGTATATTAACTCTTTAATTCCAGGGTTCATTCTCATAAACCTCCTCTGGACCCTCTCCAATGCCAGCACAATTATTTTGTAGACAAGGGGCCAAAATCTGTTCACAATTCTCCAAGTGCGGTTTTCCCAGTGCCTTCAAAAGCATCAGCATTGCATTCTTGCTTTTGTATTCCAGTCCTTTTGAAATGAATGTGAACGTTCAATTTGGTTTCCTTACCACTGGCTCAACTTGCAAGTTAACCTTCAGGGAATCCCAGACAAGGACTTCCAAGCCCCACTGCACCCCTGATTAATGAATTTTCTCCTCGTTTAGAAAATAGTCCACATTTTTATTCCTTCTGCCAAATTGCATGACCATGCACTTCCCTACATAATATTCCATCTGCCACTTTGCCCATTCCCTTAATCTGTCTAAGTCCTTCTACAGACACTCTGCTTCCTCAACAGTACCAGCCCCTCCATCTATCTTCATATTGTCTGCAATCTTGGCCGCAAAGCCATCAAATCCTTCATCCAAATCATTGACATAAAACGTGTAAAGAAGCGGTCTCAACAATTGCTCCTGTGGCAAATCACTGGTCACCATCAGACAATCAGTTCGATCCCCTTTATTTCCACTCTTTGCCTTCTCATCAGCCAATCTTCTATTCATGTTAGTATCTTTCCTGCAATACCATGGGCTCTTGTTAAGCAGCCTCATGTATAACATCTTGTCAAAGGCCTTCTGAAAATCCAAATAAACAACATACACTGACTCTCCTTTGTTTATCCTGCCTATTATTTCCTCAAAGCATTCCAACAGATTTGTCAAGAAACATTTCCCCTCAAGGATACAATTGGCCTATTTTATCATGTGCTTTCAAGTAGCCAAACTTCATCCTTAATAAGAGATTCCAACATCTTTCCAAACTCTAAAGTCAGGCTAAATTGCCGATAATTTCCTTTCTTTTGCCTCCCTCCTTTCTGAAAGAATATCATGACATTTGCAATTTTCCATCCTCAGGAGCCACACCGGAACCTATTGATACTTGAAAGATCATTACTAATACCTCCACAATCTCTTCAGCTACCTCTTTCAGAACCCTGTGGTTTAGTCCATCTGGTACACCTCCATGCTTTTCAGCTTCCCAAGCACCTTCTCCCTGCTCTTCAGTTTTAGCAACGACACTCCAGAAAAATTATAAGACATAGGAACAGGCAGGCTGTTTGGCCCAACATGCCTGCTACACCATTTCATCACGGCTGATCTTTATTCCTTCTCAAACCCTTTCTCCTGCCTTCTCCCTGTAACCTTTCACACCCTGCCTGATCAAGAACCTGTTAACCTTTGTCTTAATACCATGGGCTCTTACCTTGTTAAATAGCCTCATGTGTAGCACCTTGTCAAGACCTTCTGAAAATCCAAGTCCATAATGCCCACCGCTTATCCTTTGCCTATCCTGCTTGTTATTTCCTAAAACAATTCCAACAGATTTGGCAGGCAGATCTTTAATTACATCCCTGCTGGAGCATTCTTCTCCATCAGGCCTGGGTTTTGCCCTCTCCCTTGCCTCATCATACTTGGCGTTCTCTTCCACTGGAGGGAGGTGCCGAGGATGAACCATGTCCTGGGCCCAGATGGGGATGAGCAGGCATCTGCAGCGGCCGTTTGGCAGACAACAGGAAGGTGGTGTCGGCACAACAAACGTGATTTCGGACTGAAAATCCAGGTGATTCATTCCCCTGCTGCTTCACCTCTGGGATGGTAGATCATCTGTCACAATTGCAGCAGGACAGGGAACCTTGTGGAAAGTGATTGCACAGCAGACCTCTCCATTGGCCAGTTGCCATGACCGTTGATGGCTGGTGTAGGCCTGAGAGCTGACTGCAGAGGTTGTAAGATGCTGGTTCTCCTACGGGATGTGGGAGAGTGGCCATTGACCATCGTGCTAAGGGCTAGGACGAGGGTGACAGCGTTTGGAAACTAGGACTACGTCAGCACCAATGTTGTCCTTACCAACTGTACTTGACTGCATTAAGGTTCAAGGTACATTTTATGTCAAAGAATGTATGTAGTATACAACTCAGATTCATCATTAACACCACTATTCTCCTGCATCAGGACGTGGACGCACCCATGGACAAAACAACTGGCCAACGACAGCCCAAAGGTTGCAGTGAGCACAGTCACAGGATGATGCCATGCCAGGGACACCCTCGAGCTGAGGCAAGGGGACACAGAGATTGGCCGTGCTACATAGGCACGTGGTGGCACGTATACTGGGAATGGGAGAGGGGTTAGAATGTCCAAAGAAACAGGAATTTTCCACAATTCCCAAATTGGCAGGAGTTTATGCTGTAGTTCTAACCCATGGGATATGGAGATGGGAACTGTGCATGGTACTCCCTCTGTGGGTCTGACCTTGTGATCGGAAGACAGAAAAGGGCATGGTGTTTCCAGTGTGGGTCTCATCCAGCCCTTTCCAGATTTAACCCACATTCAACAATCCCACTGCCTAATCCTCACTGCATGTGATTGATATTCCAGGTTGATGAGTTTTTCCATTTTTGCTGAATGCCTATGGAGGTTCAGAGATCACTGCCCTGTGATGCCCCAAAGGCAATGGCATGCAGAATCGGAGCAGAATCCCGCATTGTGGATCCCCTCGATGACAGGCAAGGGGTGACAGAAATTGGCATGGCATCATAATTCACTGTCTGCTGGTATTCCAGAGAGTGAAACATAGAAACATAGAAACATAGAAAATAGGTGCAGGAGTAGGCCATTCGGCCCTTCGAGCCTGCACCGCCATTTATTATGATCATGGCTGATCATCCAACTCAGAACCCAGCCTTCCCTCCATACCCCCTGACCCCTGTAGCCACAAGGGCCATATCTAACTTCCTTTTAAACATAGCTAATGAACTGGCCTCAACAGTTTGCTGTGGCAGAGAATTCCACAGATTCACCACTCTCTGTGTGAAGAAGTTTTTCCTAACCTCGGTCCTAAAAGGCTTCCCCTCTATCCTCAAACTGTGACCCCTCGTTCTAGACCTCCCCAACATCGGGAACAATCTTCCTGCATCTAGCCTGTCCAATCCCTTTAGGATCTTATACGTTTCAATCAGATCCCCCCTCAATCTTCTAAATTCCAACGAGTACAAGCCCAGTTCATCCAGTCTTTCTTCATATGAAAGACCTGCCATCCCAGGAATCAATCTGGTGAACCTTCTTTGTACTCCCTCTATGGCAAAGATGTCTTTCCTCAGATTAGGGGACCAAAACTGCACACAATACTCCAGGTGTGGTCTCACCAAGGCCTTGTACAACTGCAGTAGTACCTCCCTGCTCCTGTACTCGAATCCTCTCGCTATAAATGCCAGCATACCGTTCGCCTTTTTCACCGCCTGCTGTACCTGCATGCCCACTTTCAATGACTGGTGTATAATGACACCCAGGTCTCGTTGCACCTCCCCTTTTCCTAATCGGCCACCATTCAGATAATAATCTGTTTTCCTATTTTTGCCACCAAAGTGGATAACTTCACATTTATCCACATTAAATTGCATCTGCCATGAGTTTGCCCACTCACCCAACCTATCCAAGTCACCCTGCATCCTCTTAGCATCCTCCTCACTGCTAACACTGCCACCCAGCTTCGTGTCATCCGCAAACTTGGAGATGCTGCATTTAATTCCCTCATCCAAGTCATTAATATATATTGTAAACAACTGGGGTCCCAGCACTGAGCCTTGCGGTACCCCACTAGTCACCGCCTGCCATTCTGAAAGTGGAAGGAGATCAGAATGTTTAAGAACAAGTTTTCCAATTTCCCATACATGCACTGTGCTCCCTGTGTTTCTGACTCAGGCACAGGGAGGGGAGAGCTGTGCACAGTGCTCATGGAGTGCTGACTGGGAATTATGGAGGCGGGAACTGTGTGTGGTCCTCCAAGTGTGTGTTTGACCCAGAAGTAAATTGGTGTTTCATACATGCCTACCAGTATGAGTCTGAAACAGCTCATTTCAGATTTAAGCCATGTTTGACAGTGGAGTGTTAAGCTCTCAGTACCTGTACCTAATATTCCAGGGCCATCCAGCAGGGAACAAAGCCTTGTCATTGTTCCTATTATATATGATTCTTTGCCCGACTGCGCGTTCAGTGTCAACAGGCTGCTGCCCCTGCAATAGGACTGGGAACTCTGTGGAAAGAAATTTCAAAGGTCCGGAATTATTGCACTGTGCACGACTGTGCTCCTTTCCGGATTTAATCCATGTTTTGCAGTCCTGCTGTATAAGATTCAATGAAAATTTTCAATCAGGAGACGAAGGCTTGTCTGGGTTCCCACTGAATGAGATTTCGTGTCTTGCTGCTCATCCATCAGAATTGAAGATGGACTGTCACAGCTGCAACATGACAAGGAACACAGTGGAAAGAGATTGCTCGGCTGCCCTGGGTTCCCGTCTCCGTCTGTCGGCAGCTTATCGGCCGGCCGCGCACGACAGCTCAACGGCCCGCCCCAGGGCACCAGGTAGGTGCCTGATTCTGTTGTTCGACACACATTTTCTTTCATTGCAAAGCCACGCCCGTTCCTTCTCTGCGCGAAGGGGAAGCCGGGGGCAGCGTTATCTGGGAGATAGCAGGGAGAGAGGACTAGGCAATGATCACTCCTGAGGTGAAGAGGGAGGAAGGATGGGGTTGGGGCAGGTCGGAAGGAGTCGGGAGGGCTGAGCCGGGAGCGGGTAGGGTGAGGGACATGGGGGTGGGGAGAGAGGGAGCAGGGGTCACAGTGAGGATGGGATAGTTTGAGGGTGGGGGGAATTGGTTATGGGGAGTGAGGGTGCATGGGGGAGGTGGATTGGTGGGGAGGGGCTTGTTGAGGATGGGACAGGATGGAGGGATGGTGGTGCAGACTTGTCACAAGCCCACCAGTCCCTCAGACGTTATTGTTTAATACAGAAGATCTCATTCCCTTCTCCCTTTTCCATTTCTACCCTTTCCTCTCTCCTTCCTCTAAAAACACATACAGAGTCACTCGGAATCGGAGGACACTTTGAAGGAGTCTTGAACTAAGCTGTGCCCGTGGACCTGGTCCAATCCTGAAGCCTGACCCCTCACTCCTCGTTCCACATCAGACCTAAACAACACCCCTCTTCCTTCTGAAGAACCAATCCCTCTTGACCTGGACCCATGGGACCCTCTGGACATTGTGGCCTTGGGCTGGCGCTCCCTCAGCAGCTTCCTCGATGCCTGCACTTCTCTGGTAAAGTAGAAGTTGGCCCAGCACTCTAGATCAGTGCGGGACATCCAGACCAACTGGCTGTCTGGGACTGGAGTGGAAGAAGAAACCTGTCCTGTCAGCTGTTGGTTCAGGTTCTGCACCTGACACTCAGAACCTTTCGGGGGTGGTGGAGGGAAATGGGTGAGTGACCGAGATCTTTAATTACATCCCTGCTGGAGCATTCTTCTCCATCAGGCCTGGGTTTTGCCCTCTCCCTTGCCTCATCATACTTGGCGTTCCCTTCCACTGGAGGGAGGTGCCGAGGATGAACAATGTCCTGGGCCCAGATGGGGATGAGCAGGCATCTGCAGCGGCCGTTTGCCAGACGACAGGAAGGTGGTGTCGGCACAACAAACGTGATTTCGGACTGAAAATCCAGGTGATTCATTCCCCTGCTGCTTCACCTCTGGGATGGTAGATCATCTGTCACAATTGCAGCAGGACAGGGAACCTTGTGGAAAGTGATTGCACAGCAGACCTCTCCATTGGCCTGTTGCCATGACCGTTCATGGCTGGTGTAGGCCTGAGAGCTGACTGCAGAGGGTGTAAGATGCTGGTTCTCCTACGGGATGTGGGAGAGTGGCCATTGACCATCGTGGTAAGGGCTAGGACGAGGGTGACGCGTTTGGAAACTAGGACTACGTCAGCACCAATGTTGTCCTTACCAACTGTACTTGACTGCATTAAGGTTCAAGGTACATTTATTGATAAAGAATGTATGCAGTATACAACTCAGATTCATCATTAACACCACTATTCTCCTGCATCAGGACGTGGACGCACCCATGGACAAAACAACTGGCCAACGACAGCCCAAAGGTTGCAGTGAGCACAGTCACAGAATGATGCCATGCCAGGGACACCCTCGAGCTGAGGCAAGGGGACACAGAGATTGGCCGTGCTACATAGGCACGTGGTGGCACATATACTGGGAACGGGAGAGGGGTTAGAATGTCCAAAGAAACAGGAATTTTCCACACTTCTCAAATTGGCAGGAGGCTGTGATGTAGTTCTAACCCATGGGATATGGAGATGGGAACTGTGCATGGTACTCCCTCTGTGGGTCTGACCTTGTGATAGGGAGACAGAAAAGAGCATGGTGTTTCCAGTGTGGGTCTCATCCAGCCCTTTCCAGATTTAACCCACATTCAACAATCCCACTGCCTAATCCTCACTGCATGTGATTGATATTCCAGGTTGATGAGTTTTTCCATTTTTGCTGAATGCCTATGGAGGTTCAGAGATCACTGCCCCGTGATGCCCCAAAGGCAATGGCATGCACAATCGGAGCAGAATCCCGCATTGTGGATCCCCTCGATGACAGGCACGGGGTGACAGAAATTGGCATGGCATCATGATTCACTGTCTGCTGGTATTCCAGAGAGTGGAAGGAGATCAGAATGTTTAAGAACAAGTTTTCCAATTTCCCATACATGCACTGTGCTCCCTGTGTTTCTGACTCAGGCACAGGGAGGGGAGAGCTGTGCACAGTGCTCCTGGAGTGCTGACCGGGAATTATGGAGGCGGGAACTGTGTGTGGTCCTCCAAGTGTGTGTTTGACCCAGAAGTAAATTGGTGTTTCATACATGCCTACCAGTATGAGTCTGAAACAGCTCATTTCAGATTTAAGCCATGTTTGACAGTCGGAGTGTTAAGCTCTCAGTACCTGTACCTAATATTCCAGGGGCATCCAGCAGGGAACACAGCCTTGTCATTGTTCCTATTATATATGATTCTTTGCCCGACTGCACGTTCAGTGTCGACAGGCTGCTGCCCCTGCAATAGGACTGGGAACTCTGTGGAAAGATATTTCAAAGGTCCGGAATTATTGCACTGTGCACGACTGTGCTCCTTTCCGGATTTAATCCATGTTTTGCAGTCCTGCTGTATAAGATTCAATGAAATTTTTCAATCAGGAGACGAAGGCTTGTCTGGGTTCCCACTGAATGAGATTTCGTGTCTTGCTGCTCATCCATCAGAATTGAAGATGGACTGTCACAGTTGCAACATGACTTGGAACACAGTGGAAAGAGATTGCTCGGCTGCCCCGGGTTCCCGTCTCCGTCTCTCTGCAGCCTATCGGCCGGCAGCGCACGACAGCTCAACGGCCCGCCCCAGGGCACCAGGTAGCTGCCTGATTCTGTTATTCGACACACGTTTTCTTTCATTGCAAAGCCACGCCCGCTCCTTCTCTGCGCGAAGGGGAAGCTGGGGGCAGCGTTATCTGGGAGATAGCAGGGAGAGAGGACTAGGCAATGATCACTCCTGAGGTGAAGAGGGAGGAGGGATGGGGTTGGGGCAGGTCGGAAGGAGTCGGGAGGGCTGAGCCGGGAGCGGGTAGGGTGAGGGACATGGGGGTGGGGAGAGAGGGAGCAGGGGTCACAGTGAGGATGGGATAGTTTGAGGGTCGGGGGAATTGGTTATGTGGAGGGAGGGTGCATGGGGGAGGTGGATTGGTGGGGAGGGGCTTGTTGAGGATGGGACAGGGTGGAGGGATGGTGGTGCAGACTTGTCACAAGCCCACCAGTCCCTCAGATGTTATTGTTTAATACAGAAGATCTCATTCCCTTCTCCCTTTTCCATTTCTACCCTTTCCTCTCTCCTTCCTCTAAAAACACATACAGAGTCACTCGGAATCGGAGGACACTTTGAAGGAGTCTTGAACTAAGCTGTGCCCGTGGACTTGGTCCAATCCTGGAACCTGACCCCTCACTCCTCGTTCGACATCAGACCTAAACAACCCCCCTCTTCCTTCTGAAGAACCAATCCCTCTTGACCTGGACCCATGGGACCCTCTGGACATTGTGGCCTTGGGCTGGCGCTCCCTCAGCAGCTTCCTCGATGCCTGCACTTCTCTGGTAAAGTAGAAGTTGGCCCAGCACTCTCGATCAGTGCGGGACATCCAGACCAACTGGCTGTCTGGGACTGGAGTGGAAGAAGAAACCTGTCCTGTCAGCTGTTGGTACAGGTTCTGCACCTGACACTCAGAACCTATCGGGGGTGGTGGAGGGAAATGGGTGAGTGACCGAGATCTTTAATTACATCCCTGCTGGAGCATTCTTCTCCATCAGGCCTGGGTTTTGCCCTGCCCCTTGCCTCATCATACTTGGCGTTGCCTTCCACTGGAGGGAGGTGCCGAGGATGAACCATGTCCTGGGCCAGATGGGGATGAGCAGGCATCTGCAGCGGCCGTTTGCCAGACAACAGGAAGGTGGTGTCGGCACAACAAACGTGATTTCGGACTGAAAATCCAGGTGATTCATTCCCCTGCTGCTTCACCTCTGGGATGGTAGATCATCTGTCACAATTGCAGCAGGACAGGGAACCTTGTGGAAAGTGATTGCACAGCAGACCTCTCCATTGGCCAGTTGCCATGACCGTTCATGGCTGGTGTAGGCCTGAGAGCTGACTGCAGAGGTTGTAAGATGCTGGTTCTCCTACGGGATGTGGGAGAGTGGCCATTGACCATCGTGCTAAGGGCTAGGACGAGGGTGACAGCGTTTGGAAACTAGGACTACGTCAGCACCAATGTTGTCTTTACTATCTGTACCTGAGTGCATTTACGTTCAAGGTCGATTTATTGATAAAGTATGTATGCAGTATACAACTCAGATTCATCATTAACACCACTATTCACCTGCACCAGGACGTGGACGCACCCATGAACAAAACAACTGGCCAATGACAGCCCAAAGGTTGCAGTGAGCACAGTCACAGAATGATGCCATGCCAGGGACACCCTCGAGCTGAGGCAAGGGGACACAGAGATTGGCCGTGCTACATAGGCACGTGGTGGCACGTATACTGGGAATGGGAGAGGGGTTAGAATCTCCAAAGAAACAGGAATTTTCCACACTTCTCAAATTGGCAGGAGGCTGTGATGTAGTTCTAACCCATGGGATATGGAGATGGGAACTGTGCATGGTACTCCCTCTGTGGGTCTGACCTTGTGATCGGGAGACAGAAAAGGGCATGGTATTTCCAGTGTGGGTCTCATCCAGCCCTTTCCAGATTTAACCCACATTCAACAATCCCACTGCCTAATCCTCACTGCATGTGATTGATATTCCAGTTGTCCTGGTGTGATCTGACTCAAGGAAATGAGGTCCAGAACCGTGCATGATATACTCAGAAGCAGAGATTTGTCATCAATTGGAGAACTGGCCTTGTCCCAAGTCTCTCAACAGAAGTTAAAACAAACTATGAAAATGTATAAAGGCAGTATCAAGAGCAGTAAAGACAGTTTGGTTTTAATAAGTTGCTGCCCATTGGTTGTAGGAGGGCGGAGCAAAATTTCCTGCCCCAGGATGTGTCGAATCTTGGGATAATTAAATGCTAATTTCTCCTTTGGGGAATATTGTACAGGAACAGGACCTTTGGCCCACTATATTGTGTTGAACAAATTAAACAAGTAAATGAATGCCTGACTGAATCTCCATTCTCTGCAGATTCATGTGCACAGCTTGGAGCCTTTCAACCACCTATCACCATCCCTGACTGCATTGCAGGCACACACCACTTCACGTGTTGGAAACATGCCCTGCACATCTTCTGTGAATTTAATTCTTTCAATACATCAAATGCATGATATACAGTATTATACAATTCCAGCACAGGAGAAAATATTCCAGTAATCTAATTTATCTCCGGCTTTCATAATCTTACAAATTTCTGTTGTTCTCTCAGCCTTTTTCTCTCCAGAGAAAACAACCTAAGCTCTCGGAACGTTTCTTTGTGGATAGTCCCCTCTTACTCAGACACTGGGTGAGAATTTTCCTCCCCGCTCTTATTTCCCACGCGGTTTAGTCGATGGAGAACTCACCGACAAACAGCATGTCCAATAACACAGAAGTTGCCTCAAGGTGTTGAATGCAGAGACAGTGCAAGCGTTCTCTTCCCGTCTCAAATTTCTCCTTTTCACGTCATCTTCAGTGGGACAGGAACAGAGGATCTTCACTCTGTGTCTGACCCAGAAAGTGTGTGATGGTTTTAATCACATGAACCAAATACACATGAAAAACACTGCAAACAATGGAAATATATAAAGGCAGTATCAAGAGCAGTAAAGACAGTTTGGTTTTAATAAGTTGCTGCCCATTGGTTGTAGGAGGGCGCAGCAAAATTTCCTGCCCCAGGATGTGTTGAATCTTGGGATAATTAAATGCTAATTTCTCCTTTGGGGAATATTGTACAGGAACAGGACCTTTGGCCCACTATATTGTGTTGAACAAATTAAACAAGTAACCGAATGCCTAACTGAATCTCCATTCTCTGCAGATTCATGTGCACAGCTAAGAGCCCCTTAACCACCTATCACCATCACTGACTGGATTACAGGCACACACCACTTCACGTGTTGGAACCATTTTATGTGGACGTTGTGCAAGTAGAAGGTGGTTAAGAGTTCATCACAACATCGTGGGCTGAGTAGCCTGTTCCTGCACTGCACTGTGGTCCATAATTTGTTATATTTACCTGGGATTGCTGCATTTCTGATGCTGTGTGCCTGGGATGCTGATGCAAGTAATAAACTGATTCAACAAGTTGTTTCTCATGCCACATCTCTTCCTCTGCAGTCACTCTGTAAGGTTGAAGGTTCTGGGTGTGAGAGGTGGGGGTGGATGGGCAGGGAGGTGGGAATGATTGCTTGCTGGTATTCCAGAGAGTGGAAGGAGATCAGAATGTTTAAGAACAAGTTTTCCAATTTCCCACACATGCACTGTGCTTCCAGTGTTTCTGACCCAGGCACAGGGAGGAAGGAACTGTGCACAGTGCTCCTGGAGTACTGACTGGGGATTATGGAGGATGGAACTGTGTGTGGTGCTCCAAGTGTGGGTCTAACCCAGATGGTATGGAAATTGGAATCGCAGACAGTTCTGACAGTGAGAGTCTGAAACAGCTCTTTCCCAATTTAAGCCACGTTTGACAGTCCCACTGCCAGACCCTCAGTCCCTGTAACTAATGTTCCAGGGGCATCCAGCAGGGTACGAAGGCTTGTCTTGGTTCCTATCATGAATCCTCGCCCGACTGCACCTTCCGTTTTGAAAGGCTGCAACCCCTGCAACAGGACAGGGAACCCTGTGGAAAGAAATTTCAAAGCTAGGCAATTGTTGCTCGGTGCACGACTGTGCGCCTTTCTGGATTTAATCCATGATTGGCAGTCCTGCTGTACAAGATTCAATCAAAATTTTCAAACAGGAGAGAAAGGCTTGTCTGGGTTCCCACTGTATGAGATTCCTTGTCTTGCTGCTCGTCCATCAGAATTGTAGATGGACTGTCACAGCTGCAACAGGACGAGGAACACAGTGGAAAGAGATTGTGGATTTCCTGAAACGTACCTTTGTGGTGAACAGTTCACCTGCTGCGGTCTGATCCAAGGAAATGAGGTCCAGAACCGTGCATGGTATACTCAGGAGCAGACATTCGTCATCAATTGGAGAACTGGCCTTGTCCCAAGTCTATCAACAGAAGTTAAAACAAATAATGGAAATAAATAAAGGAGCATCAAGAGCAGTAAAGACAGTTTGGTTTTAATAAGTTGCTGCCCATTGGTTGTAGGAGGGCGGAGCAAAATTTCCTGCCCCAGGATGTGTCGAATCTTGGGATAATTAAATGCTAATTTCTCCTTTGGGGAATATTGTACAGGAACAGGACCTTTGGCCCACTATATTGTGTTGAACAAATTAAACAAGTAAATGAATGCCTGACTGAGTCTCCATTCCCAGCAGATTCATGTGCACAGCGAAGAACCTCTGAACCACCTATCACCATCCCTGACTGGATTACAGGCACACACTACTTCATATGCTGGAAACATAAAAAAAAACATAGAAACATACAGCACAACACAGGCCATTCGGCCCACAAAGCTGTGCCAAACATCTCCCTATCTTAGTAATACCTTAGCTTTACACAAAGCCCTCTATTACACATGCCCCGCACATTTTCTGTGAATTTACTCCTTTCACATCAAACGCATGATATCCAGTATTATACAATTCCAGCACAGGGGAAAATATTCCAGCAGTCTATTCTATCTCTGCCCATCATAATCTTACAAGTTTCTCTTGGGTCTTCCCTCAGCCTTTGTCTCTCCAGAACGTTTCTTTGTGGATAGTCCCCTCTTACTCAGACACTGGGTGAGAATTTTCCTCCCCGCTCTTATTTCCCACGCGGTTTAGTCGATGGAGAACTCACCGACAAACAGCATGTCCAATAACACAGAAGTTGCCTCAAGGTGTTGAATGCAGAGACAGTGCAAGCGTTCTCTTCCCGTCTCAAATTTCTCCTTTTCACGTCATCTTCAGTGGGACAGGAACAGAGGATCTTCACTCTGTGTCTGACCCAGAAAGTGTGTGATGGTTTTAATCACATGAACCTAATACACATGAAAAACACTGCAAACAATGGAAATATATAAAGGCAGTATCAAGAGCAGTAAAGACAGTTTGGTTTTAATAAGTTGCTGCCCATTGGTTGTAGGAGGGCGCAGCAAAATTTCCTGCCCCAGGATGTGTTGAATCTTGGGATAATTAAATGCTAATTTCTCCTTTGGGGAATATTGTACAGGAACAGGACCTTTGGCCCACTATATTGTGTTGAACAAATTAAACAAGTAAATGAATGCCTGACTGAATCTCCATTCTCTGCAGATTCATGTGCACAGCTTGGAGCCTTTCAACCACCTATCACCATCCCTGACTGCATTGCAGGCACACACCACTTCACGTGTTGGAAACATGCCCTGCACATCTTCTGTGAATTTAATTCTTTCAATACATCAAATGCATGATATACAGTATTATACAATTCCAGCACAGGGGAAAATATTCCAGTAATCTAATTTATCTCCGGCTTTCATAATCTTACAAATTTCTGTTGTTCTCTCAGCCTTTTTCTCTCCAGAGAAAACAACCTAAGCTCTCGGAACGTTTCTTTGTGGATAGTCCCCTCTTACTCAGACACTGGGTGAGAATTTTCCTCCCCGCTCTTATTTCCCACGCGGTTTAGTCGATGGAGAACTCACCGACAAACAGCATGTCCAATAACACAGAAGTTGCCTCAAGGTGTTGAATGCAGAGACAGTGCAAGCGTTCTCTTCCCGTCTCAAATTTCTCCTTTTCACGTCATCTTCAGTGGGACAGGAACAGAGGATCTTCACTCTGTGTCTGACCCAGAAAGTGTGTGATGGTTTTAATCACATGAACCTAATACACACGACAAACACCACACCTTATCGGAGAGGACTGCATGAACAATGCCCAGTTCCAGACGGGGAGGGGCAGTGTGTTCGGTGCCCACTCCCAGAGTGGGGAGAGGACGGTGTGGCTGACAGCCGGTGTCGGGAGACAGAGGAGGACACATAGACATTGCCATCATTTACTGTTTACTTCTGACCCTCTGCCCCTCACTGCAGGCCTAGTTGAAGAATTATCCTGCAACCCTCATGTATATTCATCTACCTCCCAGGGTAATTCGCTATAAACTTGCCTCGCCATATCATTGAACCTCACCCTCCCAGCCCTCTGACACTCCCCTGTAAGCCCCCACCTACTCCTCTCATTGGTTCTCTCACCTTCCCTCAGTTATCTGGCAGGCAGTTGCCAGTCTATCAAGAGATGCGTTTGGCTCCTGCAGGATACAGTCATTTCTGAAGTTGGCTGGTCTTCGGCAATGACTTGAAGGTGCAGATGGAGAGAGGCTGTGCTACGATCCTGTCTCTCTGGGCTCACCCCAGAAAAGTCTGTCCTGGACTTCACCTCACTGCCTGATGCCAAGGTGTGGCAGTTGTGTGACTCACAGAGGTAGATGTCTTGGTGCAGAGGGTGCAGAAGCTTGTTAGGGACAGGGAAGGAAGTGAGTGAGGGGACCCAACACCTCCTCTTAAAATTTGAGCTGGACCTGCCTTTTGCTGCCTGACAGCATCCTGCATTCCTTCTCATCTTGTCCAGCCCGCTCAGTGCAGGACAAGGCATGTCATTCTCTCTTCTCTCCACCCCTCTTCAGGTAGAAGATAAAAAATCCTGAAAACACATACCAGGCTCAAGACAGCTGCTACTCCACTATAAAATATTTATGGTGAGTTGGAGGACCTCACAATTGTTATGGCCCTAGCACCTGAATGCATTTTGAAATAATCACTGTGGGTGGCATGCAAAACCAAAATTATCAGCAACCTCAGGCTCAGCACTGATGCCAACAGTCTCAGTTCTGATTCAAGATTCAAAGTACATTTATTATCAAAGTATGTATAAAATATACAACCTTGAGATTTGTCTGCATTCACTTTTACTTTTGTTCAGGGACGCTGTCTTGGTCCCCTATTATTCTCCTTATACCTGCTTCCCCTTTGGAGACTTCATTAGAGAGCATAAACTTGCTTTCCACAGTTGTGTAGATGACACACAGTTGTATATGTCAGGCTTCACTAGAAAAGAGATCAAGTCAACCAGCAGGACAGTAGCTGAGGGAGCAGAGAAAGGATCAGCATGGGTGTGGACCAAGTATGTCCAGAGGGGCAGATAGTCAGACAGTGTATACATATCTTGCAAACTCTTCAGTAGTTGCATAGACACCTGAAGAGTAGACTATCTGTTGGATGGAAGTGACCAACAACTCTGATAGAGGCAGATGCCAAGTTTTTAAGCTCACCAGTGGGAGGTGGTGCTTTAGCAGTGCTGGCCCACCACCTCGAAGGAGTCTTGATCATAAGCGGGCCGAAACTCCTGAAGACAGGTGACAGATCAACTGATGATCCCACTGGTGATAGCACAGGACAGTTAACATCTTAGTCCACGTGTATTTTGTAACTCTCAGTTGAGCCTGATGATGATAATAACACCTTATCTTTTCCGCCTTCTGGTATGACTGCAAGAAACAAATGGATGAGCCATAATTTCCTAACACTGAATGAAGATAAAACTGAACCACTTTTAGTTGGTCCCAAAGCTAAAGCAGATATACTTCTTGATAAACTTGGGAACTTGGTTCCCCTTGTAGAATCAGAAGTAACAAGCCTGGGTGTTATCCTTGACTCAGATTTGAATTTTTAATCCCACATGAAGAAAGTAACCAAAGCAGCATTTCTACACTTTACAAATATTGCAAAGGTACGCCTATTTCTGTCATGTAATGAAGCTGAAAAACTAATTCATGCCTTTATATCAAATAGATTGGATTACTGCATTGCAATTTTTAACTGGACTTCCAAAGCAATCTTTTGACAAACTACAACTCATTCAGAACACCACTGCTAGACTTTCAACTGAAACCAGGATGATAGAGCACATCACTCCTGCCCAAGCTGCCCTGCATCAGCTTCCTGATTTTTTTTTTAAAAGAATTGTACTTAATGTTCTCCAACTTGTTTTTAAATTTATCAATGTTCTGGGAGTGGAGTACATCGCAGAATCACATTCGTTTTATAATCCTGCTCGAGCTCTTCGGTCTTCTTCCAACAGTCTCTTAAATTTAAACAATCTCCCTCAAAAGATAATTGGCAGGTCAGTTTTATTGAACTATGCTCTTAAACTGGCAAATTAAATCTTAAAAGCATGAAGGATGCACACTCAGCTGACACCAGCTCAAACCCTATTAATTTAGCCTTACTTTTAATGAACAGCTTTGCCTTTTATTTTCATTTTTGTACTGTACTTAGAACTATATTGTTTGTTTGAAAAGTGCTCTAGAAATAAATTATTATTTTGTCAGTATTGTAAGAAATGCAAGAGAACACTAAAAGAGAAATATCAGAGAACTAAAATAGGACATGAGGATGCTCTGGCAGACGAGATGAAAGAGAGTCCCAAGGTTTTCCATAAATAGAACACAGGCAAAAGGATAGCAAAGAGAAGGGATTCCAGGACAGATCCCTGAGGCACACCACTGGTCACTGACCTCCATGCAGAATATAACTCGTCTACAACCAATCTTTGCCTTCTGTGGGCAAGCCAATTCTGGATCCACAAAGCAATGTCCCCTTGGATCCCATGCCTCCTTACTTTCTCAATAAGCCTTGCATGGGGAATCTTATCAAATGCCTTGCTGAAATCCATATACACTCATCTACTACTCAACCTTCATCAACATGTTTGGTCGCATACTCAGAAAATTCAATCAGACTCATAAGGCACAACCTGCCTTTCACAAAACCAGGCTGACTATTCCTGATCATATTATGCCTTTCCAAGTGTTCATAAATCTTGCCTTTCAGGATCTTTTCCATCAACTTACCAACCACTGAAGTAAGACTCACTGGTGTATAATTTCTTGGGCTGTCTCTACTCCCTTTCTTGAATAAGGGAAAAACATCTGCAACCCTCCAATCCTCTGGAATCTCCCCCATCTCTACTGATAATGTAAAGATCATTGCTTTAGGCTCAGCAATCTCCTCCCTGCCTTCCACAGTAGCCTGGGGTACATCTCGTCCGATCCCAGAGACTTATCCAACTTGATGCTTTCCAAAAGCTCCAGCACATCCTTTTTCTTAATGTCTATATATTCAAGCCTTTCAATCCACTGTAAGTCAACCCTGAAATCGCCAAGATCCTTTTCCAGAGTTAATACGAAAGCAAAGTATTCATAAAGTACCTCAGCTATCTCCTCCGTTTCCATACACACTTTTCCACTGTCGCACTTGATTCATCTTATTCTCTTACGTCTTATCCTCTTGCTCTTCACAGACTTGTAGAATGCCTTGGGGCTATCTTAAATCCTGCTCGCCAAGGCCTTCTGATGGCCCCTACTGCCTCTCCGAATTTCATGGCTTTCGCTACCCCTTTATGCAAAGGCACCACATTTACCTCCTTAATTTGAAGTCATTGCTTGGCTAGAAGGTCTGGCACCTTGTTTCCTTCAACCCCAACAAGGGCAGGGACCCATATGAAATGTATGTACAACCCTGCAGCCTCAACAGATGTTGTCCAATCTCAATGTAACACCCTGATAGAGGTTTCACTGTTGATGTAATGGTGTTTCTGTAGGAGCAGTGTTTGGATTATGGTTGGATTTGGAGATAACAGGTGCTTTGGAATGAGAGCCATCCAATCCGGGGAGCGGGTTTTTTTCAGTGTGCCTGACATCGGTGTGATCTGGGGTCTTGCTTCAGAGGGACATGAAGAGAGAAGACACTGGAGAGAACTGGTTGCAGGATTCAACCCGGGGGAGGACTATCATTCGATGGAGCAAGGTGCAGAGGTCTACTGAGTATCGGTGAATATAACTTTCAGAAGAGCTGAGCTCCAACTTGTGCACATTTGACTGTTTAATTATAATGGGCCCTTTTTGTTATTTCTTTCTTTTCTTTACTAACCCTTTCGTTCAGTTAACATTCATAAATATAATTCATATAATTGCATGCAGCGTGCTGTTATTTCTTGGCACTGAGATGCACCAGGGGAGCAAAATACACAGTCTTCACACAAACCGAGGTTTGAGATGGGAATACCGTCCCAATCTCATGGATTTGGCAGGACCAGAGTGTGTATTCCCTGGACTAGCACAACCCAAGGAAACTAGGGGTTTTCATCAAGAAGAACGTCTGACCTACAATTTGAAGTACATTTTTTAACAGATATCAAAACAGATCAAATCAGAGCACGGAAGTACATAATCAGGATGTACTTCTCCGACCCATTCCAAGATTAAAATGATAGCAACTATCTCAGCCGTGAATACAGGCACTTTGTATGATAATCCTTTCTTAATAATCACCTGAACCTTTGGAACATAATCAGAGACACCTGAACGACCTGTCACTGGGTCTTCTGAATTAACTGTGTAGATGTGTAAGAATCCACAATGTCTGCCTTGCATGTATTGCTGAATTGCCTGTACCACGGATGTACAATCAATTGTCATCTTGATCTTTTCTTGAAGGCTAAAGTCAAGCACCGGCAAAGGGAAAAACCATGGAGTCGTGACAGAAAGGGGTACACTGGGACCATATTTCACATCAAAGAACCCAAGATTTTCTGCCCATTCATTTTCCATCCACCCAAAACTGAAGACCTTGCGAATACAGTTGTCACAACACTCCTGATGTTGGCAATAATTTTGGACCAGCTTTATGTCCTCTTACATTAACCCAATAAACCATTGCTAAATGTAGATGTAAAGGTATTTAATCCATTTCTACCACTAATGCTGAAATTGGGGATGATTTAATAGCACCACAACATAATCTCAGTGATTGAATTTGAACTTCATCTTACGGTTTAAGACCGCTGGTGAGGCTGACCCAGAAGGAAAACACCCATAATCAAAGACAGAGTTGATTAAAGCAATATACATTTAAGTGACCTCCCACTCGCATCGTCATCAGATCCAACTCAGCAACTTGAGCACATTAAGGACATTCTTTACGCAGCTCGAGAATTTTATTGACATGGACCTTCCAAGTTAGCGTTGTGTCCATCCACATACCGAGAATCTTTATCACTGACTCAATATGAGATTTACCACACAAATTGAGATCAATTGTGGGGGCAATGTTCCTTTCAGAAAAAAAAACATACAACATAAGTCTTTGCAATGGAAAATTTAAGCCCCCACTGATGACGACCAGTCTCAAGAAACAAAGCCTGGCCTATAGTTTAAAACACCTGTTCTAATAGATGTCAAAACTGTGAACATATTAGAGAAGTGCATAATCAGGACATACTTCTTCAACCATTCCAAGACTAAAATGATGGCAATCATCTCAGATATCAATACTGATATTTGCCCGATAATCTTTCCTCAATAATCACTTGAAATTTCAGAACATAAGCAGAAGTACTTGAACAACTTGTCACTGGATCTTTTGAGACAATCTTTAGATCCATAAGAAGCTATAACATCTGCAGATATTCCACCTCTTCCAGAAGTTCCGGGAGTCTCCCGCATATGAATAGTGGCTCCCTGATGCCCGCAAATTATATACAATATCACGGAAATCAATTTTTTTGAGAGCGAGCGAGCGAGAGAAAGCAAGCAAGAGAGCGCAAGCGAGAGAGAGAGAGCGAGCGCGAGAGAGAGCAAGCAAGAGCACTCCGTGGCAGAGTGTTCCAGAAAAAAAAAGAAAATATACAATGTACGTCACCCCAGACTACACTAAAGTGTACCCCTGCCTAATAGAGGTCAAAAATAATGAGTGCTGCTCGCTGTACTGTTTGCAACAGTGACTTTTCTATTGCCCATGGTGGGTTAAGACTGTAAAAGACATGTTGAGGTGAGTTTAACAGGTGTCATTCGTTCATTAGCATAGCGAACGTTATTTAAACTAGCTGGCTGGCTGCTAAGGAGCTACTCTATTACAGACATCCCACCTCCCCCGGAAGTCTCCCGCAAATTGATGGTGCTATCTCCCTGAAATCAGTTTTTGCAGGGGGGGGGATGTCTATATCTGTCTTGTATATATTGCCGAATCATTCTTCATCTTGAAACTTTCTTGAAGGCTTAAGTCAGCTACAGGAGAAGGGAAAAGCCATGGAGGAGTGACAGAAAGGGGTACACTGGGACCATATTTCACGTTAAACAACCCAAGATTTCATGTCCATTCATTTCCCACCCACCCAAAACTGAAGACCTGATGAAAGCAATGCACTCAAAACTCTACTCATGTTGGCAATGTTAGAGGATCAACTTTATGTCCTCATATGTTAACCCAATAAACCATTGCTGACTGTAACCTGCATAGATGCAAACGGACTTCACCCATTTCTACCAGTAATGCAGAAATTGGAGATGATTTAACAGCACTACAACATAATCTCCATGACTGAGTTTGAACTTTATCTCAAAGGCTTTAAGACTGCTGGTGAGGCTGACCCATAAGCAATATACTCATAATCAAAGACAGATGTGATTAATTAACATTTGTTAACGTGACTTCCAACTCGCACCCTCATCACACCCAACTATGCACCCGAGTACATTAAGGACATGATTTACACATCTTTAGAATTTTATTCACATGCACCTTGCTCCCACGTCATGGGAGCTGAATTCTGAAGGAAGGCAGTTTTTTTAAAAAACTTCTTCGAGTGCAAGAAGGACAAGACTGCGCAGGCGCGTGACATCAACAGGACAGCGTGGAGAGTTTAAAAAGGAGACCACCCTATACAGCGGGCAGCGGAGTGAGCGGTAGCAGAGTGTAGGACTTTGGCTTCAATGGGTTTCGGCAGTAAACGGGAAGAGGCGAGAGCGAATCAGCCCGGACAGACAGGAACAGCAGGGCTCTCACAGCTAATGGTACGAGCTAACAGTTTAAAAAGTTCATCTATTTGGTGAGGTAAGTGGGTGAGTAGACTTATTTTTCCTGTTTCATTCCTGTAGAAATAGATAGCATGCCTGCAGGGTTAGTGCTTTGTTCAGGGTGTCAGATGTGGGAATCCTGGGAGACCTCCAGCCTCCCTGATGGCCACATCTGCGCCAGGTGCACCGAGATGCAGCTCCTCAGAGACCGTGTTAGGGACCTGGAGCTGCAGCTTGATGACCTACTGCTTATCAGGGAAAGTGAAGAGGTGATAGACAGGAGCTACAGGGAGGTAGTCATCCCTAGGCTACAGGGGTCAGAAAACTGGGTCACTGTCAAGAGAGGGAAGGGAAATGCCTGGATAGTGGAGAGCACCCCTGTGGCTGTCCCCCTCAGCAACAAATATCTTGTTCTGGATGCTGTTGAGGGGGATGACCTGACAGGGGACACCCACAGTGACCGGGTCTCTGGCACTGAGCCTGGCGCTGTTGTGCAGGAGAGGAGGGAGAAGAGGAACGCGGTAGTCATAGGGGATTCCATATTCAGGGGAACAGACAGGAGATTCTGTGAGCCTGATAGAGATCCCCGCATGGTGTGTTGCCTCCCAGGTGCCAGGGTACGGATGTCTCGGATCGGGTCCAGAATATTCTGAAGGGGGAGGGTGAGCAGCCAGTTGTCTTGGTACATGTTGGTACCAATGACATAGATAGGACAAAGGAGGAGGTCCTGAAGAGAGATTTCCAGGAGTTAGGAAGGAAGCTGAGAAGCAGGACCTCCAGTGTAGTAATCTCAGGATTGCTACCTGTGCCACGTGCTAGTGAGGGCAAGAATAGTAGGATCAGGCAGATGAATGTGTGGCTGAGAGACTGGTGCAGGGGGCAGGGCTTCAGATTCTTGGATAATTGGGATCTCTCCTGGGGGAAGTATGACCTGTTCAAAAAGGACAGGTTACATCTGAACCCGAAGGGGACCAATATCCTGGCGGGAAAATTTAATAGAGCTGTTAGGGAGGGTTTAAACTAATTTGGCAGGGGGATGGGAACCGGAATGACAGAGTGGAGGAAGGGGAAAACAGAAATAAATCTAAGATCGTGAGCAGTAAAGATGTCAGGAAAGACAGGCAGGTGATGGGGCAAATTTGTAGCCATTGGGATGAGTTGCAGTGAAATCAAAGCGAAAAGTACCAAATACTGGTCTTAAGGTGTTATACTTAAATGCACGCAGCATAAGGAATAAGGTGGATGATCTTGTCGTACAGCTACAGATTGGCAGGTATGATATTGTGGCCACTGAGACGTGGCTAAAGGATGCATGTCTTCGGGAGTTGAACGTCCAAGGATACACGGTGTATCGGAAGGATAGGAAGATCAGCAGAGGGGGAGGTGTGGCTTTATTGGTAAGAAATGATATTAAATCATTAGAAAGAGGTGATATAGGATCAGAAGGTGCAGAATCTTTATGGGTTGAGCTAAGAAATTGCAGGGGTAAAAGGACCCTGATGGCAGTTATTTATAGGCCTCCAAACAGCTGCAGGGATATGGACTACAAATTACAACAGGAAATAGAAAAGGCTTGTCAGAAGGGCAGTGTTATGATAATTGTGGGGGATTTTAACATGCGAGTGGATTGGGAAAATCAGGTCGGCACTGGATCTCAAGAGAGAGAATTTGTAGAATGTCTGCGAGATGGCTTTTTAGAACAGCTTGTTGTTGAGCCCACTAGGGGATCGGCTGTACTGGATTAGGTATTGTGTAATGAACCGGAGGTGATTACAGAGATTGAGCTGAAGGAACCCTGAGGAGGCAGTGATCATAACATGATTGAGTTCACTGTGAAATTTGAAAAAGAGAAGCCGAAATCTGATGTGTCGGTATTTCAGTGGAGTAAAGGAAATTACAGTGGCAGGAACTGGCCAAAGTTGACTGGAAAGGGACACTGGCGGGAAAGATAGCAGAGCAGCAGTGGCTGGAGTTTATGTGAGAAGCGAGGAAGCTGCAAGACAGGTATATTCCCAAAAAAAAAAAGAAATTTTCGAATGGAAAAAGGATGCAACTGTGGTTGACAAGAGAAGACAAAACCAAAGTTAAAGCAAAGGAGAGGGCATACAAGGAAGCAAAAATTAGTGGGAAGACAGAGGATTGGGAAGTTTTTAAAACCTTACAAAAGGAAACTAAGAAGGTTATTAAAAGGGGAAAGATTAACTATGAAAGGAAGCGAGCAAATAATATCAAAGAGGATACTAAAAGCTTTTTCAAGTATATAAAGAGTAAAAGACAGGTGAGAGTAGATATAGGACTGACAGAAAACGATGCTGGAGAAATTGTAATGGGAGATAAGGAGACGGCAGAGGAATTGAACAAGTATTTTGCATCAGTATTCACTGAGGAAGACATCAACAGTATACCGGACACTCAAGGGTGGCAGGGAAGAGAAGTGTGCGCAGTCACAATTACGACAGAGAAAGTACTCAGGAAGCTGAATAGTCTAAAGGTAGATAAATCTCCCGGACCAGATGGAATGCACCCGCGTGTTCTGAAGGAAGTAGCTGTGGAGATTGCGGAGGCATTAGCGATGATCTTTCAAAAGTCGATAGATTCTGGCATGGTTCCAGAGGACTGGAAGATTGCAAATGTCACTCCGCTATTTAAGAAGGGGGCAAGGAAGCAAAAAGGAAATTTATAGACCTGTTAGCTTGACATCGGTGGTTGGGAAGTTGTTGGAGTCGATTGTCAAGGATGAGGTTACAGAGTACCTGGAGGCATATGACAAGATAGGCAGAACTCAGCATGGATTCCTTAAAGGAAAATCCTGCCTGACAAACCTATTACAATTTTTTGAGGAAATTATCAGCAGGCTAGGCAAGGAAGATGCAGTGGATGTTGTATATTTGGACTTTCAGAAGGCCTTTGACAAGGTGCAACACATAGAACATAGAATAGTACAGCACAGTACAGGCCCTTTGGCCCACAATGTTGTGCTGACCCTTGAACCCTGCCTCCCATATAAGCTCCCACCTTAGATTCCTCCATATACCTGTCTAGTAGTCTCTTAAACTTCACTAGTGTATCTGCCTCCACCACTGACTCAGGCAGAGCATTCCACGCACCAACCACTCTCTGAGTAAAAAACCTTCCTCTAATATCCCCCTTGAACTTCCCACCCCTTACCTTAAAGCCATGTCCTCTTGTATTGAGCAGTGGTGCCCTGGGGAAGAGGCGCTGGCTATCCACTCTATCTATTTCTCTTATTATCTTGTACACCTCTATCATGTCTCCTCTCATCCTCCTTCTCTCCAAAGAGTAAAGCCCTAGCTCCCTTAATCTCTGATCATAATCCATACTTTCTAAACCAGGCAGCATCCTGGTAAATCTCCTCTGTACCCTTCCCAATGCTTCCACATCCTTCCTATAGTGAGGTGACCAGAACTGGACACAATACTCCAAGTGTGGCCTAACCAGAGTTTTATAGAGCTGCATCATTACATCGCGACTCTTAAACTCTATCCCTCGACTTATGAAAGCTAACACCCCATAAGCTTTCTTAACTACCCTATCCACCTGTGAGGCGACTTTCAGGGATCTGTGGACATGTACCCCGAGATCCCTCTGCTCCTCCACACTACCAAGTATCCTGTCATTTACTTTGTACTCTGCCTTGGAGTTTGTCCTTCCAAAGTGTACCACCTCACACTTCTCCGGGTTGAACTCCATCTGCCACTTCTCAGCCCACTTCTGCATCCTATCAATGTCTCTCTGCAATCTTTGACAATCCTCTACACTATCTACAGCACCACCAACCTTTTTTGTCGTCTGCAAACTTGCCAACCCACCCTTCTACCCCAACATCCAGGTCGTTAATAAAAATCACGAAAAGTAGAGGTCCCAGCACAGATCCTTGTGGGACACCACTAGTCACAATCCTCCAATCTGAATGTACTCCCTCCACCACCACCCTCTGCCTTCTGCAGGCAAGCCAATTCTGAATCCACCTGGCCAAACTTCCCTGGATCCCATGCCTTCTAACTTTCTGAATAAGCCTACCGTGTGGAACCTTGTCAAATGCCTTACTAAAATCCATATAGCTCACATCCACTG
Organism: Mobula hypostoma; assembly: GCF_963921235.1. Lineage (NCBI taxonomy): Eukaryota > Metazoa > Chordata > Chondrichthyes > Myliobatiformes > Myliobatidae > Mobula > Mobula hypostoma. Next base: position 56,327,903 of record NC_086128.1, on the reverse strand, counting down.
CACTACCCTCATCTATATGCCTGGTCACCTCCTCAAAGAACTCTATCAGGCTTGTTAGACACGATCTGCCCTTCACAAAGCCATGCTGACTGTCCCTGATCAGACCATGATTCTCTAAATGCCCATAGATCCTATCTTTAAGAATCTTTTCCAACAGCTTTCCCACCACAGACGCAAGGCTCACTGGTCTATAATTACCCAGACTATCCCTACTACCTCTTTTGAACAAGGGAACAACATTCGCCTCCCTCCAATCCTCCGGTACCATTCCCGTGGACAACGAGGACATAAAGATCCTAGCCAGAGGCTCAGCAATCTCTTCTCTCACCTCGTGGAGCAGCCTGGGGAATATTCCATCAGGCCCCGGGGACTTATCTGTCCTAATGTATTTTAACAACTCCAACACCTCCGCTCCCTTAATATCAGCATGGTCCAGAACATCAACCTCACTCATATTGTCCTCACCATCATCAAGTTCCCTCTCATTGGTGAATACCGAAGAGAAGTATTCATTGAGGACCTCACTCACTTCCACAGCCTCCAGGCACATCTTCCCACCTTTATCTCTAATCGGTCCTACCATCACTCCTGTCATCCTTTTTTTCTTCACATAATTGAAGAACGCCTTGGGGTTTTCCTTAACCCTACTCGCCAAGGCCTTCTCATGCCCCCTTCTTGCTCTTCTCAGCCCCTTCTTAAGCTCCTTTCTTGCTTCCCTATATTCCTCAATAGACCCATCTGATCCTTGTTTCCTAAACCTCATGTACGCCTGCCTTCTTCCTCCTGACTAGATTTTCCACCTCACTTGTCACCCATGGTTCCTTCACCCTACCATTCTTTATCTTCCTCACCAGGACAAATTTATCCCGAACATCCCACAAGAGATCTCTAAACATCGACCACATGTCCATAGTACATTTCCCTGCAAAATCATCCCAATTCACACCCGCAAGTTCTAGCCTTATAGCCTCATAATTTGCCTTTCCCCAATTAAAAATTTTCCTGTCCTCTTTCACTCTATCCTTTTCAATGATAATTATAAAGGCCAGGGAGCGGTGGTCACCGTCCCCCAGATGCTCACCCACTGAGAGATCTGTGACCTGACCCGGTTCATTACCTAGTACTAGATCTAGTATGGCATTCCACCTGGTCGGCCTGTCCACATACTGTAACAGGAATCCGTCCTGGACACACTTAACAAATTCTGCCCCATCAAAACCCTTGGAACTAATCAGGTGCCAATCAATATTAGGGAAGTTAAAGTCACCCATGATAACAACCCTGTTATTTTTGCACCTTTCCAAAATCTGCCTCCCAATCTGCTCCTCTGTGTCTCTGCTGCTACCAGGGGGCCTATAGAATACCCCCAATAGAGTAACTGCTCCCTTCCTGTTCCTGACTTCCACCCATATTGACTCAAAAGAGGATCCTGCTACATTACCCACCCTTTCTGTAGCTGTAATAGTATCCCTGACCAGTAACGCCACCCCTCCTCCCCTTTTTCCGCCCTCTCTATCCCTTTTAAAGCACTGAAATCCAGGAATATTGATAATCCATTCCTGCCCTGGTGCCAGCCAAGTCTCTGTAATGGCCACTACATCATAATTCCATGTATGTATCTAAGCTCTCAGTTCATCACCTTTGTTCCTGATGCTTCTTGCATTGAGGTACACACATTTCAGCCCTTCTACCTTACTGTCTTTACACTGTTTATTCTGCTTCTCTTTCCTCAAAGCCTCTCTGTATGTTAGATCTGACTTTACTCCATGCACTTCTTTCACTGCTCTATCGCTCTGGGTCCCATCCCCCTCGCAAATTAGTTTAAACCCTCCCGAACCGTGCTAGCAAACCTACCTGCAAGGATATTGCTCCCCCTCGAGTAGCCACACATGAGGCTACTTAACAAGATAAGAACCCATGGAATTACGGGAAAGTTACATACGTGGATAGAGCATTGGCTGATTGGCAGGAAACAGAGAATGGGAATAAAGGGATCCCATTCTGGTTGGCTGCCAGTTACCAGTGGTGTTCCACAGGGGTCCGTGTTGGGGCTGCTTCTTTTTACATTGTACGTCAATGATTTGGATTATGGAATAGATGGCTTTGTGGCTAAGTTTGCTGACAATACGAAGATAGGTGGAGGGTCCGGTAGTGCTGAGCAAACGGAGAGTCTGCAGAGAGACTTGGATAGATTGGAAGAATGGGCAAAGAAGTGGCAAATGAAATACAATGTTGGAAAGTGTATGGTTATGCACTTTGGCAGAAGAAATAAACGGGCAGACCATTATATAAATGGAGAAAGAATTCAAAGTTCTGAGATGCAACAGGACTTGGGAGTCCTCGTACAGGATACCCTTAAGGTTAACCTCCAGGTTGAGTCGGTAGTGAAGAAGGCGAATGCAATGTTGGCATTCATTTCTAGAGGAATAGAGTATAGGAGCAGGGATGTGATGTTGAGGCTCTATAAGGCACTGGTGAGACCTCACTTGGAGTACTGAGGGCAGTTTTGGTCTCCTTACTTAAGAAAGAATGTGCTGACGTTGGAGAGGGTACAGAGAAGATTCACTAGAATGATTCCGGGAATGAGAGGGTTAACATATGAGGAACGTTTGTCCGCTCTTGGATTGTATTTCTTGGAGTTTAGAAGAATGAGGGGAGACCTCATAGAAACATTTCGAATGTTGAAAGGCATGGACAGAGTGGATGTGGCAAAGTTGTTTCCCATGATGGGGGAGTCTAGTATGAGAGGGCATGACTTAAGGGTTGAAGGGCACCCATTCAGAACAGAGATGCGAAGAAATTCTTTTAGTCAGAGGGTGGTGAATCTATGGAATTTGTTGCCACGGGCAGCAGTGGAGGCCAAGTCATTGGGTGTAATTAAGGCAGAGATTGATAGGTATCTGAGTAGCCAGGGCATCAAAGGTTATGGTGAGAAGCCGAGGGAGTGGGACTAAATGGGAGAATGGATCAGCTCATGATCAAATGGCGGAGCAGACTCGATGGGCCGAATGGCTGACTTCTGCTCCTTTGTCTCATGGTCTTATGTCAGCCTTGTGTCCATCCACATATCGAGAAATTTTATCACTGACCAGTTTATGAGATTTACCATATAAATTGAGATCAATTGTGGGTGTAATGTTCCTTTCAGAAAAACAATTAACGCGAGTCTTTGCAACAGAAAATTTTAACCCCCACTGATGTCCCCCATTCCTCTTCCTTTATTTGTAGCTGCCCACATTTTTCAAAAGATATAATTTACATTCCGACCTCTCTTCCACACTGTACCATTGTCAGCATATGGTGTGGAAATATCTGAGCCATCATTTAAGAAAATATCATTAATCATAATACCTGTATTAAAAAGATATGGGTTGCACACAGGCCTCTCTTTCATATTCCTTAGAGAATGTGTTCCCAATCTAACTTGTATCTTCCTATCACGGAAAACATCTTGAATCCAATTCAACATTCTATCAACTGCTTCTATCTTTTCCAGTGTACACAACATCCCTTGTGTACAGAATATATGATAAACTTTCTCTGCATCAATCAATACTGCTATCGCTGATAGTTTATTAACTTGGGATATACGAATATCAGATTCCAAATTTGACACCAAGTCCACAACCGTTCTCCTTAAATAAATTCCAGATTAGTATATAACTAATTTTCCACCATTCTCCCCAAAATAAGAAAGCCTTGCTCTCACCATTCATTCCGTTATATTACATGCATCTGATGTTAACAAATTGAGTCTATAATTGGAAGGCTGCTGAAGGGTCTCAGCCTGAAATATTGACTACTATTTTCCATAGATGCTGCCTGGCTGCTGAGTTCCTCCAACATTTTCTGTGTGTTGGTTGGATTTCCAGCACTGTAGATTTTCTCTTGTCTATAACTGGAAGGATCTGATTTGATCCTTACTAGGTTTCAATCGAGGGGATAACTACTGCTATTTTCCAGGAAGTCACACACACTTGTGAGATCCTCAGATACCAGTGTAAGGTCTATATAAGAAACAGTGTTATGAAAGAGATTTATCCTTGTATTCCTACCATCATTCAAGCACACCAAACACTTCTTCCAGAAAGTCTTCAGCCACACATTAATTATACCCCAGGTGTCAGAAAGAGGTAGCTGAAGAGATTTTGCAGGCATTAGTGATGACCTTAAGAATCACTGGACTCTGGAATGGTTGGAAGACTGGAAAATTGCAAATGTCACTTCACTCTTTAACAAGGGAGGGAGGAAGAAAAAAAATAAATTATAGCTAGTAATCCTGACTTCAGTGGCTGGGAAGACATTGGGAGTTCATTATTAAGAGCCAGGTTTTGGGGCTCAGCTTGGTTTTTTTTTTAAGCAGAAATGTTGCCCGATGAAACTGTTGAACATTATTGAGGAAATAACAGGCAGGATAGACAAAGGAGAGTCAATGGATGTTGTTTACATGGATTTTCAGATATGTTCTTATTCAGTTAGTTTCCAGGGAGAAAGCAGGAGAAAGAGATTAAGAGGAATAATAAACCAGCCACAGTGGAATGGTGGAACAGTGTTGACGGGCCAAATGGCCTAATTCTGCTGCAATGCATTATGGTACAGTCCTCATCATCTACTTGTCAGTTGAAGATATGTCCTGTCCAACTCACTTTTTGAGTTAACACGAAGACATACCCCTCATCCTATCAATCAATAATACACCCCACCCCTCATTCGTGACAAACCCCAGACTCTTCTCTTCCCCTTGTCAATCAAGCCTGGGTCCTGTACCTTCCTATCATTACAATGTATAAATCCCACCCCTTCTGATGCACCTCCCTACTACTCACCAAATCCAGCCCACTCCCACCCTGTTGACAATATTCCCAAATCCTCCAAAATCAGTCAATTATCATTAATACCCTCATCCTTCTCCACCTGACTTGATCTACAACCCACCATTTCATGCTACTTATCTATCTTTTACCAGTAACACCCACTTTTCACCTCCTTATCAAACATTCCCACCTCCCTGCCCATCCATCCCCATCCCTCACACCCAGAACCTTCAACCTTAGAGTGACTGCAGAGGAAGAGATGTGGCATGACAAGCAACTTGTTGAATCAGTTTATTACTTGCATCAGCATCCCAGGCACACAGCATCAGAAATGCAGCATTCACAAGTAAATATAACAAATTATGGACCACAGTGCAGTGCAGAAACAGGCTACTCAGCCCACGATGTTGTGATGAAATTATTAACCACTTTCTACTTGCACAACGTCCACATAAAATAGTTTACTATTGCTACATATAACGCACAGACTGCAGACCTTAGGCCAGAGACCATAGACCTCAGTGCACAGTCCACAGAGCATAAACCACAGACTGTCGAGCAAAGACCGTAGTGAAACTCAATAATTTGCATGCCACCCATACTGATTATTTCAACATGCATTAAGGTGCAAGGGCCATAACGATTGTGAGGTCCTCCATCTTACCATAAGTGTTTTATAATGGAGTAGCAGTTGTCTTGAGCCTGGTATATGCGTTTTCAGGATTTTTTATCTTCCACTTGAAGAGGGGTGGGGAGAAGAGAGAATGACATGCCTTGACCCGTACTGGGAGGGCTGGACAAGATAAGAAGGAATGCAGGATGCTGTCAGGCAGGTCCAGCTCAAATTTTAAGAGGTGAAGTTGGGTCCCCTCACTCACTTCCACCCCTGTCCCTAACAAGCTTCCACTCCCCCCATCCCCCGCACCAAGACATCTACCTCTGTGAGTCACACAACTGCCACACCCTGGCATCAGGCAGTGAGGTGAAGTCCAGGACAGACTCTTCTGGGGTGAGCCCAGAGAGACAGGATCATAGCACAGCCTCTCTCCATCTGCACCTTTAAGTCATTGCTGAAGACCAGGCAACTTCAGAAATTACTGTATCCCACAGGAACCAAACGCATCTCTTGATAGACTGGCAACTGCCTGCCAGATAACAGAGGGAAGGTGAGAGAACCAATGAGAGGAGTAGGTGGGGGCTTACAGGGGAGTGTCAGAGGGCTGGGAGGGTGAGGTTCAATGATATGGCGAGGCGAGTTTATAGCAAATTACCCTGGGAGGTAGATGAATACACATGGGGGTTGCAGGATAATTCTTCAGCTAGGCCTGCAGTGAGGGGCAGAGGGTCAGAAGTAAACAGTAAATGATGGCAATGTCTATGTGTCCTCCTCTGTCTCCCGACACCGGCTGTCAGCCACACCGTCCTCTCCCCACTCTGGGAGTGGGCACCGAACACACTGCCCCTCCCCGTCTGGAACTGGGCATTGTTCATGCAGTCCTCTCCGATAAGGTGTGGTGTTTGTCGTGTGTATTAGGTTCATGTGATTAAAACCATCACACACTTTCTGGGTCAGACACAGAGTGAAGATCCTCTGTTCCTGTCCCACTGAAGATGACGTGAAAAGGAGAAATTTGAGACGGGAAGAGAACGCTTGCACTGTCTCTGCATTCAACACCTTGAGGCAACTTCTGTGTTATTGGACATGCTGTTTGTCGGTGAGTTCTCCATCGACTAAACCGCGTGGGAAATAAGAGCGGGGAGGAAAATTCTCACCCAGTGTCTGAGTAAGAGGGGACTATCCACAAAGAAACGTTCCGAGAGCTTAGGTTGTTTTCTCTGCAGAGAAAAAGGCTGAGAGAACAACAGAAATTTGTAAGATTATGAAAGCCGGAGATAAATTAGATTACTGGAATATTTTCCCCTGTGCTGGAATTGTATAATACTGTACATCATGCATTTGATGTATTGAAAGAATTAAATTCACAGAAGATGTGCAGGGCATGTTTCCAACACGTGAAGTGGTGTGTGCCTGCAATGCAGTCAGGGATGGTGATAGGTGGTTAAGGGGCTCTTAGCTGTGCACATGAATCTGCAGAGAATGGAGATTCAGTTAGGCATTCGGTTACTTGTTTAATTTGTTCAACACAATATAGTGGGCCAAAGGTCCTGTTCCTGTACAATATTCCCCAAAGGAGAAATTAGCATTTAATTATCCCAAGATTCAACACATCCTGGGGCAGGAAATTTTGCTGCGCCCTCCTACAACCAATGGGCAGCAACTTATTAAAACCAAACTGTCTTTACTGCTCTTGATACTGCCTTTATATATTTCCATTGTTTGCAGTGTTTTTCATGTGTATTAGGTTCATGTGATTAAAACCATCACACACTTTCTGGGTCAGACACAGAGTGAAGATCCTCTGTTCCTGTCCCACTGAAGATGACGTGAAAAGGAGAAATTTGAGACGGGAAGAGAACGCTTGCACTGTCTCTGCATTCAACACCTTGAGGCAACTTCTGTGTTATTGGACATGCTGTTTGTCGGTGAGTTCTCCATCGACTAAACCGCGTGGGAAATAAGAGCGGGGAGGAAAATTCTCACCCAGTGTCTGAGTAAGAGGGGACTATCCACAAAGAAACATTCTGGAGAGACAAAGGCTGAGGGAAGACCCAAGAGAAACTTGTAAGATTATGATGGGCAGAGATAGAATAGACTGCTGGAATATTTTCCCCTGTGCTGGAATTGTATAATACTGGATATCATGCGTTTGATGTGAAAGGAGTAAATTCACAGAAAATGTGCAGGGCATGTGTAATAGAGGGCTTTGTGTAAAGCTAAGGTATTACTAAGATAGGGAGATGTTTGGCACAGCTTTGTGGGCCGAATGGCCTGTGTTGTGCTGTATGTTTCTATGTTATTTTTTTATGTTTCCAGCATATGAAGTAGTGTGTGCCCGTAATCCAGTCAGGGATGGTGATTGGTGGTTCAGAGGTTCTTCGCTGTGCACATGAATCTGCTGGGAATGGAGATTCAGTCAGGCATTCATTTACTTGTTTAATTTGTTCAACACAATATAGTGGGCCAAAGGTCCTGTTCCTGTACAATATTCCCCAAAGGAGAAATTAGCATTTAATTATCCCAAGATTCGACACATCCTGGGGCAGGAAATTTTGCTCCGCCCTCCTACAACCAATGGGCAGCAACTTATTAAAACCAAACTGTCTTTACTGCTCTTGATACTGCCTTTATATATTTCCATTGTTTGTTTTAACTTCTGTTGATAGACTTGGGACAAGGCCAGTTCTCCAATTGATGACGAATGTCTGCTCCTGAGTATACCATGCACGGTTCTGGACCTCATTTCCTTGGATCAGACCGCAGCAGGTGAACTGTTCACCACAAAGGTACGTTTCAGGAAATCCACAATCTCTTTCCACTGTGTTCCTCGTCCTGTTGCAGCTGTGACAGTCCATCTACAATTCTGATGGATGAGCAGCAAGACAAGGAATCTCATACAGTGGGAACCCAGACAAGCCTTTCTCTCCTGTTTGAAAATTTTGATTGAATCTTGTACAGCAGGACTGCCAATCATGGATTAAATCCAGAAAGGCGCACAGTCGTGCACCGAGCAACAATTGCCTAGCTTTGAAATTTCTTTCCACAGGGTTCCCTGTCCTGTTGCAGGGGTTGCAGCCTTTCAAAACGGAAGGTGCAGTCGGGCGAGGATTCATGATAGGAACCAAGACAAGCCTTCGTACCCTGCTGGATGCCCCTGGAACATTAGTTACAGGGACTGAGGGTTTGGCAGTGGGACTGTCAAACGTGGCTTAAATTGGGAAAGAGCTGTTTCAGACTCTCACTGTCAGAACTGTCTGCGATTCCAATTTCCATACCATCTGGGTTAGACCCACACTTGGAGCACCACACACAGTTCCATCCTCCATAATCCCCAGTCAGTACTCCAGGAGCACTGTGCACAGTTCCTTCCTCCCTGTGCCTGGGTCAGAAACACTGGAAGCACAGTGCATGTGTGGGAAATTGGAAAACTTGTTCTTAAACATTCTGATCTCCTTCCACTCTCTGGAATACCAGCAAGCAATCATTCCCACCTCCCTGCCCATCCACCCCCACCTCTCACACCCAGAACCTTCAACCTTACAGAGTGACTGCAGAGGAAGAGATGTGGCATGAGAAACAACCTGTTGAATCAGTTTATTACTTGCATCAGCATCCCAGGCACACAGCATCAGAAATGCAGCAATCCCAGGTAAATATAACAAATTATGGACCACAGTGCAGTGCAGGAACAGGCTACTCAGCCCACGATGTTGTGATGAACTTTTAACCACCTTCTACTTGCACAACGTCCACATAAAATGGTTCCAACACGTGAAGTGGTGTGTGCCTGTAATCCAGTCAGTGATGGTGATAGGTGGTTAAGGGGCTCTTAGCTGTGCACATGAATCTGCAGGGAATGGAGATTCAGTTAGGCATTCGGTTACTTGTTTAATTTGTTCAACACAATATAGTGGGCCAAAGGTCCTGTTCCTGTACAATATTCCCCAAAGGAGAAATTAGCATTTAATTATCCCAAGATTCGACACATCCTGGGGCAGGAAATTTTGCTCCGCCCTCCTACAACCAATGGGCAGCAACTTATTAAAACCAAACTGTCTTTACTGCTCTTGATACTGCCTTTATATATTTCCATTGTTTGTTTTAACTTCTGTTGATAGACTTGGGACAATGCCAGTTCTCCAATTGATGGCAAATCCCTGCTTCTGAGTACATCATGCACGGTTCTGGACCTCATTTCCTTGAGTCAGACCACACCAGGACAACTGTCCAGCACAAAGTAATGTTTCAGGAAATTCACAATCTATTTCCAGTGTTCCCAGTCATGTTGCAGCTGTGGCGGTCCATCTACAATTCTGATGGACGAGCAGCAAGAGAAGGAATCTTATAGTGGGAACTCAGACAAGCCTTTGTCTCCTGATTGAAAATTCAGATTGAATCTTATACAGCAGGATTGTCAATCATGGATTAAATCCAGAAAGGAGCACAGTTGTGCACAGTGCAATTATTCCAGAGCTTTGAAATTTCTTTCCACAGGGTTCCCAGTCCTGGTTCAGGGGCAGCAGCCCATCAACACTGAACGTGCAGTTCGGCGAGAAATCATATAGAAACATAGAAAATAGGTGCAGGAGTAGGCCATTCGGCCCTTCGAGCCTGCACCGCCATTCAGTATGATCATGGCTGATTATCCAACTCAGAACCCGCACCAGCCTTCCCACCACACCCCCTGATCCCCGTAGCCACAAGGGCCATATCTAACTCCCTCTTAAATATAGCCAATGAACTGGCCTCAACAGTTTCCCGTGGCAGAGAATTCCACAGATTCACCACTCTCTGTGTGAAGAAGTTTTTCCTCATCTCGGTCCTAAAAGGCTTCCCCTTTATCCTCAAACTGTGACCCCTCGTTCTGGACTTCCCCAACATCGGGAACAATCTTCCTGCATCTTGCCTGTCTAATCCCTTTAGGATTTTATATGTTTCAATAAGATCCCCCCTCAATCTTCTAAATTCCAACGAGTATAAGCCTAGTTCATCCAGTCTTTCTTCATATGAAAGTCCTGCCATCCCAGGAATCAATCTGGTGAACCTTCTTTGTACTCCCTCTATGGCAAAGATGTCTTTCCTCAGGTTGGGGGACCAAAACTGCACACAATACTCCAGGTGTGGTCTCACCAAGGCCTTGTACAACTGCAGTAGTACCTCCCTGCTCCTGTACTCGAATCCTCTCGCTATAAATGCCAGCATACCATTCGCCTTTTTCACCGCCTGCTGTACCTGCATGCCCACTTTCAATGACTGGTGTATAATGACACCCAGGTCTCGTTGCACATCCCCTTTTCCTACTCGGCCACCATTCAGATAATAATCTGTTTTCCTATTTTTGCCACCAAAGTGGATAACTTCACATTTATCCACATTAATTTGCATCTGCCATGAACTTGCCCACTCACCCAACCTATCCAAGTCACCCCGCATCCTCCTCACAGCTAACACTGCCGCCCAGCTTCGTGTCATCCGCAAACTTGGAGATGCTGCATTTAATTCCCTCATCCAAGTCATTAATATATATTTTAAACAACTGGGGTCCCAGCACTGAGCCTTGCGGTACCCCACTAGTCACTGCCTGCCATTCTGAAATGGTCCCGTTTATTCCCACTCTTTGCTTCCTGTTTGCTAACCAATTCTCTATCCACATCAATACCTTACCCCCAATACTGTGTGCTTTAAGTTTGCACACTAATCTCCTGTGTGGGATCTTGTCAAAAGCCTTTTGAAAATCCAAATACACCACATCCACTGGTTCTCCCCTATCCACTCTACTAGTTACATCCTCAAAAAATTCTATGAGATTCGTCAGACATGATTTTCCTTTCACTTTGTCTTTGTCTTTGTCCGATCATTTCACCGCTTTCCAAATGTGCTGTTATCACGTCTTTGATAACTGACTCCAGCAGTTTCCCCACCACCGACGTTAGGCTAACCGGTCTATAATTCCCCGGTTTCTCTCTCCCTCCTTTTTTAAAAAGTGGGGTTACATTATCCACCCTCCAATCCTCAGGAACTAGTCCAGAATCTAACGAGTTTTGAAAAATTATCACTAATGCATCCACTATTTCTTGGGCTACTTCCTTAAGCACTCTGGGATGCAGACCATCTGGCCCTGGGGATTTATCTGCCTTTAATCCCTTCAATTTACCCAACACCACTTCCCTACCAACATTTATTTCGCTCAGTTCCTCCATCTCACTGGACCCTCTGTCCCCTACTATTTCTGGAAGATTATTTATGTCCTCCTTAGTGAAGACAGAACCAAAGTAATTATTCAATTGGTCTGCCATGTCCTTGCTCCCCATAATCAATTCACCTGTTTCTGGCTGTAGGGGACCTACATTTGTCTTATTTGTACCTATGTAATAGGAACCAAGACAAGCCTTTGTTCCCTGCTGGATGCCCCTGGAACATTAGTTACAGGTACTGAGGGTTTGGCAGTGGGACTGTCAAACATGGCTTAAATCTGGAAACAGCTGTTTCAGACTCACACTGGGAGAACTGTCTGTCATTCCCATCTCCATATCCTCTGGGTCAGACCCACACGGAGCACCACACACAGTTCCTGCCTCCATAATCCCCGATCAGCACTCCAGGAGCACTGTGCAGTTCCTGTTATGCCATCTCTGCATGATTCACACCATGAGCACTGTGCACAGTTCCCTCCTCCCTGTGCCCAGGTTAGGATCACTGGGAGCACGGTGCATGTGTGGGAAATTGAAAAACTTATTTTTTAAACATTCTGATCTCCTTCCACTCACCAGAATATGATTCACTGCTTGCTGATGATGCCTTGCCAATTTCTGTCACCCCTCGCCTGCCATTGACAGAATCCACAACACGGGATTCTGCTCTGATTGTGCAAGTCATTCCCTTTGGGGCATTACTAGGCAGAAATCTCTGAACCTGCATAGGCATTCAGTGAAAATGGAAAAACTCATCAATCTAGAATATCAGTGACGTGCAGTGAGGACTAGGCAGTGGGATTGTTGAATATGGGTTAAATCGAGAAAGGGCTGGATGAGACCCATACTGGAAACACCATGCCCTTTTCTGTCTCCCTATCACAAGGTCAGACCCACACAGGGAGTACCATGCACAGTTCCCATCTCCATATCCCATGGAACACACATCAAAGTTGCTGGTGAACGCAGCAGGCCAAGCAGCATCTGTAGGAAGAGGTGCAGTCGACGTTTCAGGCCGAGACCCTTCGTCAGGACTAACTGAAGGAAGAGTGAGTAAGGGATTTGAAAGTTGGAGGGGGAGGGGGAGGGGGAGATCCAAAATGATAGGAGAAGACAGGAGGGGGAGGGATAGAGCCAAGAGCTGGACAGGTGATAGGCAAAAGGGGATACGAGAGGATCATGGGACAGGAGGTCCGGGAAGAAAGACAGGGGGGGGGGACCCAGAGGATGGGCAAGAGGTATATTCAGAGGGACAGAGGGAGAAAAAGGAGAGTGAGAGAAAGAATGTGTGCATAAAAATGAGTAACAGATGGGGTACGAGGGGGAGGTGGGGCATTAGCGGAAATTAGAGAAGTCGATGTTCATGCCATCAGGTTGGAGGCTACCCAGACGGAATATAAGGTGTTGTTCCTCCAACCTGAGTGTGGCTTCATCTTTACAGTAGAGGAGGCCGTGGATAGACATGTCAGAATGGGAATGGGATGTGGAATTAAAATGTGTGGCCACTGGGAGATCCTGCTTTCTCTGGCGGACAGAGCGTAGATGTTCAGCAAAGCGGTCTCCCAGTCTGCGTCGGGTCTCACCAATATATAAAAGGCTACATCGGGAGCACCGGACACAGTATATCACCCCAGTCGACTCACAGGTGAAGTGTTGCCTCACCTGGAAGGACTGTTTGGGGCCCTGAATGGTGGTAAGGGAGGAAGTGTAAGGGCATGTGTAGCACTTGTTCCGCTGACACGGATAAGTGCCAGGAGGGAGATCAGTGAGGAGGGATGGGGGGGACGAATGGACAAGGGAGTTCTGTAGGGAGCGATCCCTGCGGAATGCAGAGAGAGGGGGGAGGGAAAGATGTGCTTAGTGGTGGGATCCTGTTGGAGGTGGCGGAAGTTACGGAGAATAATATGTTGGACCCGGAGGCTGGTGGGGTGGTAGGTGAGGACCAGGGGAACCCTATTCCTAGTGGGGTGGCGGGAGGATGGAGTGAGAGCAGATGTTCGTGAAATGGGGGAGATGCGTTTTAGGGCAGAGTTGATAGTGGAGGAAGGGAAGCCCCTTTCTTTAAAAAAGGGAGACATCTCCCTCGTCCTAGAATGAAAAGCCTCATCCTGAGAGCAGATGCGGTGGAGACGGAGGAAATGTGAGAAGGGGATGGCGTTTTTGCAAGAGACAGGGTGAGAAGAGGAATAGTCCATATAGCTGTGAGAGTCAGTAGACATCAGTGGATAAGCTGTCTCCAGAGACAGAGACAGAAAGATCTAGAAAGGGGAGGAAGGTGTCGGAAATGGACCAGGTAAACTTGAGGGCAGGGTCAAAGTTGGAGGCAAAGTTAATAAAGTCAACGAGTTCTGCATGCGTGCAGGAAGCAGCGCCAATGCAGTTGTCGATGTAGCGAAGGAAAAGTGGGGACAGATACCAGAATAGGCACAGGACATAGATTGTTCCACAAACCCAACAGAAAGGCAGGCATAGCTAGGACCCATACGGGTGCCCATAGCTACACCTTTAGTTTGGAGGAAGTGGGAGGAGCCAAAGGAGAAAGTATTAAGAGTAAGGACTAATTCCGCTAGACAGAGCAGAGTGGTGGTAGAGGGGAACTGATTAGGTCTGGAATCCAAAAAGCGTAGAGCTTTGAGACCTTCCTGATGGGGGATGGAAGTATATAAGGACTGGACATCCATGGTGAAAATAAAGCGGTGGGGGCCAGGGAACTTAAAATCATCGAAAAGTTTAAGAGCGTGATGTGGCCTTTTATATATTGGCGAGACCCGACGCAGACTGGGAGACCACTTTGCTGAACATCTACGCTCTGTCCGCCAGAGAAAGCAGGATCTCCCAATGGCCACACATTTTAATTCCACATCCCATTCCCATTCTGACATGTCTATCCACGGCCTCCTCTACTGTAAAGATGAAGTCACACTCAGCTTGGAGGAACAACACCTTATATTCCATCTGGGTAGCCTCCAACCTGATGGCATGAACATCGACTTCTCTAATTTCCGCTAAGGCCCCACCTCCCCCTCGTACCCCATCTGTTACTCATTTTTATGCACACATTCTTTCTCTCACTGTCCTTTTTCTCCCTCTGTCCCTCTGAATATACCTCTTGCCCATCCTCTGGGTCCCCCCCCGCTTGTCTTTCTTCCCGGACCTCCTGTCCCATGATCCTCTCGTATCCCCTTTTGCCTTTCACCTGTCCAGCTCTTGGCTCTATCCCTCCCCCTCCTGTCTTCTCCTATCATTTTGGATCTCCCCCTCCCCCTCCAACTTTCAAATCCCTTACTCACTCTTCCTTCAGTTAGTCCTGACGAAGGGTCTCGGCCTGAAACGTCGACTGCACCTCTTCCTACAGATTCTGCTTGGCCTGCTGCGTTCACCAGCAACTTTGATGTGTGTTGTTTTTACATGGATTGTAGTAGTTAATTATAACACTCCACTGTCAAACATGGCTTAAATCTGAAATGAGCTGTTTCAGACTCATACTGGTAGGCATGTATGAAACACCAATTTACTTCTGGGTCAAACACACACTTGGAGGACCACACACAGTTCCCGCCTCCATAATTCCCAGTCAGCACTCCAGGAGCACTGTGCACAGCTCTCCCCTCCCTGTGCCTGAGTCAGAAACACAGGGAGCACAGTGCATGTATGGGAAATTGGAAAACTTGTTCTTAAACATTCTGATCTCCTTCAACTCTCTGGAATACCAGCAGACAGTGAATCATGATGCCATGCCAATTTCTGTCACCCCTTGCCTGTCATCGAGGGGATCCACAATGCGGGATTCTGCTCCGATTCTGCATGCCATTGCCTTTGGGGCATCACGGGGCAGTAATCTCTGAACCTCCATAGGCATTCAGCAAAAATGGAAAAACTCATCAACCTGGAATATCAATCACATGCAGTGAGGATTAGGCAGTGGGATTGTTGAATGTGCGTTAAATCTGGAAAGGGCTGGATGAGACCCACACTGGAAACACCATGCTCTTTTCTGTCTCCCGATCAGAAGGTCAGACCCACAGAGGGAGTACCATGCACAGTTCCCATCTCCATTTCCCATGGGTTAGAACTACATCATAGCCTCCTGCCAATTTGGGAATTGTGGAAAATTCCTGTTTCTTTGGACATTCTAACCCCTCTCCCATTCCCAGTATACGTGCCACCACGTGCCTATGTAGCATGGCCAATCTCTGTGTCCCCTTGCCTCAGCTCGAGTGTGTCCCTGGCATGGCATCATCCTGTGACTGTGCTCACTGCAACCTTTGGGCTGTCGTTGGCCAGTTGTTTTGTCCATGGGTGCGTCCACGTCCTGATGCAGGAGAATAGTGGTGTTAATGATGAATCTGAGTTGTATACTACATACATTCTTTGACAATAAATGTACCTTGAACCTTAATGCAGTCAAGTACAGTTGGTAAGGACAACATTGGTGCTGACGTAGTCCTAGTTTCCAAACGCGTCACCCTCGTCCTAGCCCTTACCACGATGGTCAATGGCCACTCTCCCACATCCCGTAGGAGAACCAGCATCTTGCAACCTCTGCAGTCAGCTCTCAGGCCTACACCAGCCATGAACGGTCATGGCAACAGGCCAATGGAGAGGTCTGCTGTGCAATCACTTTCCACAAGGTTCCCTGTCCTGCTGCAATTGTGACAGATGATCTACCATCCCAGAGGTGAAGCAGCAGGGGAATGAATCACCTGGATTTTCAGTCCGAAATCACGACTGCGGTGCCGACACCACCTTCCTGTTGTCTGGCAAACGGCCGCTGCAGATGCCTGCTCATCCCCATCTGGCCCAGGACATGGTTCATCCTCGGCACCTCCCTCCAGTGGAAGAGAACGCCAAGTATGATGGGGCAAGGGAGAGGGCAAAACCCAGGCCTGATGGAGAAGAATGCTCCAGCAGGGATGTAATTAAAGATCTCGGTCACTCACCCATTTCCCTCCACCACCCCCGAAAGGTTCTGAGTGTCAGGTGCAGAACCTGAACCAACAGCTGACAGGACAGGTTTCTTCTTCCACTCCAGTCCCAGACAGCCAGTTGGTCTGGATGTCCCGCTCTGATCTAGAGTGCTGGGCCAACTTCTACTTTACCAGAGAAGTGCAGGCATCGAGGAAGCTGCTGAGGGAGCGCCAGCCCAAGGCCACAATGTCCAGAGGGTCCCATGGGTCCAGGTCAAGAGGGATTGGTTCTTCAGAAGGAAGAGGGGGGTTGTTTAGGTCTGATGTGGAACGAGGAGTGAGGGGTCAGGTTCCAGGATTGGACCAAGTCCACGGGCACAGCTTAGTTCAAGACTCCTTCAAAGTGTCCTCTGATTCCGAGTGACTCTGTATGTGTTTTTAGAGGAAGGAGAGAGGACAGGGAGAAGGGAATGAGTTCTTCTGTATTAAACAATAATGTCCCAGGGACTGGTGGGCTTGTGACAAGTCTGCACCACCATCCATCCACCCTGTCCCATCCTCAACAAGCCCCTCACCACCAATCCACCTCCCCCATGCACCCTCCCTCCCCATAACCAATTCCCCCCACTCTCAAACTATCCCATCCTCACTGTGACCCCTGCTCCCTCCCTCCCCACCCCCATGTCTCTCACCCTACCCCCTCCAGCCTCAGCCCTCCCTTCTCCTTCCGACCTGCCCCATCCCCATCCCTCCTCCCTTTTCACCTCAGGAGTGATCATTCCCTGGTCCTCTCTCCCCGCTATCTCCCAGATAACGCTGCCCCCGCTTCCCCTTCACGCAGAGAGGGAGCGGCCCGAGATCGAGCGGGCGTGGCTTTGCAATGAAAGAAAATGTGTGCCGAATAACAGAATCAGGCCCCTACCTGGTGCCCGGGGTGGAGTGTTGAGCTGTCGGGCACGGCGGGCCGACAAGGTGCCGACGGACGGGGACGGGAACCCGGGGCAGCCGAGCAGCAGTTTCTGTGGAGGTCATCCGGCGCGAGAGGAGCCTTTCGGCGGGATTGAGATATCGCGAGAGTGAGCGCGAGATTTAAACAAACGAGCAGGGCCTTCGGAAAGAACAGCGTGAAATGGTGATGATGGTGCAGTGTGGGAGAGAGGTAGGAATATAAATTATATAGTTAGGGAAATGCAAGCAGCTATTAATGAAGTAGTGAAATGGGGACATGATTGGGGGCTGAAATTTTCCATTGCGAAAACTTAGGCTGTTTATTTTGTGTTCTGAAAGGAACATTGCCCCCACAATTGATCTCAATTTACATGTTAAATCTCGTATCGAGTCAGTGATAAAGTGTCTCGGTATGTGGATGGACACAAGGATAATTTGGAAGGATCATGTCAATAACAATCTGCAGATGCGTAAATAATGTCTTTAATGTGCTCAAGTCGCTGATTTGGAGCTGATGAGGGTACGAGTGGGAGGTCACTTAAATGTATATTGCTTTAATCAAATCTGCCTTTGATTATGAATGTATTGCTTCTGGGTCAGCCTCACCAGTGGTCTTAAAGCCCGTTAGATGAAGTTCAAATTCAATCATTGAGATTATTTTTTGGTGCTATTAAATCATCCCCAATTTCAGCATTACTAGTGGAAATTTTACATCTGCACAGGTTACAGTTAGCGATGGTTTATTGGGTTAATGTAAGAGGACATAAAGTCGGTTCTAAAATATTGCCAACATCAGTCATGTTGTGAGGACTGTATTGGCAAGGTCTTCAGTTTTGGGTGGATGGAAAATGAATGGGCAGAAAATCTTGGGTTCTTTGATGTGAAATATGGTCCCAGTGTACCCCTTTCTGTCACTACTCCAAAGTTGGTGGTGTTGTGGATAGTGTGGAGGGCTGTCAGAGGTTACAGGGGGACATCGGTAGAATGCAAAACTGGGCTGAAAAGTGGTAAATGGAGTTCAACCCAGATAAGTGTGATGTGGTTCATTTTGCTAAGTCAAATATGATGGCAGAGTGTAGTATGAATAGTAAGACACTTGGCAGTGTGGAGGATCAGGGGGTCCAAGTCCATAGGACACTCAAAGCTGCTGGGCAGGTTGAATCTGTGGTTAAGAAGGCATATGATGCATTGGCCTTCATCAACCGTGGGACTGAGTTTCGAAGTCGAGAGGTAATGTTGCAGCTATATAGGACCCTGGTCAGACCCTGCTGGGAGCACTGTACTCAGTTCTGGTCACCTCACTGCAGGAAGGATGTGGAAACTATAGCAAGGGTGCAGAGGAGATTTACAAGGATGTTGCCTGGATTGGGGAGCATGCCTTACCAGGATAGTTTGAGTGAACTTGGTCTTTTCTCCTTGGAGTGACAGAGGATGAGAGGTGACCTGATAGAGGTGTACAAGATGACGAGAGACATTGTTCGTGTGGATAGTCAGAGGCTTTTTCCCAGGGCTGAAATGGCTATCACGATAGGGCACAGTTTTAAGGTGCTTGGAAGTAGGTACAGAGGATATGCCAGGGGGAAGTTCTTTACTCAGAGATTGGTGTGTGCATGGAATGGGCTGCTGGTGATGGTAGTGGAGGCGGATACATAGAAACATAGAAACATAGAAAATAGGTGCAGGAGTAGGCCATTCGGCCCTTCGAGCCTGCACCGCCATTTATTATGATCATGGCTGATCATCCAACTCAGAACCCCGCCCCAGCCTTCCCTCCATACCCCCTGACCCCTGTAGCCACAAGGGCCATATCTAACTTCCTTTTAAACATAGCTAATGAACTGGCCTCAACAGTTTGCTGTGGCAGAGAATTCCACAGATTCACCACTCTCTGTGTGAAGAAGTTTTTCCTAACCTCGGTCCTAAAAGGCTTCCCCTCTATCCTCAAACTGTGACCCCTCGTTCTAGACCTCCCCAACATCGGGAACAATCTTCCCGCATCTAGCCTGTCCAATCCCTTTAGGATCTTATACGTTTCAATCAGATCCCCCCCACTGCTAACACTGCCACCCAGCTTCGTGTCATCCGCAAACTTGGAGATGCTGCATTTAATTCCCTCATCCAAGTCATTAATATATATTGTAAACAACTGGGGTCCCAGCACTGAGCCTTGTGGTACCCCACTAGTCACCGCCTGCCATTCTGAAAAGGTCCCGTTTATTCCCACTCTTTGCTTCCTGTCTGCTAACCAATTCTCCACGGAGGCTGAGAGGTGACCTGATAGAGGTGTACGAGATGAAGAGAGACATTGATCATGTGGATAGTCAGAGGCTTTTTCCCAGGGTTGAAATGGCTATCATGATAGGGCACAGTTTTAAGGTGCTTCGGAGTAGGTACAGGGGAGATGCCACGGTTAAGTTCTTTACGCAGAGAGTGGTGAGTGCGTGGAATGGGCTGCCGGCGATGGTAGTGGAGGTGGATACGATAGTGTCTTTGAAGAGACTCCTGGATTGGTACATGGAGCTCAGAAAAACAGAGGACTATTGGTTACCCAGTGTAATTTCTAAAGTAAGTACATGTTCTGCTCAGCATTGTGGGCCAAAGGGTCTGGATTGTGTTGTTTCTATGTTTCTAATTGAAAACTCCATTTGATCACTGTGGGAACAAAGTTGGGGTAAGGAAAAAGATGGCATTGGTATAAAAATCAGAGGATGGGGAGAGGTCAACTAGGAGATGGTTATAAAAGGAGTGAAGAAGTTATACTTCCACGTTTACGTATTGGACGTAATCGGTTGGATAATTCCTCGTTCAGAATTACTGTGCATGATGCAGGCATTTGTAGGGAGTGCACTTGTCAAGAAACAATGCCGCATAGGTTGTTTCAATGCAGATCCTATGAGGTGCAAAGGAAACATCAATTGCTAAATTGAGATCTTTAGGACAGACACAGTTAACCTGGAAAGTTGGTTAGGAATTACTGCCACCGTAATGCATAGAAGTGAAGATCTGACTTTCTGAAAAGCGATAGACTTTTTGATATTACTTAATTTTTATCTTGGAGGGGAATTGAAGTGCATTAAACATGACTCGAAGTAGAAGAAGGAACTTTTCAGTGGTCTTCAAATATCGTGGTTTATCAGATACTTGACAAAGGTCTTTCAAAAGAAGTGAGGTTTCAGCTGAGTGGTCATCGTATGCGTGGATAGGGTTAGAGTGGGGAGCTAGAGGCTTTGGCAAGAAGAGGTGGAGGCTAAGGTGAGATTCTGGTGAGTTGCTTTCATTCCTTGTCTGTTAGGCCTGGCCAGAGTAGTGAGAATGGATCCAGGGTCAGTGGTGTGTTCGCCAGATTTGGGAGTTCTGTGAGACCTCCAGTGCACTTTATAATTGCATCAGTTTAAAGTTCATCCAGCTGCACCTCCTTAGAGACCGTGTTGGGGAACTGGAGCTGCAACTGGATGACCTTCGGCTGATATGGGAGAATGAGGAGATGATAGATGAGAGCTTCAGAGAGGCAGGTACCTGGGTGAATGCCAAGAGACGGATCGAGAAGACAGACAGAACAGAGAATGCCCGTGGCTGTTCTCCTCAATAACAGGTATATCACTTTGGATACTGCTGAAAATCTGTCTGAACCACCACCCCTGGCAGTGCATTCCACCACTTACCAGTCCTGTAAAACACTGGTCCCCAACCACTGTGCCACGGACCGGTATCGGGTGGTGAGGAAACGATATGATTTGGTGATATGAGTCAGCTGCACCTTTCCTCATTCCCTGTCACGCACTGTTGAACTTGAACACCCCCCTCCCCCCTCGTCAGCTGGTCTGCAAGAATATTGTCAATTTTTTTAGATTTCAAAATTACTTTATTCAAAAATAAAATTATATACATTAAACTATTCGATGACTCTGAATCCTTTACATACGTTTCCCTTATGGTCTCTAGATATCCATACTTTTGGCCACCCACATGGCACTCCATTGGTTCACCTTCCCACACCATTGTTGAGGGGTATACTCCCCGCCACTCGACCCCTCCCACTCCGGCGGGAGAAGAACCCTAAACTGTGGTCTTTCCCCACCGGGCCCTTGCGGTGGCTGCACCAAATTTCAGCACGTACTCCTGCAGCCGAGAATGTGCCAGTCGGCAGCTTTCTGCCACGGACATCTCCATGTGCTGGTAGATCATCAAGTTTCGGGCTGACCAAAGAGCATCTTTCACCGAGTTGATGATCTGCCAGCAGCACCGGATGTTGGTCTCCGTGTGCGTCCCCGGGAACAGCCCGTAGATCAGAGGGTCCTCTGTTATGCAGCTGCTGGGGATGAAACGTGACACTAGCCCGTCCATCCTCCTCCACACCCTCTCTGCGAACTGACAGTGTGCAAAGAGGTGGGTCACAGACTCCTCCTCACTTCAGTCCTCCTGTGGGCAGTGGGGTGTGGAGGCAACGTTCCAGGTGTACATGAAGAATCTGACGGGGAGAGCCCCTCTCAGCGCCAGCCAGGCGAGGCCCTAGTGCCTGTTGGTGAGGTCTGGCGATGAGGCGTTCCTGTGGTCAAAGGCGTTGACCTGGAAGAACTTTTCTATGAAGGACAGGTATGGCAGCAACAACCAGCTGACTGGGGCATTGTGCGGGAGTGAGGCTAGACCCATCCTTTGTAGCCAGGGCGACAGGTAGAACCTGGGCACATAGTGGTACTTGGTGCCCACATATCTGGGTTCTGTACACAACCTGATGCAGCCACACACGATATTGTCAATATTTTTTTTTTTTTTATTTCAAAATATACTTTATTCAAAAATAAATATATACAATAAACCATTCAATAACTTTTCATCCTTTACATACGTTTGCATTATACACAGTACATATCCGTATTTATACCACATCATTTCATTGTTGAGGGGTATACTCCCCGCCCTCCGACCCCTCCCACTCCCACGGGTGGAGAAACCTATACTGTGGTCCTTCCCCACCGGGCCCTTGCGGTGGCTGCACCAAGTTTCAGTGCGTCCCTCAGCACGTACTCCTGCAGTCGAGAATGTGCCAGTCGGCAGCATTCTCCCACGGACATCTCCATGTGCTGGTAGATCATCAAGTTACGGGCCGACCAAATAGCATCTTTCACCGAGTTGATGATCTGCCAGCAGCACCGGACGTTGGTCTCCGTGTGTGTCCCCGGGAACAGCCCGTAGATCAGAGAGTCCTCTGTTACGCAGCTGCTGGGGATAAACCGTGACACTAGCCCATCCATCCTCCTCCACACCCTCTTTGCGAACTGGCAGTGTGCAAAGAGGTGGGTCACAGACTCCTCCTCACTGCAGTCCTCCCGTGGGCAATGGGGTGCGGAGACGACGTTCCGGGCGTACAGGAGGGCTCTGACTGGGAGGGCCCCTCTCACCGCCAGCCAGGCGAGGTCTTGGTGCCTGTTGGTTAGATCTGGCGATGAGGCATTTTGCCAGATGAACTGGACAGTCTGCTCCGGGAACCACCCCACTGTGTCCATCACGTCCTTCTCCTGCAGTGCCTGCAGGACACTACGTGCCGACCACTGCCTGATGGCCCTGTGG
Source organism: Mobula hypostoma (assembly GCF_963921235.1). Lineage (NCBI taxonomy): Eukaryota > Metazoa > Chordata > Chondrichthyes > Myliobatiformes > Myliobatidae > Mobula > Mobula hypostoma. The sequence goes on along the minus strand of NC_086128.1, from coordinate 56,304,856 downwards.
TCAAAGGCGTTCTCCTGGAAGAACTTTGCTACGTAGGACAGGTATGCCGGCAACGACCAGCTGACTGGGGCGTTGCGCGGGAGTGGGGCCAGACCCATCCTTCGTAGCCAGGGCGACAAGTAGAACCTGGGCACGTAGCGGTACTTGGTGCCCACATACCTGGGCTCTACACACAACCTGATGCAGCCACATACGAAGCTGGCCATCAGGGTGAGGGCGACATTGGGGACGTTCTTGCCCCCGTTGTCCAGGGACTTGTGCATGGCGGTCCGTCCCACCCGCTCCATCTTGGATCCCCAGACGAATCTGAAGACAGCCCGGGTGATTTCCGAGCTGTAGGAGCGGGGGACGGGCCAGACCTGCGCCAAGTACAGCAGCCCTGAGAGCACCTCACACCTGATGACCAGGTTCTTGCCCGTTATCGACAGGGAGCGCCCTCCCCACAGTCCCAGTTTCTGTTTCACCTTGGCAGTCCGCTCCTGCCAGTTCTTGTTGCACGCCTCCGCCCCTCCGAACCATATCCCCAACACCTTCACGTGGTCAGACCTGATGTTGAAGGGGACGCTGGATCGGTCGGGCCAGTTGCCGAAGAGCATGGCTTCGCTCTTCGTGCGGTTGACCCTGGCCCCCGACGCTAGCTCGAACTGTTCGCAGGTGCCAATCAACCTGCGAACTGACCTCGGATCAGAGCAGAAGACGGTGACGTCGTCCATGTACAGGGAGGTTTTCACTTGGGTCCCTCCACTGCCTGGCAGCGTCACCCCTCTTATGCCCTCATCCCTCCTAATGGCTTCCGCAAAGGGTTCTATGCAGCAGACAAACAAGACAGGGGAGAGGGGACAGCCCTGCCTGACTCCAGACCTGATGGGGAAGCTGTCTGTTTCCCACCCGTTGACCTGGACTGCACTACGGATGTCTGTGTAGAGCAGTCTGATCCAATTCCGGATTCCCTCCCCAAATCCCATTTTGGAGAGCACGTCCGCCATGTACGTGTGCGATATCCTGTCAAAGGCTTTCTCCTGGTCCAAGCTGACCAGGCAGGCATCCACCCTCCTGTCCTGCACGTAGGCGATGGTGTCCCTCAGCAGCGCGAGGCTGTCTGAGATCTTCCTGCCTGGTACAGCACAGGTTTGGTCTGGGTGGATCACCTGTCCCAGAGCAGACTTGACCCTGTTGGCGATAGCCTTGGACAGGATCTTGTAGTCCACATTCAGGAGGTCCGCGGTGCAAAAAAGGTTGGGGACCCCTGCTGTAAAATATGTTTCTGTGACATGTTCCCTATACTTTTGTCCAATCTCCTTAAAATTATGACGTCTCATATTAGCAAATAGGCACTGGTTGTTCACTCTGCATTTGTCTCTTAACATCTTGTACTCCACTATCAAGCCGCCTCTCATTCCATTTGCTCAAGGAGAAAAGCCGTATCGTGCTCAACTTTGGCTTTGTAAGACATTGGCTCCAATCTTGGTCAGTCTCCTCTGCACCCTCTCCAAAGGGTTCCTGTTGTGACTGAACTAAAACTGCTAATTAGGAGCTCAAACTGGGAAATATAAGTCTTTATTCACACAGCGGGGGTCAGGGGGAGGGAGGGGGTTTGAGAGAGAGAGAGAATATGAGAATTGGAATCCAGGAGAATCGAAGTTATTGTTATTTTTGTTCTTAATAAAGACAAACTTGGCGTCTGCAAACATTGGAACATTTTAGTACTGGACTGCTGCTCAACCCCAATGTGCACAACCAGGTCACCATCACAGCTTCAGGTTCTGGGTGAAACCCTCGTATTGCTCACTGGGAAATGAAGTTCTTTATTATGCACACATAATAAAACATCTTTCCCTTTCACCCTTGAAAGACAAACAAATACAATACTTTGTCCTCATAAACCTGCAAGGAACAATAATCCTTTCCAACAAAGATATCTACATTCCGTAACTGGTCTCTTTCTCTTTCTTTTTGCTGAATTTTCAGCTGTTCAACATTTCAACTTCAATTGTAATGAGCAACTACAGTCTCTTATCCACTCAACAACCTTCAGTCAGTCTCTGAGATGGTTTAATGGTCCTTTTGGTCTGCTGGTTGTTTCCACAGGAGTATTGCTTGCATTTGCTGTGTTACTATTTGTGTTTTTCTGAGAACTCTGATCAACATGTTCATCTTTTACAAATGCTGACCCTTTTGTGTCCTGACAGGTGACATCACAGCCATGGGTTGGAGCCTGTGGACGTAGATCCATACGGTTCTTTCTCAGAGGTGTCCCTTGCTCTGTCTGAATCTGATAGGAATGTGGAGTGACTTCCTTTTGCACGTATCGTGACATGGACCATGTTCCAGAATTGTGAACTGGGATTCGAGTTTGATCTCCAGGCTTAAGAACTGGTAGGCTTTTTGTAGACTTGTCATGATACCATTTCTCTTTTTCTTTCCCTTTCACTTTAGCCAGTTTGACCTTGTGTGCTCCTGTAGGTGTCAACATGTTTTCATGCATTGGAAGTTTAGTGTGTTTGTGTCGACCCATCAGCATTTGGGTTGGTGAAAGGGCATTTTGCAGTGGCACACTTCTGTAAATCATTAGACTTGTGAAAATGCTCTCATCCATCTAAGAACATCGGACAGAGAAAATCTACAGCACGATACAGACCCTTTGGCTCACAAAGCTGTGCCGAGCATGTCCTTACCTTAGAAATTACCCAGGGTTACCCTTAGCCCTCTATTTTTGTGAGCTCCATGTATCTGTCCAGGAGTCTCTTAAAACACCCTATCATAACCGCCTCCATCACTGTTGCTGGCAGCCCATTCCACGCATTCACCACTCTATGGGTAAAAAAACTTACGCCTGGCCTCTCCTCTGTATCTACTTCCAAGCACCTTAAAACTGTGCCCTTTCGTGCTACTCATTTCAGACCTCGGAAAAAGCCTCTGACTATCCACATGGTCAATGCCTCTCATTATCTTGTACACCTCTATCAGGTCACCTCTCATCCTCCGTTGCTCCAAGGAAAAAAGGCCGAGTTCACTCATCCTATTCTCATAAGGCATGCTCCCCAATCCAGGCAACATCCTTGTAAACCTCCTCTGCACCCTTTCTATTGTTTTCCAATCCTTCCTCCCCAACCAGAACTGTGCACAGTACTCCAAGTGAGGTCTGACCAGGGTCCTATATAGCTGCAACATTACCTGTCGGCTCCGAAACGCAGCCCCATGATTGATGAAGGCCAATGCACCATATGTTTTCTTAACCATAGAGTCAACCTGTGCAGCAGCTTTAAGTGTCCTATGGACTCCAACCCCAAGATCACTCTGATCGTCCACACTGCCAAGAGTCTTACCATTCATACTATATTCTGCCTCATATTTGACCTACCAAAATTAACCACCCCACACTTATCTGGGTTGAACTCCATCTGCCACTTTTCAGCCCAGTTTTGCATCCTATCAATATCCCCCTGTAACCTCTGACAGCCCTCCACACTATTTACAACATCCCCAATCTTTGTGTCATCAGCAAATTTACTGACCCATCCCTCAACCTCCTCATCCAGTTAATTTATAAAAATCACAAAGAGTAGGGGTCCCAGAACAGATCCCTAAGGCACCGACCTTTTTGCAGAATACAGGTTTCCCCCGCCATCCGAAGGTAGAACGTTCCTATGAAACGGTTCGTAAGCCGGAATGTTGTAAAGCGAAGAAGCAATTACCATTTATTTATATGGGAAAATTTTGTGAGCGTTCGTAGACCCAAAAATAACTTACCAAATCATTCCAAATAACACTTGAAACCTAAAATAACAGTAACATACAGTAAAAGCAGGAATGATATGGTAAATACACAGCCTATATAAAGTAGAAATACTTTTCCACAATCATTGCCGGCACTGTTCTGCATAGCGAAAATCTCACGCAAGCACTGTTGGCAGAAACACTCTCTCCAGTAACCTTTAAACTATGAAGCTGCCAAATCATACCAAATAACACGTAAAAATACACAGCTGATATAAAGTAGAAATAATGTATGTACAGTGTAGTATCACTTAACGGGAATCGGGAAGACGGCTTGCACAGTACACCGTTGATGGTGTGTTAGGTTGAGTCGTCGGAGTTTGGGTGGTGCAGTGGCCCCCAATCTCCAGGCTGCCAACCAATACTGATCCACGAAGCATGCAGGGGTGCAGCAGTAGCCTGGAGGCACACAGCACATCTTTAAGAAAAAAGCAGAAAGAAACATGCTAATTAGGAGATGTGGGGAACTCAACTAGGAGATGGTTATAAAAGGAGGGAAGAAGTTATACTTCCACGTTTACGTATTGGACGTAATCGGTTGGATAATTCCTCGTTCAGAATTACTGTGCATGATGCAGGCATTTGTAGGGAGTTCGCTTGTCAAGAAACAATGCCGCATAGATTGTTTCAATGCAGTTCCTATGAGGTGCAAAGGAAACATCAATTGCTAAATTGAGATCTTTAGGACAGACATAGTTAACGTGGAAAGTTGGCTCGGATATACTGCCACCGTAATGCATGGAAGTGCAGATCTGACTTTCTGAAAAGCAATAGACTTTTTGATATTACTTGATTTTCATCTTGGAGGGGAATTGAAGTGCATTAAACATGACTCGAAGTAGAAGAAGAAACTTAACCGTGGTCTTCAAATATCGTGGTCTATCAGGTACTTGACAAAGGTCTTTCAAAAGAAGTGAAGTTTCAGCTGAGTGGTCATCGTATGCGTGGATAGGGTTAGAGTGGGGAGCTGGAGACTTTGGCAAGAAGAGGTGGAGGCTAAGGTGAGTTTCTGGTGAGTTGCTTTCATTCCTTGTCTGTTCGGCCTGGCCAGAGTAGTGAGAATGGATCCAGGGTCAATGGTGTGTTCTTCATGCCAGATTTGGGAGTTCTGTGAGACCTCCAGTGCACTTTATAATTGCATCAGTGTAAAGTTCATCCAGCTGCACCTCCTTAGAAACCCTGTTGGGGAACTGGAGCTGCAACTGGATGACCTTCGGCTGATATGGGAGAATGAAGAGATGATAGATGAGAGCTTCAGAGAGGCAGGTACCTGGGTGAATGCCAAGAGACGGATCGAGAAGACAGACAGAACAGAGAATACCCGTGGCTGTTCTCCTCAATAACAGGTATATCACTTTGGATACTGCTGAAAATCTGTCTGAACCACCACCCCTGGCAGTGCATTCCACCACTTACCAGTCCTGTAAAACACTGGTCCCCAACCACTGTGCCACGGACCGGTATCGGGTGGTGAGGAAACGATATGATTTGGTGATATGAGTCAGCTGCACCTTTCCTCATTCCCTGTCACGCACTGTTGAACTTGAACACCCCCCTCCCCCCTCGTCAGCTGGTCTGCAAGAATATTGTCAATTTTTTTAGATTTCAAAATATACTTTATTCAAAAATAAAATTATATACATTAAACCATTCGATGACTCTGAATCCTTTACATACGTTTCCCTTATGGTCTCTAGATATCCATACTTTTGGCCACCCACATGGCACTCCATTGGTTCACCTTCCCACACCATTGTTGAGGGGTATACTCCCCGCCACTCGACCCCTCCCACTCCGGCGGGAGAAGAACCCTAAACTGTGGTCTTTCCCCACCGGGCCCTTGCGGTGGCTGCACCAAATTTCAGCACGTACTCCTGCAGCCGAGAATGTGCCAGTCGGCAGCATTCTGCCACGGACATCTCCATGTGCTGGTAGATCATCAAGTTTCGGGCTGACCAAAGAGCATCTTTCACCGAGTTGATGATCTGCCAGCAGCACCGGATGTTGGTCTCCGTGTGCGTCCCCGGGAACAGCCCGTAGATCAGAGAGTCCTCTGTTAGGCAGCTGCTGGGGATGAAACGTGACACTAGCCCGTCCATCCTCCTCCACACCCTCTCTGCAACTGGATGACCTTCGGCTGATATGGGAGAATGAAGAGATGATAGATGAGAGCTTCAGAGAGGCAGGTACCTGGGTGATTGCCAAGAGACGGATCGAGAAGACAGACAGAACAGAGAATACCCGTGGCTGTTCTCCTCAATAACAGGTGGATTCTGTTTTGGGTGGATGGAAAATGAATGGGCCAAAAATCTTGGGTTCTTTGATGTGAAATATGGTCCCGGTGTACCCCTTTCTGTCACTACTCCATGGTTTTTCCCTTTGCAGGTGATTGACTTTAGCCTTCAAGAAAAGATCAAGATGACGATTGTACAAATATCGTGGTTTATCAGGTACTTGACAAAGGTCTTCCAAAAGAAGTGAGGTTTCAGCTGAGTGGTCAACGTATGCGTGGATAGGGTTAGAGTGGGGAGCTGGAGACTTTGGCAAGAAGAGGTGGAGGCTAAGGTGAGTTTCTGGTGAGTTGCTTTCATTCCTTGTCTGTTCGGCCTGGCCAGAGTAGTGAGAATGGATCCAGGGTCAATGGTGTGTTCTTCATGCCAGATTTGGGAGTTCTGTGAGACCTCCAGTGCACTTTATAATTGCATCAGTGTAAAGTTCATCCAGCTGCACCTCCTTAGAGACCGTGTTGGGGAACTGGAGCTGCAACTGGATGACCTTCGGCTGATATGGGAAAATGAGGAGATGATAGATGAGAGCTTCAGAGAGGCAGGTACCTGGGTGAATGCCAAGAGACGGATCGAGAAGACAGACAGAACAGGGTATCCCACTCCTGACACCAAATGTGGCATGGACAAAGTCACTGGAGAGAAGTACTGGTAAATATTAAGCAGCCTCTCTATTCAACAAAATGAGATACAGCAGCCATCAGATGGAGACCCTTTCAGAGGACAGTGGTCTGTCTGACCCAATGCTACACGACATTTTCTGCGCTAAAGATCAAAGGAAAATTCTATATTTACAATGCATCCACAATGCTTTCTTTGAACTACACACAAATTACACCTCTCGCTCTACATCCGCACCACAGACATGTCAGTGAATTTTAATCAGCATTGTCTGGTCTTCCAAATAACTGTGGTTCACAGTTCTTAGGAACCCAGGAGCTGTATTTTAGATTTAATCCACAGTTCATATGAGTATCTGAAGACTGGTGGCTGAAAGTCAGTTGCTGAAATTATTTGCCATATGTGCTGACCCGAAAAACATTCTAACAGAAGGCAAGGTTGATGGGTTTTGGGTTTGTCAGGTTACAGTGAAAAGGTAGGAGAATAGGGTTGAGAGGTATAGTCAATCAGCCATGATGGAATGACAAGAGCAGACTTGATGAGCCGAGAAGCCTAATGTTTTCTGGTTTTATGGTTTAATTGATGAAGAAATTAGTGAAGCTGCACCTGAAGTATTGTGTTCAGTTTTGGTCGCTCTTCTCTCGCAAAGATGCCATTAAGCTGGAACAAGTCAGAGGAGATTTACGAGACTGTTGCTGGCTCTCATGGGACTGAGTTATGGACAGAGATTGGCCAGGTTTGGACTTTTGCCTTGGAGGATGAGGGGTGACCTTATACAGGTGTATAAAACCATGAGCGTCACAGAGAGAGTGAATGCAGATGGTTTTTCCCAACGGTTGGGGAATCAGGAACCGGAGAGCAGGAGTTTAAGGTGAGAGAGAGAGATTTAATAGGGACCCGAGGGAAAAATTATTAACTGAGCAAGAAGTCCAAATATGGAACAAGCTGCCAGAGAATTTGTTTGAGGCAGGTACATACACTAACAACATTTAAAAGACACTCAGACAGGTTGATGGATAGGAAGGGTTTAGAGAGCTACAGGCCAAATGCAGGCAGATGGGAATGGCTCAGATGGGGATCCCTCTGCTTCCTCCCCTTCCATTACTCCCCAAACCCCAGATCATCCAAATGAGCTGGTACCATTGGCTCAAGGATGATAAATATCATTTACAGATCTGGCCAAATTGAATTGCAGAGCACTTTTCAAACAAACAATGTAGTTCCAAATGCTTTATAGTAGAAAATGAAACTAAAAGACAAAAAGCTGTTAATTAAAAGTAAGGCTAAATTAATAGGCGCTGCTTCCTGCAAGCATGCTGAGCTTGTTGACTTCATTAACTTTGCCTCCAACTTTCACCCTGCCTTCAAATTTACCTGGTCCACTTCTGACACCTCCCTCCCCTTTCTTGATCTTTCTGTCTCAATCTCTGGAGACAACTTATCTACTGATGTCTACTCTTAGCCTACGGACTCTCACAGCTGCTTGGACTATTCCTCTTCCCACCCTGTCTCTTGCAAAAATGCCATCCCCTTCTTGCAATTCCTCCGTCTCTGCCGCATCTGCTCTCAGGATGAGGGTTTTCATTGCAGGATTCCTCCACCACCAACTCTGCTCTCAAACGCATCTCTCCCATTTCACGCACAGCTGCTCCCACCCCATACTCTCACCACCCCACTAGGGATATGGTTCGCCTTGTCCTCACCTACCACCCCACTAGCCTCCAGGCCCAACATATAATTCTCCATAACCTTCGCCACCTCCAACGGGATCCCACCACTAAGCACATCTTTCCCTCCCCCCCCCCACCACTTTCTGCTTTCCGCAGGGATCGCTACCTACGCGACTCCCTTGTCCATTCGTCCTCCCCATCCCTTCCCACCGATCTCCCTCCCGGCACATATCCTTGTAAGCGGAACAAGTGCTACACCTGCCCTTACACTTCCTCCCTCACCACCATTCAGGGCCCCAGACAGTCCTTCCAGCTGAGGCAACATTTCACCTGTGAAGTCGGCTGGGGTGATATACTGCGTCCGGTGCTGCCGGTGTGGCCTTCTATATATTGGTGAGACCCGACACAGACTGGGAGACCGTTTCGCTGAACACCTACGCTCTGTCTGCCAGAGAAAGCAGGATCTCCCAGTGGCCACCCATTTTAATTTCATGTCCCATTCCCATTCTGATATGACAATCTATGGCCTCCTCTAATGTCAAGATGAAGCCACACTCAGGTTGGAGGAACAACACCTTATATTCTGTCTGAGTAGCCTCCAACCTGATGGAATGAACATTAATTTCTCTAATTTCTGTAAATGCCCCTCCTCCCCTTCTTACCCCATCCCTTATTTATTTTTATTCCCCCTCCCCCTCCTGTCTTCTATCATTTCGAATCTCCCCCTCCCCCTCTCACTTTCAAATCTCTCAGTATCTTTCAGTTCGTCCTGATGAAGGGTCTCGGCCCGAAACGTCGACTGTACCTCTTCTTATCGATGCTGCCTGGCCTGCTGCATCCCACCAGCATTTTGTGTGTGTTGCTAAGTTAGTAGGGTTTGAGCTGGTGTCAGCTGAGTTTGCATCCCTCATACTTTTAAGATTTAATTTGACAGTTTAGGAGCATTGTTCAATAAAACTGACCTGCCAATTCTCTTTTGAGGGAGATTGTTTAAATTTAAGAGACTATTGGATGAAGACTGAAGAGCTGGAGCAGATTTATAAAATGAAAGTGATTCTGCGATGTGCTCCGCTCCCAGAACATTGAGAAATTTAAAAACAGGTTGGAGAACATTCAGTTCAATTCTTAAAAAAAATTCAGGAAGCTGATGCAGAGCAGGTTGGGCAGAAGTGATATGCTCTCTCATCCTGGTTTCAGTTAAAAGTCCAGCAGTGGTGTTCTGACTGAGTTGTAGTTTGTCAAAAGATTGCTTTGGAAGTCCAGTTAAAAATTGCAATGCAGTAATCCAGTCTATTCGATATAAAGGTATGAATTAGTTTTTCAGCTTCATTACATGACAGAAATGGGCGTACCTTTGCAATATTTGTAAAGTGTAGAAATGCTGCTTTGGTTACTTTCTTTATGTGGGATTAAAAATTCAAATCTGAGTTGAGGATAACACCCAGGCTTGTTACTTCTGATTTTACAAGGGGAGCCAAGTTCCCAAGTTTATCAAGAAGTATATCTGTTTTGGCTTTGGGACCAACTAAAAGTGTTTCAGTTTTATCTTCATTTATTGTTAGGAAATTATTGCTCATCCATTTGTTTATTGCAGCCATACCAGAAGACAGGGAAGATAAGGTGCATCAGGCTCATCTGAGATGTACAATTGTGTGTCATCTACATAACTGTGGAGATCAAGTTTATGCTCTCTAATGAAGTCTCCAAAGGGGAGCACGTATAAGGAGAATAGCAGGGGACTAAGACAGCTTCCCTGAAGAAAAGTAAAAGCGAATGCAGACAAATCTCAAGGTTGCATATTTTGTACGTACTTTGATAATAAATGTACTTTGAATCTTGAATCAGAACTGAGAGTCTGTTGGCATCAGTGCTGAGCGTGAGGTTGCTGATACCTCAGGCCTGAGGTAAAGCCCTTAAACACCTTACACTCCTTCAACACCTCATTTGATTCATATTGCCTACACCTGATAAGTAATTCCTTCCTCTAAACCTAGGCCTCAACATCACTGGAAAACCAAGGTTCCCTAAGTGTGTTAGCCTTGCCTTTTATTCCAACAGGAACATGCAAGTTCCTACTTTCAATATTTCACTTATGAGGATGTTGCAGTTGCAGGGGAAGTGTGTAATAGAGGGGGAGGGTCGTGGTTGGGAGTGGATCTGGGAGTCCAAAGTGAATGGTCCCTGCAAAACCCCATGATATCCTTACACTGGAAAGAGGGCAAAGGAGATTTCCAGTGATGTTGCTGGGACTGCGTTGTGGAGGGAGTTTGAACAGGTTGACTCTATCTTCCTTGGGTTGAGGAGAACAATGAGGGATCTTGTAGAGATGTATAAAATCATTGGTTAATTGATTTCCTATTGTCCCACAAACCGAGGTGCAATGAAGTCAAGTCAAGTCACTTTTTATTGTCATTTCGACCATAACTGCTGGTACAGTACACGGTAAAAACGAGACAATGTTTTTCAGGACCATGGTGCTACATGAACAATACAAAAACTACACTGAACTACGTAAGAACAACACAAAAACTACACTTGACTACAGACCTACCCAGGACTGCATAAAGTGCAGAAAACAGTGCAGGCATTACAATAAATAATAAACAAGACAGTAGACACAGTAGAGGGCAGTAGGTTGGTGTCAGTCCAGGCTCTGGGTATTGAGGAGTCTGATGACTTGGGGGAAGAAACTGTTACATAGTCTGGTCGTGAGAGCCTGAATGCTTCGGTGCCTTTTGCCAGATGGCAGGAGGGAGAAGAGTTAGTATGAGGGGTGTGTGGGGTCCTTCATAATGCTGTTTGCTTTATGGATGCAGTGTGTGGTGTGAATGTCTCATGGCGGGGAGAGAGATCCCGATGATCTTCTCAGCTGACCTCACTATACGCTGCAGGGTCTTGCGATCTGAGATGGTGCAATTTCTGAACCAGGCAGTGATACAGCTGCCCAGGATGCTCTCAATACAACCTCTGCAGAATGTGGACTTTCCTCAGCCTTTGCAGAAAGTAGAGACGCTGCTGGGTTTTCTTTTCCATGGAGCTGGTATTGAGAGACCAGGTGAGATTCTCCGCCAGGTGAACACCAAGAAATTTGGTGCTTTTAACGATCTCTGCAGAGGAGTCGTGGATGTTCAGCGGAGAGTGGTCGTTCCGTGTCCTCCTGAAGTCAACAACCATCTGTTTTCTTTTGTTCACATTCAGAGACAGGTTGTTGGCTCTGCACCAGTCCGTTAGCCGCTGCACCGCCTCTCTGTATGCTGACTCATCATTCTTGCTGATGAGACCCACCATGGTCGCGTCATCAGCAAACTTGACGATGTGGTTCGAGCTGTGTGTTGCAGCACAGTCGTGGGTCAGCAGAGTGAACAGCAGTGGACTGAGCACACAGCCCTGGGGGGCCCCCGTGCTCAGTGTGATGGTGTTGGAGATGCTGCTTCCAATCCGGACTGACTGATGTCTCCCTGTCAGGAAGTCTCAGATCCAGTTGCAGAGGGAGGTGTTCAGGCCCAGTAGGCTCCTTGTCCTGCATACTGCATAATGAAAACCTTGTCCTGCATACTGTTCATACACATCAAATCGTTGCACGGTACATTGAGGTAGAAGAAGATAAACTAATAACAGAATACAGAATAAAGTGTCCAAGTGCTGCACAGGTAGACAAGAAGGCGCAAGATCATAATGAGGTAGACTGTGAGGGGAAGTATCCATTTTATCATATCAGGGAACCATTTAATAGACTTATAACAGTGCAGTGGAAGCTGTCCTTCAGCATTGTAGGACATGCTTTCAGGATTTTGTATGTTCTGCCCAGTGGAAAGGAGAAGAAACAATGTCTGGGGTGGGTGTCAAAGTGACATGGAACATATTATGAACAGCAGGGCACTGGGGAGTTCAGTGGAACTGAGGGACCGAGGCGTACAAGTGCATTGTCCATTGAAAGCAGCTTCACAGGTACACAGGGTGGTGAAAGAAAGCATTTCATATCATTTCATTTTTAAATCTTTTTATTAATTATTATTGAAAATTGACAAGAAAAATACATTAAAATAATCAAGTCAATATATCAATATGTATCATAAGTCAAACTATTAACCAAGCTAAACAGTATATCAATAATAATGATAAGAAAAAACAAACTGTTAAAGCTTTTTTTTTGGAAAAAGGAAGAAGGAAAAAAGAACCCCGGCTAACTAAAACAAAAAAAAACGCTGCTAACAAAAAAAATGAGAAAAAGAAACCCATTTGGAGCACAAACCTGGAACTATACACCATACAAGCTTCCATTTAAAAAAAAATCAATCCCTTTACCCAAGAATCAGAAGGGGACCATGTAAATTAACTCCAATCAGATGATAGTAGCAGGCAAAAGAGCCCTACCTTTTCTCAAAGTCAAATCGAGGATCAAAAGTTCGACTTCTGATTTTTTCCAAACTAAGACATAGCATCACCTGAGAGACCATCTTTCCCAATCTTGCTTAATCTTAAATAGAGGATAATTATCCTGTTGTAATAGTAAATTATAAATTTTCCCAATGAAACCTCCTACAGTTTTGGGCATCCTTTTAAAGGAAGGATATGGTTAATCTGGGAAGAGTGCGGAGGAGATTTACAAGGATTCTGCCAGGATGAGAAGGCCTCAGTTACAGGGAGAGATTGACCAGGCTAGGTCTTTAATTGTTGGAATGCAACAGATGATGGGTGACCTTGGGGAAGTGTTTAAAACGGGTTGTCAAGTGGACCCGCTCCCTCAGGTTACAGCCGTATATTTATACATAGTAAGCACCATGCATCAATAATAACTAAGCAGTATCTATAGCAATGTACTCCAGGCAAATCAATAAAATCAACTTGTAGACACGAGGAAAGTCCACCTGGCAAGGGAGTCGTACCTGGTGTGCAGGGTACAGGTTACCAACCATTCCCTCCTTTCCCAGGTGTGTATAATTATGTATATAATCGACCAATATTGGTAAAAACTGTTACAGGTTGGTGCAATGTTATGTTGGATGCTGCTGTTACTAAAACGTAGATGGCTGGAAGTACTTGTATGCATGAAGGTACTCCCCCAGCTACGGGATCAAGCTTGTTTGAGTAATAGGCTACTGGACGCTTCCTGTCTGAACACTGCAGTAGCACATTCTTCCTTTACGGTTACGTAGAGCTGGAATGGTCAGTCATAGAGTGGACGACCAAGAGCCGGTGCTCGAATGAGGCTCTCCTTTAGCTCATTGAAAGCTTCCAGCTGTGTGTCTGTAAGCGAGAAAGTAGATGGTGAGTTTCATGAAGCAAGGGGGGTCAGGTGCTTGGTGTGAGTGGCGATGTGAGGAATCCATTGCCGACAGAAATTCAGGAGCCCCAAGAAGACCCACATCCATCTCGGGATAGTAGGTGGGGGAGTATTTACAATGGGTGTTATCCAATCTTCTGTGGGGCGCCGCTCTGCCGCACTTATCAGGATGCCCAAGAATTTTACCTCGGGCTGTGATCGCTTTACTTTGTGGGGTGGAATAATGTGTCCCAATGAATGCAAAAAGTTTAGTAGGAGTTTCGCAACTCTTCAAAGTGTCACTTGCCAGTAATAAATCATGCACATCCTGGACTGTAGTAAAGTTGCCAGGCAACTGGAGATCATGTAACTGCTTCTGGAGTGTCTGTGAGAAGAGTGTGGGAGAATGTACAAATCCTTGGGGTAGACGCATCCAAGTGTACTGATACCCCTGATAGGTAAATGCGAATAAATATTGAGAATCCGGGTGCAAAGGGACAGCGAAAAATGCGTGCTGTAGGTCAATGTAGTAAATACCAGGGCAGTAGCTGGTATGTGACTCAAGATCGTTGCGAGGTTCGGAACCAGAGCATGGAGAGGAGCCACAATCTCAGTTATTTTGTGCAAATCTTGGACAAGGCGCCAGTCCTTGCTTCCTGGTTTAGGTACCGGGAAGATAGGTGTATTGCATGGAGAGGTGCAAGGGATCAAGATTCCTTGTGCCAAAAGGGAGTCAACTAACAACTGTACCCTTTGTATTGCCTCGGGTTTGAGGGGGTATTGTGGAATGGATGGGGGAGTCTGTCCTTCTTTCACGGTGATCCGGACAGTGGGGCAGTTGGTGTGGCCGACTTCATGGTCCGAAATTGCCCAGAGATGGGGTACAACATCCTGGGTTCGGTCAATATTAATAGGGTGTCTTACCAGATGTCCCACCTTCCAGTATGGGAGTTGGCCCGCATGCAAGTCTTGCCAGTCTCCCTTCGGGGTTGATCAGAATTCAGAAGCCGGGTCCCGATAATATGTCAAAGCTCCTTGCATTCGATTTCGGTCATTGTCAGGCCAATCCATATTATTTGTTGTAATCATGTTGGCTGACTTAGTGGGTAAGCATTGGAGCAGTAAGGCATTAAACTGGGGTGACGGATTCCCATTATCAAAGGCCTGGTCTCCTGCGAAAGTGCTGTAGCAGGCCACAAATAGCTCGCAATAGTCTGGTCCCGATTCCCCAGGCTTAGGTTTGGATTCAAGTACTTTAGTGATGTTTACAGGTTGCTGGAGAGCCCTTTCCAAGGCTTGGATAATCTGGTCTGTCTGTCCATTCTCATTGTGGTTTCTTAATTCTGCCTTCCATTTCTGCCCCTCATCAGCTGAGAGAATCATGCAGGAATAAATCTTGCAGGGTCACCTTATACATGTGTATAGTACTGCTGACATACTGAGCGAACTGTGCTGGTTTTTTTTCTCCCTGGGGCCTGATTCATGATCATTATCATTTCTTGAGGCTTCCAGGGTGCATACACAGGAATCACGGAGGGCTGTCCCTCCTCCACTGCTTGTGGACTGGGCAGCATTCGGGTGGGCAATTGTCTTGGTGGAGCCATTAACTCTGGGGTTTTATTGGATTCTTCCCTCCCCATCTCGGAACAATCCTCGGTATTCCCTTTATGGATCTCAGGGTAGAGAGGCCTCCCCTTCCCTGCTGCTGCTGTTTTACCCGAGCGGCCACCGTATCTGAATACTAGGAGGATTGGGTTTTGGGTGCATTTGGCCCCTAGTAAGATGCCGGGGTGGGGGGGGGGGGCGGGGTCACTGTCTTCAATCAGGGTTGGTATGCCAGACATGGGTTCGGGATCCCTTGTTTCTGTATTAGTTCAAACTCCAGACTGACTGTCCTGCCCTTCTCTCCTATCTAGGTCAGCCTTGGTTTGCTTACGTTGTTCTTCCTGCTCTCTTTTTCAGCCCCCATCCATCCATTCACACTCCGCCTTTAGCGTCTCCCAACTTTTTGACGTTCCTTCTCCTGTACATACCTCTATGCCTTTGTCACATGCATTATTCCTCCAACTTGCTAATAATGTACTCTTCCACTTTACATCTGCCTTTTCCTTCCATTCCTTTATCAACAATTTCCACTTCTTTCCACAGTTCTTTTTCCATATCAAATTTACTGCTTGTTCACATGAGCTAATATCCCAGGTTCCCCCCCAGTGGCCACATTTTGTTCCCCAATTTCTTATTCAGCGTTGCATTCAACATTTGCAAATCTTTTTCCTTGTCTGGAAAACTCTCACACATGTTGTGTAGGGCTGTTCCTGGCCCAGTCGTATCAATCGACTGCAATTGACCCATGTTCTAAACTCCAGTGAGTACAGGCCCAGAACCATCAAATGCTTCCGATATGTTAACCCTTTTATTCCTGGAATCATTCTCGTGTACCTTCTCTGGAACCTATCCAATGCCAGCACATCTTTTCTTCGATAAGGGGCCCAAAATTGCTCACAATAGTCCAGATGTTGTCTGACCAATGCCTTATAAAGCTTCAATGTCACGTCCTTGCTCTTATATTCTCATCCCCTTGCAATGAATGCACTTATTGTTTTTGCCTTCCTTACAATCAACTCAATCTGCAAATTAATCTTTAAAGAATCCGAAGCAACACACACAAACTGCTGAAGGAACTCAGCAGGTCAGGGAGCATCTCATTTTCTTTACTGCCTGTTGCACTGTGACGTTTAGGGTAGCAACGAAGGTCCTCCATTTCTGGTGGTGTTCATGGCTTCCTTCATCATGTCAGTAGATCCTCAGTTTTCACTCCTGTCGTCATGCAAGTCCTGGGTGGAGATTCAGGAATACGATCACAACCAAATGTAGAAGGATTCTTCATTGCTGTTTCCATAACAACTTTGTTTTACCAGAGTTGTTTGCCCTGAGCTGAACCCCTGAACCTGGAGGACCTGTGGACCAGTCTTAGTCTGGTCTCTGCTCTTTGACCTACACGGCATGGGTGACCCTACCAGGAACCAAAGCATAAAGTCCTGGCCCCTGACAACAGAGCTCTCTGAGTCAGTGAGGCACGCATGCCTCCATACCACGACAAGGTTGTGGTCCTCTTGGAGGAGATCTCATCCGTGTTGATGTTTCAGGCCGAGACCCTTCTTCAGGACTGAGAGGGAAGGGGGTAAGATGCCTGAATAAAAAGGTAGTGGGAGGGGAAAGATGGCAGTTGGAAGGTGAGGTGATAGGTGAAGCCAGGTGGGAGAGAAAGGTCAAGGACTGGAGAAGAAAGAATCTGATAGGAGAGGAGAGTGGACAATAGGAGAAAGGGAAGGAGGAGGGAACCCTGGGGGAAGTAATAGGCAGGTGAGAAGAAGTGAAAGGTCAGAGTGGGGAATAGAGGAATGGGATTGGTAGGGGGAGGGTGTTTTGGTCATCGGAAGGAGAAATCGATGTTCATGCCATCAGGTTGGAGAGTAACCAGACGGAATATAAGTTATTGCTCCACTCCTTGAGGGTGGCCTCATCTTGGGCATGAAAGGAGTCCATGAATTGACATGGCAGAATGGGAATCTGAATTGAAATGTTTGACCACCAGGAAGTCCCGCTTGTGATGGATGATGTGTAGGTGCTCGATGAAGGGGTCCCCCATTTTACGAGGGGTCTCAACAGTGCAGAGGAGGCTGCATTTTGGAAAACTGAACACAACAGACAACCCCAGCAGAGTTGCAGGTGAAGTGTTGCCTCATTTGGAAGGACTGTTCGGGACCCTGAATGGAGGTGAGGGAGGAGGCGTATAGGTAGCTGTAGAGCTTGAGCTGCTTGCCAGGTTAAGTGCCTGGAGGGAGGTTAGTGGGGAGGGTCAAATGGACAAGGGAATAACGGAGGGAGTGATCCCTATGGAAAGTGGGAGAGGGGTAGGGAGGAAAAGAAATGATCAGTGGTAGAATCCCTGCACAAGGGATTTAGGGAATCCTGTGCAAGGACTCCCACATCTTTTTCCACCTCCTGAGTTTTGAATTTTCTCCCCATTGAGAAAATATTCTATGCCTTTGTTCCTTCAGTCTAAGTACTTGATCATACACTTCCCTACACTTTATTCTATCTACGACTGCCTTGCCTGTTCTCCCAATCTGTCCAAGACCTTCTGCAGACTCCCTGGTTCGTCAGCACTACCTGCCCCTCCACCTATCTTTGTTTCATCTTTAAACTTGACATTCAAGCCATCAATTCTGTCATCAAAATCGTTGACATATACTGTAAAAAGGAATGGTCCCGATACCAATCCCTGTGAAACACCAACAGCCAATAATAATTGGCCTGTGTTATTCAGAGACAGTGTTAGAGGTGGATGTGGGGTCGATTTCAACATTAAAAAGAAATTTATATGTGTACATGGATGAGAGTGCAGGGTGATGGGACTAGGCGGATAGAGTCACAGAATCAGAGAAAAACACAGAGCACAACTGGCCCTGCGACCCATCTAGTCAGTGCCAAACCATTTAAACTGCCTCATTCCAGCATCCTGCACCCAGACCATAGCCCTCTACACCCCTAACAGCCATGTACCTGTCCAAACATCTCTTCAACATTGAAATCAAAATCATATCCACCGCTTGCTCTGGAAGCTTGTTCCACACTCTCACAGCCCTCTGAGTAAAGATGTTTCCCCTTGTGTTCCTCTTAAACATTTTACCTTTCACCCTTAAGCCATGACCTCCAGTTGCAGTCTCACCCAACCTCAGTGGAAAAAGCCTGGTTGCATTTCGCTCATCTATACCCCTCATAACTTCGTATACCCTATCAAATATCTCCTCACTCTTCTAAAGTCTGGGAAATAAAGTTATAACCAATTCAATCTTTCCTTATAACTCACGTCCTCCAGACCTGGTGACATCCTTGTAAATTTTCTCTTTGCTCTTTCAACCTTGTTTTCATCTTTCTTGTCGTAGGTGACCAAAACTGCACACAATACTCCAAACTAAGCCTTGCCAACATCTTGTATAACTTCAACGTAATATCCCAACCCTTGTACTGAAAACTTTGATCAACGAAAGCCAATGTACCAAAAGTTTTCTTTATGACCTGATCTACTGTGACACTACTTTCAATGAAACATGGACCATATTCCCAGAAACCTTTGTTCAACAAAGAGCAACACCTTACACTTGTCTACATTGAATTCAATCTACCATTTTTCAGCTCTATATTTTTTCGGCTGGTCCAGAACCCACTGCAAGCTTTGATAACCTTCCTCACTGTCCACTGCACCATCATTCTTGGTGTCAGCTGCAAATTTGCTGATCCAGTGAACCAGATTATTTATATCGTTGATATGGACGACAAAAAACAACAGACCAAGCACCGATCCCTGCACAACTCCACAAGTCACAGGCCTCCAGTCAGAGAAGCAACCATCTGCTACCACTCTAGTTTCTCCCGCAAAGCTAATGTCTCATCCAATTTACTACCTCATCCTGAATGCCAAGTGACTGAACCTTCTTGAACCCGTGGAATACATCCCCACCAAGTGGTGTCCTAGCACAATGACATGTCCCCTGTGGAATACACCCCCACCTAGTGGTGTCCTAGCACAATGACATGTGCCCTGTGGACAGGACTCCCTCCTAGTGGTGTCCAGCCACAATGACATGTCCCCTGTGTAATACAGCCCCACCTAGTGGTGTCCTAGCACAATGACATGTCCCCTGTGGACAAGACTCCCACCTAGTGGTGTCCAGCCACAATGACATGTCCCCTGTGGACAACATCCCCACCTAGTGGTGTCCTAGCACAATGACATGTCCCCTGTGGGCAACATCCCCACCTGGTGGTGTACAGCCACAATGACATGTCCCCTGTGGACAACATCCCCACCTAGTGGTGCCCATCCACAATGACATGTCCCCTGTGGACAACATCCCCACCTACTGGTGTCCTAGCACAATGACATGTCCCCTGTGGACAACATCCCCACCTAGTGGTGTCCTAGCACAATGACATGTCCCCTGTGGAATACACCCCCACCTAGTGGTGTACAGCCACAATGACATGTCCCCTGTGGAATATACCCCCACCTAGTGGTGTCCAGCCACAATGACATGTCCCCTGTGGGCAACACTCCCACCTCGTGGTGTCCTAGCACAATGACTTGTCCCCTGTGGGCAACATCTCCACCTAGTGGTGTCCAGCCACAATGACATGTCCCCTGTGGACAACATCCCCACCTGGTGGTGTCCTAGCACAATGACATGTCCCCTGTGGGCAACATCCCCACCTGGTGGTGTCCTAGCACAATGACATGTCCCCTGTGGACAAGACTCCCACTGAGTGGTGTCCAGCCACAATGACATGTCCCCTGTGGACAACACCCCCACCTAGTGGTGTCCTAGCACAATGACATGTCCCCTGTGGACAACACAAGGGGATGGACACAGTCTGTGAAAGTGAGGCAAATCAGCAGCGAGGTCATGCACCCGATAGAGATTACAGAGGAAAGGCTCTTTGCACATATTAGACATGTGGAAGATGTTTGATGATCAATTGCACAGAGTACAGGAAAGGTGTGTTCCTCTTAGAAGGAAGGACGAGGATAGAAAGATAAGAGAGTCCTGGAAGTCCAAGGAAGTGATAAAGTTAATCAAGAAGAAAAAGGAAGTACATGTAAAGCTTCGGAAGTCAGGATCAAATGAAACACGTGAGGACGGCAGTGGATGTTGTCTACATGGAGGACCGAGGGTAGTGGTTGAAGGGACTTACTCACACTGGAGATCTGTCATTAGTGGAGTTCCGCAAAGTCTGTGTTGGGAACTCTGATGTTTGTAATGTATATAAATGACCTGGATGAAAATGTAGGTAGGTGGGTTAGTAAATTTATGGATAACAGCAAGATTGGTGCAGTTGTGGACAGCGTAGAAGACTGGCAAAGAACACAGCACAATATCGATCAGTATCTATATGGACCACAACTCTGGCTGCTTACCCTCCCACTTAAAAATGTTGAGAACTCTGTCTGAGATGCCTTGGATTCCGGCACCTGGGATGCCACATACCATCCCGGAATCTCGTTCTCATCCACAGATCTTCCTTTCTGTTCGCCTAACTAATGAATCCCCTTAAACCACAGCTTGCCTCTTGTCCCCCTGCTTTCCTTCTGAGCCACAGAGCCTGGAGACTGGACTGCTGTGACTTTTCTCTGCCATGCCATCCCCCTCAACAGTGTCCAAAGTGAATTACCTGTTGTTGAAGGGGATGGCCACAGGGGTACTTTGCATTGGCTGTTCACCCTCCTGACTCTCACCCAGTTTCCTGTGTTGTTTTACCTTGGGTGTAACAACCTCAGCCTCCCAAATTATCCGGAATTCATCCAGTTCCAGCTCCAACTCCTTAACATTGAGTGTTAGAAGCTGCAGCAAAGAACACAGCACAATATCGATCAGTTGCAGATATGGGCTGAGAAATGGCAGATTGAATTTTATCCAGATAAATGTGAGGTGTTGCACCTCAGTTGGGCAAATGCAAGGAGACAGTACACTGTTCAGGGAAAGGTCCTTAACGGTGTTGCTGAGCAGAGAGATCTTGGGATCTCCTTGAAATCTCCTTGAAAGTGGCTACACAGGTTGATAGTAAGAACGCTTATGGAATGCTTGCTTTAATGAGTTGAGGCATTGAGTTCAAAAGTCAGGAGGTTATGTTGCAACTTGATAAAACTCTGGTAAGGCCTCATCTGGAATATTTCTGGTTGCCCCACTGTAGGAAGGATGTTGAGGCTTTGAAGAAGGTGCAGAAGAGGTTTACCAGGATGCTACCTGGTTTAGAAGGCATGTGCTATCATGAGAGGCTGTATAAACTTGGGTTGTTTTCTCTGGGGCATCGGAGCCTGAGGGGAGACCTGAAGGAGGTTTACAAGATGATGAGAGGCATTGATAGAGTAGACAGGGAGTATCTGTTTCCCAGGGTTTAAATGTCTCTTACCAGAGGGTATGCATTGAAGGTGAGAGGCTGTAGGCAGTAGTGAGTGGCAATATGTTCAACTCAGAGTGATGGATGCCTGGAATGTGCTACCTGGTATGGTGGGTGAGGCAAAAATACATGAGATAATTTTAAGAGACGTTCAGATATGTACATGGACGTACGGAAGAAATAGGCCAATCAACCCATCGGGTCTGCTCCACCATTCCATCATGTCTGATATATTATTCCTTCCAACCCCATTCTCCTGCTTTTTCCCATTAACCTTTGACACCCTGATTAATGAAGAACTTATCAATCTCTGCCTGAAATATTCTCAGTGACTTGGCCTGCACTGCCGTCTGTGGCAGTGTATTCCACAGGTTCATCAACCTCTGGCGAAAGAAATTCCTCCTCATCTCTGTTCGAATGGACGTCCCTCTACTCCGAGTCTGTGCCCTCTGGTTTGAGACTTCTTCACTGCAGGAAACAACCTCAACGCATCTGCTCTATTTTCCATAGGTCTCAGTGAGATCCTCTCTCCTTCTAAACTGTGGACAGTACTGTCCCAGAGCCATCAAACGCTCCTCATATGTTAACCCTTTCATTTCTGAGATCATTCTCATGAAACTCCTCTAATGCCAGCACATCCTTTCTTAGATAAGGAGCCTAAAACTGCTCACAATACTCCCCGGGTGGTCTGACCAATGTCTTACAAAGCCTCAGCTTTTCATCTTTGCTGTTGTATTCTTGTCCTCTTGAAATGAATGCTAACATTGCAGTTGCCTTCGTTACCACCGACTCAACCTGCAAATTAACCTTTACGGAATGATGCACGAGGACTCCCTATTTTCCTTTGCACCACTGATTTTTGAATTTTCTTCCTATTTAGAAAATAAGTTATTGGAAGGTATTCTAATGGACTGGCTATGCAAATATTGGGATTGGTTGGGGATATCTGTATGGCTTTCTGTGTATTAGACTGTGCCAAATTCACTAATCCTCTAAATGTTTTCAGTGAAGTTACCAGGAAAGTTAATGAAGGCAAGGCAGTGGATGTTGTTTACGTGGACTTTAGCAATTGCTTTGACAAGGTTCTGCATGGGAGATTGGTCAAGAAGGTTCTGTTGCTTGGCACTCAGGATGATGTATCAATGACATTAGACATTGGCTTTCTGGGAGAAGCCAAAGGGTGGTCATCGATGGTTGCCTCTCTGACTCGAGGCCTGTGACTGGTGTTGAGCTGCAGGATCGGTTGGTTGTCGTTATCTGTATCAACAATCTAACTGATAATGTGGTAAACTGAATCAGCACATTTGTGGATGACACCAAGATTGGGGGTGTAGTGGACAGTGAGGAAGGCTATCAAAGTTTGCCGTGGGACCTGGACCACCTGGAAAATGGGCTAAAAAATATCAGATGGAGGGTAATGCAGACAAGTGTAAGGTGTTGCACTTTGCAAGGACAAACCAGGGTAGGACTCACACGGGGAGTGGAAGAGTACCAAGGAGTGCAGTAGAACAGAAGGATCTGGGAATACAGATCCATAATTCCTTGAAAGTGGCATCACAGATAGAGAGGGTCATAACGAAAGCTTTTGGCACATTGGCCTTGATAGATCAAAGCACTGAGTGCAGGCTTTGGGATGTAATGTTGAAGTTGTATAAATTATTGGTGAGACCTAATTTGGAGTATTTTGTGCAGTTCTGATCACCTTACAACTGGAAAGATGTCAATAAGATTGAAAGATAAATTTTGCAAGGATGTTGCCAGTAATAGAGGACCTGAATTAATGGGAAAGGCTGAATATATTAGGACTTTATTTCCTCAAGTGGAGAAGAATGAGGAGAGATGGGCACCACAGTAGCACAGCGGTTAGTGCGACGTTATTACTACTCAGGCTGTCAGAGTTCAGAGTTGAACTCCAGCGCTGTCTGTAAGGAGTTTGTACATCCTCCCCGTGGAATATGTGGATAACATTTGTGTCCCTTCCACTTCTTGGTACTAACCCAATAGCCACAACCATTCTCCTCCATGGATCGACTGAGTGGTGGTGATGGTGTGAAACCACCTCTCTCGTCTCAGGGTCATTTTCTTCCCATCTTTTCTGGGGTCAGAGAGTTCACCCTCCCCCTCACTGGTATCTATATGGACCGCGACCTCTGGCTGATCACCCTCCCACTTAAGAATGCTGAGGCCTCGATGTCAGATGCCTTGGAATCTGGGAGGGAACATACCATCCTGGAATCTCGCTCTCATCCACAGATTCTCCTTTCTGTTCCCCTAACTAATGAACCCTCTCTAACCACAGCTTGCCTCTTGTCCACCCTTTCCTTCTGAGCCACAGAGCCAGACTCAGTGCCAGAGACCTGATTGCTGTAACTTTCCTCTGCTAGGACATCCCTCCAACAGTACCCAAAGTGAATTACTTGTTATTGAGGGGGACGGCCACAGGGGTAGTCTGCATTGGCTGTTCACCCTCCTGACTGTCACCCAGTTTCCTGTGTTGTTTTACCTTGGGTGTAACTACCTCTCTATACACCCTGTCTATCACCCCCTCAGCCTCCCGAATGATCCAGAGTTCATCCAGTTCCAGCTCCAACTCCTTTACGTTGACTGTTCAAAGCTGCAGCTGGATGCACTTCTTGCCGTTGCTATTCTGCCATTATCTCTACCAGTGTTCCCTTGCATTCAACTTTAGCCAGCTCCTCTCTCATGCCTCTGTAATTCCCTTTACTCCATTGTAATAATGATGCATCTGACTTGATCTTCTCCTTCTCAAACTGCACAAGGATTTCTATGATATTATGATGACTGCCTCGTAAGGGTCTCTTTGCTTTATGCTCCCTAATCAAACTGGGTTCATTACACAACACTCAATCCAGAAATGTTTTTTTCCTGGTGAGCTCAGCCATAGGCTGCTCTATAAAGCTATTTCATAGGTATGCTACAAATTCCCTTTGCTGGGATCCAGCACCAACCTGATTTTCCCAAAGTACCTGCATATTGAAATATGCCATCACTGTCATAATATTGCCCTTAATGCATGCTTTTTCTATTACCTGTTGAAATTTCTTTCCCACATCCTGTCTACTGTTCGGAGGCCTGCAAATAACTCCCAACAGTGTCTTTTTTCAACTTGCAGTTTTTCAATTGTACCCACAAGGATTCAACATCTTCCATTCCTCTGTCACCTCTTTCTAAGGATTTGATTTCATTTTTTTATCAACAGAGCCTCCCCACCCTCTCTGCCTACTTGCTGGTACTTTCAAACCAACGTGTATCCTTGTTTGCAATCTCCCAGCTATGAGATGCTGAGATAATGGATTCATCATTAGTGACAGGTGAGACGCCGGCAGCCTGGTCTGTAGCAAATCAAGTCGTCAAGTCAAATTTATTTATATAGCACATGTAAAAACAACCCACGTTGACCAAGCTGCTGTACAGATCAGAGCAGATAATTAAAATCACAAATACGAGAAACACAGACATAACCAACAGGGCAAACAGCGTATATGCACAAAAGAAACAACACAAGGGCCTAGGTACAAGCCAAAAACTTGGCACAAGCCAAATGTTACTTCATTTTAAACCGTAATATTTTGGAGCAGAATTCAGCCATTCGGCCCATTAGATGTGCTCCACCATTCCATCATGTCTGATTTAATATCCCTCTCAAACGCACCCTCCTGTTTTCTCCCTGTAAACTTTGACACTCTGTTTAATCGAGAACCTATCTACTTTTGCCTTAAATATACCCAATGACTTGGCCTGCACAGTCACAATGAATTCCACAGATTCACAAGCCCTGGCTGAAGAAGTTTAAGAATGCAGAACCTCTCATGGTTCCAGAACCCATCCAACGCAATCAGGAAATCTCACCAAATCTTCCTCTACGATTTGTAGAGTTAAGAGCCTCTTTCCACCAGGAAAGCTCACCAACACTTCTACTTTCTGAGGGGCTAAAGAGAGCTGGATTTTGCACATCTGTACTCACATCCTTCTGCAAGTGCACAGTAGAGAGCATCCAAACATGCTCCATCGCTGTTTGGGACAGAAAATGCACTGTGGTGTACTGGAGGGCTCTGTAATGGGTAGTCAAAACAGCCTATGGCATCACTGGCACCAGCCTACCTGCCACCAAGGACATAGATACAGAGAGGCACTGGAAAAGTGCCAGTAACATCATGAAAGATTCTACCAGTTACTTTCCCCAAGCAGCAAGGTTAATTAACATCTCCACCTACTAACCCACCCCTCCACACCCCCAACCACCACTGCGTTTTCATTTCCTGTCCGTCACCTTATGTACAGACATCCCCGTCCCTGGCGTCACTTTCTGAACATACAATCAATCTATGTGTATAAGCTATCTTATCTACTTATTTTCATTGTGTTTTTTATTATTGGGTACAATTGGTATTATTGAGTTATTATTGGGTTCTTCTTGTGTTTTATTTTGTGTTGCTTTGAATAAGGAATAACAATTATTTCGTTCTCCTTTACACTTTTGCACTGGAAATGACATCTTAAAATCTTCAATCTTGAATCTCCAATCTGGCAGCTTGCTCCACATACCCACCACCTTCTGTGTGGGAAACTTATCCCTCAGGTCCCTGTTAGACAATAGACAAAAGGTGCAGGAGTACGCCCTTCGGCCCTTCGAGCCAGCACCGCCATTCACTGTGATCATGGCTGATCATCCACAATCAGTATCCAGTTCCTGCCTTATCCCCATAACCTTTGATTCCGCTATCTTTAAGAGCTCTATCCATCTCTTTCTTGAAAGCATCCAGAGACTTGGCCTCCACAGCCTTCTGGGGCACAGCATTCCACATCCACCACTCTTTGGGTGAAAAAGTTTTTCCTCAACTCTGTTCGAAATGGCCTACCCCTTATTCTTAAACTGTGGCCTCTGGTTCTGGACTCACCCGTCAGCGGGAACATGCTTCCTGCCTCCAGCGTGTCCAATCCCGTAATAATCTTATATGTTTCAATAAGATCCCCTCTCAGCCTTCTAAATTCCAGAGTATACAAGCCCAGTCGCTCCAATCTTTCAACATATGACAGTCCCGCCATCCTGGGAATTAACCTTGTGAACCTACGCTGCACTCCCTCAATAGCTAGAATGTCCTTCCTCAAATTTGGAGACCAAAACTGCACACAGTACTCCAGGTGTGGTCTTACCAGGGCCCTGTACAGCTGCAGAAGGACCTCTTTGCTCTTCTACTCAATTCCCCTTGTTATGAAGGCCAGCATGCCATTAGCTTTCTTCACAGCCTGCTGTACTTGCATGCTTGCTTTCAGTGACTGATGTACAAGAACACCTAGATCTCGTTGTGCTTACCCTTTTCCTAACTTGACTCCATTTAGATAATAATCTGCCTTCTTGTTCTTACCACCAAAGTGGATAACCTCACATTTATCCACATTAAACTGCATCTGCCATGCATCTGCATGTCAATCCATGTCAATACTCTGCCCCCAATACCATGTGCCCTAATTTTGCCCACTCATCTCCTATGTGGGACTTTATCAAAGGCTTTCTGAAAGTCCAGGTACACTACATCCACTGGCTCTCCCTTGTCTATTTTCATAGTTACATCCTCAAAAAATTCCAGAAGATCAGTCAAGCACGATTTCCCCTTCGTAAATCCATGCTGACTCGGACGGATCCTGTTACTGCTATCCAGATGTGTCGTAATTTCATCTTTTATAATTGACTCCAGCATCTTTCCCACCACCGACGTCAGGCTAACTGGTCTATAATTCCCTGTTTTCTCTCTTCCTCCCTTCTTGAAGAGAGGGACAACATTAGCCACCCTCCAATCCACAGGAACTGATCCTGAATCTATAGGACATTGGAAAATGATTACCAATGCGTCCCTGATTTCTAAAGCCACCTCCTTAAGTACCCTGGCATGCAGACCATCAGGTCCCGGGGACTTATCAGCCTTGAGACCCAACAGTCTATCCAACACCATTTCCTGCCTAATATAAATTTCCTTCAGTTCATCCATTACCCTAGGTCCTTTGGCCACTATTATATCTGGGAGATTGTTTGTGTCTTCCCTAGTGAAGACAGATCCAAAATACCTGTTCCACTCGTCTGCCATTTCCTTGTTCCCCATAATAAATTCACCCTTTTTTGTCTTCAAGGGCCCAATTTTGGTCTTAACTATTGTTTTCCTTTTCACATACCTAAAGAAGCTTTTACTATCCTCCTTCATATTCTTGGCTAGTGTATCTTCGTACCTCATTTTTTCTCCCTGTGTTACCTTTTTAGTTATCTTCTGTTGCTCTTTAAAAGTCTCCCAATCCTCCGGCTTCCCACTCGTCTTTGCTATGTTGTACTACTTCTCTTTTACTTTTATACTGTCCATTACTTCTCTTGTCAGCCACGGCCTCCCCTTACTCCCCTTAGGATCTTTCTTCCTCTTTGGAACGAACTGATCCTGCACCTTCCACATTATTCCCAGGAACACTTGCCATTGCTGTTCCACTGTCATCCCTGCTAGGGTATTGTTCCATTGAACTTTGGCCAGCTCCTCTCTCATAGCTCCATAGTTCCCTTTGTTCAACTGTAATACTGACACTTCTGAGTTTCCCTTCTCCCTCTCAAACTGTAGATTAAAACTTATCATATTATGGTCACTACCTCCTAATGGCTGCTTTACCTCGAGGTCCCCGATCAAATCCGGTTCATTGCACAACACTAAATCTAGAATTGCGTTCTCTCTGGTAGGCTCCAGTACAAGCTGTTCTGAGAATCCATCTTGGAGGGACTCCAAAAAACTCCCTTTCTTGGGGTCCAGTACCAACCTGATTCCTCCAGTCTACCTGCATGTTGAAATCCCCCATAACAACTGTAGCATTACCTTTGTGACATGCCAATTTTAACTCTTGATTCAACTTACACCCTACATCCAGACTACTGTTTGGGGGCCTGTAGATAACTCCCATTAGGGTCTTTCTACCCTTAGAATTTCTCAGTTCTATCCATACTGACTCTACGTCTCCTGATTCTATGTCCCCCCTCGCAAGGGACTGAATATCATCCTCACCAACAGAGCCACCCCACCCCCTCTGCCCATCAGTCTGTCCTTTTGATAGGACGTATATCCTTGAACATTCATTTCCTAGGCCCTGTCCATTTGAAGCCATGTCTCTGTTATTCCCACAACATCATACTTAGCAATTTCCAACTGTGCCTCAAGCTCGTCCACTTTATTTCTTATACTCTGTGTGTTCATATACAATACTTTTAATTCATTACTCCCCTCATCTCCCATATCAATTCCTATTTCACTTGGCCATACTGTACGATCCCTTCTTGAGCTTTCTGCTGTATTGATTCTGCTGTCTTTCTTAACTTTTCTTATTCTCACTTTCCCCTTAACTCCATCCTTATGTTTCCAGTTTGTCCCCTCTCCCCCACTACTTAGTTTAAACACACCCGTGTTGCAGTGGCAAACCTGCCTGCCAGAATGCTGGTCCCCCGCCTATTAAGGTGCAACCCGTCCCTTTTGTACAATTCATCCTTACCCCGAAACATACCCCAGTGGTTCAAGAATGTAAACCCTTGCTTCCTGCACCAGTTCCTCAGCCACACATTCAGAACCATTATCTCCCTGTTCCTGCCCTCTCCAGCACGAGGAACTGGAAGCAAACTGGAGATAACCACCCTGGAGGTCCTAAATCTTTCCCCTATCATCTTGAACCTGTGCCCTCCAGACTCAGACTCCCCTATCCTGGAGAAAGACTGTGACCACCCTCCTTATCTCAGTCCCTCATAATTTTATAAACATCCATGAGGTCACCACTCAGCTTCCAGAATTCCAGGGGAAACGGTCTCAGTCTGTCCAGCATCTTGTTATAAACCAGCCTCCACCCTGACACAGTTGCATTTTGTGAATCTGTTTTGCCCCCTCTTCAGCTTATCAGATGCTTTCTGTAGCAAGGAGACCAGACTGCACACAATCCTCTCAACATGATCTCATTTGCAATCTGCGACATAAGACCAGAAAGCAAAGGAGGAGAACTTGGATATTCAGCCATCGAGTCTGCTCCACCATTCTATCATGGCTGATTTATTATCCTTCTTATCTGCAACACAACACTCTAAGTCCTGTAGTCAGTGGGCAAATTGATGGGCTTGCTCACCTGGATCTCAAGTTGTCAGATTTTCCAACTCTTCTCACCCAGATTTCCAATTACAGCAAACACTCTTCACCTGGTGGTGTCCTAGCACAACGACATGTCCCCTGTGGACAACATCCCCACCTGGTGGTGTCCAGCCACAATGACATGTCCCCTGTAGATAACATCCCCACCTGGTGGTGTCCAGCCACAATGACATGTCCCCTGTAGATAACATTCCCACCTGGTGGTGTCCAGCCACAATGACATGTCCCCTGTGGACAACATCCCCACCTGGTGGTGTCCAGCCACAATGACATGTCCCCTGTGGACAACATCCCCACCTGGTGGTGTCCAGCCACAATGACATGTCCCCTGTGGACAACATCCCCACCTAGTGGTGTCCAGCCACAATGACATGTCCCCTGTAGATAACATTCCCACCTAGTGGTGTCCAGCCACAATGACATGTCCCCTGTGGACAACATCCCCACCTAGTGGTGTCCAGCCACAATGACATGTCCCCTGTAGATAACATTCCCACCTGGTGGTGTCCAGCCACAATGACATGTCCCCTGTGGACAACATCCCCACCTGGTGGTGTCCAGCCACAATGACATGTCCCCTGTGGACAACATCCCCACCTGGTGGTGTCCAGCCACAATGACATGTCCCCTGTGGAAAACATCCCCACCTAGTGGTGTCCATCCACAATGACCATAAGACCATAAGACAAAGGAGCAGAAGTAGGCCATTCGGCCCATCGAGTCTGCTCCACCATTTTATCATGAGCTGATCCATTCTCCCATTTAGTCCCACTCCCCCGCCTTCTCACCATAACCTTTGATGCCCTGGCTACTCAGATACCTATCAATCTCTGCCTTAAATACGCCCAATGACTTGGCCTCTACTGCTGCCCGTGGCAACAAATTCCATAGATTCACCACCCTCTGACTAAAAAAATTTCTTCGCATTTCTGTTCTGAAAGGGCGCCCTTCAATCCTGAAGTCATGCCCTCTCGCACTAGACTCCCCCATCATGGGAAACAACTTTGCCACATCCACTCTGTCCATGCCTTTTAACATTCGAAATGTTTCTATGAGGTCTCCCCTCATTCTTCTAAACTCCAAGGAATACAGTCCAAGAGCGGACAAACGTTCCTCATATGTTAACCCTCTCATTCCCGGAATCATTCTCGTGAATCTTCTCTGTACCCTCTCCAACGTCAGCACATCCTTTCTTAAATAAGGAGACCAAAACTGCCCACAATACTCCAAGTGAGGTCTCACCAGCGCCTTATAGAGCCTCAACATCACATCCCTGCTCCTATACTCTATTCCTCTAGAAATGAATGCCAACATTGCATTCGCCTTCTTCACTACTGACTCAACCTGGAGGGTCACATCCCTGCTCCTATACTCTATTCCTCTAGAAATGAATGCCAACATTGCATTCGCCTTCTTCACTACTGACTCAACCTGGAGGTTAACTTTAAGGGAATCCTGTACGAGGACTCCCAAGTCCCGTTGTATCTCAGAACTTTGAATTCTTTCCCCATTTAAATAATAGTCTGCCCGTTTATTTGTTCTGCCAAAGTGCATAACCATACACTTTCCAACATTGTACTTCATTTGCCACTTCTCTGCCCAATCTTCCAATCTATCCAAGTCTCTCTGCAGACTCTCCGTTTCCTCAGCACTACCGGCCCCTCCACCTATCTTCGTATTGTCAGCAAACTTAGCCACAAAGCCATCTATTCCATAATCCAGATCGTTGATGTACAATGTAAAAAGGAAGCGGCCCCAACACTGATCCCTGTGGAACACCACTGGTAACCGGCAGCCAACCAGAATAGGATCCCTTTATTCCCACTCTCTGTTTCCTGCCAATCAGCCAAGGCTCTATCCACGTATGTAACTTACCCATAATTCCATGGGCTCTTATCTTGTTAAGTAGCCTCATGTGTGGCGCCTTGTCAAAGGCCTTCTGAAAATCCAAATATACAACATCCACTGCATCTCCCTTGTCTAGCCTACTGGTAATTTCCTCAAAAAATTGCAATAGGTTTGTCGGGCAGGATTTTCCTTGAAGGAATCCATGCTGAGTTCTGCCTATCTTGTCATATGCCTCCAGGTACTCTGTAACCTCATCCTTGACAATCGACTCCAACAACTTCCCAACCACCGATGTCAAGCTAACAGGTCTATAATTTCCTTTTTGCTTCCTTGCCCCCCTCTTATGTCCCCTGTGGAATACATCCCCACCTAGTGGTGTCCTAGCACAATGTCACGTCCCCCTGTGGACAACACCCCCGCCTAGTGGTGTCCTAGCACAATGACTTGTCCCCTGTGGACAAAACCCCCACCTGGTGGTATCCTGGCACAATGACATGTCCCCTGTGGACAACACCCCCACCTAGTGGTGTCCTAGCACAAACAACAGGAATTCTGCAGATGCTGGAAATTCAAGCAACACACATCAAAGTTGCTGGTGAACGCAGCAGGCCAGGCAGCATCTCTAGGAAGAGGTACAGTCGACGTTTCAGGCCGAGACCCTTCGTCAGGACTAACTGAAGGAAAAGTTAGTAAGAGATTTGAAAGTGGGAGGGGGAGGGGGAGATCCAAAATGATAGGAGAAGACAGGAGGGGGAGGGATGGAGCCAAGAGCTGGACAGGTGATTGGCAAAGGGGATATGAGAGGATCATGGGACAGGAGGTCCGGGGAGGAAGACAGTGGGGGGAGAACCCAGAGGATGGGCAAGGGGTATAGTCAGAGGGACAGAGGGAGAAAAAGGAGAGTGAGAGAAAGAATGTGTGTATAAAAATAAATAACGGATGGGGTACAAGGGGGAGGTGGGGCATTAGCGGAAGTTAGAGAAGTCAATGTTCATGCCATCAGGCTGGAGGCTACCCAGACGGAATATAAGGTGTTGTTCCTCCAACCTGAGTATGGCTTCATCTTTACAGCAGAGGAGGCCGTGGATAGACATATCAGAATGGAAATGGGATGTGGAATGAACTTTGCCTCCAACTTTCACCCTGTCCTCAAGTTTACCTGGTCCATTTCCAACACCTCCCTCCCCTTTCTAGATCTTTCTGTCTCTATCTCTGGAGACAGCTTATCCACTGATGTCGACTATAAGCCAACTGACTCTCACAGCTATCTGGACTATTCCTCTTCTCACCCTGTCTCTTGCAAAAATGCCATCCCCTTCTCGCAATTCCTCTGTCTCCGCCGCATCTGCTCTCAGGATGAGGCTTTTCATTCCAGGACGAGGGAGATGTCCTCCTTTTTTAAAGAAGGGGGCTTCCCTTCTTCCACCATCAACTCTGCTCTCAAAGACATCGCCCCCATTTCACGCACATCTGCTCACACTCCATCCTCCCGCCACCCCACTAGGAATAGGGTTCCCCTGGTCCTCACCTTCCACCCCACCAGCCTCCGGGTCCAACATATTATTCTCCGTAACTTCCGCCACCTCCAACGGGATCCCACCACTAAGCACATCTTTCCCTCTCCCCCTCTCTCTGCTTTCCGCAGGGATTGCTCCCTACGCGACTCCCTTGTCCATTCGTCCCCCCCATCCCTCCCCACCAATCTCCCTCCTGGCACTTATCCTTGTAAGCGGAACAAGTGCTACACATGCCCTTACACTTCCTCCCTTACCACCATTCAGGGCCCCAAACAGTCCCTCCAGGTGAGGCGACACTTCACCTGTGAGTCGGCTGGGGTGATATACTGCGTCCGGTGCTCCTGATGTGGCCTTCTATATATTGGCGAGACCCGACGCAGACTGGGAGACCGCTTTGCTGAACACCTACGCTCTGTTCGCCAGAGAAAGCAGGATCTCCCAGTGGCCACACATCTTAATTCCACATCCTATTCCCATTCTGATATGTCTATCCACGGCTTCCTCTGCTGTAAAGATGAAGCCACACTCAGGTTGGAGGAACAACACCTTATATTCCGTCTGGGTAGCCTCCAACCTGATGGCATGAACACTGACTTCTCTAACTTCCGCTAATGCCCCACCTCCCCCTCGTACCCCATCTGTTATTTATTTTTATACACACATTCTTTCTCTCACTCTCCTTTTTCTCCCTCTGTCCCTTTGACTATACCCCTTGCCCATCCTCTGGGTTCCCCCCCCACCTTGTCTTTCTCCCTGGTCCTCCTGTCCCATGATCCTCACGTATCCCCTTTGCCAATCACCTGTCCAGCTCTTGGCTCCATCCCTCCCCCTCCTGTCTTCTCCTATCATTTTGGGTGTCCTCGCACAATGACTTGTCCCCTCTGGACAACACGAAGGGATGGACACAGTCTGTGAAAGTGAGGCAAATCTCCACTCATCACAATGCAACCAACACTGCAACACCTCCACTGTATAATTTGTTAGATGTTCTTCTGCTGATTCCAGTTTCTTTTGCTGGTATAGCCTCCCCAAACCCTGTCACTCCTGTTTCAGGTTCCTTAGCATCATCCGTATAAATCTGAGTATAATTACTATATTTTCCCATCACATGACAGTTAAATGCACTTACCAAGTCAGTTTTATATTTTCCTTTCCTTTTTACCTCTAACAAATGCCAGCCTATGTTAGGCCATACAAGCTTCCATGGAGCTACAATCGGATAAACTACTGAAGGACTTATCCTGAGATCAAACATTTTAGTAATATCATTCCCTACCCCACTAAAGTTATCCCTCTGAAACCCCCCATTTTCGAAGAGACTTCTGGGTCATCAAGGGAATGGCGGCGTAAGGAAAAGGTCTCTCGACAAAAAAGAAGGTAAACTGCCCCAAAATCGAAATTAGACAAATACTTAATATTGCATAACTATATTAATAAAAGGGGCAAGGATGATGTCTAAGAACAAGATTAAAAAGTCCGCTCCGAAGGCTGATAAACACAAAGAGACGCAGCAAGGCGACGGGCCTAGCTCCCCCGCCCCCCCCGGCAAGCCAGGACGGAGAGAATGAGGGGGAATCGGTGAATCTGACTTTGATTCTCAGAGAGATTCGCGAGTTCCGACAAGATATCATGCAAACAGCTGGAAGATATTAAAGGAGAAACAATAAAAACTAATTTGAGGTTAGATGAAGCCGAAGCGAGGATTGTAGGGACTGAGGAGAGGCTACAAAATGCAGAGGAAGTGATAGCAGAAATGCTGAAGCTACAAGACCAGCTCCAGTGGAAACTAATAGATCAAGAAGGCCGCTCAAGAAGGGAAAATGTGAGGATCTACGGAGTTCCCGAAGGAACTGAAGGTAAACCCGGGTTGATGATTCCCTTCATAGAGAAGCTGCTTAGAGAGAACCTTGATATACCAGCCGCAAAAGACCTACAGATAGAAAGGGCTCACCGTGCATTGGCACCACAGCCCCCGGCAGGCGCCCAGCCCAGATCGATTCTGGTCAGATTTCTCAGTTACAGAACGAAGGAAGAGGTGCTTAAAAGGGCATGGCAAAAGAAAGGTTTCATGTGGAGCAACTGTAAGATCAGCTTAGACCACGACTACGCACTGGGGATTCTTGCCAGACGGAAGGAATATACGGAAACACGGAGAGTCCTGAAGGAAAACAACATCAGATTCCAGACCCTGTATCCAGCTCGGCTGAGAGTCTTTTACGACGAAGGGACAAAACCTACACTACGGTGCAGGAGGCAACGTCGGACCTGGCGGACCGGGGACTACCTATTAAAGTTATCACCCAACCGGAGTCGCTACTGGAGAGGATTCGGCAGAAGTCGTGGCAGTTAGTGGGGCGAGGACGCTCCACACGAACCAGAGTGTCAAGCTACAAGGAAAAGCTGCAAATATTCAGATGCGAATGTACAGAGAATACAGATTAATTAAGAGAAATGACTGAAAAGAGTAAATCGGACTTAAAAGTTAAATGAAAACTGGTAACTGAAAATAAACTAGGCGGAATAACTTGAATGATAGCAATTTGGTCGAGACATAAATAGGAGAAAATTCTCTATGATTATTCAAACTGCTGAGGGCCCTCTAACACAGGGTGAAGATAGAGGTTATCCCTCTGAACTGAGGCGGGTCAGTGCTCAGGCCTCACTGTGGGAAGTCAGGAAAAATTTTCAAATGTTATACGTTCAAAAATGTCTAGGGTGTGGTTATATGTCTTGGTTTACTGTTGAGAAGGGATTGCTTACTGTTTGGTTAGAAAAGGAGAGTGTTTTTTTTCTACTAGAGAAAAATGCAAACTGAATTGGTAAAAATAATTTCCTATAATGTTAATGGGGTTTTGAATCCAATTAAAAGAAATAAGATTATATCTAAATTGAAAAAAGAGAGGGCACAAATAGCTTTCCTCCAGGAAACACATATGAGTCAATCTGAACATGGAAAATTAAAAAGAATGGGCTTTAAGCACGTATTTTATTCATCATATAAACTGAGTCACAAAAGAGGGGTAGCTACTTTAATATCAAGTACTCTTAATTATGAACATATTTCAGAGACTAAAGACAAAGAAGGACGGTTTGTAAAAATCACAGGAAGAATAGAAGGTACAGAAATAACATTGCTGAATGTTTATGCTCCTCCAGGTTGTGAATGGTCATTTTATAGATACATTTTTGACCTAATGGTCAGTTCTCAAGGGGTAGTAATTTGTGGAGGGGATTTTAATATTAGATTAAATCCTGTATTAGATTCTTCAAGAATAGTTACTCAGAATAAACCTCTGACTCGGAAAATGAATTTATTGATGGAGGAGTTGGGAATTATAGAAGTGTGGAGGGAATTACACCCCACTAGTAAAGATTATACACATTACTCTTTCCCTCATTCAGCCTATTCAAGGATAGACTATTTCTTTATCTTTAATACAGATAGACTCAGGATAAAAAACTGTAATATTGCAACAATTGATCTGTCGGATCATAGCCCAGTCTCTATGTCTCTAATCCTGGAAAAGAAAATGAGGAAAACACTATGGCGGTTAAACTCACATATACTCAATAACCCAAAAGTAATGGAGAGATTGAGGGGAGAAATCAAAGAATATCTAGACCTTAATGACAAGGGAGAAACATCACCAGTGTTCTTATGGGATACATTGAAAGCTGTACTGAGAAGGAAAATTATTTCCATTACCACTCACATGAAAAAAAATCAATGCACAAAAATTAGCAGACCTTCAAGGAAAATTAAAACAACTTCAAGTTGTAGATAGCAACAAAAGTAATTCAAATCTAAAACAGGAAATTAGGAAATAGCAAAGTGAAATTGACGATATTTATACATTGGAAACTCAAAGAAATTTTCTTTACCTGAGACAAAAGAATTATGAAGTAGGAGGTAAATCAGATAGATTATTAGCATATAAATTACGAAAACAACAAGCAGACAATACAATTCATAAAATAAAAAATCCAAAGACAAAGCTTGTGGAGAGTACAATAGGGAAAATTCAAGGGAGTTTTGAAACATATTATCGAGAGCTGTACTCCCAACCCCGGGCCTCCAATGAACCCTATATAGACAGTTTATTGAATTCTTTAGATCTACCTAAACTTACAGATTTACAAAATGAAAGTTTATTAGAACCAGTAACTGCCAAATAAGTGAACGTGGCCATCTCTAGGTTAAAGGCTGGAAAGTCCCCGGGTTCTGATGGGTTTACCTCAGAGTGGTACAAATCCCTGAAGTCACAGTTAGCCCCATTACTACTTAACACCTTTAATTGGATCTTGCCGAGAGGAGAAACTCCACCTTCCTGGAGAGAAGTGATTATTTCAGTTATTCCTAAAGAGGGTAAAGATAAACTAGAATGTGGCAATTATCGGCCAATTAGTGTTCTTAATTTAGATTACAAACTATTTACATCTATATTAGCGTGCAGATTGGAAAAGCTTTTACCTGGCCTAATCCACTTAGACCAGACTGGATTTATTCAACAAAGACAAACACAGGACAACATAAGGAGAACTCTACACATATTAGAACAGGTTAATAAGAACGAGACAGAGACAATGGTAGTAGGATTGGACACTGAGAAAGCTTTTGATTCGGTTAGTTGTGCATTCTTATACAAAGTGTTAGGAAGATTCGGCTTTCAAGAAAAGTTTATTAAAATAATTCAGACTCTATATGACAGCCCTACAGCCCGAATTAAGATAAATGGGGACCTCTCTGACTCCTTCATCTTAGAGAGAGGCACTAGACAGGGATGCCCAATTTCTCCTCTGCTTTTTGCGCTATATATTGAACCGCTTGCCCAACTAATAAGACAGAGTGAAATCGTAAGAGGTATCAAGGTGGCTGGGATTGAACAGAAAGTGGCGTTATTCGCAGGTGATGTTTTGGTCTATCTGAGTGAACCAGAAAAATCATTTATAGGATTGTTTACACTGTTGGATGACTTTGGGAAAATATCAGGTTATAAAATAAATGTAAAGAAAACGCAGGTTATGTCCCTAAATTATACACCATCCAAAAAATTGCAGGATACATATGATCTTAAGTGGGAAGCTAAATCATTAAAATATTTAGGAATAACCCTGCCGAAGGATCTTTCAACGCTGTCACAGGTAAATTATGGGCCATTAATCTCAGAGAAAAAAGCAGATATGCATAGATGGAATCTTATCCCCTTTTTAAGTTTAAATTCAAGGATAAATACTATAAAAATGAATATTCTTCCTCGGTTACTGTATCTTTTCCGTACTTTACCTGTGGAGGTGGATGATAATCAATTCAGGGAATGGGACAAATGGATTTCCTGCTTCATTTGGCAAGGAAAGAAACCTAGAATTCAATATAACACCTTACAGTTAGGGAAGGAAGGAGGAGGTATGGTTCTTCCTTGCCTGAGAAATTGTTTTTATGCCTCACAGATAACCCCTCTGTTATATTGGTGTAATAGGGAATATAAGGCTAGATGGAAGGAAATAGAATTTGGATTGGTTGACAGTTTTCCTCTACAGGCCTCAATAGCTGACAAAGGATTGATGGCCCAATTGGAAAAATTTAAAAACAGTTGGATAAATCTTACAGTAAAAGTATGGCAGAAGGTGGTTAATTCGTGTGGAATTAATAACATGTTAAAACACTTCAGATGGTGTGCATATGATACCGAATTCCTTCCCAACAGAGGAGATAGAAGATTTGAACTATGGATAAAGAAAGGTCTTACAACCTACCTCTCATTTATAGATAAAAGAGTATTACAAAGTTTCCAAATCCTGCAGGACAAACATGGCCTAGAACACAATGACTTTTTAGGTACCTTCAAGTACGAAACTATGTTAACTAGAGTTGTAGATATACAGACCTATCAACAGTAGAATTAGAATTTTTCAAGATTCTGAATTCGGCTTGCAGTTCAATACCTAGTAAATCAGTTTCTCGATTATATAATGCACTCTCCCATGCTAAAAATGTAAACACATTGTATATTAAAGAGAAGTGGGAGAAAGAAGCGGGGTTGGTACTTTCAGAGGAGGCTTGGGGGAAAATCTGCAGCTTTCAATGGTCCTCGACTAATTCTTTGACTTGGAGAGAACATTGTTGGAAAAATATTATAAGATACTTCAAGACCCCATATCAGGAAAAATATAAAGATACAAACGTGATGTGTTGGAGAAGGTGCGGCTCCAAGGAGGCAAATTTCAAATTTAATATAATTTCAAAATATACTTTATTCAAAAATAAATATATACAATAAACCATTCAATAACTTTTCATCCTTTACATATGTTTCCATTATACACAGTACATATCCGTATTTATAGCCACCCACGTGGCACTCCAGTAGTTCAGCTTACCATTTCATTGTTGAGGGGTATACTCCCCGCCCACCGACCCCTCCCACTCCCGTGGGTGGAGAAACCTATACTGTGGTCCTTCCCCACCGGGCCCTTGCAGTGGCTGCACCAAGTTTCAGTGCGTCCCTCAGCACGTACTCCTGCAGCCGGGAATGTGCCAGTCGGCAGCATTCTCCCACGGACATCTCCATGTGCTGGTGGATCATCAAGTTTCGGGCCGACCAAAGAGCGTCTTTCACCGAGTTGATGATCTGCCAGCAGCACCGGACGTTGGTCTCCATGTGTGTCCCCGGGAACAGCCCGTAGATCAGAGAGTCCTCTGTTACGCAGCTGCTGGGGATAAAATGTGACACTAGCCCGTCCATCCTCCTCCACACCCTCTTTGCGAACTGGCAGTGTGCAAAGAGGTGGGTCACAGACTCCTCCTCACTGCAGTTCTCCCGTGGGCAGTGGGGTGCGGAGACGACGTTCTGGGCGTACAGGAGGGCTCTGACTGGGAGGGCCCCTCTCACCGCCAGCCAGGCGAGGTCTTGGTGCCTGTTGGTTAGATCTGGCGATGAGGCATTTTGCCAGATGAACTGGACAGTCTGCTCAGGGAACCACCCCACTGTGTCCATCACGTCCTTCTCCTGCAGTGCCTGCAGGACACTACGTGCCGACCACTGCCTGATGGCCCTGTGGTCAAAGGCGTTCTCCTGGAAGAACTTTGCTACGTAGGACAGGTATGCCGGCAACGACCAGCTGACTGGGGCGTTGCGCGGGAGTGGGGCCAGACCCATCCTTCGTAGCCAGGGCGACAAGTAGAACCTGGGCACATAGTGGTACTTGGTGCCCACATACCTGGGCTCTGCACACAACCTGATGCAGCCACATACGAAGCTGGCCATCAGGGTGAGGGCGACATTGGGGACGTTCTTGCCCCCGTTGTCCAGGGACTTGTGCATGGCGGTCCGTCTCACCCGCTCCATCTTGGATCCCCAGACGAATCTGAAGACAGCTCGGGTGATTTCCGAGCTGTAGGAGCAGGGGACGGGCCACACCTGCGCCAAGTACAGCAGCCCTGAGAGCACCTCACACCTGATGACCAGGTTCTTGCCCGTTATCGACAGGGAGCGCCCTCCCCACAGTCCCAGTTTCTGTTTCACCTTGGCAGTCCGCTCCTGCCAGTTCTTGTTGCACGCCTCTGCCCCTCCGAACCAGATCCCCAATACCTTCACGTGGTCAGACCTGATGGTGAAGGGGACGCTGGATCGGTCGGGCCAGTTGCCGAAGAGCATGGCTTCGCTCTTCGTGCGGTTGACCCTGGCCCCCGACGCTAGCTCGAACTGTTCGCAGGTGCCAATCAACCTGCGAACTGACCTCGGATCAGAGCAGAAGACGGTGACGTCGTCCATGTACAGGGAGGTTTTCACTTGGGTCCCTCCACTGCCTGGCAGCGTCACCCCTCTTATGCCCTCACCCCTCCTGATGGCTTCCGCAAAGGGTTCTATGCAGCAGACAAACAAGACAGGGGAGAGGGGACAGCCCTGCCTGACTCCAGACCTGATGGGGAAGCTGTCTGTTTCCCACCCGTTAACCTGGACTGCAGTACGGATGTCTGTGTAGAGCATTCCAATTCCGGATTCCCTCCCCAAATCCCATTTTGGAGAGCACGTCCGCCATGTACGTGTGCGATATCCTGTCGAAGGCTTTCTCCTGGTCCAAGCTGACCAGGCAGGCGTCCACCCTCCTGTCCTGCACGTAGGCGATGGTGTCCCTCAGCAGCGCGAGGCTGTCTGAGATCTTCCTGCCCGGTACAGCACAGGTTTGGTCTGGGTGGATCACCTGTCCCAGAGCAGACTTGACCCTGTTGGCGATAGCCTTGGACAGGATCTTGTAATCCACACTCAGGAGAGAGATGGGTCTCCAATTTCTAATGTCCTCCCTTTTCCCCTTCTGCTTGTAGATGAGGGTGATGATGCCCTTCCTCATGGACTCAGACATACTGCCGGCCAGAAGCATAGCGTTGTACACTTCCAGCAGGTCTGGGCCCATCCAGTTCCACAGAGCCGAGTACAACTCAGCCGGTAAGCTGGAATCTGGAATAAATGGATTGAATATATAACCCCAATGTGAGCAGACTTTAGATGACTCTCCTCATGATTTATACTGCTCTTCTCATCAACACAGTAATATTGCTAACATAAGCACCCCTAGTCTAAATGTTTACTGTTTTTTGTTTTCTTTTGGAAAATAGAGAATTAATACAAGTAAAGGAAAAGATTTGGGAAAGGGATAAAAAATGATAAAATTAAGTAAATAAGTACATAGGGATTGGATAATTATGTCTGGGGGCAGGAGCAAGCATGAACAAATTAGGATATAAACATCTACAATGGTTGTTACATAGGCTTACATACAACATTTTGGACCAGTAGAAATGGTCCAGAAGAGATATATGGAAACTTTTATTACTATTTTTCTTAACAACTAATACCATTACTCAGCCTAATAGATTAGAATTACCACTGTACATAATTATCTATTTAAGTGTCTAATTTCCTTTTATATCATCTCAATGTGTACTTGAGAATGTATAAATAATTATAGTTTTATACATATAAAAAATGGAAAAGGTTATACGTGTGAAAAAAGTACATGATACTTGTGAATTCCTTATCCAAATAAAAATAAAATTTAAAAAAAAGAAACCTCCCATTTTCCCAGCACTCCTGCAACACTCCTTTTGCAGGATGAGAATCATTGTGCCCCTGCAAATTAGCCCAGTAGTTTGCCATCAATTGTATTCTTCTTAGTTCCAAAGGCATTACTCCCACTTCTACCTGTAGGGCTGATACTGGTGATGTTTTAAAAGCCCCACTGCACACTCTGAAAGCCTGAGTCTGAATCACATCCAGTTTCCTTATAAGAGACCTAGCTGCTGATCCATATGCTATATTTCCATAGTCCAACACAGATCTCACTAAAGCCACAAACATTCTCTTCAAAGCTGAACAACTTGCTCCCCATTCCCTTCCAGTCAAACATCTCATCACATTTATTATTCTTTTACATTTCTCCTCAACTTTCCTGATATGTTCTGCCCATGTTAATA
This sequence comes from Mobula hypostoma, assembly GCF_963921235.1. Taxonomy (NCBI): domain Eukaryota; kingdom Metazoa; phylum Chordata; class Chondrichthyes; order Myliobatiformes; family Myliobatidae; genus Mobula; species Mobula hypostoma. Next base: position 56,262,270 of record NC_086128.1, on the reverse strand, counting down.
GTGAATCAATTATAACTCCCAGAAATTTAAATGATGCAACCCTTTCTAATTCAATCCTATATACCCTTAAACCTCTTCCCTACCTCAATTCTTTTCCAGTGAAAAATACAGTTTGAGTTTTTTCTACTGAAAATCTACATCCCCAATCATAACCCCACTCCACCACTTCATCAATTGCTCCTTGTAGTTTCCTGACTATATGCTCCATGTTCCTGCCTCTTTTCCACAAGGCCCCATCATCCGCAAACAGTGACCTACCTCTATCCACTGGTACCTTTGTGAAGATATCATTGTGTTGCCCTTAAGGCATTTATTTGACTTTGTTGGGTCTATGCTTTAAATGATTTGTTTGTAACTATTTTCTAGTTAAAGTTAAAGGTTGATAATTAATTTACAGTATAACAAAGATAAATTTATTGTCTATGGTATATCGCGGCATGCGATGACGTCACCTCCGCTTTCGCCACGTCTTCTGTGTAACCTCTGGTTCGGAGAAGGTGTGAAGTTTTCACCATACGATGTTAATGTGGAAGAGTGAACAGTAAATGGTTAACCTTACTACGACTCTGTCTTCATTGGCTCCGGTTTAACTTGGTGTTTAGTCAGAGTTTCAACACACTGCACCAGAACACTACAGTGAAAAAACGAAATCATTAGATGTTTTGACAAGTGGTATGATGGCTTCACGATCAAGCATCAAGTCACTTGCACTCAGCGCCAAGATCAGTAGGATGTCGACAACTGTGGCTGCCCTCGCAAGAGCTAAAGCAGAAGCCGCCAAGGTGCGAGCATCATACGCTAACCAAGAGGCTAAACTGAAGATGGAAAAGGCTGCCACAGAAGCAGAAAACCAGAAGGAAAAGGCTGCCAAAGAAGCGGAAAACCAGTTGGAAAAGGCAAGGATAGATACAGAGTTAGAAGTGCTGACGCTACGAGAAGCAGATGCGGCCGCGGTAGAAGCACTAGTGTTGGAAAACGCTGAAGAAATGCACGTTCTAGGCGAAATAGGAAAATCTATGTCAGAAAGAGCCAAATTGAAAAAGACTAAGGAGCTGGTGGTAGACCTGAGGAGAGCTAAGGTACCGGTGACCCCTGTTTCCATCCAGGGGGTCAGTGTGGACATAGTGGAGGATTACAAATACCTGGGGATACAAATTGACAATAAACTGGACTGGTCAAAGAACACTGAGGCTGTCTACAAGAAGGGTCAGAGCCGTCTCTATTTCCTGAGGAGACTGAGTTCCTTTAACATCTGCTGGACGATGCTGAGGATGTTCTATGAGTCTGTAGTGGCCAGTGCTATCATGTTTGCTGTTGTGTGCTAGGGCAGCAGGCTGAGGGTAGCAGACACCAACAGAATCAACAAACTCATTCGTAAGGCCAGTGATGTTGTGGGGATGGAACTGGACTCTCTGACAGTGGTGTCTGAAAAGAGGATGCTGTCTAAGTTGCATGCCATCTTGGTCAATGTCTCCCATCCACTACATAATGTACTGGGTGGGCACAGGAGTACATTCAGCCAGAGACTCATTTCTCCGAGATGCAACACAGAGTGTCACAGGAAGTCATTCCTGCCTGTGGCCATCAAACTTTACAACTCCTCCCTTGGAGGGTCAGACACCCTGAGCCAATAGGCTGGTTCTGGACTTATTTCATAATTTACTGGCGTAATTTACATTTTACTATTTAACTATTTATGGTTCTATTACTATTTATTATTTATGGTGCAACAGTAATGAAAACCAGTTTCCCCCGGGATCAATAAAGTATGACTATGACTATAATTGGAACGCACCAGTGAATATGTCCAATCTCAAATTGACCTGCAGATTCATTCTCCCTCTCCATACTTGCCTGTTGGCGTCCCATCTCATGTGAAGTCGCAGGGAAACTTCGTTGCATCGCGTCCACCTGGGGAAGACAACTCACAATTGCAACCTTGCCACAAACTCAAGTATGAAAGGGCTGACTACAAATACTTCCCGACACCAAACTTACCAGATCCGGCGAGGTCAGAGACAAAGGCTGAAATCAGAACATCAAATCACATCATGAACGTACACGCTGAGTCATATGTCCCCCAACATATTCCCTCAGCTAGCACGCCACCTGCAGCAGAACCCTTGGCACAGTATTTAGCGTGATGAGACCTCGTCAGTTCAGGACTGTACCAGTTTGACGATAAGCCTGAAAATGACCATGGGTGATACTCCTCATTCACCAGTGCCAGTGGTGGAGTTCAGCTCACAGCAACCAGAGTTGGACCTTATGACTAAATGGCTGGGAAAGGAATCAAGTGAACAGGTGAAACGCATACGCTCAGCGTACGTCAACAACCCCAAGCTAGCCTTACACAAAGCATGGGAGAGACTTCGGGACTGCTATGCGGCCCCTGAAATTATTGAGAAGGCGCTATTTCAATGGCTGGACAATTTTCCTAGGGTGTCAGCCAAGGACCACACTAAATTACGAGAACTCAGATTCATGACCCTAGTTTCATGAATCAAGGCAGCACCACAACTCATACCAAGCCAGTCAAGCCCATTTTGAACAATTTTGTCATCAATAAACCCGTCTCAGTGCATAAAACCGAAGTCTCCGCAGTCAACGATGACCCTAGCAAGAATTGTTCATTGCACAACAAACCCCACACCCTCAAAAAATGCAGAATGTTTCGAAACAAACCCTTTGACGAAAGAAAGGCCCTTCTCAAGGAAAAAAAGAATATGTTTTAAGTGCTGTTCCTCTACCTCCCACCTCGCTAAAGAGTGTACGTTCCCCGTAAAGTGCTCAGAATGTAACAGCGCTAATCACGATGGAGCCATTCATCCCGGCCCGTCACCGCAAACTGCCAAGGCTCCTCCGCTCCCACAAGAGGATGGCAGGGAGGGACAGCATCACTTTGATACAACTATTGTCAGCTCGAGCTGCACAGAAATTTGCAGTCCAGGTCAGTCAAGTTGTTTGTGCTCAAAGATCTACCTCACTAAGGTATACGCTAACGGAGACAAAGACAAGGCCGTCAAAGCCTATGTAATTCTGGACGACTAGAGCAACTGCTCACTAGTGAGACCAGAGTTCTTCGAGTTGTTCAGAGTAAAGGGTAATCCATTCCCATACTACCTCAGAACTTGCTCTGGCATCGCAGAAACATATCGCAGGGAGGCAGAAGGCTTCCAGCTCGAGTTGCTGGATGGTAAAGTCGTCATCAGTCTCCCTCCACTCTTAGAGTGCAATGAGATTTTAAATAACCGATCTGAGATTCCGATGCCAAGCGCAGTGCTACACCAGCCCCATCTCCATTGTGCTTGGCAATCTACATCCCAGAACTGGATCCAGAAGCAGAAATACTCCTGCTACTCGGGAGAGATGTTCTTAGGGTGCACAAAGTCAGGCAGCGGGTCAATGGACCACATAACGCCCTCTTCATCCAACGTCTGGATCTGGGCTGGGTGGTGATAGGAGAGGTGCGCCCTGGCAACGTACACAAACTGACAGTTAACACACTCAAGACTAACGTGCTAGAGAGAGGCTGCCATTCAATTTCTCAGCCTTCCACAAGTGTTATGTGTATCAAGGAAGCACTGGGCTTGTACTCGTTGGAATTTAGAAGATTGAGGGGGGATCTGATTGAAACGTATAAGATCCTAAAGGGATTGGACAGGCTAGATGCAGGAAGATTGTTCCCGATGTTGGGGAGGTCTAGAACGAGGGGTCACAGTTTGAGGATAGAGGGGAAGCCTTTTAGGACCGAGGTTAGGAAAAACTTCTTCACACAGAGAGTGGTGAATCTGTGGAATTCTCTGCCACAGCAAACTGTTGAGGCCAGTTCATTAGCTATGTTTAAAAGGAAGTTAGATATGGCCCTTGTGGCTACAGGGGTCAGGGGGTATGGAGGGAAGGCTGGGTTCTGAGTTGGATGATCAGCCATGATCATAATAAATGGCGGTGCAGGCTCGAAGGGCCGAATGGCCTACTCCTGCACCTATTTTCTATGTTTCTATGTTTCTAAAGGCATGAACATAGTAAAGTAACTGAGAAGACGCTGGGACAGTCAGTCTTCGCTCAAACGAAGCACGATAACAAACTTGCTCCGTTGGTGGAAGACGCTATCTTATTAAAAATAATGGACACAGAGGTGTTTAGAGATGAAGCGAACAACTGGGTCACCCCACTACCGTTCAGAGAACCATGCCAGCGCTTGCCAAACAACAAAGAGCAGGCAGTCAACCGGTTCACATCTTTACAACGAACCCTGAAAAGGAAACCTGAGACCAGTTATAGGGGTTGTTCTACTTCTACCTAAAGACTGATCTAGAGACTAAAGTTCTGTACCATGTTTATAGCGACCTTACAAAGGACAGGCAGGGAGTGTGTTGCCCTTAAGGCATTTACTTGACTTTGTTGGGTCTACGCTTTAAATGATTTGTTTGTAACTATTTTCTAGTTAAAGTTAAAGGTTGATAATTAAGTTACAGTATAACAAAGATAAATGCATTGTCTGTGGTATATTGCGGCATGTGATGACGTCACCTCCAGTTTCGCCGCGTCTTATGTGTAACCTCCGGTTTGGAGAAGGTGTGAAGTTTTCACCATATGATGTTAATGTGGAAGAGTGAACAGTAAGTGGTTAACCTTACTACGACTCTGTCTTCATTGGCTCCGGTTTAACTTGGTGTTTCGTCAGAGTTTCAACACACTGCATGAGAACACTACATCATTGATCATAATCATGAAAAGTAACGGGGTAATCACACTACCTTGAGGTGTACCATTTCCCACAATGTACTGTTTTGATAATTCTGATCCAATCCAAACTTGAATTTTTCTACCAAACAAAAAATCTTTTATCCAGTTAAAAACTCTCCCACCAACCCCATCTTGTGCAGTTTAATTAACAATCCTTCCTTCCACGTCATATCATAGGCTTCTTCAATGTCAAAAAACACTGCAACTACTGACTTTTTATTTGCCTGGGCCTTTCTTATTTCAGTCTCTAACCTTATCACTGAATCCATGGAATTCCTTCCCTTCCCAAAACCACTCTGGTAACTTGCCAGCATTCCCCTTTTCTCAAGCTCATATGATAACCTTCCTGTTATCATCCTTTCCATTATCTTACATATACTTGATGTTAATGCTATTGGCCTGTAGCTAGTGGGTTTTGTCGGATCCTTGCCAGGTTTCCTTATTGGAATTACTGCTGCTTCTTTCCATGCACTTGGCAATCTTCCCTCCTCCCACACTCTGTTATAAAAATGCAGCAACTTCAAGAGCACTCCTTCTCCTAGATTTTTTGGCATAACATAGCATATCAGATCTTTCCCTGGGGAGGTTGGTCTCGATCTCTTTATTGCTCTCACCATTTCTGCCAACGTAAATGGATCATCAATTATATCATCTGTTTCTTCCCTCCTGTTTAACACAACTAGGTGTTGATTCATTGTTCTTTCCCTTCTCCTTCTCCCTTCTTCAGACAAATTTTCTGAACTGCGTATCTGTACAAACAACTTGGCCATGATCTCAGCCTTATCCCTACTGGAGACTGCTGTTTCCTCCTCAGATATCATTACTGGATATTCCCATTCCCTTCTATCTCCCCCCCATACTCTCAATCATTCTCTATACCTCTCCTACAGGTGTTGTTCTTCCTATTTTGTTGCAAAAACTCCTCCAACTTGCCCTTTTAGCTTGACATATAGTTCTTCTCACCACTGCCTGTGCTTTCTTATATTGAATCAAATGCTGCATATTATGGGTTATTTTAACTAGCCTGAATGCTCTATTTCTGTTTTTTTACAGCCTGACAACATTCCTCTGTCCACCATGGTACCAGTTTTCTATTCATCCTATTTTTACTCCTGGGTATAGATCCTTCTGCTGCCGTAATAATTGCTGAAGTCACCTGACTGTTTAATTCATCTATATTTCCAGAAATGTCAATCTTTGTCAATAGCTCTTTACTCGACTTCTGGAACTTATCCCAATCTGCTTTTCCAAACACCCACTTTGGGATTCCACCACCTGGTCTTACTTCAACTCTTTCACCCACTGAACATAAAACTGGGTAGTGATCACTGCCTACTGTTGAAGTCGTCCAAACTTCCCAGTTGCTAACGCCAGCCAAGGTATTAGACACTAACGTAATATCTAACATTGACTCAGTTCCTATTGTTGTATCTATCCTTGTTCCTCTACCATCATTCATACACACCAAATCCCTTTCTTCCATCAAATCTTCAATTACCTTTCCATTTGAATCTGTAATCGTATCCCCCCATATTGTGCTATGAGCATTGAAATCTGCACACCACACTACTTTATGTCTCAAACAACAGGAATTCTGCAGATGCTGGAAATTCAAGCAACATACATCAAAGTTGCTGGTGAACGCAGCAGGCCAAGCAGCATCTCCAGGAAGAGGTGCAGTCGACGTTTCAGGCCGAGACCCTTCGTCAGGACTAACTGAAGGAAGAGTGAGTAAGGGATTTGAAAGTTGGAGGGGGAGGGGGAGATCCAAAATGATAGGAGAAGACAGGAGGGGGAGGGATAGAGCCGAGAGCTGGACAGGTGATAGGCAAAAGGGGATACGAGAGGATCATGGGACAGGAGGTCCGGGAAGAAAGACAAGGGCGGGGGGGGGTGTGACCCAGAGGATGGGCAAGAGGTATATTCAGAGGGACAGAGGGAGAAAAAGGAGAGTGAGAGAAAGAATGTGTGCATAAAAATGAGTAACAGATGGGGTACGAGGGGGAGGTGGGGCCTTAGCGGAAGTTAGAGAAGTCGATGTTCATGCCATCAGGTTGGAGGCTACCCAGATGGAATATAAGGTGTTGTTCCTCTAACCTGAGTGTGGCTTCATCTTTACAGTAGAGGAGGCCGTGGATAGACATGTCAGAATGGGAATGGGATGTGGAATTAAAATGTGTGGCCACTGGGAGATCCTGCTTTCTCTGGCGGACAGAGCGTAGATGTTCAGCAAAGCGGTCTCCCAGTCTGCGTCGGGTCTCACCAATATATAAAAGGCCACATCGGGAGCACCGGACGCAGTATATCACCCCAGTCGACTCACAGATGAAGTGATGCCTCACCTGGAAGGACTGTTTGGGGCCCTGAATGGTGGTAAGGGAGGAAGTGTAAGGGCATGTGTAGCACTTGTTCCGCTTACACGGATAGGTGCCAGGAGGGAGATCAGTGGGGAGGGATGGGGGGGACGAATGGACAAGGGAGTTGTGTAGGGAGCGATCCCTGCGGAATGCAGAGAGAGGAGGGGAGGGAAAGATGTGCTTAGTGGTGGGATCCCGTTGGAGGTGGCGGAAGTTACGGAGAATAATATGTTGGACCCGGAGGCTGGTGGGGTGGTAGGTGAGGACCAGGGGAACCCTATTCCTAGTGGGGTGGCGGGAGGATGGAGTGTGAGCAGATGTGCGTGAAATGGGGGAGATGTCTTTGAGAGCAGAGTTGATGGTGGAGGAAGGGAAGCCCCTTTCTTTAAAAAAGGAAGACATCTCCCTCGTCCTGGAATGAAAAGCCTCATCCTGAGAGCAGATGCGGCGGAGACGGAGGAATTGCGAGAAGGGGATGGCGTTTTTGCAAGAGACAGGGTGAGAAGAGGAATAGTCCAGATAGCTGTGAGAGTCAGTAGGCTTATAGTAGACATCAGTGGATAAGCTGTCTCCAGAGACAGAGACAGAAAGATCTAGAAAGGGGAGGGAGGTGTCAGAAATGGACCAGGTAAACTTGAGGGCAGGGTGAAAGTTGGAGGCAAAGTTAATAAAGTCAACGAGTTCTGCATGCGTGCAGGAAGCAGCGCCAATGCAGTCGTCGATGTAGCAAAGGAAAAGTGGGGCATAGATACCAGAATAGGCACGGAACATAGATTGTTCCACAAACCCAACAAGAAGGCAGGCATAGCTAGGACCCATACGGATGCCCATAGCTACACCTTTAGTTTGGAGGAAATGGGAGGAGCCAAAGGAGAAATTATTAAGAGTAAGGACTAATTCCGCTAGACGGAGCAGAGTGGTGGTAGAGGGGAACTGATTAGGTCTGGAATCCAAAAAGAAGCGTAGAGCTTTGAGACCTTCCTGATGGGGGATGGAAGTATATAAGGACTGGACATCCATGGTGAAAATAAAGCGGTGGGGGCCGGGGAACTTAAAATCATCGAAAAGTTTAAGAGCGTGAGAAGTGTCACGAACATAGGTCGGAAGGGATTGAACAAGGGGTGATAAAACAGTGTCGAGGTATGCAGAAATGAGTTCGGTGGGGCAGGAGCAAGCTGAGACAATAGGTCGGCCAGGACAGGCAGGTTTGTGGATCTTGGGTAGGAGGTAGAAACGGGAAGTGCGGAGTGTGGGAACTATAAGGTTGGTAGCAGTGGATGGGAGATCCCCTGAGTGGATAAAGTCGGTGATGGTGTGGGAGACAATGGCCTGGTGCTCCTTAGTGGGGTCACGATCGAGGGGTAAATAAGAGGAGGTATCCGCGAGTTGTCGCTGTGCCTCGGCAAGGTAGAGGTCAGTACGCCAGACTACAACAGCACCCCCCTTATCAGCGGGTTTAATAATAAGGTTAGGATTAGTGCGGAGGGAGTGAAGAGCAGAGCGTTCCGAAGGAGTGAGGTTGGAATGGGGACAAGGTGCGGTGAAGTCGAGACGGTTGATGTCCCGTCGGCAGTTAGCAATAAAACTATAACAATAACTACTTTATACTAATTTTTACTAATTAGCAATAACTACTTTATGTCTGTTTTGTCCTTGTATCCTCAATAGGCTGTCCAAACCCAACCTTTTACATGGATGCAAACAACAGGAATTCTGCAGATGCTGGAAATTCAAGCAACACACATCAAAGTTGCTGGTGAACGCAGCAGGCCAGGCAGCATCTCTAGGAAGAGGTACAGTCGACGTTTCAGGCCGAGACCCTTCATCAGGACTAACTGAAGGAAGAGTTAGTAAGAGATTAGAAAGTGGGAGGGGGAGGGGGAGATCCAAAATGATAGGAGAAGACAGGAGGGGGAGGGATGGAGCCAAGAGCTGGACAGGTGATTGACAAAAGGGATATGAGAGGATCATGGGACAGGAGGTCCTGGGAGAAGGAAAAGGTGGGGGGGACCCCAGAGGATGGGCAAGGGGTATAGTCAGAGGGACAGAGGGAGAAAAAAGGAGAGTGAGAGAAAGAATGTGTATAAAAATAAATAACGGATGGGGTACGAGGGGGAGGTGGGGCATTAGCGGAAGTTAGAGAAGTCAATGTTCATGCTATCAGGTTGGAGGCTACCCAGACGGAATATAAGGTGTTGTTACCCAGACGGAATATAAGGTGTTGTTGACCATTTTGCTGAACACCTACGCTCTGTCTGCCAGTGAAAGCAGGATCTCCCAGTGGCCATACATTTTAATTCCACATCCCATTCCCATTCTGACATGTCTATCCACGGCCTCTTCTACTGTAAAGATGAAGCCACACTCAGGTTGGAGATACTTTCAGAGACTTGAAAATCCGCTAAACTCTTCCATCTTCCTTTCCTTGCCGTCAAAGTGAGAAATGGCTCTCTTGGTGTCTTATCTACAGGTTTATGGTTTTGGTTAGGAATGTACATTGTTCAAGAAAAATAAAATTATTGGATTTATTGGTATAATTGTCTTTCTCCCCATGCCTCCTGTCCCATGATCTTCTCATATCCCCTTTGCCAATCATCAGTCCAGTTCTTGGCTCCATCCCTCCCCCTCCTGTCTTCTCCTATCATTTTGGATCTCCCCCTCCCCCTCCCACTTTCTAATCTCTTACTAACTCTTCCTTCAGTTAGTCCTGATGAAGGGTCTCGGCCTGAAACGTCAACTGTACCTCTTCCTAGAGATGCTGCCTGGCCTGCTGCGTTCACCAGCAACTTTGATGTGTGTTGCTTTTACATGGATTGTAGTAGTTAATTATAACCACTCCCTCCCCTCTCTCCCACACTTCCACCACTATGTATTCCTGATCATCTCCTTTTTCCAATATCCTATATGGTATACGTTGTTTGATTAACATTGCACAACCCCCTCCTCCCCCTAGAATTCTATCTTTCCTTATCATTGTATACCCATATACCACAAAGCCTAAAGCTGGTTTCAATCAAGTTTCCTGAATACATACTACATCCGGTTTTACAACCATTTCTTTAATAAAGTGCTTGAATTCCTGGCTATTGGCCAATAAGCTCCTTGCACTCCATTGCAAAAGAATCACCACAATTAGTATTAACCAACACACGACACTTCCTGGCTTGACTGATTAGTGAGGTTCTCCCTCACTTCTTCCCGTGTCAGTCCCACTAACCCTAAATGGTTTACTGCTGCTTTGACCACCAGCTGAATTTTATCACTTTTGACTTTACCTCAGCCGTACTATTAATCACTCCTGCAATGAATGTTACTAGAGCCTTTTTGTCTACATAAATCCTGTCATTTGCTCTTTGTTGCATCTCTCGTATCCCTGTTGCTCCCTGTTCATTAGGAGCATTATTCTGTTCTCTTGACATTCTTACAGCTTCTGCATAAGTGATCTTTCTGTTCACTCTTATTTCTTGAATTTTATTCTCCCGTCTCATAACTTCACACCCACTATATGCCACATTATGAGCTGCTCCACAATCGCAGCATTTTGGTTACACTCCTGTTCCGCACTTTCCATATTCATGATCACCCCCACATCTAGCACATCTCCTCTTATTGGTACCCCCGTGATCACTCCTTTACATTCACCACCATTTCGTGCCCCCACCTTACTTGAGTATTCCACCTTACGTTTCTGCCTCTCGTCTCCAAGTGACCAGAGTTTAAATCCTATTGTGATGCTGCATCTCATTGTGATGTTTCTCACTGGTGTCACAAAGGCCTTGAGATGTCAGATCTCTCCCTGAGTGACCACACCTCAACATCTCCATATTTAGTACATGCCTTGGTCATTTAGCTGGGTTACAATGACGTGATGAGGGTGAAACGAATAACTGGTTTGCTTGCTGCCCCTGGATCTGTCATTACAACAGGATACCACCAGAGTGTTGTCCACAGTGGACTTGTGATTGCGGCAGAAGGCCACCAGGTGGCAGGACCACAGGGGAGCAAAGCCAAACCCTTTCTCTCCCCCTCCTAATCTTGTAGACATCTATATTTGGAGATACAGTGTGGACTAGGCCCTTCCAGCCCTTTGAGCTGCACCGCCAGCAGCCGTCAATTTAACCTGAGACTAATCATGGGGCAATTTACAATGACCAGTCCACCTACCAAAGGCTAGGCGTTTGGACTGTGAGGGGAAATTGGGATACCCAGAGAAAACCGAGACATTCCATGGGGAGGACGTACAAATTTCCTACAGACAGCACTGGAATTTGACTCTAATCTTTGACTCTCTGAGCTGTAATAACGTCGCACCATCCACTATGCTACGTGGTGCCCCATCTCTCCTCATTCTCCTCCACTCCAGGGATTAATGGGTTAACATATTCAACCTTTCCCTATAAACCAACTCCTCTAGTACTGGCAACATCCTTGTAAAATTTATCTTTCAATCTTATTCACATCTTTCCTATTGGTAGGTGACCAGAAATGCACGAGATAGTCACCAACACCTAAAACAAAATTAGGAAAACATCCCAACTCTTGTACTCAATATTTTGATTAATGAATGCCAAATAGGCAAAAGCTTTCTTTACAACCCTATCTATTTATGATGCCACTTTCAATGAATTACGGATCTGTATTCCCAGATCCCTCTGTTCTACCGCACTCCTCAGTGCCCTTCCACTCACCGTGTAAGCCCTACCCTGGTTTGTCCTCCCAAAGTGCAACATCTTACACTTCTCTGCATTACCCTCCATCTGATATTTTTTAGCACATTTATCCAGCTGGTCCAGATCCCACTGTAAACTTCGATACCCTTCCTCACCGACACTACACCCCAGTCATGGTGTCATCCACAAATGTGCTGATTCAGTTCACCACATTATCATCCAGACTGTTGAAAAACATGACAAACAACAATCAACCGATCCCTGCGACACAACAGCAGTCACAGGTCTCGAGTCAGAGAGGCAACCATCTACTACCACTCTTTGGCTTCTCCCAGAAAGTCAATATCCAGTCCAATTTACTACATCATCCTGAATGCCAAGCGACTGAACCTTCTTCACCAACCTCACATGTGGGACCTCATCGAAGACCTTGCTAAAGTCCACGTAGACTACCTCCACTGCCTTGCCTTCATCAACTTGCTGGCCAGCTTCCTTGAAAACATCGATAAGATTGGTTGGACATGACCAAACACACACAAAGTCCTGTTGACGATTCCTAATCAGTTCTGGTATGTCCTAATACTTACAGTTGAAGTCAGAAGTTTACATACACCTTAGCCAAATACATTTCAACTCAGTTTTTTACAATTCCTGACATTTAATCTCAGAAAGCATTCTCTGTCTTAGGTCAGTTAGGATCACAACTTCATTTTAAGAATGTGAAATGTCAGAATAATAGTAGAGAGAATGATTTATTTCAGCTTTTATTTCTTTCATCACTTTCCCAGTGTGTCAGAAGTTTACACACACTTTGTTAGTATTTGGTAGCATTACATTTGAATTGTTTAACTTGGGTCAAACATTTTGGGTGGCCTTCTACAAGCCTCTCACAGTAAGTTGCTGGAATTTTGTTCCATTCCTCCAGACAGGACTGGTGTAACTGAGTCAGGTTTGTAGGCCTTCTTGCTCACACACACTTTTTCAGTTCAATTTTTGTTTCATGAGACCAGAAGACATTTCTCCAAAACGTAAGATCTTTGTCCCCATATGCATTTGCAAACTGTAGTCTGGCTTTTTTATGGCGGTTTTGGAGCAGTGGCTTCTTCCTTGCTGAGCAGCCTTTCAGGTTATGTCGATATAGGACTCGTTTTACTGTGGATATAGATACTTGTCTACCTGTTTCCTCCAGCATCTTCACAAGGTCCTTTGCTGTTGTTCTGGGATTGATTTGCACTTTTTGTGCCAAAGTACATTCATCTGTCGGAGACAGAATGCATCTCCTTCCTGAGCGGTATGACAGATGCGTGGTCCCATGGTGTTTATACTTGCGTACTATTGTTTGCACAGATGAATGTGGTACCTTCAGGCGTTTGGAAATTGCTCCTAAGGATGAGCCAGACTTGACATCATTTTCTGACCTCAAACCGATAGAGAATTTGTGGGCAGAACTGAAAAAGCGTGTGTGAGCAAGGAGGCCTAGAAACCTGACTCAGTTACAGCAGTTCTGTCTGGAGGAATGGAACAAAATTCCAGCAACTTATTGTGAGAGGCTTGTGGAAGGCTACCCAAAAGTTTGACCCAAGTTAAACAATTCAAAGGCAATGCTACCAAATACTAACAAAGTGTATCTAAACTTCTGACCCACTGGGAAAGTGATGAAAGAAATAAAAGCTGAAATAAATCATTCTCTCTGCTATTATTCTGACATTTCACATTCTTAAAATAAAGTAGTAATCGTAACTGACCTAAGACAGGGAATGTTTCCCAGGATTAAATGTCAGGAATTGTGAAAAACTGAGTTTAAATGTACTTGGCTAAGGTGTATATAAACTTTTGACTTCAACTGTATATAGCCAGTCTGTTAGAATATCTTCCAAGAACTCATTTTCAAATCAGGGAGAAAATTCAAAGATCAGTGGTGCAAAAAAAAAATTGAGGCCCTCGTGCATGATTCCCTAAAGGCTAACTTGCAGGTTGAGTTGGTGGTAATGAAGGCAAATGCAATGTTAGCATTCATTTTAAGAGAACTGGAATACAACAGCAAGGCTGTCATGCTGAGGCTTTATAAGACATTGCTCAGACCACACGTTGTACTGTCGGCAGTTTTCGACCCCATATCTAAGAAAAGATGTGCTGGCATTGGAGAAGATCCAGAGGAGGTTCACAAGAATGATCCCAGGAATGAAAGGGTTAACATGAGGGGTGTTTGATGGCTCTGTGTCTGGGCCTGGAACTCAGAAGAATGAGGAAGGGGGGGATCTTATTGAAATCCATGGAATATTGAAAGGCCTAGATAGGGTGAATGTAGAGAGGAGATTTCCTGCAGTGGGAAAGTCTCGGACCAGAGGGCACAGCCTCAGAATAGAGGGATGTTAGCTTAGAACAGAGATGAGGAAAAATTTCCTCTGCAAGAGGGTGGTGAATCTGTGGAACTCATTGTCACAGATGGCTATGCAGGCCATGTTATAGGGTATATTTCAGACCACTGTGAACAGTTTCAGGCCCCTTATCTAAGAAAGATGTGCTGGCATTGGAGAGGGTCTAGAGGAGGTTCACAAGAATGATCCCAGAAGACAGGAGAATGGGATTAAGAGGAATAATAAATCGATTATGATGGAATGGTGGAGCAGACTCAATGGGCCGAATGGCCTATTTTAGCTCCTGTGTCTCACCCACTGCTGATGTCAGGTTTACAAGCCTGAAATGTCCACGGTTATTCTTACAGCCTTTCTAAACCAACAAAACAACATTAGCTGTGCTTCAATCTGGCACCTCATCCATCGGTAAGGATGTTTTAAATACAGTATCTCTGCTGGGGACGGTGAAATTTCTGCACAAGACTCCGACAGCGTCCAAGAGAACACCTTGTCAGACCCTGGGGATTTATCCTCCCTGATCTGCTTCAAGACAGCAAACACCTCTTCCTCTGTAATCTGTAGAGGGTCCATGACCTCGCTGCTGCTTCACCTCACTTCTGCAGAATGTGTTTATCCCTGAGTGTTGTCCACATGGGGATCTGTCATTGCAGCAGGACACCACCAGGTGGGAGTGTTGTCCACAGGGAATCTGTCATTGCTGCAGAGATCCACCAGGTGGGAGTGTTGTCCACATTAGGCCTGTCACTGCTGGACACCGCATACAGAGTACTGTGTGAAGTCTGGTCTCCTTGTTATCGAAAGGAGCTGATAAAGCTGGAAATGGTGCAAAACAGATTCACAAAATGACAGTGGGTCAGGCTGGGGGTTTGCTTATGAGAAGAGGCTGGACAGACAGAGACAGTTTCCCCTGGAATTCTGGAAACTGATGGTTGTCTGATGGGTGTTGAATTATGAAGGGCTTAGAGAAAGTGGGTGGTCACAGTCTTTTCCCCAAGGGAGGGGAGTCTGAGAGAAGACAGCACAGGTTCAAGGTGAGAGGGGAAAGATTTAAAGGGGACCTAAGCGATACATTTCCCACACAGAAGGTAATGGTCTGTAGAACGAGCGACTGAAGAGAGATTGATGATTCAAGATTTTAAAATGTCAAATCCAGGACATAAGTGTAAAGGAGAATAAAATAATTCTTATTTCTCATTTGATGTAGGACAAAAAACACAATTAGATAAAGAACACAATGATAAAATACCTATTATACATATAAATACATAAAATAGGTTATATACATAAGTTGATTTTTTGTCCAGAAAGTGACGATAGGCACTGGGCTGTGTGTACGTCAGGTGACTCTGATGGGAAATGATAAAATAGTGATGGTTGGGGGTGGGTTATTGGGTGGAGGTGTTGATCAGCTTCACAGCTTCGGGAAATTACCAGTTTCTCAGTCTGGTGGTCCTGGCATGGATGCTACGTAGCCTCCTCACTGAACGTTCCTCCATTCTGAGGCTATGCCCTCTGGTCCTGGACTCCCCGACTTAGTCCGTGAGCCAGTAGGGTTGGTCGGTACCATCTGAGGGGAATAATGCTCAGAGTCATTTTTGCCAAGGTATACATCTCTAGAGTTAGAAAATATGTGCTAGCACTGCACCAGTGGTAGCTTTATTGCTTCAAATAAGTAATCACTTTTTGTATATATTCCATATTAACATCAGGACAGCAGAAAATGTTACCCCACCCCCCAAAAGGTAAAAAACCTCAATTGGAGAAAATTCCGGAGTTTTATTGATGTCATGATATTTTCCATATTGTTGTATCAAATCAAAACAACCTTAAGCTTTTGTCATAGCATATAGAATTATAGTACAATAATTCAAATGTGGGGATCCACACGGCCATAACCTAGGCCCCATTTGGTTTTAAAATGAATATATTTAATCAAAGACTGCTTTCCATACTTTGTTTTCCGTACTTTTATAACCTATAATAATCGTAATAATTTTCCAAGTCTTCCACGTCTTCCACATCTTCATCTGAACTTTGCACACTCTCTGAAGTGGATGCCTGGTTCTCACAGTCTGCCAGTCTACACATGTCAGTACACGTGTGGCCATTTGCAACATACATACATCTTGGGAGTGAACATTTTTTTGGACAGTTACAGGCCAGTAGATCCAGGACGGCATCAGGTGCTGGCTGGCCTTCCATCCAGTGCACCACCAACTGTTCAGCTTCCTCTTCTCTCTCCATCTTCCATCCTCTGCCAGCAGGGCTTGGCACTTGTGGGTCCTTCTCCAAACATCTTCTCCATATATCAGCCTGGTAACTGGCTCGCTGTGCACGTTTTGTTAAGCAGTCCTTGCATGGTGGGAGTTGATTACTTCCGATTTCACCTTTTTTAACACAGAAAAGGTAGTACCTGAGCTCATTGACCTTGGTGGTCGATGCTTTTGGGGCATACAGGAGACATGTAAATGCCTCCAGTTTGTCCATCAGTTCTGGGGAGAGGTCCCATTCCTGACCCAACTCTAAGAATGTGTCCTGAGTTTCCCTGTTGCTGGTCAGAAGCTTTAGGGCACTTGTCTTCCCTTTGCCTGCAAAAGCACTTACAGTGTCACCTCCTGTATATGCGTGCAACCTGATGAGAGCCGCACAAACCTCTATGCCAACACTGGCAGCAACTTTCTTGATGTCTACAAGCCTTGTACGGGTTCTAGTGCCACACTTCTGGAACAATGGGGCCTCAATCTTGTCACCAAATGCTAAAGACATGATAAAGACATCTGTGTCTTCTGAGCAGATCACTACAGATTTGCATCCCTATCTTGAGGCATGGGCAGCATGGAGAAGTAGGCGGCCATCTGCTTCTTCTTGTTGACACTGAAGAGCTGACACCTCCTCACTGTCTTGAGACGTGATTCTGTAACATTTGTCATTCACAGTTGCATACAGAATCTTCTCCTGTAGCTTTGCTCTGTACTCCACCTTCCTCCATTCATGGACTATGAAGCTAATGAGACTATTTTTGTTACTGACTTTACTCAGGAAGCTCCTCCACTGCCTCACCATCTGTGTGCCTGTAATACCTTGCAACTCATGACCAGTCCCTTCACCCGGTAGAGATCTTTCACTATTCTTGATAGAGTTCTCCTTGTATGTGTCGAACACAACATCTATTCTGCTACTCTGACTGCCTTCCCTCAGAGCCATACCCAGAATTGTTGTGGCAACATCTCTGAAAGTAACTTGATCACCTTCACTCTTTGGACCAAGTTCATTCATCAACCAATGTAGCAGAGTTTCTGCTCTTCTACTGCTACATTTTTCTGCAAGGTTGTGACTGAAGTAGCTTTATTTGTCTTTCTCAGCAATCCTTCTGGTGAGGACAGGGCCTGATATGTGATGAAGTCTGATCTGTGATCTTGTTGAAATTGGTTGCCTTGGCCCTCCAAACTTTGAGTTCCCTCTGTAGAGTTTGATTTTCCAAGACAACGTCCCTTAATGATACACTTTCAGGAACCAGTAACAATTTTCCTTTGTCATCTGGAAATATATCTACTGAATTGCCCAGCTCAGATTCCAGTTTGCTACGAATGTGCTTCCTTGTAGAATCTTGCAGGAGTGTAACTGCACCAGACGGCATGAAAGATTCAAGTTTCGTGACCAAAGAAGTGACTTGTACAATCCTCTTGTTGGGTATGATATCAGTTCTGATATACGTGAAAAGGTCTTTATAGGCTTCCCTTTCAGTCCTTTTATACAGTTCATCACCATCTGTTTTATCATCATTCTCTTTGTACTCAGGTCCCTTTTTCTTGATTCTGGTACAATCCTTATAGCATGAAACATGATCGTGGGCCTCTGCAGCAACTATGTCTCTGCTTGTTACTGCTAGAATCTTTTCATCTTCCTTCTGGGTTGCACATTCTCGTAGTGTTTGGTCAGCTCTGAGTTGTACAGCTTGTGTAAGCTTTTCACGTGACTTGGAGCCCTTCAGAAATTTCACCTTATTACAAAAAATGCAGATGTGATCATACACCCTTGCTTCTGATGAAGATCTCCTACTTGGCTTTTCTGACGTACAGGTATCCTCACCAGCTTCATCAGTAATGCTTTCCCTGGCTTTCCTTTTCAGAGTCTCTCAGTCTCTCTTCATGGTGAAGAGGCTTCGGCACTTTGGGTGATAGTAGATTCTTGGGATCCTTTTTCTCCAAGTTCTTTAGCAACATCTGAAATAGGGGCATAGTTTCTCACTTTGGCTGCTTCAAGTAACGTTTTCCAGGATTCATAGTCTTGAAGACTAACTGAATGGTCATCATCTTCTCTTAATGTTTTCCAGTGTATGATACACTGCTTCTGAATAGATTCTTTAACTGCAGTTTAACTGCTATAATTTTAACTGCTGCTCTTCAGAGGAAGTTTAAGGAATATCAGGCCCTGGTTGAGGAACTGGAGGAGGCTGAAAAGGCTGCAGAAGCAGCCCAGGCCAAGTGCTGCAGTTTGGAGAAAACCAAACAGCATCTACAAATCGAGGAAAAGGAGAAGAATACAGATTCGAAGAATGATGAGATGGAGGTGTGGTACATGCTGCCTTTTGCTAACTTTCCCCTGTTTGAGGAAGAGACTCCTGGCCCTTCTCCCACTGAGTCAGGTGAGGTGGTGGGGGGGACTAGTTGTGGGCAGCCTGGGTTTCTGCAGGACCCTGAAGGAGAGACAATGGGGCCTGAACACAAGGCAGGGAGCTCCGAGTTGCAGGGGGGCATCAGTGATAGAGTGAGAGAGGATTCGACAAGCAGACCTGGAGTATCCCCAGTAGTGTGCGAGCCTGAAGTATTAGGTGAGGAGGTACGGAGGTCTCAGAGAAGTAGGAAACCCCCGGATAGGTTGGCCTATATAGTGCCTGGGGAACAAGGTGTGAGGTCTACTTTTTGGGGGAGCTATGTCACTGTTTTGTACCTGGATTGGGTTTATGTGTTTGTAGGAAGGGTTGGCGAATTATCTCGACGTCATGAGGACATGACTAAATTTGGTGGGGGGAGAGTGTAAGGGTTTCTCTTTCATGTTAACTGTTAAGGTTAATAAAATGACTTCTCTGTAGTGTTATAATAAAATGGCTTGTCTGTAATGTTAACTGCCGAGGTAGGGGGTTCTCTGTGGCAGCATGTTTGGGTCATAACTAACGATAACGGGACTTTGGAATTCAGTTGCTAACCAATGGGAGGGACGTGATTCTTTCTTGGGGTCTGAGAGCTGTTGATTTCGGCAGGCTTTGGCGAGAAGGCGCGATGGGGATGAAGAGAGGAGACGCACATGAAGAGATGCTATAGGCTGGCCGACGGAGCGGACCCAAGCGGGGGGCTCGGGACCCTGTGGGTGCTGGAGGAGATCAAAGGGTGGAAAGAAGATCTAGTTCCGTGAGTTCCAACGATTTATTTGTGCATGAACTGTTTAATAAGACTCTTGGCGCCTTTTATTTTATATTTTCTTTCTTGAATAATTCCATAATCAAAGTAAGAGTTATAAAACCTTAATTGTTTTGCTGTAGCGTGGTTGAAATCACCAGAGAGACAGAGTCACTGGTAGATACAAAGCAGCTTCTTTATTCGACACAACAAGGTACAGCAGGCATCATACGGACGCAGACGCTTTCGGTAGAAAGGTCTGCTAGCCCAATGTGGGCTTGATATTTATATGCTAAACACAAAGGCAATCACTACTTAAAAAGTTATGGACAATGCATAGAGAATGCTTCCTTTTGAAGCTACATACAAAACATCACACCTCCTAACTTCATCCTTTCCTTCCGACGCCAACATGTCTGGGTTGGTATCCACAGCCTTTAGGAATGTAATTAAATCCACAATACATATATTTGGCATTTTATGTGCTAACATAGAAGACAATTAATATTTATAAAGTATTGATAATACTGTCTTCAAAACTATAGCATCTGGTCAAACAGTTTTGCCAGAAGCATCTGGTATTCACACCTTTTTAGGAAGCGCATTGTTGTGGACTCAATCCACAGTACTTTGTCAAATAGTCAAATAGAAGTCTGGTGGCCAAAGTCATTTAAGTGTAAACAAATCATCTATCCAAAAAAACTCACTCAAACAGTCTCTCCTCTTGGCCCTCCTGGACAAAAATTAAATTTGTATCAGGAAAGGCCAACCTCGTAGGATCTGCTCAAATAGGGCAGCACAAAAAAATGCCCTGTCTCGAAATCTCCCCCCCGCCTCCAATTTTATGTACCTCTATCTATCCTAGCATTCCCTAATCGCTACCTACCAAATGTTAAGCAGAGAGGCTGTTCCAAGTATTTAGGAAATGCGGCTCCTTTGGTGTGCCTGCTCTTTCCCTGCAGGCTGATTACAGCTTAATCACGTTCCTTTCTCTTCAGCCCTTCATCCTCTGGTCGCTGAAACTCTCCTTCCAGGAGCACCCACAGGCTCTCTCATCGATGTACAGGAAGAGGTTGGGGTGGCCTCTACGTAAATGTCTGCAAGGATCTCTCCCCGGTGGCACTCCCTTCCGAATTGTCTGGTCGATCACTGACCCAACTGCTGAAAAGGGCCCAGCTCCTCAGACTCAGGGTGACTGCTTTCAGATGCCGTGTGCAGTCTGAAATGCCGTCGAAGTGGTGGGACTTGCCGTCTCTGCTTTAACTCAAAAATCCCTCCTCGTCTATTTCCCAATAAATTTCTATACTATGCTATAAAATTAATCACCTACCTTCAGCAACCAGCTTTCTTTACAGAGTACCATCATCATCACACTTTAGCAGGCTAGTCATGGTTTTCTAACACGTTCTTAGTGTCTTCTGACCCGTTCTCAGCGTTTTCTGCCTTTGCATTTTCTCCGGGTATGCTTTCATCAACTGTGGTCAGGTCTGGCATGGCCGGCTGGTGTCCTCTCTTAGAGGTTCTCTGTAATTACATGGTTACTGGGTACACTTGGTTCTCCACTCTGTCTGTGGGAGCAACAAGAGGGTGAGTTGTATGCTTTAACCTGAGTCCAGTGTTTCCACTGGCTGCCTCGCTGAGTCTGTACACAGACACACGTATCATTGGTTAAAAGTACCGTCTGTGGTCCTATCCACTTGGGGGCAAACCCTGGCCTTTCTGGCAGCACCCTCACCATAACTTGGTCGCCGGGCTGTGGAAGGACTATCCCCTTTCCCTCTGGCTCTTTCTGATCAGCGATTCGCTGTTGCTGTTTCGCTCGGTCCTTTAATAATTTAAGTTGGTTACAAAGGTCTTTCACATATTGGGTCATTCTATCCCTGTAAGTCACAGGCTCCCCCAAACCCGTAATTACCCCATAAGGGAGTCGCGTTGCTTGCCCCATCAATAATTCGTAGGGGCTGAGACCCAACGTGCAGTTCGGGATTGCACGCAATCTCATCAGGATTCCTGGCAATTCATCAACCCATGTCTTTCCTGTCTCAGCTATAGCTTTGGCTAACGCATTCTTGATTGTTGCCACCGCGTCTCTTTCCTCCCCAATGTGTCCAGCACCCATCTGATCCCTCCTTTGCTCCTTTTCTCCTCCACTTTTCTTTCTCTTCTGCCTCTATCTCTTCATATAATTTTACTAAGCTGGCTTCTGTCGTTTCCTCCTGCACACTTGCAATTTCAATTGCCTCCTGTTCCTCTGCTGCCTTCTTTGCAGCAACATCTGTCCTCAGAGGAACTGGGAAAACTATATGTTCTGGAATGGCCGCAGTCTCTCTGAGTATCTGCTGGTGTTTTTGTTTCTTCACTATACCCTGAACAGCGGTCAGTGGGTCAGTGTGTATAGGGTCCTGCTTAGGGGGTTTATACAGACCCTCCTCGATTTTAACTGGGTTTATCTTTACTCGACCACAATCTTCCTTGTGTATTCTGTTGGTTGTATGCGTTCGCTGCCTCTGACTCGTCCATATTATTTCTCCCTTTCCTGAATCTATAACAGCTCCTGCTTCTTGTAGGATGTCTATTCCAAGGATCGTGCCCTCATTATTTGGACATACCCAGAAATACACTGGAAGCTGTACTTCCCCGATTTCTAATATTTGCTTCTGGCCTCTTTCTGCTTTTACTGTTTTCCCTCCTACACCCCTGATATAACTGGCCTGTCTGGTTGTTGGTAAGGGTAAGTCTGTTATCGATACCGATGCCCGTGTCCACTAACATATCGCATTGCCGTCCCCCTAACAATGCCGTTGTGTACATCCGCGGGTTACCAGCACTGGCAGTGGAGCCCACTGCCACATCTTTTTCTGCCTTAAGAGGCGCTGTTACTAGCTCTTTGATCTGATCCACAGTCAGACCGGTTGCTGATGGGGTGAGTGACTGGGTGCCTGCTGTGATCTTCGCCTGGGTTTTCCCCCTCCCTTTTGGACACTGTCTCCAGCCATGTCCCGATAGGCCACAGCTGTAGCATATCAACTCCTTCACTGTCTTATACCTGGTCCGGCAGTCCTTTGCTAGGTGCCCTGGCTGCCGGCAAGCAAAACAAACTCTCCGGGACATCACAGCAGCTGCATCCACTATACCCACTTTACAATTTCTCTTGCCTTTTCTTTGGTCTATCTCACTGGCCCACAAACTATCCTAGAGTAGGTGAACCCTACCGTTATGCCTAAATCTAAAACTTCCTGATGGGCTGAGCTCAGGCCTTCCTTCAGCATTTTTAGGAAGACTGGGTCATCCCTCCCTGGATTATCCAACCCTGAATACTCCTTATATGCTCGGTATGCATAATCCATGGCTGTCTCGTCAGCCCTCTGGGTCACTGCCATTATCATTCCCCAGCTACTCTCGCCTCCCCCTAGCCGCTGCCTCACTTCCCCTTTAAAAGAGCGATATCTTTGTTCATTACTGGCGCTCCCGATAGTTGCCCATGTACCATCCCGCACCCCCGGGCTATTCTGTCCCACATATTCCTCGGGCACTTGGCTTTCACTAACACGTGTATATCTTTAGGGTGCATCTGGTGAATTTCAAGCATTTCCTCGAGCTTGCGCCAGAATTCTGAATTCCCACAGGCGACTTTAAGTGAGGGCAACTAGGATAAAATGCTTTGTTTCTCCCTGGGGGTGAAGGGCTTATGAATAGTCATAATCAAGGTCAAGGGCTGGCTCGGATCATCAGGGTTCTCCACCTGACGCTGCCTGACCTCAATAGGTGCCATTCTGGTAGATCTATCTGGGTAAAACCTCTTCCTGAGATATCCCCACTCTAATTCCCACACTACGCAAATTATCATAGACGGGTAGCAGTTAAACAGTACATACTTAAAACCGCAGAGTATGTACTCCACGATCTGCCACTTTTGGGTATCCGAACTCATGAAGCCTGCTGTATTCCTTTGCATCACACTTGCAAACACATACACCAAAATGAAGCTTCCCGAACGAGTATACACGCCCCTACTCCGGCGTCTCGAACCGTACCGTTGGTTACCACCTTTCGCAACTGGTGGACCAAGTCTCACCAAGTTAACCAAGTTAACATGCAAAGATTCCTCACGTACATAAACACACGTGCACACGCACACACTACTTTTATATCTACCAGTTCAGCTCTCCACGTTCATGTACCTCATGTCCCGTGCACCCCCGACCGAACAGATCCAAGTGTGAGTGTTATTTTAGAAAAATTCTCACCAACTTAGACTGCTAGGAACGCTGGCCACACAACGGGTCACGAAGTATCCCACCCCCGACACCAAATGTTGTAGCGTGGATGAAATCATCGGAGAGACAGAGTCACTGGGAGGAACAAAGCAGCTTCTTTATTCGACACAACAAGCAGACATCATACAGACGGAGACGCGTCTGCTAGCCCAATGTGGGCTCGATATTTATATGCTAAACACAAAGGCAATCGCTACTTAAAAAGTTATGGACAATGCATAGACAATGCTTCCTTTTGAAGCTACATACAAAACATCAAACCTCCTAACTTCACCCTTTCCTTCCGACGCCAACATGTCTGGGTTGGTATCCACAGCCTTTAGGAATGCAATTAAATCCACAATACATTCATTTGGCATTTTACGTGCTAACATAGAAGGCAATTAATATTTATAAAGTACAGATAATACTGTCTTCAAAACTACAGCATCTGGTCAAACAGTGGCACCAGAAGTATCTGGTATTCACACCTTTTTAGGAAGCGCATTGTTCTGGACTCAATCCACAGTACTTTGTCAAATAGTCAAATAGAAGTCTGGTGGCCAAAGTCACTTAAATGTAAACAAATCATCTGCCCCAAAAAACTCACTCTAACAGTTTAACCGCGTATTGTGTACAGCTTGTTATTTCGGGGTACTGATTTGACACGGGACACTTCACGCAGCATCACCCAAACGGGAGTTCTAAAGTTTGGCCGGGCAGGGGGGGTTACCACCCCCGAGATCATGCCACTAGGGAAAGCGAGTGTTACAATGATAAGGACTGGACAGCACATCCATCTGTAATTAAGCCTCGATCTAGCGGACTCTCTTATCTGTAACTAAGTTTTGCACCAACAGACTTGGTGGGCATATCGGTTCAAATAACATCTTGCAACAGTAATGTATGGGGCTTACTATGTATAAATATATGGCTGTAACCTGAGGGAGCAGGTCCACTTGTCAGATGGTGGCAGTACTTAGGTGCCTTCCCTTTGACAACTGCGTCTCAAACTCCTGCAGGAAGGTGCGCAATAAACTGTGGTAACTATAAGAATCTGGTCTCCCGAGTTTTATTCAGGTTCGACTTTAACAGCACAGTTCTGCCGATTGGCTCATCCAGTGGGTCAGCCATGACACAGCCAATTATCTGGCCCTTTTCTTTCTTTTTAAATCTTTTTATTGAGTAAGTATACAAAAAAGGTAAGCCATATAAACATTAATACAATGTTAAAGTATAATAAAATTCCAAAAGATAACAATACCAAAAAGAAAATACTACAAACAATGTAATTTAAGCATAAGAAACCAAGATAACATAATAGTATACTAGATTTTATATATATCAATGGAAAAAAAAGAAAAAAAAAACCCCCAAAAAAAAAACCCACCGTGCAACTAACTAAAAGCAAAGCAAAGCAATGGGCTAACTTGAAACCAAACAGAGTTAAACTTAAAATCACGTCCTCAATCCCGACCTCCATTAAAACAGTGAAGAAAAAACAAGAAGGGTAAATATTACATTAAATGAAAATATCGAATAAAAGGTCCCCAAATCTGTTCAAATTTAAATGAAGAATCATAAAGGTTACTTCTAATTTTCTCCAGATTCAAACATAAAATCGTCTGAGAAAACCAAAAAAAGGTAGTTGGAGCATTAAGCTCTTTCCAATGTTGTAAAATACATCTTTTCGCCATTAAAGTAAGAAATGCAATCATTCTACGGGCTGAAGGGGAAAGATTACTAGAAATTTTAGGTAGTCCAAAGATAGCAGTAATAGGGTGAGGAGAGATATCTATATTTAATACCTTAGAAATAATATTGAAAATATCTCTCCATCTGGCCCAACAACTTGAATCGAGTCAATGAGAGCCAGCTGTTTAAATGGTTCAGCATGGACTAGATGGGCCAAATGGCCTGATTCTGTGCTGTATTTCTCAATGACTTTATGACTCTATGACTCTAATATTGGTTTAGCATGACCTACCATGCACAAAGCCATGCTGACTATCCCTAATCAGCCTCTGTCTATCCAAATATCAAATATCCAGTTCCTTAGAATACCTTCCAATAACTTTCGCACTACTGATGTCATGCTCACCGGGCTATCATTTCCTGGTTTGTATTTTTAGACCCTGTCTTAAACAGCAGAACAACATTAACGACCCTCCAGTCCTCCAGTACCTCACCTGTCGCTAAAGATGATTTCAATATCTCTGCTAAGGTCCCTGCAATTTCTACACTTGCCTCCCACGTGTTCTGAGGGAACACAGTCAATTCCCTGGGGATTTATCCACCCTAATTTGCCTCAAGACAGCAAACACCTCCCCCTCTGTAATCTGTATAGGGTCCATGACCTCGCCACTGCTTTGCCTAGCTTCTACAGACTGTGTCCATCTCCCGAGTAAATACAGATGCCAAAAAATCCATTTAAGGTCTCCTCACCTCTTTTGGCTCCACGCATAGTTTGCCATTCTGATCTTCTGGAGGACCAATTTTCTCCCTTCCAATTCTTTTGCTCTTAACATACCTGCAGAATCCTTTGGGATTCTCCTTCATGTTATGCCATCCTTTTGCCCTTTTAATTTCTTTCTTAAGGGTTCTCATACTTAAGCATTTCAGATACTCAAGTACCTCATTTGTTTCTCCCTACCTGCACCTGCTATGCACCTCCTTTTTAACCAGGGCCTCAATGTTTCCTGAAAACCAAAGTTCCCTAAACCTGTTATCTTTGCCTTTTATCCTGACAGCCGTATAAAAGCTTTGTACAGAAAACAACCTGTCCCAATCCACACCTGCCAGATTCTTTCTTCCACCATCAAAATTGGCCTTCCTGCAATTTAGAATCTCAACCAGAGCACCTGACCTACCCTTCTCCACAGTTACTTTGAAACGAATGGCATTATGATCAGTAGATGCAAAGTGTTCCCTACACAAACGTCTGTCACCTACCCTGTCTCATTCCCTGATAGCAGATCAAGTATCACTCACTCTATAATTGGGACTTCTCTGTACTTATTATGGAACCTTTCCTGAACATATTTGACAACCTCTAACCCATCTAGTCTTTTCACAGTATGGGAGTCCAAGTCAATATGTGGAAAGTTAAAATCATCTATCAACCTTATGTTTCTTGCAACAGTCTCTCCAAATTAGTTCCTCTAAATCCTGTGGACTCTTGGGTGGGGTGGTCTGTAATATAGCCCCATTAATGTGGTCATACCTTTCTTACTCCTCAGTTTCATCCGTAAAGCCTCGCTGTAAGAGCTCTCCGGTTAGACCTGACTGAGCAATGCCAATAACATTTTCCCTGACTGGTAACACCATACCTCCCCCTTTAATCTCCCTCCACCCCGTCTGCCGTCTCTAAAACAATGGAAACCTGGATACTGAGCTGCCGTCCTACCCGTCCTGCAAACAAGTCGCACTAATGGCTACAATATCATCATTCCATGTGTTGAATTATGCCTTGAGCTCATCTGCCTTTCCTCCAATACTTCTTGCATTAAACATACGTAGCTCAGAACATTAGTCGTACCATACTCAACCTGTTGATTCCAGACCTTGTCTGAGGACTTAACAACCCATTTTAAACACTTCCCCAAGGTCACCCATCATCTGTTGCATTCCAACAATTAAAGACCTCGCCTGGTCAATCTCTCCCTGTAACTGAGGCCTTCTCATCCTGGCAGAATCCTTGTAGATCTCCTCCGCACTCTTTCCAGCTTAACCATATCTTTCCTTTAAAAGGATGCCCAAAACTGTACATCGTACTCCAACTGTGGCCTCACCAGTGATTTATACAACTGCAACATAATATCCCTGCTCTAATGCCCAAATGAATACTAGCATGCTAAATGCTTTCTTTCACCACCCTGTGTACCTGTGAAGCTGCTTTCAATGGACAATGCATTTGTACTCCTAGGTTCCTCAGTTCCACTAAACTCCCCAGTGCCCTGCTGTTCATAATATGTACCATGTCACTTTGACACCCACCCCAGACATTATTTCTTCTCCTTTCCATTGGGCAGAACGTACAAAAACCTGAAAGCAAGTCCTACAAAGCTGAAGGACAGCTGCCATTGCACTGTTATAAGTCTATTAAATGGTTCCCTAATATGATAATTTGGACTCTTGCCCTCACAGTCTACCTCATTACGATTTTGCACCTTCTTGTCTACCTTTAAAAAAGTGCAGCACTTTGACACTTTATTCTGCATTCTGTTACTGTTTTATGTTCGTCTACCTCAATGTGCCATGGAACGATTCGATGTGTATGAACAGTATGCAGGATAAGGTTTTCATTGCACCTCAGTACATGGGACAATAGTAAATCAATTAACCAATGATTTTATACACCTCTACAAGATCCTTCATTGTTCTCCTCAACCCAAGGAAGATAGAGTCAACCTGTTCAAACTCCCTCCACAACGCAGTCCCAGCAACATCACTGGAAATCTCCTTTGCCCTCTTTCCAGTGTAAGGATATCATGGGGTTTTGCAGGGACCATTCACTTTGGACTCCCAGATCCACTTCCAACCACGACCCTCCCCCTCTATTACACACTTCCCCTGCAACTGCAACATCCTCATAAGTGAAATATTGAAAGTAGGAATTTGCATGTTCCTGTTCGAATAAAAGGCAAGGCTAACACGTTTAGGGAACCTTGGTTTTCGAGTGATGTTGATATACAAGATGTATATCAACATATAAGGTGCATCAG
The DNA here is from genome assembly GCF_963921235.1 of Mobula hypostoma. NCBI lineage: Eukaryota > Metazoa > Chordata > Chondrichthyes > Myliobatiformes > Myliobatidae > Mobula > Mobula hypostoma. Next base: position 56,233,740 of record NC_086128.1, on the reverse strand, counting down.
GTTCATCTGAGATATACAATTGTATATCTCAGATGAACCTGATGCACCTTATCTTCCCTGTCTTCTGGTATGGCTGCAATAAACAAATGGATGAGCAATAATTTCCTAACACTCAATGAAGATAAAACTGAAACTCTTTTAGTTGGTCCCAAAGCCAAAACAGATATACTTCTTGATAAACTTGGGAACTTGGCTCCCCTTGGAAAATCAGAAGTAACAAGCCTGGGTGTTATCCTTGACTCAGATTTGAATTTTTAATTCCACATAAAGAAAGTAACCAAAGCAGCATTTCTACACTTTACAAATATTGCAAAGGTACGTCCCCATTTCTGTCATGTAATGAAGCTGAAAAACTAATTCATGCCTTTATATCAAATAGATTGGATTACTGCATTGCAATTTTTAACTGGGCTTCCAAAGCAATCTTTTGACAAACTACAACTCAGTCAGAACACCACTGCTGGACTTTTATCTGAAACCAGGATGAGAGAGCGTATCACTCCTGCCCAACCTGCTCTGCATCAGCTTCCTGAATTTTTTTTAAGAATTGAACTTAATGTTCTCCAACTTGTTTTTAAATTTCTCAATGTTCTGGGATTGGAGTACATCACAGAATCACTTCGTCTCATCAACCTGCTCGAGCTCTTCGGTCTTCTTCCGACAGTCCCTTAAAGTTAAACAATCTCCCTCAAAAGATAATTGGCAGGTCAGTTTTATTGAACTGTGCTCCTAAACTGTCAAATTAAATCTTAAAAGCATGAAGGATGCACACTCAGCTGACACCAGCTCAAACCCTATTAACTTAGCCTTACTTTTAATTAACAACTTTTTGTCTTTTATTTTCATTTTTGTACTGTAAAGCACTTAAACCTACATTGTTTGTTTGAAAAGTGCTCTAGAAATAAATTATTATTTTGTCAGTATTGTAAGAAATGCAAGAGAACACTTAAGGAGAAAAATCAGAGAACTAAAATAGGACATGACGATGCTCTGGCCTACAAGATGAAAGAGAGTCCCAAGATTTTCCATAAATATATCACAGGCAAAAGGATAGCAAGGGGGAGAATTGGTCCTTTTGAAGATCATTGTGCAGACCTCTGCATGGAACCGAAAGATATGGGGAGGGGGGAGATCTGTATCTGTAATCTATATTTTGCTTCTGTATTCATTCAGGAGATAAATACAGGGTCTCTAAAGCTGAGGCATAAAAAATAGATTGACTGTGCATGCCTGCATAAAATGAATCTCATACATGTACTTTGATAATAAATTTACTTTAAGCTTTGAACTGCAGTCTTCACTCTCTGCCTTTTCTCAGGGAGTAGAAGTACAGCCAGATGATCAGACTTCTCAAGTGAGGGCGTGGAATAACATGGCAAGCATTGTTGATGGTGGCATAACAGTGGTCCAATGTGTTGTTTCCTTTGGTACTACAAGCAATTTGTTAATGGTAATTATTTAGTGACTTTTTCAGACTGGCCTGGTGAAAATCCCCCACAATGATGGTAATGGTCATGGTGAGATTGGTCACCCACTGATTATTCAACAAGCTAATCAGTACAGCCTGATTCGAGTTGTTGGGCCAGCTAATTGGCTGCGTCAGGGCTGGCTCACTGGATGAGCCAATCAATGGCGCTGTGCTTGAGTCACTGGAGGAGGTGCTGTTGTACTTGAGCCAATCAGAGCTGCCTAAGTTGAATCATTGCATGAGCCAACCGGTGCTGTTGTTGAGTCTTTGGAGGATCCAACTGTAATGGCCATCCTGAAATTAGTTGACAAGCCAATGAGAGCTGAGGTTCTGGTGTCAATGGACCAATAGGAGCTGTTGAATTCGAATCGTGATGCACCCATCCATATTGTGGGACGAAGATGTTGGGCTGGAGTGCAATGACATACCAGCCAATGAGGTTACCAAGTAGCTATCCTTCTGTGGACCAATCAATGGGGCTATTGGATAGGAGCCAATAGCTGATTCTGTTGCTGAAGGACCACCCACCGTCAACAGGTGAGAGTGGATAGGATCCCTTCGCTGTGTCACAGTTGATGAACCAATCAACAGTGAAACAGACCACGAGCCAATGGGGCCGCAGGAGGACCCAGGACCCATCAAATTTGGGTGAAATTGGTTGGACTGCATGATGACATCAAAGCTCTGGAGCCAATCACCATTACTGGAGGCACAACACAACAGCCAATCGCAGGAGTCATTGCTGCAGAAACTGTTGGAGTTGAGAGTTCTGGGAACACTCACAGCCAAGGGCTTGGTCAATGAAGTTGGTGATGTTATTGTCCCACAGCCAATCACAGAAACCGGTCTGGAAGGATTTCTCAATGATATCAATATCCCAAAGCCAATCAGGCAATTCAATTTGGCCAGATCTGTTAATGACATTTATCATCCTTGAGCCAATCGTACCAGCTCATTTGGATGATCTGGGGTTCGGGGAGTAATGGAAGGGGAGGAAGCAGAGGGATCCCCATCTGAGCCATTCCCATCTGCCTGCATTTGGCCTGTAGCTCTCTAAACCCTTCCTATCCATCAACCTGTCTGAGTGTCTTTTAAATGTTGTTAGTATATGTACCTGCCTCAAACAAATTCTCTGGCAGCTTGTCCCATATTTGGACTTCTTGCTCAGTTAATAATTTTTCCCTCGGGTCCCTATTAAATCTCTCTCTATCACCTTAAACTCCTGCTCTCCGGTTCCTGATTCCCCAACCGTTGGGAAAGACCATGCGCATTCACTCTCTCTGTGACGCTCATGGTTTTATACACCTGTATAAGGTCACCCCTCATCCTCCAAGGCAAAAGTCCAAACCTGCCCAATCTCTGTCCATAACTCAGTCTCATGAGAGCCAGCAACAGTCTCGTAAATCTCCTCTGACTTGTTCCAGCTTAATGGCATCTTTGCGAGAGAAGAGCGACCAAAACTGAACACAATACTTCAGGTGCAGCTTCACTAATTTCTTCATCAATTAAAACATAAAACCAGAAAACATTAGGCTTCTCGGCTCATCAAGTCTGCTCTTGTCATTCCATCATGGCTGATTGATAATCCAATGACTTGGATTATCCAATGACTTGGCCTCTGTTAGAATGTTTTTGGTTTTTGGGGTCAGCACACGTGGCAAATAATTTCAGCAACTGACTTTCAGCCACCAGTCTTCAGATGCCAATATAAACTGTGGATTGAATCTAAAATGCAGCTCCTGGGTTCCTAAGAACTGTGAACCACAGTTATTTGGAAGACCAGACAATGCTGATTAAAATTCACTGACATTTCTGTGGTGCGGGTGTGAAGCAGGAGGCATAATTTGTGTATAGTTCAAAGAAAGCATTGTGGATGCATTGTAAATATAGACTGTTCCTTTGATCTTTGGTGCAGTGGTCCCCAACCACCGGGCTGCAAAGTATGTGCTGCCAGGCCGCGAGGAAATGATATGATTTGGCGACAGGAGTCAGCTGCACCTTTCCTCATTCCCTGTCACGCCCACTGTTGAGCTTGAACACACGCGAGGTGATTACCCACGCGTCATCCATGTCAGCGCGGGAAGGAGATCAACTCCTTGAGCTTGCAAATGATGGTGGGCTGAAAAGTATGTTTGACATGTTTCCGTGGTCACCCTGGAGCCATGTCTCTGTGATCCCAACTATATCATAATCATTAATAACAATCTGCACTTTCAATTCATCCACCTTATCACTGGCAAATGACACTTAAAGGATGAACGGTGGATATGCAATGGCAAGCATTTAAAGGTTGCATGGATGAACTACAACAATTGTTCCTCCCAGTTTGGCAAAAGAATAAATCAAGGAAGGTAGTGCACCCGTGGCTGACAAGAGAAATTAGGGATAGTATCAATTCCAAAGAAGAAGCATACAAATTAGCCAGAGAAAGTGGCTCACCTGAGGACTGGGAGAAATTCAGAGTTCAGCAGAGGAGGACAAAGGGCTTAATTAGGAAGGGGAAAAAAGATTATGAGAGAAAACCGGCAGGGAACATAAAAACGGACTGTAAAAGCTTTTATAGATATGTAAAAAGGAAAAGACTGGTAAAGACAAATGTAGGTCCCCTGCAGACAGAAACAGGTGAATTGATTATGGGGAGCAAGGACATGGCAGACCAATTGAATAATTACTTTGGTTCTGTTTTCACTAAGGAGGACATAAATAACCTTCCAGAAATAGTAGGGGACAGAGGGTCCAGTGAGATGGAGGAACTGAGCGAAATACATGTTAGTAGGGAAGTGGTGTTAGGTAAATTGAAGGGATTGAAGGCAGATAAATCCCCAGGACCAGATGGTCTGCATCCTAGAGTGCTTAAGGAAGTAGCCCAAGAAATAGTGGATGCATTGGTGATAATTTTTCAAAACTCGTTAGATTCTGGACTAGTTCCTGAGGATTGGAGGGTGGCTAATGTAACCCCACTTTTAAAAAAGGAGGGAGAGAGAAACTGGGGAATTATAGACCTGTTAGCCTAACGTCGGTGGTGGGGAAACTGCTGGAGTCAGTTATCAAGGATGTGATAACAGCACATTTGGAAAGCGGTGAAATGATCGGACAAAGTCAGCATGGATTTGTGAAAGGAAAATCATGTCTGATGAATCTCATAGAATTTTTTGAGGATGTAACTAGTAGAGTGGATAGGGGAGAACCAGTGGATGTGGTATATTTGGATTTTCAAAAGGCTTTTGACAAGGTCCCACACAGGAGATTAGTGTGCAAACTTAAAGCACACGGTATTGGGGGTAAGGTATTGGTGTGGGTGGAGAATTGGTTAGCAGACAGGAAGCAAAGAGTGGGAATAAACGGGACCTTTTCAGAATGGCAGGCGGTGACCAATGGGGTACCGCAAGGCTCAGTGCTGGGACCCCAGTTGTTTACAATATATATTAATGACTTGGATGAGGGAACTGAATGCAGCATCTCCAAGTTTGCGGATGACACGAAGCTGGGTGGCAGTGTTAGCTGTGAGGAGGATGCTAAGAGGATGCAGGGTGACTTGGATAGGTTGGGTGAGTGGGCAAATTCATGGCAGATGCAATTTAATGTGGATAAATGTGAAGTTATCCACTTTGGTGGCAAAAATAGGAAAACAGATTATTATCTGAATGGTGGCCGATTAGGAAAAGGGGAAGTGCAACGAGACCTGGGTGTCATTATACACCAGTCATTGAAAGTGGGCATGCAGGTACAGCAGGCGGTGAAAAAGGCGAATGGTATGCTGGCATTTATAGCGAGAGGATTCGAGTACAGGAGCAGGGAGGTACTACTGCAGTTGTACAAGGCCTTGGTGAGACCACACCTGGAGTATTGTGTGCAGTTTTGGTCCCCTAATCTGAGGAAAGACATCCTAGCCATAGAGGGAGTACAAAGAAGGTTCACCAGATTGATTCCTGGGATGGCAGGACTTTCATATGAAGAAAGACTGGATGAACTGGGCTTGTACTCATTGGAATTTAGAAGATTGAGGGGGGATCTGATTGAAACGTATAAAATCCTAAAGGGATTGGACAGGCTAGATGCAAGAAGATTGTTCCCGATGTTGGGGAAGTCCAGAACGAGGGGCCACAGTTTGAGGATAGAGGGGAAGCCTTTTAGGACCGAGATTAGGAAAAACTTCTTCACACAGAGAGTGGTGAATCTGTGGAATTCTCTGCCACAGGAAACAGTTGAGGCCAGTTCATTGCCTATATTTAAGAGGCAGTTAGATATGGCCCTTGTGGCTACGGGGGTCAGGGGGTATGGAGGGAAGGCTGGGGTGGGGTTCTGAGTTGGATGATCAGCCATGATCATGATAAATGGCGGTGCAGGCTCGAAGGGCCGAATGGCCTACTCCTGCACCTATTTTCTATGTTTCTATGTTTCTATAACATGTCTGCCGGCATTCTGGATCAAAGTCGAGGCTAAATATCCTGAGACAGCCACGAAAGCACTGAAAACATTGCTTCCATTTCCAACATATTTCTGCAATGAATGCATCGAAAACTAAATTGCGGAATAGACTGGACATAAGGATCCCCTTTCGAGTATCGCTGTCTCCCATCACCCCTCGATAGGACCGTCTTGTTGCAGGAAAACAAGCCCAGGGTTCCCACTGATTCAGCGATATTGGTGTGTTGCAATGATTTTACATGTTCATAGAAGGAAAATATGCACTGTGTGTTCAATATCCAAACATCATTTAAAATGTTATGATGCTGTTGACTTATATAAGCATATAATAATTACAGCACAGAAATAGGCCATCTCTACCCTTCTAGTCCGTGCTGAATGCTACTCTCACCTAGTCCCACCGACCTGCACTCAGCCCACAACCTTCCATTCCTTTCCTGTCCATATATCTATCCAATTTTTCTTTAAATGATAATATCGAACCTGCCTCTACCACTTCTACTGGAAGCTCGTTCCACACTTACTTCAAGCCCCCCTGTCCTCCCTGATAATTGACTTATCATTATATTCATGCGAGGAAAATATGCGGTGTGTTTAATATTTGTGGTGTGTTTAATATTAAATTCGTTAGATAAACCCTTTTAGAAACGAAATTGAGTGTATTAGCCACTTATCACCCATATTCCGGTTGTGATTAACACCCCCAACCCCCCCTTCGAACAGAATAGCCAAAAACGATTTGTGGGGAAAAAAATCAGCACGTACACACATGCGCACTGGTGCCTGTACAAGGCTTCATGGTCATTGTAGTCTTTCTCGGGGTAACCCCAACGTACTTGACTGCTACTCTTGTCCATTGGCAACCTTACCCCCCCCCCCGGTCGGCCGGTCCGCAAGAATGTTGTCAATATTAAACCGGTCCCCAGTGCAAAAGAGGTTGGGGACCCCTGCTTTAGCACAGAAAATGTCGTGTAGCCTTGGGTCAGACAGACCACTGTCCTCTGAAAGGGTCTCCATCTGATGTCTGCTGTATCTCATTTTATTGAATAGAGAGGCTGCTTAATATTTACCAGTACTTCTCCAGTGACTTTGTCCATGCCACATTTGGTGTCAGGAGTGGCCCACTGTGTGGACGATGATCTCAGCAGTCTAAGTGGGTGAGTATTTTTAAAATTAGCACTCTCACTTGGACCTCATTCAGGTCGGTGGCTACGGGATCGCTAGGTATCACAAACACAATGGAAAACTGTACTGGTACATAAAAGTAGTGTGTGTGCCTTTAAGTAAGAGGCTAATTTTTGTGTGTTAATTTGGTTAGACGGGGCTACCAGTTGCAAAGTATGGTTCTTGAAGGGTCCAGATGCCAGTGGAGGAATGTATACTCATTCCAGGAACTGTACTTCAGCAAGCACGTTTGTGAGTGTGTGTGCCTTGATGTAACTGATAGAAAGGAACGCAACGGGCTTCATGAGTTTAGAGGCACATCTGTGGCAGATTGCAGAGTACATTCTCTGCAGTTATAAGTATATAACTAGTATTTAACTAGTACCCTTTATTTATATTTTGTAGTGTGGGAATTAGTTTGGAGATATTTCAGGGAGAGGTTTTACCCAAATATATCTGTTAGGATGGCACCTATTGTGGTCAGGCAACATCAGGTCGAGAACCCTGAAGACCCAAGCCAGCCCTTGACCCAGATTATGGCCATTCATAAGCCTTTCACCTCAGGGAGAAACACAGCATCTTGTCAGAATTGCCCTCACTTAAAGTTACATGTGGGAATTCAGAATTATGGTGCAAACTCCAGGAATACTTTGCTTCAGTATTCGCTACGGAAAAGGATATTGGCGATTGTAGGGATGGCTTACAGTGGACTGAAAAGCATGAGGATGTGACTAAACACATTGAAGAAGGTACAGCATATAGATGTAGTGCATATGAATTTCAGCAAGGCATTTGACAAGGTACCCCATGCAAGGCTTATTGAGAAAGTAAGGAGGCATGGGATCCAAGGGGACCTTGCTTTGTGGATCCAGAATTGGTTTGCTCACAGAAGGCAAAGACCAGTTGTAGATGGGTCATATTCTGCATGCAGTTCAGTGACCAGTGGTATGCCTCAGGGATCTGTTCTGGGACCCCTACTCTTCATGATTTTTATAAATTACCTGGATGAGGAAGTGGAGGGATGGGTCAGTAAATTTGCTGATGACACAAAGGTTGGGGGTGTTGTGGATAGTGTGGAGGGCTGTCAGAGGTTACAGCGGGACATTGATAGGATGCAAAACTGGGCTGAGAAGTGGCAGATGGAGTTCAACACAGATAAGTGTGGGATGGTTCATTTTGGTAGGTCAAATATGAGGCAGAATATAGTATGAATGGTAAGACTCTTGGCAGTGTGGACAATCAGAGGGATCTTGGAGTCCGAGTCCATAGGACACTCAAAGCTGCTGCGCAGGCTGACTCTGTGGTTAAGAAAACATACGGTGCATTGGCCTTCATCATTCGTGGGGTTGAGTTTCGGAGCCAAGAGGTAATGTTGCAGCTATATAGGACCCTGGTCAGACCCCACTTGGAGTACTGTGCTCAGTTCTGGTTGCCTCACTACAAGAAGGACGTGGAAACCATAGAAAGGGTGCAGAGGAGATTTACAAGGATATTGCCTGGATTGGGGAGCATGCCTCATCAGAATAGATTGGGTGAACTTGGCCTTTTTTCCTTGGAGCAACGGAGGATGAGAGGTGACCTGATAGAGGTGTACAAGATGATGAGAGGCATTGATCGTGTGGATAGTCAGAGGCTTTTTCCATGGGCTGATATGGCAAGCACGAGAGGTTACAGTTTTAAGGTGGTTGGAAGTAGATACAGAGGAGATGTCAGGGGTAAGTTTTTTTTATGCAAAGAGTGGTGAATGCGTGGAATGGGCTGCCAGCGATGGTGGTGGAGGCGGTTACGATAGGGTGTTTTAAGAGACTCCGGGACAGGTACACGGAGCTCAGAAAAATAGAGGGCTAAGGATAACCCTTGGTAATTTCTAAGGTAAGGACATGCTTAGCACAGCTTTGTGAGCCAAAGGGCCTGTATCGTGCTGTAGGTTTTCTCTGTTCTATGTTCTTAGATGGATGAGAGGATTTCCACAAGTCTAATGATTGACAGAAGTGTGCCACCGCAAAATGCCCTTTCACCAGCCCAAATGCTGATGGGTCGACACACACACTAACCTTCCAATGCATGAAAATGTAATGGTCTTTGCCCCACTGACCGCCCGTTCCCTAGGGTGAACAGCCGTCAACCCCGCCAAACAGTGCAATTGCTTTGGTACGGATAAGGTGTGAGTCGCCCAATGATCAGCCACGACACAAATATGAAATAATATACAAAGTGTGAGTAAAGAATTATACTTTATTGCAAATTTTTGGTGATGGGTCAGTAGAAACAACTACAAGAAAAGGCGCCACATAAGTAACTTATCAGTCTTGTGCACATAATATTTTAATACGTTGGAGCTCATGCCTCCGATTCCATCCACAACGTCCTTCCAAGACTCCAGCCACCCTCCGAACCCCCGAGGTCCGGTGTCTGTTGCCCTGGAACTGCCGTCCGTTCCTCACACGTCCGTCCTCTCTGCTCGCCTCCCGAAAAAGCCCGTGCTCCTCAACTCAGCACACATATACAAGATATAGAACATGACTTCCATTGGCTAACAAATGAATACAATTTCCATTATCACACTGTATAACCCAAACATTGCAGTTACAGAGAACCCCTTGCTCAGCAGTTAACATTACGAGAAGCCATTTTAATATAACACTTCAGAGAAGCCATTTTGGTAATAAGCGATCAACAGTTAACACTCCATCTGGTATACTGAGAGCCCTACGTTCTCCCCCCACCGAAATAAGTCATGCCCTCATAACGCTCAGATAATTCGCCATCCCTTCCTCTAGAACACACAGCCCAATCCACGTGCAGAAAGCAGTGATCTGCCTCCCCAATACAGTAGAGATCACACCTTGTTCCCCAGGTGCTACGTAGGCCAACCTCCCAGGGAGTTTCCAACTCCACTGAGGCCTACGTAACCCCTCGTCTACCCCTTCTGCCTTGGACACTACAGAGGACCCTTTGAAACTACGAGGCAAATCCTCCCCCGAGCGGTCACCCAAGTCCCTCTGCACCTCGGAACCCTCTATCTCTGGTTCAGGCCCTATATCCTCTCCTCCAGCGCCCTGCGGTGCCATGGACTGCCCCTCACTAGCCCGTTCTAACCCAGTGGGGGAAAGACCAGGAGTCTCTTCCTCCATCCCGGGAGCATCAGCGAACGGCAGAATGTACCAACCATCTCAGTTATCATCTTCTGAATCAGTATCCCTCACAGGGGCTGGGCCCGGGCCTGTCTCTCCCGGGGTAGGCACATCCTCCACCCTGTGGGGACACAGAGTCCTGGTACTGAATGCAGCCACCACTTCAGGCTCCTGCTCTACCTGCACATCTTGCCCCAGGGGCAACAGGCGATTCTGATGGAGAATCTTGACAGCCCCCTTTCCATCCTCAGGCTGTACCCAGAAAACCAGCAGGTTTGGCATCTGACTCTCCACCACATAGGGCGTGGCTGCCCAGCGATCAGCCAGCTTGTGTTTTCCCAGTCATCCCAGATTCCTGATGAGGACTCGGTCTCCCGGCAGGAGTTGAGAGAATTTTATTTTCTGGTCGTACCTCCTCTTATTTTCCTGATTCTGCCAGGCGGCAGCCTCCCCGGCCAACTCGTAAGTTCTTTTCAGTTCTTGCCTCATATCAGACACATACTTCAAGTAAGGCTTCGGCAACACCTCACCCGCATCAGTCCCGAAACAAAGGTCAATGGGCAACCTTGCCTCATGCCCAAACATAAGATAATAGAGCGAGTAACCAGTAGCTTCATTGCGTGTACAGTTGTAACAGTGAACAAGATGTCCAATATGTTGACTCCAACGATTCTTTTTGCTGATCTCCAGAGTCCCGAGCATGTCTAGTAGCATCCCATTGAACCTTTCTGGCAGGGGATCACCCTGCAAATGATAGGGTGTGGTCCTCGACTTCTCAACCCCTAGCATGCCCAGCAACTCATAGATGAGTTTGCTCTCAAAGTCTCGTCCCTGGTCACTATGGATCCGCCCAGGAAGACCATAATACACAAAATACTTCTCCCATAGCACTTTCACCACTGTTGTCACCCCCTGATCCCTAGTAGGAAAAGTTTGAGCATACCTGGTGTAGTGGTCCGCGATGACCAAGACACTTGCCGTGTTGCTGGTATCGAGTTCTCTGGACAGGAAATCCATACACACCAGGTCCAAAGGCCCTGCACTCTGCAAGTGGGACAAAGGGGCAGCCTGCCTGGGCAGCGTCTTCCGTCGTATGCAACGAATGCAGGACTTGCAGTACTCTTCAACCTCCGTCCTCTTTCGGGGCCAGTAAAACCGATCCTTGAGCAATCCATAGGTCTTTTCCACCCCCAAATGTCCAGAGTCATCATGGAGGGACTTCAACACAACCTTCTGATACTTCTCCGGCAGGACCAGCTGCCAACACCGAGGTCGGTCCGGGGGTGACATTACCGGATATAACATTTGGTTCTTCAACCTCAATCGAAGCCATTCTTTCAGTAACGGGGACACGGGACTGTGCTTAGCCTTTTCCGCCCGTGTCACGTCCCCCTCTTCCATGGTATACCAGACCAGGCCTATGTCTGGGTCATCTCGCTGCACAGCGGCCACTTCCCCAGGACTTAACCTTGGCAGCTGCATGGTCTTCAGAGTAGTCATGTCACAGTACACTAGGGGCAGAGCGTCATCGGATGCCCCAATGAGTCCACTGCTCGATCTGGCTTCTCCTTTTCCTCAGCCTGCACAGTGATAGCAAACTGGCACATCGCCTTCACCCCGGATGCAGAAACACTCTACCACTCCTCGTCCTACCCTGGCTCCTCATGGCCCCGTCGGGACAGAGCATACGCATCGACATTCCGGCTCCCCGGCCGGTACTTCGGCTGAAATCATATGAAGACAAAGCTGCCAGCCACTGATGGCCTGACACATCCAGTTTCGCTGAGGTCAAGATGCAAGTGAGCGGGTTGTTGTCTGTCTGCACCTCAAACTTGGCCCCATAGAGATAGTCACTCTGCTTATCCATCACTGCCCATTTCAACGCCAGGAACTCCAACTTGTGAGTGGGATAGTTTCTCTCTGACGGTGACAAACTCTGGCTGACAAACGCTAAGGCCTCAGGCCAGCGCCCTGATCCTGATGTAAAACGGCCCCAAACCCCTCATGACTGGCATCAGTGTGTAGCACATAACGCAATTGGGGGTCTGCAAAAGCCAGCACCAGCACCTGAGTCAGCACCTCCTTCAGTGACTGGAAAGCTGCTTCACATTTGTCATCCCATCTCTGTCCGAAGGGCTCTGATGGGTTCAAATATTCTCCCACCTCCCGTCCTTTCCTCCCCTTCGCCCTCGGTCCCAGGGTAGGGTAGCCACACAGAAGCTGGTTCAAGGGATGACTCACCTTGGCATAGCTCTTCACGAATCTCCGATAGTATCCACAGAACCCAAGGAACGAGTGCAGAGCACTTATGGTCTGGGGCCTCGGCCAGGTGGTCACTGCTTTGATCTTAGCCGGGTCGGTCGTGTGACGACAAACCAAGTTATCAGAAGGTTGATGCTGATGAGAGAGATAAGGGAGACAATGGAGAAACATTCAAAATGCTAATAAGAGAGAAGAGAGAGATTAACGAGAAAGAAACACATTTCAGAATATTGACAGACCGGTTGCTTTGAACCTGAACTGTTTGAAGTTTGATGGACAGGCGATACCCCAGCAGGGGGATAAAAAGAACAGGTTCGTTAAGGCACGACACACCACGAGATCATGAGATAACGAGACCCTGGAAGAGCGGTGTGCCCCCACAAGTTGGTGGGAGTTGGAGGTGTGGTCACGGGAACCGACCATAGACGCATAGGGTGAAAGGGTACGATCGGCGGGAACTTGGTGTGTGTGTCCGCCCTTGCCTGGGTGCCAGGTTCACTGTGGAAGAACGGTCGTATCCGGAGCGGAGGGGTCACAGTCGGTGACCACAGAAGACATAACAAAGGGTCCGCCCGAAAGCCAACTGCGAAGAACATCAAAGGTCTGCTGAATCAGATTTGCATATCTCTATCTCTCTCTCTCTCTCTCTCTCTCCAACGGCACAACAGCGATTACTGTGAACTGTACTAAGCTGAACTGAACTCTGCGTCACTTGAGACTGATCATTTTACCCCTAGACTGCGATAGAGCTTGATTGATTCCTATTACCCTAGTTCTGTTTACGTGTGTGTTTTATCATTGCTAACCTGTTGCATTTATATCCTTATGATTAGAGTACTGTGTTACTTATTTCTTTAATAAAACTTTATTAGTTTTTGTTAAACCAGACTCCAACTAAGTGGTCCATTTCTGTTGGTTTGGCAACCCAGTAAAGGGGTACGTAACAGTCGTGACACCATCCTGTGAGACAATGTGTCCAACATAGCTAACAGACATCTGGCAGAACTGGCACTTGTCCAGGGAAAGCTTCAACCCTTCCTGCTTCAGCCAGTTGAGCACCTTCATTAGCCTCGCTTCGTGTTCTTCCAAGGTAGATCCAAATACTATGAGATCATCCAAATATACCAGCACTTCGAGCAGGTTCATATCCCCCACTGTCTTCTCCATGACCCTCTGGAAGGTGGCAGGGGCCCCCGATATGCCCTGGGGCATCTGTTCGAACTGGTAAAAGCCCAAAGGGCAAATGAAGGCCGTCTTCTCCTTATCGGCCTCACTCATCGGGATCTGGTAATACCCACTCAAGTCCAGCACGCTAAACCACTTCGCCCTACTCAGATAGGCCAGCGCTTCTTCTACCCGGGGGACCGTGTACTGATCTGGGACCGTGCGCCCGTTCAATGTTCTATAGTCCACACACATGCGAACCTTCCCATTCTTCTTCCGGGCCACTACGATAGGAGACGCATACAGACTTCGGGACTCCGTGATGATCCCGGCCTCCTTCAACTTGCCCAAGTGCTGCCACACGTCTTCCACATCTGCAGGGGCCAGTCATCGTGATCGTTCTCTAAACAGAGTATCCTCAGTCACCCATATGGATTGGCGAGTGCTCCTGGAACAACCCACATCAAACTCGTCAAGGGAAAAAACATCTGTCATCATCAACATCTTCTCCACCAGCCTCCGCTTCCAGCCCTCCGGTACAGGTGATACCCCAAAGTTAAAAGCTTCAGCAGTCAACTTAGGCCTTTTTCCCGACTGCTCTTCCCCAACTGGCCTCACGGGGGCGCTATGCATCACCGTCACCAGGAACAAATAAGGCACTCCTCACTTAAAGGTGACCTCCCGTGCAGTAGTGTTCCTGATGATCACCACCAGCCTGCGTGCCTGTACCACCGAGGGCTTCTGCAACTCAGGTCGCACCAGCACCCCAGCAGGGAACCTCGACTCCTCCTCGAGATCTTCTGGGGTGTCCACTAAAAGTGCTTCACCCTCAGGCACCCCCAGGAATCTAGGGATCCCCATCACTCTCGCTACTTCACCCGGCCGCACCACCCTGAGCTTCGACTGGGCACAACACACAGTGCCTCGGTCACTCGTCACGTCCAGCCCAGAGCGACCCCACGCTTCCTCAAAAGCAGCTCAGAACACTGGGTGCACTGACAGGGTCTCCAAAAAGTCTTCACCCGCCTTCTCCTTGCAGGCTCCCAGGAGTACCCGCATAATAGGGGTGTTGGTCCCCACCACAATTGACACTCCCCAGTCTCACCGGGGTCTGGGCACACCAGTACCAGGGCCTCATCAGCCTCATACACCTCCACCTCAGCTTCCAGGAACTCCAGTTTCACAGACAAATAGCCATCGTACGGGTAATCACCATCACTGATGCCCCAAATCTCCAGTGCACTGAAAGATGTCAGGGGTAAATGCGCCAGATACTGATCATAGAACGATCGGTACAGTAATGTGACCTGCGACTCCGTGTCGAGTATGGCTTTTGCATCGAATCCCCTCGATCGGTATCGACACGCTGGATCGGGGCCCCACCAATCCTTCTGGGATAGGGCCTTTTCATCTCGAGGATCCCGCGGCACATTGTTGGGAACGTATTTTCCCAGAGACTCCAGTCCGTTCCCTCACTGAATCCCCTCTAAGTTTCACGACCCCCCCCGCCCCTTCCTGCTGGGACACCCGGGGACTCTCCCTCCGAGGGGCTCCCTGCCATTCACATTCCCATCTGAAGTGCCCTTCTTCTCCACAGTTATAGCACATGCCTTGCCTCGCCGAACCCCGGCCTCCGCCTGGCCTCAGTGCCATCCGCAAGTCCCCTCCCGCGGAGGGACCCCACCTGCCGCGACCCCCTTATGTGTCTCCTGCGTGGAGCTGGCCCTGGTCATTTCACCACAAGCGGCTACTACGGAGGACTGTACCTTGTTACCAGAGCCTTCTTCCGCTTCCAATTCGTCCTCCTCCTCCCTGACCTCTCTGAGCAACTCAACAAAAGCGGGGGGGGGGACGCGCTCTACGAGACTGCCGGAGGCTCTTAGCGATCGCATAATGTCTCTGCGTGCCCCTAACTACCTGGTCGATCCTTATCCGATCCACCTCAGTGGCCGAAATGACCCCCCGGCGCCTCAAGCAATTTAGCCTATGCTCAAGTTGGAGAAGATACTCAGAAAGCTTTTCCCCTTTCTCCTGATGCAGATTCTGAATCCCCGCTAAAAGCTCCACCAGGCTTCCTGTCAGCCCAAATGCCTCCTCTAGGATGACTAGACACTCCCTCCAAGAAGCCAGGGGCTGATTAACTCTCACCCCTTTTACCACCTCAGCTGCCGCCCCTCTCATACTGTCACCCAATCTTTGCCACTTCTCCTCAGAACACTGCCACTCACCTAGCAACTGAGAAATATGTTCTACCCAGGACTCGTAATCATCCTCCCCATCGGGGATGGGTACCCTCCCTGAGAAAAATGTTAACTTCTGTTGTGGACCCACCGCCCGGTTCACCAAAGAGTTAATGGCTGAGGCCAACTCAGAGCCCTCCCCCTTCCGTGGGGAATGAGAACTAAATACATTCTCCAAATCTGACCACTCCCTTCCTTCCTCCCTCAAAAACGATTGGACCCGCTCTCTAAAATCTCCACCCCTAGCTTCGGGCAACCCCTCTGGTGTCTCTTCAAACCCTTCCTCCATGACAGCCCCACCTCACCGAGGTCACCGATACACGGCGGCAGTCCCAATTCCTTGACGTCAGCACCCATCTGTAACAGCAAAAAGGCTGAGTCCCCCGCTTTACCAATCTTTCTGCTTACAATCTCAACCTTACCGATAGCTCTGACTGTACTCAGACGTCAAATTAACACATCATCCGGAGTACGTATATCCACCCCACTTAATACGCTGGCATGAGTAACCGGAACATCCTCGATCTCACACCAAAGTTCATCTTATCCATGTCCATCCCTTTTAATTCAACCCGGGCGACTTACCCCTTATCCTGACAGAATTCAAATCCCGGACGAGCCCCCAAATGGAATGGTCTTTGCCCCACTGACCCCGCGTTCCCTAGGGTGAACAGCCGCCAACCCCGCCAAACAGTGCAATTGCTTTGGTGCGGATAAGGTGTGAGTCGCCCAATGATCAGCTACGACACAAATATGAAACAATATACAAAGTGCGAGTAAAGAATTATACTTTCCAGCAAATTTTTGGTGATGGGTTAGTAGAAACAACTACAAGAAAAGGCGCCACATAAGTAACTTATCAGTCTTGTGCACATAATATTTTAATATGTTGGAGCTCACGCCACCGATTCCATCCACAATATCCTTCCGAGACTCCGGCCACCCTCTGAACCCCCGAGGTCTGGTGTCCGCCGCCCTGGAACTGTTGACCGTTCCTCACATGTCCGTCCTCTCTGCTCGCCTGCTGAAAAAGTCCGCACACCTCAACTCAGCATACATATAGAAGATAACAGAACATGACTTCCATTGGCTAACAAATGAATACAATTTCCACTTTCACACTGTATAACCCAAACATTGCAGTTCAGAGAACCCCTTGCTCAGCAGTTAACATTACGAGAAGCCATTTTAATATAACACTTCAGAGAAGCCATTTTGGTAATAAGCGATCAACAGTTAACACTCCATCTAGTATACTGAGAGCCCTACAAAAATATGTTGACACCTACAGGAGCACACAAGGTCAAACTGGCTAAAGAAAGAAAAAGGGAAATGGTATCATGTAAAGTCTACTAAAAGCATACCAGTTCTGAAGCCTGGAGATCAAACTCGAATCCCAGTTCACAATTCTGGAACTTGGTCCATGTCAGGATACGTGCAAGAGGAAGTCACTCCACATTCTTACCAGGATGAGAGGTGACCTGATAGAGGTGTACGAGATGACGAGAGACATTGATCATATGGCTAGTCAGAGACTTTTCCCCAGGGATGAAATGGCTATCACGAGAGGGCACAGTTTTAAGGTGCTTGGAAGTAGGTACAGAGGAGATGCCAGGGGGAAGTTCTTTATGCAGAGATTGGTGAGTGCGTGGAATCGGCTGCTGGCGATGGTGGTGGAAGCAGATACAATAGAGTCCTTGAAGAGACTCCTGGATAGGTACATGGAGCTCAGAAAAACAGAGGGCTATGGGTTACCAACAGGGCGGTGGTGGTGTTCAAGTTCAACAGTGCGTGACAGGGAATGAGGAAAGGTGCAGCTGACTCATATCGTCAAATCATATCGTTTCCTCGCAGCCCAGTGGTTGGGGACCAGTGTTTTACAGGACTGGTAAAGTGGTGGAATGCACTGCCAGGGGTGGTGGTTCAGACAGATTTTCAGCAGTATCCAAAGTGATATACCTGCTATTGAGGGGAACAGCCACAGGTATTCTCTGTTCTGTCTGTCTTCTCAATCCGTCTCCTGGCATTCACCTGCCTCCTGCAATTTAAGGGTGACTGCCTCTCTGAAGCTCTCATCTATCATCTCCTCATTCTCCCATATCAGCCGAAGGTCATCCAGTTGCAGCTCCAGTTCCCCAACACGGTCTCTAAGGAGGTGCAGCTGGATGAACTTTACACTGATGCAATTATAAAGTGCACTGGAGGTCTCACAGAACTCCCAAATCTAGCATGAAGAACACACCACTGAACCTGGATCCATTCTCACTACTCTGGCCAGGCCTAACAGACAAGGAATGAAAGCAACTCACCAGAAACTCACCTTAGCCTCCACCTCTTCTTGCCAAAGCCTCTAGCTCCCCACTCTAACCCTATCCACGCATACGATGACCACTCAGCTGAAACCTCACTTCTTTTGAAAGACCTTTGTCAAGTACCTGATAAACCACGATATTTGAAGACCACGGTTAAGTTTCTTCTTCTACTTCGAGTCATGTTTAACACACTTCAATTCCCCTCCAAGATGAAAATTAAGTAATATCAAAAATTCTATTGCTTTTCAGAAAGTCAGATCTGCACTTCCATGCATTACGGTGGCAGTATATCCGAGCCAACTTTCCACGTTAACTGTGTCTGTCCTAAAGATCTCAATTTAGCTGACGTTTCCTTTGCACCTCATAGGATCTGCATTGAAACAATCTATGTGGCACTGTTTCTTGACAAGTGCACTCCCTACAAATGCCTGTATCAAGCACAGTAATTCTGAACGAGGAATTATCCAACCGATTACGTCCAATATGTAAAACGTGGAAGTATAACTTCTTCCCTCCTTTTATAACCATCTCCTGCTTGAGCTCTCCCCATCCTCTGATTTTTATACCAATGCCATCCTTTTCCTTACCCCAATTTTGTTACCACAGTGATCAAATGGAATTTTTAATTAGAAACATAGAAACAACACAATCCAGGCCCTTTGGCCCACAATGCTGAGCAGAACATGTACTTACTTTAGAAATTACCTTGGGTAACCAATAGCCCTCTGTTTTTCTGAGCTCCATGTACCTGTCCAGGAGTCTCTTCAAAGACCCTATCGTATTCGCCTCCACTACCATCGCCGGCAGCCCATTCCATGCACACACCAATCTCTGAGTAAAGAACTTCCCCCTGGCATATCCTCTGTACCTACTTCCAAGCACCTTAAAACTGTGCCCTATCATGATAGCCATTTCAACCCTGGGAAAAAGCCTCTGACTATCCACATGATCAATGTCTCTTGTACACCTCTATCAGGTCACCTCTCATCCTCCATCACTCCAAGGAGGAAAGGCCAAGTTCACTCAACCTATTCTCGTAAGGCATGCTCCCCAATCCGGGCAGCATCCTTGTAAATCTCCTCTGCACCCTTTCTACAGTTTCCACATGCTTCCTGTAGTGAGTTGACCAGAACTGAGTGCAAGTGGGGTCTGACCAGTGTCCTGTACTGCTGTAACATTACCTGTCAGCTTCGAAACTCAGTCCCACGGTTGATGAAGGCCAATGCACCGTATGCCTTCTTAATCACAGATTCAACCTGCCCAGCAGCTTTGAGTGTCCCATGGAGTCGGACCCCAAGATCCCTCTGATCCTCCACACTGCCAAGTGTCTCACCACTCATACTACATTCTGCCATCATACTTGACTTACCAAAATGAAGCACATCACACTTATCTGGGTTAAACTCCATTTGCCGCTTTTCAGCCAAGTTTTGCATTCTACCGATGTCCCGCTATAACCTCTGACAGCTCTCCACACTATCCACAACACCACCAACTTTGTATCCTTCACTAACCCATCCCTCCATTTCCTCATCCAAGTCATTTATTAAAATCATGAAGAGAAGGGATCCCAGGACAGATCCCTGAAGCACGCCACTGGTCACCAACCTCCATGCAGAATATAACTCGTCTACAACCACTCTTTGCCTTCTGTGGGCATGCCAATTCTGGATCCACAAAGCAAGGTCCCTTTGGATCCCATGCATCCTTACTTCTCAAAGAGCCTCGCATGGGGTACCTTATCAAATGCCTTGCTGAAATCCATTACACTATATCTACTACTCTACCTTCATCAACATGTTTGGTCACACACTCAGAAAATTTAATCAGGCTTGTAAGGCACAACCTGCCTTTGACAAAGCCATGCTGACTATTCCTGATCATATTATGCCTCTCCAAGTGTTCATAAATCTTACCTCTCGGGATCTTTTCCATCAACTTACCAACCACTGAAGTAAGACTCACTGGTGTAAGACTCTTGGGCTATCTCTACTCCCTTTCTTGAATAAGGGAACAACATCTGCAACTCTCCAATCCTCCAGAATCTCCCCCGTCCCCATCGATAATGTAAAGATCATTGCTTTAGGCTCAGCAATCTCCTTCCTCGCCTTCCACAGTAGCCTGGGGTACATCTCGTCCGATTCCAGAGACTTATCCAACTTGATGTTTTCCAAAAGCTCCAGCATGATGAAGGTTCAGGGTGTTGGGAAAGTAAGAAATGATTCTCTGATTGTGGTAAATAGCGGGTTAAAATTAGGTGCCAGTTTGTGTACGCTCTGTTCTGTGAAAAGTTGGAGAGACTGTCCTTGACTGAAAAAAAACCTCCTTCATTGTTTTTGTTTTAACAACTCACAGCTGTCCCTTTGAGAACGATCTGTGGGCTGTATTCACACATGCTGTATACATCATGTCTATGAGTTCACATATTGATCTATGTTCCCACCTTTTGTCCATTCAAGTTTTACTGATAAGGCAAGAATTTGTCTGTAATTAAAACCCGTGATTTAGTGTACTCTCTTGTCTAATTAATTAAATTTGCTCTAACTGACTTGGCGGGAATATCATGGTAACTAAGTGTTCTTTGTCTGTTAGTCCTATAAATTGTAGCATTCCAGCTTGTTAAATCAGAAGCTCGTTTGAGCTGCCAGAGAGACAGGTAGAAACTCTGTCTCTTTGATGTTCGGCTTTGAGTTTTCTTGCTGGCTGAGCTCGAATAATAAACTAGTGAAAGGTTAAAGTAGACTTGTGTGTAGTGTGATTATTTGGTCCGGCAAAATTTAAGTTTACATTTGGTGCCGTGACTCGGATCCCAACATAGGGAAAGTCCCTACGGGCTGAATAAGTGACGGGGGATTCCGGGTGAGTGTAAATGGGTGGTAGGGCGCCCCGAAGTGTTTTACCTCTGACCGTCCCTTCCACTCATTCGAAAAACTATTGCCCCTCGCCCCGAGGAACCTGTACTTTGACGGGATCCAGCGAATCACCCGGACCAGGAGAATAAGGTAAGCAGTTGTTTTGTAAGCGTTAAAGTCTGAGGTGCTGAAGAATTGGGTAACAGGTCTCTGACCTGGTCAATTGAACTGTATAATTAAGTCGACTTAACTAATTGGGTAACGGGCAAGGAAAGGGCCCAGACTATTTGTATAATTGGGCAACAGGTCCTTGGCTTGGTCGATTGAGTCGACTGAATTAATTGGGCAATGGGTCTCTGGCCTGGTCAATTAAGCTGTATAATCAGCACAGGATGGGGCAGACTTTGGATACAGCAGGCAAGGGAAATTCCTCGCAGTCTGTGTGTGAACAAAAGCCAGATGAGGAAAAGGATCTCTGGATGTTAAGTGTAGCACTGACTAAGAAACTAGGAAAGGCCGTGTGGCCATTAGGAGGAACTTAGGACATAACCTCTTGTGAACAAGCAGTAAATTTAATTTGAAAAAGAATTGCGGTAAAAAGTGGAAATTATTGATTTAAGAATGAAAAGATAAAGCTGATACCAAATGGAATAGTACTTTACTGGCCAGTTGGAGGAACAATGCCTGTGATAAAAGGATGTAGCGGTACGTATATCAAAAGGAAATCCCAAGAGTCGGGAAACATTAAAGGCGGAGTGCGAATGGGTAGAAGGGAGAAGAAAGAGAGAATGAGAAACAAAGAAAACAGGCAAAGGCAGAGCAGATCTGGACAGACAGGAAGGTTTAAGATCGGCAGTGCCACGCGCGAAATCTAGGGCCAATACGGGATCCCAAACCCACGTCTGGCATACTGACCCTACTTGAGGACAGTGACCGCGATGAGGATTAGGCACCCACCGTATCCACCTTACCAGGGGCCAAGTGCACCCAGTGGTCCCAAACCGTAATCCTCCCAGTACTTAGATACAGTGGCCGCTCGGGTAAAACAGCGGCGGCAGGGAAGGGGAAGCTCTTTGTACCCTGAGATCCAGGAAGGGAATACAGAGGATTATTCCAAGACAGGGAGGGAAGAACCCAATAAAAACCCCAGAGTTAATAGCTCCACAAAGACAATTGCCCACCCGAATGCTGCCCAGTCCACGAGCAGCCCAGGAGCGACATCTCTCAGTAATTCCTGTGTATGCATCCTGGAAGCCTTAAGAACTGATAATGATCATAAATCAGGCCCCAGACAGAAAAGAACAACCAGCACAGTTTGCTCAATATGTCCGCAGTATAATGCATGTATAATATGTATAATGCGACCCCGCAAGATTTATTCGGTCTCCGCAGCATGATTCTTTCAGCTGATGAGGGGCGGAAGTGGAAGGCAGAATCAAGTCCATGTTGGCAGGAACATCTCTGACTCCATCACACTGAGCACTGGATCCCCACAAGGCTGTGTGCTTAGCCCATTGCTGTTTACACTGCTAACACATGACTGTGCAGCCAGATTCAAGGAGAACCTGATCATTAAATTTGCAGATGATACCATAGTGGTGGGGCTCATCAGCAAAAATGATGAAACTATGTACCGGGAGGAGGTCAAACACCTAGAGAGCTGGTGCAGGGATAACAACTTGATGCTTAATATCACCAAAACCAAGGAGATGATTGTTGATTTCAGACGGTCTCAGCCTGAGCACACACCCCTCAGCATCAGTGGCTCCACAGTGGAGAGAGTGGAAAACATCAAGTTCCTTGGGGTGCAGATCTTGGACAATCTCACCTGGTCCAGGAACACCACTGGGATTGTGAAACAGGCCCAGCAGAGATTGCACTTTCTGAGGAAGCTTAAACAAACATCACTCCCCACTAACATCTTAACTACATTCTACAGAGGCGTGGTTGAGTGTGTGCTGACCTTTTGCATCACAACCTGGTACTCCAGCTGCAATGCTGTCGACAAAAAAGCCTTGCAGAGGGTGGTTAGGGGAGCAGAGAAGTTTATTAGTGTCTCCACACCTTCTGTCCAAGACCTCTTTCAGAGTCAATGCCTCCAGAAGACACGGTACATCATTAAAGACCCCTCACACTCTCTCCATGAACTGTTTGTTCTTCTGCCATCAGGCAAACGTTACAGGAGCATCAAAACTAAAACCACAAGGCTACTAAACAGCTTCCTCCTACAGGCAGTCAGACTGCTAAATAGCTGCTCTACCTGACTCTGCTTTGGACACTTTTAACTTGCACTGGACACTTATAACTGATTTTAACTGACATGTGGCTGTTGTGTTTTACTATATATTGTGATGTTTATTATTTAGTGTTGCATTTGTTATGCTTGATTGCACTGCCCCTGAGAAACGCTGTCTCATTCTGCCCTGCAGAATGGTTAGAATGACAATGAAGTTTTTGAATCTTTGAAAAAAAAGATATGAAACCTATCAGGAGTTACAGGTGGGAATCCATAATGAGAATGGACAGACAGACCAGATTATTCAAGCCTAGGAGAGGGCTCTCCAACAACCTGTAAATATCGTTGAAGTACTTATACATATATGGTTACTTTAATGCAAACCTAAGCCCGAGAAATCGGGAGCGATTTGTGGCCTGCTACGGCACTTTCACAGGAGACTAAGCCTTTAAATAGTGGGAATCCGTCCCCCCAGTTTAATGCCTTACTGCTTCAATGCTTACCAATTAAGTTAGCCAACATGATTAAAACTAATAATACGGATTGGCCTGGCAATGACCGAAATCGAATGTGACGAGCTTTGACATATAACTGGGACCTGGCTTTCGAATCCCGATCAACCCAGAAGGGAACTAATATTAAATGTGAATATGTTCAGCGGGAAGAAGGACGCCAGTGGGCTATATCTGGGGATCAGAAATGGGAACCAAAGCATGGGTTGGAATATGGCTGGTGTGGTGGCTGGCTGGTTTTTGGTGTGGACTGGCAGTTGGGGCTGTTGATTGAGTGGGTGGGGACTTTGGCGTGGAGGAGCCTAGTAGTTTGGAAGGGGTTAGTTTGTAGCCTATGGCTGCAAAAGGGAGGGGGGGGAGTTGAGATTGAAGGAGGAGGGCGGGAGACTGTGGAATACTCCAGAAGTAAGGGTAGCCAAAAAAGGGGTGCATCAAGTAAAAGACCTGAGGTAATGGGGGACAACAAATTGAGGAAAATGGGTGAATTGGAGGAATTTATAGTTCTGTATAAAATTAAAGGTCAGAAGGAAGGAAAAGAAGGATTTAGAGCCCTTAATCCTTTCAAAGTGGCAGCAGCATCAGAGAACCAAATAGGTAAAGGATTCCAGGCCAAGATTTTGTCTAATGGATTGCTGAAAATTTGTTGCAAAGATATTGACCAATATAACAGTGCTAAAATGGTGGGAAAATTGGTTGTGAAAGTGGAGTGTATTACTCCGAAAGAAAGGAAGGGAGTTAAGGGGGTAGTGTATGGTATTTGGTCTGGCATGACTGAAAAGGAAATTTTGGACAATATTAAAGGTGCTCGAGTGCTTGAAGCCAAACGATTAAAATCCAGAGAAGGTGGTAATTGGCATTCCCCTGGTCTTCTGGTTTTTGCAGGTGATGTTCTTCCAACTGGAGTCTATCTTGGGTGCATGTCTTATCAAGTTAGAGAATACATTAGGCCTCTCTTGCGCTGTTATAATTGCCAGAGATTTGGACATGTTGCTGGTTCATGTCGAGGTAAAAGAAGATGCATGAAATGTGGAGAGGATCATGATATTAAAGCATGTAAGGCAGCGGTGCCTAAATGCAGTAACTGTGGAGGGGACCATATAGCGGCGTTCAGAGGATGTGAGTATTTTAGTAAGGCAAAGTAGACTCAGGATGTTAGTATCCAACAAAAAATATCATATGCTGAAGCAGTAAAGAAAGTTGATAGAGAGCAAAGGATAAGTAAAGAAAAGATTGGAATGAAGGGGAGTCAGTTCTTTCCGAGTTTTCCAACTATGGTTCCTTCAGGCATGTCGTTGATGACTAAAGAGTCTTTTTTGGCATTTGTTGTTGATGTACTGGTCGGGGCTAAAACTACAGCCACGAGGTCGGATATGATAAAAGTAGTTGTTGGAGCTGCAGAGAGATTCCTTGATATTAAACAGATTTTGCCGGGAAAAATTACACGAGTATATGACAGACAAACAATCACTGAATACTTCCCAGTTGTTGGGATCAGAGAGTATGGAGGAGCTTTATGTGGATGAAGAAGCTAATAATTAGTATTTCAATGTTTTTAATATTACAATGGAATGCAAGAAGTTTATCTGCAAATGGTCAAGAATTAAAAAGATTTATTGGAACTTTTAAAGACAAGCCTGATTTGATCTGTATACAGGAGACATGGTTAAAGCCTCATTTAGATTTTGTGATCCCTGGATATGATAGTTTGAGAGCTGACTGAACAGGTAAATCTGGTGGAGGGTGTGCAACTTTCATAAAAACAGGACTCCAGTTTAGAAGACTTGATATTAAATCAAACCTTGAAATTGTGGCTGTGGAGGTTTGGAGCTCTCGTGGTCAAATAAGTTTGATTAACTTTTATAATCCAGGTAATATGATGTTATCAGATTTGGATGAAATTATGAATAAAGTAAGATCCCCAGTAATCTGGGTTGGAGATTTCAATGCTCATAATCCTATATAGGGTAGTGAAAGTAAAGATAGTAATGGAGCAGTAATAGAGGAGTTTCTAGGTAAATACAACATGGTACTGCTAAATGACGGAAGGCCTACAAGATTTAATATTGTAAAGAATACTTATAGTCACTTAGAATTATCTATCACTTCCTCAAACTTAGCTAGGGTTGGGGAATGGGATGTTATGGACAGATACACACTAGGAAGTGATCACTATCCTATATTATGTCGATTTGGTAGAAATTTGATAGTAGAAGTTAAGGAGAGGTCTGCTAGGTATAATTTTTCTTTGGCCCATTGGGATGAGTACCAGGAGAAAGCTGTGGATATAATAGAAGAGATTAATAGCGAGGGCTCCACAGATGATTGGAATGAATCCCTCTGTTCTATAATTCATAAAGTTGCTCAGTTGACTATTCCGCTACGGAATGTACTTAAGGCTCGAGCATTAGTTCCGTGGTGGAATAAAAATTGTGATATAGCAGTAAGAAACAGAAATAGAGCTTACAGGAAATTAAGAAAGTGCCCAGTGTTAGATAATGTTATGGAGTATAAAAAGGAAAGAGCAGTAGCAAGGAGAGGAATTAGAAATGCAAAGAGGGATAGTTGGAGAAGATCTTGTGGAACACTGGGCCCTGGGACACCTATAAAGCAGCTATGGACAATCATTCACAGAACGTCAGGGATATATAGGAAACCATCTATCCCAGCTTTGCTGGAAGGAGATATTGAAGCTGTAACCAATAAGGAAAAGGCTGATATGTTTGTAGAAGTGTTCCAAGCGTTACACAGTTCTGGAGAGTTAGGTGATTTGAGAAAGGAAATTATGTTAAAGGAAAGTTGGAAATTGGACAGGAGTTTGAATGATAATAGCTCCATAAATTTGTTTTTCTCCCTTCAGGAATTGCAGGAAGCTGTCCAATCAGGTTCAAACACATCTCCTGGTAGGGATGGACTGTGTTATGAATTGCTTAAGCATTTAGATGACTCTGTATTGATAGAAATTCTAGCGTTGTTTAATTCAGTGTGGAAAGAAGGAAAATCACCAGTAGAATGGAAGCATGCAGTGGTAGTTCCAGTTTTAAAGCCAGGTAAGGACGCGTCTAGTCCTAGTTCGTATCGGCCTATAGCTTTAATGTCAGTGCTTTGTAAAACTATGGAACGAATGGTGACCAACAGACTTGTTTATTTTTTGGAAAATAAGGGACGTTTTGCTGCCTATCAAAACGGTTTTAGAACTGGAAGATCAACAATGGAATCTGTTGCCCTTTTAGATCATGATATTAAAAAAGCGTTTCAAAATAGAAAAGTAATGGTAAGTGTATTTCTAGATATTGAAAGAGCGTTATGACTCACTATGGAAGGAGGGCTTATTAATTAAACTCTATGATGCGGGAATTAGAGGGAGAATGTTTAATTGGATCAAAGATTTCCTTAAGGAAAGGACAATTCAAGTAAGAATAGGTGGAACAAGCTCCAAGTCAGTTAAAATAGATAATGGTACCCCTCAAGGAAGTGTCATTAGTCTAGTTCTTTTTAATGTCATGATAAATGATATCTTTGATCAGGTAGGGACAGGATTTGGCAAATCATTGTTTGCAGATGATGGTGCAATCTGGAAAAGAGGAAGAAACATCAAGTATATATTAAGGCAGGTACAAAAGGCTTTAAGATCAGTTGAAAACTGGGCTAGTAAATGGGGTTTCAGGATCTCTGCTTCTAAGTCCAAATACATGATTTTTGGCTTTAGAAGAAAGATTCCCGATTGTGGATTGTGTCTATATGATTCTCCACTAGAAAGAGTCAAGGTATTCAAGTTTTTAGGTGTCTGGTTTGATGAAAGACTTACTTGGAGGGTTCATATAGATAAAACAATTGGAAAGTGTGAGAAAGTTTTAAATGTTATGAGCAGTATTGCTGGATGCGACTGGGGAGCAGGGCGGTAAACTATGTACTTAATATATCTAGCTATGATTAGATCAGTTACAGATTATGGTTGTATTGCTTATGGTTCCACTGCTACGGCAGTGCTTGGAAAGCTCGACACTGTGCAGTCCAAAGCACTTAGACTCTGTTGGGGAGCTTTTAGAACAACATCGGTCCTGGCATTATGTGTGGAGATGGCAGAAGTGCCTTTGCATTTAAGACGAATTCAGTTGGGCCTGCAGTACTGGGTAAAACTAAATGGATTCAATCACAGCTGTCCACCAAAGTGTCTTTTGCAGGGGAAGTCAGAGCACCAAAGTAAAATTAAAAGATACCCATTTTCAGATTTGGTTAATAATTGGGCTGTGAAATTGAAACCGACTGAGGAAGACATAGTTGGCCAAATTTGCCTGCCACCCATCCCTTTTTGACTCTTTCCAGAACCAGAAGTAGACCTATTCCTCCTTTTTCAGCTTAAAGGAAGCAGTGCAATTTTATCAGCATTGATCACAAATGAATATTTAAATAATAAATGGGGATCTTACCTGAAGATTTTTACTGATGGCTCAGTGGACCCAGAGAGCAGCAAGGCAGGATTTGGGATGTATGTGTCTCAACTTGGAGTTAAGATTGGTCACCAGGTTTCCGATGGTGCTTCTGTCTTTGCAACAGAATTATTAGCAATCCTCTGGGCCTTATGGTGGATAGAAGACTCTCGACCACGTAAGGTTATCATCTGTTCGGATTCTGCTGCTGCCTTAGAGTCTATAAAAGGGAGTAAATCAAAAGCTCGTCCTGACATAGTTCTTGAGATTCTCTTAGTGTTGTTTAGAGTAGGGAAGATGGGTTGTGCAGTTAGATTTTCATGGATACCTGAGCATGCTGGGGTGGAGGGAAATGAAATTGTGGATGGCATTGCAAAGTCTTCCTTACAGAGCAGGCAAGTAGAAATTAGTGTTCTCCTAGGCAGAGCAGAATTGAGAAGTAGGATTTAAAAAGGTACAGAGAAAAAGTGGCAGGAGGATTAGAAAAATGAATTAAGGGGCAGGCATTATTTTTCTAGTCACCCACTAGTTAAAAAGGTCTCAGACTGTTACCTTTTAAGTCGTAGAGATATGGTGAAATTTACAAGACTTAGATTGGGGCATTGTGGGCTAAACTATTATTTAAAGATAATAGGCAAACATCCTACTGGATTATGTGACAGTGGTAGTCCAGAGACAGTCCAGCATGTTTTGCTGAGCTGTAATCGATACAAAATTGAAAGAAGCATGCTGTTCAAGAGGCTATCTGGCTTAAATTTATTTTGGTTTTCTATTAAATCTTTGTTTGGCCAACAAGAGAATCAACATCTGACTGAAGAGTCTATCATTCAGTTTATACGTGAGACGAGGTTGTATTCGAGAAATTGAGTTCCTTGAAGTTCTATAATTAGTTATACATCCTGCGGAGGGCTGTAATACGCCTAGATGTTTTTAAACAGCCGGAAATGAAGATGAAGAAGATGAAGATGAAGAACCACCACCACCACCGGAGCACGGAACGCACGTGGAATTCCAGGGGGACCCAGTGCGAGGCTTCATTTGCAGCCACCACCAGTATGGGGTGTAATCTAGCAGAGTGAGACTTGCTCTGTCTGTTGGAAGTCGAGATTCTAAGCACAGACAAGGGTATCACCCTGGGACTAGTGAACAACCCACAGCTTCATCAGTTACTGACCCCCAGTGGTGGGCACTTAATCTGGACTCCTCTTCATTTGAGCTCCCACTGCCAGCGGTCGACCCCCATGTGACCCTGTGCTATGACCCTACGGGGTGAGCCACTGAGGAAAGCCAATATTATGCACCCCTCGAGGGACAGAAGTTCCCAGTCGCGGTGTTTGGAGAGGTTAAAGGAAAAGAGGGCAGTGCATTACTGGCTAAAGTTCTGGATTCCCTTTGGTGACAGACAGGACTGGTGGTTCCCCATACCACCGTTAGGCTTTGCCCTGGGTTTAAGCCAAAGAGCCTAGGGTTTCTTGCCTACACCCTGACAAAACAAACCTCCAGCACCGAGAGAGACTGGCAAGATTTGGCCGCGGGCCAACTCTGATACTGGAAGGAGGCAAAGGTGAAGACAGGACATCTGGTAAGACACTCTTTTAATATTGACTGAACCCAAGAGGTTGTACCCCATCTCTGAGCAATTTCAGGCCATGAAGTCAGTCGCACCAACTGCACCCCCCCCCACTGTGAAAGAAGGACAGACTCTCCCATCCCTTCCGCAATACACCCTCAAGCCCGAGGCAACATTTTATGAGGATGGAAGCTCTTTTGTGGATCCAGCAGGTAAACGATGTTCTGGCTACGCGATAAGTGACAACAGTGAAGTAATTGAGCAAGCCTCCTTTGCAGTAGCTGTCTCCACCCAGAAAGCTGAGCTACTTGCTCTGACTCATGCCTGTATCCTAGCAACAGACTACTCAGTTCTGATTTTGAAGAATCCACCACAGAACCAATTCTTTGTAGCAGACCTTAAAAAAAAACGCAAAGTCATAAATGAAGATGACTTTGAAGAGGGAGCACACAACTATTTGGAACAAAATAAAAAGGGCCTGAATGAGGACTTCAGGGGAAGAGCCAAAAGTACAAGCCTAAGCTAGAATCCTCTTTGATTAACGTTTCGAATTTTAAAATGAAAAAGCCTGTGGAAAAGAAATCTCAAACAGTAGAGCTACTAGGACTTGATGTTTCAATCCCTATTGTAAGTTGGCACTCTTGATATTGGCAGTGGGCTTGGAGTGGTGACAAGGAGGGAGGGTAGGTATATCATCAAGGTCATCAAGTGGGCACCCTCCTTCTTTGACGTTTCATTGATAAGCCCACGACATCTCCAGAGGGCTCAACGGTGCTACCTGGCATCCCAGATACACCCCCCTCAGTTCCATACCCTCCTGTCTTCATCTTGCAGCCCAGTTGTTGCCTTTCCTTTTAATCCAAATCCAATTGCTGCTTTCTTCTGCTGCATTTGACAAGGACTTGATTGCTTGTTGGAGGAAGTGACCCCTCACCCCGACCTTCTTCAATAGACTGGTTGTAGATATAGCAACGAATCCCCTGCATCCTACTTCTACAGGGAAAATGTTGGTCTTCCAGCCACTCTGGGCAGCTTCAGTTGCCAGTTCAGAGTACTTGGTCTTTTTCCTCTCGTAAGCTTCTTCGACACCATCTTCCCATCCTACTGTCAATTCCACAACATATGCCAGCTTGGCTGTTGTAGACCACAGGACCATGTCTGGCCAGAGTGTTGTAGCTGCAATGTCTGGGGAAACACAAGCTTTTTTGCCAAGTCCACGTCCATTTTCCAATCCCGAGCAACCTGCAGAATGCGTACATCTTTTGATGTTATATGGTGCTCTGGAGGTTGGCCTGCTGGTACAAATCGTGTAATGTGGACATTTCCTGCCGATGTTTGTGGGGGAGCATTTGTGATGATTCGCCTCTGTTCCAAGATTGATGCCAGCTGTCCAAGAACTTGGTTATGCTGCCAAGTGTACCGCCCCTGGATGAGGCTCGTGGTGCATCCTGTTAAAATGTGCCTTAGTGATCCAGGTGCTTGACAAAGAGAGCAAGCAGGGTCTTCTCCCCACCACTGGTTCAAGTTCTGGGGTGTGGGTAAGAGGTCATAAGTGACTCTGATGACAAAACTTAGCCGAGATCCCTCCATCTCCCAGATGTCACGCCAGCTAAGTTTCCTCTTTTCCAGGCTCTCCCAATTAGTCCAGTGGCCCTGCTTGGTCATTGAGACGGCCCTGGCGTGTCGCTCTGCCTCCTCCTGTCTTCTCAAATCCTCCACCATGAGTCGTCTCTTCTGCACTGATGTTGCCTTGTGCCATTGAGGAGCCTTTGGGACAAGCCCAAGCCCGGCTCTTCCATGTCGGACTTGGCCTGCCACATCCCTGAAGCGAAGAGCAGACTTAGCTACCCTCCCTCCTTGACACCACTCCAAACCCACTGCCAACATCGAGAGTGCCGACTTACCATAGGGATTGAAACATCAAGTCCTAGTAGCTCTACTGATCTTCTGGAAGAAAATCAGTGACTGCTGTGAAAGTGCAGCTGACGACAAGGGAAAGACCGTGTGACAGCTGGAGAGACAGCTGACAGGAGGAAATAGGCCCCAACGGGGCTGTTATGGGCTAGCTACCCATAACAGCAGGCTCCGTCACCTTGTCAGGGCACAAGAGCCACCCTCACTTGGCTACAGGAAGTTTAAAAAGAAGTATACCCCCAGAGTCTGCAAGAGCGGGGGCGCAAGAAGACTCTCTGACTGACCTCCCGGTAACGAACCTTGGCATGGACACGACAATGAATCAAGAAAATGGAAATACTCTTGAGAAAGCAGCAGCTGGATATGTTCTTCAGACCTGTAGGTGTGGCTGGAGTAAAGTAACATCAACTCGTGGTCTAAAAATTCATCAAGGACGGAAGAAATGCTTGAAAATCTCCAACCCAGGGCCCCGCATTGACCAGATTCTGTTAAGAGGAAGGTCAAATCAGTCAGATGAAACTTAGTGGCAGGAAGAAACCCACAGTCCGCAGAGTATCAGCACCCTATGGGATGTGGAAGAAGTTTCAGGCACAAGCAGCAGTCCAAGACACAGCCAGGCACATTGTAAAGTGGAGAACATGCAAGGCGTGAGCCGTTGGTGAAATGGCCAAAGTCTAATAGCAAGGAGTGGGAAACCATCAATACAGATGTGAGTCTGATCTTAAGTGGCATCAAGGGATCAGCAGAAAAGAAGTTGGAGAGGATGGGTGACCTGATCTACAGCTACAGAAAGGAGAAATTTGGAATAAAGGAACAAGTCAGCGGGAAAGATATGCCTCCTCCCCCCAAATCCTGTCATCTCCAGGAAATCCAACGACCTGTTAAAGAGAGAAGAGGCCTGAGGGTGTTGTGGGAAAAAGCAACAGCAGAAGAAAGGGAGGGCATCAACCTCCTTCAAGAGGACCTAAGACAGAGGCTCTCGAAACTGCGCAGAGCAGAGAATTTAAGGAAACGATGCAAAAAGAAGAAGAAAGCAAGAACAGACTTCTACAAAGATCCCTTTAAATATCTGAAAGGCATTTTCACAAAAGAGAAAAGCGGATACTTGAAAGTATCAAAAGAGGAGATTGAAAGACATCTCAGAATCATCCACACTGATAAGCAAAAAGATGAACCGATGTTTGTCCCAGCTGACATCCCACCAATCTCACCCCCGCAACATCAATTTAACATCAGCCCTCCCAAGCTGAGTGAGGTGAAAGAGGCAGTGAAGAAGGCAAGATCAGCATCAGCGCCAGGCCCTAACGATGTTCCGTATTGTGTCTACAAGAACACCCTGGATGTTCTGAAATTCCTTTGGAAAAACATGAGGGTTGCGTGGGAAAAGCAAATTATCCCCAAAGCCTGGAGAAGAGCGGGGGGAGTTCTGATCCCAAAAGAAAAGAATTTGTCCACCATTGAGCAGTTTCGCCAAATAAACCTTCTGAACATAGAGGACAAGATCTTTTTCAGCGTGTTGGTGCAAAGACTTACAAAGTATCTGAAACAAAATCATTTCATTGATACGTCAATCCAAAAGGCTGGCATAGCAGGCTTCTCGGGATGCCTTGAACATACCAGCGTCATATGGTATCAAATCCAGATGGCTAAGAAAGAAAGGAAGGATCTGCATGTCTTGTTCCTCGACCTGGCCAATGCCTATGGATCAGTTCCTCATTCCCTACTGTGGACTGCATTTGAATTCTTTCAGGTGCCTGCAACAATAACAAATCTGGTAAAACACTACTTCCAGGATCTGCAAGTCTGTCTCACAACATCAGACTTCACCACAGCGTGGCAACCACTGGAAGTAGGCATCATGGCGGGGTGCACCATCTCCCCACTGGCCTTTACTATGGCAATGGAGCTCATTATCAGAGCCTCAAAATGGGTTGCGGGAGGAAAAGGGCTACAGTTTGGTCAACCACCGATACGAGCCTATATGGACGATATAGCAATACTGACGACAACCGTCCCCTGCACCAAGAGACTACTGGAAAAGCTTCATCACAACATCACATGGGCGAGGATGAAAATCAAGCCCAGCAAGTGCAGAACCATCTCCATTGTCAAAGGTCAAGTCACGGATAAAAGATTTCATATTGACGGGACACCTGTCCCAACTGTTTCAGAAATGCCAGTGAAGGGCTTGGGCCGATGGTATGATGCTAAGCTCAAGGCCACTGAGCAGTTTGAACAACTCAAAAAGGATACCATCGTGTACATAGCTCGCATCAACAAGACCTTGCTGCCAAGAAAACTCAAGCAGTGGTGCTTCCAGTTCGGCATACTCCCAAGACTCGTGGCCTTTAACAGTGTATGAAATCCCCATCAGCAAGGTTGAAAAGCTTGAAAGAATGATCAGTACACATGTAAAACAGTGGCTTGGACTTCCGCGCTGCTTAAGTCCTGTTGGACTGTACGGGAACGGCAAATTGGAATTACCAATTGCAAGTCTTGTGGAAGAATTCAAATGCACCAAAGCAAGGTTGGTCATGACCCTCACTGTATCTGAAGATACTGTTATTCAAACAGTGGCCCCCCCCCCGGTGTGGTAACGGCGAGGAAGTGGATTCCATCTGAAGCTAGATTAAAGTGCGGACTTTTATATTATGCCCATTATGACCTGACTATGGAACTTTGGGGATTCCTGACTTCCTCTGCGCACCCCCCCCCAATTAGTGATGCTACCTTTGTAAACAACTTACTCACCGCTCTACAGCTACCTCGAGTTTTGGCTATTATTAGATGTGCAGCCCACACTGGGGAATCTGATGAGATATTTAAGGGTAATGCTCGGCTGGTGCAGCAGCAAAACGGACAGCCTTGGACCCCACACTTTTAGTCCCCTTGGGAACCTAGTAAGCTGCTATTACACAAAATCTAAGGACAGGTATGCCAGATATGGGGGTAATACATACGTTCAAAGGGGGATGCCCCTGAAGGAGAGCGCAGACTATGGTCCCAAATGGGTTGCCACCTTGAACCTCAGACCAATTTATGGGTGACCCCTGCGGGACAGGTCTGTGTTCCCTCTGTGTTTTTACTTATTTTTATAGATTATGTAAATAATTGTACACACTTGGGAAAGGAGGGAATGGTTAATACATTATTACAATCTTGGTGACACCTTAATTTCCAGAAAGCGAGCCACAGCATGTTTAATCTGTAAAAACAAAACGAATGCTGAAAAAGGGATGCCTTGTGTTTCTGGAACTACTCCCTTGCCTGGCGGACCTTTTTCTTGTTTACAACTTGATTTTATAGAATTACCTAGAGTACATTGTTATAAGTATTGCTTAGTGATAGTAGATGTATTTAGCAGATGGATTTAGCTGTTCCTACAACTAATAATACCGCTGTGACTGTTATGAAAATATTGCTAAAAGAAATAATTCCTCGCTATGGACTTCCAGAAATGATAAGCTCGGATGATAGACCGCATCTTGTTGCCAAAATAAATGAGGAAATTTGCAAGGAGCTGGTTATAAAACAATAGTTCCACTGCACCCATCATCCAAAAGCAGCCGACATAGTGGAACGAGCCAATGGTACCTTGAAAGATAAGTTGGCCAAACTTACACAAGAAACTGGATTGACCTGGTTGAAGGTTTTACCCTGAGCCCTATTCCATATGAGAATCATGCCAGCAAGTAAGACGGGGTTATCATCTGCAGAAATTATCTACGGGAAGCCTTTGAGAACCCCACGGGACACTGACCTTGTTTGCCGCTCCTCCTGGAGAGCTTACCTGCAAAATTAGATATGCATACCTTGGGGGAGGAGATAGGAAAATATTTATGCAAATTAACTAAAACTTTCCTAAGCTTGCACTTACAGGTACGACAGGCCTATCGAGAAGACGAAACCCAGCCTAAAGGCGACTACCCCACAAGTGAGCCTGGAGATTTTATCCTGATCAAGAATTGGAATCCAGGGAAACTCGGACCTTGGTGGAGAGGACCACACTCGCCATGACTAATTCTAAGTATTTCACAACAACCAAGAAAGGAGAAATCTTCAAAGTCAAAGCAGAATTCAATAGTGACAAGCAGGAGAAAAAGAAAGAAGCAGTGAAGGAAGGGATTACGTCAATGACCGGTGGCAGAGATGTCAGTGCCCTCTTTCCTGATGTCATAAACTACATGCAGACAGACGATTTGGAGTTGAAGAAGCTGCTGTACCTCTATCTAATGAACTATGCAAAGAGCCAACCAGATATGGGCAATTATGGCTGTCAACACTTTTGTTAAGGACTGTGAAGATCCCAATCCATTTATCAGGGTGCTAGCCGTGAGAACAATAGGCTGCATCCATGTGGAGAAAATTACTGAGAATTAGTATGAGCCCCTGCGGAAAATGTCTAAAGGATGAAGACCGTTATGTTTGAAAAATTGCTGCTGTCTGTGAAGCCACGCTACATGACATCAATGCACAGCTGGTAGAAGATCAGGGATTGCTGGACACTCTAAAGGATCTGATATCTGACTCTGTTCCAATGGTCGTTGCAAATGCTGTGGCTGCTCTGTCAGAGATCGCACAACCTCATCCAAACAGCAAGTTACTAGACCTCAATTTTCAGACAATCAACAAGCTTTTAATAGCCTGAAATGAATGTACTGAATGGGGCCAGATATTTATCCTTGATTGTTTGGCCAATTGTAGCCCAAAGGGTGACCGAGAAGCTCAAGGCATCTGTGAGCGTGTGACGCCACGTTTATCTCATGTCAACTCAACTGTTGTCCTGTTGGCTGTAAAGGTTATGATGAAATTCATGGAAATGTTTTCAAAGGACTTGGATTACTATGGCACTTTGTTGAAGAAACTGGCTCCCCCACTGGTAACGTTGTTGTCTGCAGAACCAGAACTCCAATATGTTGCCCTCCGGAACATCAACCTCATTGTACAGAACAGTTCTGAGATTCTTAAGCATGAAGTGAAGGTTTTCTTTGTAAAGATATATGTGAAACTGGAAAAACTGGATATTGTGATTCGATTGGCTTCTCAAGCCAACATTGCACAGGTTTTGGCAGAATTGAAGGAGTATGTCACTGAAGTAGATGTTGACTTTGTATGAAAAGCTGTGCGTGCAATTGGATGATGTGCAATCAAAGTTGAGCAATCAGCAGAACGCTGCGTGAGTACGCTACTTGACCTCATTCAGACAAAAGTAAACTACGTCGTCCAAGAAGCTATTGTAGTAATAAAGGACATTTTCTGTAAATAGCCAAACAAGTATGAAAGTGTTATTGCAACACTTTGTGAAAATCTGGACTCATTGGATGAACCAGAAGCAAGAGCAGCAATGATACGGATAGTTGGAGAGTATGCTGAAAGAATTGACAATGCTGATGAGCTATTAGAGAGCTTCCTGGAAGGATTCCATGATGAGAGCACACGGGTTCAACTACAACTTTTGACTGCTATTGTGAAACTATCTTAAAAATACAACAACTGGGACACAAGAGCTGGTGCAGCAAGTTCTGAGCTTGGCGACACAGGATTCTGACAACCCTGACTTGAAAGACCATGGCTATATATATACTGCTGTCTACGTTCTACAGATCCAGTGGCAGCAAAAGAAGTTGTATTGGCAGATAAACCTCTAATTTCAGAAGAAACTGATCTTATTGAGCCAATGCTCCTTGATGAACTAATCTGCCATATTGGAACACTGGCCCCTGTGTACGGTAAGCCACCCAGTGCATTTGTGGAGGGGCACTCTCAGAGGATACATCGAACAGACTGCAAACGTCTCACTGAAGGAACTGAGCAGAAGGACTCTCTTGGATTAAAGGAAAATATGTTGATTGATAGTGGTGTTTATGCATGTCGGAAGTCTGATTGTATTAACTTTGATTATTATCTGTATCCTATGCTGCTTGTGGCCATGTTTCGTATCATGTTGTAGAAGCGACAATCTGTTCTGAAAGGTTATCGTGTAATGATAAAAAGGAGGGAATGATGAAGGTTAAGGGTGTTGGGAAAGTAAGAAATGATTCTCTGATTCTGGTAAATAGCGGGTTAAAATTAGGTGCCAGCTTGTATATGCTCTGTTCTGTGAAAAGTTGGAGAGACTGTTCTTGACTGGAAAAAAAACCGCCTTCAGTGATTTTTTTTTAACAACTCACAGCTGTCCCTTTGAGAACGATCTGTGGGCTGTATTCACACATGCTGCATACATCATGTCTTATGAGTTCACATATTGAGCTATGTTCCCACCTTTTGTCTATTCAAGTTTTACTGATAAGGCAAGAATTTCTCTGTAATTAAAAGCCGTGATTTAGTGTACTCTCTTAACTAATTAATTAAGTTTGCTCTAACTGACTTGGTGGTAATATCGTGGCAACTAAGTGTTCTTTGTCTGTTAGTCCTATAAATTGTAGCATTCCAGCTTGTTAAATCAGAAGCTCATTTGAGCTTCCAGAGAGACAGGTAGAAACTCTGTCTCTTTGATGTTCGGCTTTGAGTTTTCTCGCCGGCTGAGTTCGAACAATAAACTAGTGAAAAGGTTAAAGTAAAGACTTGTGTGTGGTGTGATTATTTGGTCCGGCAAAATTTAAGTGTACAAGCACATCCTCTTTCTTAATGTCCATATACTCAAGTTTTTCAATCCGCTGTAAGTCAACCCTACAATTGCCAAGATCCTTTTCCATAGTGAATACTGAAGCAAAGTATTCATAAAGTACCTCAGCTATCTCCTCCGGTTCCATACTTTTCCACTGTCACACTTGATTGGTCCTATTCTCTTACGTCTTATCCTCTTGCTCTTCACAGACTTGTAGAATGCCTTGGGGCTATCTTAAATCCTGCTCGCCAAGGCCTTCTCATGGCCCCTACTGCCTCTCCTAATTTCATGGCTTTCGCTACCCCTTTATGCAAAGACACCACATTTACTTCCTTAATTTTAAGTCATTGCTTGGCTAGAAGGTCTGGCACCTTGTTTCCTTCAACCCCAACAAGGGCAGGGACCCATATGAAATGTATGCACAACCCTGCAGCCTCAACAGATGTTGTCCAATCTCAATGTAACACCCTGATAGAGGTTTCACTGTTGATGTAATAGTGTTTCTGTAGGAGCAGTGTTTGAGTTATGGTTGGAGATAACAGGTGCTTTGGAATGAGAGCCATCCAATCTGGGGAGCAGGTTTTTGTCAGTGTGCCTGACACCGGTGTGATCTGGGGTCTTGGTTCGGAGGGACATGAAGAGAGAAGACACTGGAGAGAACTGGTTGCAGGATTCAACCCGGCAGAGGACCATCATTCGATGGAGCAAGGTGCAGAGGTCTACTGAGTATCGGTGAATATAACTTTGGGAAGAGCTGAGTTCCAGTTTGTACACATTTGACTGTTTAATTATAATGGGCCCTTTTTGTTTTTTTTCTTTCTGTTCTTTACTAACCCTTTTGTTAAGTTAACATTCATAAATATAATTCATATAATCACATGCAGCGAGCTGTCATTTCTTGGCACTGAGATGTCCCAGGGGAGCAAAATACACAGTCTCCACACAAACCGAGGTTTGAGGTGGGAGTACCATCTGAATCTCATGGATTTGGCAGGACCAGAGTGTGTATTCCCTGGACTAGCACAACCCAAGGAAACCGGGGATTTTCATCAAGAAGAACGTCTGACCTACAATTTGAAGTACGTTTTTTAACATATGTCAAAACAGATCAAATTAGAGCATGGAAGTACATAATCAGGATGTACTTCTCCGACCCATTCCAAGATTAAAATGACAGCAACCATCTCAGCCGTGAATACAGACACTTTGTATGATAATCCTTTCTTAATAATCACCTGAACCTTTGGAACATAATCAGAGACACCTGAACGACCTGTCACTGGGTCTTTTGAATTAACTGTGTAGATGTGTAAGAATCCACAATGTCTGTCTTGCATGTATTGCTGAATTGCCTGTACCACAGATGTACAATCAATTATCATCTTGATCTTTTCTTGAAGGCTAAAGTCAACCACCGGCAAAGGGGAAAACCATGGCGTAGTGACAGAAAGGGGTACACCGGGACCATATTTCACATCAAAGAACCAAGATTTTCTGCCCATTCATTTTCCATCCACCCAAAACTGAAGACCTTGCGAATGCAGTAGTCTCAACACTCCTGAGGTTGGCAATATTTTAGGACCAGCTTTATGTCCTCTTACATTAACCCAATAAACCATTACTAACTGTAACCTGTGTAGATGTAAAGGTACTTAATCCATTTCTACTAGGAATGCTGAAATTGGGGATGATTTAATAGCACCACAACCTAATCTCAGTGATGGAATTTGAACTTCATCTAACGGGCTTTAAGACCGCTGCTGAGGCTGACCCAGAAGCAAAACACCCATAATCAAAGAGAAATTTGATTAAAGCAAAATACATTTAAGTGACCTCACACTCGCATCGTCATCAGACCCAGCTCAGCAACTTGAGCACATTAAGGATATTATTTATGTATCTGCAGATTTGTATTGACATGGACCTTCCAAGTTATCCTTGTGTCCATCCACATATTGAGAAACTTTATCACTGACTCGATATGAGATTTAACATGTAAATTGAGATCAATTGTGGGGGCAATGTTCCTTTTAGAACACAAAATAAACAGTGTAAGTTTTCGCAATGGAAAATTTCAGCCCCCACTGATAGTCTCCATTTCACTACTTCATTAATAGCTGCTTGCATTTTCCTAACTATATAATTTATAGAACATAGAATAGTACAGCACAGTGCAGGCCCTTCGGCCCACAATGTTTTGCCGACCCTCAAACCCTGCCTCCCATATAAGACCCCACCTTAAATTCCTCCATATACCTGTCTAGTAGTCTCTTAAACTTCACTAGTGTATCTGCCTCCACCACTGACTCAGGCAGTGCATTCCACGCACTAACCACTCTCTGAGTAAAAAACCTTCCTCTAATATCCCCCTTGAACTTCCCACCCCTTACCTTAAAGCCATGTCCTCTTGTATTGAGCAGTGGTGCCCTGGGGAAGAGGCGCTGGCTATCCACTCTATCTATTCCTCTTATTATCTTCTACTCTTGCATTACATTCCTACATCTCTTCCACACTGCACCATCATTACCATTTCATGCTGTTCTTCTTCTTCTTCTTCTATTTCCGGCTGTTCAGACGCATCTAGCGTATTACAGCCCTCCGCAGGATGTATAATTAATTATAGAACTTCAAGGAATTCAAATTCTTGAATACAACCTAGTCTCACATATAAATTGAATGACAGACTTTTCAATGAGATGCTGATTCTCTTGAGGGCCAAACAATGGAAAACCAAAATAAATTTAAGCCAGATAGCCTCTTGAACAATATGCTTCTTTCAATTTTGTATCGATTACAGCTCAGCAAAACATGGACAGTCACATAATCCAGTAGGATGTTTGCCTATTATCTTTAAATAATAGTTTAGCCCACAATGCCACAACCTAAGTCTTGTAAATTTCACCATATCTCTACGACTTAAAAGGTAACAGTCTAAGACCTTTTTAACTAGTGGGTGACTAGAAAAATAATGCCTGCCCCTTAATTCATTTTTCGAATCCTCCTGCCACTTCTTCTCTGTACCTCTTTAAATCCTACTTCTCAATTCTGCTCTGCCTAGGGGAACTCTAATTTCTATTTGCCTGCTCTGTAAGGAAGACTTTGCAATGCCATCCACAATTTCATTTCCCTCCACCCCAGCATGCCCAGGTATCCATGAAAATCTAACTGCACAACCCATCTTCCCTACTCTAAACAACGCTAAGAGAATCTCAAGAACTATGTCAGGACAAGCTTTTGATTTACTCCCTTTTATAGACTCTAAGGCAGCAGCAGAATCTGAACAGATGATAACCCTACGTGGTTGAGAGTCTTCTATCCACCATAAGGCCCAGAGGATTGCTAATAATTCTGTTGCAAAGACAGAAGCACCATCTGAAACCTGGTGACCAATCTTAACTCCAAGTTGAGACACATACATCCCAAATCCTGCCTTGCTGCTCTCTGGGTCCAATGAGCCATCAGTAAAAATCTTCAGGTAAGATCCCCATTTATTATTTAAACATTCATTTGTGATCAATGCTGATAAAATTGCACTGCTTCCTTTAAGCTGAAAAAGGAGGAATAGGTCTGCTTCTGGTTCTGGAAAGAGCCAAAAAGGGATGGGCGGCAGGCAAATTTGGCCAACTATGTCTTCCTCAGTCAGTTTCAATTTCACAGCCCTGTAATAAACCAAATCTAGAAATGGGTATCTTTTAATTTTACTTTGGCGCTCCGACTTCCCCTGCAAAAGACACTTTGATGGACAGCTGTGATTGAATCCATTTCGTTTTACCCAATACTCCAGGCCCAACTGAATTCATCTTAAATGCAGAGGCACTCCTCCTATCTCCACACATAATGCCGGGACTGATGTTGTTCTGAAAGCTCCCCAACAGAGTCTAAGTGCTTTGGACTGCACAGTGTCTAGTTTTCCAAGCACTGCTGTAGCAGCGGAACCATAAGCAATACAACCACAGTCCATAACTGATCTAATCATAGCTAGATATATTAAGTACATAGTTTCCCGCCTTATTCCCCAATCGCATCCAGCAATAATTCTCATAACATTTAAAACTTTTCTCACACTTTCCAATTGTTTTGTCTATACGAACCCTCCAAGTAAGTCTTTCATCAAACCAGACGCCTAAAATCTTGAATACCTTGACTCTTTCTAGTGGAGAATCATATAGACACAATTCACAATCAGGAATCCTTCTGCTAAAGCCAAAAATCATGTATTTGGACTTAGAATCAGAAATCTTGAAACCCCATTTATTAGCCCAGTTTTCAACTGATCTTAAAGCCTTTTGTACCTGCCTTAATATATACTTGGTGTTTC
This sequence comes from Mobula hypostoma, assembly GCF_963921235.1. Classification (NCBI taxonomy): domain Eukaryota; kingdom Metazoa; phylum Chordata; class Chondrichthyes; order Myliobatiformes; family Myliobatidae; genus Mobula; species Mobula hypostoma. The sequence continues at coordinate 56,191,132 of NC_086128.1, read as the reverse complement.
TTCCTCTTTTCCAGATTGCACCATCATCTGCAAAAATGATTTGCCAAATCCACTCCCATATCTGAATGGGAGTGGGAGCACATTATCTTCTGCCACCTTCAACAGGACCCCACCACTAAGCACATCTTTCCCTCTCCACCCCTCTCTGCTTTCCACAGGGAGCGGTCCCTCCGCGACTCCCTGATCTGCACGTCCCTCCCCACGGATCTCCCACCTGGCACTTATCCCTGTAAGTACAAGTGCTACACCTGTCCCTACACCTCCTCTCTTGCCACCATTCAGGGCCCCAAACAGTCCTTCTAAGTGAGGCAACGCTTCACTTGTGAGTCTGTTGCGGTCATCTATTGCAACCGGTGCTCCTGGTGTGGCCTCCTCTACATCAGTGAAACCCGACGCAGATTGGGGGACCGCTTCATCGAGCACCTCCGCTCTGTCGGCCACAGCAGACAGGATCTCCCAGTAGCCACCCACTTCAACTCTGCTTCCCACTCCCATTCAGATATGTCCATACATGGCCTCCTCTACTGCCATGATGAGGTTAAACTCAGGTTGGAGGAGCAACACATCATATACCGTCTAGGTAGTCTCCAGCTCCTTGGTATGAACATAGAATTCTCCAACTTCCGGTAATTCCCTCTCCCTCCCTTCCTCTATCCCTATGTCACTCTGCCCCCTCCCCCAGCTGCCTATCACCTCCCTCATGGTTCTGCCTCCTTCTACTACCCATTGTACTTTCCCCTATTCCTTCTTCACCTTTCCTGCCTATCACCTCCCTGCCTCCCCTCTCCAACCCCTTTATCTTTCCCCTTACTGGTTTTTCACCTGGAACCTACCAGCCTTCTCCTTCCCACCCTCCCCCCACCTTATTTATAGGGCCTCTGCCCCTTCCCTCTACAGTCCTGACGAAGGGCTCCGCCCGAAACATCGACTGATCGTTTCCACGGATGCTGCCCGACCTGCCGAGTTCCTCCAGCGTGTTGTGAGTATTGCTCGGTGTCGGAGAGCGGTCAGAGGTTCGAAGTTTTCAGACGGACTCGGAGTCGGACTGTGGTTGGCTGCTTCAAGGATGCTGCATCAGCAAGTTTGCGGCGCTGGAAGCTCGTGGCAGGAAGAGTTTTCTTCCTTCAACCGTTTGCCTGAAATGATGGGACTTTCAAGAGACTTTGAGATTTTTTACCGTGCCCATGTTCTGTTCTTTTATCAAATTACGGTATTGCTTACACTGTTGTAACTATATGTTATGATTATATAGTTTTTGTCAGATTTTTTTAGTCTTGGTTTGCCTTGTGTTTCTGTGATATCATTCTGCAGGAACAAATTGTATCATTTCTTAATGCATGCATTACTAAATGACAATAAAAGAGGACTGCGTGTCCGCCTGATCTAATCTAATTTCTAAAGTAAGTACATGTGCGGCTCAGCATTGTGGACCAAAGGGTCTGGATTGTGTTGTTTCTATGTTTCTAATTAAAAACTCCATTTGATCACTGTGGGAACAAAGTTGGGGTAAGGAAAAGGATGGCATTGGTATAAAAATCAGAGGATGGGGAGAGCTCAAGCAGGAGATGGTTATAAAAGGAGGGAAGAAGTTATACTTCCACGTTTACGTATTGGACGTAATCGGTTGGATAATTCCTCGTTCAGAATTACTGTGCATGATACAGGCATTTCTAGGGGTGCACTTGTCAAGAAACAGTGCCACATAGATTGTTTGAATGTAGTTTCTCTGAGGTGCAAAGGAAGCATCAATTGCTAAATTGAGATCTTTAGGACAGACGCAGTTAACAGGGAAAGTTGGTTAGGATATACTGCCACCGTAATGCATAGAAGTGCAGATCTGACTTTCTGAAAAGCAATAGACTTTTTGTTATTACTTGATTTTCATCTTGGAGGGAAATTGAAGTGCGTTAAACATGACTTGAAGTGGAAGAAGAAGCTTTTCAGTGGTCTTCAAATATTGTGGTTTATCAGATACTTGACAAAGGTCTTTCAAAAGAAGTGAGGTTTCAGCTGAGTGGTCATCGTATGAGTGGATAGGGTTAGAGTGGGGAGCTAGAGGCTTTGGCAAGAAGAGGTGGAGGCTAAGGTGAGTTTCTGGTGCATTGCTTTCATTAGGCCTGGCCAGAGAAGTGAGAATGGATCCAGGGTCAGTGGTGTGTTCTTCATGTGAGATTTGAGAGTTCTGTGAGACCTCCAGTGCACTTTATAATTGCATCAGTGTAAAGTTCATCCAGCTGCACCTCCTTAGAGACCGTGTTGGGGAACTGGAGCTGCAACTGGATGACCTTCGGCTGATATGGGAGAATGAGGAGATGATAGATGAGAGCTTCAGAGTGGCAGTCACCTTTAAGTTGCAGGAGGCAGGTACCTGGGTGAATGCCAGGAGACGGATCGAGAAGACAGACAGAACAGAGAATACACAAGGCTGCTCCCCTCAATAACAGGTTTATCACTTTGAATACTGCTGAAAATCTGTCTGAACCACCACCCCTGGCAGTGCATCCACCACTTACCATTCCTGTAAAACAGTGGTCCCCAACCACCGGGCCGCGGATCGGTATCAGGCCATGAGGAAATGATATGATTTGGTGATATGAGTCAACTGCACCTTTCCTCATTCCCTGTCATGCACTGTTGAACTTGGACACCCCCGCACGCGCCCTGCCCCCCCCCAGTTGGCCGGTCCGCAAGAATATTATCAATATTAAACTGGTCCGTGGTGCAAAAAAGGTTGGGGACTCCTGCTGTAAAATATGTCCCCGTGACATGCTCCCTATGCTTTCATCCAATCACCTTAAAATGATGACATCTCATATTAGCCATTGCCGCTCTGGGAAAAAAGGACTGGTTGTTTGCTCTGCATTTGTCTCTTAACATTTTGTATTCCACTAGCAAGCCACCTATCATTCTATTTGCTCAAAGAGAAAAGCCGTAATGTGCTCAACTTTTCTTTTGTAAGACATTGGCTCCAATCTTGGTAAATCTCCTCTGCACCCTCTCCAAAGGGTTCCTGTTGTGACTGAGCTAAAACTGCTAATTAGCAGCTCAAACTGGAAAATATAAGTCTTTATTCACACAGCGGGGGGTGTGGGTGAGGAAGAAAGAGAGAGAGAGAGAAAATATGAGAATTGGAATCCAGGAGAATCAAAGTTATTGTTATTTTTGTTGTTAATAAAGAAAAACTTGGTGTCTGCAAACATTGTGTAAGAGGGTTTCGTCTTTTATGTTACTGCGGAGGCTAATTAAAATGGCTTCTTTGTTATATTATAATCGGGAATGCTTCTTTGTTAGGTTAAATGCTGAGAAAGCTTTGCGCTAGCAGCTTGTTGTGGGTTAGGGGGTGATAAGAGGATGTTATGAACCAATTGGGATAGTTGTTATGACTTTGGTGTATCTGGAAGATTTGTATGCGTGGGGTTTTGAGGCAGGAGGTGGGAGAGGGAGACAGAGAATGGACCAGGTGCTGTGAGTCCGCTAACGGGGTTGGACCCCAAGCGGCGCATTCGGCGAGGAAGGGAGACGGAGACGGACTCGTGTGGAGCGTCTGGTCGACCACCGTTGTTGGTCCCAGGTGGGCAGTCGAGGTGGTCCGGGGGGTTGCAGGGTGAAGAAGGAGGGTCCCGAGCTCCAACTGTTTGTGCATGAGGAGATTGAACTTTGATAAGTGTGGCACCTTTTATTTTCCTTTTATATTTTATTCTCTATTAATCATATAGTTCCAGTAATATCTATAAACTGTATATCATTTAATCGTATCTGGTCTGTTATTTGGGCCGGGTGGGGTACATCACACAGCATCCACACAAACTATTACCCAGTTTGGCGGGGCCGAGGGCTGTTTCCCTGGACGACAGCGAGCCGAGCGACTCTGAGGCTGGCCAGGAGGGCTACAATTGGAACATTTTTTAGCTGGACTGCTTCTCAACCCCAGTGTGCGCAACCAGGTCACCTTCACAGCTTCAGGTTCCGGGTGAACCCCTCATATTGCTCACTGGGAAATGAAGTTGTATATTATGCATAGATAATAAATCATCTTTCCTTTCCACCCATGAAAGACAAACAAATACAATACTTTGTCCTCATAAATCTGGAAGGAGCAATAATCCTTTCCAACAAAGATATCTACATTCTGTAACTGGTCTCTTTCCTCTATTTTTGCTGAATTTTCAGCTGTTCAACATTTCAACTTCAATTGTAATGAGCAACTACAGTCCCTTATCCACTCAACAACTTTCAGTCAGTCTCTGAGATGGTTTAATGGTCCTTTTGGTCTGCTAGTTGTTTCCACAGGGTTATTGCTTGCATTTGCTGCATTACTATTTGTGTTTTTCTGAGAACTCTGATCAACATGTTCATCTTTTACAAATGCTGACCCCTTTGTTGTCCTGACAGGTGACACATCACAGCTATGGGTTGGAGCCTGTGGTCGTAGATCCATACGGTTCTTTCTCAGAGGTGTCCCTTGCTCTATCTGAATCTGGAAGGAATGTGGAGTGACTTCCTCTTGCACGTATCCTGACATGGACCATGTTCCAGAATTGTGAACTGGGATTCGAGTTTGATCTCCAGGCTTCAGAACTGGTAGGCTTTTTGTAGACTTGTCATGATACCATTTCTCTTTTTCTTTCCCTTTCACTTTAGCCAGTTTGATCTTGTGTGCTCCTGTAGGTGTCAACATGTTTTCATGCACTGGAAGGTTAGTGTGTTTGTGTCGACCCATCAGTATTTGGGCTGGTGAAAGGGCATTTTGCAGTGGCACACTTCTGTCAATCATTAGACTTGTGGAAATCCTCTCATCCATCTAAGAACATAGAACAGAGAAAACCTACAGCACGATACAGGCCCTTCGGCTCACAAAGCTGTGCTGAGCACGTCCTTCCCTTAGAAATTACTCAGGGTTACCCTTAGCCCTCTATTTTTCTGAGCTCCATGTACCTGTCCAGGAGTCTCTTAAGACACCCTATCGTAACTGCCTTGACCACCATCGGTGGCAGCCCATTCCACACACTCACCACTCTCTGCGTTAAAAAAACTTACCCCTAACATCTCTTCTGTATCCACTTCAAAGCACCTTAAAACTGTGCCCTCTCATGCTAGCCATTTCAGACCTGGGATAAAGCCTCTGACTATCCACACGATCAATGCCTCTCATCATTTTGTACACCTCCCATCAGGTCACTTCTCATCCTCTGTTGCTCCAAGGAAAAAAGGCCAAGTTCACCCAACCCAACCTATTCTCATAAGGCATGCTCCCCAATCCAGGCAACATCCTTGTAAATCTCCTCTGCACCCTTTCTATGGTTTCCCCATCCTTCCTCCCCAACCAGAACTGAGCACAGTACTCCAGGTGGGCTCTGACCAGGGTCCTATATAGCTGTAATGTTACCTCTCGGCTCCAAAACTCAATCCTATGATTGATGCAGGCCAATGCACCGTATGTTTTCTTAACCACAGAGTCAACCTGCACAGCTGATTTGAGTGTCCTATGGACTTGGACCCCAAGATCCCTCTAATCGTCCACACTGCCGAGAATCTTATCATTCATACTATATTCTGCCATCATATTTGACCTACCAAAATGAACCACCCCACACTTATCTGTGTTGAACTCCATCTGCCACTTCTCAGCCCAGTTTTGTATCCTATCAATATCCCCCTGTAACCTCTGACAGCCCTCCACACTCTTTATAACAGCGGTCCCCAACCACGGGGTCGCAAAGTATGTGCTACCGGGCCACGAGGAAACGATATGAGTCAGCTGCACCTTTCCTCATTCCCTGTCACGCACTGTTGAAGTTGAACATAGGGTTGCCAACTGTCCTGTATTTGCCGGAACATCCCATATATTGGGCTGAATTGGTTTGTCCCTTACGGGACCGCCCTTGTCCCATATTTCCCCCACTAAGGTAGAGCATTCCTATGAAACCTTTCGTGCTGAAATGGCGTAAAGTGAAGAAGCAATTACCATTAATTTATATGGGAAAAAATTTACAGCATTCCCAGTCCCAAAAAATAACCTAACAAATCATACCAAATAACACATAAAACCAAAAATAAATAACACTGACATATGGCAAAAGCAGGAATGATATGATAAATACACAGCCTATCTAAAGTAGAAATAATGTATGTACAGTGCAGTCAGGAAAATTAAGCCAAAACCGTTTTGTGGAAAAAAAAATCGGCAAGTACGCGCATGTGCACGTCACGCATGCGCACACAGGTGCCCGCACAAGGCTTCATGGTCATGGTAGTCTTTCTTGGGGTAAACAAGTGTCCCATCAACAGACACAAAAATGCTGGTGAACGCAGCAGGCCAGGCAGCATCTATAGGAAGAGGTACAGTCGACGTTTCGGGCCAGGACCCTTCATCAGGATTTGACTGCTATTTTTGTCCCTTATTTGGGAGTGAGAAAGTTGGCAACCTTTAGTGTAAAAGACATGTTGAGGTGAGTTTAACCCCACTTGAACATTCCTCACACCCCCCCACCAGTCGGCCGGTCCACAAGAATATTGTCAATATTAAACCGGTCCACGGTGCAAAAAAGGTTGGAGACCCCTGCTCTACAACACCTCCCAAGCTTTGAGTCATCAGCAAATTTACTGACCCATCCCTCCACTTCCTCATCCAGGTAATTTATAAAAATCTTAGGGGTCCCAGAACAGATCCCTGAGGCACACCACTGGTCACTGAACTGCATGCAGAATATGACCCGTCTACAACTGGTCTTTGTCTTCTGTGAGCAAACCAATTGCAGATCCACAAAGCAAGGTCCCCTTGGATCCCATGCCTCCTTACTTTCTCAATAAGCCTTGCATGGGGTACCTTGTCAAATGCCTTGCTGAAATCCATATGTACTACATCTATACGCTCTACCTTCATCAATGTGTTTAGTAACATCCTGAAAAAATTCAATCAAGCTCATAAGACAAAGCAATGCTGACTATTCCTTATCATATGCCTTTCCAAGTGTTTATGAATCTTGCCTGTCAGGATCTCCTCCATCAATTTACCAACCACTGAAGTAAGATTCACCTTCCTATGATGTCCTGGCTATCTATACACCCTTTCTTGAATAAGGGAACCCTCCAATCCTCTGGAACATCTCCCGTCCCCATTGATGATGCAAAGATCATTGCCAGAGACTCAGCACTCTCCTCCCTCGCCTCCCACTGTAGCCTGAGGTACATCTCATAAGGTCCGGAGACTTATCCAACTTGATGCTTTACAAAAGTTCCAGCACATCCTCTTTCTTAATGTCTATATGCTCAAGGTTTTCAGTCCACTGTAAGTCATCCCTACAATTGCCAATATCCTTTTCCGTAGTGAATACTGAAGCAAAGTATTACTCGAGTTTGCACCATAATTCTGAATTCTCACATGTAACTTTAAGTGAGGGCAATTCTGACAAGATGCTGAGTTTCTCCCTGAGGTGAAAGGCTTATGAATGGCCATAACCAGAGTAAAGGGCTGGCATGGGTCTTCAGGGCTCTCGACCTGATGTTGCCTGACCACAGTAGGTGCCATCCTAACAGATATATCTGGGTAAAGCCTGTCCCTGAAATATCTCCAGACAAATTCCCACAGTACAAAATATAAATAAAGGGTACCAGTTAAATACTAGTTATATACTTATAACTGCAGAGAATGTACTCTGCAATCTGCCACAGATGTGCCTCTAAACTCATGAAGCCTGTTGCGTTCCTTTCTATCAGTTACATCAAGGCACACACACTCACAAACGTGCTTGCTGAAGTACAGTTCCTGGAATGAGTATACATTCCTCCACTGGCATCTGGACCCTTCAAGAACCATACTTTGCAACTGGTAGCCCCGTCTAACCAAATTAACACACAAAGATTAGCTTCTTACATAAAGGCACGTGCATGCACACACACTACTTTTATCTCCCAGTTCAGTTTTCCATTGTGTTCGTGATACGTAGCGATCCCGTAGCCACCGACCTGAACAGGTCCAAGTGAGAGTGCTAATTTTAAGAATACTCACCCACTTAGACTGCTGAGATCATCATCCACACAATGGGCCACAAGAAGGTATCCCACTCCTGACACCAAATGTGGCATGGACAAAGTCACTGGAGAGAAGTACTGGTAAATATTAAGCAGCCTCTCTATTCAACAAAATGAGATACAGCAGGCATCAGATGGAGACCCTTTCAGAGGACAGTGGTCTGTCTGACCCAATGCTACACGACATTTTCTGCACGAAAGATCAAAGGAAAATTCTATATTTACAATGCATCCACAATGCTTTCTTTGAACTACACACAAATTACACCTCTCGCTCTACACCCGCACCACAGACATGTCAGTGAATCTTAATCAGCATTGTCTGGTCTTACAAATAACTGTGGTTCACAGTTCTTGGGAACCCAGGAGCTGCATTTTAGATATAATTCACAGTTCATATTGGCATCTGAAGACTGGTGGCTGAAAGTCAGTTGCTGAAATTATTTGCCATATGTGCTGACCCCAAAAACATTCTAACAGAGGCCAAGTCATTGCGTCTGTTTAAACAGCGATTGATAGGTTTTGGGTTTGTTAGGTTACAGTGAAAAGGTAGGAGAATAGGGTTGAGAGGGATAATCAATCAGCCATGATGGAATGACAAGAGCAAACTTGATGAGCAAGAAGTCCAAATATGGGACAAGCTGCCAGAGAATTTGTTTGAGGCAGGTACATATACTAACGACATTTAAAAGACACTCAGACAGGTTGATGGATAGGAAGGGTTTAGAGAGCTACAGGCCAAATGCAGGCAGATGGGAATGGCTCAGATGGGGATCCCTCTGCTTCCTCCCCTTCCATTACTCCCCGAACCCCAGATCATCCAAACGAGCTGGTACGATTGGCTCAAGGATGATAAATGTTATTAACAGATCTGGCCAAATTGAATTGCCTGATTGGCTTTGGGATATTGATATCATTGAGAAATCCTTCCAGACCGGTTTCTGTGATTGGCTGTGGGACAATAACATCACCAACTTCATTGACCAAGCCCTTGGCTGTGAGTGTTCCCAGAACTCTCAACTCCAACAGTTTCTGCAGCAATGACTCCTGCGATTGGCTGTTGTGTTGTGCCTCCACTAATGGTTATTGGCTCCAGAGATTTGATGTTATCATGCAGTCCAACCAATTTCACCCAATTTTGATGGGTCCTGGGTCCTCCTGCGGCCCCATTGGCTCGTGGTCTGTTTCACTGGTGATTGGTTCATCTACTGTGACACAGTGAAGGGATCCTATCCAGTTTCACCTGTCGACGGTGGGTGGTCCTTCAGCAACAGAATCAGCTATTGGCTCCTATCCAATAACCCCATTGATTGGTCCACAGAAGGATAGCTACTTAGTGACCTCATTGGTTGGCCTGTCATTGCACTCCAGCCCAATATCTTTGTACCACAATATTGACGGGTGCATCACAATTCCAATTCCACAGCTCCTGTTGGTCTATTGACACCAGAACCTCAGCTCTCATTGGCTTGTCAACTAATTTCAGTATGGCCATTACAATTGGATCCTCCAATGACTCAACAACAGCACCGGTTGGCTCACGCAATGGTTCAACTCGGGCAGCTCTGATTGGCTCAAGTACAACAGCACCTCCTCCAATGACTGAAGCACAGCGCCATTGATTGACTCATCCAGTGGCCAGCCCTGACGCAGCCAATTAGCTGGCCCAACAACTCGAATCAGGCTGTACTGATTAGCTTGTTGATCAGCTTGTTGGCTGACCAATCTCACAATGACCATTACCATCATTTTGGGGAATTTTCACCAGGCCAGCCTGAAAAAGTCACTAAATAATTACTATCAACAAGTTGCTTGCAGTACCAAAGGAACAACACATTGGACCACTGTTATGCCACCATCAACAATGCTTGCCATATTATTCCACACCCTCACTTGAGAAGTCTGATCATCTGGCTGTACTTCTACTCCCTGAGAAAAGGCAGAGAGTGAAGACTGCAGTTCAAAGCTTAAAGTAAATTTATTATCCAAGTACATGTATGTCACCATATACGACCCTGAGATTCATTTTATGCAGGCACGTACAGTCGATCTACATCTTATGCCTCAGATTTATAGACCCTGTATTTATCTCCTGAGTGAATACAGATGCAAAATATAGAATACAGATACAGATCTCCCCCCTCCCCATATCTTTCGGTTCCCTGCAGAGGTCTACACAATGATCTTCAATTCTCCCCCTTGCTATCCTTTTGCCTGTGATATATTTATGGAAAACCTTGGGACTCTCTTTCATCTTGTCTGCCAGAGCATCCTCATGTCCTATTTTACTTCTCTGATTTTTCTCTTGCATTTCTTACAATACTGGCAAAATAATAATTATAGAGCACTTTTCAAACAAACAATGTCATTCCAAATGCTTTATAGTAGAAAAATGAAACTAAAAGACAAAAATCTGTTAATTAAAAGTAAGTCTAAATTAATTGGTGCTGCCTCCTGCATGCATGCTGAGCTTGTTGACGTCATTAAATTTGCCTCCAACTTTCACCCTGCCCTCAAATTTACCCAGTCCATTTCTGACACCTCCCTCCCCTTTCTTGATCTTTCTGTCTCTGTCTCTGGAGACAGCTTATTTACTGATGTCTACTGTAAGCCTACGGACTCTCACAGCTGCTTGGACTATTCCTCTTCTGACCCTGTCTCTTGCAAAAATGCCATCCCCTTCTTACAATTCCTCTGCCTCCGCCGTATCTGCTTTCAGGATGAGGCTTTTCATTCCAGGTTGAAGGAGATGTCTTCCTTTTTTAAAGAAAGGGGCTTCCCTTCCTCCACCATCAACTCTGCTATCAAACATATCTCTCCCACCAAACGCACATCTGCTCTCACCCCAATCTCCCGCCACCCCACTAGGGATAGGGTTCCCCTTGTCCTCACCTACCACCCCACCAACCTGCGGGTCCAACATATAATTCTCTGTAACTTCCGCCACCTCCAATGGGATCCCACCACCAAGCACATCTTTCCCTCCCCACCTCTTTCTGCTTTCCGCAGGGATCGCTCTCTATGTGACTCCCTTGTCCATTCGTCCCCCATCCCTTCCCACCGATCTCCCTCCCGGCACTTATCCTTGTAAGCGGAACAAGTGCTACACCTGCCCTTACATTTCCTCCCTCACCACCATTCAGGACCCCAGACAGTCCTTCCAGCTGAGGTAACATTTCACCTGTGAAGTCGGCTAGTGTGATATACTGTGTCCAGTGCTGCCGGTGTGGCCTTCTATATATTGGTGAGACCCGACACAGACTGGGAGACCATTTCGCTGAGCACCTACGCTCTGTCGGCCAGAGAAAGCAGTATCTCCCAGTGGCCACCCATCTTATTTTCATGTCCCATTCCCATTCTGATATGTCAATCCATGGCATCCTCTAATGTCAAGATGAAGCCACACTCAGGTTGGAGAAACAACACCTTGTATTCCGTCTGGGTAGCCTCCAACCTGATGGTATGAACATTGATTTCTCTAACTTCCGTTAATGCCCCTCCTCCCTTTCTTACCCCATCCCTTATTCATTTTTATTCCCCCCCCTTTTTTTCCCCTTCTCTCTCTCTGTCCCTCTCACAATCACCCCTTGCCTGCTCTCCATCTTCCTCTGGGCTACTCTCCCTCTTTCTTTCTCCCTGGGCCTCCTGTCCCATGATCCTCCCCCTTCTCCAACTGTGTGTCACTTTTGCCAATCAACTTTCCAGCTCTTAGCTTCTTCCCTCCCCATCCTGTCTTCTCCTATCATCTCGGATCTCCCCCTCCCCCTCTCACTTTCAAATCTCTTACTATCTCTTCTTTCAGTTCATCCTGATGAAGTGTCTCGGCCCAAAACGTCAACTGTACGTCTTCTTATAGATGCTGGCTGGCCTGCTGCGTTCCACCAGCATTTTGTGTGTGTTGCTAGATTAATCGGGTTTGAGCAGATGTCAACTGAGTGTGCATCCCTCATACTTTTCAGAATTAATTTGACAGTTTAGGTGCATAGTTCAATAAAACTGACCTACCAATTCTCTTTTGAGGAGATTGTTTAAATTTAAGAGACTGTTGAACGAAGACCGAAGAGCTCGAGCAGGTTTATAAAACGAAAGTGATTCTGCGATGTGCTCCGCTCCCAGAACATTGAGAAATTTAAAAACAAGTTGGAGAACATTAAGTTCAATTCTTAAAAAAAAAAATCAGGAAGCTGACGCAGAGCAGCTTGGGCAGGAGTGATATGCTCTCTCATCCTGGTTTCAGTTAAAAGTCCAGCAGTGGTGTTCTGACTGAGTTATGGTTTGTCAAAAGATTGCTTTGGAAGTCCAGTTAAAAATTACAATGCAGTAATCCAATCTATTTGATATAAAGGCATGAATTAGTTTTTCAGCTTCATGACATGACAGAAATGGGTGTACCTTTGCAATATTTCTAAAGTATAGAAATGCTGCTTTGGTTACTTTCTTTATGTGGGATTAAAAATTCAAATCTGAGTCAAGGAGAACACCCAGGGGAACTAAGTTCCCAAGTTTATCAAGAAGTATATCTGGTTTGGCTTTGGGACCAACTAAAAGTGTTTCAGTTTTATCTTCATTTATTGTTAGGAAATTATTGCTCATCCATTTGTTTATTGCAGCCATACCAGAAGACAGGGAAGATAAGGTGCATCAGGCTCAACTGAGATATACAATTTTGTGTCATCTACATAACTGTGGAGATCAAGTTTATGCTCTCTAATGAAGTCTCCAAAGGGGAGCATGTGTAAGGAGAATAGTAGGGGACCAAGACAGCTTCCCTGAGGAAAAGTAAAAGTGAATTCAGACAAATCTCAAGGTTGAATATTTTGTACATACTTTGATAATAAATATACTTTGAATCTTGAAACAGAACTGAGAGTCTGTTGGCATCAGTGCTGAGCCTGAGGTTGCTGATAATTTTGGTAAAGCTGTGAAACACCTTACACTCCTTCAACACCTCATTTGATTCGTATCACCTACACCTGATAAGTCATTCCTTCTTCTAAACCTCGGCCCCAACATCACTCAAAAACCAAGGTTCCCTAAATGTGTTAGCCTTGCCTTTTATTCGAACACGAACATGCAAGTTCCTACTTTCAATATTTCACTTATGAGGATGTTGCAGTTGCAGGGGAAGTGTGTAATAGAGGGGGAGGGTCGTGGATGGAAGTGGATCTGGGAGTCCAAAGTGAGTGGTCCCTGCAAAACCCCATGATATCCTTACACTGGAAAGAGGGCAAAGGAGATTTCCAGTGATGTTGCTGGGACTGAGTTGTGGAGGGAGTTTGAACAGGTTGACTCTATCTTCCTTGGGTTGAGGAGAACAATGAGGGATCTTGTAGAGGTGTATAAAATCATTGGTTAATTGATTTCCTATTGTCCCACGTACCGAGGTGCAATGAAGTCAAGTCACTTTTTATTGTCATTTCAACTATAACTGCTGGTACAATACACAGTAAAAACGAGACAATGTTTTTCAGGACCATGGTGCTGCATGAACAATACAAAAACTACACTGAACTACGTAAAAAACAACACAAAACTACACTAGACTACAGACCTACCCAGGACTGCATAAAGTGCACAAAACAGTGCAGGCATTACAATAAATAATAAACAAGACAATAGACACAGTAGAGGGCAGTAGGTTGCTGTCAGTCCAGGCTCTGGGTATTGAGGAGTCTGATGGCTTGGGGGAAGAAACTGTTACATAGTCTGGTTGTGAGAGCCCGAATGCTTCAGTGCCTTTTGCCAGATGGCAGGAGGGAGAAGAGTTAGTATGAAGGGTGTGGGGGTCCTTCGTAATGCTGTTTGCTTTATGGATGCAGCGTGTGGTGTAAATGTTTCTAATGACAGAAAGAGAGACCCCGATGATCTTCTCAGCTGACCTCACTATCCGCTGCAGGGTCTTGCGATCCGAGATGGTGCAATTTCTGAACCAGGCATTGATGCAGCTGCTCAGCATGCTCTCAATACAACCTCTGTAGAATGAGGACTTTCCTCAGCCTTCGCAGAAAGTAGAGACGCTGCTGGGTTTTCTTTGTCATGGAGCTGGTATTGTGGGACCAGGTGAGATTCTCCGCCAGGTGAACACCAATTTGGTGCTTTTAACGATCTCTATGAAGGAGTTGTCGATGTTCAGCGGAGAGTGGTCGTTCCGTGTCCTCCTGAAGTCAACAACCATCTCTTTTGTTTTGTTCACATTCAGAGACAGGTTGTTGACTCTGCACCAGTCCGTTAACCACTGCATCTCCTCTCTGTATGCTGATCATTGTTCTTGCTGATGAGACCCACCACGGTCGCGTCATCAGCAAACTTGACGATGTGGTTCGAGCTGTGTGTTGCAGCACAGTCGTGGGTCAGCAGAGTGAACAGCAGTGGACTGAGCACACTGCCCTGGGGGGCCCCCGTGCTCAGTGTGATGGTGTTGGAGATGTTGCTTCCAATCCAGACTGACTGAGGTCTCCCTGTCAGGAAGTCTACGACCCAGTTGCAAAGGGAGGTGTTCAAGCCCAGCCAGCTCCTTGTCCTGCATACTGTTCATAGACATCAAATCGTTGTACAGTACATTGAGATAGAAGAAGATAAAATAATAACAGAATACAGAATAAAGTGTCAAAGTGCTGCACAGGTAGACAAGGTGCATTATCATAATAAGGTAGACCGTGAGGGCAAGTGTCCATTTTATCATATTAGGGAACCATTTAATAGACTTATAACAGTGCAGTGGAAGCTGTCCTTCAGCTTTCTCGGACATGCTTTTGTCATGGTCCGGTCCGTGAAGTCCGTATTCCGGTTCACGGTCCGATCCATCGACCCTTGCTCCAGGTTTTCCTGTCTACCCTGTTTCTGTTCTTGTTGAGCTCTAATTGAGGCAGCTGATGCTCGTTGGGGCTGGCTGCATAAATACTTTCAGAGACCAGGGCATGGCTGCTAGATTATTCTTGTCCTTACTTCTTGTATCCCTCCCTCTGCCTTCTGCTTCCTCGCCTGAAGCCCTGCCTTGTCTTGCCGGTAACTCTCGCCTTGCCTGAAGTTCTTGTCTCGCCTTGTTTTGCCAGAAGCCTTGCCTTGTCTTGCCAGTAACTCTCGCCTCATCTCGCCTGCAGTCTTGTCCTGGAGCCACCCTGTACCTAGCTCCCTTCCTGTTCCTTGCCTCCACCCAGGTAAGCCAGGTCATCTTGCCATTACCTGCAGTTGGTTCTGTCCCTTGCCTCCGTCGGGTAAGCCAGGCCGTGTTGCCGTTACCTACAGTTGGTTCTGTCCCTTCCTAACCCTTGCCTCCATCGGGTAAGCCAGGCCGTCTTTCCGTTACCTGCAGTTGGTTCTGTCCCTTCCTGTCCCTTGCCTCTGTCGGGTGGTGATCCACGCCCTGCCCAGGAGGAGCCTCTAACCTCCTACCTCCTGCCAAGCCTGAACACTCCAGCCTCCTGCCTAGCCTCAAGCCTGAAGACTCAGACTCCTGCCAAGCCTTGCCTCAAGTCTCTAGCCTCCTGTCAAGCCTCACCTCGAGTCTCCAGCCTCCTGGCAAGCCTCGCCTCAAGTCTCCTGCCTCCTGCCAAGCCTCACCTCGTCTCCAAGACTTCAGCCTCGTCCTGCCTGCTAGCCAAGCCTCATCCTTGCCTAGTTCTGGGGTCCGAGCCAGAGGCAAGACCCAGGTACTGGGTCCTTGTCCAGTCTCTGGCTCGGAGTCCAAGCCCTGGCTCCCAGCTCTCTTGTTCAGTCCTGTTCCAGGTTCCTGGTTTTCCTGTCCATGTCCTTCCCATCGCCCTGTATCCCAGTCCTGTCTCTAGTACTTCAGTGTCTGTGTCTTGCACTTGGGTCCATTCCTAGCCACCTCCTTATGACAGCTTTCAGGCTTTTGTACATTCTGCCCAATGGAAAGGAGAAGAAATAATGTCGGGTGGGTGTCAAAGTGACATGGAACATATTATGAACAACAGGGCACTGGGGAATTTAGTGGAACTGAAGAACCTAGGAGTACATGTGCATTGTCCATTGAAAGCAGCTTCACAGGTACACAGGGTGGTGAAAGAAAGCATTTAGCATGCTAGTATTCATTTGGGCATTAGAGCAGGGATATTATGTTGCAGTTGTATAAATCACTGGTGAGGCCACAGTTGGAGTACGATGTACAGTTTTGGGCATCCTTTCAAAGGAAAGATTGAAAGATTAAGAAGACTTAATATGGTTAAGCTGGAAAGAGTGCAGAGATTTACAAGGATTCTGCCAGGATGAGAAGGCCTCAGTTACAGGGAGAGCTTGACCAGGCTAGGTCTTTAATTGTTGGAATGCAACAAATGTTGGGTGACCTTGGGGAAGTGTTTACAATGGGTGGTTAAGTCCTCAGACAAGGTCTGGAATCAAAAGATTGAGTATGGTACGACTAACCATTTAAACGGCTGGCTCTCATTGACCCGGTTCAAGTTGTTGGGCCAGATAATTGGCTGTGTCATGGCTGACCCACTGTATGAGCCAATCGGCGGCACTGTGGTGTTAAAGTCGAATCTGAATAAAACTCGGGAGACCAGCTTCTTATAATTACCACAGTTTATTGCGCACCCTCCTGCAGGAGTTTGAGACTCAGTTGTCAAAGGGAAGGCACCTAAGTACTGCCACCATCTGACAAGTGGACCTGCTCCCTCAGGTTACAGCCATATATTTATACACAGTAAGCACCATACATCTATAATAACTAAGCAGTATCTATAGCAATGTACTCCAGGCAAATCAATAAAATCAACTTGTAGACACAAGGAAAGTCCACCTGGCAAGGGAGTCGTACCCTGTGTGCAGGATACAGGTTACCAACCATTCCCTCCCTTCCCAGGTGTGTACAATTATGTATATAATCGACCAATATTGGTAAAAACTGTGTTGGAACACAAACCTGTCCCGTTGGGATGATCCAAAGACCTAGGTCGGGGTCTTTCTGGCACCCCATCTGGGACCACAGTTTGCACTCCTCCTCAGAGGCGTCTTCCTGAAAGGTACGTACCTCCCGTATGTCTGGCATACCCATTCTGATTGAGTCGTGGTGGGTTGCATGACGTGAACCTGAGGGGACTACAACCAACGAGGATTGTACCGCACTCTTCACTGTCTCATCCGCTAAAGCATTGCCTTTAGAGACCCAGTCAAACATGCGGGTGTGGGCTGCACATTTAATGTTAGCCAAAACTCAAGGTAGCTGTAGAGCAGTGAGAAAGTTGTCTACAAAGGTGGCATTACCAATGGGGTGGCCAGAGGAAGTCAGGCATCTCCGATGTTCCCAGACAGCCCCGTGGTCATGTGTAACTCCAAATACATAACGAGAGTCTGTGTAAATGTTCGCACTTGTGTCTGTTGCTAGGATACAGGCACGAGTCAGAGCAAATAGCTCAGCCTTCTGGGCTGAGACAGCTGCTTCAAAAGAGGCCTGCTCAACTACTTCACTGACGTCACTATCGCAAAGCCAGAACATCGTTTTCCTGCTGGATCCACAAAAGAGCTATCATCCACATAAAATGTCAAGTCTGCATCTGCAAGGGGCTGGTCAGTTAGATCCTCTCGAGTGGTAGTGAAAAGATGATTTCTAAGCACACAATCATGCTGTGGAGAGGAGGTATGCTTTGAAGGTTGGTAAGGAAGGTGGCGGGATTAAGCGTTGTGCAGTGAGAGAAAGTAAGCAATGGATTATTTAGTAGAGCTGTTTCATATTGATTCTGTCGTGCTTGAGTGAGATACTGGGTCTGCTGAGAGGTCAACAATTCTACCAATGAGTGGGGTGTCAGGACAGTTACAGGTTGGTGCAATGTTATGCTGGATGCTGCTGTTACTAAAACGTAGATGGCTGGAAGTACTTGCATGCATGAAGGTACTCCCGCAGCTACGGGATCAAGCTTGTTTGAGTAATAGGCTACTGGACGCTTCCTGTCTGAACACTGCAGTAGCACATTCTTCCTTTACCGTTACATAGAGCTGGAATGGTCGGTCATAGAGTGGGCAACCAAGATCCGGTGCTCGAATGAGGCTCTCCTTTTGCTCATTGAAAGCTTCCAGCTGTGTGTCTGTAAGCGAGAAAGTAGATGGCGAGTTTCATGAAGCGAGGGGGGTCAGGTGCTTGGTGTGAGTGGCGATGTGAGGAATCCATTGCCGACAGAAATTCAGGAGCCCCAAGAAGACCCGCATCCATCTCGGGGTAGTAGGTGGGGGAGTATTTACAATGGGTGTTATCCGATCTTCTGTGGGGCGCCGCTCTGCCGCACTTATCAGGATGCCCAAGAATTTTACCTCGGGCTGTGATCGCTTTACTTTGTGGGGTGGAATAATGTATCCCAATGAATGCAAAAAGTTTAGTAGGAGTTTCACAACTCTTCAAAGTGTCACTTACCAGTAATAAATCATCCACATACTGGATTGTAGTAGAGTTGCCAGGCAACTGGAGATCACGTAACTGCTTCTGGAGCGTCTTAGAGGAGAGTGTGGGAGAATGTACAAATCCTTGGGGTAGACACGTTCAAGTGTACTGACACCCCTGATAGGTAAATGCGAATAAATATTGAGAATCTGGGTGCAAAGGGACAGCAAAAAATGCATGCTGTAGGTCAATGATAGTAAATACCAGGGCAGTAGCTGGTTTGTGATTCAGGGTCATTGCGAGGTTCAGAACCAGAGCATGGAGAGCAGCCACAATCTCATTTATTTTGCGCAAATCTTGGACAAGGCGCCAGTCCTTGCTTCCTGGTTTAGGTACCGGGAAGATAGGTGTATTGCATGGAGAGGCGCAAGGAATCAAGATTCCTTGTGCCAAAAGGGAGTCAATTAACTGTACCCTTGTGTTGTTGTATTGTGGAATGGATGGGGGAGTCTGTCCTTCTTTCACAGTGATCCGGACAGTGGGGCAGTTGGTGTGGCCGACTTCATGGTCCGAAATTGCGCAGAGATGGGGTACAACATCCTGGGTTTGGTCAGTATTAAAAGAGTGTCTTACCAGATGTCCCATCTTCCAGTATGGGAGTTGGCCCGCATGCAGGTCTTGCCAGTCTCCCTTCGGGGTTGATCAGAACTCGGAAGCCGGGTCCCAATAATATGTCAAAGCTCCTCGCAATCGATTTCGGTCATTGTCAGGCCAATGCATATTATTTGTTTTAATCATGTTGGCTCACTTAGTTGGTAAGCATCGTAGCAGTAAGGCATTAAACTGGGGGGATGGATTAAAGGCCTGGTCTCCCGCGACAGTGCCGTAGCAGGCCACAAATAGCTCCCGATTCCCCAGGCTTAGGTTTGCATTCAAATACCTTAGTGATGTTTACAGGTTGCTGGAGAGCCCTTTCCAAGGCTTGGATAATCTGGTCTGTCTGTTCATTCTCATTGTGGTTTCCCGCCTGTAACTCCTGATAGGTTTGGTATCTTAATTCTGCCTTCCATTTCCGCCCCTCATCAGCTGAGAGAATCATGCAGCAGAGACAGAATAAATGTTGCGGGGGTCACATTATACATTCGTATAGTACTGCTGACATACTGAGCAAACTGTGCTGGGTTTTTTTCTACTTGGGGCCTGATTCATGATCATTATCATTTCTTGAGGCTTCCAGGGTACATACACAGGAATCACGGAGGGCTGTCCCTCCTCCACTGCTCGTGGACTGGGCAGCATTCGGGTGGGCAATTGTCTTGGTGGAGCCGTTAACTCTGGGGTTTTATTGGATTCTTCCCTCCCCGTCTCCGAACAATCCTTGGTATTCCCTTTATGGATCTCAGGGTACAGAGGCCTCCCCTTCCCTGCTGCCACTGTTTTACCTGAGCGGCCACTGTATCTGAATACTGGGAGGATTGGGTTTTGGGTGCACCTGGCCCCTGGTAAGATGCGGGGGGAGTGGGGGGGGTATGGTGGGTGCCCAATCCTCATCGTGATCACTGTACTCAAACAGGGTTGGTATGCCAGATATGGGTTCGGGAACCCTTGTTTCCCTGTTAGTTCGAAATCCAGACCGACTTTCCTGCCCTTCTCTCCTATCTCGGTCAGCCTTGGTTTGCTTACGTTGTTCTTCCTGCTCTCATTTTCAGTGCCCATCCACCCATTCACGCTCGCCTTTAGCGTCTCCCAACTTTTTGGCGTTCCTTCTCCTGTACATACCTTTATCCCTTTGTCACACACATTATTCCTCCAACTTGCTAATAATATACTCTTCCACTTTACATCTGCCTTTTCCTTCCCTCCTTTATCAACAATTTCCACAGTTCTTTTTCCCTATCAAATTTACTGCTTATTCACATGAGCTAATATCCCAGGTCCCCCCCAAGTGGCCACATTTTGTTCCCCAATTTCTTATTCAGCGTTGCACTCAACATTCGCAAATCTTTTTCCTTGTCTGGAAAACTCTCACACATGTTGTGTAGGGCTGTTCCCGGCCCACTCGTATCAATCGACTGCAATTGACCCATGTTCGCTAAGTAATTCACCCGGCACAAAGCCTCCTACTCAATTAATAAATCAGATAACTTTACCTGGCTTGGCACCTCCAGCCCAATTAATAAATTGACCCAGCACGAATGCCTACTGTCCAATTAGTAAAATTTACTCAGTACCGCCTCCTGCTCAATGAATAAAATTTGCCTGCCGTATACGAGTCTCCCAGCAGATTCTTTCCCGATCCCATCACGGGTATGTGATCAGCCTTGGGCGAGGGACTGTACCTCCAAAGGAACTAACAGAGAGCGACAAAAGGTAAAATACCTATTGGGTGCCCAGTCAGTCTCCACAGTCCCCAGAGTGGTCCAGCCGCTGACTCAGCCCATCTGCTTGGCACTCCATCTGTTGGGATCCTGTTCGTGACGCCAAATGTTAAAGTCGAATCTGAATAAAACTCAGGAGACCAACTTATAGTTACAGCAGTTTATTGTGCACCCTCCTGCAGGAGTTGGAGACCCAGTTGTCAAAGGGAAGGTACGTAAGTACTGCCTCCATCCGACAAGTGGACCCACTCCCTCAGGTTACAGCCATTTATTTATACATCGTAAGCCCCATACATTACTGTTGCAAGATGTTATTTGAACTGGTATGCCCCACCAAATCTGTTGGTGCAAAACTTAGTTACTGTCATAAGGTGGTGGCTGTGAACGGACCCAAGTGCAAGACACAGACACTGAAGTAATAGGGACAGGACTAGGATACAGGGCGATAGCAAGGACATGGACAGGAAAACCAGGAACCTGGAACAGGACTGAACAAGAGAGCTGGGAGCCCGGGCTTGGACTCCGAGCCAGAGACTGGACAAGGACCCAGTACCTGGGTCTTGCCTCTGGCTCGGACCCCAGAACTAGGCAAGGACGAGGCTTGGCAGGCAGGCAGGATGAGGCAGAAATCTACAGGCTTGAAGCTAGAGGCTAGAGACTTGGCTTGGCAAGAGGCTAGAGGCTAGAGCTGGAGTCGTCGGGCTCGGGGCTCGGCAGGAGGCTGGAGTCGTCGGGCTCGGGGCTAGGCAGGAGGCTGGAGTCGTCGGGCTCGGGGCGAGGCTGGAGACTTGAGGCGAGGCTTGGCAGGCTCCTCCTGGGCAGGGCGTGGATCACCACCTGACAGAGGCAAGGGACAGGAAGGGACAGAACCAACCCCAGGTAACGGCAAGACGGCCTGGCTTACCTGGGCAGAGGCAAGGGACAGGAAAGGAGCTAGGTACAGGGTGGATCCAGGTCCAGACAGCAAGACAAGGCAAGGCTACTGGCAAAGCAAGGCAAGACAGAACTTCAGGCGAGGCGAGAGTTACCGGCAAGACAAGGCAGGGCTTCAGGTGAGGAAACAGAAGGCAGAGGAAGGGATACAAGGAGTAAGGACAAGAACAATCCAGCCGCCATGCCCTGGTCTCTGGAGATATTTGTGCAGCCAGCCCCAACTAGCATCAGCTGACTCAATTAGAGCTCAACAAGACAGAAACAGGGTAGACAGGAAAACCTGGAGCAAGGGTCGATGGACTGGACCGCGAACCGGAATATGGACTTCACAGACCGGACTATGACAGTTACAGGTAAGAGAGTCTGTTAGATCAAGGCTTAATTACAGATGGATGTGCTGTCCAGTCCTCATCAGTTATTCCCTTTGCTCAGCCTTGACTTAATTACAGATGGATGTTCCTTCCTGTCCTTATCGGTGAGCCCTCCTACCCTACTCAAACGAGGGTACAATGTTATCAAACTCTCAGTGTCTCTGTGCAAGCTGGGGAGAACTGGTAATGAGCCTGTCTTAGCTGGCTGCTGAAGGCAGAGTTTACTTCAGTTCAATAATTCCTATTCAATCCCAATTATTCTTTTAGCCAGAGGTTACATAGGTTCAAAATGATTTTTTAATATTCTTAATTCCTTAGTGCTTGAGTCACAGGAGCGGGCAATTGGTGCTGTTGTGCTTGAGTCCTTGGAGGAGCTGCTGCTGTACTTGAGCCAATCAGTGCTGTCTGGGTTGAGTTGTTACGTGAGCCAATTGGTGTTATCGTTGTTGAGTCATTGGAGGATCCAGTTGCAATAGCCATACTGAAATTAGTTGACAAGCCAATTAGAGCTGACACTGGTGTCAATCAATGGGCCAGTCGGAGCTGTGGAATCCAAATCCTGATGAGCCCATCGGTGTTGTGCGACAAAGATGTTGGTCTGAAGTGCAATGATATGGCAGCCAAGAAAGTCACTGAGTAGTTATCCTTATGTGGTCCAATCAGTAGGGTTATTGGGTAGGGGCCAATGAGTGGGATTATTGAATATGAGCCAATCAGTGATGACGTTGCAGGTCAGCCAATGGATGAGGGCAGTCCGCTGGAGCCAACAGCTGATATTGTTGCTGAAGGACCACCCATGGGTGAAAGGTGAGAGCTGGAGTGGATCCCTTCACGATGTCACAGGGGAGGAGCCAATCACCAGCGAGACAGGCCCAATGGGGCCACAGGTGAAGCTCATCACAGGGGTGAAATACGTTGGGCTGCACGATGACATCAATTCTCTGGAGCCAATCACCATCGCAGTGGGCAGAACCCAAGAGCCAATTGCAGGAGCTATTGCTGCAGAACCTGTTGGACATGAGTCCTGGGAATAATAACAGCGAAGTGCTTGGTCAGTGAAGATGATGATGATTTTATTGTCCTGGAGCCAATCACAGACACCAGTGTGGAAGGATTGGTTGATGATATCAATGTCTCGGAGCCAATCAGGGAAATTAATTTGTCCAGATCTGTTGATGACATTATCATCCTTGAAACAATTCCACCAGCTTGTCTGAATGATCTGGGGTTAGGGGAGTAATGGAGGGGGAGGAAGCAGAGGGATCCCCATCTGAGCCAGTCCCATCTGTCTGCATTTAGCCCATAGCCCTCGAAATCTTTCCTATCCATCTACCTGTCCGAGAGCTTTAAACGTTAATTATGTATCTGCCTCAGACACTTCCCCTGGCAGCCTGTACCATGTATGGACTGCCATCTGGGTTAATAATTTTCCTCTCAGGTCCCAATTAAATCTTTCCCCTCTCATCTGAAACCTGTGCCCTCCAGTTCTTGCTTCCCCAAAGAGGAAAAAGACTGTGTGCATTCACCCTATCTGTGCGTCTCATGGTTTTGTAAACCTGTATAAGGTCACCCCTCATTCTCCAAGGAATGAAGTACCAACCTGGCCAATCCCTCTCCATAACTAAGTCCCTTAACAGCTGACTACAGTCTTGTGACTCTCCTCTGTTCTTTTTCCAGCTTAATGGCATCTTTCTGAGTCAGGTAATAGAGAGTACCCCGGTGGCTGTGCCCCTTGACAAGAGGTACTCCTGTTTGAGTACTGTTGGGGGGGACAGCTTACCCGGGGGAAGCGACAGTGGCCGTGCCTCTGGCACAGAGTCCGGCCCTGTGGCTCAGAAGGGTAGGGAAAGGAAGAGGAGGGCAGTTGTGATAGGGGACTCAATAGTAAGGGAGTCAGATAGGCGATTCTGTGGACGCAGTCCAGAGACCCGGATGGTAGTTTGCCTCCCTGGTGCCAGGGTCCAGAATATTTCTGATCGTGTTCAAGATATCCTGAAGTGGGAGGGTGAGGAGCCAGAGGTCATGGTACATATAGGTACCAATGACATAGGTAGGAAAAGGGAAGAGGTCCTGAAAGGAGAATATAGGGAGCTGGGAAGGGAATTGAGAAAAAGGACCGCAAAGGTAGTAATCTTGGGATTACTGCCTGTGCCACGTGACAGTGAGAGTAGGAATACGATGAGGTGGAGGATAAATGCGTGGCTGAGGGATTGGAGCAGGAGGCAGGGATTCAAGTTTTTGGATCATTGGGACCTCTTTTGGCGTAGGCATGACCTATACAAAAAGGACGGGTTACACTTGAATCCTAGGGGGACCAATGTCCTGGCAGGGAGATTAGCGAGGGCTACTGAGGTGACTTTAAACTAGAATGGTTGGGGGGTGGGAATCAAATTAAAGAGGCTAGGCGAGAGGAGGTTAGTTCACAACAGGGGGATCGGAACCAGTGCAGAGAGACAGAGGGGTGTAAAGTGAGGGTAGAAGCAAAAGTAGTAAGGAGAAAAGTAAAAGTGGCAGGCCGACAAATCCAGGGCAAGCATTAAAAAGGGCCACTTTTCAACATAATTGTATAAGGGCTAAGAGAGTTGTAAAAGAGCGCCTGAAGGCTTTATGTGTCAATGCAAGGAGCATTTGTAACAAGGTGGATGAATTGAAAGTGCAGATTGTTATTAATGATTATGATATAGTTGTGATCACGGAGACATGGCTCCAGGGTGACCAAGGATGGGAGCTCAACGTTCAGGGATATTCAATATTCAGGAGGGATAGACATGAAAGAAAAGGAGGTGGGGTGGCGTTGCTGGTTAAAGATGAGATTAACACAATAGAAAGGAAGGACATAAGCCAGGAAGATGTGGAATCGATATGGGTAGAGCTGCATAACACTAAGGGGCAGAAAACGCTGGTGGGAGTTGTGTACAGGCCACCTAACAGTAGTAGTGAGGTCGGAGATGGTATTAAACAGGAATTAGAAATGTGTGCAATAAAGGAACAGCAGTTATAATGGGTGACTTCAATCTACATGTAGATTGGGTGAACCAAATTGGTAAAGGTGCTGAGGAAGAGGATTTCTTGGAATGTATGCGGGATGGTTTTTTGAACCAACATGTCGAGGAACCAACCAGAGAGCAGGCTATTCTGGACTGGGTTTTGAGCAATGAGGAAGGGTTAATTAGCAATCTTGTCGTGAGAGGCTCCTTGGGTAAGAGTGACCATAATATGGTGGAATTCTTCATTAAGATGGAGAGTGACATAGTTGATTCAGAAACAAAGGTTCTGAACTTAAAGAGGGGTAACTTTGAAGGTATGAGACGTGAATTAGCTAAGATAGACTGGCAAATGACACTTAAAGGATTGACGGTGGATACGCAATGGCAAGCATTTAAGGATTGCATGGATGAACTACAACAATTTATGTTCCTGGCAGGGAACATAAAAACTGACTGTAAAAGCTTTTATAGATATGTAAAAAGGAAAAGACTGGTAAAGACAAATGTAGGTCCCCTACAGACAGAAACAGGTGAATTGATTATGGGGAGCAAGGACATGGCAGACCAATTGAATAATTACTTTGGTTCTGTCTTCACTGAGGAGGACATAAATAATCTTCCAGAAATAGAAGGGGACAGAGGGTCCAGTGAGATGGAGGAACTGAGCGAAATACATGTTAGTAGGGAAGTGGTGTTAGGTAAATTGAAGGGATTAAAGGCAGATAAATCCCCAGGGCCAGATGGTCTGCATCCCAGAGTGCTTAAGGAAGTAGCCCAAGAAATAGTGGATGCATTAGTGATAATTTTTCAAAACTCGTTAGATTCTGGACTAGTTCCTGAGGATTGGAGGGTGGATAATGTAACCCCACTTTTTAAAAAAGGAGGGAGAGAGAAACCGGGGAATTATAGACCGGTTAGCCTAACGTCAGTGGTGGGGAAACTGCTGGAGTCAGTTATCAAAGATGTGATAACAGCACATTTGGAAAGCGGTGAAATGATCGGACAAAGTCAGCATGGATTTGTGAAAGGAAAATCATGTCTGACGAATCTCATAGAATTTTTTGAGGATGTAACTAGTAGAGTGGATAGGGGAGAACCAGTGGATGTGGTATATTTGAATTTTCAAAAGGCTTTTGACAAGGTCCCACACAGGAGATTAGTGTGCAAACTTAAAGCACACGGTATTGGGGGTAAGTTATTGATGTGGATAAAGAATTGGTTAGCAGACAGGAAGCAAAGAGTGGGGATAAACGGGACCTTTTCAGAATGGCAGGCAGTGACTAGTGGGGTACCGCAAGGCTCAGTGCTGGGACCCCAGTTGTTTACAATATATATTAATGACTTGGATGAGGGAACTAAATGCAGCATCTCAAAGTTTGCGGATGACACGAAGCTGGGTGGCAGTGTTAGCTGTGAGGAGGATGCTAAGAGGATGCAGGGTGACTTGGATAGGTTGGGTGAGTGGGCAACTTCATGGCAGATGCAATTTAATGTGGATAAATGTGAAGTTATCCACTTTGGTGGCAAAAATAGGAAAACAGATTATTATCTGAATGGTGGCCGATTAGGAAAAGGGGAGGTGCAACGAGACCTGGGTGTCATTATACACCAGTCATTGAAAGTGGGCATGCAGGTACAGCAGGCGGTGAAAAAGGCGAATGGTATGCTGGCATTTATAGCGAGAGGATTCGAGTACAGGAGCAGGGAGGCACTACTGCAGTTGTACAAGGCCTTGGTGAGACCACACCTGGAGTATTGTGTGCAGTTTTGGTCCCCTAATCTGAGGAAAGACATCCTTGCCATAGAGGGAGTACAAAGAAGGTTCACCAGATTGATTCCTGGGATGGCAGGACTTTCATATGAAGAAAGACTGGATGAACTGGGCTTGTACTCATTGGAATTTAGAATATTGAGGGGGGATCTGATTGAAACGTATAAAATCCTAAAGGGATTGGACAGGCTAGATGCAGGAAGATTGTTCCCGATGTTGGGGAAGTCCAGAATGAGGGGTCACAGTTTGAGGATAAAGGGGATGCCTTTTAGGACCGAGATTAGGAAAAACTTCTTCACACAGAGAGTGGTGAATCTGTGGAATTCTCTGCCACAGGAAACAGTTGAGGCCAGTTCATTGGCTATATTTAAGAGGGAGTTAGATATGGCCCTTGTGGCTACGGGGATCAGGGGGTATGGAGGGAAGGCTGGTGCAGGGTTCTGAGTTGGATGATCAGCCATGATCATAATAAATGGCGGTGCAGGCTCGAAGGGCCAAATGGCCTACTCCTGCACCTGTTTTCTATGTTTCTATGTTTCTGACAGCAAAGTGATCAAACCTGAACACAATACTCCAGAGCCAGCTTCAGTAATGTCTTCTTCAATTAGACCAGTCGACATAGGAGCAGAATTAGGCTGTTCAGTCCACCGAGTCTGCTCTGCCATTCCATAATGGCTGATTGAATACCCCTCTCAACCGCATTCTCCTGCCTTCTCTCTGTAACCTTTGAAGCTCAGACAAATCAAAAACCTATCAACCTTTGCTTTAAATGTACTCGATGATGGCATCCACAGCGATCCATGGCAATGAATTCCACATATTCAGCATCTCTGGCTGAAGAAGTTCCTCTTCATCTCTGTTCTAAATGTTTCATAAAGGACAGGGAGGGAGGCAAACGAGGTCAGGGCATGGCACTGTTGATCAGAGATAGTGTCACGGCTGCAGGAAAGGTGAACGTCATGGAGGGATTGTCTACGGAGTCTCTGTGGGTGGAGGTTAGGAACAGGAAGGAGTCAATAACTTTACTGCGTGTTTTTTATAGGCCACTCAATAGTAACAGGGATATCGAGCAGATAGGGAAACAGATCCTGGAAAGGTGTAATAATAACAGTTGTCGTGACAGGAGATTTTAATTTCCCAAATATCCATTAGCATCTCCCTAGAGCAAGGGGTTTAGATGGGGTGGAGTTTGTTCGGTGTGTTCTGGAAGGTTTCTTGACACAATATGTAGATAAGCCTGCAAGAGGAGCGACTGTACTTGATTTGGTATTGGGAAAGGAACCTGGTCAGGTGTCCGATCTCAGTGGGAGAGCATTTTGGAGATAGTAATCATAATTCTATCTCCTTTACAATAGCATTGGAGAGAGATAGGAACAGACAAGCTAGAAAAGCATTTAATTGGAGTAAGGGGAATTATGAGGCTATCACACAGGAAACTGGAAGCTTAAATTGGGAACAGATGTTCTCAGGGAAAAGTACGGAAGAAATGTGGCAAATGTTCAGGGGATATTTGTGTGGAGTTCTGCAAAGGTACGTTCCAATGAGACAGGGAAGTTATGGTAGGGTACAGGAACCGTGGTGTACAAAGGCTGTAATAAACCTCGTCAAGAAGAAAAGCTTACAAAAGATTCAGAGAACTATGTAATGTAAGAGATGTAGAAGATTGTAAGGCGAACAGGAAGGAGCTTAAAAAGGAAATTAGGACAGCCAGAAGGGGCTATGAGAAGGCTTTGGTGGGCAGGATTAAGGAAAACACCAAGGCATTCTACAAGTATGTGAAGAGCAAGAGGATAAGATGTGAGAGGATAAGACGTGAAAGGATAGGACCTATCAAGTGTGACAGTGGGAAAGTGTGTATGGAACCTCAGGAAACAGCAGAGGTACTTAATGAATACTTTACTTCAGTATTCACTGGGGAAAAGGATCTTGGTGATTGTAGTGATGACTTGCAATGGACTGAAAAGCTTGAGCATGTAGATATTAAGAAAGAGGATGTGCTGGAGGTCTTGGAAAGCATCAAGTTGGATAAGTCACCGGGCCTGGATCAGATGTACCCCAGGCTACTGTGGGAGGCGAGGGAGGAGACTGCTGAGCCTCCGGCGATGATCTTTGAATCATCAATGGGGATGGGAGAGGTTTCGGATGATTGGAGGGTTGTGGATGTTGTTCCTTTATTCAAGAAAGGGAGTAGAGATAGCCCAGGAAATTATAGACCAGTGAGTCTTACTTCAGTGGTTGATAAGTTGATGGAGAAGATCCTGAGAGGCAGGATTTATGAACATTTAGAGAGGTATAATATGATTAGGAATAGTCAGCTAGCCATTCATTGATTCAATTTAAAATTGTACATCGTTATCATTTGACAAAAGAGAGACTTTCTAAAATCTTTTCTATTGTTGATAGTCATTGTGATAGATGTAAAACTGAGATAGCCACACTGACACATACGTTTTGGTCTTGTTCTGTATTGGAACAGTTCTGGAAGTCAGTTTTCTTAACAATTTCTAAAGCACTTAAAATTAATTTACAAACTAATAAATTAACTGTGCTTTTTGGAATAGTTCCTCAAAATATTCATGGTATTTCTGTGTCTGACCAACATGTTATTGCATTTGTTACATTGATAGCCATTTTGTTGAAGTGGAAGGATACATCAGCTCCCACTTTGTCACAATGGTTCTCTCAAGCGATGCTATGTCTTAGTTTAGAGAAAATTAGAAGTCGAACCTTTGAACCTTTATTTGATTTTGAGAAAACATGGGGCTCGTTTGCTCGTTATTATCATTTGAGTTAATTGATATAATTTTTCCACGATCTAATTGTAAATTTTTTAGAATATTTTCTTTTCTTGCTGGTGGTTTGATGTTTATTTGTATGACGCATGACTCCGGGGTTGTACACCTAATGGGTTCTTTTTTTCTCTCTCTCACTTTTCTGCTGAGTAGGTTTTTTTTGTTATCACAAAATTTTTTTTCAATCTTTAAGATAATGTTTTTTTTTGAGGCATTGTAAGTGTTGTTACTTCAATGTACTCATGTTATTTTTCCTGTATAATACAATAATAAAAAGATTTGAAAAGAAAGAAATAGTCAGCATGGCTCTGTCAAGAGCAGGTCGTGCCTTACGAGCCTGATTGAATTTTTTGAGCATGTGACTAAACACATTGTTGGAGGGAGAGCAGTAGATGTAGTGTATATGGATTTCAGCAAGGTATTTGATAAGGTACCCCATGAAAGGCTTATTGAGAAAGTGAGGAGTCATGGGATCCAAGGGGACATTGCTTTGTGGATCCAGAACTGGCTTGCCCACAGAAGGCAAAGAGTGGTTGTAGACGGGTCATATTCTGCATGGAGGTCGGTTACCAGTGGTGTGCCTCAGGGATCTGTTCTGGGACCCTTATTCTTCGTGATTTTTTATAAATGGCCTGGATGAGGAAGTGGAGGGATGGGTTAGGAAGTTAGCTGATGACACAAAGGCTGGAGGTGTTGTGGATAGTGTGGAGGGCTGTCAGAGTTTACAACGGGACATTGATAGGATGCAATACTGGGCTGAGAAGTGGCAGATGGAGTTCAACTCAGAACAATTGTCCCCCATGCTCAACCTTTTGCTTTCTAATTTTGTCTGAGTTCTTAACAACATGTCTCCAGAACCACTCCACTATCTGTTCTGGCATCCTGATTCCCATCCCCCTGCAACTCTAGTCTAAACTCTCCCATGCAGTATGACCAAACCTTTCTGTTGGGATATTTGTCCCCCTCCAGGTTAGGTACAAACTGTCCATTTGTTTTTGATCTCACCTTTCCTGGCAAAGAGCACAATGATCCCAAAAATCTGCAGCCCTCCTTCCAACACCAACTCCTTAGTCACATGTTAAACATAGAAACATAGAAAATAGGTGCAGGAGTAGGCCATTTGGCCCTTCGAGCCTGCACCGCCATTTATTATGATCATGGCTGATCATCCAACTCAGAACCCCGCCCCAGCCTTCCCTCCATACCTCCTGACCCCCGTAGCCACAAGGGCCATATCTAACTCCCTCTTAAATATAGCCAATGAACTGGCCTCAACTGTTTCCTATGGCAGAGAATTCCACAGATTCACCACTCTCTGTGTGAAGAAGTTTTTCCTAATCTCGGTCCTAAAAGGCTTCCCCTCTATCCTCAAACTGTGGCCCCTCGTTCTGGACTTCTCCAACATCGGGAACAATCTTCCTGCATCTAGCCTGTCCAATCCCTTTAGGATCTTATATGTTTCAATCAGATCCCCCCTCAATCTTCTAAATTCCAACGAGTACAAGCCCAGTTCATCCAGTCTTTCTTCATATGAAAGTCCTGCCATCCCAGGAATCAATCTGGTGAACCTTCTTTGTACTCCCTCTATGGCAAAGATGTCTTTCCTCAGATTAGGGGACCAAAACTGCACACAATACTCCAGGTGTGGTCTCACCAAGGCCTTGTACAACTGCAGTAGTACCTCCCTGCTCCTGTACTCGAATCCCCTCGCTATAAATGCCAGCATACCATTCGCCTTTTTCACCGCCTGCTGTACCTGCATGCCCACTTTCAATGACTGGTGTATAATGACACCCAGGTCTCGTTGCACCTCCCCTTTTCCTAATCGGCCACCATTCAGATAATAATCTGTTTTCCTATTTTTGCCACCAAAGTGGATAACTTCACATTTATCCACATTAAATTGCATCTGCCATGAAGTTGCCCACTCACCCAACCTATCCAAGTCACCCTGCATCCTCTTAGCATCCTCCTCACAGCTAACACTGCCACCCAGCTTCGTGTCATCCGCAAACTTGGAGATGCTGCATCTAATTCCCTCATCCAAGTCATTAATATATATTGTAAACAACTGGGGTCCCAGCACTGAGCCTTGCGGTGCCCCACTAGTCACCGCCTGCCATTCTGAAAAGGTCCCGTTTATTCCCACTCTTTGCTTCCTGTCTGCTAACCAATTCTCCACCCACACCAATACCTTACCCCCAATACCGTGTGCTTTAAGTTTACACACTAATCTCCTGTGTGGGACCTTGTCAAAAGCCTTTTGAAAATCAAAATATACCACATCCACTGGTTCTCCCCTATCCACTCTACTAGTTACATCCTCAAAAAATTCTATGAGATTCGTCAGACATGATTTTCCTTTCACAAATCCATGCTGACTTTGTCCGATCATTTCACCACTTTCCAAATGTGCTGTTATCACATCCTTGATAACTGACTCCAGCAGTTTCCCCACCACCGACGTTAGGCTAACCGGTCTATAATTCCCCGGTTTCTCTCTCCCTCCTTTTTTAAAAAGTGGGGTTACATTAGCCACCCTCCAATCCTCAGGAACTAGTCCAGAATCTAAAGAGTTTTGAAAAACTATCACTAATGCATCCACTATTTCTTGGGCTACTTCCTTAAGCACTCTGGGATGCAGACCATCTGGCCCTGGGGATTTATCTGCCTTTAATCCCTTCAATTTACCTAACACCACTTCCCTACTAACATGTATTTCGCTCAGTTCCTCCATCTCACTGGACCCTCTGTCCCCTACTATTTCTGGAAGATTATTTATGTCCTCCTTAGTGAAGACAGAACCAAAGTAATTATTCAATTGGTCTGCCATGTCCTTGCTCCCCATAATCAATTCACCTGTTTCTGTCTGCAAGGGACCTACATTTGTCTTTACCAGTCTTTTCCTTTTTACATATCTATAAAAGCTTTTACAGTCCGTTTTTATGTTCCCTGCCAGTTTTCTCTCATACTCTTTTTTCCCCTTCCTAATTAAGCCCTTCTCCTCTTCTGCTGAACTCTGAATTTCTCCCAGTCCTCAGGTGAGCCACTTTCTCTGGCTAAACTCTATGATCTTCCTATTTCTGGCCTCACCAATACAGGGCATGGGAAGCAATCCTGAGATCACAACCCTGGAGGACCTGTCTTTCAACTTTGCACCTGACATCCTGGGCTCACTTTGACAAACCTCGTCCCTCTTCCTACATATGTATGTCATTTGCATCGATATGGACCATGACCTCTGGCTGCTCACCCTCCCACTTAAGAATGTTTAGAACGCTACCTGAGATGCCTTGGATTCTGGCACCTAGAAGGCAACATACCATCCTGGGATCCTGTTCTCATCCACAGAGCCTCTTTTCTGTTCCCTAACTAAAGAATCTTTAACCACAGCTCACTGCTTGTCCACCCTTTCCTTCTGAGCCACAGAGCCAGAGTCAGCGCTAGAGACCTGACTGCTGTAACTTTCCTCTGCTAGGTCATCCCTCCAACAGTATCCAAAGTGAATTACTTGTTATTGAGGGGGACGGCCACAGGGGTAGTCTGCATTGGCTGTTCACCCTCCTGACTGTCACCCAGTTTCCTGTGTCATTTTACCTTGGGTGTAACTACCTCTCTATACACCCTATCACCCCCTCAGCCTCCCGAATGATCCAGAGTTCATCCAGTTCCCCAGCTCCAACTCCTTTACGTTGACTGTTCAAAGCTGCAGCTGGATGCACTTCTTGCCGTTGCTATTCTGCCATTATCTCTGCCAGTGTCCACTTGCATTCAACTTTAGCCAGCTCCTCTCTCATGCCTCTGTAATTCCCTTTACTCCACTGTAATAATGATGCATCTGACTTGATCTTCTCCTTCTCAAACTGCACAAGGATTTCTATGATATTATGTTGACTGCCTCTTAAGGGTCCCTTTGCTTTATGCTCCCTAATCAAACTGGGTTCATTACACAACACTCAATCCAGAAATGCTTTTTTCCTGGTGAGCTCAGCCATAGGTGCTCTATAAAGCCACTTCGTAGGTATGTTACAACTTCTCTTTGTTGGGATCCAGCACCAACCTGATTTTCCCAATATACTTGCATGTTGAAATATGCCATCACGATCATAATATTGCCCTTAATGCATGCCTTTTCTATTACCTGTTGAAATTTCTAACCCATATCCTGTCTACTGTTCGGTGGCCTGCACACAACTTCCAACAGTGTCTTTTTTCACCTTGCAGTTTTTTAATTCTACCCACAAGGATTCAACATCTTCCATTTCTCTGTCACCTCTTTGTCAGGATTTGATTTGATTTTTTTTAACCAATAGAGCCTCCCCACCTTCATAGCCCCTTGTGGCTCTCCTAATTTCCTTTTTAAGCTCCTTCCTGTTAGCCTTATAATCTTCTACATCTCTTAGATTACCTAGCTCTCTGGACCTTTCATAAGCTTTTCTTTTTTTCTTACAAATATAAGAAACACAGACATAACCAACTGGGCAAACAGAAGATTTAAAGGGGACAAAAGAAACAACACAAGGGCCTAGGTACAAGCCAAAAACTTGGCACAAGCCAAATGTTACTTCATTTTAAACCCTAATATTTTGGAGCAGAATTCAGCTATTCGGCCCATTAGATGTGCTCCGCCATTCCGTCATGTCTGATTTAATATCCCTCTCAAACACATCCTCCTCTTTCCTCCCTGTAAACTTTGACACTCTGTTTAATCAAGAACCTATCTACTTTTGCCTTAAATTTACCCAATGACTTGGCCTGCACAGTCACAATGAATTCCACAGATTCACCAACCCTGGCTGAAGAAATTTAAGAATGCAGAACCTCTCGTGGTTCCAGAACCCATCCAGTGCAATCAGGAAATCTCACCAAATCTTCCTCTATGATTTGTAGAGTTAAGAGCCTCTTTCCATCAGGAAAGCTCACCAACACTTCTACTTTCTGAGGGGGCTAAAGAGAGCTGGATTTTGCACATCTGTTCTCACATCCTTCTGCAAGTGCACAGTGGAGAGCATCCAAACATCTCCATCGCTGTTTGGGACAGAAACTGCACTGCGGTGTACTGGAGGACTCTGTAATGGGTAGTCAAAACTGCCTGTGGCATCATTGGCACCAGCCTACCTGCCACCAAGGACACAGATACAGAGAGGCCCTGGAACAGTGCCAGTAACATCATGAAAGATTCTACCAGTTACCTTCCCCAAACAGCAAGGTTAATGAACACCTGCACCTACTAACCCACCTCTCCATACTCTCAACCTCCACTGCTTTATCATTTCCTGTCCGTCACCTTATGTACAGACATCCCCATCCCTGGCTTCACTTTCTGAACATACAATCAATCTATGTATATAAACTATCTTATCTACTTATTTTCATTGTGTTTTCTTATTATTGGGTTCATTATCTTATTGTGTTTTATTTTGTGCTGCATTGAATGAGTAATAACAATTATTTTGTTCTCCTTTACAATTTTGCACTGGAAATGACATTTTAAAATCCTCAATCTTGAATCTCCAATCTGGCAGCTTTCTCCACATACCCACCACCTTCTGTGTGGGAAACGTATCCCTCAGGTCCCCTTTAAATCTTTCCCCTATCATCTTGAACCTGTGCCCTCCAGTCTCAGACTTCCCTATCCTGAGGAAAAGACTGTGACCACCCACCTTATCTCAGTCCCTCATAATTTTATAAACATCCATGAGGTCACCACTCAGCTTCCAAAATTCCAGGGGAAACGGTCTCAGTCTGTCCAGCCTCTTGTTATAAACCAGCCTCCACCCTGACACAGTTACATTTTGTGAATCTGTTTTGCCCCCTCTCCAGCTTATCAGATGCTTTCTGTATTAAGGAGACCAGACTGCACACAATCCTCTCAACGTGGTCTCATTGCCATCTCGGACATAAGACCAGAAAACAAAGGAGGAGAACTTGGATATTCAGCCATCGAGTCTGCTCCACCATTCTATCATGGCTAATTTATTATCCTTCTTATCTGCAACATGACACTCGAAGTCCTGTAGTCAGTGGGCAAATTGATTTACTTGCTCACCCGGATCTCAAGAGGTCATATTTTCCAACACTTCTGACCCTGATTTCCAATTACAGCAAACACTCTTCACCTGGTGGTGTCCTAGCACAACGACATGTCCCCTGTGGGCAACATCCCCACCTAGTGGTGTCCAGCCACAATGACATGTCCCCTGTGGACAACATCCCCACCTACTGGTGTCCTAGCACAATGACATGACCCCTGTGGACAACATCCCTACCTGGTGGTGTCCTAGCACAATGACATGTCCCCTGTGGACAACATCCCCACCTGGTGGTGTCCTAGCACAATGACATGTCCCCTGTGGACAACACAAGGGGATGGACACAGTCTGTGAAAGTGAGGCAAATCAGCAGCGAGGTCATGCACCCGATAGAGATTACAGAGGAAGAGCTGTTTGCACACATTAGACATGTGGAAGGTGTTTGATGATCAATTGCACAGAGTACAGGAAAGGTGTGTTCCTCTCAGAAGGAAGGACAGGGATAGAAAAATAAGAGAGTCCTGGAAGTTCAAGGAAGTGATAAAGTTAATCAACAAGAAAAAGGAAATATATATAAAGCTTCGGAAGTCAGGATCAAATGAAGATGAAGCACACGAGGAGGGCAGTGGATGTTTTCTTCGTGGATTTTGGTAAGGAGTTTGGAAAAAACCCTCATGTGAGGCTACTCCAGAAGATTAAGATGCATGGGATGTGCAGCAAATTGACTGCTTGGACTCAGAACTGGCTTGCGCAAACAGGATAGAGGACAGTGGTTGAAGGGACTTATTCACACTGGAGGTCTGTCATTAGTGGAGTTCCGCAAAGTCTGTGTTGGGAACTCTGATGTTTGTAATGTATATAAATGACCTGGATGAAAATGTAGGTAGGTGGGTTAGTAAATTTATGGATAACAGCAAGATTGGTGCAGTTGTGGACAGCGTAGAAGACTGGCAAAGAACACAGCACTATATTGATCAGTATCTATATGGACCACAACTCTGGCTGCTTACCCTCCCACTTAAAAATGTTGAGAACTCTGTCTGAGATGCCTTGGATTCCGGCACCTGGGATGCCACATACCATCCCGGAATTTCGTTCTCATCCACAGAACTTCCTTTCTGTTCGCCTAACTAATGAATCCCCTTGAACCACAGCTTGCCTCTTGTCCCCCGCTTTCCTTCTGAGCCACAGAGCCTGGAGACTGGACTGCTGTGACTTTTCTCTGCCATGCCATCCCCCCCAACAGTATCCAAAGTGAATTACCTGTTGTTGAGGGGGATGGCCACAGGGGTACTTTGCATTGGCTGTTCACCCTCCTGACTCTCACCCAGTTTCCTGTGTTGTTTTACCTTGGGTGTAACAACCTCTCCATACATCCTGTCTATCACCCCCTCAGCCTCCCGAATGATCCAGAGTTCATCCAGTTCCAGCTCCAACTCCTTAACATGGAGTGGTAGAAGCTGCAGCTGGATGCACTTCTCACAGTTATAGTTGTCAGGGACATTGGACGTCTCCTTGCTTAACCACATACTGCAAGAGAACCATCCAAATATCCTGCCTGTTATCCTGACTGCTCTATGCTTTTGTTGGTTTTTTTAAAAAGCTTCCCAATCCTCTAACTTCCCATTAATTTTTGCTATATTATATATCCTCTCTTGCTTTATGCTGTCGCTGACTTCTTTTGACAGCCATGGTTTCCTCGCCCTCCCTTTAGAATATTTCTTCATCTCTGGGATGTATCGATTCTGCACATTCCCAATTACCCTGGAAATTCCAGCCATTGCTGTTCTGCTATCATCTCTGCCAGTATCCCCCTCCCATCAACTTTGGCCAGCTCCTCTCTCATGGCTCTGTAATTCCCTTTACTCCACTGTAATACTGATGCATCTGACTTCATCTTCTCCTCAAACTGCAGGATGAATTGTATCATATGGTGACGACGATCTCCGAAGGGTTCCTTTGCTTTCTGCTCCCGAATCAAATCTGGTTCATTATACAACACCCAATCCAGAGTTGCTTTTCTCTTAGTGGGCTCAACGACAAGCTGCTCGGAAAAGCCATCTTGTAAGTGTTCTACAAATTCCCTTTGGGAAAATCAAGTTGTTGCTGGATCCCACCAATCTACCTGCATATTGAAATACATCATCGCTATCGTAATATTGTCCTTATTACAAGCCTTTTCTATTACCTGTTGAAATTTCTATCCCACATCCTGTCCACTGTTCGGCAGCCTGTACATAACCCCCAACAGAGTCTTTTTACCTTGCAGGTCCTTAACTCTACTCACAAGATTCAACATTTTCCATTCCTATGTCACCTCTCTCTCTGGCTTTGATTTCAGATTTTTACCAACAGAGACTCCCATACCCCTCTGCCTACCGGCCTGTCCTTTTGATAAAATGTGTTTCCTTGATTGTTCAAATGCTCTAAGGTCAAACTTAACGTCAGAGAAATGTATGCAATAAACATCCTGAAATGCTTTTTCTTCACAAAGATCCACGAAAACTGAGAATGCCCCAAAGAATGAACGACAGTTAAATGTGAGAACCCCAAAGTGCCCACCAGTTCCCCCCTCCCGCGCGTAAGCGGCAGGAAGCAACAATCCCCCCTCCCCGACCATCAAAGATAAACGTGCATCGGTACCATCACCGAGCCCAAGCGTGTGCTAAGCAACAGCAAAGACACAGACCAAAGTTACTCCAAAGGCTTTGCATTGCATCCGACATTTGACAAACCAAAGGTTCTCTCTCTCCCTGGCAAGGGTGAGGGAGACATAACAACAACCCGCTGGTTTATGATGTTAGAAGTCCGTTTTGTCACTTTTTTTGAGCTTGATGTCCGAAGATCACAAAGAACTCAGGTCTTTAGGCCCACAGCAAAAGATTTTCAGGCCTCTCCGACGACTCGAGTCTCCTGCCGCGACATCGACTCTCAATCTGCCCGTCTCCAGAGCCCCGAGATCTTAGGCTTGCGAACACGATCGAGATTCTCAGGTCAAACACTTGGCATGTCGAAAAATGGCCAGTCGTGGAACCCCGAGAAGGGGTCCCATTCCCGCAAAGAACCGAAGCCTGCATGTAACTCCTGGTCAGGGTCTTCAAAAGAACCCCGAAAGGGAAAAATAATTATATTAAAGGTAGAAATAGAGCTGTTTTCGAAGATGTAGGCAAAGGAGTTGCCATTAGGCGCCATCATTCCTCCTAAGCTCCACCTTCTGGTAGTTCACCTCCCAACTATGATCTTCTTTCAGTCACGACTCCATGATAACCACAACGTCATACCTAACAATCTCTCACTGTGCAACAAGATCATCTTCCTTATTCCATATACTGCATGCATTGAAATAGAACACCTTTGATCACATATTCATCACCCTTTTCAATTTGGTCCCCCGCTACACTTTAACTCATCCCACCAACTGCAATTTTGCCCTGTTATCTACCTGTCCTTCCTCACAGCCTCACTGCACACGGCATCGGGATGTATACCAACTGTCCCACCCCGAGCCCTTTCATTCCAATTCCCATCTCCCTGCCAAGTTAGTTTAAACTCTCCCCAACAGCTCTGGCAAACCAGCCCACAAGTATATTGGTCCCCTTCAATTTAGAGTGGGAGGGTGAACCCTCTGATCCCAAAAATGATGGGATAAAAATGAGGCAAGAGAGGTGGTTTCATACCATCTCCAAGACTCAGTCGACTCGTGGAGAGGAATGGTCATGGCTATTGGGTTAGTACCGAGAGGTGGATGGGACACAGAGGGACTGACCTGAGGGACATCAGTTCGGTTTCAGTCAGGATCTGCTTTTGAGCTTGTATCGTGGACTGGTCACTCACGGCGACATCACTGGCTCACGCGGTGAAAGCCTGCGCTCACCCAGATGCCATGGTTTCAGCAGTCTCGTCCCTCTGGGAGAAAAAAGAGAAAGTAATTAAATATAACTGGACAATGACAGGACCATTTACACTTAGCCACAGATTTACCTGCATGAGAACCTGTGCACACATTCTTCAGTACCCTGTCCACCTGTGTCGCCACTTTCAGGGAACTCTGTACTTCTATCACTTGTTCTCCCTGTTCTGCAGCTCTCCCTGGGTGCTGTCATTCACTCTGTATGCTTTGTTCTGGTTTAACTTCCCAAAATCTACCACATCGTACTTGTTGAGTGCAGTTCCACCTGCCATTCCCTGGCTACTTTCCCAGCTGGTCTCCAATCCATTGTAACCTAAGAAAACCCTCACTATCACCACACACCAATTATGGTGTCACCCACAACCTCACGAAATATTTGACCTACATTCTCCGAATCATTGACACATGTGTCCATCTTGATGATCACTACAAGACAAGATCGTTTACACTTCTAGATTTGGACAATTTGGATACTACCTGAGTATTAAAGGTAGCAGATTTCCTGGTCTGCATTTGGACATTGGACACCATCTTCAGACATGCCCAAGGAGTGCATCTGACATCACTGAAGGGCCTCTGTTGACATCACCTGGGGAGCAGATCCTTAGCAACGGCACAGGATCAATAAACACTGTAGGCCCCAAGCAGCAATTACATATATTGACCGAGAGTTGACCCCCAAAATCCCAACAACTAAACTATCATCCCTCCCCAATACAATCCTTCTAAACATTGCCTCCCAAAGGAATGGAAGGAATTCATACATTGTCTCACTGTTGTCAGAGTTCCCTCTCTCAGGCAGTCTCTCCATCTGGTCCAGGTTTCCTCCTTCCTCTTCACACGGAAGATGTTGTTCATGAAACAAACTTGAGGCCATGAATAAATCCTAATGAGGGAACAATTCCCAACTGCAAGGTGAGACCTTTGTGCTAGGTGGTGAATTCCTGACCCGATCAGTGCCATTACATTGGGAATGCCAGATTGGGGATCCACGAACCAGATTTGTCACTTGGAGATCTGGGAAATCTCCACATCATCATCTGAGTATCAATGTAATCTGCAGCCCACAATGAGGCATTTTCACACATTGCATCTACACCTACCTCCAGATCAGCAAACTATCCTCCAGTCAAGCTGAAAGTAGATGTTCTGCCACTCGTCTCCAAGTGACCAGAGTTTAAATCCTACTGTGATGCTGCATCTCATTGTGATGTTTCTCACTGGTGTCACAAAGGCCTTGAGATGTCAGATCTCTCCCTGAGTGACCACACCTCAACATCTCCATATTTAGTACATGCCTTGGTCATTTAGCTGGGTTACAATGACGTGATGAGGGTGAAACGAATAACTGGTTTGCTTGCTGCCCCTGGATCTGTCATTACAACAGGATACCACCAGAGTGTTGTCCACAGTGGACTTGTGATTGCAGCAGAAGGCCACCAGGTGGCAGTATTGACCACAGGGGAGCAAAGCCAAACCCTTTCTCGCCTCCTCCTAATCTTGTAGACATCTATATTTGGAGATACAGTGTGGAATAGGCCCTTCTAGCCCTTTGAGCCGTACCACCAGCAACCGTCAATTTAACCTGAGACTAATCATGGGGCAATTTACAATGACCAGTCCACTGACCAACGGCTAGGTGTTTGGACTGTGAGGGGAAATTGGGATACCCAGAGAAAATCAAGACATTCCATGGGGAGGACGTACAAATTTCCTACAGACAGCACTGGGATTCAACTCTGAACTTTGACTCTGAGCTGTAATAACATCGCACCATCTGCTATGCTACGTGGTACCCCATCTCTCCTCATTCTCCTCCACTCCAGCCGAACATATTCAACCTTTCCCTATAAACCAACTCCTTTAGTACTGACAACATCCTTGTAAAATTTATCTTTCAATCTTATTCACATCTTTCCTATTGGTAGGTGACCAGAACTACACAAGACACTCACCAACACCTAAAACAAAATTAGGAAAACATCCCAACTCTTGTACTCAATATTTTGATTAATGAATGCCAAATGGGCAAAAGCTTTCTTTACAACCCTATCTATTTATGATGCCACTTTCAATGAATTACGGATCTGTATTCCCAGATCCCTCTGTTCTACCGCACTCCTCAGTGTCCTTCCACTCACCGTGTAAGCCCTACCCTGGTTTGTCCTCCCAAAGTGCAACATCTTACACTTCTCTGCATTACCCTCCATCTGATATTTTTTAGCACATTTATCCAGCTGGTCCAGATCCCACTGTAAACTTCGATACCCTTCCTCGCCGACACTACACCCCAGTCATGGTGTCATCCACAAATGTGCTGATTCAGTTCACCACATTATCATCCAGACTGTTGAAAAACATGACAAACAACAATCAACCGATCCCTGCGGCACAACAGCAGTCACAGGTCTCGAGTCAGAGAGGCAACCATCTACTACCACTCTTTGGCTTCTCCCAGAAAGTCAATATCCAGTCGAATTTACTACATCATCCTGAATGCCAAGTGACTGAACCTTCTTCACCAACCTCACATGTGGGACCTCATCGAAGACCTTGCTAAAGTCCACGTAGACTACCTCCACTGCCTTGCCTTCATCAACTTGCTGGCCAGCTTCCTTGAAAACATCGATAAGATTGGTTGGACATGACCAAACACACACAAAGTCCTGTTGATAATCCCTAATCTGTTCTGGTCCATCCTAATACTTATATAGCCAGGCCGTTAGAATATCTTCAAATAACTTATTTTCTAAATAGGGAGAAAATTCAAAAATCAGTGGTGCAAAAAAAATTGGGAGTCCTCGTGCATGATTCCCTGAGGGTTAACTTGCAGGTTGAACAGAGATGAGGAAAAATTTCCTCTGCAAGAAGGTGGTGAATCTGTGGAATTCATTGCCACAGATGGCTATGCAGGCTATGCTAGTGGGTATATTTCAGACCACTGTGAACAGTTTCAGGCCCCTTATCTAAGAAAGATGTGCTGGCATTGGAGAGGATCTTGAGGTGGTTTACGAGAATGATCCCAGAAGACAGGAGAATGGGATTAAGAGGAATAATAAATCGATTATGATGGAATGGTGGAGCAGACTCAATGGGCCGAAAGGCCTATTTTAGCTCCTGTGTCTTACCCACTGCTGATGTCAGGTTTACCAGCCTGAAATTTCCCCGGTTATTCTTACAGCCTTTCTTAAACAACAAAACAACATCAGCTGTGTTTCAAGCAACACATATCAAATTTGCTGGTGAATGCAGCAGGCCAGGCAGCATCTCTAGGAAGAGGTACAGTCGACGTTTTGGGCCGAGACCCTTCGTCAGGACTAACTGAAGGAAGAGCTAGTAAGAGATTTGAAAGTGGGAGGGGGAGGGGGAGATCCAAAATGATAGGAGAAGACAGGAAGGGGAGGGATGGAGCCAAGAGCTGGACAGGTGATTGGCAAAAGGGATATGAGAGGATCATGGGACAGGAGGCCCAGGGAGAAGGAAAAGGTGGGGGGGGGGACCCAGAGGATGGGCAAGGGGTATAGTCAGAGGGACAGAGGGAGAAAAAGGAGAGAGCGAGAGAAAGAATGTGTGAATATTAATAAATAACGGATGGGGTCCGAGGGGGAGGTGAGGCATTAGCGGAAGTTAGAGAAGTCAATGTTCATGCCATCAGGTTGGAGGCTACCCAGACGGTATATAAGGTGTTGTTCCTCCAACCTGAGTGCAGCCTCATCTTTACAGTAGAGGAGGCCGTGGATAGACATATCAGAATGGGAATGGGATGTGGAATTAAAATGTGTGGCCACTGGGAGATCCTGCTTTCTCTGGCGGACAATGCGTAGGTGTTCAGCAAAATGATCTCCCAGTCTGCGTCGGGTCTAGGCAATATATAGAAGGCCACATCGGGAGCACCGGACACAGTATATCACCCCAACCGACTCACAGGTGAAGTGTTGCCTCACCTGGAAGGACTGTCTGGGGCCCTGAATGGTGGTAAGGGAGGAAGTGTAAGGGCATGTGTAGCACTTGTTCCGCTTATAAAGATAAGTGCCAGGAGGGAGATCAGTGGGGAGGGATGGGGAGGACGAATGGACAAGGGAGTCGCGTAGGGAGTGATCCCTGCAGAAAGCAGAGAGAGGTGGGGAGGGAAGGTGTGCTTAGTGGTGGGATCCCGTTGGAGGTGGCAGAAGTTACGGAGAATAATATGTTGGACCCGCAGGCTGGTGGGGTGGTAGGTGAGGACCAGGGTAACCCTATTCCTAGTGGGGTGGCGGGAGGATGGAGTGAGAGCAGATGTACGTGAAATGGGGGAGATGCGTTTGACAGCAGAGTTGATGGTGGAGGAAGGGAAGCCCCTTTCTTTAAAAAAGGAGGACATCTCCCTCGTCCTGGAATGAAAAGCCTCATCCTGAGAGCAGATGCGGCGGAGAAGGAGGAATTGCGAGAAGGGGATGGCATTTTTGCAAGAGACAGGGTGAGAAGAGGAATAATCCAGATAGCTGTGAGAGTCAGTAGGCTCATAATAGACTTCAGTAGATAAGCTGTCTCCAGAGATAGAGACGGAAAGATCTAGAAAGGGAAGGGAGGTGTCGGAAATGGACCAGGTAAACTTGAGGGCAGGGTGAAAGTTGGAGGCAAAGTTAATGAAGTCAACGAGCTCAGCATGCTGTGAGCTGTGTTTCAATCTGGCACCTCACCCATTGGTAAGGGTGTTTTAAATACAGTATCTCTGCTGGGGACGGTGAAATTTCTGCGCAAGACTCTGACAGCGTCCGAGAGAACACCTTGTCAGACCCTGGGGATTTATCCTCCCTGATCTGCTTCAAGACAGCAAACACCTCTTTCTCTGTAATCTGTAGAGGGTCCATGACCTCGCTGCTGCTTCACCTCACTTCTGTAGAATGTGTTTGTCCCCGAGTGTTGTCCACATGGGGATCTGTCATTGCAGCAGGACACCACCAGGTGGGAGTGTTGTCCACAGGGAATCTGTCATTGTGGCAGAGATCCACCAGGTGGGAGTGTTGTCCACATTAGGCCTGTCACTGCTGGAGACCACATTCAGAGTACTGTGTGAAGTCTGATCACCTTGTTATCGAAAGGAGCTGATAGCTGGAAATGGTGCAAAACAGATTCACCGAATGACACTGGGTCAGG
Organism: Mobula hypostoma; assembly: GCF_963921235.1. Lineage (NCBI taxonomy): Eukaryota > Metazoa > Chordata > Chondrichthyes > Myliobatiformes > Myliobatidae > Mobula > Mobula hypostoma. The sequence continues at coordinate 56,146,461 of NC_086128.1, read as the reverse complement.
GTGAGGGTTTGCTTATGAGAAGAGGCTGGACAGACAGAGACAGTTTCCCCTGGAATTCTGGAAACTGATGGTTGACCTTATAGGTGTTTAATTATGAGGGGCTTAGAGAAAGTGGATGGTTACAGCCTTTTCCCCAAGGGCGGGGATTCTGAGAGAAGACGGCACAGGTTCAGGGTGAAAGGGGAAAGGGGAAAGATTTAAAGCAGACCTGAGCGATACATTTCCCACACAGAAGGTGGTGGGTATGTGGAACGAGCGACTGACAAGAGATTGATGATTCAGGATTTTAAAATGTCAAATCCAGCAGGACAAAAAAACACAATTAGATAAAGAACACAATGATAAAATACCTATTATACATATAAATACATAAAATAGGTTATATACATAAATGTCCAGAAAGTGACGATAGGCACATAAGGTGAACATAAGGTGACTCAGACGGGAAATGATAAAATAGTGATGGTTGGGGGTGGGGTAGTGGGTGGAGGTGTTAATCAGCTTTACAACTTTGGGAAATTACCAGTTTCTCAGTCCGGTGGTCCTGGCATGGATGCTACGTAGCTTCCTCACTAAACGTTCCTCCATTCTGAGGCTATGCCCTCTGGTCTTGGACTCCCCCACTGGAGGAAACAACCACTCAACATCCACTTATCTGGACCTTTAAACATTCGATAGGTTCCCCCCTTCATTCCTCTCAACTCCAGGGAGTACAGACACAGAGCCATCAAATGCTTCTCACATGTTAATTCTTTAATTCCTGTGGTCATTCTCAGAAACCTCCTCTGGACTCTCTCCAGTGCCAGCACATTTTTTTCATAGATAAGGGACCTAAAACTGCTCACAATACTTCATGTGTGGTCTGACCAGTGCCTGATAGAAGATCAGCATTACATCACAACCAAGAGAAAATCTGCAGATGCTGGAAATCCGAGCTACACACACAAAATGCTGCAGGAACTCAGCAGACCAGGCAGCATCTCTGGAAAAAGAGTACAGTGGACGTTCTGGGCCCAGACCCTTCAGCAGGACTGGAGAAAAGAAGATGAGAAGTAAGTATAAAAAGTGGCGGAAGGAGAGAGAAACACAAGGTGATTGGTGAAACCAGGAGGGGGAAGATGAAATAAACAGCTGGGAAGTTGAATGTGAAAGAGATGCAGGGCTGGAGAAGGGGGAGTCCGTCGACTGTTTCTCTCGCTGCTTCTCTCATTGTGCTCTATGCCCCACGCTTTCCGCCATGAGGAGGTACCTGGCGTCCCTATCCCAGTCACTTCCACAACTTTGGGATTCTCTCTCCACCGCCTGTAATGGACCTGTCTGCTACTTTATCCTCCGCCAAATCTGCACTTTCAATCATCAGTTCTTTGACTTTCTCACATCCTGCAACGATCAGAAGATCACCCGTCTCCAGACCACAGAACCTGCCGTCTCCAACACCAGCAGGCCCAGATGTCTCCAGACCGTGATCCCTGCTACCAACCTCAACAGCTCCAACGATCCAGAGCAGATTCAGATCCGGACTCCACAGCCATCAATGAGGGTTCCAACGACCTCCGACATCTCCAAGGTGCCGATTGCACAACCTCCAACTCTGACTCCAGACTAGGTCTTCACGTGCTGCCTCTGGAACCTGTCTTCTCTTCCCCCACCATCACTCCGCAACCCCGTCTCTCTTGAGGTCCCACCGCCAGCTCCTGAGCCCTCGAAGACTCCATCTCACCCTGCCAACCCTGAACACCCCAAACCTCCCTGCTCCTCAGACACTACCAACCCTTTTCCCTCTTCTGATTCCAGCTTTCATCTTTGCTGGGTCTTCACTACTCCCTCTGACCTTGCCCTCTGAGCCAGAGCGTTCTGTCCTCAGTAAGGTCCTCACTTTTGTCCCCCTACGCTCACACCTCAGTGAGTTCCACGCCCACCATGATGATGAGCTCTTCTGCCGCTGTTCTTCCTTTTCTGGCAAGGACGCTCCACCCTGCACCAATGATCCCTTCTCCCATCTTCAACCCTCCTCTTCTTCCTGGACACCCAGCCCCAGTCTTCTGCCTGCTCTGGACCTTTTCATAGCCAACATCAACCGTCTCGACTTCAATACTCCTCTCTCCTATTCCAACTTCACCCCTTCCAAACGCTGGGCTCTCCACTCCATCCTTGCTAATCCTAACCTCCCCATCAAACCCGCAGATAAATGGGGTGCTGTAGTAGTCCGGCGGACTGACCTCTACCTTACTGAGGCCCAGCGACAACTCTCTGACACCTCATCTTACTTACCCCTGGAACAGAACCCCACTAAGGAGCAGCAGGCCATTGCCCAGTCACCAACCTCATTGACTCTGGGGATCTCACATCCACTGCCACAAACCTCATTGTTCCTGCACCACACACTTCCCATTTCTACCTCCTACCCAAGATCCATAAACCTGCTCATCCATGCAGACCCATTGTTTCAGCTTGTTCCTGCCCCACTGAACTCATAACGGCATACCCCAACTCTGTTTTATCCCCCCATAGTTCAGTCCCTTCCTACCAACATCCGTGGCATTTCACAGGGTCTTCAATTCAATTCAGAAAAAACTTTATTGTCATTCTAACCGTACATCAGCTCTGCAGGGCAGAATGAGACAGCGTTTCCCAGGAGCAGTGCAATCATAACATAACAAACGCAACACTAAATAATAAACATAACAATAAATAGTAAAACACAACAGCCACATGTCAGTTAAAATCAAGTTATAAAAGTGTCCAGTGCAAGTTAAAAGTGCCCAAAGCAGAGTCAGGTAGAGCAGCTATTTAGCAGTCTGACTGCCTGTGGGAGGAAGCTGTTTAATAGCCTTGTGATTTTAGTTTTGATGCTCCTGTAACGTTTGCCTGATGGCAGAACAACAAATCTTGATCTTTTCAAGGATTTCAAGTTCTCTGGCCCCATCATCTTATTTTTTACCATTGATGTCAAGTCCCTATACACCTCCATCCCACACCAGGAAGGCCTCAAAGTTCTCCATCTTTTTCTGGACTCCAGACCTAACCAGTTCCCCTCCACCACCACTCTCCTCTGTCCAGCAGAACTTGTCCTCACTCTTGATAACTTCTCCTTTGGCTCCTCCCACTTCCTTCAAACAAAATGTGTAGCCATGGGAACTTGCATCGCTCCCAGCTATGCCTGCCTTTTTGTTGGCTACATTGAACAGTTTATGTTCCAAGCCTACACTGGTGACCATAGGAAATGCACTTTTCCGATGCTACGTCGACAACTGCATTAGTGCAGTTTCCACCCTGCCCTCAAATTTACCTGGTCCATTTCCCATACCTCCCTCCCCTTTCTCGATCTCACTGTCTCTATTTCTGGAGAAAGCTTATCCACTGATGTCTATTATAAACCCACGGATTCTCACAGCTACCTAGACTATACCTCTTCCCAGCCCATTACTTGTAAAAAAGAAAAAGCCATTCCCTTCTCTCAATTCCTCCTTCTTCACTGTATCTGCTCTCAGGATGAGGATTTTCATTCTTGAACAAAGGAGATGTCCTCCTTTGTCAAAGAAAGGGGCTTCCCTTCCTCCACCATCAATGCTGCCTTCAACCGCTTCCCTTCCATTTCACGCACGTCTGCTCTTACCCCATCCTCCCATCACCCTGCCAGGGACGGGGTTCCTCTTGTCCGCACCTACCGCCCCACCAGCCTCCGCGTCCAGCACATAATTCTCCAGAATTTCCGCCATCACCAAGCACATCTTTTCCTCCTCCCCACTTTCTGCGTTCCGCAGGAATCACTCCCTCTGCAACTCCCTTGTCTACTCGTCCCTCCCCACCGATCCCTCTCCCACCACTTATCCTTGCAAGCAGAACATGTCCTACACCTGCCCCTATACCTCCTCCCTCTCTACCATTAAAGGCCCTAAACTCTCACAGCTGAAGCGACACTTCAATTGTGAGTCTGCTGGGGTCATGTACTGTGTTCAAGTGCTCCCAGTATGGCCTCCTGTATATTGGTGAGACCCACCAATATCCTCCTGTATATTGGGAGACTGTTTTGCTGAGCGCCTACGCTCCGTCCGCCAGAAGAAGCAGGACCTCCCAGTGGTCAACCATTTTGATTCCACTTCCCATTCCTATTCTGATATGTCCATCAATCACCTCCTCTACAGTTGTGATGAGGCCACATTCAGGTTGGAGGAACAACACCTTATATTCCATCTGGTTAGTTTCCAACCTGATGGCATAACCACCGATTTCTCAAACTTCCAGTAATGACATCCCCCAACTCCCCCACGCCCTCTCCTTCACCATACCCCATCTCCTTTCCTCTCTCCTTGCCTGCCCACCAAGAATGTACAAGGTAAGGTTAGTAAGTTTGCAGATGACACTGAAATAGATAAAACAGTGAACAGTGAAAAAGGGTTTCAAAAACTACAGAGCAATTTTGATCAGCTGAGTACATGGACTGAGGAATGGCAAGTGGAGTTTAATTCAGAAAAGTCTGGAATATTGCAATTTTGGAAAGTCAAATTCAGGTTGGACATTCGTAGTGAATGGAAAGGGCCCGAGGAGCGTTGTAGGACAGAGAAACCTTGGAGTACACATGCAAGGCTCACTGAAACTGGAGTCAAAGGTTGACAGGGTAGTGAAGATGGCTTTTGGCACGCTCAGCTGCATAAATCAGACATTGAGTTTAAAGGTTTGGAGATTACAGTGCACAAGGGATTTTGCAGATGCTGGAAATCTAGAGCAACACACACAAAATATTGTACCTCAGCAGGTCAGGCAGTATCTATGGAGGGGAATAAATGGTTGACACTTCAGACAGAGACCCTTCATCATTACTGAAAAGGAAGGGAGAAGAATCCAGAACAAGAAGGTGGGGAGTGGGTCAGGACAAGCTGGAAGGTGATCATTTATTCCCCTCCATAGATGCTGCCTGACCTGCTGAGTTTCTCTAGCAATTTTGTGAGTGTTACTTGGAGTATCATGTTCAGTTTTGTTTGCCCTGCTGTAGAAAAGTTGTTATCAAACTGGAAAGAGTGCAGCTGAGATTCATTAGGATGTTGCCAGGATTTAAAGGACTGAGTTACAGGGGGAGTTTGGATGGGCTGGGACTTTATTGCTTCAAGTAAAGGAGACTGAGAGGTGTTCTCATGGAGGTGTATAAAATGCTGAGGGGCATTAGTAGGCTGAATGCACACTGCTTTGTTCCGTGAGGTAAGGAATTAAGAATTAGAGGGCATAGGTTGAAGGTGAGAGGGAAAAGTCTGAATAGGAACTTGAGGGGCAACTTTATTTACATAGAGTGTGGTGTCTATATGTAGTGAGCTGCCAGAGGAAGTGGTTGAGGTAGGTACAATAACAACTTTGAACAGGTACATAGATTGGAAAGGTTTAGAACAGGGGTTCTCAACCTTTTTTTATGCCAGTGACCCCTCCCATTAACTGAGGGGTCCATTAAACGCAGGTTGGGAAGGTTATGGGTCAAATGCTGGCAAATGGGTCCAGCTTGGATGGGGTATCTTGGTCAGCATGGACTAACTGGGCCAAATGGCCTGTTTCCATATTGTATGAAGTATGGTTGAAACCTCGCTGGTTTCCTTGGCTGTGCAAGTCAAGGGAAAACACACTCTGGTCCTGCCAAACCCGTGAGATTGAGACGACCCTCCTACCCCAAACCCCAGCTCGTGTGGATACTGTGTAATTTGCTACCCTGTTACAACTCAGTGCCAAGAAATAACAGACAGCACACTGCACACTACTAAAGGAATTATATTTATGAATCTTACTTAACTAAAACACAGTCAAATGTGTACAAGTTGGAGCTCATCTTGAACTTCTCTGTCATTCACGCACTGGGCCTGAGGTCTGCATGAAAGCACACACCACCTTCTGAACGTCACTCGCAATCCATCTCGAACAATCAGGTCTCCCACTGGGTCGTATCCTACGACAGGTTCTCCCCGGCATCTTCTCTCTTCATCTCCCACTGAACAAAAGACCCAAGACCAACCTTAGTGACCCTCACCAAAAAAACCTCCCCCCAGTTCCACCATCCTAATTGGATGGCACACATTTCTCATCATCCTTTATGTTCAACAATAACCCAAAAAGGCTGAAAGCAGAACAGATTGCTCATACAGAACTTCCAAATGAAATACATACAGCCTAACAGTAAAGTTGTGAACCAGGGCATTACATGGTTCTGTATGACCAGATCGAAGTTGCCAGTGTGGCTGATAATGAAGTGACTGGGATGTCGAGGTGTTGGGATGAAAAGTCGTTTTTGATGGACGACAGATCATAATCTCTGGAGGTTTGTTATTGCTTGCGTGTTGGGTGGTGTGGGGGCTCATGCTTTCTGCTGGGACACATGGGGGGAGAGGAAAGGAGAGGGTTGATGCCTTGCTGCTGCTTGTGCATGGGAGGATGAGGGGGTTTTGGGGTTTTAATGTTCTCCTGTCATTCATTCTTTGGTGTTTTTCTCTCTCTGTTTTGTGGATGTCTGTGAAGACTAAGGATTTCAGGTTGCAGACTGTTTACATTCTCTGACGTTAAATTGAACAATGGAACCGTTGAACCATTGAAATACAAGTGTGACTGTCTGCCGTTTGATACCTCACCCTAAACCCAATACAGTCTGTACATAATCAATGTGGAAGGTGGTTATTACTCAACCAACGAGTGTGAACCACTGTTCACCTTTCCAAATGTCCAATTCCAACGAAAACCAGGAAAGCTCCCGAAACATCTTTGTATCAACTTCAATCACTATACATTACTGACCTCCCAACACCAGCCCTAACATAACTGAAGCCTTAAAGACCTTCTGGTAAGAACCTTCTGGTCTTTTGGTCAAACCAAAGTGCAGGTCTTCAAGATTCTCAAGAGGGAGGGTGAGCACCAGATATTGTTGTGCACATTGGCATAATAACACGGGAAGAAAGGGGGAAGATGTCCTGCGCAGTAAGTACAGGGAGTTAGGGAAGGGGTAAAACAGCAGGACCTCCAAGGTAGGAATCTCTGTATTACTCCCAGTGCTAGTCAGGGCAGGAATAGGATGAAAGTACAGATGAATGAATGGCTGAGGAATTGGTGCAGAGAACAGGGGTTCAGAATTCTGGTAGACCTGGATCAAATTCTTATTTTTATTTTGTTTTATTTTATTTAGAGATACAGCGTGGAATAGGCCCTTCCAGCCCTTTGAGCCACATTGCCAACAACCCATGATTTAACCCGAGACTAATCACAGAGCAAGTTACAATGACCATTAACCAACTAACCAGACACCTTGGGATTGTGGGTAGAAACTGGAGCACCTGGAGGAAATCCACGAATTCCACAGGGATTGCGTCTAAACTCCTTACAGACGGTGCCGGAATTGAACTCTGATCTATTACAGCCCAAACTGTAATTGTGTCGCACTAACCACGATGCTACTGTGGCGTCACGTCTCTCAAATTTCTCCTCCACTCCAGGGAATCATGTCCAAACCTATTCATTCCATAATTCAGGTCCTCAAATCTTGGCAACATCCTTGTAAATTTTCTCTGCACTCTTTCAGTCTTATTGACATCTTTCCTGTTGTTAGGTGACCAGAACTGCACAAAATACTCCAAATTCAGCCTCACCAACAACTTCAACATAACTTCCCAAGTCCTGCACTCAGTGCTTTGATCAACCAAGGCCAGTGTTCCAAAAGCTTTCGTTATGACCCTCTCTATCTGTGATGCCACTTTCAAGGAATTATGGATCTGTATTCCCAGATCCTTCTTTTCTACCACACTCCTTGGTACTCTTCCACTCCCCATGTGAGTCCTACCCTGGTTTGTCCTTGCAAAGTGCAACACCTGACACTTGTCTGCATTACCCCCCATCTGATACTTTTTAGCCCATTTCCAGATGGTCCAGGTCCCACGGCCAACTTTGATAGCCTTGCTCACTGTCCACTACACCCCCAATCTTGGTGTCATCCACAAATGTGCCGATTCAGTTTACCACATTATCATTCAGATTGTTGATACAGATGACAACAACCAACCGATCCTGCAGCACAACACCAGTCACAGGCCTCGAGTCAGAGAGGCAACCATCGACGACCACCCTTTGGCTTCTCCCAGAAAGCCAATGTCTAATGTAATTGATACATCATCCTGAGTGCCAAGCAACAGAACCTTCTTGACCAATCTCCCATGCAGAACCTTGTCAAAGCAATTGCTAAAGCCCACGTAAACAACATCCACTGCCTTGCCTTCATCAACTTTCCTGGTAACAAAGCCATACAGATATCCCCAACCAATCCTTGTCTAAACCCAATACTTATATACCCAGTCCATTAGAATACCTTCCAATAATTTATTTTCTAAATAGGAAGAAAATTCAAAAATCAGTGGTGCAAAGGAAAATAGGGAGTCCTCGTGCATCATTCCGTAAAGGTTAATTTGCAGGTTGAGTCAGTGGTAACGAAGGCAACTGCAATGTTAGCATTCATCTCAAGAGGACTAGAATACAACAGCAAAGATGAAAAGCTGAGGCTTTGTAAGACATTGGTCAGACCACCCGGGGAGTATTGTGAGCAGTTTTAGGCTCCGTATCTAAGAAAGGATGTGCTGGCATTACAGAAGTTTCACGAGAATGATCTCAGAAATGAAAGGGTTAACATATGAGGAGCATTTGATGGCTCTGGGACAGTACTGTCCGGAGTTTAGAAGGAGGGGGCGATCTCACTGAGACCTATGGAAAATAGAGCAGATGTGTAGAGGTTGTTTCCTGCAGTGAATAAGTCTCAAACCAGAGGGCACAGACTCGGAGTAGAGGGACGTCCATTAGAATAGAGATGAGGAGGAATTTCTTTCGCCAGAGGTTGATGAACCTGTGGAATACACTGCCACAGACGGCAGTGCAGGCCAAGTCACTGAGAATATTTCAGGCAGAGGTTGATAAGTTCTTCATTAATCAGGGTGTCAAAGGTTAATGGGAAAAAGCAGGAGAATGGGATTGGGAGAAATAATATATCAGACATGATGGAATGGTGGAGCAAACCCGATGGGTTGAATGGCCTATTTCTGCTCCTCTTTCTTATGATCTTATGGTCTAACTTACACACTACCGATGTCAGGCTCACCAGCCTAAAATTTTCTGCGTTATACTTGGTGCCTTTCTTAAACAACAGAACATTTGACGTGCTCCAATCCTCTGATACCTCTCCCATTACTGAGGACGTTTTAAATACAGTATCTCTGCTGGGGTCCCTGCAAATTATGCACGAGCCTCCGACAAACTCTGAGAGAACACCTTGTAAGGCCCTGGGGAGTTATCCACCCTCATTTGTTTCATGACAGCAAAGAACATAGAACATGAAGTGTACAGCACAGGAACAGGCCATTCACACCACAATGTTGCGTTGAATCAGCTGAAAGGCAAATCAAAAACACCCAAACACTAATCCCTCCTACCTCCCTCATGTCCATATCCCTTCATCTTCCATACATCCATGTACATATCTAAACGTCTCTTAAAAGCATCTCATGTATTTTTGCCTCACCCACCATACCAGGTAGCACATTCCAGGCATCCATCACTCTGAGTTGAACATATTGTCACTCACTACTGCCTACAGCCTCTCACCTTCAATGCATACCCTTTGGTATGAGACAACCAGAAATGTATGCAATATTCCAGATGAGGCCTTACCAGTTTTATAAAGTTGCAACATAACCTCCTGACTTTTGAACTCAATGCCTCAACTCATTAAAGCAAGCATTCCATAAGCGTTCTTACCCTCAACCTGTGTAGCCACTTTCAAGGAGCTATGAACTTGGATCCCAAGATCTCTCTGCTCAGCAACACCGTTAAGGACCTTTCCCTGAACAGTGTACTGTCTCCTTGCATTTGCCCAACTGAGGTGCAACACCTCACATTTATCTGGATAAAACTCCATCTGCCATTTCTCAGCCCATATCTGCAACTGATCGATATTGTGCTGTGTTCTTTGCCAGTCTTCTATGCTATCCACAACTGCACCAATCTTGGTATCACCCATAAATTTCCTAACCCACCCAGCTACATTTTCATCCAGGTCATTTATATACATTACAAACATCAGAGTTCCCAACACAGACTTTGCGGAACTCCACGAATTACAGAGCTCCAGTGTGAATAAGTCCCTTCAACCACTGCCCTCGGTCCTCTTTGCGCAAGCCAGTTCTGAGTCCAAGCAGTCAATTTGCCGCAGATCCCATGCATCTTAATCTTCCGGAGTAGCCTCCCATGAGGGTCTTTTTCAAACACCTGACTAAATCCATGTAGACAACATCCACTGCCCTCCTCATGTGTTTCATTTGATCCTGACTTCCGAAGCTTTACATACATTTCCTTTTTCTTCTTGATTAAAAAAACATCTATAACCATATAGCGACTACAGCACAGAAACAGGCCATCTCGACCCTTCGATTCCATGCCAAACTCTTACTCTCACCTAGTCCCACCGACCTTATCACTTCCTTGGACTTCCAGGACTCTCTTATCTTTCTATCTCGTCCTTCTTTCTAAGAGGAACACACCTTTTCTGTACTCTGTGCAATTGATCATCAAACACCTTCCACATGTCTAATATATGCAAACAGCCTTTCCTCTGTAATCTCTATAGGGTGCATGACCTCGCTGCTGATTTGCCTCACTTTCACAGACTGTGTCCATCCCCTTGTGTATTCCACAGGGCCCATGTCATTGTGCTAGGACACCACCAGGTGAGAGTATTGTCCACAGCGGACATGCAATTGTGCTAGGACAATACTAGGTGAAGAATATTTGTTGTATTTGGAAATCTGGGTGAGAAGAGTTGGAAAATCTGACCTCTTGAGATCCAGGTGAGTAAGTCAATCAATTTGCTCACTGACTACAGGACTTAGGGTGTTATGTTGCAGATAAGAAGGATAATAAATCAGCCATGATAGAATGGTGGAGCAGACTCGATGGCTGAATATCCAAGTTCTCCTCCTTTGCTTTCTGGTCTTATGTCGCAAATGGCAATGAGACCATGTTGAGAGGATTGTGTGCAGTCTGGTCTCCTTGCTACAGAAAGCATCTGATAAGCTGAAGAGGGGGCAAAACAGATTCACAAAATGTAACTGTGTCAGGGTGGAGGCTGGTTTATAACAAGAGGCTGGACAGACTGAGACCATTTCCCCTGGAATTCTGGAAGCTGATTGGTGACCTCATGGATGTTTGTAAAATTATGAGGCAGTTTAAATGGTTTGGCACTGACTAGATGGGTCGCAGGGCCAGTTGTGCTCTGTGTTTTTCTATGATTCTGTAACTCTATCTGCCTAGTCCCATCACCCTGCACTCTTATCCATGTACACATATAAATTTCTCTTTAATGTTGAAATCGACCCCACATCCACATCTTACACTGTCTCGGAATAACATAGGCCAATTATTATTGGCTGTTGGTGTTTCACAGGGCTTGGTATCGGGACCATTCCTTTTTACAGTAAATGTCAACGATTTTGATGACAGAATTGATGGCTTTATTGTCAAGTTTGCAGATGAAACAAAGATAGGTGGAGGGGCAGGTAGTGCTGACGAACCAGGGAGTCTGCAGAAGGACTTGGACAGATTGGGAGAACAGGCAAGGCAGTAGGAGATAGAATAAAGTGTAGGGAAGTGTATGATCAAGTACTTTGATAGAAAGAATAAAGGCATAGAATATTTCCTCAATGGGGAGAAAATTCAAAAATCAGAGGTGGAAAGAGATGTGGGAGTCCTTGTGCAGGATTCCCTAAATCCCTTGTGCAGGGATTCTACAACTGATCATTTCTTTTCCTCCCTACCCCTCTCCCACTTTCCATAGGGATCACTCCCTCCGTTATTCCTTTGTCCATTTGTCCCTCCTTACTAACCTCCCTCCAGGCACTTAACCTGGCAAGCAGCTCAAGTTCTACAGCTACCTATACGCCTCCTCCCTCACCTCAATTCAGGGTCCCGAACACTCTTTCCAAATGAGGCAACACTTCACCTGCAAATCTGCTGGGGTTGAATCTTGTGTTCAGTGTTCCAAAATGCAGCCTCCTCTGCACTGTTGAGACCCCTCGTAAAGTGGTGGAACGCTTCATCGAGCACCTCCACTTCATCCACCACAAGCGGGACTTCCTGGTGGTCAAACATTTCAATTCAGATTCCCATTCTGCCATGTCAATTCATGGCCTCCTTTCGTGCCCAACATGAGGCCACCCTCAAGGAATGGAGCAACACCTTATATTCCATCTGGTTACCCTCCAACCTGAAGGCATGAACATCGATTTCTCCTTGCAGTGACCAAAACCAAACACCCCCCACTCTCATTCCTCTATTCGCCACTCCGACCTTTCACTTCTTCTCACCAGCCGATTACTTCTCCCTGGGTCCCCTCCTCCTTCCCTTTCTCCTATTGTCCACTCTCCTCTCCTATCAGATTCTTTCTTCTCCAGTCCTTGACCTTTCCCTCCCACCTGGCTTCAGCCATCACCTCACCTTCCAACTGCCATCTTTCCCCTCCCACTACCTTTTTATTCAGGCATCTTACGCCCTTCCCTCTCAGTCCTGAAGAAGGGTCTCGACCTGAAGCGTCAACTGTTTATTCTTTTCCACGGATGAGGTCTCCTCCAAGAGGACCACAACCTTGTCGTGGTATGGAGACATGCGTGCCTCACTGACTCAGAGAGCTCTGTTGGCAGGGGCCAGGGCTCTACGCTTTGGCACCTGGTAGGGTCACCTATGCCGTGTAGGTCAAAGAGTAGAGACCAGACTAAGAGTGGTCCACAGGTCCTCCAGGTTCAGGGGTTCAGCTCAGGGCAAACAACTCTGGTAAAACAAAGTTGTTATGGAAACAGCAATGAAAAATCCTTCTACATTTGGTTGTGATCGTATTCCTGAATCTCCACCCAGGACTTGCATGACTGACAGTAGTGAAAACTGAGGATCTACTGACACGATGAAGGAAGCCATGAACACCACCAGAAATGGAGGACCTTCGTTGCTGCCCTAAACATTACAGTGCAACAGGCAGTAAAGAAAACGTGATGCTCCCTGACCTCCTGAGTTCCTCCAGCGGTTTGTGTGTGTTGTTTCGGATTCTCTAAAGGTTAATTTGCAGATTGAGTTGATTATAAGGAAGGCAAATACAATAATTGCCTTCATTCCAAGAGGATGAGAATATAAGAGCAAGGACGTGACATTGAAGCTTTATAAGGCATTGGTCAGACTACATTTGGAGTATTGTGAGCAATTTTGGGCCCCTTATCGAAGAAAAGGTGTGCTGGCATTGGATAGGTTCCAGAGAAGTTACACGAGAATGATTCCAGGAATGAAGGGTTAATGTATTGGAAGCATTTGATGGTTCTGGGCCTGTACTCACTGGAGTTTAGAAGAATGACAAGAGAGATTGTCCACATGGATTTTAGTAACCTCTTCAAATGTGAAGAGGTTCGGTTGCAACTTTACAGCTCTGTAGAGGCCACATCTGAAGTATTGCACACAGTTCTGGTCACCCCACTCTAAGAAGGATGTTGAGTCTTTGGAGAGGATATAGAAGAGGTTCACCAGAAGGCTGGCTGGTTTAGACAGCATGTTGTGAAGGTGAAATGGGGTAGGGTTCAAGGGGAATGTGAGGAGAAAGCTTTTTTGTCTCAGAGTGGTGGATGACTGGAATGCGCTGCCTGGTATAATGGTAGGGGCAAATGCATTAGAGACTTTTCAGAGACGTTTGGATAGGCACATGGGTGTAAGTAAGATGGAGGGATATGGGTATTGTGTTGGCAGGAGAAATTATTGTTTGGGTGTTTTTGATTTGCTTTTTAGCTGGTTCAGAATAACATTGTGGGCCAAGTGTCCTTTTGCTGTGTTGTATCTGCTGTGTTCAATGTTATAAAAAGGGTGGATCTCATTGAAACCTGTTGAATATTGAAAGGGCAGAGCGGATGTAGAGAGGATGTTTCCTACACTTGGTGAATCTAGGACCAGAGGACACAGCCTCAGAAGAGAGAGACATCCATTCAGAAACAAAGAAAACCTACAGCACAATAGAGACCCTTCTGCCCACAAAGTTGTGCCGAACATATCCCTACCTTAGAAATTACGAGGCTTACCCACAGCCCTCTATTTTTCTAAGCTCCATGAACCTATCCAAAAGTCTCTTAAAAGACCCTATCGTATCCGCCTCCACCATCATTGCCGGCAGCCCATTCCACGCACTCACCACCCTCTGAGAAAAAAACGTACCTCTGACATCTCCTCTGTACCTCCTCCCCAGCACCTTAAACCTTGTCCTCTTGTGGCAACCATTTCAGCCCTGGGAAAAAGCCTCTGACTATCCACACAATCAATGCCTTTCATCATCTTCTACACCTCTATCAGGTCACCCCTCATCCTCCGTCACTCCAAGGAGAAAAGGCAGCGTTCACTCAACCTGTTTTCATAAGGCATGCACCCCAATCCAGGCAACATCCTTGTAAATCTCCCCGGCACCCTTTCTATGGCTTCCACATGCTTCCTGTAGTGAAGCGACCAGAAATGAGCACAGTACTCCAAGTGGGGCCTGACCAGGGTCCAATACAGCTGCAACATTACCTCTCAGCTCCTAATTCAGTTTCATGATTAATGAAGGCCAATACACTGTATGCCTTCTTAACCACAGAGTCAACCTGCGCAGCTGCTTTGAGCATCCTATGGACTTGGACCCCAAGATCACTCTGATCCTCCACACTGTCAAGTGTCTTACTATTCATGCAATATTCTGCCATCATATTTGACTTAGTGTGGGCACGTGGCCAAGAGGTTAAGGCATTGGACTAGCGACCGGAAGGTCATGAGTTCGAGCCGCAGCCGAGGCAACATGTTGTGTTCTTCAGCAAGGCACTTAATCACACATTGCTCTGTGACAACACTAGTGCCAAGCTGTATGGGGCCAAATGCCCTTCCCTTGGACAACATTGGTGTCGTGGAGAGGGGAGACTTGCAGCATGGGCAACTTCTGGTCTTCCATACAACCTTGCCCAGGCCTGCGCCCTGGAGAGTGAAGACTTTCCAGGCGCAGATCCATGGTCTCGCAAGACTAACGGATGCCATAACATTTGACTTACCAAAATGAACCACCTCACACTTATCTGGGTTGAACTCCATCTGCCACTTTTCAACCCAGTTTTGCATTCTACCGATGTCCCGCTGGAATCTCTGACAGCTCTCCACACTATCCACAACACCACCAACCTTTGTATCCTTCACTCACCCATCCCTCCATTTCCTCATCCAGGTCATCTATGAAAATCACAAAGAAAAGGGATCCCAGGACAGATCCCTGAGGCACACCACTGGTCACCAACCTCTATGCAGAATATAACCCGTCTACAACCACTCTTTGCCTTCTGTGGGCAAGCCAAATCTGGATCCACAAAACAAGGTCCCCTTCAATCCCATGCCTCCTTACTTTCTCAATAAGCCTTGCATGGGGTAGCTTATCAAATGCCTTGCTGAAATACACTACATCTACTACTCTACCTTCATCAAAATATTTGGTCACATACTCAGAAAATTCAATCAGGCTCGGAAAGCAAAACCTGCCTTTGACAAAGCCATGCTGACTATTCCGAATCATATTATGCCTCTCCAAATGTTCATAAATTTTGCCTCTCAGGATCTTTTCCATCAACTTACCAACCACTGAAGTAAGACTCACTGGCATTTAATTTCTTGGGCTATCTCTACTCCCTTTCTTGAATAGGGGAACAACATCTGCAACCCTCCAATCCTCCAGAATCTCCCCCGTCCCCATTGATAATGGAAAGATCATTGCTAGAGGCTCAGCAATCTCCTCCCTCGCCTTCCACAGTAGCCTGGGGTAGATCTCATCCGATCCCAGAGACTTATCCAACTTGATGCTTTCCAAAAGCTCCAGTACATCCTCTTTCTTAATATCTACATGCTCAAGCTTTTCAATCCGCTGTAAGTCAACCCCACAATCGCCAAGATCCTTTTCCGTAATGAATACTGAAGCAAAGTATTCATAAAGTACCTCAGCTATCTCCTGTTTCCATATACACTTTTCCACTGTCACACTTGATTGGTCTTATTCTCTTGCGTCTTATCCTCTTGCTCTTCACACCCTTGTAGAATGCCTTGGGGTTATCTTTAATCCTGCTCGCCAAGGCCTTCTCGTGGCCCCTACTGCCTCTCCGAATTTCATGGCTTTTGCTTCCCCTTTATGCAAAGACACCACATTTAGTTCCTTAATTTGAAGTAATTGCTTGGCTGGAAGGTCTGGCACCTTGTTTCCTTCAACCCCAACAAGGGCAGGGACCCATATGAAATGTATGTGCAACCCTGCAGCTTCAACAAATGTTGTCCAATCTCAATGTAACACCCTGATAGAGGTTTCACTATTAATGTAATGGTGTTTCTGTAGGAGCAGTGTTTGGGTTATGGTTGGAGATAACAGGTGCTTTGGAATGAGAGCCATCCAATCCGGGGAGCGGGTTTTTTTCTCGTGTGCCTAACACCAGTGTGATCTGGGGTCTTGGTTTGGAGGGACATGAAGAAAGAAGACACTGGAGAGAACCGATTGTAGGATTCGACCTGGTGGGGGACTATCATTTGATGGAGCAAAGTGCAGAGGTCTCCTGAGTATCGGTGAATATAACTTTGGGAAGAGCTGAGCTCCAACTTGTGCACATTTGACTGTTTAATTATAATGGGCCCTTTTCGTTCTTTTCTTTACAAACCCTTTAGTTCAGTTAACATTCATAAATATAATTCATACAATCGCATGCAGCAGGCTGTTATTTCTTGGCACTGAGATATACCAGGGGAGCAAAATACACGATCTCCACACAAACCGAGGTCTGAGGTGGGAGTACCGTCCAAATCTCATGGATTTGGCAGGACCGGAGTGTGTATTCCCTGGACTAGCACAACCCAAGGAAACCAGGGGTTTTCATCAAGAACATCTGACCTACAATTTGAAGTACGTTTTTTAATAGATGTCAAAACAGATCAAATCAGAGCATAGATGTACATAATCAGGATGTACTTCTCCGACCCATTCCAAGATTAAAATGATAGCAACCATCTCAGCCATGAATACAGACACTTTGTATGATAATCTTCTCTTAATAATCACCTGAACCTTTGGAACATAATCAGAGACACCTGAACGACCTGTCACTGGGTCTTTTGAATTAACTGTGTAGATGTGTAAGAATCCACAATGTCTGCCTTGCATGTATTGCTGAATTGCCTCTACCACGGATGTACAATCAATTGTCATCTTGATCTTTTCTTGAAGGCTAAAGTCAACCACCGGCAAAGGGGAAAACTATGGAGTCGTGACAGAAAGGGGTACACTGGGACCATGTTTCACATCAAAGAACCCAAGATTTTCTGCCCATTCATTTTCCATCCACCCAAAACTGAATACCTTGCGTATCAAATTTGCTGACGATACCACCCTAATAGGTATCATATCAGACTGTGATGAGACAGCCTATAGGGAGGAGGTACAGCATTTGACAGAATGGTGCTGTCATAATAACCTGGACTTGAATATCACAAAAACCAAGGAGCTGATAGTAGATTTCAGGAGATTAAAGCGTGTCGAGCACTCTGCTCTGCACATATACGGGAAAGAGGAGGAGAGAGTACAGAGTTTAAAGTTCCTCAGCGACCACATCTCAGTTGACCTCACCTGGACCGCCCATATCTCTTATCAGGTGGGGAAGGCCCCACAGAGGCTCTACTTCCTAAGGAAGCTAAAGCACGCTCTCCTCCCTCATCACTTGCTGATCAACTTCTATCGGACAACTATAGAGAGCCTCCTGACGTATTGCTGTGCAGTGTGGTTTGCCAGCTGCACAGAACAGAACAGGAAGGACTTGCAGCGGGTGGTGAGGGTAGCAGAGCGGGTTATTGGCACAACATTACCCTCCCTTAGAGACATTTATACTGGCAGACTTCAAAAGAAGGCTACTTGTATTTCAAAGGATCCCACTCATCCTGGACATCACCTGTTTTCCCCTCCACCTTCTGGGAAGAGATACAGAGCATTAAGGACGAAAACAAAGAGACTCCTTAACAGCTTCTATCCACAAGCAGTGAAATGTCTAACACCCCCTTCCCTTCTCCTGCCCCCCTCCTAAGACGGCGGCAGCTAAATGCATCAGACTTCCAGGAATGGCAGGTGTGCAATAGCCCTACCCCACCCCCCCCACCCCCCCATCCATATATTATTAATTTTGGACGCACTCCTGAGGTTTTAGAGTTTATTTTATGTATATATTGTTTGTCATGCTGCAAAACGTTTAGCTGCTAAACTGTGTTTCATTGCTCCACAACAATGACAATAAAGATATTCGTCTTCTTCTATACAGTAGTCACAACACAACTGATGTTGGCAATATTTTAGGACCAGCTTTATGTCCTCTTACATTAACCCAATAAACCACTGCTAACTGTAACCTGTGTAGATACAAAGGTACTTAATCCATTTCCTCCAGTAATGCTGAAATTGGGGATGATTTTATAGCACCACAACATAATCTCAATGATTGAATTTGAACTTCATCTAACGGGCTTTAAGACCGCTGGTGAGGCTGACCCAGAAGCAATACATTCATAATCAAAGAAAGATTTGATTAAAGCAAAATACATTTAAGTGACCTCCCACTCGCACCCTCATCAGACCCAAATCATCAACTTGAGCACATTAAGGACATTATTTACGTATCTGCAGATTTTTATTGACATGGACCTTCCAAGTTAGCCTCCCTTGTGTCCATCCACATACCAAGAAACTTTATCACTGACTCAATACAAGATTTAACATATAAATTGAAATCAATTGTGGGGGCAATGTTTTTTTCAGAAAAAAAAACAACGCAAGTCTTTGCAATGGAAAATCTGAGCCCACACTGATGGCCCCATATCACTTCTTCATTAATAGCTGCTTGCATTTCCCTAACTATATAATTTATATTCCTACTTCTCTCCCACACTGCACAATCATCACCATTTCACGCTGTTCTTTCCGAAGGACCTGCTCGTTTGTTTAAATCTCGCGCTCACTCTCGCGATATCTCAATCCCGCCGAAAGGCTCCTCTCGCGGCCAATCACCTCCACAAGAACGGCTGCCCAGCTGTCCCGGGTTCCCATCTCCATCCGTCAGCATCTTCTCAGCCCCCCGCGCCCGACAGCTCAACACCCCACCCCGGGCATGAGGCAGGGGCCTGATTCTGCTATTCAACACACATTTTCTTTCATTGTAAAGCCACGCCCGCTCAATCTCGGGTGGCTCCTTCTCTGTGTGAAGGGGAAGTGGGGGGCAGCGTCATCTGGGAGATAGTGGGGAGAGAGGACCAGGGAATGATCACTCCTGAGGTGAACGGGGAGGTGGGGAGAGAGGGGGGGATGGGGCAGGTCAGAAGGAGTGAGGAGGGCTGAGGCTGGAGGGGGTAGGGTGAGGGACATGGGGGTGGGGAGGGAGGGAGCAGGGGTCACAGTGAGGATGGGATAGTTTGAGGGTGGGGGGAATTGGTTATGGGGAGGGAGGGTGCATGGGGGAGGTGGATTGGTGGTGAGGGGCTTGTTGAGGATGGGAAAGTGTGGATGGATGGTGGTGTAGACTTGTCACAAGCCCACCAGTCCCTGAGACATTATTGTTTAATACAGAAGACCTCATTCCCTTCTCCCTGTCCTCTCTCCTTCCTCTAAAAACACATACAGAGTCACTCGGAATCAGAGGACACTTTGAAGGAGTCTTGAACTAAGCTGTGCCCGTGGACTTGGTCCAATCCTGAAGCCTGACCCTTCACTCCTCGTTCCACATCAGACCTAAACAACCCCCCTCTTCCTTCTGAAGAACCAATCCCTCTTGACCTGGACCCATGGGACCCTCTGGACATTGTGGCCTTGGGCTGGCGCTCCCTCAGCAGCTTCCTCGATGCCTGCACTTCTCTGGTAAAGTAGAAGTTGGCCCAGCACTCAAGATCAGTGCGGGACATCCAGACCAACTGGCTGTCTGGGACTGGGGTGGAAGAAGAAACCTGTCCTGTCAGCTGTTGGTTCAGGTTCTGCACCTGACACTCAGAACCTTTCAGGGGTAGTGGAGGGAAATGGGTGAGTGACCGAGATCTTTAATTACATCCCTGCTGGAGCATTCTTCTCCATCAGGCCTGGGTTTTGCTCTCTCCCTTGCCCCATCATATGTGGCGTTCCCTTCCACTGGAGGGAGGTGCCGAGGATGAACCATGTCCTGGGCCCAGATGGGGATGAGCAGGCATCTGCAGCGGCCGTTTGCCAGACGACAGGAAGGTGGTGTCGGCACCACAAACGTGATTTCGGACTGAAAATCCAGGTGATTCATTCCCCTGCTGTTTCACCTCTGGGATGGTAGATCATCTGTCACAATTGCAGCAGGACAGGGAACCTTGTGGAAAGTGATTGCACAGCAGACCTCTCCATTGGCCTGTTGCCATGACCGTTCATGGCTGGTGTAGGCCTGAGAGCTGACTGCAGAGGTTGTAAGATGGTGGTTCTCCTACGGGATGTGGGAGTGTGGCCATTGACCATCGTGGTAAGGGCTAGGACGAGGGTGACAGCGTTTGGAAACTAGGACTACGTCAGCACCAATGTTGTCCTGACCAACTGTACTTGACTGCATTAAGGTTCAAGGTACATTTTATGTCAAAGAATGTATGCAGTATACAACTCAGATTCATCATTAACACCACTATTCTCCTGCATCAGGACGTGGACGCACCCATGGACAAAACAACTGGCCAACGACAGCCCAAAGGTTGCAGTGAGCACAGTCACAGGATGATGCCATGCCAGGGACACCCTCGAGCTGAGGCAAGGGGACACAGAGATTGGCCCTGCTACATAGGCACGTGGTGGCTCATATACTGGGAATGGGAGAGGGGTTAGAATCTCCAAAGAAAAAGAAATTTTCCAGAATTCCCACATTGGTAGGAGGCTGTGGTTTATTTCTAACCCATGGGATTATGGAGATGGGAACTCCTTCTGTAGGTCTGAAATTGTGATAGGGAGACAGAAAAGTGCATGGTGTTTCCAGATTTAACCCACATTCTACAATTCACTGCTGAATCCTCACTACATGTGACTGACATTCCAGGTTGATGAGTTTTTCCATTTTCGCTGAATGCCTATAGAGGTTCATAGATTTCTGCCCAGTAATGCCCAAAGGGAATTACATGTACAATTGGAGCAGAATCCGGTATTCTGGATTCTCTCGATGACAGGCGAGGGGTGACAGAAAATGGCAAGGTACTGTCAGCAAGTCGTGAATCATATTCTGGAGAGTGGAAGGAGGTCAGAATGTTTAAAAATAACTTTTTCAATTTCCCACACATTCACTGTGCTCCCAGTGTTCCTAACCTGGGCACGGGAGGAGGGAACTGTGCACAGTGCTCATGGTGTGAGTCATGCAGAGATGACGGCACAGAGCTCCTGCAGTGCTGACCAGGGATTATGGAGGCAGGAACTGTGTGTGGTGCTCCAAGTGTGGGTCTGTCCCAGAGGATATGGAAATGGGAATCACAGACAGTTCTCTCAGTGTGAGTCTGCAGCTGCTCTTTGCAGATTTAAGCCATGATTAACAGTCCCACTGCCAAACCCTCAGTACCTGTAACTAATGTTCCAGGGGCATCCAGCAGGGAACACAGGCTTGTCTTGGTTCCTATTACATATGCGATTCCATGCCCAACTGCACGTTCAGTGTTGATGGGCTGCCACCCCTGCAAAAGGACTGGGAACCCTGTGGAAAGAAATTTCAAAGCTAGGCAATTGTTGCTCGGTGCACGACTGTGCTCCTTTCTGGATTTAATCCATGATTGGCAGTCCTGCTGTACAAGATTCAATCAAAATTTTTCAAACAGGAGAGAAAGGCTTGTCTGGGTTCCCACTGTATGAGATTCCTTGTCTTGCTGCTCGTCCATCAGAATTGTAGATGGACTGTCACAGCTGCAACAGGACTAGGAACACAGTGGAAAGAGATTGTGGATTTCCTGAAACGTACCTTTGTGGTGAACAGTTCACCTGCTGCGGTCTGATCCAAGGAAATGAGGTCCAGAACCGTGCATGGTATACTCAGGAGCAGACATTCGTCATCAATTGGAGAACTGGCCTTGTCCCAAGTCTATCAACAGAAGTTAAAACAAACAATGGAAATAAATAAAGGAGCATCAAGAGCAGTAAAGACAGTTTGGTTTTAATAAGTTGCTGCCCATTGGTTGTAGGAGGGCGGAGCAAAATTTCCTGCCCCAGGATGTGTCAAATCTTGGGATAATTAAATGCTAATTTCTCCTTTGGGGTATATTGTACAGGAACAGGACCTTTGGCCCACTATATTGTGTTGAACAAATTAAACAAGTAACCGAATGCCAACTGAATCTCCATCCCCTGCAGATTCATGTGCACAGCGAAGAACCTCTGAACCACCAATCACCATCCCTGACTGGATTACGGGCACACACTACTTCATATGCTGGAAACATAAAAAAATAACATAGAAACATACAGCACAACACAGGCCATTCGGCCCACAAAGCTGTGCCAAACATCTCCCTATCTTAGTAATACCTTAGCTTTACACAAAGCCCTCTATTACACATGCCCTGCACATTTTCTGTGAATTTACTCCTTTCACATCAAACGCATGATATCCAGTATTATACAATTCCAGCACAGGGGAAAATATTCCAGCAGTCTATTCTATCTCTGCCCATCATAATCTTACAAGTTTCTCTTGGGTCTTCCCTCAGCCTTTGTCTCTCCAGAACGTTTCTTTGTGGATAGTCCCCTCTTACTCAGACACTGGGTGAGAATTTTCCTCCCCGCTCTTATTTCCCACGCGGTTTAGTCGATGGAGAACTCACCGACAAACAGCATGTCCAATAACACAGAAGTTGCCTCAAGGTGTTGAATGCAGAGACAGTGCAAGCGTTCTCTTCCCGTCTCAAATTTCTCCTTTTCACGTCATCTTCAGTGGGACAGGAACAGAGGATCTTCACTCTGTGTCTGACCCAGAAAGTGTGTGATGGTTTTAATCACATGAACCAAATACACATGAAAAACACTGCAAACAATGGAAATATATAAAGGCAGTATCAAGAGCAGTAAAGACAGTTTGGTTTTAATAAGTTGCTGCCCATTGGTTGTAGGAGGGCGCAGCAAAATTTCCTGCCCCAGGATGTGTTGAATCTTGGGATAATTAAATGCTAATTTCTCCTTTGGGGAATATTGTACAGGAACAGGACCTTTGGCCCACTATATTGTGTTGAACAAATTAAACAAGTAACCGAATGCCTGACTGAATCTCCATTCTCTGCAGATTCATGTGCACAGCTAAGAGCCCCTTAACCACCTATCACCATCACTGACTGGATTACAGGCACACACCACTTCACGTGTTGGAACCATTTTATGTGGACATTGTGCAAGTAGAAGGTGGTTAAAAGTTCATCACAACATCGTGGGCTGAGTAGCCTGTTCCTGCACTGCACTGTGGTCCATAATTTGTTATATTTACCTGGGATTGCTGCATTTCTGATGCTGTGTGCCTGGGATGCTGATGCAAGTAATAAACTGATTCAACAAG
The DNA here is from genome assembly GCF_963921235.1 of Mobula hypostoma. Lineage (NCBI taxonomy): Eukaryota > Metazoa > Chordata > Chondrichthyes > Myliobatiformes > Myliobatidae > Mobula > Mobula hypostoma. The sequence goes on along the minus strand of NC_086128.1, from coordinate 56,122,837 downwards.
TTGTTTCTCATGCCACATCTCTTCCTCTGCAGTCACTCTGTAAGGTTGAAGGTTCTGGGTGTGAGAGGTGGGGGTGGATGGGCAGGGAGGTGGGAATGATTGCTTGCTGGTATTCCAGAGAGTGGAAGGAGATCAGAATGTTTAAGAACAAGTTTTCCAATTTCCCACACATGCACTGTGCTTCCAGTGTTTCTGACCCAGGCACAGGGAGGAAGGAACTGTGCACAGTGCTCCTGGAGTACTGACTGGGGATTATGGAGGATGGAACTGTGTGTGGTGCTCCAAGTGTGGGTCTAACCCAGATGGTATGGAAATTGGAATCGCAGACAGTTCTGACAGTGTGAGTCTGAAACAGCTCTTTCCCAATTTAAGCCACGTTTGACAGTCCCACTGCCAAACCCTCAGTACCTGTAACTAATGTTCCAGGGGCATCCAGCAGGGTACGAAGGCTTGTCTTGGTTCCTATCATGAATCCTCGCCCGACTGCACCTTCCGTTTTGAAAGGCTGCAACCCCTGCAACAGGACAGGGAACCCTGTGGAAAGAAATTTCAAAGCTAGGCAATTGTTGCTCGGTGCACGACTGTGCTCCTTTCTGGATTTAATCCATGATTGGCAGTCCTGCTGTACAAGATTCAATCAAAATTTTTCAAACAGGAGAGAAAGGCTTGTCTGGGTTCCCACTGTATGAGATTCCTTGTCTTGCTGCTCATCCATCAGAATTGTAGATGGACTGTCACAGCTGCAACAGGACTAGGAACACAGTGGAAAGAGATTGTGGATTTCCTGAAACGTACCTTTGTGGTGAACAGTTCACCTGCTGCGGTCTGATCCAAGGAAATGAGGTCCAGAACCGTGCATGGTATACTCAGGAGCAGACATTCGTCATCAATTGGAGAACTGGCCTTGTCCCAAGTCTATCAACAGAAGTTAAAACAAATAATGGAAATAAATAAAGGAGCATCAAGAGCAGTAAAGACAGTTTGGTTTTAATAAGTTGCTGCCCATTGGTTGTAGGAGGGCGGAGCAAAATTTCCTGCCCCAGGATGTGTCGAATCTTGGGATAATTAAATGCTAATTTCTCCTTTGGGGAATATTGTACAGGAACAGGACCTTTGGCCCACTATATTGTGTTGAACAAATTAAGCAAGTAAATGAATGCCTGACTGAATCTCCATTCCCAGCAGATTCATGTGCACAGCGAAGAACCTCTGAACCACCAATCACCATCCCTGACTGGATTACGGGCACACACTACTTCATATGCTGGAAACATAAAAAAATAACATAGAAACATACAGCACAACACAGGCCATTCGGCCCACAAAGCTGTGCCAAACATCTCCCTATCTTAGTAATACCTTAGCTTTACACAAAGCCCTCTATTACACATGCCCTGCACATTTTCTGTGAATTTACTCCTTTCACATCAAACGCATGATATCCAGTATTATACAATTCCAGCACAGGGGAAAATATTCCAGCAGTCTATTCTATCTCTGCCCATCATAATCTTACAAGTTTCTCTTGGGTCTTCCCTCAGCCTTTGTCTCTCCAGAACGTTTCTTTGTGGATAGTCCCCTCTTACTCAGACACTGGGTGAGAATTTTCCTCCCCGCTCTTATTTCCCACGCGGTTTAGTCGATGGAGAACTCACCGACAAACAGCATGTCCAATAACACAGAAGTTGCCTCAAGGTGTTGAATGCAGAGACAGTGCAAGCGTTCTCTTCCCGTCTCAAATTTCTCCTTTTCACGTCATCTTCAGTGGGACAGGAACAGAGGATCTTCACTCTGTGTCTGACCCAGAAAGTGTGTGATGGTTTTAATCACATGAACCTAATACACATGAAAAACACTGCAAACAATGGAAATATATAAAGGCAGTATCAAGAGCAGTAAAGACAGTTTGGTTTTAATAAGTTGCTGCCCATTGGTTGTAGGAGGGCGCAGCAAAATTTCCTGCCCCAGGATGTGTTGAATCTTGGGATAATTAAATGCTAATTTCTCCTTTGGGGAATATTGTACAGGAACAGGACCTTTGGCCCACTATATTGTGTTGAACAAATTAAACAAGTAACCGAATGCCTGACTGAATCTCCATTCTCTGCAGATTCATGTGCACAGCTAAGAGCCCCTTAACCACCTATCACCATCACTGACTGGATTACAGGCACACACCACTTCACGTGTTGGAACCATTTTATGTGGACATTGTGCAAGTAGAAGGTGGTTAAAAGTTCATCACAACATCGTGGGCTGAGTAGCCTGTTCCTGCACTGCACTGTGGTCCATAATTTGTTATATTTACCTGGGATTGCTGCATTTCTGATGCTGTGTGCCTGGGATGCTGATGCAAGTAATAAACTGATTCAACAAGTTGTTTCTCATGCCACATCTCTTCCTCTGCAGTCACTCTGTAAGGTTGAAGGTTCTGGGTGTGAGAGGTGGGGGTGGATGGGCAGGGAGGTGGGAATGATTGCTTGCTGGTATTCCAGAGAGTGGAAGGAGATCAGAATGTTTAAGAACAAGTTTTCCAATTTCCCACACATGCACTGTGCTTCCAGTGTTTCTGACCCAGGCACAGGGAGGAAGGAACTGTGCACAGTGCTCCTGGAGTACTGACTGGGGATTATGGAGGATGGAACTGTGTGTGGTGCTCCAAGTGTGGGTCTAACCCAGATGGTATGGAAATTGGAATCGCAGACAGTTCTGACAGTGTGAGTCTGAAACAGCTCTTTCCCAATTTAAGCCACGTTTGACAGTCCCACTGCCAAACCCTCAGTACCTGTAACTAATGTTCCAGGGGCATCCAGCAGGGTACGAAGGCTTGTCTTGGTTCCTATCATGAATCCTCGCCCGACTGCACCTTCCGTTTTGAAAGGCTGCAACCCCTGCAACAGGACAGGGAACCCTGTGGAAAGAAATTTCAAAGCTAGGCAATTGTTGCTCGGTGCACGACTGTGCGCCTTTCTGGATTGAATCCATGATTGGCAGTCCTGCTGTACAAGATTCAATCAAAATTTTCAAACAGGAGAGAAAGGCTTGTCTGGGTTCCCACTGTATGAGATTCCTTGTCTTGCTGCTCATCCATCAGAATTGTAGATGGACTGTCACAGCTGCAACAGGACTAGGAACACAGTGGAAAGAGATTGTGGATTTCCTGAAACGTACCTTTGTGGTGAACAGTTCACCTGCTGCGGTCTGATCCAAGGAAATGAGGTCCAGAACCGTGCATGGTATACTCAGGAGCAGACATTCGTCATCAATTGGAGAACTGGCCTTGTCCCAAGTCTATCAACAGAAGTTAAAACAAATAATGGAAATAAATAAAGGAGCATCAAGAGCAGTAAAGACAGTTTGGTTTTAATAAGTTGCTGCCCATTGGTTGTAGGAGGGCGGAGCAAAATTTCCTGCCCCAGGATGTGTCGAATCTTGGGATAATTAAATGCTAATTTCTCCTTTGGGGAATATTGTACAGGAACAGGACCTTTGGCCCACTATATTGTGTTGAACAAATTAAGCAAGTAAATGAATGCCTGACTGAATCTCCATTCCCAGCAGATTCATGTGCACAGCGAAGAACCTCTGAACCACCAATCACCATCCCTGACTGGATTACGGGCACACACTACTTCATATGCTGGAAACATAAAAAAATAACATAGAAACATACAGCACAACACAGGCCATTCGGCCCACAAAGCTGTGCCAAACATCTCCCTATCTTAGTAATACCTTAGCTTTACACAAAGCCCTCTATTACACATGCCCTGCACATTTTCTGTGAATTTACTCCTTTCACATCAAACGCATGATATCCAGTATTATACAATTCCAGCACAGGGGAAAATATTCCAGCAGTCTATTCTATCTCTGCCCATCATAATCTTACAAGTTTCTCTTGGGTCTTCCCTCAGCCTTTGTCTCTCCAGAACGTTTCTTTGTGGATAGTCCCCTCTTACTCAGACACTGGGTGAGAATTTTCCTCCCCGCTCTTATTTCCCACGCGGTTTAGTCGATGGAGAACTCACCGACAAACAGCATGTCCAATAACACAGAAGTTGCCTCAAGGTGTTGAATGCAGAGACAGTGCAAGCGTTCTCTTCCCGTCTCAAATTTCTCCTTTTCACGTCATCTTCAGTGGGACAGGAACAGAGGATCTTCACTCTGTGTCTGACCCAGAAAGTGTGTGATGGTTTTAATCACATGAACCTAATACACATGAAAAACACTGCAAACAATGGAAATATATAAAGGCAGTATCAAGAGCAGTAAAGACAGTTTGGTTTTAATAAGTTGCTGCCCATTGGTTGTAGGAGGGCGCAGCAAAATTTCCTGCCCCAGGATGTGTTGAATCTTGGGATAATTAAATGCTAATTTCTCCTTTGGGGAATATTGTACAGGAACAGGACCTTTGGCCCACTATATTGTGTTGAACAAATTAAACAAGTAACCGAATGCCTGACTGAATCTCCATTCTCTGCAGATTCATGTGCACAGCTAAGAGCCCCTTAACCACCTATCACCATCACTGACTGGATTACAGGCACACACCACTTCACGTGTTGGAACCATTTTATGTGGACATTGTGCAAGTAGAAGGTGGTTAAAAGTTCATCACAACATCGTGGGCTGAGTAGCCTGTTCCTGCACTGCACTGTGGTCCATAATTTGTTATATTTACCTGGGATTGCTGCATTTCTGATGCTGTGTGCCTGGGATGCTGATGCAAGTAATAAACTGATTCAACAAGTTGTTTCTCATGCCACATCTCTTCCTCTGCAGTCACTCTGTAAGGTTGAAGGTTCTGGGTGTGAGAGGTGGGGGTGGATGGGCAGGGAGGTGGGAATGATTGCTTGCTGGTATTCCAGAGAGTGGAAGGAGATCAGAATGTTTAAGAACAAGTTTTCCAATTTCCCACACATGCACTGTGCTTCCAGTGTTTCTGACCCAGGCACAGGGAGGAAGGAACTGTGCACAGTGCTCCTGGAGTACTGACTGGGGATTATGGAGGATGGAACTGTGTGTGGTGCTCCAAGTGTGGGTCTAACCCAGATGGTATGGAAATTGGAATCGCAGACAGTTCTGACAGTGTGAGTCTGAAACAGCTCTTTCCCAATTTAAGCCACGTTTGACAGTCCCACTGCCAAACCCTCAGTACCTGTAACTAATGTTCCAGGGGCATCCAGCAGGGTACGAAGGCTTGTCTTGGTTCCTATCATGAATCCTCGCCCGACTGCACCTTCCGTTTTGAAAGGCTGCAACCCCTGCAACAGGACAGGGAACCCTGTGGAAAGAAATTTCAAAGCTAGGCAATTGTTGCTCGGTGCACGACTGTGCGCCTTTCTGGATTGAATCCATGATTGGCAGTCCTGCTGTACAAGATTCAATCAAAATTTTCAAACAGGAGAGAAAGGCTTGTCTGGGTTCCCACTGTATGAGATTCCTTGTCTTGCTGCTCATCCATCAGAATTGTAGATGGACTGTCACAGCTGCAACAGGACTAGGAACACAGTGGAAAGAGATTGTGGATTTCCTGAAACGTACCTTTGTGGTGAACAGTTCACCTGCTGCGGTCTGATCCAAGGAAATGAGGTCCAGAACCGTGCATGGTATACTCAGGAGCAGACATTCGTCATCAATTGGAGAACTGGCCTTGTCCCAAGTCTATCAACAGAAGTTAAAACAAATAATGGAAATAAATAAAGGAGCATCAAGAGCAGTAAAGACAGTTTGGTTTTAATAAGTTGCTGCCCATTGGTTGTAGGAGGGCGGAGCAAAATTTCCTGCCCCAGGATGTGTCGAATCTTGGGATAATTAAATGCTAATTTCTCCTTTGGGGAATATTGTACAGGAACAGGACCTTTGGCCCACTATATTTGTGTTGAACAAATTAAACAAGTAAATGAATGCCTGACTGAATCTCCATTCCCAGCAGATTCATGTGCACAGCGAAGAACCTCTGAACCACCAATCACCATCCCTGACTGGATTACGGGCACACACTACTTCATATGCTGGAAACATAAAAAAATAACATAGAAACATACAGCACAACACAGGCCATTCGGCCCACAAAGCTGTGCCAAACATCTCCCTATCTTAGTAATACCTTAGCTTTACACAAAGCCCTCTATTACACATGCCCTGCACATTTTCTGTGAATTTACTCCTTTCACATCAAACGCATGATATCCAGTATTATACAATTCCAGCACAGGGGAAAATATTCCAGCAGTCTATTCTATCTCTGCCCATCATAATCTTACAAGTTTCTCTTGGGTCTTCCCTCAGCCTTTGTCTCTCCAGAACGTTTCTTTGTGGATAGTCCCCTCTTACTCAGACACTGGGTGAGAATTTTCCTCCCCGCTCTTATTTCCCACGCGGTTTAGTCGATGGAGAACTCACCGACAAACAGCATGTCCAATAACACAGAAGTTGCCTCAAGGTGTTGAATGCAGAGACAGTGCAAGCGTTCTCTTCCCGTCTCAAATTTCTCCTTTTCACGTCATCTTCAGTGGGACAGGAACAGAGGATCTTCACTCTGTGTCTGACCCAGAAAGTGTGTGATGGTTTTAATCACATGAACCTAATACACATGAAAAACACTGCAAACAATGGAAATATATAAAGGCAGTATCAAGAGCAGTAAAGACAGTTTGGTTTTAATAAGTTGCTGCCCATTGGTTGTAGGAGGGCGCAGCAAAATTTCCTGCCCCAGGATGTGTTGAATCTTGGGATAATTAAATGCTAATTTCTCCTTTGGGGAATATTGTACAGGAACAGGACCTTTGGCCCACTATATTGTGTTGAACAAATTAAACAAGTAACCGAATGCCTGACTGAATCTCCATTCTCTGCAGATTCATGTGCACAGCTAAGAGCCCCTTAACCACCTATCACCATCACTGACTGGATTACAGGCACACACCACTTCACGTGTTGGAACCATTTTATGTGGACATTGAGCAAGTAGAAGGTGGTTAAAAGTTCATCACAACATCGTGGGCTGAGTAGCCTGTTCCTGCACTGCACTGTGGTCCATAATTTGTTATATTTACCTGGGATTGCTGCATTTCTGATGCTGTGTGCCTGGGATGCTGATGCAAGTAATAAACTGATTCAACAAGTTGTTTCTCATGCCACATCTCTTCCTCTGCAGTCACTCTGTAAGGTTGAAGGTTCTGGGTGTGAGAGGTGGGGGTGGATGGGCAGGGAGGTGGGAATGATTGCTTGCTGGTATTCCAGAGAGTGGAAGGAGATCAGAATGTTTAAGAACAAGTTTTCCAATTTCCCACACATGCACTGTGCTTCCAGTGTTTCTGACCCAGGCACAGGGAGGAAGGAACTGTGCACAGTGCTCCTGGAGTACTGACTGGGGATTATGGAGGATGGAACTGTGTGTGGTGCTCCAAGTGTGGGTCTAACCCAGATGGTATGGAAATTGGAATCGCAGACAGTTCTGACAGTGTGAGTCTGAAACAGCTCTTTCCCAATTTAAGCCACGTTTGACAGTCCCACTGCCAAACCCTCAGTACCTGTAACTAATGTTCCAGGGGCATCCAGCAGGGTACGAAGGCTTGTCTTGGTTCCTATCATGAATCCTCGCCCGACTGCACCTTCCGTTTTGAAAGGCTGCAACCCCTGCAACAGGACAGGGAACCCTGTGGAAAGAAATTTCAAAGCTAGGCAATTGTTGCTCGGTGCACGACTGTGCGCCTTTCTGGATTGAATCCATGATTGGCAGTCCTGCTGTACAAGATTCAATCAAAATTTTCAAACAGGAGAGAAAGGCTTGTCTGGGTTCCCACTGTATGAGATTCCTTGTCTTGCTGCTCATCCATCAGAATTGTAGATGGACTGTCACAGCTGCAACAGGACTAGGAACACAGTGGAAAGAGATTGTGGATTTCCTGAAACGTACCTTTGTGGTGAACAGTTCACCTGCTGCGGTCTGATCCAAGGAAATGAGGTCCAGAACCGTGCATGGTATACTCAGGAGCAGACATTCGTCATCAATTGGAGAACTGGCCTTGTCCCAAGTCTATCAACAGAAGTTAAAACAAATAATGGAAATAAATAAAGGAGCATCAAGAGCAGTAAAGACAGTTTGGTTTTAATAAGTTGCTGCCCATTGGTTGTAGGAGGGCGGAGCAAAATTTCCTGCCCCAGGATGTGTCGAATCTTGGGATAATTAAATGCTAATTTCTCCTTTGGGGAATATTGTACAGGAACAGGACCTTTGGCCCACTATATTGTGTTGAACAAATTAAACAAGTAAATGAATGCCTGACTGAATCTCCATTCCCAGCAGATTCATGTGCACAGCGAAGAACCTCTGAACCACCAATCACCATCCCTGACTGGATTACGGGCGCACACTACTTCATATGCTGGAAACATAAAAAAATAACATAGAAACATACAGCACAACACAGGCCATTCGGCCCACAAAGCTGTGCCAAACATCTCCCTATCTTAGTAATACCTTAGCTTTACACAAAGCCCTCTATTACACATGCCCTGCACATTTTCTGTGAATTTACTCCTTTCACATCAAACGCATGATATCCAGTATTATACAATTCCAGCACAGGGGAAAATATTCCAGCAGTCTATTCTATCTCTGCCCATCATAATCTTACAAGTTTCTCTTGGGTCTTCCCTCAGCCTTTGTCTCTCCAGAACGTTTCTTTGTGGATAGTCCCCTCTTACTCAGACACTGGGTGAGAATTTTCCTCCCCGCTCTTATTTCCCACGCGGTTTAGTCGATGGAGAACTCACCGACAAACAGCATGTCCAATAACACAGAAGTTGCCTCAAGGTGTTGAATGCAGAGACAGTGCAAGCGTTCTCTTCCCGTCTCAAATTTCTCCTTTTCACGTCATCTTCAGTGGGACAGGAACAGAGGATCTTCACTCTGTGTCTGACCCAGAAAGTGTGTGATGGTTTTAATCACATGAACCTAATACACACGACAAACACCACACCTTATCGGAGAGGACTGCATGAACAATGCCCAGTTCCAGACGGGGAGGGGCAGTGTGTTCGGTGCCCACTCCCAGAGTGGGGAGAGGACGGTGTGGCTGACAGCCGGTGTCGGGAGACAGAGGAGGACACATAGACATTGCCATCATTTACTGTTTACTTCTGACCCTCTGCCCCTCACTGCAGGCCTAGCTGAAGAATTATCCTGCAACCCCCATGTGTATTCATCCACCTCCCGGGGTAATTTGCTATAAACTCGCCTCGCCATATCATTGAACCTCACCCTCTAGCCGTCTGACACTCCCCTGTAAGCCCCCACCTACTCCTCTCATTGGTTCTCTCACCTTCCCTCAGTTATTTGGCAGGCAGTTGCCAGTCTATCAAGAGATGCGTTTGGCTCCTGCAGGATACAGTAATTTCTGAAGTTGCCTGGTCTTCGGCAATGACTTGAAGGTGCAGATGGAGAGAGGCTGTACTACGATCCTGTCTCTCTGGGCTCACCCCAGAAAAGTCTGTCCTGGACTTCACCTCACTGCCTGATGCCAAGGTGTGGCAGTTGTGTGACTCACAGAGGTAGATGTCTTGGTGCAGAGGGTAGCAGAAGCTTGTTAGGAACAGGGAAGGAAGTGAGTGAGGGGACCCAACACCTCCTCTTAAAATTTGAGCTGGACCTGCCTTTTGCTGCCTGACAGCATCCTGCATTCCTTCTCATCTTGTCCAGCCCGCTCAGTGCAGGACAAGGCATGTCATTCTCTCTTCTCTCCACCCCTCTTCAGGTAGAAGATAAAAAATCCTGAAAACACATACCAGGCTCAAGACAGCTGCTACTCCACTATAAAATATTTATGGTGAGTTGGAGGACCTCACAATTGTTATGGCCCTAGCACCTGAATGCATTTTGAAATAATCACTGTGGGTGGCATGCAAAACCAAAATTATCAGCAACCTCAGGCTCAGCACTGATGCCAACAGTCTCAGTTCTGATTCAAGATTCAAAGTACATTTATTATCAAAGTATGTATAAAATATACAACCTTGAGATTTGTCTGCATTCACTTTTACTTTTGTTCAGGGACGCTGTCTTGGTCCCCTATTATTCTCCTTATACCTGCTTCCCCTTTGGAGACTTCATTAGAGAGCATAAACTTGCTTTCCACAGTTGTGTAGATGACACACAGTTGTATATGTCAGGCTTCACTAGAAAAGAGATCAAGTCAACCAGCAGGACAGTAGCTGAGGGAGCAGAGAAAGGATCAGCATGGGTGTGGACCAAGTATGTCCAGAGGGGCAGATAGTCAGACAGTGTATACATATCTTGCAAACTCTTCAGTAGTTGCATAGACACCTGAAGAGTAGACTATCTGTTGGATGGAAGTGACCAACAACTCTGATAGAGGCAGATGCCAAGTTTTTAAGCTCACCAGTGGGAGGTGGTGCTTTAGCAGTGCTGGCCCACCACCTCGAAGGAGTCTTGATCATAAGCGGGCCGAAACTCCTGAAGACAGGTGACAGATCAACTGATGATCCCACTGGTGATAGCACAGGACAGTTAACATCTTAGTCCACGTGTATTTTGTAACTCTCAGTTGAGCCTGATGATGATAATAACACCTTATCTTTTCCGCCTTCTGGTATGACTGCAAGAAACAAATGGATGAGCCATAATTTCCTAACACTGAATGAAGATAAAACTGAACCACTTTTAGTTGGTCCCAAAGCTAAAGCAGATATACTTCTTGATAAACTTGGGAACTTGGTTCCCCTTGTAGAATCAGAAGTAACAAGCCTGGGTGTTATCCTTGACTCAGATTTGAATTTTTAATCCCACATGAAGAAAGTAACCAAAGCAGCATTTCTACACTTCACAAATATTGCAAAGGTACGCCTATTTCTGTCATGTAATGAAGCTGAAAAATGAATTCATGCCTTTATATCGAATAGATTGGATTACTGCATTGCAATTTTTAACTGGACTTCCAAAGCAATCTTTTGACAAACTACAACTCATTCAGAACACCACTGCTAGACTTTCAACTGAAACCAGGATGATAGAGCACATCACTCCTGCCCAAGCTGCCCTGCATCAGCTTCCTGATTTTTTTTTTTTAAAAGAATTGTACTTAATGTTCTCCAGCTTGTTTTTAAATTTATCAATGTTCGGGGAGTGGAGTACATCGCAGAATCACATTCGTTTTATAATCCTGCTCGAGCTCTTCGGTCTTCTTCCAACAGTCTCTTAAATTTAAACAATCTCCCTCAAAAGATAATTGGCAGGTCAGTTTTATTGAACTATGCTCTTAAACTGGCAAATTAAATCTTAAAAGCATGAAGGATGCACACTCAGCTGACACCAGCTCAAACCCTATTAATTTAGCCTTACTTTTAATGAACAGCTTTGCCTTTTATTTTCATTTTTGTACTGTACTTAGAACTATATTGTTTGTTTGAAAAGTGCTCTAGAAATAAATTATTATTTTGTCAGTATTGTAAGAAATGCAAGAGAACACTAAAAGAGAAAAATCAGAGAACTAAAATAGGACATGAGGATGCTCTGGCAGACGAGATGAAAGAGAGTCCCAAGGTTTTCCATAAATAGAACACAGGCAAAAGGATAGCAAAGAGAAGGGATTCCAGGACAGATCCCTGAGGCACACCACTGGTCACTGACCTCCATGCAGAATATAACTCGTCTACAACCAATCTTTGCCTTCTGTGGGCAAGCCAATTCTGGATCCACAAAGCAAGGTCCCCTTGGATCCCATGCCTCCTTACTTTCTCAATAAGCCTTGCATGGGGAATCTTATCAAATGCCTTGCTGAAATCCATATACACTCATCTACTACTCAACCTTCATCAACATGTTTGGTCGCATACTCAGAAAATTCAATCAGGCTCATAAGGCACAACCTGCCTTTCACAAAACCAGGCTGACTATTCCCGATCATATTATGCCTTTCCAAGTGTTCATAAATCTTGCCTTTCAGGATCTTTTCCATCAACTTACCAACCACTGAAGTAAGACTCACTGGTGTATAATTTCTTGGGCTGTCTCTACTCCCTTTCTTGAATAAGGGAAAAACATCTGCAACCCTCCAATCCTCTGGAATCTCCCCCATCTCTACTGATAATGTAAAGATCATTGCTTTAGGCTCAGCAATCTCCTCCCTGCCTTCCACAGTAGCCTGGGGTACATCTCGTCCGATCCCAGAGACTTATCCAACTTGATGCTTTCCAAAAGCTCCAGCACATCCTTTTTCTTAATGTCTATATATTCAAGCCTTTCAATCCACTGTAAGTCAACCCTGAAATCGCCAAGATCCTTTTCCAGAGTTAATACTAAAGCAAAGTATTCATAAAGTACCTCAGCTATCTCCTCCGTTTCCATACACACTTTTCCACTGTCGCACTTGATTCATCTTATTCTCTTACGTCTTATCCTCTTGCTCTTCACAGACTTGTAGAATGCCTTGGGGTTTATCCTGCTCGGCAAGACCTTCTCATGGCCCCTACTGTTTCTCCTAATTTCATGGCTTTTGCTTCCCCTTTATGGAAAGGCACCACATTTACCTCCTTAATTTGAAGTCATTGTTGGCTGGAAGGTCTGGCACCTTGTTTCCTTCAACCCCAACAAGGGCAGGGACCCATATGAAATGTATGCACAACCCTGCAGCCTCAACAGATGTTGTCCAATCTCAATGTAACACCCTGATAGAGGTTTCACTATTAATGTAATGGTGTTTCTGTAGGAGCAGTGTTTGGATTATGGTTGGAGATAACAGGTGCTTTGGAATGAGAGCCATCCAATCCGGGGAGCGGGTTTTTTTCAGTGTGCCTGACATCGGTGTGATCTGGGGTCTTGCTTCAGAGGGACATGAAGAGAGAAGACACTGGAGAGAACTGGTTGCAGGATTCAACCCGGGGGAGGACTATCATTCGATGGAGCAAGGTGCAGAGGTCTACTGAGTATCAGTGAATATAACTTTCAGAAGAGCTGAGCTCCAACTTGTGCACATTTGACTGTTTAATTATAATGGGCCCTTTTTGTTTATTTCTTGCTTTTCTTTACTAACCCTTTTGTTAAGTTAACATTCATAAATATAATTCATATAATCGCATGCAGCCTGCTGTTATTTCTTGGCACTGAGATGCACCAGGGGAGCAAAATACACAGTCTTCACACAAACCGAGGTTTGAGATGGGAGTACCGTCCAAATCTCATGGATTTGGCAGGACCAGAGTGTGTATTCCCTGGACTAGCACAACCCAAGGAAACCAGGGGTTTTCATCAAGAAGAATGTCTGACCTACAATTTGAAGTACGTGTTTTAATAGATGTCAAAACAGATCAAATCAGAGCACAGAAGTACATAATCAGGATGTACTTCTCCGACCCATTCCAAGATTAAAATGATAGCAACTATCTCAGCCGTGAATACAGACACTTTGTATGATAATCCTTTCTTAATAATCACCTGAACCTTTGGAACATAATCAGAGACACCTGAACGACCTGTCACTGGGTCTTTTGAATTAACTGTGTAGATGTGTAAGAATCCACAATGTCTGCCTTGCATGTATTGCTGAATTCCCTGTACCACAGATGTACAATCAATTGTCATCTTGATCTTTTCTTGAAGGCTAAAGTCAAGCACCGGCAAAGGGAAAAACCATGGAGTAGTGACAGAAAGGGGTACACTGGGACCATATTTCACATCAAAGAACCCAAGATTTTCCGCCCATTCATTTTCCATCCACCCAAAACTGAAGACCTTGCGAATACAGTTGTCACAACACTCCTGATGTTGGCAATAATTTTGGACCAGCTTTATGTCCTCTTACATTAACCCAATAAACCATTGCTAAATGTAGATGTAAAGGTATTTAATCCATTTCTACCACTAATGCTGAAATTGGGGATGATTTAATAGCACCACAACATAATCTCAGTGATTGAATTTGAACTTCATCTTACGGGTTTAAGACCGCTGGTGAAGCTGACCCAGAAGGAAAACACCCATAATCAAAGACAGAGTTGATTAAAGCAATATACATTTAAGTGACCTCCCACTCGCATCGTCATCAGATCCAACACAGCAACTTGAGCACATTAAGGACATTCTTTACGCAGCTCGAGAATTTTATTGACATGGACCTTCCAAGTTAGCGTTGTGTCCATCCACATACCGAGAATCTTTATCACTGACTCAATATGAGATTTACCACACAAATTGAGATCAATTGTGGGGGCAATGTTCCTTTCAGAAAAAAAAAACATACAACATAAGTCTTTGCAATGGAAAATTTAAGCCCCCACTGATGACGACCAGTCTCAAGAAACAAAGCCTGGCCTATAGTTTAAAACACCTGTTCTAATAGATGTCAAAACTGTGAACATATTAGAGAAGTGCATAATCAGGACATACTTCTTCACCATTCCAAGACTAAAATGATGGCAATCATCTCAGATATCAATACTGATATTTGCCCGATAATCTTTCCTCAATAATCACTTGAAATTTCAGAACATAAGCAGAAGTACTTGAACAACTTGTCACTGGATCTTTTGAGACAATCTTTAGATCCATAAGAAGCTATAACATCTGCAGATATCCCACCTCTTCCAGAAGTTCCGGGAGTCTCCCGCATATGAATAGTGGCTCCCTGATGCCCGCAAATTATATACAATATCACGGAAATCAATTTTTTTGAGAGTGAGCGAGCGAGAGAAAGCAAGCAAGAGAGCGCAAGCGAGAGAGAGAGAGCGAGCGCGAGAGAGAGCAAGCAAGAGCGCTCCATGGCAGAGTGTTCCAGAAAAAAAAAAAGAAAATATACAATGTACGTCACCCCAGACTACACTAAAGTGTACCCCTGCCTAATAGAGGTCAAAAATAATGAGTGCTGCTCGCTGTACTGTTTGCAACAGTGACTTTTCTATTGCCCATGGTGGGTTAAGACTGTAAAAGACATGTTGAGGTGAGTTTAACAGGTGTCATTCGTTCATTAGCAAAGCGAACGTTATTTAAACTAGCTGGCTGGCTGCTAAGGAGCTACTCTATTACAGACATCCCACCTCCCCCGGAAGTCTCCCGCAAATTGATGGTGCTATCTCCCTGAAATCAGTTTTTGCAGGGGGGGGGGGATGTCTATATCTGTCTTGTATATATTGCCGAATCATTCTTCATCTTGAAACTTTCTTGAAGGCTCAAGTCAGCTACAGGAGAAGGGAAAAGCCATGGAGGAGTGACAGAAAGGGGTACACTGGGACCATATTTCACGTTAAACAACCCAAGATTTCATGTCCATTCATTTCCCACCCACCCAAAACTGAAGACCTGATGAAAGCAATGCACTCAAAACTCTACTCATGTTGGCAATGTTAGAGGATCAACTTTATGTCCTCATATGTTAACCCAATAAACCATTGCTGACTGTAACCTGCATAGATGCAAACGTACTTCACCCATTTCTACCAGTAATGCAGAAATTGGAGATGATTTAACAGCACCACAACATAATCTCCATGACTGAGTTTGAACTTTATCTCAAAGGCTTTAAGACTGCTGGTGAGGCTGACCCATAAGCAATATACTCATAATCAAAGACAGATGTGATTAATTAACATTTGTTAACGTGACTTCCAACTCGCACCCTCATCACACCCAACTATGCACCCGAGTACATTAAGGACATGATTTACACATCTTTAGAATTTTATTCACATGCACCTTGCTCCCACGTCATGGGAGCTGAATTCTGAAGGAAGGCAGTTTTTTAAAAAAACTTCTTCGAGTGCAAGAAGGACAAGACTGCGCAGGCGCGTGACATCAACAGGACAGCGTGGAGAGTTTAAAAAGGAGACCACCCTATACAGCGGGCAGCGGAGTGAGCGGTAGCAGAGTGTAGGACTTTGGCTTCAATGGGTTTCGGCAGTAAACGGGAAGAGGCGAGAGCGAATCAGCCCGGACAGACAGGAACAGCAGGGCTCTCACAGCTAATGGTACGAGCTAACAGTTTAAAAAGTTCATCTATTTGGCGAGGTAAGTGCGTGAGTAGACTTATTTTTCCTGTTTCATTCCTGTAGAATTAGATAGCATGCCTGCAGGGTTAGTGCTTTGTTCAGGGTGTCAGATGTGGGAATCCTGGGAGACCTCCAGCCTCCCTGATGGCCACATCTGCGCCAGGTGCACCGAGATGCAGCTCCTCAGAGACCGTGTTAGGGACCTGGAGCTGTAGCTTGATGACCTACTGCTTATCAGGGAAAGTGAAGAGGTGATAGACAGGAGCTACAGGGAGGTAGTCATCCCTAGGCTATAGGGGTCAGAAAACTGGGTCACTGTCAAGAGAGGGAAGGGAAATGCCTGGAGAGTGGAGAGCACCCCTGTGGCTGTCCCCCTCAGCAACAAATATCTTGTTCTGGATGCTGTTGAGGGGGATGACCTGACAGGGGACACCCACAGTGACCGGGTCTCTGGCACTGAGCCTGGCGCTGTTGTGCAGGAGAGGAGGGAGAAGAGGAACGCGGTAGTCATAGGGGATTCCATATTCAGGGGAACAGACAGGAGATTCTGTGAGCCTGACAGAGATCCCCGCATGGTGTGTTGCCTCCCAGGTGCCAGGGTACGGATGTCTCGGATCGGGTCCAGAATATTCTGAAGGGGGAGGGTGAGCAGCCAGTTGTCTTGGTACATGTTGGTACCAATGACATAGATAGGACAAAGGAGGAGGTCCTGAAGAGAGATTTCCAGGAGTTAGGAAGGAAGCTGAGAAGCAGGACCTCCAGTGTAGTAATCTCAGGATTGCTACCTGTGCCACGTGCTAGTGAGGGCAAGAATAGTAGGATCAGGCAGATGAATGTGTGGCTGAGAGACTGGTGCAGGGGGCAGGGCTTCAGATTTTGGATAATTGGGATCTCTCCTGGGGGAAGTATGACCTGTTCAAAAAGGACAGGTTACATCTGAACCCAAAGGGGACCAATATCCTGGCGGGAAAATTTAATAGAGCTGTTAGGGAGGGTTTAAACTAATTTGGCAGGGGGATGGGAACCGGAATGACAGAGCGGAGGAAGGGGAAAACAGAAATAAATCTAAGATCGTGAGCAGTAAAGATGTCAGGAAAGACAGGCAGGTGATGGGGCAAATTTGTAGCCATTGGGATGAGTTGCAGTGAAATCAAAGCGAAAAGTACCAAATACTGGTCTTAAGGTGTTATACTTAAATGCAAGCAGCATAAGGAATAAGGTGGATGATCTTGTCATACAGCTACAGATTGGCAGGTATGATATTGTGGCCACTGAGACGTGGCTAAAGGATGCATGTCTTGGGGATTTGAACGTCCAAGGATACATGGTGTATCGGAAGGATAGGAAGATCAGCAGAGGGGGAGGTGTGGCTTTATTGGTAAGAAATGATATTAAATCATTAGAAAGACGTGATATAGGATCAGAAGGTGCAGAATCTTTATGGGTTGAGCTAAGAAATTGCAGGGGTAAAAGGACCCTGATGGCAGTTATTTATAGGCCTCCAAACAGCTGCAGGGATATGGACTACAAATTACAACAGGAAATAGAAAAGGCTTGTCAGAAGGGCAGTGTTATGATAATTGTGGGGGATTTTAACATGCGAGTGGATTGGGAAAATCAGGTCGGCACTGGATCTCAAGAGAGAGAATTTGTAGAATGTCTGCGAGATGGCTTTTTAGAACAGCTTGTTGTTGAGCCCACTAGGGGATCGGCTGTACTGGATTAGGTATTGTGTAATGAACCGGAGGTGATTACAGAGATTGAGCTGAAGGAACCCTGAGGAGGCAGTGATCATAACATGATTGAGTTCACTGTGAAATTTGAAAAAGAGAAGCCGAAATCTGATGTGTCGGTATTTCAGTGGAGTAAAGGAAATTACAGTGGCAGGAACTGACCAAAGTTGACTGGAAAGGGACACTGGCGGGAAAGATAGCAGAGCAGCAGTGGCTGGAGTTTATGCGAGAAGCGAGGAAGCTGCAAGACAGGTATATTCCCAAAAAAAAAGAAATTTTCGAATGGAAAAAGGATGCAACTGTGGTTGACAAGAGAAGACAAAACCAAAGTTAAAGCAAAGGAGAGGGCATACAAGGAAGCAAAAATTAGTGGGAAGACAGAGGATTGGGAAGTTTTTAAAACCTTACAAAAGGAAACTAAGAAGGTCATTAAAAGGGGAAAGATTAACTATGAAAGGAAGCGAGCAAATAATATCAAAGAGGATACTAAAAGCTTTTTCAAGTATATAAAGAGTAAAAGACAGGTGAGAGTAGATATAGGACTGACAGAAAACGATGCTGGAGAAATTGTAATGGGAGATAAGGAGACGGCAGAGGAATTGAACAAGTATTTTGCATCAGTATTCACTGAGGAAGACATCAGCAGTATACCGGACACTCAAGGGTGGCAGGGAAGAGAAGTGTGCGCAGTCACAATTACGACAGAGAAAGTACTCAGGAAGCTGAATAGTCTAAAGGTAGATAAATCTCCCGGACCAGATGGAATGCACCCGCGTGTTCTGAAGGAAGTAGCTGTGGAGATTGCGGAGGCATTAGCGATGATCTTTCAAAAGTCGATAGATTCTGGCATGGTTCCAGAGGACTGGAAGATTGCAAATGTCACTCCGCTATTTAAGAAGGGGGCAAGGAAGCAAAAAGGAAATTTATAGACCTGTTAGCTTGACATCGGTGGTTGGGAAGTTGTTGGAGTCGATTGTCAAGGATGAGGTTACAGAGTACCTGGAGGCATATGACAAGATAGGCAGAACTCAGCATGGATTCCTTAAAGGAAAATCCTGCCTGACAAACCTATTACAATTTTTTGAGGAAATTATCAGCAGGCTAGGCAAGGAAGATGCAGTGGATGTTGTATATTTGGACTTTCAGAAGGCCTTTGACAAGGTGCAACACATAGAACATAGAATAGTACAGCACAGTACAGGCCCTTTGGCCCACAATGTTGTGCTGACCCTCGAACCCTGCCTCCCATATAAGCTCCCACCTTAGATTCCTCCATATACCTGTCTAGTAGTCTCTTAAACTTCACTAGTGTATCTGCCTCCACCACTGACTCAGGCAGAGCATTCCACGCACCAACCACTCTCTGAGTAAAAAACCTTCCTCTAATATCCCCCTTGAACTTCCCACCCCTTACCTTAAAGCCGTGTCCTCTTGTATTGAGCAGTGGTGCCCTGGGGAAGAGGCGCTGGCTATCCACTCTATCTATTCCTCTTATTATCTTGTACACCTCTATCATGTCTCCTCTCATCCTCCTTCTCTCCAAAGAGTAAAGCCCTAGCTCCCTTAATCTCTGATCATAATCCATACTTTCTAAACCAGGCAGCATCCTGGTAAATCTCCTCTGTACCCTTCCCAATGCTTCCACATCCTTCCTATAGTGAGGTGACCAGAACTGGACACAATACTCCAAGTGTGGCCTAACCAGAGTTTTATAGAGCTGCATCATTACATCGCAACTCTTAAACTCTATCCCTCGACTTATGAAAGCTAACACCCCATAAGCTTTCTTAACTACCCTATCCACCTGTGAGGCAACTTTCAGGGATCTGTGGACATGTACCCCGAGATCCCTCTGCTCCTCCACACTACCAAGTATCCTGCCATTTACTTTGTACTCTGCCTTGGAGTTTGTCCTTCCAAAGTGTACCACCTCACACTTCTCCGGGTTGAACTCCATCTGCCACTTCTCAGCCCACTTCTGCATCCTATCAATGTCTCTCTGCAATCTTTGACAATCCTCTACACTATCTACAGCACCACCAACCTTTTTTGTCGTCTGCAAACTTGCCAACCCACTCTTCTACCCCAACATCCAGGTCGTTAATAAAAATCACGAAAAGTAGAGGTCCCAGCACAGATCCTTGTGGGACACCACTAGTCACAATCCTCCAATCTGAATGTACTCCCTCCACCACCACCCTCTGCCTTCTGCAGGCAAGCCAATTCTGAATCCACCTGGCCAAACTTCCCTGGATCCCATGCCTTCTAACTTTCTGAATAAGCCTACCGTGTGGAACCTTGTCAAATGCCTTACTAAAATCCATATAGCTCACATCCACTGCACTACCCTCATCTATATGCCTGGTCACCTCCTCAAAGAACTCTATCAGGCTTGTTAGACACGATCTGCCCTTCACAAAGCCATGCTGACTGTCCCTGATCAGACCATGATTCTCTAAATGCCTATAGATCCTATCTCTAAGAATCTTTTCCAACAGCTTTCCCACCACAGACGTAAGGCTCACTGGTCTATAATTACCCAGACTATCCCTACTACCTCTTTTGAACAAGGGGACAACATTCGCCTCCCTCCAATCCTCCGGTACCATTCCCGTGGACAACGAGGACATAAAGATCCTAGCCAGAGGCTCAGCAATCTCTTCTCTCACCTCGTGGAGCAGCCTGGGGAATATTCCATCAGGCCCCGGGGACTTATCTGTCCTAATGTATTTTAACAACTCCAACACCTCCGCTCCCTTAATATCAGCATGCTCCAGAACATCAACCTCACTCATATTGTCCTCACCATCATCAAGTTCCCTCTCATTGGTGAATACCGAAGAGAAGTATTCATTGAGGACCTCACTCACTTCCACAGCCTCCAGGCACATCTTCCCACCTTTATCTCTAATCGGTCCTACCATCACTCCTGTCATCCTTTTTTTCTTCACATAATTGAAGAACGCCTTGGGGTTTTCCTTAACCCTACTCGCCAAGGCCTTCTCATGCCCCCTTCTTGCTCTTCTCAGCCCCTTCTTAAGCTCCTTTCTTGCTTCCCTATATTCCTCAATAGACCCATCTGATTCTTGCTTCCTAAACCTCATGTATGCCGCCGCCTTCCTCCTGACTAGATTTTCCACCTCACTTGTCACCCATGGTTCCTTCACCCTACCATTTTTTATCTTCCTCACCGGGACAAATTTATCCCTTACATCCCGCAAGAGATCTCTAAACATCGACCACATGTCCATAGTACATTTCCCTGCAAAATCATCCCAATTCACACCCGCAAGTTCTAGCCTTATAGCCTCATAATTTGCCTTTCCCCAATTAAAAATTTTCCTGTCCTCTTTCACTCTATCCTTTTCAATGATAATTATAAAGGCCAGGGAGCAGTGGTCACTGTCCCCCAGATGCTCACCCACTGAGAGATCTGTGACCTGACCCGGTTCATTACCTAGTACTAGATCTAGTATGGCATTCCACCTGGTCGGCCTGTCCACATACTGTAACAGGAATCCGTCCTGGACACACTTAACAAATTCTGCCCCATCTAAACCCTTGGAACTAATCAGGTGCCAATCAATATTAGGGAAGTTAAAGTCACCCATGATAACAACCCTGTTATTTTTGCACCTTTCCAAAATCTGCCTCCCAATCTGCTCCTCTGTGTCTCTGCTGCTACCAGGGGGCCTATAGAATACCCCCAATAGAGTAACTGCTCCCTTCCTGTTCCTGACTTCCACCCATATTGACTCAAAAGAGGATCCTGCTACATTACCCACCCTTTCTGTAGCTGTAATAGTATCCCTGACCAGTAACGCCACCCCTCCTCCCCTTTTTCCGCCCTCTCTATCCCTTTTAAAGCACTGAAATCCAGGAATATTGATAATCCATTCCTGCCCTGGTGCCAGCCAAGTCTCTGTAATGGCCACTACATCATAATTCCATGTATGTATCCAAGCTCTCAGTTCATCACCTTTGTTCCTGATGCTTCTTGCATTGAGGTACACACATTTCAGCCCTTCTACCTTACTGTCTTTACACCGTTTATTCTGCTTCTCTTTCCTCAAAGCCTCTCTGTATGTTAGATCTGACTTTACTCCATGCACTTCTTTCACTGCTCTATCGCTCTGGGTCCCATCCCCCTCGCAAATTAGTTTAAACCCTCCCGAACCGTGCTAGCAAACCTACCTGCAAGGATATTGCTCCCCCTCGAGTAGCCACACATGAGGCTACTTAACAAGATAAGAACCCATGGAATTACGGGAAAGTTACATACGTGGATAGAGCATTGGCTGATTGGCAGGAAACAGAGAATGGGAATAAAGGGATCCCATTCTGGTTGGCTGCCAGTTACCAGTGGTGTTCCACAGGGGTCCGTGTTGGGGCTGCTTCTTTTTACATTGTACGTCAATGATTTGGATTATGGAATAGATGGCTTTGTGGCTAAGTTTGCTGACAATACGAAGATAGGTGGAGGGTCCGGTAGTGCTGAGCAAACGGAGAGTCTGCAGAGAGACTTGGATAGATTGGAAGAATGGGCAAAGAAGTGGCAAATGAAATACAATGTTGGAAAGTGTATGGTTATGCACTTTGGCAGAAGAAATAAACGGACAGACCATTATTTAAATGGAGAAAGAATTCAAAGTTCTGAGATGCAACAGGACTTGGGAGTCCTTGTACAGGATACCGTTAAGGTTAACCTCCAGGTTGAGTAGGTAGTGAAGAAGGCGAATGCAATGTTGGCATTCATTTCTAGAGGAATAGAGTATAGGAGCAGGGATGTGATGTTGAGGCTCTATAAGGCGCTGGTGAGACCTCACTTGGAGTACTGAGGGCAGTTTTGGTCTCCTTACTTAAGAAAGAATGTGCTGACGTTGGAGAGGGTACAGAGAAGATTCACTAGAATGATTCCGGGAATGAGAGGGTTAACATATGAGGAACGTTTGTCCGCTCTTGGATTGTATTTCTTGGAGTTTAGAAGAATGAGGGGAGACCTCATAGAAACATTTCGAATGTTGAAAGGCATGGACAGAGTGGATGTGGCAAAGTTGTATCCCATGATGGGGGAGTCTAGTATGAGAGGGCATGACTTAAGGGTTGAAGGGCGCCCATTCAGAACAGAGATGCGAAGAAATTCTTTTAGTCAGAGGGTGGTGAATCTATGGAATTTGTTGCCACGGGCAGCAGTGGAGGCCAAGTCATTGGGTGTAATTAAGGCAGAGATTGATAGGTATCTGAGTAGCCAGGGCATCAAAGGTTATGGTGAGAAGCCGAGGGAATGGGACTGAATGGGAGAATGGATCAGCTCATGATCAAATGGCGGAGCAGACTCGATGGGCCGAATGGCTGACTTCTGCTCCTTTGTCTCATGGTCTTATGTTAGCCTTGTGTCCATCCACATATCGAGAAATTTTATCACTGACCAGTTTATGAGATTTACCATATAAATTGAGATCAATTGTGGGTGTAATGTTCCTTTCAGAAAAACAATTAACGCGAGTCTTTGCAACAGAAAATTTTAACCCCCACTGATGTTCCCCATTCCTCTTCCTTTATTTGTAGCTGCCCACATTTTTCAAACGATATAATTTACATTCCGACCTCTCTTCCACACTGTACCATTGTCAGCATATGGTGTGGAAATATCTGAGCCATCATTTAAGAAAATATCATTAATCATAATACCTGTATTAAAAAGATAAGGGTTGCACACAGGCCTCTCTTTCATATTCCTTAGAGAATGTGTTCCCAATCTAACTTGTATCTTCCTATCACGGAAAACATCTTGAATCCAATTCAACATTCTATCAACTGCTTCTATCTTTTCCAGTGTACACAACATCCCTTGTGTACAGAACATATGATAAACTTTCTCTGCATCAATCAATACTGCTATCGCTGATAGTTTATTAACTTGGGATATACGAATATCAGATTCCAAATTTAACACCAAGTCCACAACCGTTCTCCTTAAATAAATTCCAGATTGGTATATAACTAATTTTCCACCATTCTCCCCAAAATAAGAAAGCCTTGCTCTCACCATTCATTCCGTTATATTACATGCATCTGATGTTAACAAATTGAGTCTATAATTGGAAGGCTGCTGAAGGGTCTCAGCCTGAAATATTGACTACTATTTTCCATAGATGCTGCCTGGCTGCTGAGTTCCTCCAACATTTTCTGTGTGTTGGTTGGATTTCCAGCACTGTAGATTTTCTCTTGTCTATAACTGGAAGGATCTGATTTGATCCATACTAGGTTTCAATCGAGGGGATAACTACTGCTATTTTCCAGGAAGTCACACACACTTGTGAGATCCTCAGATACCAGTGTAAGGTCTATATAAGAAACAGTGTTATGAAAGAGATTTATCCTTGTATTCCTACCATCATTCAAGCACACCAAACACTTCTTCCAGAAAGTCTTCAGCCACACATTAATTATACCCCAGGTGTCAGAAAGAGGTAGCTGAAGAGATTTTGCAGGCATTAGTGATGACCTTAAGAATCACTGGACTCTGGAATGGTTGGAAGACTGGAAAATTGCAAATGTCACTTCACTCTTTAACAAGGGAGGGAGGAAGAAAAAAAATAAATTATAGCTAGTAATCCTGACTTCAGTGGCTGGGAAGACATTGGGAGTTCATTATTAAGAGCCAGGTTTTGGGGCTCAGCTTGGTTTTTTTTTAAGCAGAAATGTTGCCCGATGAAACTGTTGAACATTATTGAGGAAATAACAGGCAGGATAGACAAAGGAGAGTCAATGGATGTTGTTTACATGGATTTTCAGATATGTTCTTATTCAGTTAGTTTCCAGGGAGAAATCAGGAGAAAGAGATTAAGAGGAATAATAAACCAGCCACAGTGGAATGGTGGAACAGTGTTGACGGGCCAAATGGCCTAATTCTGCTGCAATGCATTATGGTACAGTCCTCATCATCTACTTGTCAGTTGAAGATATGTCCTGTCCAACTCACTTTTTGAGTTAACATGAAGACATACCCCTCATCCTATCAATCAATAATACACCCCACCCCTCATTCGTGACAAACCCCAGACTCTTCTCTTCCCCTTGTCAATCAAGCCTGGGTCCTGTACCTTCCTATCATTACAATGTATAAATCCCACCCCTTCTGATGCACCTCCCTACTACTCACCAAATCCAGCCCACTCCCACCCTGTTGACAATATTCCCAAATCCTCCAAAATCAGTCAATTATCATTAATACCCTCATCCTTCTCCACCTGACTTGATCTACAACCCACCATTTCATGCTACTTGTCTATCATTTACCAGTAACACCCACTTTTCACCTCCTTATCAAACATTCCCACCTCCCTGCCCATCCATCCCCACCCCTCACACCCAGAACCTTCAACCTTACAGAGTGACTGCAGAGGAAGAGATGTGGCATGACAAGCAACTTGTTGAATCAGTTTATTACTTGCATCAGCATCCCAGGCACACAGCATCAGAAATGCAGCATTCACAAGTAAATATAGCAAATTATGGACCACAGTCCAGTGCAGAAAAAGGCTACTCAGCCCACGATGTTGTGATGAAATTATTAACTGCCTTCTACTTGCACAACGTCCACATAAAATGGTTTACTATTGCTACATATAACGCACAGACTGCAGACCTTAGGCCAGAGACCATAGACCTCAGTGCACAGTCCACAGAGCATAAACCACAGACTGTCGAGCAAAGACCGTAGTGAAACTCAATAATTTGCATGCCACCCATACTGATTATTTCAACATGCATTAAGGTGCAAGGGCCATAACGATTGTGAGGTCCTCCATCTTACCATAAGTGTTTTATAATGGAGTAGCAGTTGTCTTGAGCCTGGTATATGCGTTTTCAGGATTTTTTATCTTCCACTTGAAGAGGGGTGGGGAGAAGAGAGAATGACATGCCTTGACCCGTACTGGGAGGGCTGGACAAGATAAGAAGGAATGCAGGATGCTGTCAGGCAGGTCCAGCTCAAATTTTAAGAGGTGAAGTTGGGTCCCCTCACTCACTTCCTTCCCTGTCCCTAACAAGCTTCCACTCCCCCCATCCCCCGCACCAAGACATCTACCTCTGTGAGTCACACAACTGCCACACCCTGGCATCAGGCAGTGAGGTGAAGTCCAGGACAGACTCTTCTGGGGTGAGCCCAGAGAGACAGGATCGTAGTACAGCCTCTCTCCATCTGCACCTTTAAGTCATTGCCGAAGACCAGGCAACTTCAGAAATTACTGTATCCCACAGGAACCAAACGCATCTCTTGATAGACTGGCAACTGCCTGCCAGATAACAGAGGGAAGGTGAGAGAACCAATGAGAGGAGTAGGTGGGGGCTTACAGGGGAGTGTCAGAGGGCTGGGAGGGTGAGGTTCAATGATATGGCGAGGCGAGTTTATAGCAAATTACCCTGGGAGGTAGATGAATACACATGGGGGTTGCAGGATAGTTCTTCAGCTAGGCCTGCAGTGAGGGGCAGAGGGTCAGAAGTAAACAGTAAATGATGGCAATGTCTATGTGTCCTCCTCTGTCTCCCGACACCGGCTGTCAGCCACACCGTCCTCTCCCCACTCTGGGAGTGGGCACCGAACACACTGCCCCTCCCCGTCTGGAACTGGGCATTGTTCATGCAGTCCTCTCCGATAAGGTGTGGTGTTTGTCGTGTGTATTAGGTTCATGTGATTAAAACCATCACACACTTTCTGGGTCAGACACAGAGTGAAGATCCTCTGTTCCTGTCTCACTGCAGATGACGTGAAAAGGAGAAATTTGAGACGGGAAGAGAACGCTTGCACTGTCTCTGCATTCAACACCTTGAGGCAACTTCTGTGTTATTGGACATGTTGTTTGTCAGTGAATTCTCCATCGACTAAACCGCGTGGGAAATAAGAGCGGGGAGGAAAATTCTCACCCAGTGTCTGAGTAAGAGGGGACTATCCACAAAGAAACGTTCCGAGAGCTTAGGTTGTTTTCTCTGCAGAGAAAAAGGCTGAGAGAACAACAGAAATTTGTAAGATTATGAAAGCCGGAGATAAATTAGATTACTGGAATATTTTCCCCTGTGCTGGAATTGTATAATACTGTACATCATGCATTTGATGTATTGAAAGAATTAAATTCACAGAAGATGTGCAGGGCATGTTTCCAACACGTGAAGTGGTGTGTGCCTGCAATCCAGTCAGGGATGGTGATAGGTGGTTGAAAGGCTCCAAGCTGTGCACATGAATCTGCAGAGAATGGAGATTCAGTCAGGCATTCATTTACTTGTTTAATTTGTTCAACACAATATAGTGGGCCAAAGGTCCTGTTCCTGTACAATATTCCCCAAAGGAGAAATTAGCATTTAATTATCCCAAGATTCGACACATCCTGGGGCAGGAAATTTTGCTCCGCCCTCCTACAACCAATGGGCAGCAACTTATTAAAACCAAACTGTCTTTACTGCTCTTGATACTGCCTTTATACATTTTCATAGTTTGTTTTAACTTCTGTTGAGAGACTTGGGACAATGCCAGTTCTCCAATTGATGGCAAATCCCTGCTTCTGAGTACATCATGCACGGTTCTGGACCTCATTTCCTTGAGTCAGACCACACCAGGACAACTGTCCAGCACAAAGTAATGTTTCAGGAAATTCACAATCTATTTCCAGTGTTCCCAGTCATGTTGCAGCTGTGACAGTCCATCTACAATTCTGATGGACGAGCAGCAAGAGAAGGAATCTTATAGTGGGAACTCAGACAAGCCTTTGTCTCCTGATTGAAAATTCAGATTGAATCTTATACAGCAGGATTGTCAATCATGGATTAAATCCAGAAAGGAGCACAGTTGTGCACAGTGCAATTATTCCAGAGCTTTGAAATTTCTTTCCACAGGGTTCCCAATCCTGTTTCAGGGGCAGCAGCCCATCAACACTGAACGTGCAGTTCGGCGAGGAATCATATAGAAACATAGAAAATAGGTGCAGGAGTAGGCCATTCGGCCCTTCGAGCCTGCACCGCCATTCAGTATGATCATGGCTGATCATCCAACTCAGAACCCTGCACCAGCCTTCCCACCACACCCCCTGATCCCCGTAGCCACAAGGGCCATATCTAACTCCCTCTTAAATACAGCCAATGAACTGGGCTCAACAGTTTCCCGTGGCAGAGAATTCCACAGATTCACCACTCTCTGTGTGAAGAAGTTTTTCCTCATCTCGGTCCTAAAAGGCTTCCCCTTTATCCTCAAACTGTGACCCCTCGTTCTGGACTTCCCCAACATCGGGAACAATCTTCCTGCATCTTGCCTGTCTAATCCCTTTAGGATTTTATATGTTTCAATAAGATCCCCCCTCAAACTTCTAAATTCCAACGAGTATAAGCCTAGTTCATCCAGTCTTTCTTCATATGAAAGTCCTGCCATCCCAGGAATCAATCTGGTGAACCTTCTTTGTACTCCCTCTATGGCAAGGATGTCTTTCCTCAGATTAGGGGACCAAAACTGCACACAATACTTCAGGTGTGGTCTCACCAAGGCCTTGTACAACTGCAGTAGTACCTCCCTGTTCCTGTACTCGAATCCTCTCGCTATAAATGCCAGCATACCATTCGCCTTTTTCACCGCCTGCTGTACCTGCGTGCCCACTTTCAATGACTGGTGTATAATGACACCCAGGTCTCGTTGCACATCCCCTTCTCCTACTCGGCCACCATTCAGATAATAATCTGTTTTCCTATTTTTGCCACCAAAGTGGATAACTTCACATTTATCCACATTAAATTGCATCTGCCATGAACTTGCCCACTCACCCAACCTATCCAAGTCACCCTGCATCCTCCTCACAGCTAACACTGCCGCCCAGCTTCGTGTCATCCGCAAACTTGGAGATGCTGCATTTAATTCCCTCATCCAAGTCATTAATATATATTGTAAACAACTGGGGTCCCAGCACTGAGCCTTGCGGTACCCCACTAGTCACTGCCTGCCATTCTGAAATGGTCCCGTTTATTCCCACTCTTTGCTTCCTGTCTGCTAACCAATTCTCTATCCACATCAATACCTTACCCCCAATACCGTGTGCTTTAAGTTTGCACACTAATCTCCTGTGTGGGATCTTGTCAAAAGCCTTTTGAAAATCCAAATACACCACATCCACTGGTTCTCCCCTATCCACTCTACTAGTTACATCCTCAAAAAATTCTATGAGATTCGTCAGACATGATTTTCCTTTCACAAATCCATGCTGACTTTGTCCGATCATTTCACCGCTTTCCAAATGTGCTGTTATCACGTCTTTGATAACTGACTCCAGCAGTTTCCCCACCACCGACGTTAGGCTAACCGGTCTATAATTCCCCGGTTTCTCTCTCCCTCCTTTTTTAAAAAGTGGGGTTACATTATCCACCCTCCAATCCTCAGGAACTAGTCCAGAATCTAACGAGTTTTGAAAAATTATCACTAATGCATCCACTATTTCTTGGGCTACTTCCTTAAGCACTCTGGGATGCAGACCATCTAGCCCTGGGGATTTATCTGCCTTTAATCCCTTCAATTTACCCAACACCACTTCCCTACCAACATGTATTTCGCTCAGTTCCTCCATCTCACTGGACCCTCTGTCCCCAACTATTTCTGGAAGATTATTTATGTCCTCCTTAGTGAAGACAGAACCAAAGTAATTATTCAATTGGTCTGCCATGTCCTTGCTCCCCATAATCAATTCACCTGTTTCTGTCTGTAGGGGACCTACATTTGTCTTATTTGTACCTATG
This sequence comes from Mobula hypostoma, assembly GCF_963921235.1. Classification (NCBI taxonomy): domain Eukaryota; kingdom Metazoa; phylum Chordata; class Chondrichthyes; order Myliobatiformes; family Myliobatidae; genus Mobula; species Mobula hypostoma. The sequence goes on along the minus strand of NC_086128.1, from coordinate 56,093,330 downwards.
TAATAGGAACCAAGACAAGCCTTTGTTCCCTGCTGGATGCCCCTGGAACATTAGTTACAGGTACTGAGGGTTTGGCAGTGGGACTGTCAAACATGGCTTAAATCTGGAAACAGCTGTTTCAGACTCACACTGGGAGAACTGTCTGTCATTCCCATCTCCATATCCTCTGGGTCAGACCCACACGGAGCACCACACACAGTTCCTGCCTCCATAATCCCCGGTCAGCACTCCAGGAGCACTGTGCAGTTCCTGTTATGCCATCTCTGCATGATTCACACCATGAGCACTGTGCACAGTTCCCTCCTCCCTGTGCCCAGGTTAGGATCACTGGGAGCACGGTGCATGTGTGGGAAATTGAAAAACTTATTTTTTAAACATTCTGATCTCCTTCCACTCACCAGAATATGATTCACTGCTTGCTGATGATGCCTTGCCAATTTCTGTCACCCCTCGCCTGCCATTGACAGAATCCACAACACGGGATTCTGCTCTGATTGTGCAAGTCATTCCCTTTGGGGCATTACTGGGCAGAAATCTCTGAACCTGCATAGGCATTCAGTGAAAATGGAAAAACTCATCAATCTAGAATATCAGTGACGTGCAGTGAGGACTAGGCAGTGGGATTGTTGAATATGGGTTAAATCGAGAAAGGGCTGGATGAGACCCATACTGGAAACACCATGCCCTTTTCTGTCTCTCTATCACAAGGTCAGACCCACACAGGGAGTACCATGCACAGTTCCCATCTCCATATCGCATGGAACACACATCAAAGTTGCTGGTGAACGCAGCAGGCCAAGCAGCATCTGTAGGAAGAGGTGCAGTCGACGTTTCAGGCCGAGACCCTTCGTCAGGACTAACTGAAGGAAGAGTGAGTAAGGGATTTGAAAGTTGGAGGGGGAGGGGGAGATCCAAAATGATAGGAGAAGACAGGAGGGGGAGGGATAGAGCCGAGAGCTGGACAGGTGATAGGCAAAAGGGGATACGAGAGGATCATGGGACAGGAGGTCCGGGAAGAAAGACAAGGGGGGGGGTGTGACCCAGAGGATGGGCAAGAGGTATATTCAGAGGGACAGAGGGAGAAAAAGGAGAGTGAGAGAAAGAATGTGTGCATAAAAATGAGTAACAGATGGGGTACGAGGGGGAGGTGGGGCATTAGCGGAAATTAGAGAAGTCGATGTTCATGCCATCAGGTTGGAGGCTACCCAGACGGAATATAAGGTGTTGTTCCTCCAACCTGAGTGTGGCTTCATCTTTACAGTAGAGGAGGCCGTGGATAGACATGTCAGAATGGGAATGGGATGTGGAATTAAAATGTGTGGCCACTGGGAGATCCTGCTTTCTCTGGTGGACAGAGCGTAGATGTTCAGCAAAGCAGTCTCCCAGTCTCACCACCATCTCACAACCTCTGCAGTCAGCTCTCAGGCCTACACCAGCCATGAATGGTCATGGCAACTGGCCAATGGAGAGGTCTGCTTTGCAATCACTTTTCACAAGGTTCCCTGTCCTGCTGCAATTGTGACAGATGATCTACCATCCCAGAGGTGAAGCAGCAGGGAAATGAATCATCTAGACTTTCAGAGCCAGAAATCACGACTGCGGTGCCGACACCACCCTCCTGTCGTCTGGCAAACGGCCGCTGCAGATGCCTGCTCATCCCCATCTGGGCCCAGGACATGGTTCATCCTCGGCACCTCCCTCCAGTGGAAGGGAATGCCACATATGATGGGGCAAGGGAGAGGGCAAAACCCAGGCCTGATGGAGAAGAATGCTCCAGCAGGGATGTAATTAAAGATCTCGGTCACTCACCCATTTCCCTCCACCACCCCCGAAAGGTTCTGAGTGTCAGGTGCAGAACCTGAACCAACAGCTGACAGGACAGGTTTCTTCTTCCACCCCAGTCCCAGACAGCCAGTTGGTCTGGATGTCCCGCACTGATCTTGAGTGCTGGGCCAACTTCTACTTTACCAGAGAAGTGCAGGCATCGAGGAAGCTGCTGAGGGAGCGCCAGCCCAAGGCCACAATGTCCAGAGGGTCCCATGGGTCCAGGTCAAGAGGGATTGGTTCAACAGAAGGAAGAGGGGTGTTGTTTAGGTCTGATGTGGAACGAGGAGTGAGGGGTCAGGTTCCAGGATTGGACCAAGTCCACGGGGACAGCTTAGTTCAAGACTCCTTCAAAGTGTCCTCCGATTCCGAGTGACTCTGTAAACAGCGGCCCGAGATCGAGGAGGCGTGGCTTTGCAATGAAAGAAAATGTGTGTCGAATAACAGAATCAGGCCCCTACCTGGTGCCCGGGGTGGGGTGTTGAGCTGTTGGGCGCGGCGGGCCGATAAGGCGCCGACGGACGGGGACGGGAACCCGGGGCAGCCGAGCAGCCGTTTCTGTGAAGTCATCCGGCGCGAGAGGAGCCTTTCGGCGGGATTGAGATATCGCGAGAGTGAGCGCGAGATTTAAACAAACGAGCAGGGCCTTCGGAAAGAGCAGCGTGAAATGGTGATGATGGTGCAGTGTGGGAGAGAGGTAGGAACATAAATTATATAGTTAGGGAAATGCAAGCAGCTATTAATGAAGTAGTGAAATGGGGACATGATTGGGGGCTGAAATTTTCCATTGCGAAAACTTATGCTGTTTATTTTGTGTTCTGAAAGGAACATTGCCACCACAATTGATCTCAATTTACATGTTAAATCAGGGGTCCAGTCAGTGATAAAGTTTCTCGGTTTGTGGATGCACATCAGGATAACTTGGAAGTTCTATGTCAATAACAATCTGCAGATGCTTAAATAATATCCTTAATGTGCTCAAGTTGCTGAGTTGGGTCTGATGAGGGTGCGAGTGGGAGGTCACTTAAATGTATTTTGCTTTAATCAAATCTGTCTTTGATTATGAATGTATTGCTTCTGGGTGAGCCTCACCAGCGGTCTTAAGCCCGTTAGATGAAGTTCAAATTCAATCATTGAGATTATGTTGTGGTGCTATTAAATCATCCCCAATTTCAGCATTCCTAGTAGAAATGGATTAAGTACCTTTACATCTACACAGGTTACAGTTAGTAATGGTTTATTGGGTTAATGTAAGAGGACATAAAGCTGGTCCTAAAATATTGCCAACATCAGGAGTGTTGAGACTGCTGTATTTGCAAGGTATTCAGTTTTGGGTGGATGGAAAATGAATGGGCGGAAAATCTTGGGTTCTTTGATGTGAAATATGGTCCCAGTGTACCCCTTTCTGTCACTACGCCATGGTTTTCCCCTTTGCCGGTGGTTGACTTTAGCCTTCAAGAAAAGATCAAGATGACAATTGATTGTACATCCGTGGTACAGGGAATTCAGCAATACATGCAAGGCAGACATTGTGGATTCTTACACATCTGCACAGTTAATTCAAAAGACCCAGTGACAGGTCGTTCAGGTGTCTCTGATTATGTTCCAAAGGTTCAGGTGATTATTAAGAGAAGATTATTATACAAAGTGTTAGTATTCATGGCTGAGGTGGTTGCTATCATTTTAATCTTGGAATGGGTCAGAGAAGTACATCCTGATCATGTGTGTATGGAACCCGAGGAGATGGCTGAGGTACTTTATGAATTCTTTGTTTCAGTATTCACTACGGAAAAGGATCTTGGCGATTGTATGGTTGACTTACAGCGGATTGAAAAGCTTGAGCATATAGACATTAAGGAAGAGGATGTGCTGGAGCTTTTGGAAAGCATCAAGTTGGATAAGTCTCTGGGATCAGACGAGATGTACCCCAGGCTACTGCGGAAGGCGAGGGGGGAGGTTACTGAGCCTCTAGCAATGATCTTTACATTATCAATGGGGACGGGGGTGATTCTGGAGGATTGGAGGGTTGCAGATGTTGTTCCCTTATTGAAGAAAGGGAGTAGAGATAGTGCAAGAAATTATACACCAGTCAGCCTTGCTTCAGTGGTTGGTAAGTTGGTGGAAAATATCCTAAGAGGCAAGATTTATGAACACTTGGATAGGCATAATATGATTCGCAATAGTCAGCATGGCTTTGTCAAAGGCAAGTTGTGCCTTACGAGCCTGATTGAATTTTCTGAATATGTGACCAAATACATTGATGAAGGTAGAGTAGTAGATGTAGCTTATATGGATTTCAGTGTCCTCCGATTCCGAGTGACTCTGTATGTGTTTTTAGAGGAAGGAGAGAGGAAAGGGTAGAAATGGAAAAGGGAGAAGGGAATGAGATCTTCTGTATTAAACAATAACGTCTGAGGGACTGGTCGGCTTGTGACAAGTCTGCACCACCATCCCTCCACCCTGTCCCATCCTCAACAAGCCCCTCCCCACCAATCCACCTCCCCCATGCACCCTCCCTCCCCATAACCAATTCCCCCCACCCTCAAACTATCCCACCCTCACTGACTCCTGCTCCCTCCCTCCCCACCCCCATGTCCCTCACCCTACCCGCTCCCGGCTCAGCCCTCCCTACTCCTTCCGACCTGCCCCAACCTCATCCCTCCTCCCTCTTCACCTCAGAAGTGATCATTGCCTGGTCCTCTCTCCCTGCTATCTCCCAGATAACGCTGCCCCCGGCTTCCCCTTCGCGCAGAGAAGGAGTGGGCGTGGCTTTGCAATGAAAGAAAACGTGTGTCGAACAACAGAATCAGGCACCTACCTGGTGCCCTGGGGCGGGCCGTTGAGCTGTTGTGCACGGCCGGCCGATAAGCTGCCGACAGACGGAGACGGGAACCCGGGGCAGCCGAGCAATTTCTTTCCACTGTCTTCCAAGTCATGTTGCAGCTGTGACAGTCCATCTTCAATTCTGATGGATGAGCAGCAAGACACGAAATCTCATTCAGTGGGAACCCAGACAAGCCTTCGTCTCCTGATTGAAAATTTTCATTGAATCTTATACAGCAGGACTGCAAAACATGGATTAAATCCGGAAAGGAGCACAGTTGGGCACAGTGCAATAATTCCGGACCTTTGAAATTTCTTTCCACAGAGTTCCCAGTCCTATTGCAGGGGCAGCAGCCTGTCGACACTGAACGTGCAGTCGGGCAAAGAATCATATATAATAGGAACAATGACAAGGCTTTGTTCCCCGCAGGATGCCCCTGGAACAGTAGGTAGAGGTACTGAGAGTTTAACACTCCGACTGTCAAACATGGCTTAGATCTGAAATGAGCTGTTTCAGACTCAACTCATACTGGTAGGCATGTATGAAACACCAATTTACTTCTGGGTCAAACACACACTTGGAGGACCACACACAGTTCCCGCCTCCATAATTCCCAGTCAGCACTCCAGGAGCACTGTGCACAGCTCTCCCCTCCCTGTGCCTGAGTCAGAAACACAGGGAGCACAGTGCATGTATGGGAAATTGGAAAACTTGTTCTTAAACATTCCACCTCCCCCCTGCTCCCTCCCTCCCCACCCCCATGTCCCTCATTCCCCCACCCTACCCCCTCCAGCCTCATCCCTCCCTACTCCTTCCGACCTACCCCATCCCCATCCCCATCCCTCCTCCCTCTTCACCTCAGGAGTGATCATTCCCTGGTCCTCTCTCCCCGCTATCTCCCAGATAACGCTGCTCCCCGCTTCCCCTTCACGCAGAGAAGGAACGGCCTGAGATCGAGCGGGCGTGGCTTTACAATGAAAGAAAATGTGTGTCGAATAACAGAATCAGGCCCCTACCTGGTGCCCGGGGAGGGGTGTTGAGCTGTTGGGCGCGGCGGGCCGACAAGGTGCCGACGGACGGAGACGGGAACCCGGGGCAGCCGAGCAGCCGTTTCTGTGAAGTCATCCGGCGCGAGAGGAGCCTTTCGGCGGGATTGAGATATCGCGAGAGTGAGCGCGAGATTTAAACAAACGAGCAGGGCCTTCGGAAAGAGCAGCGTGAAATGGTGATGATGGTGCAGTGTGGGAGAGAGGTAGGAACATAAATTATATAGTTAGGGAAATGCTAGCAGCTATTAATGAAGTAGTGAAATGGGGACATGATTGGGGGCTGAAATTTTCCATTGCGAAAACTTACGCTGTTTATTTTCTAAAAGGAACATTGCCCCCACAATTGATCTCAATTTACATGTTAAATCAGGGGTCCAGTCAGTGATAAAGTTTCTCGGTTTGTGGATGCACATCAGGATAACTTGGAAGTTCTATGTCAATAACAATCTGCAGATGCTTAAATAATGTCCTTAATGTGCTCAAGTTGCTGAGTTGGGTCTGATGAGGGTGCGAGTGGGAGGTCACTTAAATGTATTTTGCTTTAATCAAATCTGTCTTTGATTATGAATGTATTGCTTCTGGGTGAGCCTCACCAGCGGTCTTAAGCCCGTTAGATGAAGTTCAAATTCAATCATTGAGATTATGTTGTGGTGCTATTAAATCATCCCCAATTTCAGCATTCCTAGTAGAAATGGATTAAGTACCTTTACATCTACACAGGTTACAGTTAGTAATGGTTTATTGGGTTAATGTAAGAGGACATAAAGCTGGTCCTAAAATATTGCCAACATCAGGAGTGTTGAGACTGCTGTATTTGCAAGGTATTCAGTTTTGGGTGGATGGAAAATGAATGGGCGGAAAATCTTGGGTTCTTTGATGTGAAATATGGTCCCAGTGTACCCCTTTCTGTCACTACTCCAAAGTTGGTGGTGTTGTGGATAGTGTGGAGGGCTGTCAGAGGTTACAGGGGGACATCGGTAGAATGCAAAACTGGGCTGAAAAGTGGTAAATGGAGTTCATCCCAGATAAATGTGATGTGGTTCATTTTGCTAAGTCAAATATGATGGCAGAGTGTAGTATGAATAGTAAGACACTCGGCAGTGTGGAGGATCAGTGGGATCTTGGGGTCAAGTCCACAGGACACTCAAAGCTGTTGGGCAGGTTGAATCTGTGGTGAAGAAGGCATAACATGCATTGGCCTTCATCAACCGTGGGACTGAGTTTCAAAGCCGACAGGTAATGTTACAGCTGTATAGGATCCTGGTCAGACCCCACTTGGAGCACTGCGCTCAGTTCTGGTCACCTCACTGCAGGAAGGATGTGAAAACTATAGAGAGGGTGCAGAGGAGATTTACGAGGATGTTGCCTGGATTCGGGAGTATGCCTGATGAGAATGGGTTGAGTGACTTGGCCTTTTCTTCTTGGAGCGACGGAGGCTGAGAGGTGACCTGATAGAGGTGTACGAGATGAAGAGAGACATTGATCATGTGGATAGTCAGAGGCTTTTTCCCAGGGTTGAAATGGCTATCATGATAGGGCACAGTTTTAAGGTGCTTCGGAGTAGGTACAGGGGAGATGCCACGGTTAAGTTCTTTACGCAGAGAGTGGTGAGTGCGTGGAATGGGCTGCCGGCGATGGTAGTGGAGGCGGATACGATAGTGTCTTTGAAGAGACTCCTGGATTGGTACATGGAGCTCAGAAAAACAGAGGACTATTGGTTACCCAGTGTAATTTCTAAAGTAAGTACATGTTCTGCTCAGCATTGTGGGCCAAAGGGTCTGGATTGTGTTGTTTCTATGTTTCTAATTGAAAACTCCATTTGATCACTGTGGGAACAAAGTTGGGGTAAGGAAAAGGATGGCATTGGTATAAAAATCAGAGGATGGGGAGAGCTCAACTAGGAGATGGTTATAAAAGGAGTGAAGAAGTTATACTTCCACATTTACGTATTGGACGTAATCGGTTGGATAATTCCTCGTTCAGAATTACTGTGCATGATGCAGGCATTTGTAGGGAGTGCACTTGTCAAGAAACAATGCCGCATAGGTTGTTTCAATGCAGATCCTATGAGGTGCAAAGGAAACATCAATTGCTAAATTGAGATCTTTAGGACAGACACAGTTAACCTGGAAAGTTGGTTAGGAATTACTGCCACCATAATGCATAGAAGTGAAGATCTGACTTTCTGAAAAGCAATAGACTTTTTGATAGTACTTGATTTTTATCTTGGAGGGGAATTGAAGTGCATTAAACCTGACTTGAAGTAGAAGAAGAAACTTTTCAGTGGTCTTCAAATATCGTGGTTTATCAGGTACTTGACAAAGGTCTTTCAAAAGAAGTGAAGTTTCAGCTGAGTGGTCATCGTATGCGTGGATAGGGTTAGAGTGGGGAGCTGGAGACTTTGGCAAGAAGAGGTGGAGGCTAAGGTGAGTTTCTGGTGAGTTGCTTTCATTCCTTGTCTGTTCGGCCTGGCCAGAGTAGTGAGAATGGATCCAGGGTCAGTGGTGTGTTCGCCAGATTTGGGAGTTCTGTGAGACCTCCAGTGCACTTTATAATTGCATCAGTTTAAAGTTCATCCAGCTGCACCTCCTTAGAGACCGTGTTGGGGAACTGGAGCTGCAACTGGATGACCTTCGGCTGATATGGGAGAATGAAGAGATGATAGATGAGAGCTTCAGAGAGGCAGGTACCTGGGTGAATGCCAAGAGACGGATCGAGAAGACAGACAGAACAGAGAATACCCGTGGCTGTTCTCCTCAATAACAGGTATATCACTTTGGATACTGCTGAAAATCTGTCTGAACCACCACCCCCGGCAGTGCATTCCACCACTTACCAGTCCTGTAAAACACTGGTCCCCAACCACTGCGCCACGGACCGGTATCGGGTGGTGAGGAAACGATATGATTTGGTGATATGAGTCAGCTGCACCTTTCCTCATTCCCTGTCACGCACTGTTGAACTTGAACACCCCCCTCCCCCCTCGTCAGCTGGTCTGCAAGAATATTGTCAATTTTTTTAGATTTCAAAATTACTTTATTCAAAAATAAAATTATATACATTAAACCATTCGATGACTCTGAATCCTTTACATACGTTTCCCTTATGGTCTCTAGATATCCATACTTTTGGCCACCCACATGGCACTCCATTGGTTCACCTTCCCACACCATTGTTGAGGGGTATACTCCCCGTCACTCGACCCCTCCCACTCCGGCGGGAGAAGAACCATAAACTGTGGTCTTTCCCCACCGGGCCCTTGCGGTGGCTGCACCAAATTTCAGCACGTACTCCTGCAGCCGAGAATGTGCCAGTCGGCAGCATTCTGCCACGGACATCTCCATGTGCTGGTAGATCATCAAGTTTCGGGCTGACCAAAGAGCATCTTTCACCAAGTTGATGATCTGCCAGCAGCACCGGATGTTGGTCTCCGTGTGCGTCCCCGGGAACAGCCCGTAGATCAGAGGGTCCTCTGTTACGCAGCTGCTGGGGATGAAACGTGACACTAGCCCGTCCATCCTCCTCCACACCCCCTCTGCGAACTGACAGTGTGCAAAGAGGTGGGTCACAGACTCCTCCTCACTTCAGTCCTCCCGTGGGCAGTGGGGTGTGGAGACGATGTTCCGGGTGTACAGGAGAGATCTGACTGGGAGGGCCTCTCTCACCGCCAGCCAGGTGAGGTCCTGGTGCCTGTTGGTGAGATCTGGTGATGAGGCATTTTGCCAGATGAACTGGACGGTCCGCTTGGGGAACCACCCCACTGTGTCCATCACGTCCTTCTCCTGCAGAGCCTGCAGGACATTACGTGCTGACCACTGCCTGATGGCCCTATGTCAAAGGCATTCTCCTGGAAGAACTTTTCTATGAAGGACAGGTATGGCGGCAATGACCAGCTGACTGGTGCGTTACGCGGGAGTGGGGCCAGACCCATCCTTTGTAGCCAGGGCGCCAGGTAGAACCTGGGCACATAGTGGTACTTGGTGCCCACGTACCTGGGTTCTACGCACAACCTGATGCAGCCACACACGAAGCTGACTATCAGGGTGAGGGCGACATTGGGGACGTTCTTGCCCCCATTGTCCAGGGACTTGTGCATGATGGTCCGTCTCACCTGCTCCATCTTGGATCCCCAGACGAATCTGAAGACAGCTGGGGTGATTTCCGAGCTGTAGGAGCGGGGGACGGGCCACACCTGCGCCAAGTACAGCAGCCCTGAGAGCACCTCACACCTGATGACCAGGTTCTTGCCCGTTATCGACAGGGAGCGCCCTCCCCACAGTCCCAGTTTCTGTTTCACCTTGGCAGTCCGCTCCTGCCAGTTCTTGTTGCACGCCTCGGCCCCTCCGAACCAGATCCCCAATACCTTCACATGGTCAGACCTGATGGTGAAGGGGACGCTGGATCGGTCGGGCCAGTTGCCGAAGAGCATGGCTTCGCTCTTCGTGCGGTTGACCCTGGCCCCCGACGCTAGCTCGAACTGTTCGCAGATGCCAATCAACCTGCGAACTGACCTCGGATCAGAGCAGAAGACAGTGATGTTGTCCATGTACAGGGAGGTTTTCACTTGGGTCCCTCCACTGCCTGGCAGTGTCACCCCTCTTATGCCCTCACCCCTCCTGATGGCTTCCGCAAAGGGTTCTGCAGCAGACAAACAAGACAGGGGAGAGGGGACAGCCCTGCCTGACTCCAGACCTGATGGGAAAGCTGTCTGTTTCCCACCCGTTAACCTGGACTGCAGTACGGATGTCTGTGCAGAGCAGTCTGATCCACTTCCGGATTCCCTCCCCAAATCCCATTTTGGAGAGCACGTCCGCCATGTACGTGCGCGATATCCTGTCGAAGGCTTTCTCCTGGTCCAGGCTGACCAGGCAGGCATTCACTCCCGCTGTCCTGCACGTAGGCGATGGTGTCCCTCAGCAGCGCGAGGCTGTCTGAAATCTTCCTGCCTGGTACAGCACAGGTTTGGTCTGGGTGGATCACCTGTCCCAGAGCAGACTTGACTCTGTTGGCGATAGCCTTGGACAGGATCTTGTAATCCACATTCAGGAGAGAGATGGGCCTCCAATTTCTAATTCCTCCCTTTCCCCCTTCTGCTTGTAGATGGGGGTGATGATGCCCTTCCTCATGGACTCTGACATGCTGCCGGCCAGAAGCATAGCGTTGTACACTTCCAGCAGGTCTGGGCCCATCCAGTTCCACAGAGCCGAGTACAACTCAGCCGGTAACCGGTCTGCAGTGCAAAAAATGTTGGGGACCCCTGCTGTAAAATATGTCCCTGTGACATGCTCCCTATGCTTTCGTCCAATCACCTTAAAATTATGATGTCTCATTTTAGCCATTGCCCCCCTGGGAAATAGGCACTGGTTGTTCACTCTGCATTTGTCTCTTAACATCTCGTACTCCACTACCAAGCCACCTCTCATTCCATTTGCTCAAGGAGAAAAGCCGTAACGTGCACAACTTTGCCTTTGTAAGACATTGGCTCCAATCTTGGTCAGTCTCCTCTGCACCCTCTCCAAAGGGTTCCTGTTGTGACTGAACTAAAACTGCTAATTAGGAGCTCAAACTGGGAAATATAAGTCTTTATTCACACAGCGGGGGTCAGGGGGAGGGAGGGGGATTGAGAGAGAGAGAGAGAGAGAGAGAAAATATGAGAATGAGAATCCAGGAGAATCAAGCAACATACATAAAAGTTGCTGGTGAACGCAGCAGGCCAGGCAGCATCTGTAGGAAGAGGTGCAGTCGTGTAGTCCTGACGAAGGGTCTCAGCCTGAAACGTCGACTGCACCTCTTCCTAGAGATGCTGCCTGGCCTGCTGCGTTCACCAGCAACTTTTATGTGTGTTGCTTGAATTTCCAGCATCTGCAGAATTCCTGTTGTTTGCATCCAGGAGAATCGAAGTTATTGTTACTTTTGTTCTTAATAAAGACAAACTTGGCGTCTGCAAACATTGGAACATTTTAGTACTGGACTGCTGCTCAACCCCAATGTGCACAACCAGGTCACCATCACAGCTTCAGGTTCTGGGTGAAACCCTCGTATTGCTCACTGGGAAATGAAGTTCTCTATTATGCACACATAATAAAACATCTTTCCCTTTCACCCTTGAAAGACAAACAAGTACAATACTTTGTCCTCATCAACCTGCAAGGAACAAGAATCCTTTCCAACAAAGATATCTACATTCGAGCTGGTCTCTTTCTCTTTCTTTTTGCTGAATTTTCAGCTGTTCAACATTTCAACTTCAATTGTAATGAGCAACTACAGTCTCTTATGCACTCACCTTCAGTCAGTCTCTGAGATGGTTTAATGGTCCTTTTGGTCTGCTGGTTGTTTCCACAGGAGTATTGCTTGCATTTGCTGTGTTACAATTTGTGTTTTTCTGAGAACTCTGATCAACATGTTCATCTTTTACAAATGCTGACCCCTTTGTGTCCTGACAGGTGATGTCACAGCCATGGGTTGGATCCTGTGGACGTAGATCCATACGGTTCTTTCTCAGAGGTGTCCCTTGCTCTGTCTGAATCTGATAGGAATGTGGAGTGACTTCCTCTTGCATGTATCCTGACATGGACCATGTTCCAGAATTGTGAACTGGGATTCGAGTTTGATCTCGAGGCTTCAGAACTGGTAGGCTTTTTGCAGACTTGTCATGATACCATTTCTCTTTTTCTTTCCCTTTCACTTTAGCCAGTTTGACCTTGTGTGCTCCTGTCGGTGTCAACATGTTTTCATGCATTGGAAGGTTAGTGTGTTTGTGTCGACCCATCAGCATTTGGGCTGGTGAAAGGGCATTTTGCAGTGGCATACTTCTGTAAAGCATTAGACTTGTGGAAATCCTCTCATCCATCTAAGAACATAGAACAGAGAAAACCTACAGCTCGATACAGGCCCTTCGGCTCACAAAGCTGTGCCGAGCATGTCGTTACCTTAGAAATTACCCAGGGGTACCCTTAGCCCTCTATTTTTGTGAGCTCCATGTATCTGTCCAGGAGTCACTTAAAACACCCTGTCGTAACCGCCTCCACCACCTTTGCTGGCAGCCCATTCCACACACTCACCATTCTTTGCGTAAATAAAATGTACCCCTGACATCTCCTCTGTATGCATTTCCAAGCCCCTTAAAATTGTGCCCACTCCTGCTAGCCATTTCAGACCTGGGAAAAAGCCTCTGACTATCCACACGATCAATGCCTCTCATCATCTTGTACACCTCTATCAGGTCACCTCTCATCCTCCGTCGCTCCAAGGAAAAAAGGCCAAGTTCACCCAATCTATTCTCATAAGGCATGCTCCTCATCCAGGCAACATCCTTGTAAATCTCGTCTGCACCCTTTCTATGGTTTCCCCATCCTTCCTGTAGTGAGGCAACCAGAACTGAGCACAGTACTCCAAGTGGGGTCTGACCAGGGTCCTATATAGCTGCAACATTACCTCTCGGCTCCGAAACTCAACCACATGATTGATGAAGGCCAATGCACCGTATGTTTTCTTAACCACAGAGTCAACCTGCGTAGCAGCTTTGAGTGTCCTGTGGACTCGGACTCCAAGATCCCTCTGATCGTCCACACTGCCAAGAGTCTTACCATTCGTACTATAGTCTGCCATCACATTTGACCTACCAAAATGAACCACCCCACACTTATCTGGGTTGAACTTCATCTGCCATTTCTCAGCCCAGTTTTGCATCCTATCAATATCCCCCTGTAACCTCTGACAGCCCTCCACACTATCCACAACACTCCCAACCCTTGGTGTCATCAGCAAATTTACTGAATCATCCCTCCACTTCCTCATACAGGTAATTTATAAAAATCACAAAGAGTAGGGGTCCCAGAACAAATCCCTGAGGCACACCACTGGTCACCGACCTCCATGCAGAATACGACCCGTCTACAACTGGTCTTTGCCTTCTGTGAGCAAGCCAGTTCTGGATCCACTAAGTAAGGTCCCCTTTGATCCCATGCTTCCTTACTTTCTCATTAAGCTTTGTCAAATGCCTTGCTGAAATCCATATGCACTACATCTACGACTCTACCTTCATCAACGTGTTTAGTCACATCCTTAAAAATTTCAGTCAGGCTCATAAGGCACAACCTGCCTTTGACAAAGCCATGCTGACTATTCCTTATCATATGCCTCTCCAAGTGTTTATAAATCTTGCCTCTCAGGATCTTCTCCATCAACTTACCAACCACTGAAGTAAGACTCACTGGCTTATAATGTCCTGGGCTATCTATACTCCCTTTCTTGAATACGGGAACATCTGCAACCCTCCAATCCTCTGGAACATCTCCCATCTGCATTGATGATGCAAAGATCATTGCCAGAGGCTCAGCAATCTCCTCCCTCACCTCCCACAGTAGCCTGGGGTACATTTCATAAGATCCCAGAGACTTATCCAACTTGATGATTTCCAAAAGTTCCAGCACATCCTCTTTCTTAATGTCTGTACGCTCAAGGTTTTCAGTCCGCTGTCAGTCATCCCTACAATCACCAATATCCTTTTCCGTAGTGAATACTGAAGCAAAGTATTCCTCGAGTTTGCACCATGATTCTGAATTCCCACATGTAACTTTAAGCGAGGGCAATCCTGACAAGATGCTGTGTTTCTCCCTGGAGTGAAAGGCTTATGAATGGCCATAATCAGGGTCAAGGGTTGGCTTGGGTCTTCAGGGTTCTCAACCTGATGTTGCCTGACCACAATCGCTGCCATCCTAACAGATATATCTGGGTCAAACATTTCCCTGAAATATCTCTACACTAATTCCCACACGACAAAGTATAAATAAAGGGGACTAGTTAAATACTAGTTATATACTTATAACTGCAGAGAATGTACTCTGCAATCTGCCACAGATGTGCATCTAAACTCATGAAGCCTGTTGTGTTCCTTTCTATCAGTTATACCAAGGCGCGCACACTCACCAACGTACTTGCTGAAGTACAGTTCCTGGAATGAGTATACATTCCTCCACTGGCATCTGGACCCTTCAAGAACCATACTTTGCAACTGGTAGCCCCGTCTAACCAAATTAACACACAAAGGTTAGCTTCTTACATAAAGGCACGTGCATGCACGCACATTACTTTTATCTCCCAGTTCAGTTTTCCGTTGTTTTCGTGATACGTAGCGATCCCGTAGCCACCGACCTGAACAGGTCCAAGTGAGAGTGCTAATTTTAAAAATGCTCACCCACTTAGACTGCTGAGATCATCATCCACACAATGGGCCACAAGAAGGTATCCCACTCCTGACACCAAATGTGGCATGGACAAAGTCACTGGAGAGAAGTACTGGTAAATATTAAGCAGCCTCTCTATTCAACAAAATGAGATACAGCAGGCATCAGATGGAGACCCTTTCAGAGGACAGCGGTCTGTCTGACCCAATGCTACACGACATTTTATGCGCTAAAGATCAAAGGAAAATTCTGTATTTACAATGCATCCACAATGCTTTCTTTGAACTACACACAAATTACACCTCCCGCTTCACACCGCACCACAGACATGTCAGTGAATTTTAATCAGCATTGTCTGGTCTTACAAATAACTGTGGTTCCCAGTTCTTAGGAACCCAGGAGCTGTATTTTAGATTTAATCCACAGTTCATATGAGTATCTGAAGACTGGTGGCTGAAAGTCAGTTGCTGAAATTGTTTGCCATATGTGCTGACCCAAAAAACATTCTAACAGAAGGCAAGGTTGATGGGTTTTTGGTTTGTCAGGTTACAGTGAAAAGGTAGGAGAATAGGGTTGAGAGGTATAGTCAATCAGCCATGATGGAATGACAAGAGCAGACTTGATGAGCCGAGAAGCCTAATGTTTTCTGGTTTTATGGTTTAATTGATGAAGAAATTAGTGAAGCTGCACCTGAAGTATTGTGTTCAGTTTTGGTCGCTCTTCTCTCGCAAAGATGCCATTAAGCTGGAACAAGTCAGAGGAGATTTACGAGACTGTTGCTGGCTCTCATGGGACTGAGTTATGGACAGAGATTGGGCAGGTTTGGACTTTTGCCTTGGAGAATGAGGGGTGACCTTATACAGGTGTATAAAACCATGAGCGTCACAGAGAGAGTGAATGCAGATTGTTTTTCCCAACGGTTGGGGAATCAGGAACCAGAGAGCAGGAGTTTAAGGTGAGAGAGAGAGATTTAATAGGGACCCAAGGGAAAAATTATTAACTGAGCAAGAAGTCCAAATATGGGACAAGCTGCCAGAGAATTTGTTTGAGGCAGGTACGTACACTAACAACATTTAAAAGACACTCAGACAGGTTGATGGATAGGAAGGGTTTAGAGAGCTACAGGCCAAATGCAGGCAGATGGGAATGGCTCAGATGGGGATCCCTCTGCTTCCTCCCCTTCCATTACTCCCCGAACCCCAGATCATCCAAATGAGCTGGTACGATTGGCTCAAGGATGATAAATGTCATTAACAGATCTGGCCAAATTGAATTGCCTGATTGGCTTTGGGATATTGATATCATTGAGAAATCCTTCCAGACCGGTTTCTGTGATTGGCTGTGGGACAATAACATCACCAACTTCATTGACCAAGCCCTTGGCTGTGAGTGTTCCCAGAACTCTCAACTCCAACAGTTTCTGCAGCAATAACTCCTGCGATTGGCTGTTGGATTGTGCCTCCAGTAATGGTGATTGGCTCCAGAGCTTTGATGTCATTATGCAGTCCAACCAATTTCACCCAATTTTGATGGGTCCTGGGTCCTCCTGCAGCCCCATTGGCTCGTGGTCTGTCTGACTGGTGATTGGTTCATCAACTGTGACACAGCGAAGGGATCCTATCCAGTCTCACCTGTCGATGGTGGGTGGTCCTTCAGCAACAGAATCAGCTATTGGCTCTTATCCAATAACTCCACTGATTATCGGTCCACAGAAGGATAGCTACTTGGTGACCTCATTGGCTGGCATGCCCAGGACCCATCAAATACTTTGGAAGTCCAGTTAAAAATTGCAGTGCAGTAATCCAATCTATTCGATATAAAGGCATGTATTAGTTTTTCAGCTTCATTACATAGCAGAAATGGGCGTACGTTTGCAATACTTGTAAAGTGTAGAAATGCTGCTTTGGTTAGTTTCTTTATGTGGGATTAAAATTCAAATCTGAGTCAAGGTTAACACCCAGGCTTGTTACTTCTGATTTTACAAAGGGAACCAAGTTCCCAAGTTTATCAAGAAGTATATCTGTTTTGGCTTTGGGACTAACTAAAATTGTTTCAGTTTTATCTTCATTTATTGTTAGGAATTTATTGCTCATCCATTTGTTTATTGCAGCCATACCAGAAGACAGGGAAGATATGGTGTTATCATCATCAAGCTCATCTGAGATGAACAATTGTGTGTCATCAACGTAACTGTGGAGATCAAGTTTATGCTCTCTAATGAAGTCTCCAAAGGGGAGCATGTGTAAGGAGAATAATAGGGGACCAAGACAGTTTCCCTGAACAAAAGTAAAAGTGAATGCAGACAAATCTCAAGGTTGGATATTTTGTACATACTTTGATAATAAATGTACTTTGAATCTTGAATCAGAACTGAGACTCTGTTGGCATCAGTCCTGAGCCTGAGGTTGCTGATAATTTTGGTAAAGCCCTTAAACACCTTACACTCCTTCAACACCTCATTTGATTCATATTGCCTACACCTGATCAGTCATTCCTTCTTCTAAACCTAGGCCTCAACATCACTCAAAAACCAAGGTTCCCTAAACGTGTTAGCCTTGCCTTTTGTTCCAACAGGAACATGCAAGTTCCTACTTTCAATATTTCACTTATGAGGATGTTGCAGTTGCAGGGGAAGTGTGTAATAGAGGGGGAGGGTCGTGGTTGGAAGTGGATCTGGGAGTCCAAAGTGAATGGTCCCTGCAAAACCCCATGATATCCTTACACTGGAAAGAGGGCAAAGGAGATTTCCAGTGATGTTGCTGGGACTGAGTTGTGGAGGGAGTTTGAACAGGTTGACTCTATCTTCCTTGGGTTGAGGAGAACAATGAGGGATCTTGTAGAGGTGTACAAAATCATTGGTTAATTGATTTCCTATTGCCCCACAAACCGAGGTGCAATGAAGTCAAGTCAAGTCAAGTCACTATTTATTGTCATTTCGACCATAACTGCTGGTACAGTACACAGTAAAAACGAGATAACATTTTTCAGGACCATGGTGCTACATGAACAATACAAAAACTACACTGAACTACGTGGGGAAAAAAACACAAAACTACACTAGACTATAGACCTACCCAGGACTGCATAAAGTGCACAAAACAGTGCAGGCATTACAATAAATAATAAACAAGACAATAGACACAGTAGAGGGCAGTAGGTTGGTGTCAGTCCAGGCTCTGGGTATTGAGGATTCTGATGACTTGGGGGAAGAAACTGTTACATAGTCTGGTCGTGAGAGCCCGAATGCTTTGGTGCCTTTTGCCAGATGGCAGGAGGGAGAAGAGTTAGTATGAGGGGTGTGTGGGGTCCTTCATAATGCTGTTTGCTTTACGGATGCAGCGTGTGGTGTGAATGTCTCTTATGGCAGAAAGAGAGACCCCGATGATCTTCTCAGCTGACCTCACTATCTGCTGCAGGGACTTGCGATCTGAGATGGTGCAATTTCCGAACCAGGCAGTGATGCAGCTGCTCAGGATGCTCTCAATACAACCTCTGTAGAATGTGGTGAGGATGGGGGGGTGGGAGATGGACTTTCCTCAGCCTTCGCAGAAAGTAGAGACGCTGCTGGGTTTTCTTTTCCATAGAGCTGGTATTGAAGGACCAGGTGAGATTCTCCGCCAGGTGAACACCAAGAAATTTGGTGCTTTTAACGATCTCTACGAAGGAGTTGTCGATGTTCAGCGGAGAGTGGTCGTTCCGTGTCCTCCTGAAGTCAACAACCATCTCTTTTCTTTTGTTTACATTCAGAGACAGGTTGTTGGCTCTGCACCAGTTCGTTAGCCGCTGCGCCTCCTCTCTGTATGCTGACTCATCGTTCTTGCTGATGAGACCCACCATGGTCGCGTCATCAGCGAACTTGACGATGTGGTTTGAGTTGTGTGTTGCAGCACAGTCGTGGGTCAGCAGAGTGAACAGCAGTGGACTGAGCACACAGCCCTGGGGGGCCCCTGTGCTCAGTGTGATGGTGTTGGAGATGCTGCTTCCAATCCGGACTGACTGATGTCTCCCTGTCAGGAAGTCTCAGATCCAGTTGCAGGGGGAGGTGTTCAGGCCCAGTAGGCTCCTTGTCCTGCATACTGCATAATGAAAACCTTGTCCTGCATACTGTTCATACACATCAAAACGTTGCACGGTACATTGAGGTAGAAGAAGATAAAATAATAACAGAATACAGAATAAAGTGTCCAAGTGCTGCACAGGTAGACAAGAAGGCGCAAGATCATAATGAGGTAGACTGTGAGGGCAAGTGTCCATTTTATCATATCAGGGAACCATTTAATAGACTTATAACAGTGCAGTGGAAGCTGTCCTCCAGCATTGTAGGACATGCTTTCAGGATTTTGTATGTTCTGCCCAGTGGAAAGGAGAAGAAATAATGTCTGGGGTGGGTGTCAAAGTGACATAGAACATATTATGAACAGCAGGGCACTGGGGAGTTTAGTGGAACTGAGGGACCGAGGCGTACAAGTGCATTGTCCATTGAAAGCAGCTTCACAGGTACACAGGGTGGTGAAAGAAGGCATTTCATTTCATTTCATTTTTAAATCTTTTTATTAATTATTATTGAAAATTGACAAGAAAAATACATTAAAATAATCAAGTCAATATATCAATATGTATAGTAAGAGTCAAACTATTAACCAAGCTAAACAGTATATCAATAATAATGATAAGAAAAAACAAAATGTTAAAGCTTTTTTTTTGGAAAAAGGAAGAAGGAAAAAAGAACCCCGGCTAACTAAAACAAAAAAAAACGCTGCTAACAAAAAAAATGAGAAAAAGAAACCCATTTGGAGCACAAACGCGGAGCTATACACCATACAAGCTTCCATTTTAAAAAAAAATCAATCCCTTTACCCAAGAATCAGAAGGGGACCATGTAAATTAACTCCAATCAGATGATAGTAGCAGGCAAAAGAGCCCTACCTTTTCTCAAAGTCAAATCGAGGATCAAAAGTTCGACTTCTGATTTTTTCCAAACTAAGACATAGCATCACCTGAGAGACCATCTTTCCCAATCTTGCTTAATCTTAAATAGAGGATAATTATCCTGTTGTAATAGTAAATTATAAATTTTCCCAATAAAACCTCCTACAGTTTTGGGGATCCTTTTAAAGGAAGGATATGGTTAATCTGGGAAGAGTGCGGAGGAGATTTACAAGGATTCTGCCAGGATGAGAAGGCCTCAGTTACAGGGAGAGATTGACCAGGCTAGGTCTTTAATTGTTGGAATGCAACAGATGATGGGTGACCTTGGGGAAGTGTTTAAAACGGGTTGTTAAGTCCTCAGACAAGGTCTGGAATCAAAGGTTGAGTATGGTACGACTAACCATTTAAACGGCTGGCTCTCATTGACCCGGTTCAAGTTGTTGGGCCAGATAATTGGCTGTGTCATGGCTGACCCACTGTATGAGCCAATAGGCGGCACGGTGGTGTTAAAGTCGAATCTGAATAAAACTCGGGAGACCAGCTTCTTATAATTACCAGTTTATTGTGCACCTTCCTGCAGGAGTTTGAGACTCAGTTGTCAAAGGGAAGGCACCTAAGTACTGCCACCATCTGACAAGTGGACCCGCTCCCTCAGGTTACAGCCGTATATTTATACAGAGTAAGCACCATGCATCAATAATAACTAAGCAGTATCTATAGCAATGTACTCCAGGCAAATCAATAAAATCAACTTGTAGACACAAGGAAAGTCCACCTGGCAAGGGAGTCGTACCTGGTGTGCAGGATACAGTTTACCAACCATTCCCTCCTTTCCCAGGTGTGTACAATTATGTATATAATCGACCAATATTGGTAAAAACTGTGTGGGAACACAAACCTGTCGCGCTGGGATGATCCAAAGACCTAGGTCGGGGTCTTTCTGGCACCCCATCTGGGACCACAGTTTGCGCTCCTCCTCAGAAGCGTCTCCCTGAAAGGTACGTACCTCCCGCATGTCTGGCGTACCCATTCTGATTGAGTCGTGGTGGGTTGCATGACGTGAACCTGAGGGGACTGCAACCAACGAGGATTGTACCGCACTCTTCACTGTCTCATCCGCTAAAGCATTGCCTTTAGAGACCCAGTCAAACATGTGGGTGTGGGCTGCACATTTAACGATAGCCAAAACTCGAGGTAGCTGCAGAGCAGTGAGTAAGTTGTCTACAAAGGTGGCATTACTAATGGGGTGGCCAGAGGAAGTCAGAAATCTCCGATGTTCCCAGAGAGCTCCGTAGTCATGTGTAACTCCAAATGCATAACGAGAGTTGTGTAAATGTTTGCTCTTGTGTCTGTTACTAGGATACAGGCACGAGTCAGAGCCAACAGCTCAGCCTTCTGGGCTGAGACAGCTGCTTCAAAAGAGGCCTGCTCAACTACTTCACTGACGTCACTATCGCAAAGCCAGAACATCGTTTCCCTGCTGGATCCACAAAAGAGCTATCATCCACATAAAATGTCAAGTCTGCATCTGCAAGGGGCTGGTCAGTTAGATCCTCTCGAGCGGTAGTGAAAAGATGATTTCTAAGCACACAATCATGCTGTGGAGAGGAGGTATGCTTTGAAGGTCAGTTAGGAAGGTGGTGGGATTAAGCGTTGTGCAGTGAGAGAAAGTAAGCAATGGATTATTTAGTAGAGCTGTTTCATATTGATTCTGTCGTGCTTGAATGAGATACTGGGTCTGCTGAGAGGTCAACAATTCTACCAATGAGTGAGGTGTCAGGACAGTTACAGGTTGGTGCAATGTTCTGTTGGATGCTGCTGTTACTAAAACGTAGATGGCTGGAAGTACTTGTATGCATGAAGGTACTCCCCCAGCTACGGGATCAAGCTTCTTTGAGTAATAGGCTACTGGACGCTTCCTGTCTGAACACTGCAGTCGCACATTCTTCCTTTACGGTTACGTAGAGCTGGAATGGTTAGTCATAGAGTGGACGACCAAGAGCCGGTGCTCGAATGAGGCTCTCCTTTAGCTCATTGAAAGCTTCCAGCTGTGTGTCTGTAAGCGAGAAAGTAGATGGTGAGTTTGATGAAGCGAGGGGGGTCAGGTGCTTGGTGTGAGTGGCGATGTGAGGAATCCATTGCCGACAGAAATTCAGGAGCCCCAAGAAGACCCACATCCGTCTCGGGGTAGTAGGTGGGGGAGTATTTACAATGGGTGTTATCCAATCTTCTGTGGGGCGCCGCTCTGCCGCACTTATCAGGATGCCCAAGAATTTTACCTCGGGCTGTGATCGCTTTACTTTGTGGGGTGGAATAATGTATCCCAATGAATGCAAAAAGTTTAGTAGGAGTTTCACAACTCTTCAAAATGTCACTTGCCAGTAATAAGTCATACACATACTGGACTGTAGTAGAGTTGCCAGGCAACTGGAGATCACGTAACTGCTTCTGGAGTGTCTGTGAGAAGAGTGTGGGAGAATGTACAAATCCTTGGGGTAGACGCGTCCAAGTGTACTGATACCCCTGATAGGTAAATGTGAATAAATATTGAGAATCCGGGTGCAAAGGGACAGCGAAAAATGCGTGCTGTAGGTCAATGTAGTAAATACCAGGGCAGTAGCTGATATGTGACTCAAGATCGTTGTGAGGTTCGGAACCAGAGCATGGAGAGGAGCCACAATCTCAGTTATTTTGTGCAAATCTTGGACAAGGCGCCAGTCCTTGCTTCCTGGTTTAGGTCGGGAAGATAGGTGTATTGCATGGAGAGGTGCAAGGGATCAAGATTCCTTGTGCCAAAAGGGAGTCAATTAACAACTGTACCCTTTGTATTGCTTCGGGTTTGAGGGGGTATTGTGGAATGGATGGGGGAGTCTGTCCTTCTTTCACGGTGATCCGGACAGCGGGGCAGTTGGTGTGGCCGACTTTATGGTCCGAAATTGCCCAGAGATGGGGTACAACATCCTGGGTTCGGTCAATATTAATAGGGTGTCTTACCAGATGTCCCACCTTCCAGTATGGGAGTTGGCCCGCATGCAAGTCTTGCCAGTCTCCCTTCGGGGTTGATCAGAATTCAGAAGCCGGGTCCCGATAATATGTCAAAGCTCCTTGCATTCGATTTCGGTCATTGTCAGGCCAATCCATATTATTTGTTTTAATCATGTTGGCTGACTTAGTGGGTAAGCATTGGAGCAGGAAGGCATGAAACTGGGGGGACGGATTCCCATTATCAAAGGCCTGGTCTCCTGCGAAAGTGCTGTAGCAGGCCACAAATAGCTCGCAATAGTCTGGTCCCGATTCCCCAGGCTTAGGTTTGGATTCAAGTACTTTAGTGATGTTTACAGGTTGCTGGAGAGCCCTTTCCAAGGCTTGGATAATCTGGTCTGTCTGTCCATTCTCATTGTGGTTTCTTAATTCTGCCTTCCATTTCTGCCCCTCATCAGCTGAGAGAATCATGCAGGAATAAATCTTGCAGGGTCACCTTATACATGTGTATAGTACTGCTGACATACTGAGCAAACTGTGCTGGTTTTTTTTCTACCTGGGGCCTGATTCATGATCATTATCATTTCTTGAGGCTTCCAGGGTGCATACACAGGAATCACGGAGGACTGTCCCTCCTCCACTGCTTGTGGACTGGGCAGCATTCGGGTGGGCAATTGTCTTGGTGGAGCCGTTAACTCTGGGGTTTTATTGGATTCTTCCGTCCCCAACTTGGAACAATCCTCGTTATTCCCTTTATGGATCTCAGGGTAGAGAGGCCTCCCCTTCCCTGCTGTTGCTGTTTTACCCGAGCGGCCACCGTATCTGAATACTGGGAGGATTGGGTTTTGGGAGCACTGGGTGCACCTGGCCCCTGGTAAGATGCGGGGGTGGGGGGGGGGGGTATTGCGGTGGGTGCCCAATCCTCATCGTGGTCACTGTCCTCAAACAGGGTTGGTATGCCAGAGGTGGGTTCGGAATCCCTTGTTTCCCTATTCCGCCCAATGAGTGGGATTATTGAATATGAGCCAATCAGTGATGATGTTGCAGGTCAGCCAATGGATGAGGGCAGTCTGCTGGAGCCAACAGCTGATATTGTTGCTGAAGGACCACCCATGGGCGAAAGGTGAGAGCTGGAGTGGATCCCTTCACGATGTCACAGGGGATGAGTCAATCACCAGCGAGACAGGCCCAATGGGGCCACAGGTGAAGCTCATCACAGGGGTGAAATAGTTTGGGCTGCACAATGACATCAATTCTCTGGAACCAATCACCATTGCGGTGAGCAGAACCCAAGAGCCAATTGCAGGAGCTATTGCTGCAGAACCTGTTGGAGGTGAGTCCTGGGAATAATCACAGCCAAGAGCTTGGTCAGTGAAGATGATACTGATTTTATCATCCTGGAGCCAATAACAGAGACCCGTGTGGAAGGATTGGTTGATGATATCAATGTCCCGGAGCCAATCAGGGAAATTGATTTGTCCAGATCTGTTGATGACATTATCATCCTTGAAACAATTCCACCAGCTTGTCTGAATGATCTGGGGTTAGGGGAGTAATGGAGGGGGAGGAAGCAGAGGGATCCCCATCTGAGCCGGTCCCATCTGTCTGCATTTAGCCCATAGCCCTCTAAATTTTTCCTATCCATCCACCTGTCCGAGAGTTTGAAATGTTGATAATGTATGTATCTGCCTCAGGCACTTTCTCTGGCAACACAAAATAATCTGCAGATGCTGGAATCAAAGCAACACTCACAACACACTGGAGGAACTCATCAGGTCGGGCAGCATCCGTGGAAAGGAGCTGACGTTTCGGACCGGAACCCTTTGTCAGGACCCTGTGCCATATATGGACTGCCATCTGGGTTAATAATTTTCCTCTCAGGCCCCAATTAAATCTTTCTCCTCTCATCTGAAACCTGTGCCTCTAGTTCTTGATTCCCCAAAGAGGTAAAAGACCGTGTGCATTCACCCTATCTGTGTGTCTCATGGTTTTGTAAACCTGTTCAAGGTCACCCCTCATTCTCTAAGGAATGAAGTCCCAACCTGCCCAATCTCTCTCCATAACTAAGTCCCTTAACAGCTGGCTACAGTCTCGTGAATTTCCTCTGCTCTCTTTCCAGCTTAATGGCATCTTTCTGACAGCAAAGTGATCATACCTGAACACAGTACTCCAGAGCCAGCTTCAGTAGTGTCTTCTTCAATTAGACCAGTCGACATAGGAGCAGAATTAGGCTGCTCAGTCCACCGAGACTGCTGTACCATTCCATAATGGCTGATGGATTATCCCTCTCAACTCCATTCTCTTGCCTTCTCTCTGTAACCTTTGAAGCTGTGACAAATCAAGAACCTATCAACCTTTGCTTTAAATGTACTCGATGATGGCATCCACAGTGATCCATGGCAATGAATTCCACATATTCACTATCTCTGGCTAAAGAAATTCCTCTTCATCTCTGTTCTACATGTTTCATAAAGGACAGGGAGGGAGGCAAACGAGGTCAGGGCATGGCACTGTTGATCAGAGATGGTGTCACGGCTGCAGGAAAGGTGGACGTCATGGAGGGATTGTCCACTGAGTCTCTGTGGGTGGAGGTTAGGAACAGGAAGGGGTCAATAACTTTACTGTGTTTTTCATAGGCCAACCAATAGCAACAGGGATATCGAGGAGCAGGTAGGGAAACTGATCCAGGAAAGGTGTAATAATAACAGTTGTCATGATGGGAGATTTTAATTTCCCAAATAGCGATTGGCATCTCCCTAGAGCAAGGGGCTTAGATGTGGTGGAGTTTGTTAGGTGTGTTCAGGAAGGTTTCTTGACACAATATGTAGATAAGCCTACAAGAGGAGCAACTGTACTTGATTTGGCATTGGGAAATGAACCTGGTCAGGTGTCAGATCTCTCAGTGGGAGAGTATTTTGGAGACAGTGATCATAATTCTATCTCCTTTACAATAGCATTGGAGAGAGATAGGAACAGACAAGAGAGAAAAGCATAATTGGAGTAAGGGGAATTATGAGGCTATCACGTAGGAAATTGAAAGCTTCAATTGGGAGAAGGTGTTCTCAGGGAAAAGTACGGAAGAAATGCAAATGTTCAGGGGATATTTATGTGGAGTTCTACATAGGTACGTTCAAATGAGACAGGGAAGTTATGGTAGGGTACAGGAACTGTGGTGTACAAAGGCTGTAATAAACCTAGTCAAGAAGAAATGAAAAGCTTACAAAAGGTTCAGAGAGCTAGGTAATGTAAGAGATGTAGATTATAAGGCTAACAGGAAGGAGATTAAAAAGGAAAGTAGGAGAGCCAGAAGGGGCTATGAGAAGGCCTTGGCTGGCAGGATTATGGAAAACCCCAAGGCTTTCTACAAGCATACGAACAGCAAGAGGATAAGACGTGAAAGGATAGGACCAGTCAAGTGTGACAGTGAGAAAGTGTGTATGGAACCGGAGGAAATAGCAGAGGTACTTAATGAATACTTCAGTGTTCACTGTGGAAAAGGATCTTGGTGATTGTAGTGATGACTTGCAATAGACTGAAAAGCTTGAGCATGTAGATATTAAGAAAGAGGATATGCTGGAGCTTTTGGAAAGCATCAAGTTGGATAAGTCGCTGGGTCCAGATGAGATGTACCCCAGGCTATTGTGGGAGGCAAGGAAGGAGATTGCTGAGCCTCTGGCGATGATCTTTGAATCATCAATGGGGATGGGAGCAGTTCCGGAGGATTGGAGGGTTGCGGATGTTGTTCCTTTATTCAAGAAAGGGAGTAGAGATAGCCCAGGAAATTATACACCAGTGAGTCTTACTTCAGTGGTTGGTAAATTGATGGAGAAGATCCTGAGAGGCAGGATTTATGAACATTTAGAGAGGTATAATATGAATAGGAATAGTCAGCATGGCTTTGTCAAGGGCAGGTCGTGCCTTACGAGCCTGATTGAATTTTTTGAGGATGTGACTAAACACATTGATGAAGGAAGAGCAGTAGATGTAGTGTGTATGGATTTCAGCAAGGCATTTGATAAGACACCCCATGCAAGGCTTATTGAGAAAGTAAAGAGTCATGGGATCCAAGGGGACATTGCTTTGTGGATCCAGAACTGGCTTGCCCACAGAAGGCAAAGAGTGGTTGTAGACGGGTTATATTCTGCATGGAGATCGGTTACCAGTGGTGTTCCTCAGGGATCTGTTCTGGGACCCTTACTCTTCATGATTTTTATAAATGACCTGGATGAGGAAGTGGAGGGATGGGTTAGTCAGTTTGCTGATGACACAAAGGTTGGAGGTGTTGTGATAGTGTGGTGGACTGTCAGAGGTTACAGCGGGACATTGATAGGATGCAATACTGGGCTGAGAAGTGGCAGATGGAGTTCAACTCAGATAAGTGAGAAGTGGTTCATTCTGGTAGGTCAGATATGATGGCAGAATATTGCATTAATGGTAAGACTCTTGGCACTGTGGAGGATCAGAGGGATCTTGCAGTCCAAAAAAGTCCATAGGACACTCAAAGCAGGTTGACTCTGTGGTGATGAAGGCATATGGTGTATTGGCCTTCATTAATTGTAGAATTGAATTTAGGAGCCGAGAGGTAATGTTGCAGGTATATCGGACCCTGGTCAGACCCCACTTGGAGTACTGTGCTCAGTTCTGGTCGCCTCAGTACAGGAAGGATGCGGAAGCCAAAGAAAGGATGCAGAGGAGATTTACAAGGATGTTGCCTGGATTGGGGTGCATGCCTTATGAAAACAGGTTGAGTGAACTCAGCCTTTTCTCCTTGGAGCGACGGAGGATGAGAGGTGACCTGAAAGAGGTGTCTAAGATGATGAGAGGCATTAGTTGTGTGGATCATCAGAGGCTTTTTCCCAGGGCTGAAATGGTTGCCACAAGAGGACAAGGTTGAAGGTGCTGGGGAATAGGTACAGAGGAGATGTCAGGGGTAAGTTTTTTTACGCAGAGAGTGGTGAGTGCGTGGAATGGGTTGCTGGCAACGGTGGTGGAGGCGGATACGATAGGGTCTTTTAAGAGACTTTTGGATAGGTTCATGGAGCTTAGAAAAATAGAGGGCTATGTGTAAGCCTAGTAATTTCTAAGTAAGGGACATTTTCGGCACAACTTTGTGGGCCGAAGGGCCTGTATTGTGCTGTAGGTTTTCTGTGTTTCTAAATGGATGTCTCTCTATTCTGAGGCTGTGTCCTCTGGTCCTAGATTCACCAACTATAGGAAACATCCTCTCTGTCTTCACTCTGTCTGCCCATTCAATCTTCAACAGGTTTCAATGAGATCCACCCATATTATAACATTGAACACAGAAAATACAACACAGGAAAAGGACACTTGGCCACACAGTGTTATTCTAAACCAGCTAAAAAGCGAATCAAAAACACCCAAACAATAATCTCTCTACCAACACAATGCCTATATCCCTCCATCTTACTTACACCCATGTGCCTATCCCAATGTCTCTGAAAACTCTCTAATGTATTTGCCCTTACCATTATACCAGGCAGCGTATTCCAGTCATCCACCACTCTGAGACAAAATACTTTCTCCTTGCATTCCCCTTGAACCTACCCCATTTCACCTTCACAACATGCTGTCTAAACCAGCCAGCCTTCTGGTGAACCTCTTCTATATCCTCTCCAAAGACTCAACATCCTTCCTAGAGTGAGGTGACCAGAACTGTATGCAATACTTCAGATGTGGCCTATGCAGAGTTGTAAAGTTGCAACCTAACCTCTTCACATTTGAAGAGTTGACTAAAATCCATGTGGACAATATCCACTGCCCTACCATCATCAATCTCTCTTCTCTTTCTTCTAAACTCCAGTGAGTACAGGCCCAGAACCATCAAATGCTTCTGATATGTTAACCCTTCCATTCCTGGAATCATTCTCGTGTAGCTTCTCTGGAACCTATCTAATGCCAGCACATCTTTTCTTCGATAAGGGGCCCAAAATTGCTCACAATACTCCAGATGTTGGCTGACCAATGCCTTATAAAGCTTCAGTGTCACGTCCTTGTTCTTATATTCTCATCCTCTTGCAATGGATACAATTATTGTATTTGCCTTCCTGACAGTCAACTCAATCTGCAAATTAACCTTTAAAGAATCCGAAGCAACACACACAAACCGCTGGAGGAACTCAGCAGGTCAGGGAGCATCTCATTTTCTTTACTGCCTGTTACACTGTGACGTTTAGGGCAGCAACGAAGGTCCTCCATTTGTGGTGGTGTTCATGGCTTCCTTCATCATGTCAGTAGATCCTCAGTTTTCACTACTGTCAGTCATGCAAGTCCTGGGTGGAGATTCAGGAATACGATCACAACCAAATGCA